>NC_060149.1:556379061-557629061 GCF_021461385.2 Schistocerca piceifrons
GGGAGAATTATGCTCGCCAATCTCTGCTACTTCGCAGCGATCTCGCCGATCGCAGTCATTGTGAAGAAACTGGACATTTCACACTTGTTCGCAATCTTACAAAATACTGCGTCAGGCTTCCATGGATGCAGCAGGTTTGGATGGGGACTGCACATTGAAGAGGTGAATAAACACCCTGCAACCTGGGACACATGTATCAGCGAGTACCATTATAAGATTAAGAAGAGACCTGCATGGTTTCAACAGGGTGAAACGTTTTAGTGGGTTTTGCTGTTAAACTGGATCGGAATAGAGATAATATAGACAAATATTACTGTTATCAGGTATGATTTCACAGTGAAACAGTTGTGCCCAGCGACTGTACACAAGTGACGGATACAGCAATCGGTCGTAATGATGTTTATTGTATATCCAGATTTCGGTCACTGTGTGGTCATCTTCAATGCTAAAAATATGTGAAGAACCAATTACAATAAGGTAACATGTATGCCTTATAGAAAGTAGAGTTGTATAAGCTTTAAATGTAATTCAGTCATAAAATACATACCAGTAAATGTGAGTTAAAACATTGAAAACACTTTTATATGTACGCAGTCCAACTTGACTATTCATGTCAGATGTTGAGTTCACACTGAGGCCGCTGTGTACTATTAAAACACAGCTGATTGCATTGTACATCATACCAATCTACAGCAACCTCCTTACACGTATGATGTGTTGACATAACGCATCAACTTTATTTTACCTTTACAATTCGTACTTATTGTGTACTTAGTATGTAGCACGGTTTTAATAAAATTTTATGAACTTAGGCATTTGGACAAGATGTTTTGTATTCTTCAAATTATGTTCATTTGTAAAATGTGCAGCAGTAACTGACACCACTGACTAGTTCACACATTTACCGCCATCGGAATTATGAAGGTAAAATAAAGTTAATACATGTTGTCAATGCATCATACATGTAAAGAGGGTGCTGTAGATTGGTATGACGTACACTGAAGTCAGCTGTGTTGAAATTGTTAACAGCACCCTCAGTCTGACATGAACAGCTCAGTTGGAACTACGCACATAGAAAAAGTCGTTAATGTTTTAACTTATATTTACTGATAATTATTTTATGACTGACTTATATTTAAAGGTAATACAACTGTACATTTAATAAGGCATGCATGTTACTTTATTGTAACTGGTTCTTCAAACAATTTTTGCCACTGAAGATAGTGACACAGTGGTTGAAATCTAGATATGCACTAAGCATCGTTATGACTGATTGGAGTACCCTTCACTACTACAAATATTAGTGTTAAACTTTTTTATGTTTGTGTTCTAATACTGTCGCTTTTGCTAGAATGTGGTCGATCAGAACTTTAAATAGTCCTAAATAGTAAGTACTTTGCTTCCTGGAGACAGCACTTTGGTCTGATTGTACAAATCTTCAGTCAATAATAATACGTTAGAACGTATTCTGTTATTTCAGTCGATTCAGTGCAGCCACAGTTTCATTCCAAAGCAACCACATTGCCTGCTTTCTTTCGCCTACCACACTGGTTACGTTCTACCGAGTACTGCTGTGGGATTGTCGCTTCGATATCACCGTCTATGTATTGAAAAGATTTCTGACACCGTGAACACGAGCGGCTGTAACTCAACCGTGTGCATCGAGCCTATGACGATGAGGCAACTACACCAGGATCGAATTAGCTCGCTGGATAAACGACCATTGGTCTGGTACCCTCATCGGCCTGAACGTGACTTTTAGATGTTTCTCCACGCCCTTTCAGGCAAATTCAGAGCTGTTGCTGAGGCTTAGCCTCAGAAAATAAGCTAAACAAACAGTGAAATTACGATAACACACACAAAAAAGCTTAAACGATTCTCAAGCAGATGGCGCATGCGACTACCCTGTAGGTTAACCGACGAAGTAACGACAGCAATGGCATCCGGACACAAAGCTAAAATAGACGGTCCAGTCACATTAATGTGACCACCGCATATGACGTCATCAAGGTGCAATAATCACTCACAGACGGCAGGTGGCAACACTAGTACTGGTGGGTATGTAAAGCGTGTGAAGGAGACGCGTGCAGTCGCTGTCGTAATACGGACACCGAGCGATTTATCTGACGTCCAAAAGCGCATGACTATTGGCTTGCGGACCAGGGATGGAAGCATTTAAGAGACGGATAACTTTGTGAACTGTTTAGGTGCCGCTGTGGTAAAAGTGTACTGTACATGGCAAATCGGCGTTATTCGAAAACGGCGTGGTATACCATGGGGCATAGATGTCACGGGTGAAGACGGCTGCCGAGATACACTAAGTGATCAAAGGTATCCGGACACCCCCAAAAACATACGTTTCCCATATTAGGTGCATTGTGCCGCCACCTAATGCCAGGTACCCCATATCAGCGACCTCAGTAGTAATTAGACACCGTGAGAGAGCAGAATTTGACCCTCCGCGGAACTCACGGACTTCGAACGTGGTTAGGTGATTGGGTGTCACTTGTGTCATACGTCTGTACGGAGATTTCCACACCCCTAAACATCCCTAGGTCCACAGTTTCCGATGTGATGGTGAAGTGGAAACGTGAAGGAACACGTACAGTATTAAAGCGTACAGGCCGACCTCATCTGTTAACTGACAGAGACTGCCGACAGTTGAAGAGGGTCGTAATGTGTAATAGGCAGACATCTATCCAGACCATCACACAGGAATTCCAAACTGCATCAGGATCCACTGCAAGTATTATGACAGTTAGGCGGGAGGTAGGAAAACTTGGATTTCATGGTTGAGCGGCTGCTCATAAGCTACACATCACGCCGGTAAATGCCAAACGACGCCTCGCTTGCTGTAAGGAGCGAAAACATTACACGATTGAACAGCGGAAAAACGTTGTGTGGAGTGACGAATCACGGTACACAATGTGGAGACCCAGTGCCAGGGTACGGGTATGGTGAATGCCCAGTGAACGTCATCTGCCAGCCTGTGTAGTGCCAATAGTAAAATTCGGAGGCGATGGTGTTATAGTGTGGTCGTGTTTTTCATGGAGGGGGCTTTCACCCCTTGTTGTTTTGCGTGGCACTATCAAAGCACAGGCCTACATTGGTGTTTTAAGCACCTTCTTACTTCCCAATGTTGAAGAGCAGTTCGGGGGTGATGATTGCATCTTTCAGCACGATCGAGTACCTGTTCATAATGCGTGACCTTTGGCGGTGTGGTTAAACAATATCATCCCTGTAATGGACTGGCCTGCACAGAGTCCTGACCTGAATCCTACAGAATGCCTTTGATAAGTTTTGGAACATCGACTTTGTGCCAGGCCTCACTGACCAGCATCGATACCTCTCCTCAGTGCAGCACTCCGTGAAGAATGGGCTGTCATTTACCAAGAAATCTTCCAGTACCTCATTGAACGTATGCCTGCGAGGGTGGGACAACACCATATTGAATTTCAGCATTACCGATGGAGGGCGCCACAAACCTGTAAGTCATTTTCAGCCAGGTGTCCGGATAGTGTATGTAGGAGCGAATAGACGTGCAACTGTTTAGCAGCAGACCTCACAGATGAACCAAAGAGCTACCGACATTGTATCCTCAGCGAACATTCAGTGAATGTTGCTGCGTATGGGCCTTTGCAGCAGTTACCTGGTTTATGTACCCCTGCTGACTGCTGTTCATCGGCGACGCAGGCTGAAATCTGCATGCCAGTACCACAACTAGACGTCCACTCGGTTGCGACAGATGACCTTTTCAGAGGAGTCACGTTTTTTGTTCCATCGGACGGATGGTCGTTGTTGTATATGGCGTAAAACGTCTGAAAGCAAACAAGTTACGGTCTGGGGAATATTTTCCTGGGATTCCCTGTGTGACGTCGTCGTTCTTGGAGGCACAATAGATCAACAGAAGTATGCATCTATGCTTGAGAACCATGTCCACCTGTACATGTAGTTCGTTTTTCCTCGGCACGATGGTATCTACCAGCTGGACAATGGAACTGCCACACAGTTAGTAGTGTATTTGCGCAGTTTGAAGAGCATCAACATGAGTTTGCCGTACTCCTCCAGCCACCAAACTCCCCGGATTTAAACCCAATCGAGAACCTGTTGCTCCACCTGGATCCACTCTGACATGGAACGTTGTCGTATGGGAACCACCATATCCTTAATCACCGTAATGCAGGCTGTTCCTTCCGTACTGCCTAACGCAATCGTCTTAGTACTTAATGGTATTAATGGTAGTGATACCCCAAAGAAGATATTCGTGATGGTCTAACTTGTAACATATGAACACTATTTTGTGCTATTTCTCTTATTATATGGCTGTTACTTTAATACTATGTATGTTCCTTATACCCTGTCTGAGAAACCAATGATGAGCTGTTGCTACTTATGTAATGTGTTCAAAACAATTTGCTTCACCGAAGCTATGTTGCAAATCAAACTGCTTATATTTTTCATAATTGCATGTATTTTTTTAAACAACTGATTTGTTCCAGAGGGAATGAAACACAAAATTTCCTTTAACGACGAAGGTAGGGAATGCACTACATATTTTAGATATGCGCCTTTTTCTCACCTTGGCGTGCAACACGAAAAGAGTCTTTGCAGTCAGTTGTAGCTAGACAGGAGCTCTGTGCCTTCGACGGCTGGTGTGCATTATGAGGAGTTTATTAAGTGCAGTGCATGATCGTGCACAATGTTGGATGGAGAAGTCGATTTGGGATATTTTCAGAAATAAGTTGTCTCAATTATGTAATCGCCCCGGATGCACGATTTTTTTGAGGCTAACACGGTGCTGTAGTCACTTGCACCACAAGTCGAACCAGCGGTGTCGTCAAGTAGCGCAGTATGGGAAATAGTAGCTACATCTTTAACATGAGACATTAATACGAGACATGAAGATCCTGTAATGTGTTAACTGCTCACTGCATGATACTGCGCCTCAATTAATAGGCAAGAAGGTTTTTTTCATTGCTTCAATAATGTAATTATATATTGTACAAATGTATGTGCAGTAACTGTTAAGTTATATAATAGAAATATTAACGAAAAGCTTTCAGAATAAATAGAAAAGTGGTTACTTAATTTATTATTGCAATTTGCTATTATTTTGATTCTGAAAAGTAACAGAAAAATTCACAGTTTCAAAACAAGTAAACATTCTGCTTATTTACTTGAATGGTCGCTTTGCTAAAGTTCATGGATATTTGATTATTAAGGTGTCGCTAAATTAACTTAAAATTAATATGTTTATAGCTGATCACATTAGTTTTGGATAATGTGAGTACTGTTAGTTGCAGATATGTTAAATTTGTGCCTGATTCATTGTTTTTCGCTGCAGACAACTAAAAATATCTTATGATGGATTTTGTCAATGAGTTACAAAAAAAAAAAACACAAAAATAGCTCTCAGTTTTCTCCCTGCAGGACTGAAGACCGAATTCGTTAGCATGGAGTACGTTTTCAGACGGAAATGTCCCAAGGAAAAATTGTGCTGATTCTTGTATCAGTACTGAATACGAGCACTGCGGCTTAGTGGTTGTTCCGTAGTCATATTTATTTATTGTTCAACTTTTTACTTTTTACATTGCATTAACATCGCACTATCAAAGATTTCATTTACGGTGTGGTTGTGCTTCAGTCTAAATGTGCAACTTCTTGTCCAATGTCGCTTACAAACATTGTAACAATACGATTGCTTTAATAGTGATTGAGTCAGCTTTAGGTCACGGTTAACCATTTTCAAGACCCCAAATTATTAAAAGTTTAATTATAAGTTACCCAATGTAGTGTCAGGGTGACACTATATTAATTTGTTCTGATGCAGTGCTAACTCGTGCGTAGCAACAGAGAGTGAAAGGTGCGACACGACATACGAAAGTTAAAGTTTCTTTTAATAAACAGTAAAGCTAACGAATGTAAAGCTAAAACTAAATAAAAATAAATAAAGTAAGTATATAAGACAGAATAACATTGCAATTAGCTTTTGATGAACCATACAGATAAAAAGTTAAAATTAAAAATTAAAATAAAGTAAAAATAAAAAACGTATCTTGTTACACATTTCTTCGAGTCGAAAAAAAAGATCAGCATTGCATTCAGATTGATTCTCACTTTTTTTACTTTCTAGGTGATAAAGCAGTCTCCAACTAGCTCAATTTATTAGTGGTACTAAGCTGTTTCCACTGTTGATTTCCCTAACATGAAATAAATCTCGATGTATTTTGTATATCAGTGGACACGTAGTATTATTATACATTACGTTATCCATGTAAAACGATGATGGTAATGAAAAATAGATAAAACACAGAGTGCAAATAGCTTACATTCTTGGTACAACATTTTAATGGAGAAATACCACTACTGTTATAAATTTGATTTTCGTAAAATCGCGATTAGGGACAATAGCTGTATGCCGGTTCACTGACATTATCAATTGCAGTCAATAACCCATATTCACCTTGTTAACCTATGGCCTAATGTACGTCTGGGGCTTTTTACTGCATTCTATAATTATAATCTGAAGTAATAAAGTAATTCCTCGGTCAAGCCCAGAGGACCACTAGATGCCGACGGGCCACCGTGTCATCCTATTATATGGCGTAATTTGGAAGTAATATGGAGTGGAATGTATTCAGCACCTCGTTCTCCTGGCAGTTGTCACCTTCCAAGACTTGGAAACGCCACTTCTCATTCAAGCAGCTCCTCAGCTGGCCTCACGAGGCTATGTGCACCCCATTACAGTCCTCCCAACAAGGAAAAATCATTTGCATTACTGGGAACTGAATCCGGGTCCTCCACGTGATGGACTGCACAGCTACAGAGAGGGACATAATTTTGATATAGTTAATATGTAACGCTAATCTCGATAAGGATGATCCTTATGGCACATTTTCCTGTAAGTCATGTCTTTTTGATATCTAAGCAACATCTATTGTTTGACTGAAGCTGTTAGATTTAATAGAATGAAATAAGGCAATTGTGCCCAATCGTGATTATTCAAAAACATTTAGAGCTTACAGATCACTCCTCCTTAAAGTAATAAATTTAAGGTCTCAGTCTAGTTAACAGCATCTGGGATCGATCTGAGGACTCCTTCGCATTGCCAGGATATGTTGTTGTAGTACATGACGTGTAGGACGATCTGGAGTGTCTCGCTGCAAATGCGTTGCCACTTTTTTTCCTAATGAACTGAAAGTCGTTGTGTGCTTCTTAGTTTGTATGGATTCTCTTATTTGTCTTCCAACTTCGTCGAGGTAAATAGAAGAGTGTTCGTTTAATACCGGTGTTTAGGTCAGTATGTGCTCCTCGTGGTGCATGCTGTATCCATAATTCTCCCGCTTATGCCGCATATCAAATTTTTCATCATGAAATTTAAAGTAGTTTTTTACTGTTGGTTGTTAGGATTTTATCTCTTTTGGTGTAGCACGTGGGATATAGTCATAAACTGAAAGCTCAGAGTTGACCAGCATCTTACGCTTCCTGCTTTTTGAGCTCAAGGGAAGACATATGGCTTGGAGTTGTGCGCCAGTAAGTTTGTGTAGTTTTAGATAGCTCACTGTTCTAGAGACTTGGGTGGAAATCTGCTGCTTAATGACCATCTGCCAGCATTCTTCCTGTATCTTGTATGGATGTGGACTGCCTCCGGGTACGAGAGTCGAGATCATCTGCTTGTGTACATTTACTGCACTCAGTATGAGGAATAGTTGCAGTATATGAATTACTTAGGATAACATAGGAATCTTCATCACACACAATATTTTTTAATGACTGAATTAGAGTTCGACAGGGGATCACTCTTAGAATAGTCAAACAGTTACAATTAAATTTCTCTGCCTCGTGATGACTGGGTGTTGTGAGATGTCCTACGGTTAGTTAGGTTTAAGTAGTTCTAAGTTCTAGGGGAGTGGTGACCATAGATGTTAAGTCCCATAGTGCTCAGAGCCATTTGAACCATTTTTGAACAGTTAAATAAACAGTTACTACGGATGTTTTCAAGCCTTCTTGAAACCTGTTTCAAAAATGCCATGAGACTTAGGATCTGACCCGTAGAGATCAGACGTATTAGATTACGATATTGTTCAAATGGGATGTGTTTTCTAACTTTGCTTCCAATTCGATGTAGGATAATTTTTTTCAGCAGTTCGTAGAAAACGGCCGGCCGATGCGGCCGAGCGGTTCTAGGCGCTACAGTCTGGAACCGCCCGACCGCTACGGTTGCAGGTTCGAATCCTACCTCGTGCATGGATGTGTGTGATGTCCTTAGGTTAGTTATGTTTAAGTAGTTCTAAGTTCAAGAGGACTGATGACCTCAGATGTTAAGTCCCATAGTGCTCAGAGCCATTTGGACCATTTTTTTTTAATAGAAAACACGAAGGAGCGGCACAGGGCAAAAGTTTTCTTGATCGACCTGTTTGTTTCCTGGTTTTGAAATTTCTCTTATTTAACTTTATGTTTGGACGTTGTTCTGCCATGTTTCTAAATTTTTCAGTTTGCAACACGGTTAAGACAAAAAATTATTACAGCAGATAGTGGAGAAGATGACCACCCAATAAAAATAATTATAAAAATGTTACGTTTGGCACCCTTTAGTAAAAAAAATGCTATATATTTTAAAGGATCATGGCTCGACTGTGGAGTGATCTACGTCATCTATGCTAACTGAAGAAATTGGTATTCCCTTGCACATTATACTTGCGCAAGTAAAGGTCAGCATTAATGTTGCCTTAGTTACATAGCAAAATTATCAAAAACAGCTGTAGAAATCAGAGTTAGTTACCAATACGCTTCACAGTGCAGCGACACATAGACTAGCTCATTGTAAAGGGATACCTCCATTAGCGCTGTATCACAGTTACCAACTGGGCCCATTTGTACGTCACCCATTGCCACAATCGAATGTCTTTGAGCTCATTACGTGTAATGTCCGTTGCAGTCGCGAATAAATCAAACTGGGTCCTGTTATTACAGGTATGACTGCACGTTACATTTTCTCGCAGCACTCTCTTTCTCTCACATCAAACATATAGCAGGAAGGCGTCTAATAACATTCCGCATGTATGTACGCCTCAAAAGAGATGGCAGATTCAGACTAATTACAAGGGCTATAAAAAATATTCATTCCGCTGTGCTCTTTAATCAGTTGTAAAATGTAGCGCAGTATTTCTCTTAGCGGTTGTGGCGTCTGAGCACAGGGCTGTGTGTTTTTGTAATTAACGCTCTCCGTTTTTTGCTTACCGCAGTAGGCAGATGATTTAACAGAAGCAGGAAAATCGCCTTTATGGGAATCTGTGAGTAGGGAAGAAGCGGCACGATAACATTTTGGAAGTACTCGACAATGATAAGAAAATAAAGTGTTCCGTAACGTTACTTCGAATAATGCAAAAGGCTTAAGGGATTGTCGAAAAATTAAGACAAGGGGAAGTAGGGTCAGAAGAGTTGTTATACCGAAAGACTCGGCTATTAACTTACCGAGAGGTTTTGTAGCTCGATCCCGAATGAGCGCCCTACACACGAGGAAGACGAAATGGATTAAGATACTTGGAGAAACAACCAGTATTTTGCGGACATTAAAGCATTTTTCCCATTCTTGTTCCTTTATCAACATAGTGACCATAGTTGACATCCTCCCCCAGCTTTCTTTAAAAGTCTGGGCAATAGTTTCAGTATACATGAGTGGTGTGTCTCTGGTTGTGTGTTCGTAGACAGGGCGGTTGGACAGAGATGTTTATGTGACATCATTCAGCCAAAGACGCAATAACGGTAATTTGGCTATAAAGGCTCAGGAAGGGAGGGGATCGCTATGTGTTAAGGTGGGATATTCGTTTACTAGTTGCCGCATGACCACGCTGTCCGTATGGGTACACATTATCTAAGGATCCTTTACAAGCTGATGGTTCTCTTCCTGTCTTTCAGAGTGTTGTCTAAATACTTTAACGGAATTTTCTTCGCCCTCATATGATGGAGGACTTGTTTTGTTTATTATTTTGATATAAATTGCTGATTACTCGATATTTTCTCTTCGTGATGAACCATGGGCGTGTTGAGCTAGTCAGGACCCACTCAAATTGAATGAAAGATTCCTTGATGCCTCTTTCTTCTCCCTGAATACCACAGAAGGGATTGAGCATGCCTTTATAGTCTAAATTACGTGTGTAATTGAGTGATTTCGGCGTGCTTGATTTGCATGAAAAGCCGCGTGTATTGTACCACCTGAAAGTTCGGGGATGATGCCATGGTATGAAATAATTTTAAGCTTGAATTCATCGATGAGATCTCTCAGCTTTTGTTCAATCAGCGCAGCTATGTGCGTGCGCAATACCTTACTTCTTACACGCTTTCCTATCCCTGTATTACTTGAACCACCTCAGATTCTTGTACCTTGTGCTTTCCTTCAACGTCTGGAGCACAATGTTTGTAAGGGACGACTCCTTGCATGTGTTTCTGGTTTTAAATTTGTTTGCTGTTTCGTGTAACCGTTAGAAAAGTATGGGATGCTACATTTTTGTACAGTAAATGCCATGGTAGATTCTAATGTTTTACTTTACATCTAATTTTTATTGCACGATTCCGAAAATGAAAACTGATCACTGCTTCTTCTATTCTATAGTCTAAAGGCACCATAGCAGTTAATATTTGGGGCGCTAAAATGCTATAGTTGCTATCAGCTCCATATATTATTTCAGTGACTCACAGTTTTCACAGTTATTAACTTCATCAAATTCTTATTTAACTGAATTGCCAACTATCTTTAATATTATCTTTTAACTGTAACTGTATACTAATCCCGACTGGGATGTTTTGAACTGTTTCCGAGGAATTTGGATTCCCTACTACCCCATTTGTCAGATAGCAACAAGCAGTTAATAGTCTGCGCTGATTTCACTGTGGGTTTTCTAAGAATTCTGAAGGAAAAATGTTCCAGTAACCTTATTTCGATCCTACAATTTCATCTCAATAATTCAGTTTCCCAATCGAGTTGATAAAGGAACGAGGATACTAACTGAAAATGTTCTTTTTCTTTTCACTTTTCTTATTTTTTATTTTTTATGAAGCTCAAAAGAAGAAAATGACTGTAAACCCAGTAAAAATTGTTTCCACTGATCATGATGCGGAGATCGTTAAGATAGACGAGATAGTGCCTCACAGCCCAGGACAAACATTTTTAAGAATAGTGTACAAGGAATGACCTGGGATGAAATTCATAATGTACCACGTGCTGACATAAAATATAATCTATTCCATGATAAATTCATATCATTATCGGAAAATAGCTTTGCACATACGCTACTCAAAAAGGACATTAAAGAGCCATATAAAAAACCATACTAGTGGAAGAAAAGGAAATTGTATCTGTTGGTAAGAGGAAGTAGAGATCCTGCAGTAATTGCACACTACAAAAACTACTCAGAAGTACAAAGAAAAGATATTGAAAATCAAGGAACTTGCACATTATGTAAGAAAACAGCAATTCCGACAAAAGGTTAGGGCTGTATGGAGTGTAGTGAAACGAGAGACAGGACAACAATCCACGGAACTGGCAACACCACTATTAATTTGGGTGGGAAGATGGGTTACAGGCAGCGGATATGCTTAATAATCATTTCTTAAATGTACTGAAAATTATAGCCACAAAGAGTTCAATAGGAGAATCAAAAGAGCATGCTGAACAAATGACTCATATAAAGGTCAGTCATATTTATGTCTCACCCACTTGTACTTCTGAAATTAAGAAAATTGAGTATTCTCTCGAAACTAACATTTCATATGGGTTTGATGGGGTTTCCAACAGAATACTAAAGATTTGTTCCCATATAATAAGTGATGTTCTTTTAAATTTATAATGAATCATTAACTCAGTGAATTTTTTCAGAGTATTGTAATATGCTGTTGTTAAACCATTCTACAAGGAAGGTGATAGGAGAGACTTCAGTAGCTACCGACTCACCTCACTAACAAAATAATCTTCCAAACTTTCTAGGTCATGTACTCAACAATATTACTCGACCTGAGCAATAATAATATCCTTAGTAAATCACAGTTCATATTTCAGAACAGTTCCTCAAGTGAAAATGCTACTTACACATCGATTCATCAAATTTAACAAGCAATATCATAAAATGGCTCTAGATGATATTTTCTGTGATCTATCAGAGGCATTTGATTGAGTGAATCTCAATATTCTCCTGAATAAACTGAGCTATTACTGGAATGATAATACAACAAACTAATGAAGAATGTGATACATAACTAAAACAATACAGAAAGGTATATATAATAACCCAGCCAATGAAAGCGGAGAAGATTCTTCTGACTGCGGAAAAATAACGTATTTGATTGCACTAAGCTCAAAGTTAGAGCCACTATTGTTTCTCATGTGTATAAAAGACATTCCATCTAACATATAATAAGCAGAATTATATCTTTCTGTGGGTAACACTAGCACTGTAATCAATCCAAACGTACACACAGCTACAGAAGAAATGGTAAATAATGTTATTTAAAGTGTTACTGAGTGGTTTTCTGCGAATGGTCTCACTCTCAATTTCAAAAAGACACAACATGTTTGGTTCTGTACATCTAAGGGTACTACACCAATTATTCTTATAACACATTGTGAGGGTATAATAACTAGAGTGGACACTCTTAAATTCTTAAGTGTCCATGTTTATGAGATTTTAAACTGGAAGAAATACTTCTTCTAACTCCTAAAAGAACTTACTTCAACCATATTTGCACTTCGAATCATTGCAAGTCTGAGGTAGAGACAATTCAGTACGTTGAAATATTTTGCGTATTTTCATTCAGTAATGTCATATGAAATAGTATCCTGGGGTAACTAGTTTAAGAAAGAAAGTGTTCATTGCCCAAAAGCGTGCTGCACGAATAATACGTGGTGATCAAAAACAATCATCTGATAGACATCTGTCTAATATCTTAAGCATTTTGACTTCTGTTTCACAATATATTTATTCCCTCACGAAGTTTGTTGTAAGTAATCCACTATAATCCAACGGTAAAAATTATGTACACAATTAAAATAGCAGAAGAAAAATTAGCATACATTACTCCACATTAAGGCGGTCTTTAGCGTAAAAAGGGTTGCACAATGATGCCGCCAAAATCCTTGATCACTTATCCAGTGATATAAAATATCTGACAGACAGCAGAGTAAAATTTGAAAAGAAACTGGATAAGTTTCTCCTTGACAAGTCTTTTTATTCCGTAGAAGACTTTCTAATTTTGTAATCTTTTAAGGTGATGGGTAGAAATTATTAACTCGAAACACAACTAAACAAAATTGTGGAACACAAGCATGTAGCCATATGTACAAGTGAATGTGTGATGTGAATGTAATAGGACTCTTATTTATCGATTCTACCGTTACTTCTTGGTAGAAAAATTCCAGGTTGGTTCAGTAAACAGTGCCAAAAAGTAAATATTACGGCAAAATACTTGTTATTCAACCTTAAAAACTAGTAGGACTCGTTCACATCGTTACGATTAATCATATAAATGATACAAGGAATGTGAGACTAACTATACTGCATATCACTTACCTGTAGCTAAAGGTGTGACCAATTTAGATCTCGTACCCCTTCTCCACTGTGCTACTCATAGAAGTAGGAAGGAGAAAGATTTGTTGAGAACTTTGTACTCGTATTTTGCCTACATCCCCAATGTAATTAGTGCTGAATGAAAACTTATTGTGAAACATGGCGTCTTAACTTATAGTAAAGACAGCCGGTATTAACATATAGAACAGGACGGCCAAAATAAAACTGAGTATTTCCAGCATTTCGTGACTATGTAATCTAAACAGCAAAGAGATCATCTATCCAAAACTTGTCCGAACTCTAGAGAACATCTGTCAGTTAGTTGGTGGCCTGCCGGTTTTCTGCACAATCAGGAATTAAAAAATCACCATGTCACAACATTTTAAAAAATGGATTTGTATCGTTATCCTTACGTATTTTCTATTATTTATCAGTTCAAAGTTTCAGACTAACCAACTAGCAGTCTGTTCCGAGGATGGTTTCTGAATGACGTGGTTTCGGGACATTGGGCTCTTCAGTTATTCTGTTTCTTCAGATAGGGCCTAGTTTTCCCTGACCAGATACGAGGACTTAAGAGCACGAGCCATTGTGCTTCGTTTCTACTCTTCATTAATTAAAATAAAATCGGCGAAAGAAGCTCCATGACAGCTACATTGGGCTCGGTTGTCGCAGCTCTATAGACGACTAGTGTTTCACTTTCGTACGTTGGCGCTTCACAGCTGCAGGCCGGCAACAGTATTGGAGCTACACAATTTCTAGCCCAAAGTATAGTTATTCAAAATGCGGCGATGACGTCATGCAAGATGGCGGCCATGACATCATCCAAGATGGCGGCCATGGCATCCTCCAAGAAGGTGGATTTTGGCGGGAAGTTTGAATTTTGGCGGGAAAGTGCCACGCCCCCCTCACCCAGAAAAATGGCGGGAAGTTCAAATTCCAACAGGATAATGCATCACACCAAGAAAAATGGCAGGAAAAAGGAACTTGTCTTTATTGTTTAACCAGTTTCAAGCATGTGTGTTCGCCACGAGCTCTAGAGCCCAACTGGCTCAGTTGATATCGTCGCGACCACAGAGCGAAGGGAAGAGTATGTCAAGCCATAAGAATGGTAATGACATTTCTGTTTCCAGAGCAACTGCCAACAGCAGGGTATATTTCCAATACTTCGATCACTGCCGAATACCCTTCAGTTGAGACCGCGATCGTAAGATTTAATTGTAAGTATAATGATAGAAAATATATGGAAAGGGTTTTCTGGAATGTGTCTGTGTATGCAAAGTCTGTGTTGGTATTGATAAGGGTCCCCTGTCAATGGCAGCAGTCTTCCGAATGCAGAGGCCTGTTGGAGTGTAGGCATGTATTAGAGTTAACTTTACCATCTTCTAGACGAACGAATAGCGAACTGGCTCTGAGCACTATGGGACTTAACAGCTGTGGTCATCAGTCCCCTAGAACTTAGAACTACTTAAACCTAACTAACCTAAGGACATCACACACATCCATGCCCGAGGCAGGATTCGAACCTGCGACCGTATCAGTCGCGCGGTTCCGGACTGCGCGTCTAGAACCGCGAGACCACCGCGGCCGGCGGAATAGCGAACTAATATTTAGTATGTGCTGGGCGACTTGCGTGATCAAGTGTAACTTTGGGAAAATGGTGCGTTTGCGGTGGAGTGTTATTCCCTCCCATGTAAATTGTTCGGTCGACTGGTTTTGGACATTTGGTGCCTTCATTTAGTTGAGGGAAGATCGATTGTGGTGTGTTGGACACACGTTTGCCTGGACGTGGGAAAGACCATAGTTGCTTTGTAACGAATGTTGATCATCTCGAATATGTTAGATAACCGACTACGGTATTCGAGAGTGTGAATATCAGTTTACTCTACTTGTTTCTAGTTAGTCAATGGTTTACAGCACGCTGCACCTCGCTAAAGTTTGGTGTTTGTAGAGAAATAATTTACAATGTATATGTTGTGCATTATGTTGCGTTAGCGATCGGGAGGCTAGTGCGGTGTTCTTGACATCGAGAAGTACACCGAAAATTGACTGTGCTCGGTGATATATTCCCTGGTTGGAGATCGGTTTGACGGTCCAATATTCTTGCGAGTATCGTTGGTATTTGATGACATGTACACAACTTTCTGACGTTTAGTTGTCTGTGCAAAATGGTGATCAGTGTAAAATAGCTTATTAACACAGAGTGTAGAGACTGTAGAAAGAAAGAACAGGTTGGGGGTGTATAGATTGAGGGAACTGTCGGTGCAATTTAGAAACTCTTGCAAAATAACCACAGAAAGCCCGAGAAAGAAAAGTTTGATGGTCCTTCGATACTGACGGCGTTAGTAATTCGACTGGTAAATTCACTAAGAGCTAATGAGAACATTCGATTGATCGTAGTGGGATATAGGAGCGGTGAGAACATTTGCATATGTTGCGGGCAGGAAGGCCATCACGTTATGTCCGGGAGGAAGACTGGATTAGGTGATATTTTGGTAAACAGGTTCTGTCAGGGCAGGAATTTTGGCACATACAAGCTTAGACAACAAGAAAGCGAGGGTTAACTATTTCTGGGGCACTATAAAAATTACGGAGAGCTGGATTTGGCTGATATTTTTTTTCACAAAGCCATGTGACGTAAGAATAACATTGAGAATGTTTTAGATTGCGATGTGTCAGTCAAGCTGGAACGTGTACGTGCAGTTGAATGCGTGTGTCAACACACTCTGTGCTATTCTGCCTCCAATGGTAAAGACCTGTGGCGCCTGGAGATGGCTCGAATACGAGACTGGCGTCAACACGCTTTGGAATTCTATGACACTATAACGGTGACTGCATAGAACAGACTTTCACCTGCGATCGGTGGTCGCGGCTTGGGCTGTGACGGAGCGCGGTCCTGGACGGATGTCTGTGTGTGCTTTGAGAGCTGACGGATGCGTCGACCACAAATGGGCGCGAATGAGATTATAGCGTTTGCGCTCTGTAAATATGTCTTCGCTCCCTTCCGATAGGCGTCTAGGTGAATATGCATTGGGATAGGAATTTATCAGAAATGAAGTATGAATGAGATGGCGCTGCTTGCAGGTCGCGGGCGGGGGCCTGTGCGTGGTTTGACAGTTGACTGATGCGTAAGTTATCGCTACCTTCTGTGTACTCTACTGGGCAGGGGGCGGTGGACTGCGCTTGCGCGCGTTGATTGCATTATTTTGCGAGCAGGTCTGTAGGCTGTGATATGCACTATTTTGACAGTTTACGAGTACTTAGCGTGTCTACACATCAATGTGCTGTGTTACTTATGAGCAGTTTGCTATTGTGTACTGATATTACGAGTTGGTTGGGTGTCTGTGGGCTGTGCAACATTGCCCTGGGCACATCTGGGTGGGTGTTTTGTCATAGTGTGATAGATATACTCTCTCGCTAAATAAGTTGTTTCAAAATAAATAAAGTGCTCTCAATACTTACTCTCCCCTGCAGCCCAGAGCAGGCTGAGTCGCTTTCCCTCTTCATCTTGGCTTACTTCACGAAAGGAGCAATAGCGTTCTCTGCTGGTGGTGCTGGGTACTAGACCTCATGGAGAACACACGGTTTGCCGCCATCATGGATAACTGTACTTGCGTCATCAGTTGGTGTCGCTGTGGCATCCTCTGGCGACACCGAAATGTACTACGCCAGTTGGGGTCTGGAGCTCGTGATGAAACCACTAGGTGGCGCCATCTTGGATTACAGTACTTGCATCACTACAGCGTCCTCTAGTGGCATCGGAATGACCTAAGACAGTTGGGCTATGGACTCAGTGGTGAATACACTTGGTGGTGGTGCTGCCTCTAATTGTTTAAACAAAGGGTGGTGTATGATTTCGACAGTTGACGATTAGCAGGTAGAGTGTTTTAGATGAATTATAATTTAGAATATTTAGGAGTAGTTTGACTATCTGGACGTAAATGCATAGCATTATTTATTAGTGGTTCACATGTCTGTAGGTTGTGCAATGTTTTATTTTTGACGTTTTACAATTACCAAGCGTGTGTGTAGAGCTATATAAATGAGTTAATTAGGAGTGGTTTGCAGGTCTGTATGATGTGGGGGATGTCAGAGGATGTGTTCTGTGATAGATATAATCCATTCCTTAGTAAATTGCTCCCAAGTAAATAAAGTACACTCCTTCCTCTCTCCATCAGCCTAATGTGGTTTAAGTCCTTTTACCACCCGCCCCCACGAAGAGGTGGCGGCCTGGTGACTTAGGTTAGTGGTGGTGGTGAGCTTCGTTTGCAACAATTTTCTTACGTTGGTAGCAAAAGCACAAGTGAGTTTTCTTTAATGCCAGAATTCAAACTTGGCACCAGTTCCTAGGAGGAGGTGGCGGTCAGGTGGCTGAGGTTATTAAAAGTGTACTTTCTTTATTATTGAATATTATTAAAATTAAAATGGAATTAATTAGTTAGGTAATTGATAGGTTAGATGCGCTATGTGAGTGTTAGGATATTTACAGGAGACTATGTCCGGTGAGTGTATGGAGGTGGTGGCCGAGGGTGTGTGATGTAAGCGGTTGGACGCCCGCGGGCCGGTGGCGCGACGTGTGTCCGGTTATAACGCACGCGCGAGAGAGTGCAGATTATCTTGCGTCAGCATGCGACATCGTGGTGGTGTCCTCTGGTGTTGACGATATGAACTAAGTCAGTTGGGCTATGGAGTTCGCAGTGAACACAGTGGCTGCGGTCATCTTGAATAATGGTACTTGCGTTATCATCTGACATCAGGAGAGTGCCCTCTGGTGGCACCGATATGAATTAAGCCAGTTGGAGGCCAGACTCAGGACGAACACACCTGCCTGAAATTTGTTAACTAATAAAGACAAGTCTGTTTTTCCCGCCATTATCGTAAGTGTACAGCATAATCATGTTGGAATTTGAACTTTCCGCCTTTTTCTGTGGGGGGGGGGGGGAGGGGGTTAGGTTAGTGGAGGTAGGCCAAGTGTACAATCTTACACAACGTGGTGGATACACAGGGTGCAGCCAGCTACATTGACGTCACGGTCGCCATCTTGGATGACGTCACGGTGGCGCTCTCTGGTGGCGACGACATCAACTAAGCCAGTTGGGCTCTAGAGCTCGTGGCGAACACACATGCTTGAAACTGATTAAATAATAAAGACAAGTCCCTTTTTCCCACCATTTTTCTTGGTGTGGCACATTATCCTGTTGGTATTTGAAATTCCCGCCATTCTTCTGGGTGAGTGGGGCGTGTCACCCTCCCGCCAAAATTCAAACTTCCAGCAAAAATCCGCCATCTTGGATGACGTCACAGCCGCCATATTGGATGACGTCATCGCCGCCATCTTGGAGACTTCATCGCCGCCACCTTGGATAACAGTAGTTTGGGCTAGAATTGGTGTAGCTCCAATACTGGCAACAATGCTGGCAGCAGTCAGGGCCGATTCTACTACAGGGTAGCTTATTTCACGTCACATTTATGAATATTTTTTCAGGACAAGTTTGGTTTGGCTGCCTTGTAGATATTACTCTGGTAGTTTGTCTCCAAATATACAGATTAGTTTAAACGTCTTTTACAAATGTTCTTGAGGTGGTGGGTGTGTTTTTTAGGCAGCTTCATTACAGATATCACATCACAGCTAATTGTTTCCGTGCTTTGTTAGAGCGTGATGTCATGTAAACGATGGTATAGCTCGAAAGGAATTACTTGTTGAGCTAGTTAAGGGTAGGTAAGAGTACAGCTGTTAATTTGCGTAATTAACCGTTCCAATCGCCTTATGCTCTGGAAACGAAAAACACTGTAGCTGAACCAGCTGCATTGTGATTATACTTTCACTCCATCGTTAGACAATTGGAAGCCGTTCGTCTGACGCTTCACTACTTTTAATGGAGTAACGTAGTTTATTTATTCACTGGAGTTTCTGACATTCGTACTATTCAAACGGTTCAAAGCCCAATAACAAATCGATCTGTTAACTGATTCTCCCAGCACGTTATCCGTTCTCATTACATGTATGTTCCCTGCTGTTGTATATTGTGACCAAAAATACATTTTTTTGTTCCGTCTCATGGGAAGACGCTCTGCTTATGTCGCACTTATTTAAGTTAAGTATACTGATTTATTGTGCAAAACAGAAAATAAAAGTCGCTGATCATTTGAAACTACACTTTTTACATGGGAACAGTTTAATTAAGGCAGTTGAGAACCTATGAAAATAGAAAATTTCAAATGTTATCCATCTATTTCCTGCAAAAAACAGAACACTTATGTGACAGAGCAGTTAAAAGTCCACGAAATTACTCTGACTAACCTGATATTGTCACTATGAATGCGAACCTTGCAGAACTAGCACTCCTGAAAGAAGGGATATTGCGGAGACATGGCTTAGCCACAGCCTGGGGAAGGTTTCCAGAATGAGATTTTCACTCTGCAGCGGAGTGTGAAACTTCCTGGCTGATTAAAACTGTGTGCCCGACCGAGACTCGAAATCGGGACCTTTGCCTTTCGCGGGCAAGTGCTCTACCATCTGAGCTACCGAAGCACGACTCACGCCCGGTACTCACAGCTATACTTCTGCAGGAGAGCTTCTGTAAAGTTTGGAAGGTAGGAGACGAGATACTGGCAGAAGTAAAGCTGTGAGTACCGGGCGTGAGTCGTGCTTCGGTAGCTCAGATGGTAGAGCACTTGCCCGCGAAAGGCAAAGGTCTCGAGTTCGAGTCTCGGTTGGGCACACAGTTTTAATCTCCCAGGAAGTTTCAACTGGGCTATACTTTGATTTCGTCTGTGCCAGTCAACACCATATCCAAGTCGTTCCCATGACCACCGTCGCAGGGACTAGAACTTCAAAAGCCACCTGATCATCTGATTACCCAGGTGCTTAGGCAGCTCTGTACTCCGTCACCTTTACGGGTCTTCGAGACCGGAGACGAGCCATATCTGCATCTGCCGAATTTCAGAGTGAGCACTATTTCGCCCGGTGCCACTAGAGCGAGTCTCAGTCTGCCGTATTCTCGTAAATAGCAGCCGACACCTGGCCGTCCAGCTATGTGGCAATAATGCGAGAAGTCCCTTGGCGTAGCAGCAACAGTGCCAGCTCACGCTCTGTGCTACCACTGACAACGAGGGGCTGGAAGATGCCTTGTCGGTGTATTTGCCGCGCTTGCCAGGGATCAACAGTAGCTGCAGCCAGAGAGACAAATGTAAATAAACAACAATGAAGGGTTTCTTGTAACCACGAGCTCTCCACGATACACAATACCTTTTTTTTAGTTTCTAAATTTTTTATCGGCTCCCATTGCAGTATAAGAACCATCTTCACATCTTTAAAAGTAACATAAAGCGGAAATTATCTTTTAACTTAAAATTACTTTTACAGTCTTCAAGAACGTACATTATATCAGAGTAATGAACGTTAAGTATCGACATGCTAGAGACTCTGTGTCTACATACACTGTAAGCTGGAATACTATCGTCTGATAGTGTATTTCAAAACTAAGCGAATAAATTGCAAATACCTGTCAGATTAAACCGAACATTTAAAAATTTTTGCGACACACTGTATTTACATATGTCTTAGAACGCAAATAGAATTAATAAATGGCTAGCATACTCGCTAATGAACCAAGTTTTCAATACACTGTTGGTTAAACTAACGAAATTATGGAGTGCAATTCTGAACAGTGCTTATTAAGAAAAGTAGCTGATTACTAAGTTCACATAGTGTCGTTACGATTTATAA
The DNA here is from genome assembly GCF_021461385.2 of Schistocerca piceifrons. Classification (NCBI taxonomy): domain Eukaryota; kingdom Metazoa; phylum Arthropoda; class Insecta; order Orthoptera; family Acrididae; genus Schistocerca; species Schistocerca piceifrons. The sequence continues at coordinate 556,400,347 of NC_060149.1, forward strand.
CACGTCAGTGACAAAAATGTAAAAAATAAAAAAAATATACTGGGTGACAATTCTTGAACTATATGAAATAAAATCGTCATAACTTCTGAACGATTTGCGTTAGGATGTTCAAACTGCACATTTGACCGTGCCGGCAGGGGTGGCCGAGCGGTTCTAGGCCCTTCAGTCTGGAACTGCGCGATCGCTACGGTCGCAGGTTCAAATCCTGTCTCGGGCATGGATGTGTGTGATGTCCTTAGGTTAGTTAGGTTTAAGTAGTTCTAAGTTCTAGGGGACTGATGACCTCAGATGTTAAGTCCCATAGTGCTCAGAGCCATTTGAACCATTTGAACAGTTGGCCGCGGGGAATGATGGGAATTAGTATGCCCATGCGTGGTTTGGTTGAGCTACGGAGCCCACTTTCATATTGATTGGTTCATCAATAAGTAAAACTGGCGCATTTACGGGACTGAGAATTCGCATTTCTCGATCGAGAAGTCTCTTCACCCTCAACGGGTGACTGTGTGGTGTGCACTGTCCAGTCACGGAATAATCGGTGCGATATTTCTTGATGGCACGGTGACGATCGAACGGTACGTGAAGGTTTTGGGAGATGGTTTCATCCCGATTATCCAAAGTGACCCAGATTTCAGCAAGATGTGGTTCATGCAAGACGGAGCTCGACCCCATCGAAGCAGGAGAGTGTTCGACGTCAAGGAAGAGCACTTTGGGGACCGCATTCTGGCTCTGGCGTACCCAAAGGCCACTGGTATAAGCCTCGATTAGCCACCATGTTGTCCTGATCTGAACACATGCGACTCCTTTTCGTGAGGCTATATTAAAGACAAGGTGTACAGCGATAACGCCAAAACCATTGCTGACCTGAAAACAGCCATCCAGAAGGTCATCGACAGCATCAATGATCCGACGATTTAGCTGGTCATTCACAATTACGCCATTCGTCTGGTCCACATCATCGCCAATGGTGGCAGGCATATCGAACATGTCGCAATCTAAATCCAAATATCTGTAGTGGCATTTATATGTTGAATAAAGTGTGTGCCGTAGTTTGTAACTAATTTAGGTTTTTTTCATACCGATCAGTAATTGTCACCCTATAGAAGTTCGTTCAAAGGATGTTTGCCACCTCTTGAAGCCACCAGAAAACTACCTCCACTAAAAACGGGGCTCGTTAGGGAGTTTGGTAGGTTTTTATAATTTCTGTTGGTGTTCTAACACATATATAAATAATATGTGTCTTAAATATTGGTAAATGTTCCCATTGACCTAACTGTTATTTTTCATTGATTTACCTAGTACCAAGAGACGCTATCAGACGATAGTATTATAGCCTATAGTGTAGGCTACGTAGACACAGAATGTGCAGCATGAGTGGCATGACTCCGCTAATTAACGTTCAGTGCTCTTAAATAACATATGCCGTTGAAGATTCTAAAAGTAATTTTAACCTAAAGGCAGTTATGTGTTACTTGTTACTTTCACAGACCTGAAGATGGTTGTTTGGCAACCGAAACCAGCAATCAGTTGTAAAGTAATGTATAATTCCGATCAAGATAATATAATGCTTCTATATAAGACACCGCTTAAAAACGACAGAAATTGCATTAACTGGTCAAAATTGTTAAAGTGTGTAGTTCTCAAAACGAAAAAACTTAGTATCTTAAACATGGTATCCTATGACTGTGATATCAGTACGTCACAAGGGGAGTCAGTTAACATATAGTGTGGATTCCTGCCTATTCGTCTAATATAGGGTGACTAGGAAGCTGTTTTCTCGGATAACTAGACAACATTCAAGCAAATCTTATTAATGGAGTTTATTGCAGTAAATTGAAGTGACAATACTTAACTTTGTCTGTTTACAAAGAATGGTAACAAGCACTCTTGGCGACATGCAAATAATCAAGGTCCTTCGATGTATACAATTTCTATGCAAGCTATCAACATAGATCACAAGTCTCGGCTAAATCGTTTGGATCACGGCTCGTCTTCTAGTGCGGCGAGGCTTGCTGGAGCGTCGCTTATATTCGCTTCGTATAGGTGCCGCTACTGCCATCGTATCGTCCTAGTCGGCGTTCTACTGGCTGACGTCGTCTCACAGCCTTCTCTGCTGTATCGTTCAGGCTGACGTGCCGGCGCTTGATGTTAAACTGGAACACAGAGAATTGCCTGGATCTAACAATTTGTGGGGACATGAAGCGAGCCGGCCTCGGTGGCCGAGCGGTTCTAGACGCTTCAGTCCGGAACCGCGCGACTGCTACGGTCGCAGGTTCGAATCCTGCCTCGGGCATGGATGTGTGTGACGTCCGCAGGTTGGTTAGGTTTAAGTAGTTCTAAGTTCTAGGGGACTGATGACCTCTGATGTTAAGTCCCATAGAGCTCAGAGCCATTTGGACATGAAGTGAAATGATCACATAGGCTCGGTCACAGGGAAAACGGGCGGAAGACATCGGTTCATTGGGAGGATACTGGGTAAATGCGGTCTACAAAGGAGCCTGATAACAAAACACTCATGTGATCCATCCTAGAATAATGATCAAGTATCTGGAACTAATACGAAATACCAAGAGGTGATACTGAACGCTTGCGAACAAGGGCGGCACAAATGGTCACACGTTTGGATGACCCACAGGTGACAATTGCGGAATGCTAAGGAGCTGAATCGCTTGATGCTTGAAGAGAGACATCGACTATCCAGTGAAAAGGAAGTTTCAGTAAACAATGTTAAGTGAGAAGTCTAGGAATACATCACAGACCGCTACCTATCGCTCCCGTAAGGGCCGCGAAGACAAGATTAGTGCGCCTGAATGCGACAGAGAAATATAAACAGCATTATTCCCGCGTACCACACGAAAATGGGACGGGTAGAAACGATAATAAATGGTGCAATACACAGTAGTTTTCAGATGGGCCCAGGAGGTGTCTCTCTCTTTAAGGTAGCAGATGTCTTTAATCTATTTGCTTATGACAACTGAATTTGCTTTGTTTAGACTCTTTCTTGTTAATCATCACAAGTGAAGCTCATATCCAGTATTACATTTTCATATACAGCCATACAAAAGGCACAAAGGTTCTTTTAAAATGCACTGTAATTCGTGACCTTTGTTGATCGAGGCAAGACCTCTTATCGCAAAACCACTTAAATCAACTTTTGATTCATTTCTATGTTCCTCGTACTTTTACTGACGACTTACTTTACAGTTAACAGGATATGATTATCTAAAATGTGAAGTATTGTTCTTCAGATACCTTTATTAGTTTATTGTCCGCATTGTTTTATACAACATTGCTATTGCTTCATCTAAATCATTCTCAGTGTCAGGAAAAATTTACACTTGCCAGCCACTCGAGTTTATAGCGTCAGATGTTTGTCGATGGGTGAGTAGCTATGGTTCAATCACCTCTGTGTATCGTCTCCAGCGCCATATGTCGTGTGACGCAGATGATTGCAACGCCGTGGGTAGACGGACTGTGCTTCCTGGTGGGCGTTAACAAAAGCTGTTGCTCGTTGCAGTTTTATAGGCTCGCGCAGTCATTAAGGCTCTTAACTGCCGACTGCACTCTGCACTGGGGCAAAGAAAATTGAAATCGAGTATCGCGCGTTCTCCGCTGGAGAAAGTGCTAATACAATCCGCCCACTCTTGTAATTTCGTTCCTTGTTTTTGTCACTCGACGCGGTTCCCATTGTTGTGTTAATAGAAGATTCTCGTACTGGCCTTACCGCCTTTTACGGGCTATTCCCCATTTTACTTTTTTCCTTCATATCATAACGACCCACTGTCTGAGGTAACCGTGGTCGTGTCAGTTCCCTCGCCAGAATCAGACATTCGCTGTTGTTGAAGTAAATTATAAGTTTTTGCCTCTTCACACACACCCATGGAATTCTGCATCTGGACTACAATCTGTTTTGTTTGGCATTATACGCTGCTAGTTATAAAATCGAGACCAAACAAGAATAATTGACAGTCTTTCTATTCTGTAAATTGTGCACTTGACTTTTTTATGGTTTAATTTGCACTCTCTCTTAGTCAACATGCAAGTATTTGCTAAGTGTTGTTATTGACATACCAGTAACAAACGCTGTCCAGAGTTTTGCAGACACGGATATTAGCGGACACAGGGAATAACGGACACAACCTCACTTCCCCCATTCCTCAAGTGCTGGATGGGAACCCTGTCCTCTTCCGTGTCCGTCGGTCGCTATACATTGCCCCCGTGATTACTTCGCTACCGAAGTTCCTAGTGTGATTATCAGTATGGAAGTTCTGACAATGGCCGAGGGCAGACCTTACGCTCATTAGAGTAATTATTCTCATCGTAAATTTAGGAAATCTAAAGAAGATTTTGTTACTTGGTTATGCTTACGCCGAAAGTATGATCACTGCTGGGGGAGGTGCTTTCGAAATCTGAGAAGTGCTTTACTTCTCCGAACATCTCTATTGCCCAGTTGATGAGCTCTAGAAGTAAGCAAATGGAAAGGGCCAAGAAGAGGGCTCTATAAGAAAGTACCCAATTATTTGCGATGTTCATGGGTGAAACGGCGAATCTTCGTAGTAAAAAGTATGACTTTGTTACGCTAAGGCCTGACTTAGAAAATACGACGAGGATCTTGCGTTATATGCAGAGTCAAGCATAAGAGAATCTACAAGAGGCCAAAAGTACTTTCGAAATTGATCTTCATGAAGATCTCTTACAAACTGGTGATGGCTGTAGTTTTCTTCTAGACGACTAGAGCTTAGAGGACAGGATAATCATTTTTAGTGGAAGCAAAGGAAAAGATAGCTTAAAAACGTCTTCTCATTTTTTGATGGATGGAACGTTTAAGAGCCGCAGCAAGCATTTTGCACATATATATATATATATATATATATATATATATATAACACATGCAAATCTATGGGCCCGAGTGATGAGCAAAATATTCTTCGCCCTGCTCCCCAATTAAGAAGAAATGCATCTACGTTTGCCTGTTTCTACTGATTATACAAGCAGTTGCTTAATGGTGTCCACGAAAACTGACTGTTGATTCTGAGGTAGCTGCGATATAGGCCCTTCGTCAACATTTCTCCTGAAGTGAAATAAGTGGATATTATATACGAAAAAGAGTTTATCAGAAACGTCCAAGATGTAGATCTAAATGAGGAGTACTGTCAGAACAAAGATTTAAGACTGGCATTTGTAATACCGGAGGACGTAAGTAACGGGTAGGTTGAAATTCGCATGGAAGCTCCTGATAACGAAAGATTGTCTCAAATATTTGGCTTCTTCGTTCATATCTGACTACAGAATGAGAATATTCCTGTCGGATTGTGGAACTGTTACTGAAAAAGAAATTGAACAACCAAATCATTTGAGGTGTGATACACAAAATTAAGAATACTGTTGTAAACTATCAACTTAGAATCACTTGTTTGGTAGATTACTTGAAGAAAGAAGAAGAGCTCACAAATTGCATGTACATGAAACTGGAGAGAAATCCTGAAGCAAAGAAGAGGAAGAAGAAATACTTGAAGCTGGATGACGAGACAGAGAGGACTGCAAAAAATTATAACGAGACTGGCAATACTAGGTACTGCTTGGAAGCCGGCTGCTGTGGCCGATCGGTTCTAGGCGCTTCAGTCCGGAACCGCGCTGATGCTACGGTCGCAGGTTCGAATCCTGCCTCGGGCATTGATGTGTGTGATGTCCTTAGGTTAGTAAGGTTTAAGTAATTCTAAGTCTAGGGGACTGTTGACCTCAGATGTTAAGTTCCATAGTGCTTAGAGCCATTTGAACCATTTTTTCTGCTTGGAAATCATTGCCACTCTCAGAAACTAGACTAAGCTCTATTCACAAGTAACGTGCTGAAAACCTATGCAAGACGTCGGGTCCTCGCAGATTATTTCGTTAAGGTTATTAATTATGTTGAAGAAGGATTATGCATTAATTGGATGTTAAACTGATAAATAAAGTGTACTGCAATTCTTGCGTAAAACCATAAGCCTTTTTAAGCTGATTTTAAACTCGTCAAAATGGTATGAAGTTAATTATCATTTTGCCATTCCCATCTAGGTCTCACCTCAGTCTATCCTTTCTTTCACTTCCGTATCCTGAAATATCTACAGGTCCCACTCGAGCGTTCATGGAGAAACGACTTTTACGCCACAAACTTCAGTTCTCGGAATCACCGATCCCGTTTCTAGTGGCGCAGCAAAGCTCCGGCAAACCTTGCTGTCGATATTTCTCCAGGTCTGCATTTCTCCAGCTTTCTGACCAACGACACAGAAATCATACAGTATGGCTCTGAGCACTATGGGACTCAACTGCTGAGGTCATTAGTCCCCTAGAACTTAGACCTAGTTAAACCTAACTAACCTAAGGACATCACAAACATCCATGCCCGAGGCAGGATTCGAACCTGCGACCGTAGCGGTCTTGCGGTTCCAGACTGCAGCGCCTTTAACCGCACGGCCACTTCGGCCGGCTCATACAGTATCTTACTTGGGAAATTCTACTAATGAACATCCTGCTATAGAAGTGATAATATCTGATTTTGGACAAGTAATCTCTCATCGTTATCAACCAGTTATACAGCGTAGCACGTCTTAAGAGAGACCAAGCGAGGTGGCGCAGTGGTTAGCACACTGGACTCGCATTCGGGAGGACGACGGTTCAATCCCGTCTCCGGCCATCCTGATTTAGGTTTTCCGTGATTTCCCTAAATCGCTTCAGGCAAATGCCGGGATGGTTCCTTTGAAAGGGCACGGCCGATTTCCTTCCCCATCCTTTCCTCACCCGAGCTTGCGCTCCGTCTCTAATGACCTCGTTGTCGACGGGACGTTAAACACTAATATCCTCCTCCTCCTCTTAAGAGAGAGAGAGAGAGAGAGAGAGAGAGAGAGAGAGAGAGAGAGGTTGCGCATCAGGGAAATAAAGCAGACCCGGCCCTGTTCCGCGAACACCTTAACAACAGTTCATCTTTACACACCTGTTCGGGTGTAAGGTCATCAGTCCCTAATCTTATACACTACTTAACCTAGATTATACTAAGGACAAACACAAACAGCCATGCCCGAGGGAGGACTCGAACCTCCGCCGGGATGAGCCGGACAGTCCATGAAATAACACTGTAATTGTTATAAGTAGCGATGGAGAGGGAGGACTACAGTTTAAAATGGTGCGTATCAGACGCCAGTTCAGTTATGAACAACAATAACAGATGAGTAGCCATACCGCCCGGAAATATTCCCTCGCTATGGAGCACGCCAGTCATTGCAACTGTGGCCGCCGCATGACACAGGATACAAACAGTAGCATGGGTGAATAAACACCTTCGCTGGGTGCTCGAAACACACAATAATTGAGGACAGACAAGTTGCAATACACTTTGGTATACGTCAATAGCAAGGTAAGAGTAAGTCGATAACCACCTGAGGTGATGGCTCTCTTACCTGTAGGGAATTTAAAAAAAAAACGTACTGTCACGTCATACACTTCCGTCTGATAATCTACAGCAGCCCTCAGGTGACAAACACACTCAGCAAGACAACACACCACCCAACTTTTCTTGAACTGTGTCGTAATTATCTGAGGAGCACTCTACGAGCGTGAGTCTCCTTATGTGCCCCCAGCTTCCCTTCTACAACCGCCCCTCGCCCCTGTTTACCTAATATGACTTCTACTGAATAAATCTGAGACTCTATGGAGCGAAATGAGAGCACTGTGTGCTATGTACGAAAAGTCTCCGTGGGTCGTGGGTGGCTGTTGAGCGGTCATGGTTGAGGATGGCTGCTAAATGCTTTGAGGGTTTCGTGCAGTGCATGTCATTGCTCTCCCCAGTGAAAGACGGTGCAACACACTGGTTGGTTGTTGTATTTGTGGTTAATTGCACTCTCAGATGGCGATCCGTCTCATAAGTGCACAAAGCAAACAGCTGAAGATGGAAAGACATAGTGCTGAATTTACCCGACATGGGGATGTGTGCCATAATACGACAATCACCCTCTTATGTTAAGGTGGCTTTGTTGTATGAGAAGTTTATCAGGAGTGCAGATCTTCAAACACAGACAATTCATGATAGCACAGAGAAGAAAAGAAACAACAGTAAAGCGAAATTCATGGCGTTGAACAGAATTTTTAAGTGGTTTTACACAAATTAAAATCAGGGTATAGTAGCACCACTCCATTGTCGCGTAACCAGCAAGTATAAGCGTACGGATTTATTACTAACGGTTGAGAAAATCAACTGATATTGCTAAAATATGAGTTGAGCCTCAGGGACGATGGAGCTCTGAAAAGTTCTGTAAAGACAATGAAAGAGCCTCAGAACCACTCTTGACAATGAATTATGGCCTAGATTTTGCCCAAAAAATTACTTTTTTAGCAACTATAAGAGTTCACAGTCACAACCATCTTAAGATACCTGAGTCATACATCTGCTGTGCTGTATCATTTCCCTCTATCTGCATCAAAATAGTAGAAAATGTTTAAATTCAAAGACAATGACCCACCTTCAAGAAAATGAACTTCACCACAGAAAACAAAATTAATGTATAAGATCTTAGTGCTCTTTCCAGTGATTTGGATATCAATACACGGGAACGTCTTTGCACGGCCCCATCACAACGGTGCGCAAATCACGCCAGATTTTACCACAAGAGGGGCGCTACAAGCTAGGGACATGACTCCCAGCGTCGCATAGGATCACGTGGCGCCAATCAGTTTATTCCCAATGGAATGAGGATGCCAACACGTGGAGGATCCACACGTGTTATTCTCGATCTATGCTCTAATTCCGTGGTCCTTCTGTTATTCATACGATGACCCCTGTGTCGGAATTGGAATTTGTTAGATTTGCTATGACAGCCACATTCTCACAAACAGCTCACAGTCGAATACAGTGGGATTTCGTTTCGAGTCTTATACTTCTGTTCTTTGTAACTATTGTAATCTGTTTGATAAGCAAGCCACGTACCACGACTCAGCAGTAGCGACGAGAGGGTACAAACGCACTGAGCTACAAATTGGACGCTGCAGTACTAGAACTATTGAAATCCAAGCAGCTGCAGACAGCGGCTTAAGAGGAACGTATTAGAAGCAGATATCAGTGGAACAACAGCAGACAGTAGCACTGACAGAAACTATAGCAGCAATACCTAAGTATGATTTGCACAACGTCGGTGTTGGTACAGTGTCTGTATGTTACATTACAGTGTCTGAAGGACAGACGCTGTTTGAACACTCACAGTTGTTGTAAATGTTACAAAGTAATTTCGCAAATTGCGAATATGTTTTGACGTCAGCTGTACATGTTATTAGTGACGCATGCAAATTTGTGCATGACTGGGACTCGAACCCGAATTTGCTGCTTATCGCGAATGGTGCCTTAAGAACTTCGGCTATCCTTGCACGCCTCTCGGTGAAAGGTCTTGCTTGAGGTTTGTTAATGGTGGTGGTTTAAAAATTTGAAACTTTGAATGAATATATTCAGATGGCACTGTCTATATTACAGAATTAAATCCCTAATCCCCAAAAGAACGAGAAAGGAGTTTGATTATCTACGAAATTAAACAAGGATCTCAGTTAACTTAAATTATTAACCTAAAGATACTAAATCAAGCATTAAACAATCATTGGCCTTGGAAAACTTGAATATGGGATCTAGGGTGTTAGTCAAATGAACAAGTATCTGAATAAAACTATTACATTCGTGTAAGTCACGCCGTGATTGCCGAAGGTTAATGCGTAAGGAAAGAAGGTGTTACAGAAGGGGATGTGTTTGCATCTATTGACGGTGTTGAAAGCATATTGGACCTCTAACTGCTAGAATGTCTTCAAAGTGAAGCTTGAAATTACTGAACATCATTAATATTGACTCGGCCTTCCCCACAGTTAACCTCATAGATCTTACCACACTCATACTCTGTAAGAGGTGGCTCCGATGGTTATAGCATCAGTCATTGGCTCTGTACCAACAACTTTCATCCAAGTTCAACGAAGCCAGATGAAAGCCACTCGCTGCAAAGTGAAGCCGGCCCAAGGAGGCGCTTGTCTATCGAGTAACTTTCTGCGGGCTGCTTCCAACGAGGAAGACTCGGTACTCTGCATTTTTCCGGCGCTTTGTAATTTTGATTGGCTGAACGGCTGAATGATAAACACTCTGAGTGCCGACCAGGGAGAAGTTGTCTAAGAAGGTGCTGGCCTCCACCCCTCTCTCTCTCTTTCTATTTTTCTTTTTTTTCCCGGGGGCCTGGAGGTGGTGGCAGTGTCTCATACTCTTCAAAAGCATCCTAAACTTTCCTGTTCCCCATTACACTTTCAGATTTTATCTTAGCTTTAACTGTATGTCGACGAATTCTGACTTTCTTCCGTACCGTTCACAATAGCGCTCCTCCAGGACTCTACCAAAAACAGCATACATACCCCGACCATACACAGCTCATTAGAAACAGACGCCATTGTCCTGACACAACCTGGAGGTTGAATCTATAGTGTGACTTTAGTGCATCCGGCGCCCAGGGCAGCTTATCTCAAAGCACAGACCAGGGTGACCACCTGCCGTTGTCCCTTGCAGCTGTCTGAGCGCCTTCTGTGAATTCTACTTGCATCCTCTCCCTGCTGGTTTGTGTGTCACGGCGCGTCCTCTCACTTACAGCCGAGTGTTAAGATACCTCCGCAGGGGCTTCTTATTTAGATGTATTTGCAGTTAAATATAACTCATTCACATTCCATTCATCGGTGGAGATTAATTTATTTCTACTTGATAGATCTTTCTATTTTTGATTTTCATGAAGGAAAATTTAACTGTATCAGATCTAGGTCAGTTTGAGGAAGACGGTCGCTTAACACCACACCGACCCAGATTTCTGTATTCCATGATGTCCATATTCCCTACTCCCGCTCTTTGTGATTACCGCACAGGGAGAAACAATGCATGCATGTCTGACGGACATAGTAACGTAACATAAATAGAGGAATAATGTAAATCATGGCTAAACGTGCTTGATGGGCTAAACTGAAGATAATTTTAAATAATTGTCTCCTCTTATGCAGGAATAACGAAGTGCTAACATAAAGGATACTTACACTGTGACATACGGAAGTTTGGGACGGTCCAGGAGGCGCACACGGATAGCCAAAGTGGTTAAGGCGACGGCTCACAATAAGTGATAAATCCGGGTTCGTGTTCCTGTCGGGCGCAAATTGTCCTGTGTTACTAATAAAATATACAAGTGGCGTCCAAAATTATTCGCGATTCGCGAATCCATTCCGTAAAACCTACAGTGCCACTGTTCCAGTCATTCGTAGATGGAACTGGTGAATCGAAAGTATACCTTTGGGGCCTATACCTTCATTTCACTGCTTTCCAGGTAAACGATCCTGATCTGCAGAAACCCTATATCCCTTCTTTGTCGTCTCCAGGAAGTCGTGTGATACAGATGTTGATGTCTCATCGTTCGCAAGGTTTTGTGAATTGCTCTCAGAATATTAACAAATGCAGCTCGCATATGATGATGTCCCAGCTACAATTCTATCGCCGTCGAAAAATGCTAAGTGATGCTAAGTGAATGGGTGACTGATCTTAAAGTCTTGCGGTGTCAGCGCAGTTTTATGTGCGCTAATTAACAGTGTAAGGTTCACTATGCAAAGTTTCTAATTAGGACTGTTTTATTCTAAATGCTGCAGACAAAGCAATTCACAATCAGGTGATAAAGTCTTCAGATCCTTCCTTGGGAGTAGTGCTTGTAAATGCAGACAGTTTAGAATTCACACAAGAAACTGAAGAACATTGGTAAATATAGCCGGAAGTTTCCACCTTTGGTACGGCTTAGAGGGACAAAAAACTGGCATAACAGGCAAGAAAGTACGTTACAATGAGAGATACTCCTTGTGAACAACAAAGTTCATTGGTGTGAGTGCCCATGGAGTGATAGAGACATACACTAACATCGTATTTTAGATGCTTAGTCTTCATCAAGCAACTCTAGCCACAACTCAGTGTCAATTAATTTCCGAGGTTCGTTCTCTTCTTGCCCTGAGTGTTTTGTTCTGCATCCACGTTATCAGTGTCCTAGAAGCTGTTATGCCTGAGTATATTTTATTAAAAAAGCAGACGCATTCGACGTGTTCTTAATTTCGTGCTTCTCAGAAGGCAAATACGTCATTTGGTAGTGTAACAACGCATAAAACTCAAACTTTGGTTAATCCTGATTCCATAAAGCCACAGAAAGTATTAACTGATGTCCGTATATCACATAAAACAGTAGTTTCTCAAGTGGACATGGGAGATTCGGCCTAACTTATTAAATGAAATACTTTATACAACGCTTGGATCATCCGCATTGCAACCATTTGCTAAGAGATTGACGTCATGTAGTGGTCATGAGCTGCATTCGAAAGGAACCTTCCAGGCTGGAGTTTTATTAAGTATGGAGTCAGACGAATTTATTTCTACGTTATCAGTTTACTGAACACGTCAGTATCTTTGTGCTAGACGCCATTAAGAAATTCGGTGTCTCAATAGACGATTAAAATTCACTTTGTTTCCCCTGAGATTCCATTTCACGATGTCGATGAACTGTGCACAAAGTTCCCTGGCCTATTTTCTCCAGGACTAGGCTATTCAAAACATACAGAGGTTCATATTCATATCAAGGAAACGACCAAACCTCGATATGTTGCGAGCCCGATCGATCCCTGTTATTCTGTGCGACAGAGGCAAGGCGCAAGTGCACCCTCTACAAGACATAATTGACATAACGCCCATTTCATCTAACTGCTGCGTGTCTCCATTAGTAGTTGCAAGAAAAGAAATCGGCTCGCTTAGACTATGCGGAGACTTTAAAACAGTGAATGCCAAGGTGTTGTAGATTCGTTTCCTATTCTTGACAAAAAGATTTATTCTCTATATTAAAAGGAGGTTAATGCTTCACCAAATATGATTTTTCATTTGGTTATCTGCAACTGCCCCTGCACCTGAAGACGAAAGTACTTCTCATTTAGACCACATCATCCTACCTTTCGGAATTTGCAGTGTTCTGGTATTTTTCAGCGCTGTATGGAATAGCTGATCTTCAATGTTCTTGCTTGTTGCAATTATCTGGACAACATAATCGTTATGGGAGCGGATACACATTAATATTTGGAGAATCTTCACATGCTGTTTACGACACTACAGGAGGTTGGTTGAAATGCAATATTCAGAAGCGTCATTGTTTTCCACAGATGATGGAATACATAGCGTTTTTGACGAGTAAGAAAGGTATTATGTCCACTTCTCAGCATGTACAAGCCACTGAAGCGTGCCTTCCTCGTACTCTCAAAGGTCTACCGTCGATCATGGGGAGCATTAGTTGTTATGGCATTTTGTCGCTAATATAATATAAATTTCACAGCACCTCACTTCACTGAAAAATAAAGGAAGAGAAATTTATCTGGGCTTCAGAGTGCAATAATGAATTTTGCTCACTTCAACAGGCAGTGCAGTCAGCACCTTGTGTAGTCCCTTACTACATAGGGATGAGGTAAATACGGGCTACAATACCTAATAGTATGGAATTCAAGCAGTTTTATTCCACCGTGGACAAGATGGGTCCAAACACGCCACTGCGTTTGTATTGAAGACTTTGAACTTAAGTAGTCAGAACTATGCTCTTATAGGAAAGGAAGCACTGACCATTAGCCAAACTGTTTACAAGATCCATACATGTCTACATCGAGTACAGTTTCATTTACTGACAGTCCATGAAATTCTGCTTGCTCTTTTAGTTCTCTGTCGTTTTTACCAGATAAAACAGCAAATGACAAGAGCGGTGGGCCCTGTTTCTGTCAGAAAATAACTGTCACATTTTATAGAAAACTACCAAGCGTGTGGCCAATGTAGATAAATTATTCAGTCTCTCTGTTGATCCAGACCCAGAGTTTGGCCAACAGAAAGTAGTTTGTTTAACGATAAAATCCAAGGCATGCCATGCTACGGAAAATTTTCCAATTATTGTCTCAGTTATTTAAAGGGAGTCAAAGAAAGGTCCCAACCCGAGGCCGGTCATAAAATGAGTGAGATTAGGCTGGCCTGAGAACCTGTTATCAAAGGCTGACCCGACATTGAGAACTTATTTTTCTGCGAAGCAGCGACTAAAAGCTCAAAACTGCATGCTACTACTTGGTATGGAAGATGGATTTTTCTGGGTGGTCGTGCCACCTACACTATACACTGATGAGCCAAAAGGTTATGACCACTTTCTTAATATCTTGTCTGTCCGTCTCTGGAGCGAAACACATCACTCATTCTGCCATTAAGGGATCCGATAGTTTGTTGGTAAAGTTTATGGAAGTATGTGGCATTGTATGTCTATGTCCAGGTCATGTAATTCGAGTAAAGAACAGACCGTTGATTTGTGTACGCCTTGTTGACGCCCGATAGTGACCCAGTTGGGTTCCATAGGATTTACACCAGGCGAATTTTGTCACCGAGGCATCAACGTGAGTGCACTATAATGTTCCTCAAACCACTGCAGCACGGTTCTGGCCGCGAGACGCGGACAGCTATATTGCTGAAACATGACATTGCTGTCGGGGGAGAATCAAGCATGAAGAGATGCAGGGGGTTTGCAGCTGTCAGCTTTGATTGCTACCACAGGTCCCATGGAAGCGCAGAATAATGTCTCCCACAGCATAATACTGCTCCCACCAACCCATGGCGTGCTGCACGTTTCTAGCCGCCGTACACCTCGATGACGGCGTTTGTGGAGACGAACATCCACCTAGTTTAGGAACAATGTGATTCACCACAAGAGCTGGCACGTTACCATTTATCGACCGTTCGAGTTCTGACGGTCCCTTGCCTACTGTAGTCGTAATTAACGATGTCATTGGATCAACATGTGAACATGTATGGGTGTCAAAGATCTGATGTTTTACCGGATTCCTGATATTCACGGTACACGCGTGAAATGGTCGTACGGGAGAATCTCCACACCCTCGCTGTCTCGGAGATGTGTCCCATCGTTCGTGCGCCGACTGTAACAAAACGTTCAAACTCACTTCAATCTTGATAACCTGCCATTCTTGTTGCAGTAGCCTATTTAACAACTGCGCCAGACACTTTTTGTCTTGTGACAGCCAGAGCGAGAGCACCAGCAGCAGCGAGTACTGTTTGTATAAAGCGTTTATTTTGCATTTTGTTTACGACCATCCACTAAGGAAGAGATTCTATTTGTGTTTATCTGCTCTGCATAGTAACTAACAGTTCTTGATAAAACTTTACGTAGTTTTCGTGTTAGATTTCTTAGTGTTTTCTTGATCGTTTAGAACAGAAAGCGCCCTAAAACCGTCTTTTGTTTGTTTCGCGGCCGTTAGCCACTAGTCACTTGAATCAGCAGTTGTCTTGTGACAGCCAGAGCGAGAGCACCAGCAGCAGCGAGTACTGTTTGTATAAAGCGTTTTTGTACTTATTTGCTGCGCTTAGCTTTTAAATAGTTTTTCTGGGAAAACCTAGCGTAGTTTTCGCGTCTCGTATTTCAGTGAGTGTTTCTTGATTATCAGAGTAGCTCATCAGAAGATTATCTTGGGAATTTGTCACCGTATAGAGTAGGGTAAACATAGTCATGTGTAGGGACTGTGGTTGTTGTGAGCGGACGCAAGGAGAATTGGCCACTCTTCGGGGTCAGGTGGAGGCTTTGTCTGTTAGGCTCATCGAGCTCGAGGCGCAGGCGTCGGCTCGTAGTGGCGTTGGGGCAACTGTGGTGAGACCTATGCCTACTTCGGTGGCCTTGGAATCACATGGAACCCCTGATGTCGCTGCGTCTTCCGGCAGTGAGCATCTTACCGGTCAGCCATCACTCCAGGGTGAATGGCGGACAGTGGTGGGCTCGCGCGTGCCTGGCCGAAAGGCGAAGGTGGGATCTGGCCGCGTGGCAGCTGCCTTACCCCTTTCCAACAGGTACGGGGTGCTTCCTAGTGGTGATGACATCGTTTCCGAGCCACCACAGGATGCCTCGCCTGTTGGGCCAGTGGCCGATTCTCCGGCAAGGTCCCGACAGTCACAGAGGGCGGGCCTATTAGTTATAGGGAGCTCCAACGTTAGGCGGGTTATGGAGCCCCTCAGGAAAATAGCGGGTAGGTCGGGGAAGAATGCCAGTGTGCACTCGGTGTGCTTGCCGGGGGGTCTCGTCCGTAATGTGGAGGAGGCCCTTCCGGCAGCTATTGAACGCACTGGGTGTGACCGGCTGCAGATAGTAGCACATGTCGGAACGAATGACGCCTGCCGCTTGGGTTCTGAGGCCATCCTTGGTTCCTTCCGGCGGCTGGCTGATTTGGTGAAGACAACCAGCATCGCACGCGGAGTACAAGCTGAGCTTAATATCTGCCGCATAGTGCCCAGAGTCGATCGCGGTCATCTGGTTTGGAGCCGTGTGGAGGGTCTAAACCAGAGGCTCAGACGACTCTGCGACTATAATGGTTGCAAATTCATCGACCTCCGTTATTGGGTGGAGAACTGTAGGGCCCCCCTAGACAGGTCAGGCGTGCACTACACACCGGAAGCAGCTACTAGGGTAGCAGAGTACGTGTGGCGTGCACACGGGGGTTTTTTAGGTTAGAGGGACCCCCCCTTGGGCGAAACGATAAAATACCTGACGGCTTACCAGAGAGGACATTATCATCGTTGATAAAGAACGTCCGTCCTCAGAGACCAAAAACAGGAAAAGTTAACGTAATATTGGTAAACTGCAGGAGTATCCAGGGCAAGGTTCCTGAATTAGTATCTCTTATTGAAGGAAATAGTGCGCATATAGTATTAGGAACGGAAAGTTGGTTAAAACCGGAAGTGAACAGTAACGAAATCCTAGACACAGAATGAAATATATACCGCAAGGATAGGATAAACGCCAATGGTGGAGGAGTATTTATAGCAGTAAAGAATTCAATAATATCCAGTGAAGTTATTAGCGAATGCGAATGTGAAATAATCTGGGTTAAGTTAAGTATCAAAGGTGGGTCAGATATGATAGTCGGATGCTTCTATAGATCACCCGCATCAGCAACCGTAGTAGTTGAGCGCCTCAGAGAGAACCTGCAGAACGTCGTGAAGAAGTTTCGTGATCATACTATTGTAATAGGGGGAGACTTCAATCTACCAGGTATAGAATGGGATAGTCACACAATCAGAACTGGAGCCAGGGACAGAGACTCTTGTGACATTATCCTGACTGCCTTGTCCGAGAATTACTTCGAGCAGATAGTTAGAGAACCAACTCGTGAAGCTAACGTTTTAGACCTCATAGCAACAAATAGACCGGAACTTTTCGACTCCGTGAATGTAGAAGAGGGTATCAGTGATCATAAGTCAGTGGTTGCATCAATGACTACAAGTGTAATAAGAAATGCCAAGAAAGGAAGGAAAATATATTTGCTTAACAAGAGTGATAGGGCACAAATCGCAGAATATCTGAGTGACCACCATCAAACGTTCATTTCTGAGGAAGAGGATGTGGAACAAAAATGGAAAAAATTCAGAAACATCGTCCAGTACGCCTTAGATAAGTTCGTACCGACTAAGGTCCAAAGCGAGGGGAAAGATCCACCGTGGTATAACAATCATGTACGAAAGGTACTACGGAAACAAAGAAAGCTTCATCATAGGTTTAAGAGTAGTCGAATCATAGCTGATAAGGAAAAGCTGAACGAAGCGAAAAAGAGCGTAAAGAGAGCAATGAGAGAAGCATTCAACGAATTCGAACATAAAACATTGGCAAACAATCTAAACAAGAACCCTAAAAAGTTTTGGTCATATGTAAAATCGGTAAGCGGATCTAAATCCCGTATTCAGTCACTCGTTGACCACGATGGCACCGAAACAGAGGACGACCGAAGAAAGGCAGAAATACTGAATTCAGTGTTCCGAAACTGTTTCACTGCGGAAAATCGTAACACGGTCCCTGACTTCAGCCGTCGCACGGACGCCAAAATGGAAAATATTGAAATAACGATATCGGAATTGAAAAACAACTGCTATCACTTAGTAGCGGAAAAGCATCCGGACCAGACGAGATACCCTTAAGATTCTACAGTGATTATGCTAAAGAACTTGCCCCCTTTCTATCAGCAATTTATCGTAGATCGCTGGAAGAACGTAAAGTACCTAGCGACTGGAAGAAAGCGCAGGTCGTTCCCATTTTCAAGAAGGGTCATAAATCAGATGCGAATAATTATAGGCCTATTTCGCTTACGTCAATCTGTTGTAGAATAATGGAACATGTTTTGTGTTCTCGTATTATGACGTTCTTAGATAATACAAATCTCCTTCATCATAACCAACATGGATTCCGCAAACAGAGATCATGTGAAACTCAGCTCGCCCTATTTGCCCAAGAAATTCACAGTGCCGTAGACACTGGCGAGCAGATTGATGCCGTATTCCTGGACTTCAGGAAGGCATTTGATACGGTTCCGCACTTACGTTTAGTGAAAAAAATACGAGCTTACGGAATATCGGACCAGGTTTGTGATTGGATTCAGGATTTCCTAGAAGAAAGAACACAACATGTCATTCTTAACGGTTCAAAATCTGCAGATGTAGAGGTAATTTCGGGAGTACCGCAGGGAAGCGTGATAGGACCTTTATTGTTTACAATATACATAAATGACTTAGTTGACAACATCGGTAGCTCCGTGAGGCTATTTGCAGATGACACGGTTGTCTACAAGAAAGTAGCAACATCAGAAGACTCGTACGTACTCCAGGAGGACCTGCAGAGGATTAATGCATGGTGCAACAGCTGGCAGCTTTCCCTAAACGTAGATAAATGTAATATAATGCGCATACATATGGGCAGAAATCCATTCCAGTACGATTATGCCATAGGTGGTAAATCATTGGAAGCGGTAACGACCGTAAAATACTTAGGAGTTACTATCCGGAGCGATCTGAAGTGGAATGATCACATAAAACAAATAGTGGGAAAAGCAGGCGCCAGGTTGAGATTCATAGGAAGAATTCTAAGAAAATGTGACTCATCGACGAAAGAAGTAGCTTACAAAACGCTTGTTCGTCCGATTCTTGAGTATTGCTCATCAGTATGGGACCCTTACCAGGTTGGATTAATAGAAGAGATAGACATGATCCAGCGAAAAGCAGCGCGATTCGTCATGGGGACATTTAGTCAGCGCGAGAGCGTTACGGAGATGCTGAACAAGCTCCAGTGGCGGACACTTCAAGAAAGGCGTTACGCAATACGGAGAGGTTTATTATCGAAATTACGAGAGAGCACATTCCGGGAAGAGATGGGCAACATATTACTACCGCCCACATATATCTCGCGTAATGATCACAACGAAAAGATCCGAGAAATGAGAGCAAATACGGATACTTACAAGCAGTCGTTCTTCCCACGCACAATTCGTGAATGGAACAGGGAAGGGGGGATCAGATAGTGGTACAATAAGTACCCTCCGCCACACACCGTAAGGTGGCTCACGGAGTATAGATGTAGATGTAGATGTAGATGTAGGTGTTGCCGACCGTAGTGTTGTATTCTCCTGTTTACATGTCTCTGTATTTGAATGCGCTTGCCTATACCAGTTTGTTTGGCGCTTCATTGTAGATATAATATGTATATATAAGAGTCACAACTGAAGCCCGTCATTTTATATACATTTTTTAGTGGATCAGTGTGTGGTCATATAGAGTAGAATAATTTTATTAGTAGGAACGAAGGTAAATAAAATGAAATCCGTTGGCTGACATACTGCTGTTCGTCGAAGAAAGAGATTCCTTGCAATATAATTATTTGGCCTATACTACATTAATGATCAAATGTGTGAGATATATATGCGGATGGACAGATGGTGTCAGGCTTTCTTTATCGCAAGTGAGTGTAGTAGAAATTATGCAACTTTTGAGTTGGCAGATATTTGATGACGCACGTGTAATAACTCACTAGAAACTACTGGGAAAATATCGACAGCAGCTTTCAGAGCGGAATCTGTCTGCACGCCACGGCCGTAGACATTGTGAACATAAAATACGACTAACAAATCTCGGACACCACCGCTGAATTTGTGAATTCTCGAAAAAATAATTAAATAAATAAAATAAAACAGATCGACATGTCCCACTACTTCCCTTTCTCAGAGTTCTTTTGAATGAGTTTGCGAAAATTTAATGCACAAGTTGGATCAGATAGCGAATTATATTACCCTGCATGATAATATTTGGATTGAAAATATCCGCAGGTAGTGGAGCCTGTAGCTCCTAGCCACTGAGTAATAAACACTGTGTGTTGAATTTTGCCAGCAAATACTGGAAAAATTTAAATTCCTGTATTTGAAATCAATATCTAATGATTTAATTTGCGATGAGACGTAATTGATTCGTTTCTACCCTGAAACGAAATGTACATTACAGAAGATAGTCACCCAGAGAAACTGAAAAAAAAAAAAAAACTGCAGGGGCGGGGAAGAGATTTAACACACATTCATTGCAGCTGCTGGCCACATCGCTACAATTGTTGTGGGTGAAGGCGAGATAGTAACTTCAGTTTTGCAGTCAGAAATTCCTCTACCCAGATTATTCGAGTGTGCCAAGGAAGAATAAGCAAACTGAGTTGTGCTCAGTAATGTTTCCCAATATGACAACACACCAGCTCACAGTTCGAGGAAAATAGGTCTTTTTACTGGAGGGTTTTCGGGTCAGACACTTTCACATTTACCCTATAACCCTGATTTTCCTGTTCTTCAACGTGAAACTCATTCAGCGGTGCATAGAATAACAGCAGAATTACTTCGAAAACAGGAAACCCTACGAGTTTCAAGAGATCACAAGTCAGATAACTTGCTTGTAGAGTCTATCTTGTTAATGTAGCCCCTCTTCTCTATTTCCTGCTGTCCTCTTGATTTTGTGACAATTTTGACATCTTGTTACGTTCAGGAAATCTTACACTGTTTAGCCTGAGTTTCTGTTTCTAAATTTTTCTCTACAGGAGACTGAATAAAAACTAACTGTATTAAAATAAATTTACAAAGAACTTACTTTTCCCGGATAACTTGTTGCTACGAGGGTTGGTCGAATGTTGACTACTTACAAAACATCTGCACTGGATTTTCCTGCAGTCCCGTTGGTGCTCGTTAGCCTTCTTTCAAACCCACATCTTCGTTGTTTCTAAGCGGTTACTGCCTGTCATGAGTACCGTGACAATCATATTGGATCACACGCAAGATGACTGTCCCGACAAGTTGCTTTTTTATTTTCTATGCTAAACGAGTTATTAAGCAACTATTGCTACGTTCACTGAGGGCACATACTGTTGATAAATTGAGATTTCTGGTTTCCATTCAGGATATGTTCTCTTCTGTAACTGAGATGTCTAATAACAGAATTTATCAACATTGTGAGTATTATTTCTTGCAATTTTGATTTTCGTCCTATCACAATTACATTTTTACTATTTGTTTATTATTTAAAGAAATAGAATGTCAGGTCACTCTCACAACTTCGTTTCTCCCCAAAATATGGCTGCAGATGACAGCATCCGATTTCTTTCCTCAAGCCGGTAGCAGCTGGAGTATTAAACACTGGAGAATTAAACGCTGATAAACATCCTTTATCCACACTGAATTTTGTAAAAAAATGCGCTGGAGTTCGTACATGTATCTGGCCACAGGACAACAGAACCAAGACGGAGAGAATTCCAGGAAACTGTAGCGACCGACAGATTTCTGTGGAGGCCGGTTTCACCTGCCCAGTGTAACACAAGATTTGTTGATCGGCTATTATCGTTTGAAGAAGAACTGGGAACGACGGTGGTACGAGTGAAGATCTGGAGATGACAGCGTGCGAAGGCGCCCTTGATCGATATTAGTTATAAATATGCAGTCTGTGTGGTCCGCAAATGGAAGCTCCGAGGAGCGCGCCTCCCTGGTCGTTCCTCACGGGCTAGCGCTATCAAATTACCTGCCGACTCTTAACCAAATCAGCGCAATAAATAAAGGCCCCGCATAACTCAAGCTTGATGTTCAGTGTTTAAAGTGAATGGTTGTCGTTTAATGAAATTCTCCCTCGAAGATAACTGCGGGCCATATAGCGGACGGTATAATGGCGTTCTCTGATGATAGGGAATCTTTGTTTATGATTTCACTTGTACCTGATTACCAGCCTTAAAGTACACAAGCCGTTTCGCAGAAAATCGTTGACAATATTTAGTGGATAAGAAGCAGCGATAGAGGAACTTACACTTGTGATAAACATCAAAAGGAGGTGCTTGAATTGTCCTGGGTACCAGGGTCTGTTACACAAATAGAATAATTCCAAGTCTCTTTATAATAGTAATGATATGGGAGAATTTTCACCAGTCATGCTCTTACAGTCTCAGCGTAAATTTAAAAATGAACTCGAAATTTCGGTAAAATTACGCAGAGGCTCAAACGTATGCAATTATAGTATAATTGTGCGTTTGTGCATACATTTTTTAATGTTTCTATGTCAGTACAGTTATCTCAAACCGACCTGTTATAATCGCTGTATGCACTCACTTTTGAGCTTGTTTAAGAAACAGACAAACTGAAAATTATCAGCCAAAGCTAATGGATTTCAACATAATCCAGAAAACTATATAGTCACTATAGCGTTAAGTGATTATCACACAACGTATCTGTTAATTTTCGTTTTCTCTATTTTATTAATAGGCTTGAGAAAGACCACGTATAGCGATTGAAAACGATCACTTTGTAATAACTGTAGCGATCTAAACACATTAAGATATTTTCTGGACAAATGTTCAAATATTTCCATGTGATGATTACGAGATAATATATGAAGATCTCGCACTGTATAACATTACTTGAAGCCTTTTGCGTAAAACTAGTATCGCGGAAATTGTCTCTCGTTTCCGACATCTATTGAACCACCTTCTCAACCAGCAATCTGAACCAGATTACTTATTTAGATTAAATATGGGGTCAGTTAGAACCATGCATGAATTTGTACCAAAAAACAAAAAAACAAAAAATTTCTCCGGAACAGTTGAAACATGGAGAACTAAATGAAACCATTGTGACAGAGATAGGATTAAGAGTTTTTATATATTTTAAATATGTGTCATTCATGCAGTTGTCCAGGAAGACTCGATCGAGCAACAGAAAACATGCAACTGCTTCCTTTGTTTGCGAAACAATAAGAAACAGCCATCGTTAACGCAAGTTTGCAAAATTTGGGCGTGGTTTTGGGTTCCCTCTGATTTATACAGCCGGCCGTGGTGGCCGAGAGGTTCTAGGCGCTCCAGTCCGGAACCGCGCTGCTGCTACGGTCGCAGATTCGAATCCTGCCTCGGGCATGGTTGTTTGTGATGTCCTTAGGTTTAAGTAGTTCTAAGTCTAGGGGACTGTTGACCTCAGAAGTTGAGTCCCATAGTGCTCAGAGCCATTTGAACCATTTTTGCTTTATAAATTTTTGCCTTTTCCTCTTTCTGTGACTGTAACAAATACGAACGAAATTATCTCCTACAACTACAAGACGACAGAAACTGGTTATTTAATTAAGTTCAAGATGCTTATAGACTTGGCTCAGGCAGCTGTGCACATTTAAATATGTGTTTTAAGAGTAATGGTAAGTATCTGAGGCCGCATAGTTGTTGGTAATTTCGACTAGCAGACTCATATATTTTTGATTACCGGTACCTTTGAAAAGACCATAACAATAGTTTGAATCGTAACGTATACACTGTTAATTAAAGAATAATTTTATTGAGATTAGACAGCAATAATGGTAAACAAATCTTCCGAAGTTCCGCCTACTCTTTGCATTAGCACATTTGATCGTCCATAAGCAAACCTCAACAGCCCACGACAACCACCTACTGGGTCTTAATAACGACTGACTTGCGAACGGGCGCAAAGCCCTAGAGGCGTATCCAGGAGTCAACATTTCAAACGAATTTCAGTAATTCAGAAGAAACTGCAATATTCATTCAGTGAACATTAGACGGAAAAACGATGTAAACTTGGGTACCACTTCTTTAAGCATTGTACAGAAAAGTGTGCATTGTTCAGAAGGTTTCATTTTCCAGGACTGATAAAACTGAGTGATAAATCCGAATTATTTTGATCTAGGTTGAAAGATTTCCTCGTGGTACACTATTTCTATTCTTCTATTCCATTTGCGAAATCCTCGCGGTATCTGACAGCTTTTCTCTGTAATGTTTTATTTATTCGGTTTTTACGTGTTTTATTAGTTCTATAAGTCTTTGTTTATAAATTAAACAGCATTCAGTAAACTACATACTGACTTGCCTCAGGAACATTTGGCTCGCATGGTCCCATGGGCACTGATGAATACAGAAATACATAAATAAACATTATCGGCTCCCAATCATAGCATGCTGTAATGAATCTCGAGGTCACTACAAGAGTTAAATCACAAAACAAAACTATTCGTGACCGTTAACGGTAAACAAAAAAAAAATATTTTGTACCTACTGCATAAGAAGCGATCAAAAAGTTTCCGTCCGAAGGCCGCACAGTCCAGGATCTGTATGCCAATCAGACAAATTCTGCGTGAACATTGAGACAATCATTCCACCGACGCACCAAGTCGACGATACCCGATTGGTAAAACACAGTGTTCTGCTGTGTGAAGAAGTCCGTAATTGCCTCGTCCGACGGGACTCGTCGGCCCTTCAAGGCCTTTTTTAAGGGACCGAAGGTGTGATAATCGCATGGGGAGGGATCGGGACCATAGCGCACGTGCTCGAGCGTCTATCACTTGAGTTGACAGAACTTTAGCTTAATTACACTTGCGATATGGGCTCGACCAGCGTCTTGGGTCGCATCGCGATGAGCACAGAACTTGGCGCAACATTCCATAACAGAAATGCTACCCCACGCACATTCTTCGTTCTCCGATGGATGTCTACCGGATTTGTCCTTCGGCAGCCAAGAAAAAAATACAGCACGTTGCTCCAGTTTGGACGAATTCGGTAATAACGCCGCCATAGTTTCCGCATTTACCTCACACTCGTCGGAAAGAGACAAATGTCACACTAGCCCCTTATGCAGCTGCATCTGAGTCGCGCTATGTTGCATATGTGCTGCAGCAACGCCCTCAAATGTAAACTTTTTGATTGCCCCTATATACATAAGAGCGGATAAAAAACACATAGTACTCAGTAGAATGAGTGTATACCGTTGTCTGAAAAACAAATATACTTGAGCAGCAAGTTAGCAACACAGATCAATCAAGAATGATTCAATAAAATACGTCACCCACAATTAGAAACATGATGATTTCGGTTCATCTTTCCGTCGACGACGAGGTAATTATAGAGAAAGCACATACTCGGATAGGAAAGGATAGAGAAAAGAATCTAATGTGTGCTTTTTAAAGGAATCTTCAGGAATTTTCCTTAGATAATTTATGAAAAGCATGGGCAAGCAAAATTTGGATGCATAGAGGGAGATTGGAACTGCCATCCTCCCTCACTTTCACTCATAATGGACTGTTTTTTGAGGACTGCAACTGACTGGCCTACTATAAATGGATATTTTGCTTGATTCGCTCTTTATTTACATGAAATACGTGTATTAATGATCATGTCACCATCACAATGTGGATTTAAATGTGTTTCATATAACTGATTACGTTAGTGATTCCCACATGTGATACAAAACAGAACACTGTTCATCAAATGATGATGGCCTAATCACTGAAACGTCTAGTGGACATAAATATGTTATTAATGCCAAAAATGATTGATTTTATCTCATTATCAAGAATGAAAGAGCAGGGCTTGACTTTCTGTCGACCAGGACTCCTTTAGATCTAATAGTAACCGTATGTCACCAGCTAGAACTATGAAGGACACATAACAATGAATTAGTTTTTTCCCTTTTTATTCAATTAATTTGTAGCTGATAATTATCCAGGAAAGTAACGATTACCGAAACAATTCCTTTTTTAGATCCCTTCCCAGTCAACAGTTCTAATCTGAATGTTGTGGCCCACTTTCAGAAGTGTTCGTGGAACATACTTTGTACTTATTTCATCCATGTCGCTCTGTACTGATGAGTGTGTGCCCTCAACTGTTAACACATCCGCTGATCAACTATAGAGATTTTTAAAAAATTAAAAAGGTACTTTTAAAACTCAGAAAGGCGATAAAACACAACGTTTGCAATTTGAAATGTCGATGACTTTCGACAGTTTTTCATAAAAATAAAAGCCTACATTTTTGATGATTACATAAACAAAAATGATGTCATGGAGGACGTTGTTGGAGTTCTTGATGATAATAGTAGTGCAAGATTTGGCGACTGTCAGGGGATTGGATGGATGAGATGTGGGATTTGTTGATTTTCAGAAAGAAGTGAGCAGTATATCTACATCTACACACAGCAAGTCACTCTGTTGTGTGCGATGGGAGGGACTTTTTGTATCACTGTCACTTCCCCAACTTTCCTGTTACAGTAGAAAATGAGGCGTGGGAGGAATAATTGTTGGTAACTGTCCGTGTGAGCTCTTATCTCTCTAGCCGTATCTTCTTGGTCTTTTCGCGATATATAAGAGCACATAGGAAACATCAGTATATTTGCTGACTCTTCTAGGAAAGTACATTCACGGAATTTTAACCCTAAACCATACCATGATGCACAACACCTCTCTTGTAACGTTCGTCGCGATAGTCGGGTGAGCATCTCCGTGATGCCTTCGCATTATTTATGCGCAATATACTACATGTTTTTAACGTTGATGATAACCAAGTGTTGAATCTCTGCAAGTCTTCCTGCATTCCGCTACCGTCTTTTAGCGGTGTGAAGTTTCTGCATATGACAGCATCTCCCGTATATAACCTCAAGAGGATTTAGACTTAATTCATATACATGTGGTGGATAGTAATTGTCCGATAACACATCTTTGGAGTACGGCCGAATTTACTTTTACTTCTGCTTCTACGTCTAAGTGATTATTCTGCTATTCACAATAAAGTGCATGGCAGAGGGGTCAGTGAACCACCTTCAAGCTGTCTCTCTACTGTTCCACTTTCCAAGGGCGCGCGGGAAAAACGAGCACTTAATTTTTTTTGTGCGAGCCCTGATTTCTCTTATTTTATCCTGATGATGAAACAGAATATTTTCGCAATCTGAGGAGAAAACTGATGACTGAAATTTCATGAGAAGATCCCATCGCAACGAAAAACGCCTTTGTTTTAATGATCCAACCCACGTATCATGTCTGTTGCTTTACCTCCTCTATTTTGAGATAATACAAAACGACATGCCCTTCTTTGAACTTTTTCGATGTCATCCGTCAGTCCCACCTGATACGGATCCCACACCGCACAGCAATACTCCTGGATAGGGCGGACAAGCGTAGTGTAAGCAGTCTCTTTAGTAGACCTATTGCACCTTCTAAGTGTTCTGCTAATGAATCGCAGTCTTTGGTTTGCTCTACCCTCAGCATTATCTATGTGATCGTTCGTATTTAGGTTATTTGTAACTGTAATCCCTAAGTATTTAGTTGAATTAACAGCCTTAAGATTTGTGTGACTTACCGCGTAACCAAAATTTAGCGGATTTCTTTTAGTACTCATGTGAGAAACTACACACGTTTCCTTATTCAGGGTCAACTGCCACTTTTCGCACCATACAGATATCGAAATCATTTTGCAATTAGTTTTGGTCATCTGATGACTTTACAAGACGGTAAATGACAGCATCATCTGCAAACAATCTAAGAGGGCTACTCAGATTGTCTCCTACGTCGTTAATATAGATCAGGAACAATAGAGGGCCTATAACACTTCCTTGGGGAACGCCGGGTATTACTTCTGTTTTACTCGATGAATTTCCATCCATTACTACGAACTGTGACCCGTCTGTCAGGAAATCACGAATCCAGTCACACAACTGAGGCGATATTCCATAGGCAAGCAGTATGGTTAGAAGACGCTTGTGAGCAGCGGTGTCGAAAGCCTTCTGGAAATCTGAAAATATGGAATCAATTTGACATGCCCTGTCGATAGCATACTTCATGAGTATAAAGAGTTAGTTGTGTTTCACGAGAAAGATATTTTCTGAATCCGTGCTAACTATGTGTCAATAAATCGTTTTCTTCGAGGTAATTCATAATATTTGAACACAGTATATGTTCCAAGACACTACTGCAAATCAACGTTAGTGATATGGGCCTGTAATTCAGCGGATTATTCTTATTTCCCTTTTTGGGTATTGGTGTGGCTTGAGCAATTTTTCAGTTTTTAGGTACGGATCTTTCTATGAGCGAGTGGTTGTATATAATTGCTAAGTATGGAGCAATTGCATCAGCATACTCTGAAAGGATCCTGACTGGTGCACAATCTGGACGGAGGCTTGACCTTTATTGAGTGTTTTAATATGCTTCGCTACACCGAGTATATCATCTTGGCAGTTGTTCTTGATTGGCATTCAGGAATATTTGCTTCGTCTCCTTTGGTGAAGGAGTTTCAGAAAACCGTGTTTAATAACTCTGTTTTAGTGGCACTGTCATCAGCGACTTCACCGTTGTTATCGTGCAGGGAAGATATTGACTGTGTCTTGCCACTGGCGTGCTTTATGTATGACCAGAATCCCTTTGGGTTTTCTGCCAGATTCCGAGACACAGTTTCGTTGTAGAAATTATTAAAAACACCTCGCATTGAATCACGCGCTATATTTCGAACTTCTGCAAAACTTGGCCAATATTGGGGATTTTGCGTTCATTTAAATTTGGCGTCCTTTTTTCTTTGCTTCTGCAACAGCGACCTGACCCGTTTTGTGTACCATGGGGGATCAGTACCATCACTTATTAATTTATGCGTTATATATCTCTCAATTGCTGTCGATACTATCTCTTTGAAATCATTCCACATCTTTTCTACACTTACATGGTCAGATAGGAAGGATTGGAGACTGTCTTTTAAAAAGGCGTCAAAAACATTTTTATCAGCTTTTTATTAAATAGATGTACTTTGCGATTTTTTTATGGTTGTGGGTGTTACGGTAATCAGCCCAGCGGCAACTGCCTTGTGGTCGCTAATCCCTATATCCATTATGGTACTCCCTATTTGCCCAGATTCATTTGTTTCTAAGAAGTCAAGTATGATTTCGCAACCATTAACGCTTCTAGTGGGCTCATGAACTAATTGTTCAAAATAACTTTCTGAGAAAGCATTCAGTACAATTTCGGATCACGTTTTATGCCTGCCACCTGCTTTAAACGTATAATTTTTCTAGAATATCAAGGGTAGATTGAAGTCACCATCGATTATATTTGTGTGAGTGGGGTACCTATTTGAAATGAGACTCAAGTGCTGGCCGGTGTGGCCAAGCGGTTCTAGGCGCTTCAGACTGGAACCGCGAGACCGCTACGGTCGCAAGTTCGAATCCTGCCCTGGGCATGGATGTGTGTGATGTCCTTAGGTTAGTTGGGATTAAGTAGTTCTAAGTTCTAGAGGACTAATGACCTCAGCTCTTAGGTCCCATAGTGCTCAGAGCAATTTGAACCATTTTTGAGACTCAATTTTTCTTTGAACTGTTCAGCAACTGTATCTCCTGAGTCGGGGGGTCGGTAAAGCGATCGTATTAATCGTTTAGTCCGATTGTCAAGTATAACCTCTACCCATACTATTTCGCAGGAACTATCTTCTTCAATTTCGCTACAAGGTTACCGACTTCTGGCAGCAAAAAATACTCCTCCAGCAACTGTATTTAATGTATCCTTTCTGAACAGTATTAGGTCGTTTGAAAAAATTTCAGCTGAATTTTATTTCCGGCTTTAGCCAGATTTCTGTAACTATAACTATCTGAGCATCAGTACTTTCTATTAGGGCTTGGATCTCTCGTTCTTTCCCAACGCAGCTACAATTCTCATTATTGCTACAACTACTTCACTGTGTTTTACCTGTCCCCTTTTAGACGGACGCCCTTTCTGTGATTTCCTGAGACCATTTAACCTAAAAAACCACCCAGTCCCTTCCACACAGCTCCCACTACCCTTGTAGCCGCTTCCTGTGTGTAGTGGACTCCTGACCTATTAAGCGCAACCCAGAAACCCACCACGCGATGGCGCAAGTCAAGGAATATGCAGGCTACACGGCCACAGAATCACTGAGTCTCTGATTCAGACAATCGGTTTTATCGACGATGTTGCAGATTATGAGCTCCACCTTAATCTCGCAAACAAGACTGGCAGTCTTCATCATTTCCGCTAGCCACCCGAAACCAGAAAGAATCTCCTCCAATCCGAACCGACACACGTCATTGGTACCGACATGAGCCATCACCTGCATTTGGCTACACCCTGTACTCTTCATGGCATCCGGAAGCACCCTTTCCACGTCCGGAATGACTTCTCCCGTTATGCACACGGAGTGCACACTGGCTTCCTTCCTCTCCTTAGCAGCCATGCCCCTAAGGGGCCCCATCACGCGCCTAACGTTGGAGCTCTCAACTACCAGCAAACCCACCCTCTGTGAATGTCCAGGCCTGGCGGGCCGAGAGGCTTCCTCTGGAACAGGGTGGACGACTGCATCTGGCTTAGAGACTTCGTCAGCCACAGATAACGCCCGAAACCTGTTCGTCAAACGAACTGGGGAGGCCCCACGATCGGTCCCTCGGAAAGTCTTTCACTGCATGCCAGACTTTGGAAAGATCTCCCACTCGACCAATCAGCCTGAGTGCAGGCAGTATCCTGGGCGGACACAGCAGTGGACCGATCGGAGGACACGTGGGACGTGCGCAACGTTCCTCGCATCCCCGCGTACGAACCCCCATAGTGATGCCGTTTGGTAGCAGCCTCAAGCTGTGTGATAGAAGCCAACACTGCCTGGAGCTGTGAGTGAAGGGTCACCAACTCAGCTCGCTTCTGTACACAGCAATCACAGTTCCCATCCATTACTGAAGTCACTCCTGTTTGAAGCTCGTAAAAATGTATAACAAACGAACTTTGTACTCGCCTTATTGGCTGCTGGAACTCGATGTGCTCTCCTGAAGATTTCGCTCCTTGAAGAATGAATCCAGTCACAAAACTGATCTGTCATTCCGTACGCTCGTATTTTGCTTACTGTATCGTACGCCTGTCGGAAGTCAAGGATCACATCAACCCGAGAAACGGTATCTACTGCTTTCGCGGTCTCGTGGAAGGACAGAGCAAGTGT
Organism: Schistocerca piceifrons; assembly: GCF_021461385.2. Classification (NCBI taxonomy): domain Eukaryota; kingdom Metazoa; phylum Arthropoda; class Insecta; order Orthoptera; family Acrididae; genus Schistocerca; species Schistocerca piceifrons. Next base: position 556,431,486 of record NC_060149.1, read on the forward strand.
AATTTCGCATTACTCTTGTCTGCGGAATCCACGTTGACCCCTACAAAGGAGATTATAGATCCTCAGATACATACGTGTTCTAAAATTCTGTAACAGGCTGATGTCAGCGATATAGACGTGCAGATTTGAGCTTGTGTTCGATGACCTTTATTGAAAACAGGAATGACTTATGCATATTTCTGATCACTAGGAACGCTTCTTTCCTCAAGCGACCTACAGCAGAAGCTGCTACAAAAAGCGTCCGTTCTTTTCTGTACTCTGTGTAGAACCTCATAGGTCCACCATTAGCTCCAATCGTCTTTCCTCTGATGAGTGATTTTAGTTGATTTTCTATCCCACTTATTTCTATATTTATCATTTTGAAGTTCGTGTGAGGAATGTACGATATTTCTCAGTGAAACAGTAATGGAAAAAGGAATTTAGCATTTTGATCTTCTCTAAGTCTTTCTCGATTTCGATGCCATTACGGTTACAGAAAGTCTAGAAAGATGCTTTTGATCTGTTTACCGATTTAATAAGACCAAAACCTTTTAGGATTTTCTGCCAGATCTGTAGGAATAATTTTACATTCAAATTCGTTGGACGCTTCCCGCACGGCTCTCGTGGTGCTAATTTTGCCTTCCTTCAGCTTATGTTTCTACGAAGTTTTCGCTGCATCTAAAACTACGGTGAAGCTTCCTTTGCTTTCGGAGCAGTTTTGTAGCTTGTATCTCGAATCATGGTGGGTGCTCCCCTCAATCACAATTATGATTCGTACGTATCTAAACTGTATTGTGCAATACTCTTTAACTTTTTTCCATTTCCAGTTACATATGTAAATGTTTCATATTGAATGTTCAGGTATTCTGAATATCTGAAATCTGTAGCACTTACTAAGCAGAACTATGTTGCTACCCACTGTTATTTATACTTGTAGTCAGTGATGCCAAAACGCCTACCGTGATCACTCTCCCTGCTGCCTGTCCTGATCATTTCAGTATAAGTGTAAGTTGAAATCTCACCCCACTGATATAACATATGAAGAAATTTACGTGCAACCTTTCTCATGTTTCCCTGAAATTTTCCTTCACTGCTATTTCTAAGGCAGGCGGTCTGTAAAAGCATGCGATTACCATGTATGACCCAAATTTAACACCTATCTTCACCCAAATGAAGTTGCATTCGGGTTCTGTAGTAACCTCACTAAATATTATCGCATTCATTATAGCCATAAACATGTCACCTCAACAGGTGACCATTATGATACACCCTCCAATCTGGATTTAGAATTTCATTGCTATTAACATCAGATTTCAGATAGGTTTCTGTCTCTATTACTATGTGGGCATTACTACTGACAATAAGGGTGACTAGTGCTGGAACATATCTGTGGATGCTATTATGTTAACTAATACTGTATTAACAATCTCTTTCTCCGATTTATCATTTGTCTAAGAGAACGTAAATTGTAGTACCTGTGGAAGGACTGCTTTATTCTAAAGAAACCCGCATGTGCATGTGAACTGTACTCCACTGCCCTTGTATCCACTATCTGCCTGTAGTGCAAAATTTAACTGTTAGGAGGCGTCCTACAATTCGAGGTCGAGATATTAGAATTCAAGATCGTTACAGAATGATCTGATGACCTGGTTTAAGGGAATCCATCATCCACGTAACATTAAAGCTCCCACTAGACAGAAAGCGATCCTCTGCGCTTGTCGGGATCTGTCTGTAAGATCGATCCCAGTTCTGAAAGAAGCGGCGTCTCGTACTTCCTCAGACACGCTTTCAGCAATGGGCAAGATCGCAAACCCGTTTTTAAGGCATTGGGAGGCTGACATGCCCCCGTTACCCATATATGCTTTCCGCCCCTAGGATCTTTATCCGGCCACTGTGCGCCATTCGCAGTCAGGTGAATGTGGTCTGGCCAAATCGATCGAATCGGAGGGGCGCTGCAACAGCTGGGATCCCAGTCGACGCAGATGTTTCATCAGCTCCGCATCCCAGGTGCAGCACCCTGAAAACCGTTGAGCATGGGCAAACCAGTTTCACACTCTTTTTGAACTGTTGTCACGTTGCCTTGAATTTATATTGTAATGAATCAGACAGCTGCAGTGCCGTGTTTTGGGCACTGGCTGCCGCAGTCTAGGACCAATGCTGACTCAGCATCCTCAGTAGAGCGCCATTTCCGCTATCTGACCTACTTCTGCGACGTAAGACGCATAGACCAAGTCCTTGGAGTCTGACCCGACTTTGATTAGCTTCTTCGTGGAGAAAGAATGCAGCAGTGTTACCTCTTCCACATAAATAAGCCTCCTGACAGGTGTACTTATGCTCCCTCCTTGGGAAGGAGGCAGGGACAGCCAGTTGTTATTCATGTTATTAAACAGCGGCCCTACGTTGTGACGCGTAACCTGTGTCGGACGATACCGTGAAAACTACTACGTACCAATGGCGCAGCAGCCAACACTGTTACCGGGCCTCAAACCATCGACTGCTCCCTAACTACCCAGGCCCTTGGTAGCCATGTGCTCTGCCGCTGTTGAAGATCTACTTGCTGGAATCCAGCTGCCTCCCATATCTTGGCGCTTAAGCTCACAAGGGGGCCGCGCCTTCTCGTCAACACATCGTAAATTATGGTCTACGCAAGGCTCGACCAAAAATGAAAGAGACAGAAATGGGAGCTCCATATGGCCAAGCGTTTGGAAAAAAATAGAATTTCTGGTGCTGGTAGGGCAAGGTGCGGGCCATTTATGTTAATTTCCAGACAGTGGTTGGCGTAGAGGAAAGAGTACAGTACGATAATCCGAGGGTTTCGTGCACTTTTTTCTTTTGTGTTATTTTACGTTACTTCACTTGAAATAAATGAAATTAAGTACCGTAAAATACTAATAATAATAGCAATAATAAAAAAAAATGGTTCAAATGGCTCTGAGCACTATGGGACTCAACATCTTAGGTCATAAGTCCCCTAGAACTTAGAACTACTTAAACCTAACTAACCTAAGGACATCACACACACCCATGCCCGAGGCAGGATTCGAACCTGCGACCGTAGCAGTCGCGCGGTTCCGGACTGCAGCGCCAGAACCGCACGGCCACCGCGGCCGGCAATAATAACAATGAATGGTTTAAACCGAGAAAATCAAGTAGAACACCAGGTTACTGAAGATGCAGAGAGTCATATAGAAAAACACAGGGTATCTACAGCAAAAGATGTCTGTGCAACTCCATCAAAACTCGTCACTATAATACTATAATCAAACAGGAAAGAAATGTTATCAGGAAATTACTGGAACAAAACTTACAGACGAATGATACAGGCTTCACTCCAGAAACACGACAGAGGAGTTGTCCAACCCCGCAGCGGACATCAGAAAAAGGCGACTAAAATTTTACGGCCACATTAGCAGCCTCCCACAGACGAGACTCACCAACAGAATACTCAGATACATACAGAGGCTGAAAACCATTACACTTTGGATGGCGCAAGTCACAATTGATCTGGAAAAAGGACGGGTAGATTCAGCGGACATCACAGACAAAAGCGTCTATAGACACAAAATACATGAGTTGGATGTAATGTCCGAGAAAAGAGCACCTAAACCCCAAAGACAAAAGTGGACAGAAGAAAGGAAGAGGGCCTTTAGCGAACGAAAGAAAGAGTCCTGGAAGAACAGGAAGAACAAGTAGTCATAAATGCTTCGCGTGGTCTGATAAAGGCCTGTAACGTGTGTAATAATAATAATAATAATAATAATAATAATAATAATAATAAATGGTTCCCGCGTAAGGACTTGACCCCCATACTCTCGGATTACCATTCCGTGCTCATTCTACTGCGGCAACTGCTGTCTGGAAATTACGCTAACATAAATGGCTCTTGCCTCGCCCGAATGGCTCTGAGCACTATGGGACTAAACATCTCAGGTCATCAGTCCCCAAGAACTTAGAACTACTTAAACCTAACTAACCCAAGGACATCACACACATCCATGCCCGAACCTCGCCCGACTTTCGTCAAAAATACTGTTATATCTAAACGCTTGGCCATATGAACTCCCACTACTGTCACTTCCTTTTCTCGCCAAGTTCTGCATATAGCACAAATTTAGAAGAAAAGGATGACAAGTAGGCGCAGTCCCTCTGAAAGGTTAGCCATGAGCAAACATGGCTGGGGCCTAACGCAGCCAGCTGAATCCGTAAATCCTCTACTGTAGAGTTCAAGGCAATGGGTCGCTATCCCGTCAATTGGCTTCCTTACGTGGGGCAACAGCAGAGGCCGCGGCCGTGCCTGCTACAGGTTCGGTTACCCGAGACGTCCAGGATACCTGACAGAGTATGAGCGGGTACAGGAATGAGCTGACGCTGGCAGGGACGACGCTGTGAGGAAAGGTGCACTGGGAGACTCTGCGGTGGCGTCTTTGCCGCACTCGCCGATGTCCTGGAGATCAACACACGTGGCCAAGAACACTGAACGAGTGTGAATAATCAACAATAAAGGGCATTTTTATTCACAATCTTCCTCTGCTGCACCCATATCCATCTCTGATATAGAATCACTCTCCCAATCCAAGCCATCCTGGCACCCCACGCAGTATACAACAGGCACAGCCCATACTCACTTCTCGCCTGCGTTTGTATGTACTGCAAAAAATATAACACAAAGCAAGCAGTCACTAGATGCAATCTAAGTATTGCTGCTACGCTACTTCTGGAAATCATTACACTTCGATGGAAGACCATACATAGCAAATGTACTAAAATATGCTGACACTTACCCCATCTGGCCTGGACGCATGTACTGACTGTGTCAGGAATGGCGTCATAAAGCTATTGTATCCTGTTTGAGACAAGCTAGCCCACAACTTTTGTAACACATCGCGACACCATTCATCAGCATTCCAATTTTCCCAGTCACGACATAATTCCAAACGCAGCTGTTTATGTTGTGGTGTTAACAGCAGCCTACACACGAGTCGGCGAGTCCCTAGTGCGTCTACGACCAGTGGTGCGGGATAACACACAGTGCTGCAGAAATTCCATCACTTTTCCTCCGATGGCTGGTGTGGATGTGAAGGGATGACTATGTACATGTTGCACAGTATAGCGATCCTTCCTTGTGGTTGGCAGACATGTTCGACGGAAACGTTGAGGACGAGTATGCCTGCTCTCTCCTTCCCATGCAGTGCATCATGTGGCAACTGTCACGTCAGAGTGCCCCACGAATCTGAATATTGCCCGGTTTGACGAACCAGAGAAATGGAGACCTGTAAACTCATCCAGGTGTTGATAACACTGTTTCACACGAGTACACAACATTTCCGTGTCTTTCTAGGCGGTCAATCGAATCTGACGCTGTTCAATCGCCATGTGTATCATACCAGGTCTGGTAAAAGTACTAAACAAGAATAAAAATTACTCTGGTAACCCTTCTATACAGAGAATCACAAACCGAATCATTTTCTTACCTACCAACGATGCTTACGTGTGCGAAGGTACATTGAAATCGGACCATGTCTTCTGGATGCTTGATATTTATGTCATGTAGTGTATATTGAGTCCGCAGCTCGTGGTCTCGCGGTAGTGTTCTCCTTTCCTGAGCACGGAGTCTCGGGTTCGATTACCGGCGGGGTCAGGGATTTTCACCTGTCCCGAGATGACTGGCTGTTGTTGTGTTGTCTATATCATCGTGATTCATCCCCATTATGATCGGAGGAAGGCAACGGCAAACCACCTCCATTATGATCTTGTCTTGTACGCCGATGTGGGTCTCCCGCATCGTTCCCCTATGTTCTGTCAAGAAGTATGGGACTTCGTTACCATTGTATTTTGATTTATTTCACAAACTCGTATTTATTGGTTAGGAAATGAACAATGTAAATCAGAAAAAACGAGACAATGAAATTATTCGTATTTTAAGTGGCGTGCAACAACCACCAACAGTTTGTATTTAAATCGTTTATGTAAAAGCTACTCCTACCTATTTTTAAAATTTAACAAACTGATCTTCAGGCTCCCTGGCTACATTTTTCTTTACAGCATCATGGTGCTTTCCTTTTCCAGAAGTGCTACAAATATCAAAACATTTACAGAAAAAGAGCAATAATTTAGTCCACATGTGTGAACAGAGCTGAATGAGTCAGAAAGGGTTACACTTTTTGGAGATGAATTTCTATTAAAATGAGAATAATTTAATAAATATATAATATTTGTGGAACCTGTGACAGTTTTGAACGGAATGCTACAAGTGTTCAGTCTCTGACGTTTTCCTTAGGCAAAGGCACGACAGTTTTAGGGGTATGATTCTGGCCGGTGTGGCCTACGAGTCACTCATGGTGATACTGCAGGAACTGTATTGTAAGATTACTGATTTATAATAATGTGTGTGAAATGTTATGGGAGTTAACTGCTAACGTCATCAGTCCCTAAGCTTACACACTACTTAACCTAAATTATCCTAAGGACAAAAACATACACCCATGCCCGACGGAGGACTCGAACCTCCGCCAGGATCAGCCGCACAGTCCATGACGGCAGCGCCTGAGACCGCTCGGCTAATCCCACGCGGCACTAGGCAGGAATGGCTGTATAAACCCCTGTTATAAGCGGTTCTTCGTGCGGCAAGGATGTATAACTTTGACTATTTTTAAGATAACTTTTGTGCACCTTATCAGATAACATTTTGACAGTGTATTTCCTTCGGTGTATTCTTCCTGTGTGATAAATTGCAGTGTAAGTTATGACATGTGGGACTGTATCATTTCCTTGAAAGTTTCAATACAGGCACGGGGATTAGCACTACACCATGAAGATCCCTTGCGGCCCCCTGTGTCAGAGAAAGAGGAGAAGCCGCCGCTCACGTCGCGGATGTTGTGCTGTGGCGTTTCGGGTCACCACGCCGCTCGCCCTCCCGTGTCGGATTATAGTCAAGCATTCTGTCACGACCTAATGTTAAATTTGAAAAAAGTAGTGACGAAAGCAAATAATATGGCTCTATAGGAAATTTCTTCTTCATGAAACTCTATCCAAGACGATGAATATTGCCAAAAAATCTGCAAACAAGCAAAAAATTGTTTTCTTTTATAATTAAAAGAGTATAGTTCCAATCGAAAAATGTAAAGTGATAAAGTTGTAGTACTTTAAAAGATCGATCGGATGCTTCTTCATAAGTATCGACTGCTATGTTACGTTTCGAGATCCGTTGAAAAAACATTAAAATCGGGTTCTCTATAACTCGGTAACATTCGTATTCCCATACTTGCTATTTACTATAATTATAGCCTGCGATAAGTCAAAAGGTACCTTTCTGAAAAATTTATATTTTATATGATTACAGTGATTACTGATATTGTAGTATAATCTTCACAATGTTGCTCAGAGTGAATTCAAATCTCTCTCCGTGTTACAGCGTCCCACACGACCGCTCCTGCCTAAGTCTCACCGCCCACTATTCCGTGTTGTACAGGGGATAGACAATAATGTAAAAAACACCAAAAACACGACACATTACCATACATAACACTGTGAAGGAAAACTGTTGGCATTAAAAACAGCTTACAGCCATCTCGGAATGAATAAATGCAGGTCCTGTATGGTTTTCAAGGGAATATTACACCATTTTTCCCTCAAAATGGCAAGCTCAGATAACGATAATGGAGGTCCATAGTGATCCAAAGTAGACCACAAAAGCTCAAAAATATGGCGATTTGGTGACTGTGGTTTTCAGGAAAGTTCAAATGGCTCTAAGCACTATGAGACTTAACATCTGAGGTCACCAGTCCCCTAGACTTAGAACTACTTAAACCTAACTCACCTAAGGACATCACACACATCCATGCCCGAGGCAGGATTCGAAACTGCGACCGTAGCAGCAGCGCGGTTCCGGAATGAAGCGCCTAAAACCGCTCGGTCACAGCGACCGGCAGGTCAGGAAAGATGCGACACTTTCTCCTCGTGCTCACAAAACCAGTCCTGGACGATGTGAGCTGCGTGAACAAGAGCCCTGTCGTTCTAAAACACAGCACCACCATCGAGGAACAAACGGTGTACCATGGAATGGGTCTGATCAACCAAAATGGTCACTTAATCTTGGCAGTAATGCGACCTTGCAGAATAAGCATGGAGCTCAAGAAATACCACCATATGGTGCCCAAAGTATCACCGAACACTCGTCATGTTTCACACTTGCTATGTAAACTCGGTTAGAAGTCGGTAAAGGTATCAAAAAAGACTCGTCCGATCAAACAACATTCTTCCATTGTCCCATAGTCAGGGTTTTATGATTGATGCATCACGTTTTCCTGTCGCAGACATTTATATCCGTGATAAGTGGTTTTGGAATTCCAGCTCGCCCTGTAATTATCTGCTTATGAAGCTCCCTTCGTATTGTTTTGGTGCCGACAGAGTTCGCGACTGTTATATCCAATTCTGTAGGGACTTCCTCATCTGTCGTTCACATATCTTTCGTCGCGATCCTCTTCAATGGCCGTCCGTCACGATCACTTAACACAAACTTTCATCCACGTTTTGAATTAGCAGATGACGTTTTTTCACTTTCCCTGTATGCGATATAAATCTTCGGTACACCAAACTTCGGCTACGTTGGTTAAGAAAGCAAGCACCATACGAGCACCAACAATGTGCCCACGTTCGACTATACTTAGCCTCTACATACTGCACTCAAAACTGCACAGAACACTCATCTGACCACTACTGACATTTACAACATATTGAGGAGACTGCACAGGTGTCGTTCGTGGTAAAATACAACAGTACAATCTGAAGGCTTGGCTAGCATCTGCATTTATGTTCAAGCATACATTTCTCGCGGTGGTTCCATATTTTTGTTCAACTACTGTACATCTTATCTTTTGAATTTATTCTTAAGTTCTAGGTTGGCCATGACTTTAACTAAGTACATAAAATTCCTAAGACTTCTAATTGATATGATTCACTACATTTTGCTTTATTTTATCAAAAGACCTACTCATCTTCATATAGTGACCACGATCGTTATTTGTAAAAAAAAGTGTCCAAATTCAGTCTCCAGATAGATTTCCTTTATTTCTATATTACCGGTTACGGGCCAGCTGTCCATCCTCACATCTATTACAATAATTATTTTTCTATTACAATTGGTTCAGATTACAAATTGTTTGCAAAATAAGTTTAGAAGTCTTCAAGATTCTTAAAAAATTATAATGCAGATTTGTGTAACATACTGTTTGTTACAGTTGCAGAGTAACCTGCCGAAAATGGAACTCAAATAATATGTTTGTTTGTATGGCCATTTTCCGCAGCAGCTGTCAAAATCAATTAATACTGGTTTGTTCATCTTAATCTTACTGTAATTAAAGAGAATTTTAAACCAGACGCGTTTCCCTTTTATTTACAAAGTATCGTCCGTGGTTACTCTACAATTATGGATAATGTTTGTACTTTTTTGTCGGTATTAGCTTAAAACAGTATTTCCTTATAAAGTTGACCTGTAGTTTACTTATGGTGTTTCGGCCTCTTGTTCACATATTCTGCAAACCGCTGCTTCTTCGCTCTTTGTTAGGGGAGGGTGATGTCAAAAAAACAATTCTTTAGACATATACAATTGTCAGTTTTTACCTTTTCGCAATTTCTCTTACACTGCTTTGGCGTTATATACACTTCATCCCAGTTTGGGAAACAGATCTGCAGTTTTAAGTGTTCGCACTCAGCACATTAATACAGTGTTTATGTTTGTTCGTTTGTTTTTCGTGTACAGGTTTCAGACACATCCACCCTCTTGTCATTTGATGTAGAGAATATGTATTCAAAAATATCAATAGCCGAAACAGTAAGTGTTATAGATCATTATCTTAAGACACGTAGTACACTTCCACATGAGTACATTAAAGAAACAGTCAGGCTGCTGGAGTTAATAACAGAACTAGTTACATTTCAATATTGAATTCCATTTACAAAGGGAAGTAATTCCAATGGGATTTCCCGAGTCTGGAAGCATAGCTGACATATTTATAAACCACGTAGAACACGTGACATTTAACAAAACAGTGCCAAATAGGTACAACATCCTACACTGGATTACATGTATCGATGACATCTTCTGCCTGGTAAATGAACCAAGCAGTAAAATTGACCAGTTCAACACAGACATAAATTCTATTTATGATAAAATACTTTTTACAATACAAAAAGAGTGAAATGGACAGTTATATTTCTGGGACCTTACCATAAAGATTCAGAACAACCAACATACATCTGACATATTCCGAAAACCGACAACAAAAGGCCCAATTAAATACGAGAAATCAGAGCATCCGAACTCTCAAATGCTGTCAGCACTCAGATACTTGCTCCACAGACTAAAGACAATATCATTACACACAGACAGCTACGAAAAATAAATGAATTCCGTAATAAAAACAGCAAGTAAGAATGGATACAAATAAATCTTATTAACAAAACTGAACAATAAAAAAAGGAAACAGAAAAGAGCAAACACCAAACTGTCACCAACACAAGAACAGAATCCCATACAAACAAAAACTCAAAACACAAGAACAGGAACAACTGAAAGTGAGAAACAAACAGAAAACAAAAAAATGGTACACAGTGACATACAATCACAAATACACACACACACACACACACACACATACACATACACACAGAGCATCCAATACCTTCAAAAAGGGCATGAAAATATCCCACCAAACCAACAATTCAAAAGTGCTTTCTAAAAACAATTGGAAAAATTGGTTTATATCAGAAATCAGTAATATACCAAGTGAAATGCAATAAATATGATGGAAGGTACATAGATCAAACCAGGAGGACATTTGACACCAAGTGCAAAGAACATTTAAGAACGTGGAAGTGCAGGACAAGTCATTCCACTTTTACAGAACATTTTCACCACGACCGACATAAAGTAACCACCTTATAGACAGACATGGAAGTCGTAAGGATAAACAACAACGAAAAGCACCTCCTCACCGTGCAAGAAAACTAAGGCATTCGGAAAACAATAACAGAAAAGAGGCAACTCATATATTATCAGACCATACTGGGAAACCATATACTCTTTAAAGTAATTGACCACACAGTATAACATTAAATATATATATAAATATAGTCACAGGCCCCATTCACCACTACTAACTCCACCCAGTTGCTTTCCTGTAAATACCATCCCCCAAAAATTCGAACCACAACTCTCAAACTTTCCAACCGCCCTAAATCCACTCACATCTCTACTGAGACACACACACACACACACACACACACACACACACACACACGGTCTCCCTCTACCCTCCCACACACAACCTACATGGACAACAAATGAAAAAACTGTGGTGTCACCGCCAGACACCACACTTGCTAGGTGGTAGCCTTTAAATCGGCCGCGGTCCGTTAGTATACGTCGGACCCGCGTGTCGCCACTATCAGTGATTGAAGACCGAGCGCCGCCACACGGCAGGTCTAGAGAGACTTCCTAGCACTCGCCCCAGTTGTACAGCCGACTTTGCTAGCGATGGTTCACTGAAAAATTACGCTCTCATTTGCCGAGACGATAGTTAGCATAGCCTTGAGCTACGTCATTTGCTACGACCTAGCAAAGCGCCATTACCACTTACTATTGATGCTGTAAAACATGTACCGTCAAGAGCGATGTTCACCATTTACGGATTAAAGTTAAGTATTCCAACAGCTACGTCCTTTTTTGCTAAAGTCTAACTTCCTTGACCTGTTCCAGACCTCACGCCAGCCTGCGTGAGCTAAAACGCGTGCCTTTCGGCTTCCTCTCATAGTGGGTTGGCTCTCTTGCCAATCCACAACACAAACATAAACACTGTAATTCTGTGAACAAATATAACTGAAATTCTATTTCCAGAACTAAGGTGAAGCATAAATAACGCCAATGCAGCATAAGAGAAATTGTGAAAGTCCAAAAACTGCCCAGTGTATACTCTCTCTCTCTTTTTTCCAAGCATTAATCCCCATTTGCTGGGTGTGCTGGTTAATCGTATGTGGCATGTTAATTTTAAGGGGTGGCCAGATGCCCTTCCTGTCGCCTCCCATACCCCCCAGGGAAGGAGTTAGTGTACCTCAACTGTCTGTTTCTAGTGTAATCCATGGAATAGTGCAAATGTGTTCAGATGTCTGCGAGCAGTGTACCTGAGGCAGAACGTGGGGACCAGCCTGACATTCAGCTATTGGGATGTGGAAAACCACCTAAAAACCACAACCAGGCTGGCCGGCACACCGGCCCTCGTCGTTAATCCACTGGGTGGATTCGATCTGGGGCTGGTGCGCCTACCCAAGTCCAGGAAGCAGCGCTTTAGCACTCTTGGCTACCCTGGCAGGTTTGCCCAGTGTATACGCTGAGGTTACATAACTCTTGAGATATCTGCTAATATCGCGTCGACCTTGTTTTAAGCAGTGTAGTATAGCAGCTCGACGTGGCTTGGACTCAACAAGTCGTTGGAAGTCCCCTGCAGAAATACTAAGTCATGCTGCCTCTATAGCCGTCTATAATTGTGAGAGTGTGGCCGGTGCACGATTTTGTGCACGAACTGACCTCCCGATTATGTCCCATTAACGTTCGATGGGTCTCCAAATTATTAGCACGAATTATCCAGAACGTGGTTGAAAACAAATGCGAATAACTGTGGCCCATTGACATGGCGCATTGCCATCCATAAAAATTCCATCGATGTTTGGGAACGTCAAGTCCATGAACGGCCGTAAATGGTCTCCAATTAGCCGAACATAACCATTTTCCGTCAGTGATAGGTTAAACTGAACCAGAGGTCGTGCATTCCTGTCACCACAGTCCACACCATCATGGAGCCACCACCAGTTTGCAAAGTGCCTTGTTGACAACTTGGGCCCACGGCTTCGTGGGGTCTGCGTCACATTCGAACCATACCATCAGCTCTTACCAACTCAAATCGGGTCTCATCTGACCAGGCCACGGTATTTCAGTCATCTGAGTTCGAAACTAAATGGTGACGAGCCCAGGAGAGGCGCTGCTGGCGATTTGTACTGCTAACAAAGGCGCTCGCGTCAGTCTTCTTCTGCCACAGCCCATTAACCCCAAATTTCCGCTTACTGTCCCACAGGAAAAGTTCGTCGTGCGCCCCACATTGATTTCTGTGGCTACTTCATGCACTGTGGTTTGTCTGTTAGTCCTGACAACTCTACGTAAAGGGCGCTGCTCTCGGTCGTTAAGTGAAGGCCGTCGGCCACGGCGTTACCTGTGATCAGAGACGATGCCTGAAATGTGGTATTCTCGGCACACCCTTGACACGGTGGATCTCGGAATGTTGAATTATCTCACTATTTGCGACAATGATTGTGCCATGCCTCTAGCTCCAACTACCATCCCACGTTCAAGGTCTGATAATTCCCGCCTGCGGCCAGAATAACGTCGGTACCTGTTTGAAACGAGTCACCTGAATGCAAATGACAGCTCCACCATTGTAGAGCCCTTTTATACCTTGTATAAGCGATACTACCGCCGTCTGTATACGTGAATGTCGCTACCCTATGACTCTGTCACCTCAATGTATTTGTAACGAAGTTTCTTCTACATCAGCCTACGCTAACAAAGAGGGAAGAAGCAGTGGTTTGCAGAATATATGAACCAGAGGCGGAAACAACGTAAGGAAATTGCACGCTAACTTTATAGAGAAATTCTGTTTTGACCTAAAACAACCAAAAATGTGCATACATATGTTTTCATAGTTGCAGAATGACCACAGAAGATGCTTTGTAAATAAAAGCGAAACGCATGTGGAGTAAAATCCTCTTTAATTAGTTGCAGTAAGCTTAAGACGGAGAAACCAATAATAATTGTTGGAACCCTGAGTTCACTGTCGTAACTAGTCATACACCAGCCTGCTGTGGCCTTATAAAACTTTTAAGAAACCTAACTGGTGCAACACCTACAGCACTGATAGGTAAAAAGCACAATAAATGAGCAAATGGAAGTGCTACACAGAGCCTAGAAAAGTTTTTATTTGAATCTGGTGGAGGAACTAGAAATTGACGCCCGCCAAATGAAAAACCGAGGAGAACTACTTAATGAGCAAAGTGACTTCATGCGTAGTAACTGTTACGAAATTTTCGACGACTTGTTATAGCCTTGCTTTCGGATGAGATGTGGCGCTTTCCCAGACATCAGTTGCGGCGGCCCTCAGTTAACTGGCAAGTGGGAGACGTCAGAGGAAACTTCAACGTGGCGTCGTGTTCGGCCTGTCGCAGTGGCAACTCCACGACCTCCAAGTAAGGGGAAGAGAGGACAGCTTTGGAATGTTCTATGTATTTTTTTAAAGTTTTCAATGAGATGAAAGCTCTGATTTTTTATATGTTATGCTTAGGAACAATTTTACGTATCAACGGTGGGCACTCTTGTGCGCCACTGGCTCATCGATCGCCAAATGAAAGAAAGAGAAGATACTTTTAGTATGTTTTAAAGTCTTTTAAAGTAATTAATAATAATAATAATAATAATAATAAGGTCCTAATAATAATAATAATAATAATAATAATAATAATAGTGTCCTCATAGTAATAATAATAATAATAATAATTTCCTCATCTTTTTCCATTTAGTAACATCCTTTACGTATTACATCAGTCCACAAAGGGCAATTTCGAACCCTACACACTTTTTACCAGTCAGGGTGCTTACAAAAATATTTTTAAAGAATTGAAAACTGTTTTATAAAATTCTTCTAGAATTTCTTAACGGTATTAAATTCCACATAAGTGTTTCATGCTATACTTAGGATCATTTCTTACGAATTGCATCAGTTCACAAACAGAGAGCGCTTTTCAGTGTTGCATGTGTTGCACCAATCACGTTCTTAAAAAAAAAATTGAAGAAGCCGCAACAGGCTGGTGTATGATTAGTTTTGACAGTTAACTTTCAGATCCATATTCGACTGGTTACTTCGTAACTGTAACAAATGGTGTGTTGCCTAGATTTGTATTATAGCTAATTTATTATGAATCTTGAACCCTTCCAAACTTAAATTTCAAACCGTTTGTAATTTGAATCAATTGTAATTTAAAATAATTTTTGTAATAGATCTGAAGACGGACAGCTGGCCCTGTGGTATGGAAATAAATACAAGCGATCTGGTGATTGAATTTGAACACTTCTTTGTTTCCCTTTATCATATATTTACTTCGTTGACTACAGCTGCCAAAGGGTCCTTCCGTTGTATGAGTTATTTCTTTTTTCCATCGTATATTTTGACCGTTCAGAGAGCTGCATGGCTTTTGGACTTTGTCCTCTCTTCACTAGCACAGTCCAGATTCGTCACCATATGTGGTAGTATTGTTAATTCTGTATTTGTCTACCGCGGATAGTTTACTACTTAACTTTTTCGGCTTCTTGTTAGCAACAGGTCCATAAACGTTACAAATGAAGAAGTCGTTATTATGAACTGAATGAGAAAAACCAGAAGAGCTCCGCTAAAGAAAGAAATACGATTAGTAAATTCTATGTATTTTCACTTCCTCAGTAACCATGAATGAACGGTGATGATATGCTCTTTGCTACGTAATGAGGCAAGGTCATACAATATACGTTAATGGAGTCAGAAACGAAATTTGTTTGTATCATTTTACTTATATTGTCTGTACATTCGTGGTAAAACTTCATAGTTATTAAACAAGGAAATGCACATTTTCGTCTGTGTTTCGCAACTTTTGTTTTTGTAGAAATACTATAAGATGCACTTGTAATCTGAAACGTAGCTTATGTAAAATAAAACTCTGTGAACTCAGGGACGGATCTATTTTCTTGTCAAAATTTTGTATGTAGTAGAGGTTTTGCTGCAAAGTTTCCACTTTCTCAGCAAGCCTCGAGAAAAAACATGTTATTAACCTTATTTGTGTCAATAAAAGGCAAAAATATCGATCTGTGTAAGAGATGGGAGTAAAATATTTTGCGAATGTGGTAGCGATGTATATCAAGAGTATTTTCGTTCTGCGGTAGCTGAAGTACGTTTCATCAGTATACTGATAGTCATAATCCCCAATGTGCCACCGGGCTTCAACAGACATAAACTAATTCCTGAGCTTCGCGGAAAGCGGTGACCTTTGTATGATGTTGATGTCAGAGCATGACTGTTTGACACTAGTGACTCTTTCAGATATGAAGCTGGGCCCATGTTATTGCAGACGCTCTCTGAAATCGAATTTTAAATCAAGCGAGAATTTTAGATAAAAGCAAATAATGAATATCACCAGGAGTGTCTACTGCAAGTGGTCTCATTCAACGTGGAAATGCATATTCACTGCAAAGAAGTTAGGAACCTGAATGAAGCTTACGTTTAATGAGTGGTGGTTGTAGATCGGTCGTATGGTGACGTCACAAGAAGTCTGGGTGTTTTGATGTATACTTTCTTCTACTCCCGTAAATTCTTTCAGGTGAATGTTGCAAGAACTCTTTAAGAAGTCGATGGCAACTTACTGCACCAACTTTTGTTCATTTTTAGTCAGTTCTCAGTCAATGACTTCATTGTCGACGGCAGATTTAATTTCAGCTTCCCTTAAAATGTGTGCCCCATGCTTCAAATAGGCGGTGGCGCTAGTAGCTTAACATTTGTATGAAATGGGTGACGCACATGTCTTGGTATTTTGTTCCTACGCAGCTGCAAATCACATAGATTACGGCACACTACTGCTCATAATTCCACTAGATCACTGTGAAAAATTAGCTTAAGGTATACCAAGACTCACCAGAGTGAAAGTGTATCATAATTAACAGAAGGAAATGTCTCCGGTAGAATTACACTCTAATAGAAACAAAAATATTCCACTAAACATGGATCTAAAGACGATTCGTTTGTGAGATGATGACAAATATGTAGTTACAAGCGCCACTGACTTTATTCTGAAGTATCGTCTAGTTAGTACAAATGTAAATCGTTCTACTAAGTCCGCATCAAATTCGGTCCGACTTCCACTGATGGTCCATGGTTGTGGAACATAGTACATGCTTGATAGGTACTTTAACTTCCAGACTCACCCGATTTCACACCTCTGCATTCTTCTGTCTGCGATCATTTCAAAAGTGAACTATAAAGCACTGTCGTTGATAGGTTGAAGAACTGAAACAG
Organism: Schistocerca piceifrons; assembly: GCF_021461385.2. NCBI lineage: Eukaryota > Metazoa > Arthropoda > Insecta > Orthoptera > Acrididae > Schistocerca > Schistocerca piceifrons. The sequence continues at coordinate 556,448,603 of NC_060149.1, forward strand.
TGAAACTATACCATCTTGTTCCAGATCTGTAGACATAAGCCTGGGGTGCTTGAGAGAATTCGTATCTCACTGCAGAGATGAGTTTAGTGGAACATTCAAATGCGAGGACGATATGTGAAACACATCCTTCCGTATGTGCCAGTGTAGAGCAAATTGTAACATGTAACTTTCTCAAACAGTATTATATTTCTTGTTAAAGTAGGTCATGGATAATATAGGAGTTCAAATAGATGCGGACTTAGTTTACATTTTGAAAGCTTGACGCTACTGTTTACCATAACCTGTGAGTTCATAAGAGGAATTTTGGAAATTTATGGTAAGGTCTTATGGGACCAAACTGCTGAGGTGCTTACGCCCAACTTAAGCTAACTTAAACTAACTTACGCTAAGGACAACACACGCACCCACGCCCGAGGGAGGACAAGATGCCCTAGACCGCGTGGCTACCCCGCGCGGCAGTTCATAAGAGACTATGACTCGGTATTTATGCCCTGAAATCTTACCCCGCCATACAAAATATGACCGATATGTGAATCTGACTGCTTTGGCTTTAACTTTCAGAAATCAAGAACTTTCGCAAAGTGCAACGGAATGATTGAAGGGGATTTAAAAAGAGACAACGAAGACAAAAGCGAAATTCTAATCCTTACATCGGACCTCAACCACTACTAAACATGTGTAAGTATTGTATCAAATACAAGTGTCCTTAAATTCTCTTTACAAACTTCTAGGACTTGTAGAGGGGAGTAAGTAGAAAATATTTTGAATGGGAAAACACGTCCGGAAACGCACCGTTTCCGTGCTACAGCTATTTGAAAACATGTTGGTAACGTGACCACTTTCACAAGTAATTGATTAGGCGTGACTCAGTACATCACTTGTTTTGCGGTCTGCTCACTGACATCCAAAGAAACTTGTCTTGTACTCGTTGACGGCTTCTCTTCAACGTGACACAGTACGGCCTCTTCCAATTCGGGTGTGCAGGGTCTCCTTGGAGCACCACAGTCACAACCTGCAGACGGTGAAACTATCCTTTCTCGAAACCGTTGCATAATTGTGGCGAAAAGGGTACCGGTACGAGACGAAATCGGATGTTGTGGAGAACGATCTTGACAAAGGCACCGAGCAGTTCTTCCATTCCCATGAGTTTCGGCCAAGATCGTGTCGGTGTATTCTGCAAACGTGTACTCAACCATGTTGCTCTAACGCTCACAAACTCGTGAATGAGGCTCGAACCAGCTCAGAGAGCTGCGTTACCGGACGTGGGTTTATATTCAAAATGTTACGTATTCAAACCGCAACAAGTCCTAGAAGTTTGTAATGGGAATGTGTGAACACACTGTAGAAACAATTCGCGCTACGCAAATGTTTTTGCGTACTGTATCCTACAACAACTAACAATTTGAAAAATTCTGATATAGTGTGATGGCAGAAACCATGAAGATGTCTCCGTCTTTGCTGACTCGTGTCTCGAAGTCCAATAGCATCATAAAATTATCAGTGTAGCTAAAAACTTTATTTAATAAGACTCATCTCTGCTCAAGACAGTATATTCCCTCACGGCTTCAAATGCTGTTAAATGAATGTAGTACCTCCGAGAACGTAGTTCCTCAGTAAGCACCCATGGAGTTATGGAACACGTAGAATGTTATCTTGAAGACAGATCAGCGAGCGCGAAAGTAAGCTTGTAGAAGACCCAAATTATGCTTACATGTTGTATGTAATATTTAGTAACTGTATACAAGATACTGACTGTATTTCACATTAAACACACAACGGACTATGTGCCGTTACATTATCATCAAAATACAATGGACAAAAGAAAATCATCACATTTTACCATTAATCCCGAAATATTATTTGATGGGAGGAAGAATAATGACATAAGCTGCTTGACCCCTTGGAAGACTGAAATAAAGTTGGATATTAATCTCACGTCTTCTGAAAAGTTGAATGTGCGAGCATTTCTTTACATTTCCAACCTTAAACTCGACTGCAAAATGTGTCTTGGAAAGAAATATAACTGCGGTGTCGTCGAGTGTCGACAGCGGCGCAAGAAATGTCGACCACCGCAGAGATACTGCACAGCAAAGCGGTATCACGAGGCCCCAATGAGATGCTAGGAAGAAGCCGCGTCCCCCGTCGTTTCGAGGAGGCACCGCCGCTGCTCTGCGCTAAAATAGCGTCGCCAGAGGCCAGGAGGGCAGTTCTGTTCGAGGTCTGATCCTTTCCACTTGCAGGAAGTTCCTGTCGGAGTAACGTCGCTGCACTGCCTACTCGCCATGCCACGGCCCGTGTCAACCGTCGGAGAGTGAAGAGACTTCTGCCTCCTGTGAACTGTGCCTACGCGGCAACGGTATCAGAACTGTGGCAACAAGTATCTACGAACTTGTTTTCTAGTGACTGTAATGAAGCCACAGTACGGCCATTCTGAACTTCTATCAATCATGGTTCTGACTGACGTAGGAATTTCTTTGCTCGGTTGCAGAAAGTAAGGAAAGACTGCGACGTTGGCGTAATGTCAGGTTGGTAGGTGATAGATAACACGCACAAGCAACATGTATGCTAATAGCTGAAAGCCGAAATATATAGAAATGTCTGGAAGAGGCTTTTATTCAGCAGTCTGTGTGTAATGGCTGATTCAGTTAACGACGATTGTAATTATTTACATCGTTTATCCTCTTAAGCTGTAAAGAATTATTTCAAACAAATTTAATGAGTTAATACGTCGAGAATATTTTAATAATTCTTTTGATGTGTGGCTAAGTTATAATGTGAATAAATATGCATATGTTTCAGCTACAGTTATAACCCCACTTTTAATGGCTGAGGTTCAATCAATAACAGTAGCCGGCCGATGTGTCCGAGCGGTTCTAGGCACTTCAGTCTGGAACCACGCGATCGCTAAGGTCGCAGGTTCGAATCCTGCCTCGGGCATGGATGTGTGTGACGTCCTTAGGTTAGTGAGGTTTAAGTAGTTCTAAGTTCTAGGGGACTGATGACCTCAGATGTCAAGTCCCATAGTGCTCAGAGCCATTTGAACCAACCAATAACGGTAGCCGAAACGCTGTGTTTGTGTAATGCATTAATCATACACCTAATACAATTTTTCTGGAATGTTCTCAGGCTGGGAAAGTCAACGTTCAAATAAATACGATGCCGTCAGCATGGAGTTGAATCGAGCAGAAGAGGTTGAACGAAGAAGATCACTCGGTAGCGTAGGTGGTGACTGGATGGCGATGGTTGCTGCCGCACGCAGCACGCAGCTCGCAGCGACTGGTTTTTGTGCGGGCGCGGGACTGGGCGCCGTCACCTGCCGGCAGGCCCACGGCGAATGGCAATTAATACGCGCCCAAAAAAGCACACAGCTGACCACCAAGGAGCGCACTCTTGATCGACGTCGCTGAAAGGAGGCTAAGACGCACGAAATTGGGTTACCTGTGTAGCGCACGTTTTTTATGAGTTTTTCTGTTCTCTGAGTCTCGCGGTTTATTGGGTTGCGCTGATCATTTGAATACAAACGCCGTCAACGTAGGGGAGATGGGTGCATCTAATTGGAAACGTGAAATCGCAATCTCGTCCACTGGATGCAAAAAAGAAAAGTCTTTCATAAAACGTGCACAGTTGAAGTAATGGGAGCCGCTGGGAGTGCGGACTGCAACTTAAAAAACGAAAATTGTCCCTTCGTACTCAGGAAACCCAAAGTAGATGGACTTTATGTATCCAACGTGCATCATTGGAAAGAGCGCGGTTTTTCAGACACTTAAGGGGATTCAAATGAAAACGAGACTGAAGGGGAAAATGTGAGAAATTTGAAAAGGAATCGCCATAACTGTACATTTATCCCACTGTGAGACAAGATGGCAATTGTTTCCATGGAAATATATTTCCAGTTGCCTACGGAACCATGATTGTACCCAGGCCTGCACCTCTTCGTCTAAAGCCGTTACGCGTCCTCCACACAGTCATGATCTCTCCCTACGCGATTTCCACGTTTTTGGAGCCATGAAGAAAGACATTCCTAGCCGTAAATTTGCTTCGGACGAAGAGATGCGCGCCTGTGTTCAATCATGGTTCCGCAGGCAACCGACAACATCTTTCTATGAAGTCGCTGGTCGTCTTGTCTCACATTAGATTAAACGTATTAACATTTATGTCAATTACTTTTGAAACAAACGCCAGTTTACTTACTGTTTTCCATCTGTCTTGTTTTCATTAAACTGCCCCTTAAAGCTGCACTCGGCATAGTTGTTCTAAATTTCTACCACACAGTTGTACTGCATAACTACCTAAATGGTGTTGAATAATATAATACTTACAAATCATTAATTTACTAATTCACGATAGTTTAAATTTCAAACTAAAGCTGAAGATAGGAATTCGTGTAGCCAAATCCGGTTTTCTGTCCTTGTCAATTTGGTTTTCATCGTAACGATGAAGATGATTTATTTACATCAAGTAGTGTTGTATAAAAGGAAATGTGCAGGACTGTAACATTTTGAAACTGATTCTCATTCACAACAAGTTCTTAGTAGATATAACTTGTTTTGCTGCTATGGTGTCACTACACGCGCGCCCTCCATAATAGTGGTTTATTAGTGCAGTAGGAATCCTATCCTCCCACCTGAATGTGTTTCGAGCTGCAATTCGTAATTGACGGTAAATTGATTGGCTCGTGACCTTCACTACGGTCAGAGTCGTGGGTGATCATCTTTTATGTACCAACGTCAATGAGCTGCAACAGTTTTGTACAAAACAATTCTACACAAAATCCACAAGTATTAATCTGGCCTTGGTGAAAAGCCGCAGCTCGAATACCATCCCAGCAACGTGAGTACAAAGATGTAGTTAGAAAACAGCACACTACTGGTATGCTTTCTTCCGCCATGGTGCAGTTGTACCAGGCGCGTATCCGTACAGAAATATGAAGGTGGCATCTGTTCTTTCTGACATGTCCGAAAGAACAGATGCCATCTTCATATCGTTAAAGGCTAACCAGCTGATGACCTTCTTCAGTGCGGATGCGGATGCACACGAATTGTTTGAACTCTTACCGGACTCGGTGTAGTGTCTGCCGCGAGTAGTGGGTATAATGGGAGGGGCACTACGAATGTAGTGTTTGGGCTATAAATTGAGAATGTGGGTCTCACGGTGAGCGTGCCAGCGATAAGTTCCTGCAGTCGAGCTATCATCTGTGCCCCCGGTGGCTCATATCGATAGAGCGTCTGCCCTACAAGCAGGAGATCCCGTGTTCGAGCCCCGATCGGGCACCCATTTTCAAGTGTCCCCGTTGATCTGTATCAACGCCTGTCAGCAGCTAATGGTACTGATTTAACTGTAATTTCACCGTACAGGAATGGTCGATTCTCGTGTTGCAGCACAGCACAATTTAATGAAGTAGCAGCTGAAGTTAAAAAAATATATACTACATGGAATGCACTGCTGTGATAGAACTCTGGCATCTATCTCCCCACGTCCACCATTGCTGGCGGCTCACCTCCAAATGCCCAACGCTACGCGCTGTTCACATCCAACTGCCCAGCACTACACTAGCGAATAATCCAGCAATGAGTCTAACCAGCCGCAGACTGTATACAGCACAGTCAGCGATTTTCAAACAGAGCACTACGTGGCGTCAGCCTACTTATAACAACACTGTTTTCTATAAAAATAAGTATTTATGCAACTGAAAGCCCTAATGTAAATTGATAACTGATCAGAAGAACTGGATGAAGAAAATACTAGCACATTCAACTTCAGTCCCTTTCCCCCTTGTTCGCTGGACAAGTCACCGGCTTAGCGGACGTCGACCATCTCTCATAGCTATGCCCCATTATTGAACTGCCACTCCAGATAGCAGTGGCCTCTCAGCAAACACCCGATGAACACATACTGTATCTCTTTGATACGATCTCATTTGGTACAGAAACTGTTACTGCAGCCCGTGGTCGTGCGGTAGCGTTCTCGCTTCCCACGCCCGGGTTCCCGGGTTCGATTCCCGGCGGGGTCAGGAATTTTCTCTGCCTCGTGATGACTGGGTGTTGCGTGATGTCCTTAGGTTAGTTAGGTTTAAGTAGTTCTAGGGGACTGATGACCACAGATGTTAAGTCCCATAGTGCTCAGAGCCTCTGCCTCTCTGTTACTGCAGCTCGAGCGACGTAACAGCTGCTCGGATTGTGCGACCAACGCAGTTGTTTTTTCACACTTTCCTAAGATCACGCTCGCGATAAAAACTGACTTGCGGGAGACCTGGGCCCGAATCCTGGCCCCTGTGCAAAGTTTTATTCTTTGCTTCATTCTGCATGTATACATCACAGATGTTCGAAACCTGTAAAGGCCTCTTGCACCATATAGTTCCATTTGATTAAAAGCATCTGTGCCTGTGTTTTAGGCAAGATCCCCTGTTTCGTTCGATGATGAGGTACTATACCAGCACAGTTGTAGAGCCTCTGCAATGCTGTTCGAATTAAGGGGAGTACAAGAGGTATCAGTTTTGAATGGTAATTTAGAACGAGGAGGTAGGCGTGCTAAGATAGTCAATGTAGTTGTGCAAAGCCACTGTGCCAGGGTGGCGTAATGGTTAGGGCATCTGCTTAATGGGCGGAAGTACCGGGTTCGAATCTTCACCCTGGTACAAATTTTCATTCGTTGCTTCAGTCTGTATGCATACAGTATAGATGCTCGAGGCCTGAAAAGGTCTGTGGAACCATGTAGTCTCATTTTGTCCTGGTTCGTGTTCACGATATACTGAATGAGTGGATCAAAGTCATGGTACAGAAAACATCCCTAGCAAACACACCGTCCACACACAGAAGATTAAGCGCCTCATTCTGGCGTCGAACCATTCAACGCCATGCATCATTTGAAACAGGCACAATTGCAACCAATCCAATCATACTACAAACTACCAGTCAACTACTGTCCCGTTTGTGTGTTGTTTTTATTCCTCTTGAGGCGTGGCGCAAGAATTTTGTATGTGCGCCAGAACTGCAGATGTTTATTGCCACGCTCAAAAGTATCCGAACGACGTGAATTCAGTTCCGTCTAATTTGGTTGCGGTCCAGATAACATAATTTTTATGCAGGTTCTATAATCTCTGTTTGATACAGTTGTTTGACTCGAGTAGTACCCCAGACTTACACGATAGGTGTGGTAGAGCGACAACCACGTAAATCGAATTCGCCTAAGTCGAGGTCCAATTTTGCATATAAATACATACGAATTATGCTCATCTGGGACCAGAGTCTAAATAAAACAGAGTAATTTAGAAGAAAAATAGTTAATAAATTATTTAACAATACAATAAATTTTATTACAGTATAGTTTTACGCATTGCAACAGTGTGAACCGAAGTTATTGTGACGCTTCATAAAATCAAAAAATGTCGTCTGAAGAGTCTTATATTTCCTTTCGCGCATCATTTCGTCGTGACATTCTAATAAAATTTTTATTCCCCATTTTGTACCAGAAAGACGCATTTCGTTGGAGTCTATTTTTGCTAAAAGTTCTAACTCTTTTTCAATTGAACTGAAACCTTCTGTCAATTTTGTAACCGTCATTTAATCTTATGATCAAAATGGATCTAAAGAATCAGGTTATTCACCGTTTTTTCTTGCTCATGTATTTCTATGAGCTCTTTGGCTGTCAGCTCCTGATTGTATGAATCCAGCAGTTCTCGAACGTCGTCACCATCCACCTCTAAATTTCATTTTCTTGCAAGATCGAGCAAATATTAAATCACATTATCAATTTGATGAGGATGTAGTGCTGATTTCCCCTGGTTTTAGTGGTAAGACATGGACAGACTTTTTCGAGACGCCGTCAAGGTCTTCTGTGAAATTCCATTCAAAGATTTACAATAATTCTCACAGTTTCTAAAACGTTGAATTGATTCCAGAATTCTTGAACAGACAACAAATTGTCTTGTCTCATAGCTTCATGTAGATGCGCAAACGATAGTGTCGTGTGGTTAATTTTGTATGTTTTATTGACCCCATGGTCCAAAGGCTCTTTGTATTCGATAGCAAAAATACAACTTTCAGAGGTTGGTCGACATTAATTAGAGAAACAGGAGGATGATCTGGTGGATTGTCGAGTAACAGCATCACTTCAAATCGGATTTGTTTTAATTGGCAATAACTTTCGATTTCAGATATGAATGGATGATCAAAGCAGTCCTCAAAAAAGGAACGTGTCACCCAAAGTTTAGCATTCGCCCTCCAAACCACGGGCAGCCACTAGACATATTTTTAAAGCTGTAAGATTTTCTTAGCGGTAAACTAAGAGCGGTTTTAATTTATAATCACCAGCTGCATTCACGCGAACCATCGCTGTCACTCGACCTTTGGCGACTTTAAAACCTGGGTAGGTTTTACCTTTACGTGTGATAAAGAGTTCTTCTAGGTTTATTATTTCATAATACACCAGTTTCAACTATGCTGAATATGGTTTGACTGCTATAGCCACCTTCTTGTATCATTTCTTCACTTGCTCTGGAGAGAGCGACGCGGCCTCATTATCAGCGCTTGCCGCCTCTCCGCTACCTGTGACGCCATACCAATTACAACAACTTTTGAATCGGATAACCAAACCGTTATTAGCTTTAAACAATTCATCTTTGGTCGCCTCCCCAGCTTCTTCCTTCAGCCTCTAAAAATCATCCTAGGTTAAGAGCACACTGTGTTCTGGCCAATGGAACAATTTTTCACTCTGACATGGTTACTACACCATAATTTTAACAATGTTTCGATCTGAGCGAAAGCACCATGACGTCTATGAATGATACTTGAATTCAAGGACTGCGCATTTTTCACAGCTGCGAGAATTTTTTCTTTATCTTTTATAATTGTTCTGGCTGTTGGTAGATCAACTAATTTTTCCGTCGAAGTCTTTAGTTTTATTAAGTTTTCATTCCAAAGATAATGATTTTCTTTTCTTGTTTGTTACAGGTGAATCAGTTCTGCTTCATTTGGATGACATAGTTAGAATCTATCACTCAAACTAACTTCGTGGGTACAACAATTCGGTACGAACACGTGCGAACCTGTTGTAAGCCGAACACTCTGTGGACGAAGTAGGAGAATAGAGGTGCGCGGCGCTCAAACAGACGAATCGCGTAACTCCGGATTTGCGTAAAACAGGGTAACGTAAGTCGCGGTATTACTATATACTAAATATGTGCCACAGGTGATAACACTGTTCTGCATAGCAATGAATCCCAATGTAAATTATTACCAGGATATTGCAATGATAACCTCTAGTGACCCCGAGGGACCACTGCTCTCTATGACGACGAATACAGATGTAAAGTAAACGCACGACACTGCAAATTTGAGGAAAAAACTATTAGTGATGAGACAGTGTTTAACGCTTTTAAACTCAGTTCCAATACCATAAGTGGCATTTAAAAAATATTACCTCTTCAATTAGAATCTGAAACAACTAATACCCGTAATTGTGATGTTGTTTGTTCTGAATGTTGCTGGGATCCCTTGCTTTTTTTCAATATGTTTCCAATTCTATGTTCTATTTAATTATTGTATGGTAGTGTTTACTATCTGTTTCCGTTACACAGACTCACCTGCAACTTCTGTCAGGCCCAATACATAGGACAAACAAGCAGAAATTTCCAAACAAGGTACACAGAGCACATAAGAGCAATAAAGAGTGACAGCACACATTCCACTTTCGCAAAGCACCAAATGAATAAAAACCTCAAACCTACTAATATGAAAAGTGATCTACATGTCTTAAAATACAGCAATTGTTTCTACCGAAAACTAACAATAGAAGAAAATTATTACGTACAAAAACGCTATAGCGGAATGGAAAAACGTAATAAACGAAACCACAACACTTTGTAACAACACACTTTTTACCACTGTAAGAGAAATGACGCAGAACACAGGACAGGAAATCACACACGCACACACACACACACACACACACACAAAACCACTCCCCCACCACACACAGAGACATAAGTAAGGAACAGAAATCGTCAGAACTCCCGCTACAATTTTCATAACTTTCTCGCAATGTGCGACACATTTCTCGCGACACACGCACAGCAAGATGGTGTAACATTTCGGATTACGACCAAGGTGCGTAAGTAATGTAGAAAATATGCCGGAAGAGCGGCAACAATAGCAAAACCAAAGTATAGTAAATATGGTACTGTGAAATTGTAATTGGACATGAATATGTTAAGGAGCGCGACTAAATGTAAGTTTTTTTCAAATTTATTTGACTTCAGTATAGTAGTCAAGCCATAGTCGCAGTAAATTTACATGACTAGTTTCGGTGAAGCACAGTCGCCATTATCAAATGTAACAAGTATGAACAAAGTCTGCTATTAATTATGAGAACCTGAAATATAAGTAACATCTAACCACAACACTTTTGTCGTGGGAAACAATACTGTGGATTTATCATGTTAAATTAAACCTCGTTACGCAGTAATGGCAAAGAAGCAACATCATTGCAATGGATCGCTGTGAAGCCTTTGTCTATAGAGAACATTGAAATCTCAACGTAGTATATGTTGGAACAGGATCGGCGTTGTCCATCTACTTACATAACTAATCTGATCTTATTCTGAAACATGCGTCGCTTAAGTACGAGGTGGAACCGTTAACTGAAGTGTCAGACCGCACCCGCCAAAAATTTAGTCTTCAATTTATTTAAAAAAAATAAAATTCCCTAATAACACGATAGGTGCATCTTTTAGTAAATAAATTTCCTTAAGTAACGTGCAAAACTCTACCTTGATGAAGCTAATTAAATAACAACATCCATGCATGAGTACTGTATATTATTATCTGTATATATTGTCTCCAAACCAATTGGTCAACTCTGAGACAAACATCTCCACATGTGCAAAATAAAATGAACATCACTTATAATATAACCGCAAAATGTGAATAAAATAACGCCAATCGCTATTATAGTCTCACTTCAACGTCTTAAAGTTAAAAAGACATAGCTTGTAATCTTAAATGCAACACTCAATAGCACTGTGTCCAAGACACAACTGTTCGCTCGGACGAAACATGTACAGCCGAGGTTAACACTTAATTGATCAGCACGGTGGACACAGCACTCACAGCAGTTAATAGCACTGTGTCCAAGAAACAACTGTTTGCTTGGACGAATTATGGAATTATTCCCAGAAAACAATATTTCGAAGAAAACAGTCCGCAAGTAATAATGTTTGGCTATTTTTTATAAGTATGTTATTCCTGAATGTTTTAGAATCAAAGAACCCACTGATGATGGCGATATTTGTCACTGAAACTAATTTGTGGAATAAACAAATAAATAAAAATGTGTTTTGCATTAAGGCAGACCCGCAGTTCTATACTGTTGCTACCCGTAACTCTATCACACAATTCATTCACTAATCTTGAGTCATTGTTATTGTTTGTGAATAATACATTTTTCAAGAACAACGAGAATTCCAAAGTTCATGATGATTCGAAGTGTTCTTGTTCTCCAAAGGTATTACAGCCGGCTACTGCTCATCGCTCTTTTGGTGAGTGGTTTTACATGAACTGGTTAACGAATTATCCAGTTACAAAGTCACCTATGTCCATTGTTACCTAGCACGAAGTGACATTAAATACCTAAGATATTTATGAAATGGTCGTTGGACACACGGTTCAGCATTAGATGACATGTGACACAGTTTTGTTCTGGGTAGGGAGTCAAACAGAGTAGGTACAATTATTTCTAAGCTATATTTTTTGCTGAAAGAGAGTCGAATACAGCACCGTGCGGGATATCGCAGTGATTAACGCAGAGGAATCCTATTCAGGAGGATGATGGTACGAATTACGATCGGCCATTCAGATTTATGTTTTCGTGATTTCGCTAAATCACTTAAGGCAAATGCTGGGATGGTTCCCTTGAAACCTTCCCCATACTTCACCTGTCAAAACTTCTGCTCCGTCTCTAAAGACCTTGTTGTCGACAGGACGTTGCACTCTAAACTTGGTCTTTCTTTTTTCCAATGCAGCATCGATTGTTATTGCTGAGTTGACATGATCATGCGTGAAGTATCTCCTTTTAGGTCAGTATCTGTTAACAAGTCTGAGCTCTAAACTAGATGACAAATATTTTTCAGCTGCAGACGGCTCTTAAATCAACTGTACCTCTTAACTTATCACGAGAAGGTACTTTCAGCGCGAATAACAAATGGTTCAAATGGCTGTGAGTACTATGGGACTTAACATCGGAGGTCATCAGTCCCCTAGAACTTAGAACTACTTAAACCTAAGGACATCACACACATCCATGCCCGAGGCAGGATTCGAACCTGCGACCGTAGCAGTCGCGCGGTTCCAGACTGAAGCGCCTAGAACCGCTCGGCCACACCGGCCGGCCGCGAATGACAAAGTGTGCGAATGTTCATACGTGAAATGACGTGAAAAAAGGCATAAAATGGTGCGTTTGAGGGGGACTAGAACGCAGTATCCAGTCGGACTGTAACTAAGCAACATGACTTGAGAGACATCGAATTTATTCGCCACTACCGAGATGAAGAAAGTCGTTATTCCTCCGCGCTGTATTTTAAAATACTTCACTCCGCACTACTAGTTTGGTACATGTCCCATTTTGAAGGACATCTATAACACATGTGGATACATCGTCCTTGTCTCGTCAAAAAATCACGTTCCACTCGTATCTGTGCATACCTCGGCCATCAGAGTTCGTCATCTAGTTATGCATAGCTGCAAATCATACTTATACACACTCTTTTACGGGAATGACACATGCGTATGACAGTCAAACTGACCTAATGTCGAGATATCCAGTGAGATTGGAAGAATGAGCTAAGAAGCTAGCGGCAAGTGCTGCTTGCAGTCCACTGCACTGCTTTAGTGACTTATAAAACAAAAACTCGTGACGTGAATCATGAGATTAGTAGCAGATTCTGCATGAAACGAATTTCCTGGAATCACATTATAAATTTGATAACCCAGAGTTACATGTTCAAAATGGTTCAAATGGCTCTGAGCACTATGGGACTTAACATCTTAGGTCATCAGTCCCCTAGAACTTAGAACTACTTAAACCTAACTAACCTAAGGACATCACACACATCCATGCCCAAGGCAGGATTCGAACCTGCAATCGTAGCAGTCCCGCGGTTCCGGACTGAAGCGCCTAGAACCGCACGGCCACCGGGGCCGGCAGTTACATGTTAAGAGAGAATAATTCAGGAAATTCAATGTAAACGACAAGAAAATATCAGGTGAATTTAGCAGGATAATTCTGTTCCATTTCAGAAAATAAGCTGACGAGTACATAGTTTCCAAACGTATTCATCATTGTTGCGTGATCAACATTAGACCGGCGCGTGAAAAATATATTTTCAAAGCCGATGTGTTTCTTGAGGTAGTTTGCACTTGCGAAGCCCATGTTTGAAGGATGCGGTGCTGCTGGCTGCCGACATATTGATAGGAGATGACAGACCTAAAGTATAAATCAGGCACTTTTATTCCCATTTCTGTAACTACGATACGGGTCAATTGGAAGCGATGCTGGACGAAATGGAAAATACTTTCACCTCTTCATATAACATGAAAATTAATGCAGCTAAAACAAAAATCTTAGTGTTGAGTGGACAAGACACCGTTGCCCATTGCTCACTTAATAACGTGGCGATTGAAGACTATCGAGTCCTTCGCTACCTAGGGAGAAAAATTATAGCAGATTAAAGTCCAAAGAAGGATATCATCAGCCGAATCCACCAAGAAATAAGTGCTTTTAGCAAGAGAAGAAACATCTCCACATACAGCTGTATAGACAAACGTCTCAAGAAAGACCTCATAAAGACGTTTGTTTGGAGTGTGCTGTTGTACAGAAATGAAACATGAACACTCTGTAAGCAGGAAAACACAAAATGAAAATGATTATGAAATGCACTGGGCAATTGCGAATCCGATTATACGACGGCTATACTGTTTACTAGTAAAATATGGAAACTTCTGCTGGACCGGCATGCGAACCCAGATTACCCGCTTTACGCAAGCACTCTTCTTAACCGCCTCGTCCATCCGAGCACGTCTCAAGAACCGCCACAACTTCCAAATGTCGCAGTGCCTACAACCCATAGTGCTCATATACAAATCGTATGATTCCGGCACAGGGAGAGAGATTGTTTTTCTCGTTAGACTGCATTGCACTGGCATGAAATACATTAGGGCAGTGTCTGGTTTTAACAGTATCTGTATAGTTCACGCAATGTTACTTCGGAACAGGGAAGGGGGTCAGTTAGTGGTAGCAGAAGTATCTTCTGTCAAACATTCGAAGTGTTATGCGGAATATGATGTGGATGCACGAGATGCATTTTGCTAATACGCTGTTAGACTGTTTGTACAGTGTTATACACGTTTAAAAAATATTTTCGGATACACCCACAGATGTTGTATTATGTAGGTGCGTTGAAACTTCGGCTCAAGTCTGTAACCGGTAGCCGGTTAGTGCAGTCACCAGATAGTTGCACAACTTTGAGACTTTTAAAGGTTATCTTACAAATTTTTCCTCTTGCTACAGCAACTGAAAATGGCAACATCGAAGACCGTGTTTGGCAACTCTCTGATTCTCGACTTATTTCATGGAGTGGCACAGAATTTTCTGCTGAATTCACTTGGTGTTTTCTTGTTACTTCTATTAAATATTCTTCAGAATTTTTACACGAAATACACCAATGAGTTCGAAATTTTAATTTTTCGACTGCAAGAAGGTAATTTTACGCTTAAATTACAGTTGCTCTTATCTCTAACTACAGGAATTACTTGCCTATCTCTCTGACTCAGCGACTACTACAGCCATAAGGGTCCTGTCGTCAGTGCCATCTTACTACGAATGTACTATGGTGCTTGCTTCGCGAAGATAACAACTGTAGGCTCGAGTCTTGCTGAAGAACTTGTATTCTTTACGGACGTTTTTTTCCAGCTCCCTAATGCAAATGGAAACGGCGGCAACGGAATTCAGCTACAAAATCTTAATACCTGTTAGTGCTGAATCTGTTTTAGACTAAACTCGCAACGTTTCGTAACTGCCAGCCCTCTGCTAGACTGTCACAAATTACAGTGATAAGTACTATATTTGTATTATTAATTCGTTCCTATGATTTTCCCTGTTGGACATGGTGGAGCGGAAATAATGGAAACATTGGATGTTTGCCATGAAGAATACCCTATTATAATCAGAGATCTTAGCGTTCAGAGGTGCAGGACGTGGCAATTAATTTCGATCTTATATTAGGCTCTTCAAACAGAGATGTGAGATTCATAGGGATTTTCAAAAGATATGATTTTAGTGCGGAAATACAGCAAGATCTCCCTGTTCCATGTGCGGGCGTGGAGTTTCATCAGCAGTTTCCGATTTCTGAAAGCGAGTATTGTGATCTGAAGTAGACGCCCATGACTTAACAGTGGCATCTACCATCAGCGTCGCTGACTGATAATTGTTGCTTTCGTGGTAGACTTCTAGGAGTCATAGAAGAGGATGGTATAATCTATCGAGGGCAACCACGTCGCGAAATTAGCTGACGTTTGGAGCTACTAGTAATGTAAAGGAACTTGGCGAGTCTTGTTAAAGTGAGATTCCGCCATATTGTTTCCATGGGAACTAACGTGTATCATTCTATGCGACTTGTAGATTATTTTCTTCTCTCTTTGACTGTCTTCCTGGAACTATGTCTTATTTCAGATTAAATTAAAGGGTGACAGATGGGGATAATGTGGAGCCTGGCAGCAGTGAATGTTTACAGTCCAGTAGTGGGAACTGAGTTTGCGTATGAAAGCAATCTAAATTCTGCAGAAATGGCTTGGATACACGAATAGAACTGACGACTTACCCAAGCTACTTTGTTAATAGCAAAGTGAAGGGTGTTACGGGTCTAATTATAAATTTTTCGCATTAGGGCGTAATTGCATCACAGTGAGATCGGATGTCTCATCGCATCAGGATTATGATGATAGTAACAGGTGGTGGACGCTCCACACCTCAACCTCGAGTTACCAAACTAAGTGTCTAAAACGACTTGAAGAGGCTATCAATGACAAACATTTGGCATTTCTTCCCCATTTAGGGGCTATGTCAAGACGAAAATGGTTTAGTACGGATATATTTATTTCATGTGCCTCGAATGATCTAAATTGAGAGATGGCTACCCTTTCTGGCTAAAATAGAGATGAAATGGAGTACTACGCTAATGACATGTAGAATGTGACAATTGCACTTAAAGTCGTAAGAACGGATATGGTAGTGAGTGCAGAGGCAGTACTAACTTTCTGTGTTTTTTCATTTCTATTGGGCTTTCAGATCTGGAGGTACAGAGGTAGACGCTGTGCCGTCCAGCGTAGGTGAGCCTGAGGGAGCAAGAGATATCACAGGGGTCGTTCCATTGGGACGCAGATGGCGGTGTCGCGTCATAAGTTGGGCAGTGAAAAGGGATTTGTGCGAGAGAACGGACAGGCATCAGGCCTCAGAGTGCGCCTATGACAATACGGCAGGACGCAGTTGTTGTGCTAAAAATGCAGCTCCCCTTCTGTTTCCCCAAGTCCAGCCTTTGGACAGTATAATGAGACCGCAGGTAGATGAGGAAAACTCATCGGTGATGTGAAGCAATTCAAAGAAACACTCTTATGGGCGTGCAGAACTATAGGCTCTGGCTGCAAATAACATCTTTAGGAACTGTTCCGCAAAACACCACCGACTGTGACTTTAATGTGTGGTTGCTCGGCCACCAAGATGACGCTAAGAGAGTAGAACATCTTTTTCTTTTCACATCTTGGAGAAATCGCACCGGTGGAAAAAACACACACTGTCACTATTAGACGTTCTATGACGTGAGTCCTGAACTTCACTTTCTTAGCAGAGATGGGCGATAAGGAAGTTGATTGGGAGAATAAGTTTTCCAGTACCTCTGAAGAGGGTATGAAATACATTACAAAATTCTCAACAAAAAAAAAAAATATGGCTCTACGCACTATGGGACTTAACATCTGAGATCATCAGTCCCCTAGACTTAGAACGTAACTAACCTAAGGACACCACACGCATCCATGCTCGAGGCAGGATTCGAACCTGCGACCGTAGCATCAGCGCGGTTCCTGAATGAAGTGCCTAGAACCTCTCGGCCTCAAAGCCGGCTACAAAAGGAGTGGAGGAGTGGAGTTTGGTAGATTCACGCTCGGGCTTTTGAGTGAGGACACTTTGACTCCAGCTGTGGAGTAAGGATGATTAAGATGCACGTTCCGGCGTTCTAAGCAGACTGCGGGGCTCAGGATTCAGAGTTGGACGGTCTCGAACGTGTACTTGCCTCACCAGTAGTGACGAAGTGCCCCTACAAGTTACTTCAGTTCGACGCCGACCATCGAAGCTCATAGTAAGATTGCATTGCAGCACCAGCATGACAGGGACCGATGGCAACAATAACTTGTTGATTCAGATCGAAGCAGTGACCTCTTCAATGACCGTCTGCTCGAATACGACATTTGTCTTTATTCGTTATCAGTGTCGTGCCTTGTCATCACTGCATACCTACAATACGACTTCGTGATTCTATAATCGTGGTAGTGAATCATCACTACCAGAATGACATCCTAGCCCACCTCCGAACCTTGCTAACTACTAGTTAGAGTCAATTAAATATGACCCACCATGAGACTGTGAATAATGACTGTTCGATCTTTGATAGTTTAAATAGTATTGTCTGTGAAATAAATTCTGGATGTATTATATTCCACGATTTTACTTTAATAATTAGTAAATTCCATGTCACAGTAGGAAGTAACTGAAAATTCAATGAGATGCTCTCAGGATTCAGTTCTTAGGGCCCCCTACACCAGTTCATGTTAATTAAATCCCGTTGCGTAACTTTATTAATCAGGACTGGCTTCTTGGGAGTTATCTGCTGCTGTAATAAGACCGTTCATATCTGATAGGTGTAAAGTCTAAGTGAGGGGGTTGGAGTCTTGCAAAATCAGTCACCTTCCCAGTTTCCGACTTATTAAGGTGTTCCATGAGGATGTGAAAAGTCCGGTGTCTAGTCTCAATGTCTATTTGCGTTCTGGTTTTCTTCGATTTATGTGAAAAACAAGTTCTTTTTCATTAAGCAGGAACCGAAGGGCAATTGTGTCAAGAGACACGCTGATGTGTACAGGGGCCATTTTGTAAGCGTTATGAATCATTTCAGTTGTCTCCAAGATGGAATGAAGTTGATTAATGTTGCCCACTGACTCAGGTCGGGCCGCAAATACCGTAATGATTAATGCAGCAGTCTGTTCTAACAATTACATCTCGATAATTCTCATATGAATGTTGTAATAGCGTAAAAGCGTTGTTAGTGTGAAACTATCAGAAAGTAGACAACAATCAAAATGCGTCAAATATGCATAGAATTTCCGTTCCAAACACATCTAGGTGAACTTCTGCCTATTGCTAAGTTTTTTATCTTAAGATCATTCATTAGGTATTTTTAGCTTTTACTATCAAAGAATCACTGGAAGTTACATAGTAATACTACAAGCAGACGATGCTTTTTATTCCTTTGGTTTTTTTTATAGACTGAATGGCAGTTTCGCTTAAGGATATAATATCCGAGACGTCAGCGATTTCTATTGCTTGTTCCGCTCGCTGATCATAATTGCTTATACTTTCGTACTGGCAGAAGCCAGAATCGGACTTGTGGTTCCCTCACTCACCTGTTTCATTTCCTTCATGATGTTTTGAGTCCGATTTCCTTGCACAGTTCCTTTCTTGATTCCAAATTTTTTGTTATTTGAAGCTTATGAAACCTCTTTGCAGGTGCTCAAATTTTGTAATCAGCGCTAGGTTGTCTTTTCATTTGTGTTTTTATGTGTTAAAGGCAGTGGCACGGAGCGAGGTGACGCAGTGGTTGGCACACTGGACTCTCATTCGGAAGGACGACGGCTCAATCCCGCGTCCGGCCATCCTGATTTAGGTTTTCCGTGATTTCCTTAAATCGCTCCAGGCAAAAGCCGGGATGGTTCCTTTGAAAGGGCACGGCCGACTTCCTTCCCCGTCCTTCCTAATCCGATGAGACCGATGACCTCACTGTTTGGTCTCTTCCGCCAAACAATCCAATCCAATCCAAAGGCAGTGGCAATGAAACTATTCCTAAGGGAAACTGCTTTTTGGTAAATTCTTTTAAAAACAACTTTTTTACTGATAATGTATGCGGTGATGCTAAAAATGTGAATCATTTCTGGGGCATGACCTTCTTAATTTGTAGTAAGCTTCTGGCACAAAAACAAAAATTGCCACAACAGCTACTGAGGACCAGGTCTGTTCAAATAATTCACCTTGCTCCTCATTTAGGATGTCCTAGTTGCAGGTCTTGCATCTGGATATTATTCGTAACTGCAGTACTATTCAGACCCAAATCATGGTTACAGAAATGAAAATAAGGCTCACTGGCCTATAGCTCAGGTTTTTCAGTCCCCTTCAAAGCGGTGGCAGCTAGTTCCACCACATCTCTGACATACGAGCTTCGCAATTGCGAGCCAACCCGAGAAACATGTGGGCTGTGGAAATACATTCTTCCTGCGCTGTTCTAATGTACACTTGGCACCATGGTAAAGAAGTTTCACAACCATGTAATCATGTAGTTACTTCCTTATCTTCCTGAATTCACTTGATATTTTATGTCGTTTCCTTGGATTATCTGAATGATTCCCACATCAAATGGGCACTGGGTCATTAAATTTGTAACATAATGCTAGGGACGTTATTCCATACAGAATCTACAACTAGACTCATATTTTACATTTAAATTTCTAAATCACTATGGCAATGAGAGTGGACTGCAGGCAGAGTTGGCTTGCTAGCTATGTGGTAATGGCATTGCTTAATCGAGAACAACATAACTTCATTCTTGCTTCGAATCTTATTGTAGAATTAGACACTTGGTCAGCTCTTTCCTCTTCTCGTACCGAGCTAAAAGCTTCCACATCGAAAATCAGTACACAAATCTTACATAGCTTCTCTATCTTAAGTCTTCTCACACCCTTAATTTAGCACCCCTTGCGTCTAAAGATGAAAGATTTAGAAAACCGCAAAACTGCACATTTTCTGAAACTTGTACCCTTCCGCTTACACTGACATAATTTTTAGGTTTTTTAATATACATTTTCAATTATTTATGCGCGGTAATGAATAATTTGTTAGTTCTGTTCGTATTTAGGTGTTCTCTCACCGCCAGATTTCCATGTTTTTGTGGTTGTCCTGAAATTCTTCTTGAGCATGACACATCACTTCACGTAGACACGGGGGTAAAATGTGCGTAATAGCTTACTAATGCATGAAGTACTAGGCATGCTTGTATTACGGATACTTTTTGTTTAAATAAAGTAGACCTTCATTGTAACGTTATCATTGTATGTTGTAAAAAATTATATTAGAACAGTGCATATTTTTATAGTGACTATCGTCGGTTTAATGAATATAAGAGAAAAATGTAAGAGATAAATTTATTGTCAACAATATCATTCCACATATTTTATACAACTCTTGGACAATGCTTGGGTAATTTTTCGATTCCACGTCTGTAGAAATCTGTTAGTTGGGAGTAAATATGCTGGTAATAAAAGCTGAAGCACATTTTCGGCCAGAAAGAAGTTTCCTTGGTGATCATACGAGAAGGAATGGAAAAGATAAAATTTTTTGCAGCGCAAGATCACGAGAATATATATGTGGTGAGTGACGATTTCCTAATCAAGCTACCGAGCAGCAATTTTTTTCACATCAACAGTGCAGCACCCCACACTTTCTAGGTCGTCTCTCTTACCGAAAGCCGTCTGAAGCTTTGGCAATAAATACCAGTTGTCGTGGTCACGCTGGAAAGCTGTTCGTAGCACACAACTGCGCTTCTGTGCCACCAGATGCAAAATATTAACCCTTGTGTTCATACACTATCCATTGCTTGAGGAGATGGTTTATGTTTGGACTCTATGTTTTTTTTTTGTATATTGACATAAAGAAATCACATCTTGTTAGTAATAACGTTATTGGAATGGAATGCTCAGTCAGCGACTAGTGATGTTCAAGCTAAAATATGGGTCTGACTAACCCTTTCACTTTTATTGCTTGAATTAGAGCATGTTGTACTCTTGCAACAAAGCTTCGAACCTCGCCCATTGGCAGCAAGTTTCACACGAAGGTTAAATCGTTGCATTCGTCTCATTGATCAGTTATTGGGTATACTGACGCTAGCCTTAGTGGTAACTGTAAAGACGTACTTGAATTAAGCGCGCTGACCACCTGAATGTGTCGAATAATTCACGTCAGAACGATCCTACTCGAAACGAGAAAAACATTTTCCAAAATCATTTCTTTGATGCCACTCATACCATACATGGCACAAACGAGCTACCTCCCCACTATCAAATCGTAAGCGAATCAAATGTTACAATATTAGACTTTTTACTTCTGACGTTAATTTCTAGCGCTTAAGCAATACTCCTCATAACTTTTAAATATGCCACATACAGTTCTTTGCTGAAAGAAGAAAAACAACAGAAAATCGGATTAAAATGACGACTGATAAATATACTTAAAGTAACCAAACAAAATCTTAACGAACATACGCACCTAGTTTTTCAGGTGAATTTTGCCAGCTGTCATAGGCATCAATATTTCTCTCCTTATATGCTGCATGAATTATTGTGACAACGTCGTAGTAACTGGAAGGTATTCAGGTGATTTTCCGAGGACATGTCCCACTGAAAATCAGACTAGAATGCGAGTGCAGAAACGTGCGCTGCAGATCATAAGCGCTAATTTGCGAGGAGTCACGACGACCTCTGCGGACGTGGACAGGTACCAGACAGCTTGTACCGCTGGCCGGTGTCTGCTGCATCCATGGGATTCTTCCTCGCAGATATTGCCCTGTTCTGGACAGACAGCTATGAGCCCTTTCGCTGAAAAGTTTTTGTAAGTTTTGTTATTACTTGTGGGTTAGAAAGTGAAATAAATTGCATTTTAGTATCCATCAGACTGATAGTTTTACCAGCCAGACAAAATGTGGTTTAATAAGTAGAGGGGATAGTGGAGTGGGCTCAAACTCTCGACATGTGTTTACACTGCACGATGTTTTTACCCAAGAACACGACCACATACAGCACCAGCATATCTCGACCAGAGGACAGCACATCCAGTAGAAACATCAACTACCTACAGCGTTGCCAGATCATGCAGACGGCTGGACTTATTATTCTGAGAGGCAACCACTTTTATTGAAAGAACTTTTATTGGCGCCTTAAATGATAGATTCCGGCTTAGTCACTACAGCCTCTGGGCGTCAGCTAGGTTTATGCCAAAGACTGTGCGCACTGGGTAGCCGAGGCAGCCTGTGAGTGACGATGCGATCAAACAAGGAAATGGATGTATTGAACAATCTGTAATCCATCTCCAGGGAGTAAGAAAGTCAAAATTCTAAAGCAGTGTGGCAGTTGGTTCAAATGGTTCAAATGGCTCTGAGCACTGTGGGACTCAACTGCTGAGGTCATTAGTCCCCTAGAACTTAGAACTAGTTAAACCTAACTAACCTAAGGACATCACACACATCCATGCCCGAGGCAGGATTCGAACCTGCGACCGTAGCGGTCTCGCGGTTCCAGACTGCAGCGCCAGAACCGCGCGGCCACTTCGGCCGGCAGTGTGGCAGTTCCTCCATTACAAGAAAACTGTGAGTTAGCGAGATGTGGAGTTCGGTGGTGTGTTGGATTGATGCTAGGTCTGACCCAAGGTCCGGAATCGATTTCCCCCGCTGACGACCATTTTTAATAGGCACAAACAGACCTTTTTTACCTCTGGCAACGACAAGTGAAGAACTTAGGGTTCCACTGTAGTTCAAGAACCACATTAAACATGATTCTTTTCGCTTCCAGCTGGAGCAGAATGGGTTTAGGTTGGCCCATGGCAGATGGGGAAGTCGCAATAAGTAAAAACCATGTCATCAGTATACAGCTTTGTATCAGAAATTTTATTTTACTTCGAAAACTATCTTTACGTAACGTCATACATCAATTAATTCTTACTTTATATGACCTTGAGATGTTGCAAATAATGTTGCTGGATTGAGATTCGAACTTGGATCTCCATTTTGTGGGATCTGGCACCTTCGGAACGACATAGCTCCCTCGTTTTGTGGGTTCCCCAAGATTCCGAACTTCTCTATATTCGAATCCTGGTCCAGCACAAAAATGTACACTCCTATCTGCAAGTGGCGAACTTATTTTGGTTTTGTGACGTCTGTTAGTGCTTGGCAACAGTAATGATAGGTGTGGGTTTTCACTGCCCAGCAGACACAGTACTCTCAGTCATATCATTTCAGGTTCAAACTTGTCTTTCCCATCTATTGAAGAAGAAGAATTCAATAGTTAGCATCTCTTTGTTTGTAGAGAACTACGACTAAATATGCAGGCTTCTATTCTGATTCAGCCATAGAAATTTTCATCATATCACTTCCAGTTTTAAAATGTGCGCACCTCGTTACTGCTGAAATTAACCGAAATTTGACACCTATTCGTTTTAGAAAACAATGGCTACAGGTACCGGATTCGTTTCCCGATAAGGCAAAATATTTTTATCTCGTCATTTCATGTTCATCTGCTTTAAACATTCGTAAACCTTGTTACCTGAGAATGAAACTATATTTAACATCTTTCATGGCTGGTTAACTGTGACAGTGGTTGTTAGAGCATAGGTACAGTACATAAACATTCGTCATTTAATTTCAAGTTCAGACTTGCAAACTGATACTCGCCAAAATGAGAAATTTTGCATGCCTTTACGCCTGGTCACCAATGACGATCAGTGCTGTGTTCAAGACTCTGCCAGTCACGAAATCCTCGAATGGTTTGCAATAATTTTCTGTGTTCGGTTGGACTTCATATCCAGAATGAAACAGTTCTTCGCGTCATTTAATGTTCAAACGTGTGCACAACTAGCTCCTAATGAATACTTTTGGTATGTAACGTCACTTTGTGCTAGATAACAGGGGCGATACGTGACTTTGTAACTGGTTAGTTCATTAACTATTTCGTACAAAACCATGCAAACATGTCCGAAGGAATATTACCCCGTAGTTCTTAATAACACAGGCACTACTATTTCGTATATATCATGGCACTGTTGTGATAATACCAACTTCCAGTTTCATGATAGCTCTAGCTTTCCTTTACTTTCAATTTTACTATTAACTTACAGTGAATTACGAAGTGACCAGATCCACGATCCACCTGAAGAATTAGTTTATGGGTACAAACATGTGGTTTCATGAACATATATTCGTGAAAAACTCGACAAGATCGCAAAAGTTCGTGTTAAGAAGTACCCTCTGGGTTTTGTTGCAGCAATAAAAGGTGGGCTATTGGTTTATGTATTGCATCTGAAATCCACGGAGATAGGAAAATAATTGGATAAAAACTGTGTTTATGAACGCCGCTGCGAATAGCCGTGTGTGAGCGAACGTTTTCAGATGAATAGGTGCGTCGCCATCGGCGACGCAATGTCTATCGAGACGCGTGACTGTGCTTGTCGAGGCGGCCGAAGGAATGACCACGGAATCGATTAAAATGCTTGTAGCGTTTTTGCTGGCGGCGGCAGTGCTGCTCTTCGCGCTTAATTCGCGTCGAGAGGCGCGCCGCCCACCTCGCATATCTAAAAAGCTGTCTTGTTTTAATAGGCTGCGGCAGCTTACACAATAGCTCGACCTGTTAGCAAGAATGCGTGCCGGTTCCCACTGGGTGGCGGGCCGTATTTTTCGTGGCGCCCTGCGCGACCTAAAGTGGCTTCCGAGAGCGCTGGACGGCGTGGCAAATTTCAGTTATTAAAGTAGATGTTTCGAATTCGGCCGGCGCAGCGCATGAACTTCAGACCTCTAAACGACTCCACCGCGCACCGCGTTAATGAAAGTTGCCGGAACAAAGCACTGCAGTATTAGTCCATTAAAATGTTTTGCTGTTAAGTACTCTGTATTTTACGGTTTATTTTCTACAAGCAACAGATTAAGACGACTCGCAGACGACGGACGTAAAACAAACAACTCCAGCAAGCTGACAGAAATCCGTTAAAAATAAACCTTACGTGTCAAACAGCTTATTATCGAGTATATGTTACGCGACGTGCTTTATGTTTCGCAGAGGACAGTTTCTGATAATTTTGTTTTTTCTGCCTCTCCTTCTAATTCCCAATACATATCTCTCCGATGTACCTGAACAACTTTGAATGTTTTCCGCTTTTAAAGTCTACGTAACTCGCATCTAGCAATACAAAAAAGATTATTATATTTAAGTATCAGACACATTACGGTGTTATTTTTGAAAACTATGCAGCTTACCACAACCACTCCATAAAAATTTTACTCTGCTGTTTAGCTCTTTTAGTCATAACAGTCAACACAAGCCATCACCAATAAATCTTATAGGCTACTGCTTTCCAGATGTGGAAAGTGGACAATCAAAAATATTGGTTACAAGACCACTTTCTTGGTCTCCTCGAAGAAAATACCCTGAAAATATATTTCTTATAAAAAAGAACTGGACACATTTTGTCGAAAGGTCGAGTATCAAAAAAATGGTTCAAATGGCTCTGAGCACTATGGGACTTAACATCTGTGGTCATAAGTCCCCTAGAACTCAGAACTACTTAAACCTAACTAATCTAAGGACATCACACACATCCATGCCCGAGGCAGGGTTCGAACCTGCGACCGTAGCGGTCACACGGTTCCAGACTGAAGCGCCTAGAACCGCACGGCCACACCAGCCGGCAGGTCGAGTATCCATTATTATCATAAAACGCTATAAAGATACCTGGTTAGTGTGCTGAGTTGTATGTTCGTGGTCCTTGAAACTTTCATTCTAAATGTTTCAACCAGAGCTACGCTGGACGTCTTCATAGGTGCTCCTTGTTTTGCTGAGTCTTTCAGACTGACAGGTAGGACGTCGGAAAACAACGTAAATACTGAGAAAAAGGGGCGTAATAAAGGGTTGCACTTGGCCGTCAGGGATAATCCTTGTCTGTGCTAATACTTAACTATCGATTTCTTTCTGTCAATGATAAAACTTACCTATCGCTTTTTTAGAGCTACTGTCCGAAAACTAGAGCTACAAAATCGGTAGATATGTTTTATCTTTGAAAGACTAAAATCGATCGTTAGGGTTTACCTCTGACAAGTATTATCTCTGCCGATCATGTGTAACCTCTGTCACTCGCCCTTGCACAGTGCTTATGTCGCTCTGCGACGTCCGACCTGTCAGTCGGTAAGACTCAGCTGAGACAGGAGCACCTCTGAAGATGACCAGTGCAGTTCTGGACGAACGGTACGAACGGCAATGTTTCATGGTCCACGAACATTGAACTCGGAAGATTCACAAACAGCTAAGGCAACTGGTCGTCAAATGGTCCACGAACATTGAACTCGGGAGATTCACAAACAGCTATGGCAACTGGTCGTCAAAGCCTTCATAGTACAATAAAAACATCAACATAAACAAAAGCGGAGAACGAATAAACTTGGAGCATCACTTACGAGTGCGTTGTCAATATAAAAATTAACACAAGATAGGCAAAGACAGGAAGTAAGAATCGTCTTATTGACTCATCATTTCTTGGCTTAATAAAGAGTGTCAAAAACGTATGTTTAATTTGTAAAAATGCCTATCCTCTCTTCTTACTTTAAAATAGGATTTTAATTTGATCATTATTAAGCTTGTTAAGTGCTCAGCTTGTTGCGGTATTGTCGAATATCTGATTCATTCAGGTATAGTGGTCTCAGAAAGGTTTGTAACCGGGATTGTACGTCATGACTGGGTGTAATGGGAAACATATTACGGCAAATCACGTGTCATCAGGTCTATGCAGAGCTCATTCTCAGGAATAGGATCAGCAGCCAACAGAGCTCTTGAATTACCTCGCAGAGAAAATGCCACATCACTGCCAAATATGTGTGGTGACAAGTGGTAACCACATGCCCTGTGAATTGTTTGTATTCATGGAAAAGATTACGTGGTTCTATTATTTTCCTCAAATGTATATCTCCACCTTCAAAGTTTTAACATAATATTTATTTATGTATAATTTTACCCAAGTGTTTATTTCATCTGTCAAGGTAAGGGCTATCATGGTTCAAAAAAATGGCTCTGAGCACTATGGGACTTAACAGCTATGGTCATCGGTCCCCTAGAACTTAGAACAACATAAACCTAACTAACCTAAGGACATCACACACATCCACGCCCGAGGCAGGATGCGAACCTGCGACCGTAGCAGTCGCGCGGTTCCGAACTGAAGAACCGCTCGGCCGAACTGAAGAACCGCTCGGCCACAGCGACCAAGGCATATAATGTCATATCCTCCATCTAAAATAATGAAAATAATAATTATAGACTAATAGTAGGTATGGTAATGAATATACGACTGTGACGCACGATATAAGGTAACAAGACTTTTGTGAGGAAATTTGTATTTAGGAAATCAAATAAATAAAGGAAGTCACCTGATACTGGTCTACATCTCTGTTCACATAGTCACAATGTTTCCCTAAGGAATTGTTCCATTATGAATCCCCTCTGTCGGACCCAGCATAAAAGAAACCAGGCTACAGGTGTAGGGCCAGCTTGACAATAGCCTCATGAACGTCGGCATTGGTTCTGAAGAGGAGTCAGTTCAGGTTCTTCTTTCATTGCTCCGAAGAGACGAAACTCACATGATTTCGTGATCCGGACTGTTTCGAGACTGATCGAACACAGTCCATCGGAGACACTGGAAAAATCTCCCATAATCGAGACTGTATCCGCTTGTATGTTGAATTGCAACAATGAGATACGTTTTGAAAACTGTTCCGATCATTTCGTTCGAAACGCCTTCTGAAATCGTTGCGTCGTCGAAAAATAACTGTCGGCATTCATGATGTCGCAATGTGCGACGAAATCAACCAACAGCAGGCCCTACGTGTCCCAAAAAATTGTCTTCTTTGTCGGATACCGTCGTTTTGAACTTCTTTTGGGGATGAGACAGCGGCTGCTTGCATGACATTGATGCGTTCTTTGCCTGCATGTGTCACATGATGTACCCACGTTTTATCCTCTGTAACGATACGATGCAGGAATGTAACAACCTCCGCTTGCCAGCGCATTAAGTAGGGGAGATGGTTGTAACTAGAGAATTGTGTACCTAAAAACACATCATGTTTTTTGGTCGCTACTTCATTCTAGCGACAGATTTTAGAATCATATGAAGGAGAACGCACTAGAGACAACCATATGCAGTCCACGTCGTTTTATACAGTTCTTGTTATTGATAGATATCAGGTCTTTATTTATGAAGGTTTTGTAAATATTTGGAGTTCTACACATCTATTTTTTTTATAATATGTTGAAACTTTATAGTATATATTGCTAATTCCTCCGTTACAGAAATTTATGGCAAGGAAAATTCTATATATTTGTGAAACTAGTTAGTATACCATGTGGACTGTAAATCCAGACTTCGTCAATCTTGCAACATCTTGTACCCTGGAACAAAAGAAGATCTTTTACCATGGAACATGGAATTACCTTATACGAGTGCGTCATAGCATTCATCGACTGCACAATCGACTATCTTTTTTAAATCGAAATGATAACGAGCAGTAGTGTGGTTTGCACGAAATCTGACTGATAGGTTTTATACGCATGCATTTTAGGGGATAACAAGAAGCTTCGAATTCACGTCAGCTACGAACATATCTGTTTACCTATTAATTATCTCTCCTCCATACGTTTACTTGAGGTTACCTTCGTAGTTTTGCAAATTCCTTATCTGTATTATTTCCTAAATCTATTTAACTGGGCTTTTTCATCTTTCTCGGTAATGGTGCACTGACTCTCACGAGCTGTTCTAAATCTTTCAAGTAGTTTCTTTTTCAAACATTTCAGAGTTTCGTTTTGGCACATATTTCCTACTTCGTGTAAATCTTTCTTTCACTTATACAACTCATGTTCAGACTTCACTAAACGAAACCGGTTTTGCACACTGCTTATGTATAAGCGTTTTCTCCTTCCTTCGTTTAACAAAATAATTTATAGCCTTTTCTTTCTTACCGGAAGCTAACACTGTACATGTTTTCTTTGGGGTTAGAAGGTACTTTGTTTTTGTTCTGGACTTTTACTAACACAACAATTATAATTCTAACCACAGTTCACAGAATTGTCTCAATTATTTCCTGTTTCCTCTAATGTTTCCACAATTGCTAACAAAATGTCGACATCATTTGAACGAATCTCCAAGAAATTAACTAATAAATGTCGCATACGTAGGTCGTCAGGGGCAGTAGGTGATTTCAACTGTATGCCACATTCTTCATATTTCATCTTTGCTAGGTTAGGACATTAGCTGGATTCTACATTAGTTCAAATGGTTCAAATGGCTCTGAGCACTATGGGACTTAACATCTGAGGTCATCAGTCCCCTAGAACTTAGAACTACTTAAACCTAACTAACCTAAGGACATCACACACATCCATGCCCGAGGCAGGATTCGAACCTGCGACCGTAGCGGTCTCTACATTAGTGTGAAACTCTGTAGCCTGCAGGAAGACAGATGCTAGTAGCAAGCATGTACGAAGAAATCTAAGAGAAAATTAATTCCATGTTATCTCCATTGTTAACATTTAGCGATACCGCAAAGACAACTGCTAGCTGCTACGGGTATTAAATGATTAGCGAATTCGAGTGAATAACTACTATGAACAGATGTGGCAGAGAAAGTATCAACGAATCTGAAATTCGATTTCCAAAATATGATCGCTTTGTGATGTTATCTTTTTACTGAAGTGCCTTCAGCTAAAGAAGTGCCTGCCATGTTGTACTAACGTTGTCTACTACAGCTACCACAGGGATATACGTTTCTCCAGCCGCCTAACGAGCTACAAAATTGACAAATCCCAATATTTATTTAAAAATACTGGCAGTGTGTCTTAACAGCTAAAATATTGATATTCTGTCTCATTCGGTCCATTGTTCCTGTATAAAAAAAACATTTCAGGGCAGGTTAAAACATGTGAGGTTGGACAGTTCCATTTTTAATTTGCTATAGCTTCAGTTTCAATTTTTTTTTTAAACTGGGAAGGGGTTTCTGATAATATTTCTGCGTAATTTGGTTTCACTTACTGATTAGTGGTGTATAGCATAGTAACAAGGTAACAGATAGACAACTAAACACTGCACTGACAAGATTTTCTCAATTGAAACACCTTAAATCTCAACAGAAATTGGCTTCCTAGGTACCTAAACATGCTGTACAAAGCAATATGTTTTGAATTTGGAAAAAAAATTCTAGATTGACTTACGTAATTTCATATAAACGCTGCAGCAGATAAAAAGCGAATTCTATCATTGAAAAACGGAATAAGAAAATATATAAACGTACATTACAGAGATGAACAGAGGTGAAAGTCTGAAAAGTTTCCCAACTGAAAACACTCTCCCTTGCTTGAAAAGCAACCCCATTCATACAGCTTTATTCTCACCTGAGTGTTGGGGCGATACCCAATGAGATCATCTCTTTTTGTAGGGCGTGGTATCCACTATACTACCTGTTGTGGACTGGCAAGACAGCCAATCCACTGTGACAGGTAGCCGAAAGGCACGCGTTTAAGCTCACGTAGGATGGCGTGAGGTCTGGAATAGGACAAGGTCTTTATAGTAGCAAAAATAGTACGTAGCTTCTGGAATACTTAACTTTAATCAATAATTGGTGAACATCGGTCTGACGGTACATGAATCACAAGATAAATAGCAAATGATAATGGCGCCTTGCTAGGTCGTAGCAAATGACGTAGCTGAACTATCGTCTCGGCAAATGAGAGCGTAATTTGTCAGTGAACCATCGCTAGCAAAGTCGGCTGTACAACTGGGGCGAGTGCTAGGAAGTCTCTCTAGACCTGCCGTGTGGCGGCGCTCGGTCTGCAATCACTGATAGTGGCGACACGCGGGTCCGACGTATACTACCGGACGGCGGCCGATTTAAAGGCTACCACCTAGCAAGTGTGGTGTCTGGCGGTGACACCACACTACCAAACGAGATGATGAGGTCGTGTGTAATCTGCCTCCCAAGAACGCGACTATCGGCTTGAATTAACCCTTCGACACGGCACATGTTGCCATTTGAAGTAACCTTTCTTTTCCGCCCTGATCTTTTCTCATCTCGCACACTTGTTCCTAATACGAAAGCGACATCTGTTTTTGTTATTACACACGCTCCGTAAACTTCCAATACCTGCTGATGAACAGAAATACAAACGCAAAACATTATTACACATCGTATTTCACTCGCCGACCTTATATCCTTCAAACACCCCATTTATAAACTGCATTTTGAAGGGCTACTTTCATTTACCGGTAGAGTTTGAAAGTTTTGATCGCGTCTTTTTACCTAGATCTCGAATTTAATTTAATGCATAATATTAATACGAGGGTTGTTCGGTAAGTAAGGAACGATCGGTCGCGAAATGGAAACCACTGTGAAAATCGAAACTATTTTCTTTGGGCATTTAGCTACACTTTGACATTTGTCGGAGCGTTATACCAAATTTCCAACACCATCGTTATAGAAGGCGGCCGCCTGTGCTTTCCGATAATTCTCTACGCTGGTCTATAGCGCGTAGCCTGC
The DNA here is from genome assembly GCF_021461385.2 of Schistocerca piceifrons. Taxonomy (NCBI): domain Eukaryota; kingdom Metazoa; phylum Arthropoda; class Insecta; order Orthoptera; family Acrididae; genus Schistocerca; species Schistocerca piceifrons. The sequence goes on from NC_060149.1 coordinate 556,480,296, forward strand.
GCCCAAGCGTTGTCTTCGTATCCAGCGACTCATGTGAACAGGGATGATACTCAGGTCGAGACAATTAGGGCTGTGTTGTGGGTGATTGAATACTTCCCATCGAAAAAGCTGCAGGAGCATCTTCACTGCTCCTGAAGATTGCGGCTGAGAATTGCCATGAAGAAGGAAGTGCGTGGCAGTTGTGTTAGGTGGGCTGCATTCATTAAGGCGAAGCCTCTCAGTGGGTCCTCGTACTTGGCAGGAGGCATTGTTATTCTAGGCAACTTTACTCGCTCACAGTGCACTCACAAGTGAAAAGAGCGCCTTGATGCGATCGACAGGCACACTAGAGACACTGCCCAAAACGTTTGTGAAAACCTCCCAGTGAGATGTTGATAAAGGCGTCTTTGTCGCCTTAAAGGCATTCTTGATTAACATCAACTCTCCACTCCCAATCTCAAAGGTAACTGATGCTCACAACCGTTACAGCGTGTATTTAACACAAATTTGGTTTGTATCCTCATAGTGGCGCTACTGGCGCCACTCTTATGTGACGGGAGTGAAATTTGAATAGCTATCATCTTCTAGAGGGAGAAACACGCGTACCAACTTTCGTTATGTCACACAATTCCTTCTTCGTGCTGTGATTTTTTTTTTTTTCTGTCATTGAAATTTCACGATGGAAAGCTAACTTCGCCAATAGGCACTGGGGACCCCTAGACTCCAGTCTACCTCAGGTTCATCACCTACTCTAAGCGATCATTGCACGTCAGCATTAGAGAAGGCATGTTATTATCACAACGCTCTAGCAGCTGATTAGCGGCACCTGGTATCGAACCTTGTTTATCTACATTTCAATGACAGATGCTGACCGAATAGCTACAGGGGTAAACTGATCACAGTTATAAAAACGGCACAATGTCAAAAAAACTGAGTGAAAACTTGCAGCACTTCACACAGGGAAAATATTTAGGCAACCAATCAATAATAGATATTAAGTGAATTAGAAAAAGAGTAGAGGAAAATATAGGACAACAATACTCGCCAAACGCATCCATAAAATAGTAGTAAGTCATATGGTTGTATGGTTAGTATGTGAGATGTATGTGGGAGGAGGTAATATGTTGGCCGGTTGTTACCGAAAGCCCTCTTCGAAACGGCTCTCTTGTAACGTCTTACAATGAAGTTTACTGAACATCTGGGCAACCCTCTCGCACCGAATAAACGCCCCCGTGGTGAAACGCGCCGCTACTCGTTGGTTCTTCTCTGTCTCTTCTACCAGTTCTACTTTGTAAGGATCACAGTTTGATTAACAATACTCAACAGTCGGTCGAAAAAGCGCCTTATGAGCCACTTCCTTCGAGGATGAGTTGCATCTCCGTTACAGTCTTCCAATGAATCTCATTCAGGCATCTGCTTTCCCTACAGTTTGTTTTCTGTGGTCGTCCTGGATAGTTACTCCCAGTACAGTAGATATTGTTTCCAGCAATACGTCACGTTTATTTACTTTCAGGGTCAACAGCCACAGCATGTACCGTTCATCAATGCTCTGTAGGTTATTCTGCACATCGAGACTGTCTTCTGAATACAAGTTTATTCTTCCAGATCGCATAAAAAAACAAAGATTACTACTTTCAGTGAAATTTAATCATCATCTTTAGTTTTGTTTTAAGTCTTCCACGCAGCCGCAAATCTGGTCCGACACTTGATTTTCTTCAATAAATGGCTGTCCTGAATGTCGTCAGATGGAAGCCAAGGAAAACGGCATCAATCTGAGCACCGTTGTCTACAGCACTATGGATCTCATGGAAGAGCAGAGCGAGCTGAGTTTTATAATATTTCTGAACCCATCTTGATTTTTATTTTTATTCTACGGAAACGTCACAATTCTTAAGCATAAAACACGTTCGCCGGCCGTGGTGGCCGAGCGGTTCTAGGCGCTACAGTTCTTAGGTTAGTTAGGTTTAAGTAGTTCTAAGTTCTAGGGGACTGATAACCTCAGATGTTAAGTCCTATAGTGCTCAGAGCCATTTGAACCATAGAACTGCCGTTTAGCTGATCATGTTTGCATGTGAGCCTTACCAGGCGAAACTAGCTTCTAATTTGGTGATTGGTAGTGATATATCATGTATTACCATAATACTGTCTGTTGATAGTGATCCTTGTTGTAGCTGGCAGTGTTCGTCGACCACGTTTTAACACTAGAAGTACCATGTGGGTCATTTTTGAACCATGATGGTTTTTCGAGGGCTGTAGCACCCTCCATAACCACCGCAGGACCAAACGCTCCTGTGACTTTTCATCATTTACGGGGTTGTACAATTCATCAAAATTCATACCCCTAGCTCATCCGGAAGTATGAAAAATTTATTTGTTGTACCAGTAGTACCATGTGGGTCATTTTTGACCCATAATCATTTTAACGCAACTTAATATCAGTAACACCGGTTTTCAGACACTAAATATTTACTGGGCGTGCCTCGACGTTATTCATGAGATGTTAGAGTATATTATGATACTTTAGGTCAAAAAATGGTTCAAATGGCTCTGTGTACTATGGGACTTAACATCTATGGTCATCAGTCCCCTAGAACTTAGAACTACTTAAACCTAACTAACCTAAGGACATCACACAACACCCAGTCACCACGAGGCAGAGAAAATGCCGGACCCCTCCGGGAATCGAACCCGGGAACCCGGGCGAGGGAAGCGAGAACGCTACCGCACGACCACGAGCTGCGGACATACTTTGCGTCAAAAAGAACGTGAAATACGAGGTATTCGGAGGTCGGACGATACTTTATATCATCGCAGCTTTCCATTTTCTATGGACTGGCGACATGAAGACCTACGGAGTGACTCTGGAAAGCTACAGATTAACATTATATTATACAGGGGGGGGGGAATCCCCCCAATCCGCTTCTATACTGCTGTCTGGGGCACCGCTAACAGTTCTCTTACACGACAGCAGATGTCACGCGCGTCACCCATACGGAACGTCACGACTGACAACTTCTTCACCTCCGAGAAACCGGCAGATGAGCTGAAACAAAAAGGAACAAGTTTAGTTGGCGCTCTGCGGAGATCACTCAAAGAGGTTCTTCCTGCGGCGTGAAGTGGAGACGAGACACTGTATGCAACACACTTACAAGTCAGGCGACAATCTTCTCACAGCATACCAAGGGAAAAATAAAAAAAAAAACTATCCATGTCCAGAGGAACTCGCGAGTTGGATGTCAGACGAATGAGAATACTGAGAAGAAACTTCCTGGAACTGTGAAGTTTTACAATGAAACCAAGGATGGAGTCGATATAACAGACCAAATGGCTAGAAACTATAGTGTCTGAGTTTTCACCCACCAATGACCTGTGAGTGTCTTTTACCATATGCTTGACCTTGCCATGATCAACGCTCACACAATTTTTAAGTTACTTGCCTCTAAGAAGATATCACGTCGGGACTTTATCCTCAGAGTAGCAGATGAGCTTGCTGCCCTCTGCAAACTGCAGATAGGAGCCAGTCTCCCCTTCCAGGCACTTGATACCGGGGCTGGCCAATATGGAAAAGGCGTTGTCAAATTTAGGAATTTATCCTCAGAGTCGCAGATGTTCTGGCTGCCTCTTACAAACTGCAGAGGGAAGTCAATCTCCCCTTTCAGGTACCCGATACCAGCACTGGCCATTATGTAAGAAGGTCTTGTCAAATCCAGGTTCTTAAATAATCAGGTTCTTAAATATTTCCAGATATTTATAATTATAGACTGTAGTTATTTGTTCTTATGTTTTAGTTCCTTGATGGCATCAAGCAAGAAAACAGGCAGAGCATTTTAGCCACCAGCTGCATTTTAGAATCTTTCACAAATGTTTGGTATTTACCTAATTTTACTGTAAAGTAAATATACTATTAATACTCACATAAACAATGTTTTTTGATTTTGTTTCAATCTCTTTATAAAGAAAAACATTATAACATTGTTTTACTAGTTTTACGAAGATTGATGAAAGACTGTGGAATTTATTCTCTAAAATTTAAAATGATAAAGAAGTTTACTTCTGAAAATTTATGTTTGACAGTGTGCTATTCATTGTAGAATCGTATTGTTAATATGAAGACACTCAAAACACCGCCCAAATAAAAATAAAACAGTGGTTTTCTACTGTGGGTCAAAAATGACCCACAGGTACAACTAGGGGTACAGCAAAGTCCGGTACTTCTAGTATTAAAAGGAGTACTGCCACCGAATATAAGCTTTCTCATCTTTCGTTTCTTGATGCTCACGGTCACTTAAATACTGCGTAACACCGCACTTCAAGACTGAAAGACACACTGCAGTTATCCAAATGATATCTTTTCGCATCTAAGGCTTCATCACATTGTTTAACATACACTTTATGAGCCTGTCGCGAATGGGTTTTTATTGACCGAAGGTTATCTTTTACTGATCTTAATTCAGAAGGCGGATTTATGAATAGTAAGTACGGCAACTTCCCATAAATTTCTCTCCAAGACGCCATCATCCGTTTCGCAGGAGAAGAACGTTTCGTTTTTCGGTATACCATCCAGTAGCAGCTTGGCTTCCCTAAACTGAATATCGAGTACGGTCTTTCAGAGTTCTGAACGAAAAGAGAAAAGAGAAAAATTTGAATGTTACATCATTTCAACAATAAAAACGCTGTATATGCGGAGCCAGCCGTAGCCCTTTGTGCTTTCCAAAGGAACCGTCCGGTTATTCGCCTTAACTGACTTCGAGAAATATAAATTAGATTGAAAATCCTTGTCAATGATGAGGACTGTGGACCATTGTGTCGTTTCAGGTTTTTCTATTCGTGTATTCTGAGTTGTTCACTCGACCAGTACCGTTCACGTAAGGAGGACGACGGTTCAATCCCGCGTCCGGCTATCCTGATTTAGGTTTCCCGTGAGTTCCCTAAATCTCTCCAGGCAAATGCCGGGATGGTTCCTTTGAAAGGGCACAGCTGACTTCCTTCCCCATCATTCCCTAATCCGATGAGACCGATGACCTAACTGTTTGGTCTCCTCCCCCAAAACAACCCAAACCCGTTCACGTAAGGCTCGCAAAGTCGTGGCGCTGGGCACATATCTGTGCTCCAACACCTTCTAGAGGACGCCGTGTCTTCTTCTCCAGTGCAGACATTTCAGCTTGACAGTGCCTGTTAGGTTTCTTGTTGGTACTAAGTTTTTAATTGATGGACATTAAACATTAATTGATGTTCAACTGACGATACTCGATTAATATGACAAAGTTGTGTTGTATGTATCTGCTCTATTGGATGTATCGGAGGTTCTCATTTTAGTATTCTTGACTGTTGTTTTATTGTAACAACCACCATAAAACTCTTGTAATACCTGGAATATACGTCTCCCCATCTCCACCCTCCCTCTCTTCTTCCCTTCTCCATCATCTCCATGCCCCTCGCAGATCCTGTGTTTGCTCATCGTCATCAGTGTGTAACGTCAGTGTCGTGTTTGGTGCTGTTCTCCTGTGCGTCCAGAGCTGTGATTTTAATTGTGTCCTGGACTTGTACATAGTGTTCCTGTCAGTGATCGTTATGTGCTGCGCCGACCTTCGCTACTTTTATACTCCAGCCATACTTCGCCTTGTGTTCTTCTAATTGTCCGAGTGTGAGGTTTCTGTGCGCAATACTTTTTTAAGGTTTTTATCTCTATTTTACAGTCACCCCCTTTTTGTCTGTCCTCTTCTATTATGTTCCCCCTTTTAATATTTATGTACGCCATATTTTCTCCTTTGTAATTATAAATGTCTTGTATTGTATAATTAATGTCTTTCTGCTGAAGAGCAGCGCATATGCTGGTGCCAGCCTGCCCCACATGGGCAATTGAAGTACGATAACGAAGAAAAAGAAACCTGGAATATACCCCACCCTGAGATACCTTGGCCTCACCCTCGACCGTCACCTCACGTGGACCCCTCAGCTCCTGACCATCCAGCAGAAAGCCCATTCACGCCTCCGCCTCCTGAAACTCCTGTCTGGCTGTACATGGGGATTGCATCCTTCCACCATCCTCGACACCTACAAATCCATCATCTGTCCTAACCTCTGTTATGCCAGCATTGCCTGGATCTCCAGCCCCCCCCCCACTTTAACAAGGCCCTCCAAATCCTTGAACGCCATGCGCTCGGCCTTGCCTTCCGTATCTGCCTTCCTTCCCCCACACGACTCCTGTGTGACCTCATCCCCTTCCCCCACCTCCTCCTTTTCCTCCAACATCTTCACATCCTTTACACTGTCTGCAGGCTTCATGCCCCTCCAAACCTTGGTTTCCTCCTTCCTCTCCACCCCCTGCCAGTCGCCGTGCCTCTATCGCTGTATCCTTCCCTCTCTCCACCTTCACACCCACCATCTCCTTCCTCAGGGCAATTTCCAGCACCTCCCCCTCCCAGATGTTGAACTTGCCATGGCAGGTACCCCTCCTTCCAACTGTAACCTGGCCTTGTCCCCTCCCCCCGTCCCCCTCCTTCCCTCTCTGAGTCCCTGCACCCTCTCCCCGACTGCTTCCCTCCCACGTCCTTCCCTCCCCAGCCCTCTTCGGTGCACCCCCTGCCCATCTTCCCCTTCTCCTCCCCTCCCTCCCTTCTTCCCTTCTCCCCCACTCTCCACCCCTCTCTCCCTTCTTCCCTCCTCCGTTGTCTCTATGCCCCTGGCAGGTCCTTTCAGTATGCTCATCGTAACCAGTGATCTACATCAGTGTTGTGTTTGGTGCTGTTCTCCTGTGCATCAAGAGCTGTGATTCTAGTTGTGTGCTGGTCTTGCACAAAGTGTTACTATCGGTGATTGTTATGTGCTACCCCATCTGTCGATACTCTTATGCGCTGGTCAACTTCGGTTTGTGTTCTTTAATTGTCCCAGTGTGTGGATTTTTGAGTGCACTACATTTTTACTGTTTTTATCTCCATTTTACAGTCGCCCCCCTTTCTGTCTGTTCTCTTCCGTACAGTTACCCTTTTTTATATCTATGTACGCCATATTTTCTCCATTCTGTTATTCTAAATGTCTTCTTTGTATCATTACTGTCCTTCGACTGAAGAGTAGCGCATATGCTGCTGCCAGCCCACCCCAGATGGGGAACTGAAACACGATAAAGGAGAAAAAAATTGCAATATACGCCAACCCAAACCTGCCCACATGGGGCAGGGACATGAAATAATAGAAAGGAAAAAATCAGCCATATGTAAAAAAAAAATTTTATTTATCTGTTAGGTCAACAGACGGTGGGACGGAAAACAATAAAGAAATTCATAGTAAAAAAAACGTTACAGCCTTTTTAAAATCTGTTTCATAATTACTGTTTGTGAGAAACCAATGAAAACCTTACCCTAGATGGCCGGACTGAGACTGACTACACTCTCCTGGAATGCTTTCCGGTTCGCTCACCAGTGCACCATGTTACCTGATCAATGGCTTTGAGGATTGTCCCATTGTTAGACCATTTTCGCCAAACCATTTACCGCTTTTCTGGGCATGTAAAATTTTGTGGTGTTTTTTTCAGATTCTGCAGAACTGATAAAGTCAGGTATATTTAGGAATCCTCCGGTATTCAGCGGAAAGATGAAGACAACAGTTGAAAGAATTACGTTTCAATCAAATGTTGAGCGATATCGTGGAGTTCCAGGTACGTTTAATTCCACAGGCGGCTGCAATTTAAGTTGAATCTGGAGAGAATCGTCTATGTATTGACCTAGGAAGGCCTTTCTAGGGTTCCGTATCTTAGTCGGTATAAACGGAACCCATACAAGCTTACTTTGTTCTCCGTCTGCCTTTCTGGCTGTCTGCCTCCATGACTTTTAAGACTCTTTTTTCTCAGAAACGGGCAGAAGCACCAGGTTGATGTTTACGTCAAGTATGAAGTTGGTATTTACGTCACGTACTAAGGTGTACCTTCCCTTGGTGGTGTGAAACTTTCAAGGTTCTAAGTCAATGCACTCAAAAGATACGACCATCTATGTCACATAGTCTCATAATCACATACAAACTCATCAAGACCTATAGTATACTTGCCGTTGACCTACAATCATAAAATTTGGCAATAAGCAAGGTTTCACAGTACAAGTAAAGGAAAAAATCCAGAAGATGTTAATTTGTAAGTATATAACATAATTTTGCTGTCTTTTTTGTCCTCCGTCTGTCTGTCTGCCTGTTAAGACCCCTTTTTCCTCAGAAACTGGTAGAGGTATCAAGTTGAAGTCCATGTCAAACACTAAGGTCTCTTGGTGGTTTGATTAATTTGAGCTTCCAAGTCAGTGCAATCAAAAGATACGGCCGTATACGTCACATATTTTGATACTCGCAAACTCACTCACCATAACCAATGGATGAACTCTGCATATATTTTGAGCCTGGTAGTGTAGCGGCAAGGAACGTACCTGGAAAGGAAGAGGCCGCGGAAACGAATTTCGGGCGGCCCACGGATTTTTCTATCTTCGTTTTAACGTATTCTTCACCCCTCAATGATGTGAGGAGTCGTCAGAAACAACATGTGTTTCACATAACACTTTAAACTATAGGTCCCCTTACGCCTGTTGGATAACTGGGATAGATTACTGACACGCAAGTCGCCGAAATGGCGTCCGATAGATGCACCAGACCATTGAGCCCCAAGAGATTATTATTAGTAGTTATGTACAGAATTAAGTTTGTACGAAACCGTCAGAGCATGATTTCTATTCACACTTGGCTTTCTTTTTGGACAGCACTGTGGTAGGTTGCCGAATGGACTGATGACCACAGCTGTTAAGTCCCATAGTGCTCAGAGCCATTTGAACCATTTTGAATTTGACTTTGACCATATTCTTTCTGTGGATATTCATGTGTTTTAAAGGCGAGTAGTGTCTGACTTCCGTTACTGTTATTCCGAAACTTATGTCTCGTAAGATACTAGGACTTTACAAAGACCTGGCTAGTGGACGAAGTGATGACTGTAAGTGGTAAATATTTTCCGGACCAGTTTCCAGGGTTTCAAAGTGCTTTTAGTACAATCTGATAGTAACACGCTTGAAATCAGTGAAGTGTGAAGTAACTAATTAACTTTGCTTCGCCGGCGAAAGGGAGACATATAAGCATTAGCGAAACAAATTTTAGAGGTTGGCCCAGATGCGCCATGAAAATTTTTCTTTTATCGACTGTAGTGTAATTACGTCGCTTAGAGGAATGGCGTGCATCGCACAACGTACGTATCACGCAGTCCGTGGCAACGAACATTCTAAGGCTGTACCATGAAGAAGAGGAGTGCAAGAAATGCGCGTGTAGGATGACAGTGGAAACCGTTTTCAAGAAACTTTTGAATACAGCAATTATGCAACATTTCTGTGTTTTGTCGAATAATCTTGAATTATGCGACTGGCATGAAGCATAAGACAGAAACGAATCAGTAGAACTGCTGTTTCACGTAAGGAGCACATACGCACGCATTCCCCAACATAGTGCGACATTACATTTTTGTATAAATAATTTTTATAAAACGACTTCCATACCTGAGTACGCAGTGGTTGACAGCTGAAATATGACCTATACTACAAAACCGCTAAAAATCAGTTTGTATGTTCCTTAATTGTTAGCTTCGCACGTGCATTCACAATAACTTATGAACTCGCATGGCCTGAGAGCGGCGGGAACTACAGTGCGGTAATCCCGCCACAGTCGTAGATCTCAACTGCAGAGTGTGTTAATGGTTGCAGGTAGTGAGTTAATAGGCTACAAGTCTTCAGCGTTTCTACGACTTTCTCCAACATGTTCAAGCAGAATGAGACACACTGCACAAAGTACAGGAAATCGAACATGAAGTTGCAGAAACGATGCTGCCTTAGAGATATGATTTCAGTTTATGTTCGAAATTTATTTTATTAATCACTAAATTTTTTGCATCCCTTGATCGGTAGTAAAAGGTTTTAATGGCTGAATACGTCACTCCTTTCTGTGACACACTACTCGGTGATGAATAGTTTTAATTATGTCTCCTCTAGTATTATGTTTACTAATGTTACTGTTGTTTTCAAACTATGATTGATTACTGATAACAAATCTACTCTGAGGTTGTTGTCAGTAGGCTGTACTCTATAAAGATCTGTCTATAAAAGGTTCTTGAGGGGATATCAGATATTTTTCTTGTGTGCAATACACATCTTTTTCCTCAATGACGAGTTATAGTAGAATATGATGCCACAAAGCATTAGTGAATCAAAGTAGAAAATTTAGGTCAAATTTCTGACCTTCTCACCCCAAATCTGATTTGATCCATAACTCAGTAGTTGCAGAGCTTAAAAGTTTAAGAAGATCTGTTCTACTTGCCTTCCATTTCAGGTTTGTCTGATTAAAATCTGCTTAAGATTTAGAAGATTCCGTCTCTTTTATTGATTTACCTCATACTTTGTCTCTAATGATGTGGCTGGGCCTTGTGCACTACTGAATTACAGGTATTAAATTTTGTAGACGTTCATTTACAGTTCATTTGCAGAGGACCAGTTGTTAATTTCCAAGAAAATATAATATATATTTTCATGTATTTTCGTTACCACACTTGGCTTGTTTATAATACTTATATCGTCAGCAAAGAGAACCATTCCTGCTTCTTGTGTATAAGGCATAAGATCATTTACAAATAACAGTAACAGTAGCGGACCTGTATAGATCTCTGTGGTATTGCTGTAGTGATTATTCCTCATTCACATGACTCGTTTCATTATGAACAATACCTAGGTCTCTAAGTGAAACGCTCTGCATTGTTTTAGATAGGCAGGTTAGTTACCAACAAAATCTCTGATTCCATAATATTTTGGGATCTCTAGGAGACTACTGTGAACTGCACACAGAAATGCTTTTGGGACGCCGTGGAAGATACTAGTTGACAATATTTTGTCTTTCAGATTTTTTATTACCTCATTTTTGAACTGAAAACTAGAATTTTATGTGGAGAGATCGCTCCTACATCAAAAATTGACTTCTAAGAAGTTTTATCATACATAATTAGTTTCCATTATGTTCAAGAAAGAGGGAATTGCTGAGACTGGTCAGTAATTATGAATATCTGTCTCATTATCTTTCTTGTAAATGGGTCTGCCAACACTATAGTTTAGTCTATCTGGAAATATCCTGTGATGTGATGTGTGACTGTGATGTTTCAATATGTGACTGAATACACTGCGATATGTGAAGAACAAGATTTTAATACTTTGTCTGAGATGTTGTCAACGAATCACTTTCTTGTGGTATGTAATCAATCCTACAACGCGATCTATTCCTACCTTTTCAAAAAATTTCTTTTTGCTTATAAATGATATGTTGATTACTTTTGTGACCCAAGATTTGTTTGATCTGTTGCTAGTTGAATTCCTGGCATTGCCTGGGTATGTATTTATTCCAGTCTTCTATTAGTCCATTTCCCCCATCCCCCTTTCACTGTCCATCTGATCAGTGGCGGATACAGAAAAACCTCAAGGAGGGGGCGGTAAAGATATCTTGAGCTACTTATACTTTTACTGTAATAAAAAATAATCAAGTCACATGTAAGGTTTAAAATGTTTTATTTAAACTGATTATACGTATATACAAGACAATGCCATCTTACGATATAAAAAAGTTACAACTGTGGTTATCTTCCTTAAATGATGAACTCTATGCATCTATTCTACCTGGCAAATTGGTTAATTACATCGTGAAATACGATGATGAGGACGCGTGTGCTACATACGAAAGTAGAACTACTCAATAACTCGATTCATTCGAAAGAAACGAACGAATAGAGTGCGGGCTGACTGGCGGGGGCGGCGCGGATGGCAATGCGTTGGCCCCGCAAGGGGTTGGGGGGGGGGGGGGGGGGGTTGGAGTGTTCGAGTGCGCGCCCCGTGCACCCCCTGTACGTATCCGCCACTGCATCTGATCCACACTCTCTCTTTGTTCATTGGTTCCTTCCGCATCTCTCTGACCATCTCCTCCTCCCCCCACTCTCTGTCCAACTTCTTCTGCCCGTCTCTACGTCCATCTGCTCCTAACCCTCTTCCTCCATCTCTTCATCTCCTCCCTCCTCCCTGCTCCACCATCTCTGTCCATCGACACCTCCCCCATCTCTCTGTCCTCCTCTTCCCTTCACTCTCTGCCTATCTCCTCCTGCCCCTCTCCCTGTCTATATACTCCGATCCCTCTCTCTGTCCATTTTTTCCTACCTCCCTCCCCATCTATCTGTTCCACCCCTCCAGTCCATGAGTTACCCACTCATTTCTCTGTCCACCTCATCCTCCCCCTACCTCTATCCATCTCCTCCTCTCCCCCTCTCTCTGCCATCCCCTCCTCTTCCCACTCGCTCCCCATTTCCTCCTCCCTCTCTTTCCTTCCATCTCCTTCTCCCCCCTACCTGTGTACATTTCTCCTCCCCCAATTTGTGACCATCTCCTCCTTTCCCCTCTCGTTCTGTCCACCTCCAACTTCTCTCTCCACCACAACAGTAGCATCTACACTCCAAAAGGAAGAGGTGGTTGTCACCCCTTCAGTACCTTTTTCCAGATAGGGATTAACATGTGTACCAAGTTTGGCTGATATCGACCCCGGCGTTCAGGAGGAGGTATTGATCTGTGGCTTTGCCTGGGTTCACACATGTCACATATATTTCACCTACGTTTAACATATTTCACACATATTTTTAGACCTATGCTACTTTTATCTCAATCGAATTGCGCCCTGTAATTTCGTTTCCACGCCGCTCTATGTTTATCACGTCATAACTCCTGAACAATGTGTCGTACAATAATATAATTTGGCAGCTACATTCGGTGGTATATTTATATGCTGTTTGCGAGATGTCTTGTCACTAGAGTTAGTAGTAAAGAAGTAATAAATTAAAACTTCATACCTGATGCGGCAGTTTTACTGCACGAATAGCGAAAATGTAGTATGTGATAAACTTCTTTCTTTCATCAATTTGTGGAGGGTGTCAGCGAGAAAATGTCTTGAAAAGGTTTGAAATTATGTGTAATCTTAACTGCAAGTCACTAAGTGCTCTTATTCTCAAATACTGGGTGAATATAGCCTCGCTATTTGCGCGTCGTAAGGTACGCTTTATTTCACAACACCCCCACCCATTTCAGAGGTTGGCGGTTCTTATTTCCTCAGTGGTTCTTTCGAGACAGTAAGTGTTATGTGTACCAAGTTTGGATGAAATCGATCTAGTGGTTTAGAGGAATATGTGGAACATTCATACTTACATATATACTCCCATTTTTATCGTATTTATGGATTGGTACTATGATTTATCGTTTTCATAGTGATTCAGCTATCAAAGGTCGATAGAAATCCATCTAAAAATACTTTAAATTTGGTATAAACGTATTTCAGTTATATATATATATGCCCCAGTCAGCTTTCTGCAAGGCTGCCTTGGAACATTCTGTTGTCTTTTCGTAAATTACTGTATGTCATAAACCAATACAGGAAGGAAAGGGAAGATTTTTGTTTATAATTTTCATCTCTGAAGTATCCCTATCTCTTTTTGACACCAACAGCTTTGCGTATTGTAAAAAACAATGACCTGTTGAACTGAATGCACGCGCAATAGAAATACATCAGTTTTTAGAGAGGGAACGTCTAAAAACTGAAAAACTGAATTGGAAATCTCTACAGACGACAAGACTTCCGAACCACAACTGTCACTACAAACTTTCTTCAATGCATAATTGTAAATGACTTGAAAACAACGCCTTCAGGAACATGCAGACGTTCAGAACTGTATGTTGTATACACACGACTACCGTTGGAGCAGTGGGTTTCTTCTTATCTCTGTATAGGATCTAGATGTTTTTAAGAAGCACAGTGCTGGAAACTAGGTTGAATACATTAGTAGTACCGGCCACGGAAAATGACATGAATCCTAATATACCTAATCTTGACGAAAACTTTGCTGACACATTTCCTGCAAAGAAAGAGAGAAGAACGGACTTCGTGCACAGTAATTGAATATAGATATATATTTCTCTTAGGTGCAGCCGTGACCGACGTTACTGAAGCCTATTTCTTTCATTTTTATTATGTTTGACAGTGACATTGTATTTGTTTCATATGAACTTTGTAATGATTTTCATAAGCAACGACGATTTTGAATCTGCATGTGGTACTCCACGTTATTTCTCATGGACCTATCTAGCGACAGGTGTTTACAAACATATGAAACTATGTTTTACAAATAAAAAAATAACAGATGTTGTGTTTGCTAAATATTTAAGCTTCTTACTGGATAACACTGAGTATATGGAAGTGCTACAGGTATGTTGAAGTTGACAGGGAAAATGTATCTGCATATAAGAGGATAGATCACTAGTAATCCCAACATGGTGAGATCAAGATTACAGACAGTTTCATACTGTCGGATGGAAATAAACCTCACTTGGCAAATGTGACGAAAGTGAACGCGTGGTTATTAGCGTCAGTAAAGCAGTTACCAGTGAGAGTACGGTTTGATGCAGTACCGATTTGAACAGGTAGCGTAATGGGTTTTGATTTATCTGACTGTAGTATTCAGGGCACGTAAACGAGGTGAAGGAGTGCCATAAAATAACAACCAGCAGTTAGATCACTTACCTGTCAGATATTCCGTGTGTGTAGTAAAAGAAATGATGAATGTATAGATAGGGCCAGAGTGTCGATTTAAAATGACTGGCTGATATGTCTCTTCATCTATCATTTTAAATATTTGGAAAGGAGAATGTGACCATATAAATAGGAATCGTTTCAAGGATGGAAATGGGATCAACAATCTACCTATACGAAAAACGAGGCCTCACTGTATTAAAAACCGCAGGAGATGTAACGAATATTTGAAAATACAGAATACTGTAAAAAGACAGCTATAACACTAAACAAAATACGAGGGCAATTCAATAAGTAATGCAACACATCTTTTTTCTCGGCCAATTTTGGTTGAAAAAACCGGAAATTTCTTGTGGAATATTTTCAAACATTCCCGCTTCGTCTCGTATAGTTTCGTTGCCTTCCGACAGGTGGCAGCGCTGTACGGAGCTGTTAAAATGGCGTCTGTAACGGATGTGCGTTGCAAACAACTGGTAGTGATCGAGTATCTTTTGGCGGAGAACCAGGGCATCTCAGATATTCATAGGCGCTTGCAGAATGTCTACGGTGATCTGGCAGTGGACAAAAGCACGGTGAGTCGTTGGGCAAAGCGTGTGTCATCATCGCCGCAAGGTCAAGCAAGACTGTCTGATCTCGCGCGTGCGGGCCGGCCGTGCACAGCTGTGACTCCTGCAATGGCGGAGCGTGCGAACACACTCGTTCGACATGATCGACGGATCACCATCAAACAACTCAGTGCTCAACTTGACATCTCTCTTGGTAGTGCTGACACAATTGTTCACCAGTTTGGATATTCAAAGATTTGTTCCCGCTGGGTCCCTCGTTGTCTAACCGAACACCATAAAGAGGAAAGGAGAATCATCTGTGCGGAACTGCTTGCTCGTCATGTGGCTGAGGGTGACAATTTCTTGTCAATGATTGTTACAGGCGATGAAACATGGGTTCATCACTTCGAACCTGAAACAAAACGGCAATCAATGGAGTGGCGCCACACCCACTCCCCTACCAAGAAAAAGATTAAAGCCATACCCTCAGCCGGTAAAGTCATGGTTACAGTCTTCTGGGACGCTGAAGGGGTTATTCTGTTCGATGTCCTTCCCCATGGTCAAACGATCAACTCTGAAGTGTATTGTGCTACTCTTCAGAAATTGAAGAAACGACTTCAGCGTGTTCGTAGGCACAAAAATCTGAACGAACTTCTCCTTCTTCATGACAACGCAAGACCTCACACAAGTCTTCGCACCCGAGAGGAGCTGACAAAACTTCAGTGGACTGTTCTTCCTCATGCACCCTACAGCCCCGATCTCGCACCGTCAGATTTCCATATGTTTGGCCCAATGAAGGACGCAATCCGTGGGAGGCACTACGCGGATGATGAAGAAGTTATTGATGCAGTACGACGTTGAATCCGACATCGACCAGTGGAATGGTACCGTGCAGGCATACAAGCCCTCATTTCAAGGTGGCGTAAGGCCGTAGCATTGAATGGAGATTACGTTGAAAAATAGTGTTGTGTTGCTAAAAGATTGGGGAATAACGTGGTGTATTTCAATGCTGAATAAAACAACCCCTGTTTCAGAAAAAAAATGTGTTGCATTACTTATTGAACTGCCCTCGTAAATAAATGACTACATCCATGTTAAGAACTGACTGAAGTGCGGCTGAGGATCTGTAACTGACAAGCTATAACAGGTCAGGAATTGTTGATGTGATGAGTAAAGCTTCTACATTTTCAAAAGTTGAAAGCAACCTCCTATGCAAAACGTTGTAACTGTGATTAACGATAATAGAATAAAAATGGTCCAAATGGCTCTGAGCACTATGGGACTTAACATCTTTGGTCATTAGTCCCCTAGAACTTAGAACTACTTAAACCTAAGTAACCTAAGGACATTACACACATCATTGCCCGAGGCAGGATTCGAACCTGCAACCGTAGCAGTCGCGCGGTTCCGGACTGAGCGCCTAGAACCGCTAGACCACCGCGGCCGGCGCTAATAGAAAATTTTTAAATGGAGTAATGATATCAGTTTTGAAAGTAAGCTGAAGAGACAAATTACTTGCAATGAGATGTTAACTTACAGTGTTGTGTCCTTACAGAAGCAATGTTACATATAAACTATTCCCTGAAACCGATGTTTAATTAGAGTGAAAGTGATAGTTTCAGTTACAGGGGAAGGAGACACAAAAGCGAAATTCAGTGATAATATAAATCATAGGATTTTCTTCTATGGATTCTTCTGTACAATTTGGTGAAATGTGGAACTTACGAAAATGGTACTGTTAGCAGATTCTTCGCAGTAATGGGAATGCTGTAGGAAATAATACTAACGATGAACATAGTTTGAAGGAAGGAACTGTCGACTGCCGCTAATAAATTATAATAATAATTTTAGGCATTGATATTTTCTCAAGAAGACTTCCAAGAATTTGTCAATGATCACGAATTACAGAAAATGGAAAAAAATTATGTGGAATTTCAATGAATGAATGTAAATAAGTCCAGTAAGTGAAATAAAAATACTAAAACTGTTCGTCTCTCCCTGTTTGCCATAGCTTCCAGTTACACAGCTAAGTTATTCAGGTAATGGAGAATCAATTACGGCAGGAGACGGCAAACATTTGTGTATCGTTTGATTCATCCGGTGTTTGTCATTAAGCTATAAATTGCTCCCTCCTAAAGCAATTTCAAAACTACGATGCTCCCACAACGATTTATAATTTATTTGAGGTTTTAATTCATTGTCGCCATGTAAATGAAATTTACCAGGTCACTAAACTTTCAACGCGCCTTTCTTATTTTTTTTTTTTTTTTTTTTTGCACTCTTGCAGCAGGTGGGATGGACGGATAACATCAATGTTCAGGCGCGATAGCTCTGGAGTGGAAAACAAATGTGGCCACAGATTATAAATTAATCAGTCGACGAGGAAGGGAGGCCCTGAGCAGCTGACAAATTTATCCTTTGATTATTCCTACATGCTCATTTCCTTTTAAACCCCGTGCGCTGAAATAAAAAGCAGACGTCTAGGCCGAGAGCTAACGCGGACGATGTACTGCAATAGGCTTTCAATTAGACCTTTTTACGGTTACTTATGGGAGGTGATAAATTTTAGTATCACTGTGTAAGGTAAATCAACTTTCTTTCGTACAAGGGCGTTTCTACGACCAATTATAAAACTGACTGAGAATACAAATAAGCAGAGGCGGACGCTCAGAAAGAGTAACAGAGCAACGATCGAGATAGCAGCGCTGTTCACATTTTTAAACAAGTGACATTCATTTTTGATCGAACCATTCTGATTTGTTTTCCTAATTCTATCTAATAGCAGGCAGCAATCATTCATCAGTGTGAGCTCCAACTCACACGTCATAGAAACCTTAACTAATGTAAACAGAAGTAAGTGTTTCTAGAATTAGGTCAACACAAATTCACGATAGTAATGATTATTTGATTACTTCAGCGAAACTGCTATGGAAGTGATGTGTAAAAACACAACAGTCATAATTTTACAATTGATAGGAATTTCCAGAGGAAAATTATTTGTACGAATTTAAATTCAGCAGATTAAATTTTATCCGTACATCAAAGAAGCGAACGTGATTGTATTAAATACACTGGAATATAATAGACGACATCATAAAGCACGAATATTTGTGAGGGAAGGGGTTTAATATTATACTGCACGCGAATTAGTTTGGGGTGTCGAAAAACCTTAATGCTTATTCTTGATAGAGATACTAGGATGCTGCGTGCTAAATGAGTATATGTGAAACATTATCATCGTTATATCCGCCAGAGTATCTGTGCTGTTAACTTTTCGGAATTGTCACCCTAAGTTTTTATACGTTGTCGAACGCTGCATTTCTCTTTTTACTTGTGGATAAGAGTTAAATATACCAAAATTTGATTCTCATTTGTAAAATATTTTATGATGTCGTCATATGCAATCTTCATTTTTGTTATTTACTGTCAGCATTGTGAATTCTTCTCAGATTTTAATTTTTTATGCTGTAAGACTTTAAATTCTTGAACTAGTCTAACAAATTTCAACTGAACAAAGATTGATTATATTACAAGAACTATTAAATTTCACAAATCTTACTAGACTAATTAGTTTATAGTATGTTCAAAACATATATATGTGTAGTACCATGTTTGCGTGTTTAAGTCTCTGAGTTTATGGGAATGAAGAAAACCTCTGAATGTAAAAAAAAGAAAAGAAAAACGTTGACGGAGATTCATAGAACATAGAAACTTCACTCAGTAAGGAACACTTGTAAAAATCATTATGTTTGACATACACATTTTTTCTGTGTGGTTTACAAACGCAATAAGGGGAAACAAAATGTGTTCAAGAGTTTCTGTTATGCAGTTGCGACGTTAGTAGTAGCAAGAAGGAAGGTAAGGGTTTAACGTCCCGTTAACGAAAAGGTCGTTCGAGACGGACCACAGCTTGGATCAGGGAAGAGGGGCAAGGGAATTGGTCGGGTAATTTTTCATAGGATTTGACTTTAAGTCATTTACCGAAAGCACCGAAATCCGACGGGGATTATAACCACCGACCACCCGTGTGTTGTCATAGCGCCATCTCGCCCTACAGAAACATCAGTACAGCCTTTAAAATGTACTATATATCACGAAAGTTTAGACAGAAGCGTTGACAGACGGCAAAGGAAGCGTAATCAAGGTTCAAATGGTCCAAATGGCTCTAAGCACTATGGGACTTATCATCTGAGGTCATCAGACCCCTAGACTTAGAACTACTTAAACCTAACCTGAGGACACCACGCACATCCATGCCCGAGGCAGGATTCGAAGCTGCGATCGTAGCAGGCGCGCGGTTCCGTACTGAAGCGCCTAGAACCGCTCGGTCACAGTGGCCGCCGTATTCAAGGTTAGAAACAATTGTAGGAAACGAATATTTAAAGAGATTCGACGTCTCGGACGAGTAGTGCTTCTGGGGCACGGATTTGTAAACCACTTAAAGTAAATTGCTTGCTCTATCGATACCGGTAGCGTCATAATGAGATACAAGACACAATCGACTGGGATGAGCCCACTGTCCAGTTTACCACAGTTTAGACACTAATGGGGAAAAAATCGCAAAACCAGAACATAATGTAGAGCAATAAAATTTCGGAAATGCATTTGTCTAGGTAACATATTTAAATGATTAACACTGCAAGGTCATAGGTTAAGGTAAGCGCGAGGTAAGCCTTAGCAAATGTGAAATGATGGTACATTAATAATAAGTGTAACCGCCAGAATAGTGAATGAAGGCATGTGTTGCACAGATGCCGGATATCAGTTTGTGTGATGGAGTTCCGTGCCTGTTGCACTTGGTCGGTCATTACAATGACGGTTAATGCTGGCTGTTGAACACGCAGGAGCTGTCGTTCGATGATGTCTCATAAGTGCTCCATTGGGCACAGATCGGGTGATCGAGCCGTTCAAGGCAACATGACGACACTCTGCAGACCGTGTTGGGTTACAACAACGGTATGTTGGCGAGCGTCATCCTGTTGGTAAAACACCCTCTGGAATGCTGTTCACGAATGGCAGCACGACGGGTCGAATCACCAGACTAACGTACATATTTGTAGTCAGGGTGCGTGGGATAACGACGAGAGTGTTCGTGCTATCAGACGAAATTCCATCCCAGACCAAAATTCGAGGTACAGATCCAGTGTGTCTAACACTGACAAGGGTTGCTTGCAGGCCCTCAGCTGTCTTCTTGTAGCCAACACACGGCCATTACTGGCACCGAGGCAGAACAGCTTTCATCAGAAAGCTCAACAGACTTCCACCCTGCCCTCCAATGGGTTCTCGCTTGACATCACTGAAGTCGCAAATGGCGCTGGTTAGCACTCAGCGAAGTGCACGCTGTGCGGCGTCTTGTTCGGAGCTGTCCTAGAAGTAACCGACTTGTGACAGTTCCTTATGCGATATTGCAGGTGCAGTTCGGTGCACCAGAGCGATACGCCCAACACGATGTTCTTCGCTCTTCGTAGTGCCACGAGGCTGTCCGGAACCCGGTTTTCTTTCAACCACGCATTCTCGTGGCCACCGTTGCCAGAAATTATATACAGTGGGTAAATTCCTGCCCAGTCTTTCTGTAGTACCGCAGGCGGAACATCCTGCTTCTCGTAGCCCTATAACACGATCTCGTTGAAACTCAGTGAGGTGTTGATAATGGCGTCTTTGTTGCCTTAAAGGCATTCTTGACTAATATCAACTCACCACGTTCAATCTCAAAGGTAACTAACGCTCACCACCGTTACAGCTTATTTCGTAATCAAACCTTATTTGCATTCTCATAGCGGCGCTGCCAGGGACATACTTACGTGACTGGTGCGAAATTTGAATAGACATCATCTTTCACGTGTAGAAACACGCCTACCAACTTTCGTTTATGTCGCACAACTCTTTCTAGGTGTTGCGATTTGTTCCTGGCAGAATAGTTTAAGACTGTTTGTCAAAGATGGATTTTTACTCGTAACCGAAATTGTTGACATACATATAATGTATGGTGGTTAGCAGGATGTAGTTCGAGGAAAGCCGAGCAAATGTACAGAAATATTCCGCAGCAGCACACCATCTATATACTTAGTATTCGTAATGTGTAGCAACTGGACCGTCCAAAGCACACAGAGCCAGCAAAGGTTCTGAGCAAAGAACTGGTCGTCCGTTCGAATTTAAACAGACGCTCTCGACAGGTGATTATCGATAAATCTTCATCCACATGTGTTAACTCGACCGTGAAATGTACACTTGCAGAAAACGGCGTGGGGAGTACCGGTGAGGCAGCAATTACATCCCTGCAACGAAGTCGAGGCTGTTCATCACGTGTCTTTTCGTGTTTCTTGACCGTCATGATTCGTTTTTCGGCAGCAGGCTTCGTTTTCGTACTTTCGTTGTGTTGGTTTCGAGCCAAAACTGACGACGACGACTGAATTTAGACTTCAATTACACATTTTTTTCTTCGTCCGGCATACACGAAACTGGGCCCTGGCTAGGGTACCGATTAGCAACAGATGGCAAATCCTTAAGCATTCCCAACGTGCAACGAGGATTCTGTTGACTCTGACTCAAACAATAAATGTCTTCAGCAGCACTTTACAGCGTTTACGGTTACTCTGCGTCCTCTGTCAGCACTGGAACTGTCGACACCAGCTCCGACGCATACCGATGCACTAGTATCGGCCTCTACAACCGTGGAGAAGCGTTCTACTCCGTCACCCCCAACACTGGATGAATGTCTCAACGTGCCTCCACCCACTGCTGCTGCTGCTGCTGTTGCTTCTGATGCCACCGGTCTTTCACAGCCACTCTTTTCGCTACAGTGGTTTTGGGCAGGGCGTTTCTGGAAATGCCTTCACCTGCATCACTCCTGACGCCACTCACCAACAGCTCTTTCACAGCCAACCCTGTCGCTGCACAGGTGTCAGGCTGGGTGTCTACAGAGACAGTTTCTCCTGTCATACTGTCGTGTGATGGGTAACACATTAAGATGCAGGATGTCCATGACATAATGATGTTGTGACAAAGTCCCCTCAATCACAACTGTCTGTGACCTGAGGTCATACCTGATGGCTCCTGACACCCTGACGCCAGGAGTAGCGCCATTGTTCCTCATCAAAACGTTGGAAGTATGAAACCTTTACACACATCATTGCTTTTACTCTCCAACTATGTTCATCTGGGGTAATACAGAAATGGTAATTCGTGACTGAACACAATATAACACCATCCATTTTAAGTTCATGCTTGTCAGTCTTGGTTCCACTTCAAATGCAGCCGTTTGTGTCGTGGTGTTACCGGCTTCGTTATGACTGTAACCCAATGTTGGTCTGCATGGGACTATGAGGATAGGCTTATTCATGATCAACATTTCAGTCGGTCATATCTGGTCATCACGAGCGATGGTAGTTCCTCACTCAATGGTGTGGGAAGACACAAATTGTTGTAGGGAGTCGGTGACTAGCTCTTGGGTGGTGGCGCATAAGTGAAGGGGCTACAGTGTGCTTGGTACACAATACGGCTTTCCTGCCTTGTAATGGCCAGGCGCGGTCGACTGCAACCTTGATGACGAGTAAGCCTACATGCGGACCAACACAGGATTACTGTCATATCGAAATACTCCACAAATGGGGATATTACAAGATTTGACCAGCCAGCGAAATGGAAACACACAACGAGGCCCCTTTCAGTATCTGACAGTGGCTAAAGTCGCAGTCTCACGTGCGTGCGTTTTCTCCATGTGCTTCTCAGTGATCACTCAAAATCAGCTGATGACGTTCAGGCGCCTTATATAATCCACCAGATCTAGTAACAAAACTAAACATGGACAACGCTAATGCACTCCGGATTGCAGTTCTACCTGCACAGAGAATTGGAATTCTAATCATTTACACAAAAATGTTCAAATTTACGTTGATATCCAACCATGTCTTCTGGCTGATCGCTTTTTCTGTCATGCAGAATAATGTAAATGATGTACTGAGGGCAATGAACGTTTGAGAATCTGCATCAAGGGGAAACGGGAAGTATGCTTCAAAGAGGCATATGTTTGAGTGGCAATGCAGGATGACAAAGTAATTCATTGGGCCTTGGTAGCTGATAAATATTTATAACAGCCTGAAAATTAAATGTAATTCACAAGCGGCCAGAGATGCAAAGAACTGCGCCTGATTTATAGAGCACTATAATGAACATTACCAGGCAGTTGATGGAATTGGGTAATGAACGCCCAAGGGCATCAGGCGATCGACTTCGTTTTGTACAGACTCTTTGATGGCGGAAGGTATAGAATGAGTCTGTGTGAACTTTTAAATGGTGTGTGGTATGTGATGGTAACCCTCTGCTCATCCGGAAACTTACTGAAAAGGGGAAGGACACTGTTAAACATGTAGCTTACTCCTTTAAAGGCAAAGACTTCTGATATTCCAAAAAGTGAGTCAATAATCGTGAAAACGAGTGCATAAAAAGCGTTTATTCAAATATGTTTGGAATATCCTTAAGATATGCTGTTGCTATTCGAAAATGGCAGGTAACCAATTTCGACGTGGCCAAGGTCTATCACGTCTAAAACTGGCTTTAAGGTTTGGCCATGCCCAAGCAGAGAAATGATACATGACACAAGACGGGCAGAGCGCTAGTATTTTTGTGTTTCTGTGGCAAGCAACGTTGCTGTGGTGCCAGTATCCAGTTGAAATGGTACCTGGTGGATGGCGATATGGAGGTTTATCCACAGGGGCCTGTCATAAAATCTTATTTGCAGTGTGAGGAGGATGTTGCCCTGTAATGGTGAAGACGGCCTAGCCAGTCAGGCTTGTGGTGCTGTGACAGACGGCGGCGATGCGGCCTGATCGATAGTAAGCAGTACAAACTGCTCTATAGTGGCTACAGACTTCTTGGCTGTTGTGGCCGAAGTACCTAAGACAGGAGGGAGCCTTTGTCCGACGCTGGAGAGATGGGCTTTCCCAAGGCATACGGCAAGGATGGCTGTTGGTTAAAGCTGTAAAGGTAACATCTGTCAGATGCGACGTTGGACATCGTGCTGTTTCTGTTAACTGAAATGGCCGTGTGATAACTGTGACTTCTTAAAGTGCAGGATATTGTAACGAGAGGGCGTCGATCCGGACTTTACTCTTGGGATCTTTTTTAACCATTTCACGTATGAGGCTATCTGCATAAGATGTAGCACAAACATGTAATGTGGTTGTGAATTCACAGCTCTAACCGCTATTTTGGAATTCGGTGGTCCATTGTAAGTATGTCTGTTCTGGCTGTTTAGCACACTGAAAGAAACACAGTCATTCTCATACGACATGGACTCGGCAAGTTTACGCATCAGTATGCACGCTGAAGGCTGTTGCTGAGGGATTACCTTCAGTACCATCTGAAACATTTCATGTTCACACAATACGAGGAAGTAGTCTCGGAGACAAGTTGCATCAGTAATGTGTCCAGCTGAGAAATGGTGGCACACGCGGGCTATATACATGGTGCCAATTATTGAACTATATGTAAAAAAAACGTAAATTAGTTACAAACTACGGTGAGCACACACTTTACTCAACTTGTAAACGTCACTACAAATACTCGGATTTAGGTTATGACATGTTCGATATGCCCCCCATCTTTGGCGATGATGTGGCGCAGACGAACTGCCGAATTTTGCATGACCCGCTGAAGTGTCGGAACATCGACGCTGTTGATGGCCTCCTGAATGGCTGTTTTCAGCTCAGAAATGGTTTTGGGGTTATTGCCGTACACTTCGTCTGTAAATATAGCCCTACAAAAAGGAGTCAGATCCGGAGAATATGGCGGCCAATCGAAGCCCGTGACAGTGAGCTCTGGGTACCACAAGCCAGTTCCCAACGTGCTCCTCCAGGACACCAAATACCCTTCTGCTTCGATGGGTTCGAGCTCCGTCTTGCATGAACCGCATCTTATCGAAATCTGGGTCAGTTTGGATAATGAGGATGAAATCATCTTCCAAAACCTTCCCTTACCATTCGGTAGGCTCCATGCCATCAAGGAATACCGCAACAGTTATTACTTGACTGGACAATACACACCACACAGTCACCTGTTAAGGGTGAAGAGATCTTTCGATCGCGAAATCCGGATTCTCAGCCCCCAAATACGCCAGTTTTGCTTATTGACAAACTCATCCAAATGAAAGTGGGCTTCGTCGCTAAACCAAATCATACAGCAAATACTAGTTCCCATGATGTCCCGCGGCCAACTGTGCAGTTTGAACGTCCCAACGCAAATCGTTCAGAAGCTACGACGATTTTATTTCATATAGTTCAATAATTGTCACTCTGTATGAACCGCGGACCCCGCGGTCGCTGTTGAGTGCTTGGAATCGGGCCAGTGCTGGGGAGAATGGAGCCATCTCAGAGCAAGACAAGAGCTTCTCTATAAGCTGTGTCTGTTGAATTGTTGCTGCTGATTTAACTACAGCTTCAATTGTTGTTGCCGGCTGGTGTGGCCGAGCGGTTCTAGGCGCTACAGTCTGGAACCCTGAGACCGCTACGGTCGCAGGTTCGACTCCTGTCACGGGCATGGATATGTGTGATGTCCTTAGGTTAGTTAGGTTTAAGTAGTTCTAAGTTGTAGGGGCTGATGACCTTAGAAGTTAAGTCCCATAGTGCTCAGAACCATTTGAACCACTCAATTGTTGTTGCTGCTGCTCGTGTCACTTTTGCCGAAGTTACAGTTAGTTTTGGTGTATGTATGGGTCTGTATTGGTCTAGATACTACTTTGCACACGTTATGTTCATGGCCACTGGCACCGTAGCTGTCTTTCACGCAGGCCGCTAATACCTGGTCGCCATTGGATTAACCTACAGCAGTAAATAAACAGTTTAACAGTTACAGTATTTAACGACCATCAAACATTATTACAGTAGTCGGGTTGAGGGGAAAGGAGTGCAGTCTGCATTGTCACCAGATTTCCCTCCTCTCCCCCAATGATGTCATGTGTCATTGCTAAATTTCTTCCTGCCCTCTCCCACCACCCTTACATAGGTCAGCTGCTCTATGTATAAAATGGCAGGAAATTGAAAAATTGGTGGGAAATTAAGACCATTCAATTTGTGTTAGAGGATTTTTCCCACCCCTCTAAAGTCACTGCTGAAGTAGGGCAGTTGAAATAAGTGTAAATTGGCGGGAAATGCAAACAATCCAAAAAATACAAGACAGGGATGTTGTACTAATCGTTGAAAATCTAAGATGGCAGGCACAGGTTGCATAGTTGTCAGATTTTGTGTGTTTTAAATGTAGAGTACTGTGCTACTTGTAATGTTGTGGGAAGTTAAAAAACATCAAAGATGACACATTGTCTAGTTGGTGTAAAATTATACGGATTACAAGTGCAGCCCTTTGATGTCAGGATCCAACATTGAGAGCCAAAGTGGTGGACTTCAGAATATGGGTGCAGGCTGCATGGTTGTCAGATTTCCCCAGCCCTATGAGTTTAGAATCCAATATGGTGTACCTGAGGAATATGGGCGCAGCTTCCATGGTTTTCACATTTCATGTTTTCTACCTTAAGAATCTTATTCCGACATGTGGATCTGCCCTCACAGCAGGGTGAGTGGTGGGTGGTAATGCATTTGCGTCGCTCGAGCCGGAGGACCACTGTGGAGATTGGCCGTTTGGCCTCACCCGTTCACAGTTCACCCTGTGAGTGAGAAGGTCTGGTCCTTAAGCACGAGCAGGCACACATGGGCAAGGGTTTGCTAGTTATCGCGAGCTCCAATATTAGGTGAGTTATGGAGTCCCTTAGAGAGATAGTCCTATGTAAGCGTAGACCAGATGTTTTTTAAATTCAGAGAAATAATATCGACGGCAATTGAGAGATATGTACCAAATAAATTAATAAGAGATGATACTGATCCCACGTAACATACAAAACAGGTCAGAACGCTGCTGCAGAAGTAACGAGAAAACGAGTAAAATTTAAAAGAAAGCAGAACTTCCAAGATTGGTAGAGTTTTACAGAGGCTCGAAACTTAGCGCGAACATCAGTGCGAGATACTTTTAATTGTATCCACAACGAAACTCTGTCTCGAAATCTGGCAGAAAACCCAAAGAAATTCTGGTCACATGTAAAGTACACCAGTCACAAGACCCATTCAGTACCTTCACTGAGCTATAGCTATGGTGATGTTATTGCTCACAGTGCCACTAAAGCAGTTATTAAACATGGCTTTCCGAAATTCCTTCGCAAAAGAAAACGAGGTCGATATTCCAGAATTACAATCAAGAACAACTGCAAACATGAGTAACTTTGAAGTAGATAGCCTAGGTGTAGCAAAGCAGCTTAAAACGTTAAAGAAAGGCAAGGCGTCCCGTCCAGATTGTACACAAGTCATGTTCCTTTCAGTGAATGCTAATATAATAGCTCCATACTTAGCAATCATATCGCTCGCTCATAGAAAGATCTGTACCCAAAGAGCGGAAAGTTGCACAAGTCACACCGATACCCAAGAAATGAAACAGGAGTAGTCCGCTGAATTACAGACATATATCAGTAACGACAACTTGCAGTGGGATTTTGCAACATATACTCTGCTCGAACGTTGTGAATTCCCCCGAAGACAACGATTTATTGACAAATAGCCAACACGGATGCACACAATATCTTTCTTGTGAAACACAAATAGCTCTTCATTCTCACGAAGTAATGAGTACTATCGACAGAAGACATCAAATTGAGTTGATAGTTTTATATTTGCAGACGACTTTTGACACCGGTTTTCCCAAGGTGCTTCCAATTACATTGCGTGCCTATGGAGTATCGTCTCAGTTGTGTGACTGCATACGTGATACCTTGTCAGAAAGGTCACAGTTCGTAGTAATTGACGGAAAGTCATCCAATAAAACAGAAGTAATATCTGGCGTTCCCTATTCTACATAAACGATTTAGGAGACAATCTGAGCAGCCGTCTTGGATTTTTTACCGTCTTGTAAAGTCATCAGATGATCAAAGCGAATTACAATATGATTTAGACTGGATATCTGTATGGTGCTAAAGGTTGCAATTGATTTTAAATAATGAAAAATGTGAAGTTTTCCTCATGAGTACTAAAAGGAATCTGCTAAATTTCAGTTACACGATAAATCATACATATAAATCTGCAGGCTGTAAACTCAGCTAAATACTTAGAGATTAAAATTTCGAATAACTTAAATTGGTATGATCACACGGATAATGTCATGGGGAAAGCAAACCGAAGACTGCGATTTATTGGCAGAACACAAAGAAAGTGCACTAGGTCTACTAAAGAGACTACACCACGCTTGTCCGTCCTCTTCTGGAGTACTGTTGTGCAGGGTGGGATCCGCATCAGATAGGATTGGTGGAGGACATCTAAAAATTTCATAGAAGGTAAGCTCGTTTTGCATTATCGCAAAATAAGTGAGAGAGTGTCCCGGATGTGATGCACAAATTGGGGTGGCAGTCGTTAAAACAGAGGTGTTTTTAGTTGCGACAGAATAGTCTCACGAAATCTCAATCACGAACGTTCTACTCTGAGTGTGAAAAAAATTTGTTGGCCCTCACCTATATAGGGAGAAATGATCAGCGTAATAAAATAAGAGAAATCAGAGCTTCTACGGAAATATTTAAGTGTTCGTTTTTCCCGTTCGCTGTTGAAGGGTGGAACGGTAGAGAAGTAGCTCAAATGTGGTTCGATGAACGTTCTACCTGGTACTTAATTAAGAACTGCAGAGTGATGGTGTATATGTAGATGTAAATGTAGGTGTGGAGTAGGCTGCTGGTCTCAAGAATGGGGTACAACCAGAGCTTGCAATTTTGAGCATTAATCCCAGAGTAGATAAGGGTCCTTCCGTTTAGAGCGGAGTGGAGGGCCTCAACCAAAGGCTTCGTCGACTCTATAAATGTCTTAGCTGAAGATTTCTGGACCTATGTTATCAGGTGGGGAATTGTAGGACTCCGCTTGATAGGTCAAAGGTACATTACATAAAGGGAGCAGCTACTCGGGTAGCAGAGAACGTGTAGAGTGCATTTTTTTTTTTTGACTAATCAGTAGTCTGAGGTATTCTGATGAACGTTTGTCACACTACACGTAGACAGAGAAATCAGACCGCCGTCAGACTAAAGATTATTTCGATTATCAAAATTTTGTCAGTAAATTGCCAATGTATTCGTAACAACGTTCCCGAATTTACTGCCCTCCTGGAAAGCTGTCGTGCTCAAAATGTTCTTGGGACTGAGAGCTGACTGACACCCGAAGTAGAAGGCTCTGAGATACTTAGCGATTCATGGAACGTATATTGGAAAGAGACATTAGACGCCATTGGAGGGGGAGTGTTCATTCCAGTTGACAACAATATTGTCTCTATTGAGATCGGAGCTGAGTGTGACAAAGACATTATTTGGCGACGTACAACAGGTCTACGTGAAGGAATGTTCATCGTTGGATGTTTTATCGGCCACCGGAATCTGCTATGACAGTCTTAGAGCCATTCAAAGAAGGTCTACAGTACCACGTAAATACTCATGTCATGTAAGACTAGTTACATGCGAGATAAATGTACCGTGTAGAGACTAAGACATTTATGAATTCATTGCAAGGGATAAAGACAAACGGTCTTGCGAAGTTCTGTCGAATGCGTTTTTCGAAAACTTTCAGCAGCAAGTTAGGCAGCCCACACACAATGGAAGTATTGTTGACCTTGTAACTACACATAGGCCGGAACTCAGCGACGGGTCAGTGCGGAGACAGGAATTAGTGATCATAATGTCGTCATAGCGACTATGGTTACTAAAGTTAGTAAATCAGTCAAGAAAGCCAGGAGAGTGTTTCTGCTATAAAGAGGAGATAAGAAGTTGTTAGCATCTCACATAGACAATGAATTGGCAACAAGAATTTCCGGTGAAATAGACGTAGGGGGAATGCTGGTAAAGTTTGAACAGATCATAAATCGTGGTTTTGAAAAGTATATGCCTAGCGAGTGGATTAAGGACGGAAAAAACGCACCGTGTGGTTTAACAACGAGATTCGGAGAATCTTAAGTTTGTAAAAGGCTCTTTCCGCGAAACATACAATTACCACACCCATACTTTAGTAAAATATCTGGCCGACAACGGAGTAAATTCTGGTCCTATGCAAAATCGCTAAGCTGGTGTATGGCTTCTATCCTACCACTCGTTGAACAGTCTGGTGTGGCAGTAGAAAATAGCAAAAGGGAAGCCGAAGTTCTGAATTTCACGTTAAAGACATCGTTTACCCAGGAGAACCGTACAAACATACCAGACTCTCGCATGGACGACATTATAATTAGCATCCCTGGCATAGAGAAACAGCTGAAAGAATTGAAAACAAATAAGATGCCAGATTCGGATGGTATCCCAGTTCAGTTTTTCAGAGAGTTCTCTAAGGTATTGGTCCCTTACTTAGCTTGCATTTATCGCGAATCACTCACCCAGCGCGAAGTACCACTCGGCAGGAAAACAGCGCAGGTGACTTCTGTGAAGGGGAAAAGAACGGACCCGTAAAATTACAGATCAATATCCTTGACATCGATTTGCTGCAGATTTCTTGAACATATTCTAAGTTCCAATACAATAAATTTACTTGAGTCCAAAAAGCTTCTGTCGACGAACAAGCACAGTTTTAGTAACCGTCGCTGAAGTGAAACTCAGCTGGCCAGTTTCTCACATGATGTACTGAGAACTACGAATGAAGGGGAACAGGCAGATTCCATATCTCCAGATTTCCTAAAGGCATTTGACACGATGCTCACTGTTAACTAAAGTACGAGCTTATGAATAGGTGCCCAGATATGTGAGTGGCTCGAAAGCTTCTTAAGTAACAGAACCAAATACGTTGTCCTCAACGGCGAGTGTTCATAAGAGACGAGCGTATCGTCGGGAGTGCTACAGGGAAGCGTGATAGGACCGATAATATTTTCTATATACATAAATGATCTGGTAGACAGGGTGGGCAGTAATCTGTGGTTGTTTCCTGATGATGCTGTCGTGTACAGGGAAGGTGTTGTCGTTGAGTGACTGAAGAGGAATACAAGATTAATTAGAAAAACTTTCTAGTTGATGGAATAAATGGCAGATAGTTCTAAAGGTAGAAAAATAAAAGTTACTGCAGATGAATAGGAAAAATAAACACATAATAGTTGGATACAGCATTAGCAGTGTGTCTGTTGTGTATTCTGTATTGAACCGGGGACCTAGAAACGACGGAGACGTTTCGTCCCGCCATAGCCCTCAGTGGTTCACGACTCCACAGCAGGCCACAGCAGTCCACCAACACTACCGCCGCCCCACACCGAACCTAGGGTTATTGTGCGGTTCAGGCCCCAGTGGATCCTCCCGGGAACGTCTCATACCAAACGAGTGTAACCCCACGTGTTTGCGTGGTAGAGTAATTATGGTGTACGCGCACGTGGAGACAGTGTTTGCGCAGCAATCGCCGGCATAGTGTAACTGAGACGGTGTAAGGGGAACCAGCCCGCATTCGCAGAGGCAAATGTGAAACCGCCTTAAAAACCATCGACAGGCTGGCCGGCACACTGGGCCTCGACACTGATCCGCCGGGTGGATTTGTGACAGGGATCGTCACGCCTCCTCGCTCGGCAAGCAGCGCGTTAGACCGCACGGCTAGCCGGGCGGGCATTAGCAGCGTGCTGTATGACACAATCACGTCATTAAATATCTGGGCATAACGTTGCAAAGCGATATGAAATGTAACAAGCCTGTGAGGGCAGTGAAGAAGATTACACTGCACTTCCTGGACTGGCTGAGATCCATGCAGGCAGCATTACAGAACCTTACTGAAACTATGCGTCAGGAGCATTTACATGTCACTCAAATTGGATTTCCTGACGATGCTAAGTTTCATCTTGAAATGAAGAGAGGGCTATTTCCCATAAGAATACCTGTACTCGAGGGAGAATCTCAGCAGCTATATAACACTGCATAACATAACCATATTCTCCAGCAATCTTAGACGACTGCCGTATCAGATGTGGAGTATAGACATTTCATGAGAGTTTTTTCAGCAATTCAACATCTCTAATTCAGGGGACTATGTAAGGCTTTGTATAAACACAGATAACGCTTACTTTCAGGTATTTTAGAACGATTCCGAAGTGAATAGCTGGAAACATACACTCTGGATTCTACCTTCTACTAACTCACACTAGGGCCTTCATGGAACGCGATGGTCAGACTCACTCGTGTCAACATTGAACTTTTAACCAATGACGAAATGCTGTTGTTTCTCGAGCGAGGGATTCACTAGGTCTATACCAATGTTTCCACAGACCACATCAAGGTGATTTTAGTTACATCATGTGCTTCAATGTAAACAACTTATACAGGAATGATATGATACAAAATCAACCTATTGGTGGGATCGCTGGCTGTCTCATGAGAAAATCGTCGGCTTGGATAAATTCTCACTTATGCTGACAAATTGTGAAATGTAATATATTTTTGAGGAAGGTTTAACGTATTCTAATAATCTGCATCAATATCTCTCTCTCTCTCTCTCTCTCTCGCACACAGACACGGCGTTTTGCCGTTATATCCAGAGTATTAATTTCCAGGGAACGATTCCCACTCCAAGCTGTTGACAACACTAGAAGGAAAAACAAGATACAGAATAAGTTATCTAAACTCCCAGCAGTGTCTCTAGCTGGAATCGAAACTGGATAGAGCCGCCCACACGTTTCCCTTTGGCTGATAGAAACCACTGTAAAATCATTAATCATTCATTGGGGGGGGGGGGGGGGGAGGGACCCTATGGTGCAGGAGATTATATCGCAAGATCAAACTGTAAATGGACCACAATCTTCAATAATG
Organism: Schistocerca piceifrons; assembly: GCF_021461385.2. Lineage (NCBI taxonomy): Eukaryota > Metazoa > Arthropoda > Insecta > Orthoptera > Acrididae > Schistocerca > Schistocerca piceifrons. The sequence continues at coordinate 556,513,251 of NC_060149.1, forward strand.
AATTTATCTCACTGGAGAATTACAGTAGATTTCACGAAACCTGTTGATTTGGGTATCTGCACGTTAGACCTGTCTAAGCTCCTGATGCACCAGTTCCATTATGAGCTTGCAAAAATTCATTTTGCTGACCCAAAATTCTTACGTTGGGTGAAAGTTTTCGATCCATACGAAGTGATAAGGTGACACACCGACAGATGCGTTTGATAATCTGGATATGAGCTGATAATCCTGATGGCATAAAGCTGGCTAACAATGAGGTTATCGGTCAGATGAATGATGCGACGAATGGGTCGCCGATTATGGAGTTTGTCGGCTTCAAAAATGTACACATTGCATATAGACACTGGTGTCACCCTTAAATGGACTAAGGGTGTGTGGCATGTGACCTCAATAGCTCACACAGTTGAGAATTACCAGAAGTGTGTTCCACCTTCCCATCTATATATATGGTACGCTAAATCATAATTCAGACGCAACGACATAAGGTGCATACTGTCTCACATCTGAGAATCATTCTGACATGATAAGAGTGTTATTTATGCTGTCGGGATCGGAACCATACTGCACACACATTCATTAGTGTGACAGAGTGCATGCATGTATATATGTGTTCTATGTTCATCATAAAAATGAAGTGTGTGTAGGTATGTAGAATAGTATGATCCACACATCATATTGTACATTTAGTTATGTACATGAATATTTATGTATCTGCGGGTGTATGTCAGAGTGCATGTGCATCTGCTTGTGATCTTGGACACTTTGTATGCCAGTTAGTTTCCTTTTCACACCACATATGCCAGTTACATTGTTTGTGCACCCTATGTATGTGCTGTGCCTATGCTGGTTAGAGGGCACACTACGTTTATTGTAAATATCGTCTGCACATAAGCTTAAATTTTACAGCTGCTGTCCACAAAAAATATAGTATCTAGTTTAATGTTATGTCTCTGACATAAACTGCAACTGGCCTCGCATTTGGGAGGAAGACGGTTCAATCCGGCGTCCGACCATCCTGATTTAGCTTTTCCGTGATTTCCCTAAATCGTTTTGGGTAAATGCCGGGATGGTTCCTTTGAAAGAACACGGCCGACTTCCTTCCCCGTGCTCCCATAATCCCATGAGACCGATGACCTCGCTGTTTGGTCTCTTCCCCAAAACAACCCCCAACAGGAACTGCAAATATTTCATGCCTGCTTTTGTGGTTTAAATGCATAAACTGTAAATTGTATTCTAAAAACACATGTAAGCCCAACAACAATTTAACACTGAAAAAACTATAAACGGTGCTACGACTCTGTAATGCTGCTGAAACAAAAGAAAAAAAAAGTACATCAACTGTAAAGTGTATTCCAAAAACACACTCCTGGAAATTGAAATAAGAACACCGTGAATTCATTGTCCCAGGAAGAGGAAACTTTATTGACACATTCCTGGGGTCAGATACATCACATGATCACACTGACAGAACCACAGCCACATAGACACAGGCAACAGAGCATGCACAATGTCGGCACTAGTACAGTGTATATCCACCTTTCGCAGCAATGCAGGCTGCTATTCTCCCATGGAGACGATCGTAGAGATGCTGGATGTAGTCCTGTGGAACGGCTTGCCATGCCATTTCCACCTGGTGCCTCAGTTGGACCAGCGTTCGTGCTGGACGTGCAGACCGCGTGCGACGACGCTTCATCCAGTCCCAAACATGCTCAATGGGGGACAGATCCGGAGATCTTGCTGGCCAGGGTAGTTGACTTACACCTTCTAGAGCACGTTGGGTGGCACGGGATACATGCGGACGTGCATTGTCCTGCTGGAACAGCTAGTTCCCTTGCCGGTCTAGGAATGGTAGAACGATGGGTTCGATGACGGTTTGGATGTACCGTGCACTATTCAGTGTCCCTTGACGATCACCAGTGGTGTACGGCCAGTGTAGGAGATCGCTCCCCACACCATGATGCCGGGTGTTGGCCCTGTGTGCCTCGGTCGTATGCAGTCCTGATTGTGGCGCTCACCTGCACGGCGCCAAACACGCATACGACCATCATTGGCACCAAGGCAGAAGCGACTCTCATCGCTGAAGACGACACGTCTCCATTCGTCCCTCCATTCACGCCTGTCGCGACACCACTGGAGGCGGGCTGCACGATGTTGGGGCGTGAGCGGAAGACGGCCTAGCGGTGTGCGGGACCGTAGCCCAGCTTCATGGAGACGGTTGCGAATGGTCCTCGCCGATACCCCAGGAGCAACAGTGTCCCTAATTTGCTGGGAAGTGGCGGTGCGGTCCCCTACGGCACTGCGTAGGATCCTACGGTCTTGGTGTGCATCCGTGCGTCGCTGCGGTCCGGTCCCAGGTCGACGGGCACGTGCACCTTCCGCCGACCACTGGCGACAACATCGATGTACTGTGGAGACCTCACGCCCCACGTGTTGAGCAATTCGGCGGTAAGTCCACCCGGCCTCCCGCATGCCCACTATACGCCCTCGCTCAAAGTCCGTCAACTGCACATACGGTTCACGTCCACGCTGTCGCGGCATGCTACCAGTGTTAAAGACTGCGATGGAGCTCCGTGCGCCACGGCAAACTGGCTGACACTGACGGCGGCGGTGCACAAATGCTGCGCAGCTAGCGCCATTCGACGGCCAACACCGCGGTTCTTGGTGTGTCCGCTGTGCCGTGCGTGTGATCATTGCTTGTACAGCCCTCTCGCAGTGTCCGGAGCAAGTATGGTGGGTCTGACACACCGGCGTCAATGTGTTCTTTTTTCCATTTCCAGGAGTGTATATTTACCTCTTCTTCTTTTTCTTGTGTCTTTATCCTGCGTGTGTGCAGGGTCAGCATGGCTATTTAACGGATCTGGTGTGTTTAATTTAGGGGGTGGCCAGATTCCCTTCCTGTCGCTATCCCGTAACCCCCCCCCCCCCCTCAAGGCGGAATGACAGAACGTGTGTATTACAACTGTCTGCGTGTGGTGAGATTATGCGTAATTGCGTGAAGGGTTTCTAAATGTTTTTCAAAACGTGTAACTGAGCTGTCACCTGGGTTCCAGCGTGGTATTCACCTAGTCAGATGTGGCAAACCGCCTAAAAGGCAGATCCAGGTTAGCCGGAATGCCGTCTCTCGTTTTTTATGTGTCGGCCATATTGGATCCGGTGTCAACACACCTTCCCATCTCACAAGTGATGCTCAAACACGCGCAGCTCTCTGTGTGAGTGCCTAAAACATATTCATTTGTGAGACTTATTTTTCGCATACATTTATTTCTGTACGCAGTTAAATTATTTTGTAAATATTGTGTACACAGTTGTGTACCCTTATTTATGTGGCAGGAGTATGAACTTATGTTGAAACACATATGACCTGAAATGTGAAGTGTATGAAAAGTTTCAACATGTGGGACAGAAATTTTCTGAAGAACTTGTTACCTGAAATATTTACTCTTTTTTTTAAAAAAAAAGGAAAGAAACAGGTAGAACAAATAAATCTTGTTTGTCAAACTCAAGTCATTCGTTTTCTTTCATTCTGTCTCAACCGTGTCAAATATACTGCTTGACAATTTCTAGGGAACCACTGACACTTGGTTAAGAACAATTGCCAATTGCTACAGAACTCCCGACCAACAATAGTAAAAGGAAACGTAGAGGATGTGACGTTTTAAGGGCAGCGAAGCATTTGCACGAATACTATGTATGCATTCGACACTTCATGCAGTATAGTGTTTGACGAAGGTTGTTTTGGAACCGTTTAGTGCACCATTCCGTGTACTGCGGCAGCATGGCTGAAAAACAACACTTGGGTGCTTACGATCGTGAATGAGCAGTTGGACGGCTCGAAGCCGGTCAGAGTGTCGCAACTGTGGCCACAGGAATGGGTGTCCAAAAGTGTCATCTCACGATCAAAAATGACCACTGATGGTGGAAATACTATGCAAAAGCTTTCCAGTGGTGTAGACGGACCACCACACCGCTAGAGGATCGATATGTAGCCCTACTGGCGAAAAGGAACAGACATCTCACTCCTAGGCAGATCGCTGCAGACCTTGCAACTGCTACCGGTACACGTGTTTCTGCCAGGACCATTTCGCGGCGATTAAGTCAGGCTGGTTTTTATGCTCGAAAACCTGTTAAGAGCGTCTCATTTCAACCACGCCATTGACAAGAAAGGGTTCGTTGATGCAGGGAGGATTTTGGATGAGGTCACCAAGAGTGGTCCAGAATGACGTTCTCTGACGAATCCTGCTGCACTGCGCAAGTCATTCTGGCCACCAGAAAAGTGTGGATAGAAAGGGGAACACGACACACACCACAGGATGTTCATGAACGGCATCGGTAAGGACTAAGCGTTGTTGTGTTTGCAGGCACTGTGCACAATGGCCGAACAACACGAGGCATTTGTGCGAGGTACCGTTACAGCACAGCTGGAGGGTCTATTGCAGCGAGGTTATTCTGGGTTTTGTCCGCCCGTTTAGGGGTGCGGTAGGTCCCGAATTCTGTTTATGGACGACAATGCCCGCCAACACAGGACCGATGAGGTGTCGCATATACGGGAAAATGAAGTTACTGAATATTTGGAATGGCCGGACCTAAACCCAGTAGGGCATGCCTGGGATGTTGTTTGGCAGACGTGTCTCTCAACGAACTCCCCCTCTCCGAACCGTGCAAGATCTGAAAACCGCCTTGAGAGAGGAGGGGAACAATAAACCCCGAGGACTCCTCAACAGTTTGGTAGTCAGCATGAATAACTGGCGCCAAATGCCCATGTGCCCGAGGATAGTACATTCCTTACTGAGAGCGCGATATCGACCTTTACGTTGGGAGTCTGACCTGTGACAAATATGAACGTTATTTATACCCGTTATCCCGCTTTCACATGTGGTTGTAAATTTACCACTCATTTCGTCCATCATTGTCTGTGATTATTGCTGTTCACCGATGTCTCTGTTCTTAGCCAGTTGTCAAGGAGTATAATAGTTTGCAATGTGATATTACTAGACAATAGAACGTGCAGCTGCATCTGCGTTGCACGTGTCTTGTTTATAAGAATGGACGCTTTCATAACATTAATAGTGTTCAGTTTTTAAAACTGTCAGGTATAGCTTCATTGCACTTGCGCTTTCTATGAGAAGAGATGCATTTACACCTCATTAAAAGTGCTGATGGCATGAAAAATGACGGATAAGCGTTGTCCACAATTAACGCCAGGCAGTCTGCAGCAGCGGCGGCGGCGATGGCACGACGTATGCTCTGCTTTACTAGCCCAAGCCTTATGGAAAACTGACTGCAGAAGTTAATACTGAAACCAAAAATATGAATGTATAGAAGATTACATGTTACATGAAGTTTCTTTTTCATGAAAGTCGACACAAGACGGCAAACGTGGCAAAAAAATTCCGCAAAGTTGTAAAAAAGGGTTCTTCTTAAATAAGTAAAACAAACATAGCTTCGATCAGAAATTGTTAAAGTTAAATGGGAAAGCTATTGGGCTTTGAAAGAACTATATATCGTTTTTTTACAAGTATCAATTGCTTTCTTACAGTCCCAGATATACTGACGGCAAATAAAAGCGGAACACCAAAAAGGAGTTGTGCGCCATAAACGAAGGTTGGTAGGCTTCTTTCTACATCTGAAAGATGATGTCTGTTCAAATTTCGTGCCAGCCGCATAAGATTGGTGCTAGTAGCCCTACTACGAGAATGCAAATCAGGTTCGTTTTAAATATGCGCTGTAAGGGTCGTGAGCGTTAGTTACCTTTGATACGTGACGTAATGAGCTCATGTTAGTCAAGAATGCCTTTAAGGTGACAAATACGCCATTATCAACACCTCACTGAGTTTGAACGAGGTCGTATAATAGGGCTATGAGAATCAGGATGCTCCATCTGCGATTTTGCAGAAAGACTTGGCATGAATGTGGCCACTGCACATGACTGCTGGCAGCGGTGGTCACTAGGATGTACGGTCGCAACGAGACCGGGCTCCTGGCGGCCACATGGCGCTACCAAGAGGAAAGAGCATCTGTTCGGTGTATGGCACTGGCGCTTCGTACTGCATCTTTAGTAGCAATCTGAGCATCAATTGGCACCACAGTGACACAAAGAACTGTTACAAATCGGCTATTTCAAGGACGACTCCGAGCCAGACACCCCGCAGCCTGCACACCACTGACCCCAAACCACCGCCATTAGCGACTTCAGTGGTGTCGAGCGTTCTAATGAAAGCGATTCTGCGTCTGTGCCAGTGATGGCTTTGTGTTGGTTAGAAAAAGGCCAGTTGAGGGCCTGCAACCAACTTGCCTGCATGGTTGACGCACTGTCCCTACACCTGACGGTCTTAGGTGCATTTTCGTATGACTACAGGAACACTCTCGTGGGTATTCCACGCACACTCACTGCAGAATTGTACGACAATCTGGTGATTTGACTTGTTGTGCTGCCATTCATGAACAACAACCCAGAGGGTATTTTCCGAATGAAAGACGCTTTTCCACATACCGTTGTTGTAACCCAACACGCTCTACAGAGTGTCGGCGCATAACCTTGGCCTGCTCGATCACCAGATCTGTCTCTAAGCGAACACATATGGGACATCATTGCACGGTAGCCCTGGTATCATCCACAAACAGCATTAACCGTCCCTGAATTGACCGACCAAGGGCAAGAGTCATGGAGCTCCATCTCGCAAATTGACATCCCTCACCTGTACAACACAAGGCATGCTGGTCTGCATGCTTGCTCCAACAATCTGGCAGCAACGCCGGTTATTAACGTACCATCATTTCACATTTTCAATGGCTTATCACGCGCTTACATTAACCCGTGTAAGCATGCTACCTAGACAAATGTATTCCGAAATTTCATTACTCTACGTTATTTGCTGTTACAATTGTTGCCTCATCCTTTTCCTTATCGAAAAATCCGTTAAAAACCTGATTCAGTGTAACTCGTTCACATTCATGTTCCCATATTTGCTATTTACTGCCGGCCAGTGTGGCCGAGTGGTTCTAGGCGCTACAGTTTGGAACAGCGCGATCGCTACGGTCGCAGGTTCGAATCCTGCCTCGGGTATGGATATGTGTGATGTCTTTAGGTTAGTTAGGTTTAAGTAGTTCTAAGTCTAGGGGACTGATGACTTCAGATGTTAAGTCCCATAGTGCTTAGAGCCATTTGAACCATTTTGCAAATATTGTGCGCGTTGAGTCAGCAGCGTTTTAAAAATTAAAAAAAAATATGTTAATTATTTTTGAGACATAAAGCTTTCTTAAAAGAAAGATGCTCGCGATAATTGGCTAGATCTTCTGAGTGGATGGCCCTATGTTAACGGTCTTAGGCTTCTTTTATTTTTAAAAAGTTGTACTACCATGGAATTAAATAATATTTACATACAAATAATTATAAGGATCAAAAAATGACTTCCAAAAACCGGCCGTTTAGAACCAGTTTTCAGAGTGAGCGCGTGCCGTTTTCCCCACTCCGCCGCCCGCACAAGCTGACGCACTCTGCTCTTGCATGCTTCGCTTTATTACACGACTACTAATACTAAAAATTCATGAAACATGTCATAACACTCATTTTGAAAATGAAAGTATTCAATATTAACGTCGATCAAGTACATCGCTCTAGCATGTTAACTGCGTCCACTAGATTTAGAAAATAAGTAAGTTATCTGGGCTACAGAACGTCACAGAAAGTTTTTTAAATGAAAAAATGTTAATAATTTCTTTCTTTAAAAGTTACTTTCATAAAATAACAATTAACACAGTTAGTTATAAACACGTACAACAAAACTGCAAATTTCTTGAAATCATTCAAGATGCTTTTAATTAAACAAATCGTAAAAATTATTGATTAGCATGGCACTATAACTCTTTGCGAAGAAGCTAAGCTTTATACTGTCACTTCAGGTCCATCCTCTGAGAAGATCCAGCCAGTTACTGACAGCACATTTTCTTAAAGAGATCTATATATCTCTAAAATAACTAACATTTCTTAATTTTTCAGAAACGTACCTTTTGACTTATCGCAGGCTATAATTACAGTAAAAAGCAAATGTGGGAATATTAATATTAACTAGTTATAGATAACCCGATTTTAATGTTTTTTTCTATATATCTCGAAACGTAAGATAGCAGTCGATGCTTATGTGGTGGAGTTGTCGCGCGGTTTGGGGCGTCATGTCACGGACTGCGCGGCCCCTCTCGTTGGAGGTACAACTCCTCCCTCGGGCATGGATGTTTTGTTCTTACCGTAAGTTAGTTTAAGTGATGTGTAAGTCTAGAGACCCATGACCTCAGCAGTTTGGTCCCTTAGGAATTCACACACATTTGAACATTTTCATACTTATGAAGAAGCATTCGATCGAACTTTCTAAGTCCTACAACTTTCTCACTCAACACTCTTTTATTTATTAAAAACACTATTTTTTGCATCTTTGCGGATTTTTTGGCAATATTTATCGTCATGGATCGAGTTTCAATAAGAAGATATTTCCTATAGAGTCACATTATTTGTTTTCATCAGTACTTTTTTCAAATTTAACATTAGGTCGTCACAGGAAGCTTGACTATAATCCGACACGGGTAGACGAGTCGGCATGGAAATCCGAAACGCCACAGCACAACATCCGCTACGTGGGCGGCGGCTTCTCCTCTAACTTCTCCGACACTGGGAGCCGCAAGGGATTTTAATGGTGTAGTGCTGATCCCCGTGCCTGTATTGAAACTTTCAAGGAAATGATCCAGTCCGACATGTCAGAACATACACTGTAATTTATCACACAGGAAGAATACACCGAAGGAAATACACTGTCAAAATGTTATCTGGTAAGGTGCACAAAAGTTATCTTAAAAAAAGTCAGAGTTATACATTCTTGCCGCACGAAGAACCGCTTATAACAGCCCTTGTTGCCTAGTGCGGGAGTCGGCGTACAGGCAGACGCAGCCGTGACAAGAGAACGTAGTGCCAAGTCCAAAGTGTATGCAGGAGAATTTTAGGCACTTAAACGAAACCAAAACTGTCTCAAACCATTATTTGTCGGAATAACTAAACTGTTGCAGATGTAACTGTTACACAAATGACTAGAAGAGAGAAGAGAAACTCGGCAGTGTATGATATTACGTTACAGACGACTACATCAATCGGGACTTTGAATGGGTGACATTAAATATTTCGCAACAATTCCTGTAGCATACTTGCTACGTCAGTCTTTATTAATGTATATTTCACTAACAATGAAACATTTCGTTGTTTATTCCCTGTAGTTATCACAAGACTGCGGAGTGTCTCTTGGATGACGAAACCAAACGTTTTCCTTACACCATGCACACCTGATAAAAGAAAAATTAATGTATTCAGGCACTTCGCAGTAATTACTGGTTTGATTTAGACAGAACTGGAATGGAGTAAAAGATGGTCAGGGTGTTGTTCTGCATATTGTGCTGCGAACCAGGCATACTTGTTAAAATTCGTAGAAGTGGTGACGCAAACTGACTATTCACGGATGACTGAAGCTTAACAATACTGATCCGCTGAAAAATCTGAAATGACTAAGAGCTGTCGGAAACTATATTGTCCGACAATTTTCTGAAAAATGCTTTACATTGTCAAAAAAATTAGTTAGCGAGAGGCTGAATCACATTATTAGTTCGTGGTGGAATCCGAACTGTGTTAAAAGTCTTTTCGTCGTCTTCCTACAGATGTTATGTCCAGGCGAAGAGTCCAGCAAAAGTAATGAATTATTTTCTGCAAATTATAAGAAGACGTTTCGGAAGTAACACTGAAAATCGTTATCTCCTTTTTTCCAGAATTTGCGATGCCGATTATTAGATTTTTGCGAGGAAGGACTCTTCTTTTAATTTTTGGTCTTAATTTACCTCGATGTCGCTGAAGACAGATATAAAGCTGCAGAATACTAATCCACCGATACTTATCACTGTCAGTGTTGTATAAGAATGTGTCACAGCATTCACCGACTGCACAAGCGACTCTGTCTCTTTTACGCTACAAGTGCGGCTTGCACCCAGTTCTTGCAAGAAAAATGACTGATTGACTTTATAAACAGCGTTTTGGGAATACCAAGAGGGTACGTCTTCATGTCAGCTACGAATTTCTCTATAGTATTACCTGTAAATGATATCTCTACAAGTTTGCTTGAGATAAATTTCGTGATTTTGCGACTTCCTTTTCCATATAATTCTCTGAATGGGTTTAACCAGATCGAAGAACCCTGGAAATCAGTAACGTTAATCTTACTAGCAATCAAGGGCGCCCTCTCTCCTATATCTCCCTCGGTAACGATGTTGTGACTCTCACGAGCATTTCCAAATTTTTTCCAATTATTTTGGGGTTTGGAGGCTACTATATTTTTATAATGGACTCTAATTGGCACGACAGTGATCTTTCGAACCACAATTCACGGAATCTTTCTAGTTATTTCCTGTTTCCTCTAAATTTTCCATGATTTCTAACCAATTATTGACATCATTCGAATGAATATTGAAGAAATTAACTAACAAATAACACATATGTAGTCCTCCGGGAGAAGTAGGTGATTTCGATTGCATACCACATTTTTCATATTTCATCTTTGCTAGGTTGAAAACACAAATTGTATTCCAGATTAAAGTGAAACTCTGAGAACTGCGTAAATACATATGCTATTAGAAAGCGTATACCAAGAAACTACAAAAAAATTAATTCAGTTTTATTCCTATTGTTAACACTTCGTGATACCCTGAAGGCAACTGTTGATTATTATGCATATTAAACGAGTTGCAACTTGGAGCTAATAGTAATTGTGAGAAGTTGTGACAGAGAAACTATCAAAGGAAACAGAAATTCACATTCCAAAGTACTGTCGCATAATGCCGTGTTGTCTGTTTACCGATGCGCCGTCAACCAAGGGTCCGTACCCACTGTTATGCATGAGCTTCCTGCTACAGCTGACGCGTTGCTGTACATTTCTCCAGCCGCCTGGCGAGCTACGAATCTGGCAACGTTCAACACTTTTTTTTAAAAAGATACTTCCTGCGAATCTTAGCAGCTAAAATTTTGACACTGTGTTTATTTCGGTGTATACCTCCTGTATAAAAAATTTCAGGGCAGGTTTCGACATGTCGGACTGGACCGTTGCCTTCTTAGGTTATTCGTGGTTTCCCTAAGTCGCTTGAGGCTAACGCCACATTAAATTGATTCAAAAGGACATGAACATTTCTGCCATCATCCCCCTCAAATCCGAGCTTGTGCTCCATCTCTGTAATGACCTCGTTGTTCATGGGATATTAAACCCCAATCTTCCTTCCTTGTCTGCAGTATATGTTAATTACTCACTTACGGTTTTTATTGCTAAAGCATTGGAACAATCTGTTACAAATTGTTTTTGTGCAAACATGAATATACTGCAGGTATAATACAGAAACTATTAAGTAAGAAAATACCAGAGTTTAGTGGCTCCGTTTCATCAAATTTGGACTGCATTTCGGAGGTACTATCGATTATTTTGAGACAGATTTGCTAGTGTTCTGACTTTGATTATTCATTGCAATGGCACGATGAGTGTTCATACTATCACTTGTCATACATTGAGTGTTTTCTATTGCAATGCTGCGAAAAAAGCGGCACGTTTCGTACGAATGTTCTCCATTTCACTTGTCTCAAACATATTTCCTAATTGTGTGTTTCCACAGGTAATATTGGTTTCATAAGCAAACTGTTTTAGTGAAGAATGTATAATGTTATCATAGGTATCGGATAGTTCATTGTAGATTATCGAGACATAGCGTACAAAGCAGTAATGATTGGTATCGCACAATATACAAGTGTATTTACGTCAGTCTAATTCAGATTTTCACTGCTCAGTGCTTCGTCGTAGACTTATAAAGTAGACATATTTGCATGAAAAAGACTCCTTTTCTGATATATCTAATATGTGTATATCTTTTTAAGACGGTTCATACAACAAATCATTCCTATTGTAATTTTCCATATCTTCTTTTAAAAAATTGGTAAACTGTATTGACATATATTATGTTAATGACCAAATTACGTACTTGAATTGAGAATTAAATGGAATTGTTATAAAAACTTTATTTCAAAATCAGTAAAATGCAACTAGAAACATGATATAGACAAATGTGAAAAGTTTTAAAATTCCGAAATCAATATTGTAGAAAGATATTTTTTATAATCTTTATTTGTTCGGGGCCAGTAATATGAAGGCGCGCTCATGTTATGCTGCAGTTTGTGAGGTAACAAGTGCGGCTTCCATATCTTACTCTCTGATATTTGTACGGCCTTCAGCATTTGGTCCGCGCCACTGCAGGGTTCTAATTACAAGAGCGCCGTTTCCATAATGCCGTCCGCGTGTGATGCCATCGCCTGACGTCACTATTCTTAAGTAACCTGTTGAATTTAATAACGATTAGTTTTGTTGTAACTTTTATGTAGTTGTGATAGAGATTAGAAATAACGTTTGACTAAATTTCAAGAAGGCGAAGCAAGGATTTCAGAGGTTATCGTACGTTTTTTGACGCTTTGATGACCGACACGTAATCTGATGTAAAAAAAACTTTCAGTACATTTACTCTTGGACCTAATTATTCCTTTTAATATTGTTAGTTCTAAGACATCAATTAAAATAACCATATATAAAAGTTTTTGAAATAAATTGTTAGTCAAACGGCAAAATGGGCAAACGGATCGCTTTGGATGTTGAATTGACACCAGTCAGCCATGTGACCCTCCACTACTGACCAAAGGTGTGCAAGTGAAGTATGGTTGTACTGAATCAGTGCAGTAAGACTGGTCGAAATGGAAAAGTGACAGAATGGCACAAGAAAGCTGTCGTGTTTGAAGTGCCCATGATCAAGTTATAAACGAAGTTGCCGATTTTCTTTTTTAGTATCATCGTGTCTACAGGGAACGGTGTACCACTGGCAATAACATAACAACGACCTAAGAACGGGTGCAGGACCCAATGTCCCCATGTTAGTCATGGTGTAGCCTCCGTGGGCAATGCAGGCGCTGACTCTGGCATCCATTCGACCCTTCAGATGGAAAATACTGTCCTGAGATACGTTATGCCTCGCCTGCTCTTTCTGTTCATGTACTTCTGCAAGTGTTGTTGGTTGAGTCACTTCTTTTCCCATAATATCACACACGTGCTTGACTGGAGACAATTCTGGAGATCATGTTTGCCAGTGAAGTTCTACACATCTTGCAGAAGACTTTGAGTTTCACGATCAGTGTGTGGGCGTGCAGTATCCTGCGGGAACTCACCTTCCTTTTGCAAGAACGACAAAAAAGGGACCTGACAATATTCTGCATGCACCAAGCAGTGGTTAGTCTCCCCTCCTGAAACACCAAATGTGTATGAGTGTTGTAGCGTAACACACTACAGATCCTAAGGTCTGGGTTGGGGTCAGTGTGTCTAGGACAAGCGCACTCCGTGAGACAACAGTCACCAGATCCATGTCGTATGCTCAAATGACCATCACTTGCGTGCAGGCAGTATCTGCTTTCATCACTGGAGACCATCGTGCGCCATTTTATCTTCCAAGTGACCCTCTGACATCACCAGTCGAACTATGCACATCGATGCTGTGGCGTGAGTGGAAGATGGGCTAGAGGCGTGCGTGCCCATAGTCCCACTACTAATAACCGGTTCGCAACAGTTCGAGTAGACATATCTGGGCTCACAAGCTCACGTCTGTGCTGTGGTAGTTGTACGATCTGCCACTGCTGCCCTTAAAACGCGACGGTCCTGGTGGGGATCTGTGTTGCGTGGACGTACAGAACCTCATCTACATCTGTGAGACTGTTTATGTGACCACTAATACCAGCATCGTTGTACAACGGCAACAGCACGTCCAACCCATGTGGTAATTTTCCGAAAGAACCATCCCATCACCCCTTTCAAACTTGCTCAGTTGGCTGTAAGAAGCGTGAGTGCGTCTCCGTGGCATGGTTGCCTGCTTGCTGTGAGCATTCCCTATTATAGATACAGGTGGCGCTCTGGTAGCTATGTCACTACGTTATCTGTTGTCTGACGAATGTTGAAACCGTTATCAGTACATCTACTATCCCCCAGATGGCAAATGCCGTTGTCGGATCAAACTCGACTTCGTCCTTCCAGGTTTTTTTTCTTTTTCATTGTATGTGAGAGGCCATCAAAACCAATATACAATGAGTGAGGAGAACGCTTGGAAGAGATAACCACTAAAGATGTCGATATCTTTTGTAAATCCATTTATAAAGCTAGGCGGAAAATTCTGCTTAAATTTCCTACAAGTATTCAAGAGATTCAAGTTGTTCTGAACACATTAATTGTGACAACTACAGGTCTGGCGGATTTGTTGTCACATAATGATTCTGACAAGAGCGTTGCAGTATTTTGTGAAGTTGAAAAACTCAAAATACTTATGCAGCATGACGCAATATATGTTGATGTCACTTACTAGTATTGCACAAAGTGTTTTGTCAGCTGTTTACGATCCATGGGCTTGTTAACTGGCATTATATTCCAATGGATTCTTCTTTGTTGAACGATAAGAGAATTTCACCTTATCAGCACGTCTTTTCGGTAAAATAAATTAATAAATGTGATAATCTATTTCGGAAATTAATTCCTTCAACAAGGTTTCCAGAATCTGAAGAAAGCATAATGAAAGCTGAATTGAAGCGAGGAATAATGTAACAAGCCAATGTTGTGAATTTTATCTAACACAGACCCGGTGGTGAAAGATACAAACGTTTGAACTTGCACATAACTGCTATTCCAGAAATAAAATCAGGAAGTTTCTGTCTTACATATTTGGTTTCCCAATGCTGGATTCTGGTGTGGTGGGCGACTGTTTTGTTGAGGATCTAGTGTCAGCGATGCCTTTGTGTGAAAACTACAAACTTTCTGTGACTATGTAGTAGGTACTTATACACTCCTGGAAATGGAAAAAAGAACACATTGACACCGGTGTGTCAGACCCACCATACTTGCTCCGGACACTGCGAGAGGCCTGTACAAGCAATGATCACACGCACGGCACAGCGGACACACCAGGAACCGCGGTGTTGGCTGTCGAATGGCGCTAGCTGCGCAGCATTTGTGCACCGCCGCCGTCAGTGTCAGCCAGTTTGCCGTGGCGCACGGAGCTCCATCGCAGTCTTTAACACTGGTAGCATGCCGCGACAGCGTGGACGTGAACCGTATGTGCAGTTGACGGACTTTGAGCGAGGGCGTACAGTGGGCATGCGGGAGGCCGGGTGGACGTACCGCCGAATTGCTCAACACGTGGGGCGTGAGGTCTCCACAGTACATCGATGTTGTCGCCAGTGGTCGGCGGAAGGTGCACGTGCCCGTCTACCTGGGACCGGACCGCAGCGACGCACGGATGCACGTCAAGACCGTAGGATCCTACGCAGTGCCGTAGGGGACCGCACCGCCACTTCCTAGCAAATTAGGGACACTGTTGCTCCTGGGGTATCGGCGAGGACCTTTCGCAACCGTCTCCATGAAGCTGGGCTACGGTCCCGCACACCGTTAGGCCGTCTTCCGCTCACGCCCCAACATCGTGCAGCCCGCCTCCAGTGGTGTCGCGACAGGCGTGAATGGAGGGACGAATGGAGACGTGTCGTCTTCAGCGATGAGAGTCGCTTCTGCCTTGGTGCCAATGATGGTCGTATGCGTGCTTGGCGCCGTGCAGGTGAGCGCCACAATCAGGACTGCATACGACCGAGGCACACAGGGCCAACACCCGGCATCATGGTGTGGGGAGCGATCTCCTACACTGGCCGTACACCACTGGTGATCGTCGAGGGGACACTGAATAGTGCACGGTACATCCAAACCGTCATCGAACCCATCGTTCTACCATTCCTAGACTGGCAAGGGAACTTGCTGTTCCAACAGGACAATGCACGTCCGCATGTATCCCGTGCCACCCAACGTGCTCTAGAAGGTGTAAGTCAACTACCCTGGCCAGCAATATCTCCGGATCTGTCCCCCATTGAGCATGTTTGGGACTGGATGAAGCGTCGTCTCACGCGGTCTGCACGTCCAGCACGAACGCTGGTCCAACTGAGGCGCCAGGTGGAAATGGCGTGGCAAGCCGTTCCACAGGACTACATCCAGCATCTCTACGATCGTCTCCATGGTAGAATAGCAGCCTGCATTGCTGCGAAAGGTGGATATACACTGTACTAGTGCCGACATTGTGCATGCTCTGTTGCCTGTGTCTATGTGCCTGTGGTTCTGTCGGTGTGATCATGTGATGTATCTGACCCCAGGAATGTGTCAATAAAGTTTCCCCTTCCTGGGACAATGAATTCACGGTGTTCTTATTTCAATTTCCAGGAGTGTATATACAAGAACACATTCTTCCCTCTATCCATATGAGCAGAACTAAGTTGCAATAGACAGATACTACAGATGCTTGCGAAAGTTCCCACAGTACCGTTCTACTCAACACCAAAATTGCTATCAATTCCTCAAAAACAGAAACAAGGAAAAGTATCGTTAGGATTTAAAATCCATGAAACAACAGGTGAGAAACTTCAAAGACGGAAAAATTACAAGAATGCAGTATGTGAAATTGGTTTCCTATAAAGCAAAATCTGAGACAGTTTGGCTCCTCGTGGCGCGTAACTCAGACGAACTGCTCCAGAAACCACTAACTCATATTTAAGCAATAGCAGGATCATCAGAGTCGTTTTTCCCTTACTACTTATGAAAGAGACATGATTTACAGCTTCGCCTAGAAGGACAAATGTTACTACTGGCTTTGAACCAGAGGCCTCTGGGTTCTTTCTCTGACAACTTGGGTCCTGTGCTCCAAGCGGACCTTAAAGGGGGAGGGGAGGGGAAGGGCATGATGGGTACTGCTTTTCTGACCGTATGAGGATTGGGTTCTGTGTCCGTAAGAGTAGAGTAAATAGATCCCAACTGGCAGGGACTGGAGACGTGAGTCACACCTCGTCAATGACAGTCAGTTCAAACCAGACACGAATTGCTGCTGTTCTTGAAACCAGGTATATCTCAACCAGTTTTAGACCAAACTCTGCGGAAGAACTGGTGCAATGGACACTTGGTGTCGGGTACGTAACAAATAGACATTGCGTTCAACGGCCCATGAAGTTTCACTTTTATTTGGGGCAAACAACTCAGAACATGGAGAGTAGATGACTGGTGATGCGTAATGTAGTGCGATATTTTACGATTTTTTCCTTTTTCTTTTTTAAATGGCGCAAGGCGTCGAGAACACCTAGGGCTCCTTAAGATGTTTAACACACGTTGCGTGGAGGGTTTAATGCAATCCACTGCTTTTCTGCGATATTTTAGGAGGTGTTTTCCGTACCAAGACTTGAGTTAACTCATTCTGGTAACAGTGAACATGAAGCAGGATGAGTATGCTTTTGTGGGCACTCTTGTCTTTCAAGATGGCTACAGAGCTGTTCACAGGGATAAACACGTATGTAACTGGTTTGACAAACACTCCGGCATCCTGTCGTATCTCGACTGGTTCCCTAAATCAGCCAATCTTAAACCCACGAAAAATATCCTGGACTGTTTGGAACAAAGGATGAAATGTAGTAATAATCTGTCTCGCTGTTTGATAACTGTACGGGACCTAAGCAATAATGTGTGATTTCAGCTGCATTTGGCAAACTGTAAGAAACTTGTGGACGCTCAGCCTCACTGAGCTGAGGTCACTACGAAGATCAGAGACGGTGTTACACATTGTTAGCGAGATGACTGCTGCGGGTCACTGATTTTCTGTCCAGTGCGCTTGTCTCGCAGTATGGTGTCTCAAACGTGTTGAGAAGAAATAAGGTCATCCAGCCCACATGGAATTCTCACGTCCGTGAGATGTTCCTCGAGTCGCTCTGACATAATTCGAGATCGGCGTATTAGAAACGAGGAAAATAATGCGTTTGTAAAGTAACGGGAATGGAAACTTGTCCAAGGTGCAGGTCTCATGCAGGATGCTAGAGGCTAACAAAGATGACACACAATTGTACCGTAGCTTCCTATTCTTCGCTGGTGAGACATGATAGCAAACGAGACAGGGCCCAATTTCATCCGGAGTCCCATGCGAAGGGCACCAGTGATTTGGCTGCGATGAAGTGCGCTGATCTCGCAAGTCCAGCAGATCCAGCACTATACCGTCACTCTTGTAGCTAGTACATGGTTTGACAATATACTAATCACGAGACACATCGAACTTACCCATTCGCTGTAGTGGCAGGAGTGCGCTCTCTCCACTACAGCATCTACAGGGCGGTCCGTTGTTCTCACAGCGTACATGATTTCGCACGAGCCTGCTTACCTTTGTCTAGGGTTCTATTCTTACCGATATCCAATTTTTGTTTCTCTTACTAGGTTTTAGGAAATCAAACGAAGATATCGTCTCTGGCGGACTGCTTGAATTTGAGCGTGCAACGGCCTGATTGGCTGACTTCAATGCAACTTGGCTTGGAAAGGGACATTTATACTTCGGCACAACCTACTCTGCAACATCTTTACTTCCATGCATATGTGATATATTGGCTGAGATTTCATCCTTACTTGTACTTACTTTCAGTATAGAAAAAAGACTTTTCTGCAGGTCAGTTAAAGTGAGATTAAATGATGTCTATTCGACGTGTCGAGATTTTCCTGCGTGAATCACAACACAGTATGCTCAGTGGGTGTACGTGCAGCTTACTCTACGCCACGGAGGTGTGCATGTGCAGGTTACTCCCATCATTCGGACTTGCAGCGAATCGTTGGTATAACTAAGAAGGGAGCATCATACGGACAGATCACACATTCAACTGCCTGTAGTGAAATGACTGCAGCAAAAGTGGTGATGAGATGTACAAAGAACAAAAATTTGGCAAGTAGAGTAGGCACCGTTTCTTACTTAAGAATTGCACCACGAGAAGGTTGTAGGATTGTTTGACTGACTGTGACGAAATGACGAATGACAAGAGCTTAAATCCGTGCTGATGTTGCAGGTAGTGTATCACCACGAACGGATTATTGGAAGGTGGGTTGAGATACCAACCTGCCAAACGTCGGTACTGTTGACACCTTAACGCACAAGACGGGAGACTTCCATTGTCTAAAGTTTGAGTCAACTAGGCCGCTGAGTGGCATTCTGTGGTGTTCAGCGTTGAGTATTGCTTATTTTTGTGGCCATGAAATATACGTGACCGTGTCCGCTGACCAAGAGTTTCCAAACATTTCCTCTGATGGAACACTGTGATAATCCTGGTACTTTGGTGGAACACCTTGTTTATTTTGAAGGCTAGTAAAATTTAAAAATTGATAAAAACTTGTTTAATCCAGCAATTACTTCAGTTTTAATTCATAACTACTAATAACACGAAAACATTACTAAATTTTTAAAAAATAATTACTATAGTCGAATATCACAGAAAAAAGAATTTGTTATTAATAGTTTTTCGCGGAGAGCTTATTCATTTCCTGTGGAACATCTGTGTTACGCAGAACATAGTTTGTAAAACCCTGCCATAGACGGCGTGGTGAAAGGTACAGAAAACAGCGTTTTTTGAAAGGCGTACCTCAGAAAATCCTGGAATCGTGGTTCGTGGAGCTAGTGGATACGAATATAGGCTGGATTTGCTAATTGTTGAAGTGAGGCAAAATGTTCGGCGCATTATTCCGTGAGTGGTGGTGTCATACGCTTCATGACCAGTGTAAGAAATGGCATATTTCAGCAGGACAATGCTACACTTTAGCTACAGTTCACACCTCAGACGGCTTGAGAAATGTCTACATTCTTTACTGGTTCGCCTGGTCCCCAGATACGCCACCCATACATAATGTCTGGGATCCGATGGGAACAACAAACATTCATACCAGCATCCAGTCAGCAGTCTTTATGAACAGATACAGCACATGTTTTAAACATGCTAAGAAATTCTCCGGATCACATTGGGAAGCTGTTTGCTTCTTTCTACAATGAGTACAAGAGTACGATACATTTTTGCCCGTGTATCTCAGTGAAATGGTTCTCAAGAAGGCCAAACAACGGTACGTCATTTAGAAGTTTCTTTGGCAAGCTATTTATGTGTTCCTAAGGGTGCTGAGTCCGAATTTGCAAAGTCCCACCAAAACTTCGGTCCGGAAATTGGTGAAAAATGGAAAAAAAACACGAAAAAGTTGGACTTTTAGGGTTTTTCGCTTGTAACTCGGAAAAGACTCAATTATCGGTAAACCTGACAAGCTATGAAAATGAAGAGGATAAATAAAGTTTCTCGTCAGACTAGCCGTATGGCGTGCTATGCGTGTTGAAGTTAGTGCGGTTTCAGAGCTGAGGAGATAGGCCATCTCAGGACCTACTACCATCCACCACCAACCCCCGGGGCCCCGCGTTCTTACCGTACGCTGTTACACATCCGTGGCCGAAGTTCATCCTGTAGCGTCACGATGTTATTAGATTGGTTGCTTGTTGATACTTGCCGTGGTGGAAGGGTGAGATGATTTTGAGATGTCATTGACCTCCCCTTCAAGGTAGAGGGAAGGACGGTCTCCCAATCGATAGTTGTTTACGAATTCGCTCTCGATTAGTTGCTTAGAACGTGCCTGCGGTCGGTAAATTCAGTTTAAAAGCGTAAAACATACAGATGTTGATGAACGGCATCAGTTCCGGTATAGATCAAATTATTGTCATTTAATATCCATTATGTGATAAACTTTTCCATAAAGTTTGAAAAACATCGGACCGGTGCTTCATAGAGCGACACTTCATATGGTATATTTGTTGTCACAATTATCAGACTTTTCTGTAATGAACAATTGAATTGTTCTGAATAATGAAAAACTTAGAAGGGTTTACTTTTTTATGTGCATGACAACTCTCAGAACGACTACGATCATTTCTAAACTATTCATCAACAGTGAAGAGATAAGATATCTCTATTTCACACGAATAACAAATATCTGAAGCCAGTCGAGTGATAAACGTAGAAGTTTCGCTGTACGCGGAAGAGGCTTTCTAAACTGTATACCGTGTGCAGGTGTAATTCAGTAATATTGACCGTGTGCGAATTCGGCTAGCTACACTCTAAATGGGGACTTCCAGTTAAATGAGCCGCGCCGGATAGCCGCGCGGTCTCAGGCGTCGTGTCACGGTTCGCGTGGCTCCCCCCACCGGAGGCTCGAGTCCTCCCTCGGGCGTGTGTGTGTGTGTGTGTGTGTGTGTGTGTTGTCCTTAGCTTAAGTTAGTTTAAGTTAGATTAAGTAGTGTGTAAGCTTGGGGGTCCGATGACCTCAGCAGTTTGGTCCCATAAGATCTTACCACAAATTTCCAAAATTTCCAGTTAAGTGAGCGGTCATGCTGATATACCAATGACTGTTGCGAGTGGTCTCTCGTGTTACGCGTTGATTGATCTCTCATTACTCGATGATGAATCGAGTGCGTTGACTTGAAACACGTATAACCCTTCCTGCACTGGTGTCGGGCTGTAGTAATTCCCCACACTGATGGCCTGCGCATTACGTTCTACTCTTCCACGAATTCTCTCATGAACGGTCGCTATCATTACTGCGCTGTTTATTACCTATACGTGGTTTCTGCTGATTTGCAATTAAATTTCTCAGGGCCTTTAGTGTGATAATTCTGCAGTTATAAGAAGACTGCTTGGAATTATCAGGCAGGCACAGCGGTTCTTAACGTCGTCCCTACCACCACCTCGTGTGCATTCCAACTTACATGGTAGGCGGTAGACGGTAGCAATATTAAAAAAAAATTTATTCCGTTTTCGTAAAGAATTGACATAAACTATTTGGTAAGTAACTATTATTATATGCCTTAACTTGCTGTAACTCTGCTTCATAATTTTTATAAAGTAAAGTTACTTCCCCACATTATAAATTACCATTACCGTAGAGCCGGTGGGCGGTTGGAAAATTTTACTGTTAACAGATATACAATAGTGGGCGGTAGGTGGAGATCGTTGACTACCCCTGCTTTAGAAGGAACATATACACAATGATGCGTGAAAATCGTGTCAACACTTCAGAATGATAATGGATTTAAATTATAATAACTGTAATACAAAATAACGACGTACAGCAAGAAAGGAAGAGGAGGAAATGAAAAAAGAGAAAACAGGAGCGTGGTATTGAAGGAGCCAGGGAGAGAGAAAGTGTGCAAGTTTTAGGATCATTCTTGAGACTGTAGCTTTCGTGAAAGCGGTTGGAAGGAAAGTGAGAGCTAACTTTACGTCAAGGGGTAAGCCGTCGGTTTATTTTTCTTATCTGGGTATATTTGCACTTTGTCTGATATTAAAAGGCAGGCTATCGATGACTCAAATAAAGTTGTTAATATGTAACCATGATAATTTTGTGAAAAATGGGGTATTGTTTTAATCCAGTGGTGTGTCTGTCGTATATCTCATGGAGGATTGAGGGCTGAGTCGAAGTGCTGATAGCTGCCACGGTCTGGAACTTGTTGCACTGCTGAACAAGAGCCGAAGACGGGCAATAATATGATCCGAACCATTTTCCTCTTCATACCTTGAATGAACACTTTTCTGTGTGTTTGTAAGGTATGAAGCGATGGAAGTACACTGTACAATACAATTAAAGGATGACGTCTTCGAAACGCCGTCATTTTCTCCAATTGTGACGCAGAAGATCAAATTTTGGTTCGACGGTGCATACAGCATTCCCCTGTAATGGTGCAAACGTATGGCGCCTGCGACCTCACCCTCGGGCCAGGCGACGCTTCAGACAGCAGTGTCGACACATGCGGAATATAGGCCCGAGTTCAGAAGTCCATGTGAGGTGTAATGCGTGTTATTGAGTCATATTGGCACCAACTTTCTCCACAATTTTGCCCAACGTCACCGTCGACGCGACATACGTTGGGAGGTCATCACCTCGCTCCTTGTACCCACATCTGACCTCTTCTCTTGACGCCTCTGGGATGGAACTCAGGACCGCTACTCCTAGCATTGAAATCACGCGGTTTTCTAACAGATGGCCGAGAAAAACTTTTCGGACACACCGACGACTCAGAAGGTAGCATAGAGGGCGTCAGTCAAGCCACATATTCCTTGGACGCTTTCATTTATTCACATTTCGCAGTAGC
The DNA here is from genome assembly GCF_021461385.2 of Schistocerca piceifrons. Classification (NCBI taxonomy): domain Eukaryota; kingdom Metazoa; phylum Arthropoda; class Insecta; order Orthoptera; family Acrididae; genus Schistocerca; species Schistocerca piceifrons. The sequence continues at coordinate 556,536,339 of NC_060149.1, forward strand.
AAACGACGGTTTGCAGTGTGATGTGCAACTTAACGACGTTCCTTCCAACCTTGGACACCGCTGACCCCTGTCCCTCCCCCCCTCCCCCCTGACGATACAGCTTTCTCTAAAGATATCGAGAGGCTGCAACCCCACTGAACGAGATCTGATCCCTCTGGAGTGTAGTGTGAACGCAGTTTTTTTGTGGTGTACAGGTTGAAACCATTAGGAATCGTTCAAAACCTCACGTCAAAATTTGAACGTGATCCAAGCAGCAAAGGGTGTTCACGCTTTTCAAGCTTTCTGTTTGCGTTCTTCCCTGGCGTTATTATGGTGGAGTGCTATACTGACATGTGCGTGAATAAAACTACAAGGGATCCGCCTAAGGGCCCCAGTTTCGGCAGAGACCTCTGTGCCGCCCGCGAATCTTTGTTGAGCACTTTAGAAATCTCCCTATACATCTCACCGATGATTGCCTGCTGGAAGGACAGGCTAGATTTTTGATAGCCCTCAGATTTCGCATGTGGCCAGCAGGCGCTAATGCAGCGATATAGCGACACAGCTGAGGTTGCGTCGATAGTGTTTCTTATTCCACCAACCCGTCGCCATTGGCCAGTGCCTGTCTCTGTAGAAAGGCATTTCATTTTTAAACTGCTCAACAAAGATTTTTTGGTGGCACCTTGGCCCGCCATAAGAAAAGTGCGTGATTTCGGCGCTGGGAGTCGTGGTTCTGAGCTCCATCGCTGAGGTGTCAGGAGAAGGGGGTGAGATACGTCGAAGGTGAGGTTGGGCAGAGCTGTGGTAAGATTTGGTGCCAATATGACACCATTAACCAATCTTACACCTCCCATAAATTTCGGACCTCTGGCCTGTTCTCCCCATGTGTCGACACATTGCTGTTTGAAGCGTTGCCGAGCCCGAGGGTGACGTTGCAGAGTATCACGCTTTTGCTACATTACAAAGGAACTTCTGCGTCACTATGGGAGAAAATGGTGGAGTTTCAAAAAAGTGACGCTTTAATTGTGTTCCACAATGTAGTTCCCAGCAGATGGAGACAGTATTTTCAATCGAATGTCAGTGAAGATCCAATACTGCACCAACATCTCCAACTGATAAACTGAGAGAAATTGCAATGGTATTAGAATTATGGCTGGAATGAATTCCCGTCAAGATGAAGTGATAAGTCTCTGATGAACTATGAAGATTCGTTGTGATTTAGCAGAATATGTACTATTTCGTTTACTCACTGGTAAACAACATGGAGGTTTTCATTAAGTTTCATTTAGACCAATTCATCTGGCGTTCAATAACAATGGAAAGTCATTCTCACATAGAAGAGGAATACGGTGAAAATATGCGAGATATCACATTGGAAAAAACGTGAGTGCTTCCATTACCAAGGAAATATGTCGTAACGTATTACTGTGGGACTCTTTTTCGACCTACAGCTGCGTCTTTACGCTACAAGAACTTCCATCAAAAAAGTGTGTAACAACGACTGTATTATACAAGTTGCTCTTCACATTCACTGAGAGACGATATGCGCAGGAAAATGCTAAACATACATGTTTGTGAAAACAACTGAGTGTAAATTTCTTATTTGTGGGGAAACGTCCTTTTTTATTGTTACAGGGCACCCCAGCACCTGTGAAGTGGCTCAACCTTCGCCGTAACAGTCACCATATTCTGTGGCGAATATGGGAGGGTGGTTTGGTCACCAGCATCATTAGTCGCGCCATTAGTTGGCCATTTTCTCCATGAAAAATGCAGAGGCCATGTCACCAGAGACATAGAACAGAGCACATATCTAAGCAGACAGCAAGTTTAATGTCATGAATTGCGTTTGTGCTCAAGAACGATGTAATTGTGGATGCAGGAATGTAAAGGCGACCAGCCAAGCCGGACGAGGGTTCCAGGAAACACAATAGGCAGATGGAATACGAATAGACGAATTTCGCCGACGGATTAACAATGAACGGTTCCACCATTTTTTTTCTTTATTGTTATTTCACTCCCAAAATTGGGCGGGCTGGCAGCGGCACAATGAGAAAAGAACACAAAACTTAGAATGGTATAAATTGGTGAATAAACAAAAACAAAAACAGATGAGTATAAATGGTAGATATAAACACAACACAGACAAGAACCACACACACATGCAGAGAATGAGCACTGTGAGTCGATACGAAAACAAAGAAACACCGCAGTGGGAACACAAATGACTGATGCTGGCGACACTGTTGGTGCTGGTGGAATGTAGCACTGCACACAGCACTGGAGAAACACTGACATCACAACGAAAACGTTAAAAATCACTGCACCGAAGTGGACTTACCACCCGGTGAAGGGTAGGACGGGGGAAGGAAAGGGAGGGGGGAGAGATGGCAAGGGGAAACCAGGAGGGGGGAAAGAGAGGGGCGGTGGAGGGGTGAAGGAAAGAGCCGGAATCCTGGGGGGGGGGGGGGGTGAAAAGGAGAAAGAAGGTGGTTGACTGGGGAAAAGGAGGAAGAAGAGAAGGGGGAGAGAGAGGGAGGAAAGAGGGAGCCCCAAGGAGGGGGGGAACAAGGAGGGATTAGAGCTGGTAGGAGTGGTAGATGTAAGGCACGAGGACATCATTCGGAAGGGGGAGTTGGCGGAAGCCCCCTTGGGCGAGGGTATGGAACATGTGGAAATGGAGACCAGGCGGCACATTGTGGTACAGGCGCAGCATCGTGCTAGGGTGGGAGAGGATGCGGAAACCAAAGGATGGGGGGGATCCAGTTTTCAAGAGATGTGTACAAACTGTATTCGTTCAAGAAACAGGAGGAGATTTGGGAAGGGAATCAGATCATAAAGGATCCACATGGGGAACGAGAGACGGATGCGATAAGTGAGATGGAGTGCATGGCACACCGCTCTGCCATGTTTTTACACCTAAAAAGTACTGGAGTCTGCCAAAATGGAGGCAACAAATCAAAGCATTGCTTTTAAACTGTGTATGTCCTACTTACATGGGATCCCTTTCATCTCAAACAATTGGAATCACATGAAACCATGCTTAGACTAGCACTCGTCCATAAAAGCACGGTAGTCGGTTTCATTTCCATGCAAAGCTCTGCACTTGTCTGTTAGCGCCATCATGTGGTGACATATTGTAGCTGCACTAACAAGTGCTTTAGTTGCGTGACCGGTATAGCTACAGTACAAATGTGTCTCTTGGAATATTCACATGTGGGTTACAGTGTAAACTGTGCACAGAGGTGTCATGATAAGAACTAATCCTATGAATGCTGTCCAAATATTAGGGGCAAAGTTGTGACGTTCTGAATATGGAAATGAAATCAGGGTTGAGGGTAGAGTGTTCGCAGATATATTATGTAACATATTATTCATAATAATAATGAGGATGAGACAGAAGTACTCCCACCTGTACATCTTCTCCAATATGCTGATGACACCATCTTCCTGGCTCTCTACACTTCCCTTCAATGGTACAAACATACCCTCCAAACCCACCTTGACCAGTTCACTACTTGGTGCAACCAGTGGTTTCTTCGTATCAACCTCTCCATGACCCAGGCAACCATCATAGGCCACACCACCCTCTCCTTTTTCTCCATGATTTCTACATAATCATTTATGGTCATCTCATCAAGCTCATGCCAGTCCTGAGATACTTTGCCCTCACCCTCAACAGCCACCTCACCTGGATCCCTCATCTCCTGACCATCCAGCAGAAAGTCCCTACCTGCCTCAGCCTCCTGAAACTCCTGTCTGGCTGGACATGGGGACTGCATCCTTCCACTATCCTCCACACCTACAAATTCCTCATCCATCCTATCCTCTGTTATATCAGCGATGCCCCACCTCCTCCTTTTCCTCCAACAGATCTAGAGGCTTGATCCCCCCCACCCCGTGGTGTCCTCCTACCACTGCCACTCCTCTATCACTGCATTCCATCCTCTCTCCCTGTCCTTCATCAGGGCAATTTCCCGCACCTCCCCCTACTGGATGATGAACTGTGCCATGATAGCTACCCTTCCTACCAACTGTAGCCTGGCTTTGACCCCCCCCCCCCCGCCCTCCCCAGGGCCCCTTTTCCCCTCCCCTCCTTCCCAAGAGCGGTTTCTCTTCCTTCTGCCCCTAAGTTCTTGCACTCCCTCCTCAGCTGTTTTCCTCTCCCATAATTCCCTCCCTGGCCCCCTTCAGTGCACCCCCACCCTGTCCCCCTTTCTCTCCACCCCTTCTAGCAACGCCCCTTCCCCCCTTTCTTCTCCCTCATATCCCTATGCCTGGCAGATCCTCCCAGTTTGATCTTTGTCATCAGTGTGCTACATCAGTGTTGTGCTCGGTGCCAATCTACAGTGACATCAGTACTGTGGTTTTAATCGTGTGCTTGACTTTATCCTCCAGCTGTGCTTCGCCTTCTGTTCTTTTAATCGTTACAATGTTTTTTTTGTAACATACTTTTTCAGATTTTTATCTCCATTTTACTGTCACCCACTTTTGTATGCTCTCTTCCATCATTTCCCCCTTTTTTATATCTATGTTCCGCTATGTTTTCTCCTTTATGTTGTTTCAAACGTTTTCGTGTTATGTAGTTACTGTCTCTTGGCTGAAGAGCAGTGCCTATGCTGCTGCCGGCCCACCTCGGATGGGGAATTGAAATTCAATAAAAATAAATACAGAAATACATGATGTTAAGCTACATCTAGATCTATATGGATCCTCTGCAAATCACACTTAAGTGCTTGGCAGAGGGTTCGTCGAACTACCTTCACAGTAATTCTCTCTTATTCCAATCTTGAACAGTGCACGGAAAAGAGGAACACCTATATCTTTCCGTTTGGGCTCTGACTTCCCTTATTTTATTAAGATGATCGTTTCTGCATATGTAGATCGGTGTCAAATAAATATTTTCGCATTCGGTGGGGAAAGATGGTGATTGAAATATTGTGAGAAGATTCCGCCGCAACGAAAAACGCCTTCCTTCAAACGATGTCCACCCCAAACCTGTATCACTCAAGTGACCCTCTCTCCCCTACGCCTTTATAATACATAACGTGGTTCTCTTCTTTGAACTTTCTCGATGTACTCCGTTAATCCTATCTAGTAAGAAACCCACACCGTGCAGTAGTACTATAAAATAGGACGGACAAGTGTATAGGCAGTCTCTTTAGTAGATCTGTTGCATCTTGTAAGTGTTCTGCCAATAAAGCGCAGGTTTTGATTCTCCTTCTCCAAAACACTTTCTATGTGTTCTTTCAAATTTCAATTGTTCGTAATTGTAATTCCTAAGCATTCAGTTGAATTTACGGCCTTTAGATTTGACTGATTTATCGTGTAACCGAAGTTCGACTAATCATGCGGATGACTTCACACTTTTCGTTATTTAAGGTCAACTGCCAATTTACGTACCATACAGATACCTTTTCTAAATCGTTTACAATTTGTTTTGGTCTTCTGATGACTTTACTAGTCGATAAACGACAGAATCATCTCCAAACAACCTAAGACGGCTGCTCATATTGTTTTCTAAATCGTTTATACAGATAAGAAACAACAGTGGGCGTATAATACTAAATTTGGGAACGTCAGGAATCACTTCTGTTTTAATCGATGACATTCCTTCAATTACTACAAACTGTGACTTCTCTGGCAGGAAATCGTGAATCCAGTCACACAACTGAGACAATAGTCCACAAGCACGCAATTTGACTACAAGCTGCTTGTGAGGTACAGTGTCAAAAGTCTTATGGAAATGTAGAAATACGGAATCAATTTGAAATCCCTTGTCAATAGCACTCAGCACTGTGTGCGAGTAAAGAACTAGTTGTGCTACACAAGAACTATATGTTCTAAATCCATGCTGACTGTGTGTCAGTAGACTGTGTGTCAATAGACTGTGTGTCAATAGACCTTTCTATTCGAATACAATATATATTCCAAAACCCTGCTGCATATCGAAGTTAATGATATGGGTATGTAATTTTGTGGACTACTCCTATTGCCTTTCTTGAATATTGGTGTGATGTGCGCAACTTTGTAGTCTTAGGGTACGGATAATTCTTCTAGTGAGCTGTTGTATATGACTGTTAAGTATGGAGCAATTGCATCAGAATACTCTGAGAGAAACCTAAATGGGATACAATCTGGACCGGAAGACTTGCTTTTATTCAGTGATTTTTGTTCCGAAAATATATACTTCTAAACTACTCATGTTGGCAGCTATTCTTGACTCGAATTTTGGAATATTTACTTCGTCTTTCTTTGGTGAAAGTGATTTATCCTCCGAACAAGTCACAGCCAGGGCAAAAGCACCACAGGCACAAAGATGAGAGCTGGTGCCAGTGCCATAGAGACTCGCCACTTGCGCGAGTTCCACCAGCGCCACGGGCGGCGCTGACGATAAAGATATCGACTTCCCCTCGGCCAATTGCTGGCCGAGTTCAATCCCACAATGACCGGACGACGGACAGAAGCCTACTCGGAAGATAGGAGAGCAGCTCTGGCCCTCTTGGTTATTGGTCATCGTCCGGGACTGTCTCCGACAGGGAACGTAGCTTAGTGAACGGACAACTTTTGCAAATTGCATTTGTTACGTACTGTGTAGTTTAACGGTGATTATTTGCACTTACTTATTGAGGGCCTTTTTTGTGTTATATTATCTGCAGTGTAGCAGATTCATTATTCAGCAAGTCACAAAGACAAGTAAACCTCTTTAACTCATTCGTGTGACTTCGTTACTAATTTGTTGGAGTGTTGTAGAATCTATCCTATTACTTGACCCTGGGGCATAGCTGTATAACAGTGGCAGGGAGAAACTGTGTTAGCGGTGAACTGCCCAGAAGCTGTTTCACCAATTCTCAAACTCGGCTTACCCTAGCAAATAGTGGCAACACGGTCTCCATAGCAGTGGCTACGAGAACTTTACAAAACTGGCGGCGAGGGTGTAAAAAGTAAGGAATTTCGGAAGGCTGTGTTTAGTAACCCTGCTTTCGCAGCATTGTCATCGATAGTACACATCATCAAAAAACGTTTTGCATCACCTCGGTTCCGAGAGTTCCGGAACCTGTACAGAAAATTGTTATAGAGATCAACATAAACATAATTTCCGTCCTTTTTATTGCTCATGAAAACCACACATTGCATGTTGTACCACCATACAGCGAGACTTTCGTAGGTGGTGGTCCAGATTGCTGTACACGCCGGTACCTCTAATACTCAATAGCATGTCCTCTTGCATTGATGCATGCCTGTGTTCGTCGAGGCATACTATCCACAAGTTCATCAAGACACTGTTGGTCCAGATTGTGCCACTCCTCAATGGCGATCCGGCGTAGATCCCTCAGAGTCGTTGGTGGGTCACGTCGTCGATAAACAGCCCTTTTTAATCTATCCTGGGCATGTTCGATAGGGTTCATGTCTGGAGAACCTGGAGGCCACTCTAGTCGAGCGATGTCGTTATCGCCGGCCGGAGTGGCCGAGCGGTTCTAGGCGCTACAGTCTGGAACCGCGTGACCGCTACGGTCGCAGGTTCGAATCCTGCCTCGGGCATGGATGTGTGAGATGTCTTTAGGTTGGTTAGGTTTAAATAGTTCTAAGCTCTAGGGGACTGATGACCTCAGAAGTGAAGTCCCATAGTGCTCAGAGCCTTTTTTTTTTTTTGATGTCGTTATCCTGCAGGAAGTCATTCACAAGATGTGCCCAACGGGGGCTTCAAATTGTCGTTCATGAAGACGGATGCCTCGCCAATATGCTCCCGATATGGTTGCACTATCGGTCGGAGGATGGTATTTACGTGTCGTACAGCCGTTACGGTGCCCTCCATGACCAGCAGCGCTGTACGTCAGCCCCACATAATGCCACCCCAAAACATAGGGGGAACCTCCACCTTGCTGCACTCGCTGGACCGTGTGTCTAAGGCGTTCAGCCTGACTGGGTTGCCTCCAAACATGTCTCCGACCATCGTCTGGTTGAAGGCATATGCGACACACATCAGTTAAGAGAACGTGATGCCAATCCTGAGCGGTCCATTAGGCATGTTGTTTTGCCCATCTGTACCACGTTGCATGGTGTCGTGGTTTGATGGCCTTCGCCATGGACGTCGGGAATGAAGTTGCGCATCATGCAGCCTATTGTGCACAGTTTGAGTCGTAATACGACGTCCTGTGGCTGCAGGAAAAGCATTATTCAAGATGGTGACGTTGCTGTCACGGTTCATCTGAGCCATAATCCTTAGGTAGCGGTCATCCACTGCAGTATTACCCCTTGGGCGGCCTAAGCGATCCATGTCATCGACATTTCCTAATTGTGTCTTCTCCTTGTCCGAACAACATCGCTTTGATTCGCTACAACACAATAGTGGACCAAAGTTCGTTTTGGTGCATTTTGTTAGTGCAGGTTGCCTACATCAGGAGCAGGTATGCACTCAGGGTCAGACCTATTGTTTTCCTTTGATTGACAGGTCATTAACCTATTGTTCTCCTTTGATTGACAAGTTCTTAGCCTATTGTTCCCACACCCTCTCCACATCCCCCCCCCCCCCCCTCAAGAAGCCTCTCCCCATTCTGCTACAGGTACACTTCCATGTTTTTCATGTTTGAGTTATTGGAATAGCTCCTCTCTCTCTAATCAATTTGATTGGCTAGTTAATTAAATTGGCCAAATAATTAACTTCTCCCCCTCTGGTGAACCCCATCCCCTCCTGGAAATTGGCAGGAAAAAGACTCAATTGATCGGTCATTTGGAGGGAATTCGGCAGCAGTGTGTGGAATTTTGTTTAAACATGTTGGACAGTGTATAGAATATTGTTTAATTATTTATGGCAGTTTATGGATTATATTTATTTAATTAAAGAATTTGTCCAGAAATAGATTGATGTGTATGGACTATTGTTTGAACAATTCAGACAATGTGTGGAATATTGTTTATTTAAACAATTTCGGGGATTGAAGGCAGTCTATGGAATATATGGAAATTGGTGGCTCTTTGATTGAGAGAAAGGGTCTCATAACTGGAAATTCAAGGGTATATTGTTTATTTATAAAAAATTCAGTTTGTGTGGGTTGGATTCTCTTGCTCATTATTCTCTGCTGTCTGGAAAGATGTAGGTATTGTAAGAAGTAATTGCATGGGACAAACATGCTGCATAACCTGATGTTTGGCACTGTACTCTTGGTGTCTTATCCTAATGTTCGGCCCTTTGTCGGCACTTAACCTATTGTTGTGTTAAGTGGTTTTCCTTGTCTCTCCATTTCCTATAACTACTGTACCGTCTTTCAACCAAATTAAGTAATTAGCTATGTCCTCCCACCATTTTCTGTTACACTTTTCAGATTTCACATGCTTTTGAGTGCTATTTCTGGCATATTCTTCTTTGCCACCCAGTAGTGGACTACTGACCTATTTAGCGGAACATGAAACCCCACAACATTATGGCGCAATTCGAGGAATCTGCAGCCTACACGGTCCCAGAACCGTCTGAGCCTCTGATTCAAACCGTCTGGTCGTCTCTGTAACAGAGTCCCGCAATCGGTCCTGTCGATTATGCTACAAATTGTGAGCACTGCTTTTATTCCACAAGCAAGACTGGCAGCCCTTACCACTTCTAACAGCCATTCGAAACCAGAGATAATCTCTTTCTATCCAATGCGACACACAGCAATGATAACGGCGTGTGCCACCACCTGCAGCTGGCTGCACCCTGTGCTCTTCATGGCATCCAGAAGGACCCGATCCGCCTCTGGAATGACTCCATTCGGTAAGTACACGGAGTACGCATTGGTTTTCTTCCCCTCCTTGGTAGCGATGTGCCTAAGGGACCGCATAACGCGCCTAACATTGGAACTCCCAATTACCAATAATCGCACCCTCTGTGAATGCCCAGATCTTGCAGAAAATTCCTCTGAAATAGGACAGGCGACTGCGTCTCGCTGAGGGACAGCGTCAGGCGCAGACAGCACCTGAATCCTTTTTGTCAGACTAACCGGCGAGGCCTTATGTGCGGCCCAGAGGCGACCTTCCACTCGACCACGGGTGAGGGGTTAACCTCAATGCCACTGGTGCGGACCGATCAATGACAGATTTACCGATTTGAAGAACAGGAAAAACCTGAACTTGAATGTGGCTGTTTAAGCAGTATATGTTGTGGCGTAACAAGACAGCCACGCCACGGAAGTAGCCGAAAGGCACGCGTTTAGCTCACGTAGGCAAGAGATAGGTCTGTAACAGGATACGTAATGAATGCTATAAAGAAAAGTACGTAGCTTCTGGAATACTTAACTCGCTCTTGACGATACAAGTGAGACTCTTTAGATACAAGCTATGTAAGGCAAATGGCGCCTTGCTAGGTCGTAGCCATTGACTTAGCTGAAGGCTATTCTAACTATCTGCTCTGCAAATGAGCGAGGCTTCGTCAGTGTGCATCGCTAGCTACGTCGTCCGTACAACTGGGGCGAGTGCTAGTACGTCTCTCTAGACCTGCCGTGTGGTGGCGCTCGGTCTGCTATCACTGAAAGTGGCGACACGCGGGTCCGACATGTACTAATGGACCACGGCCGATTTAAAACTACCACCTAGCAAGTGTGGTGTCTGGCGGTGACACCACAGTATACATTGTTCATCTCCAGAGCAACAGGAACAGTCCAGTCAAAATTAGTTAGAACTATCTCCACGCAAGCGGTCGACATCAATTGTTTTGTAAGATATTGATGACAGTGTACTAGAGAAAATTTATGAAGACTATTACAGTCGCGGTTCCAATTCATACAGCAAACTAATGAGGCGCTGTAAGTGCATTAAAAGTAAATCAAATTGCAAATTAATTCTAAATTTTGTTTCTAGCAAAGGGCGAGAAGAAGCTCGCCTCAAAGGAAACACTGCCACAATTACAAACTATAATTATAAACTCCAGAAATCGCGGCAAACACGCCACATGGGGTTGGACGTTAGCCTGCCACAGGAAGCGTACCGAGTGCGGTGGTCGGATTGACAGCTCGTATCTTATCGTTGAAGCTCAGTACACCAATAAGCATCACTGTGACCTCGCTTTCTCGCCATAAATCTGATTTAAAGAAATACTCTGGCTTTTTGTATCGGTACTGACTTGAGCTCAATTTATTGTATTAATAACGTTCGGCCTCTTCTGTATTTTTGGCCAACGACTTGGCGTCGATCGGCCTAGTCTATATCAGGCTGCAACCAATAGTCACGACGAGGAACTCAATTCCATACGTGCTGTTAGTTTATCATGGAGGCAAAGTTTATTGATTATAGCAGTAGCAGCTGATGGTGCTACAGCAACAACAGTAACAACAATAGTAACAACAACAACAGGAACAAGAACATAAACAGAAAATTCAGTGACGCTTTGAAGTACTAAAGAAACCACGAGAGACTTGCTGAAGTCGTGTAGTGGCCAACTATTCCGGGTAGCCACATTTTGTACATGGAAGAGGTGATGGAACGAATTAGGATGTTCATAAAAATTAAACTCAGCAATCGTACCTGGAATTTAAGTGAACGATCATGAGAGAGAATGGAGATAGCACTGACGCGGTTAACGCTCTATCGTTTTATATGCTGATCTGATTTCCTGAATATTGTGATAAAGGTGTGTAAAGGAGGATGGGAATCCATCAGGGGAGAGAAAGCGCTGGAGGGAGACCTCTAGATACACTTGGCGTCCTCCCTTGGAACATAGGAGGCTGTTTCCTTTCAAGATGGACAGTGGACTCAGGGCCAGGGAAGGTACCAGGCCACGGACCGCCAGTCCCGAGGGTCAATACAAAGAGACGCGTGATGTGACGCCATATTAAAATGCAACCCTACCTGTTCCCACAATCTAACTTATAGTCCGTACCACGTGTCCACAGGTTAAGGAGAAAAACTTTCTTTGTTGGTTGAGGGATCTCAGAGAAAGGCTGTTGGCATCTCTGAATTTTCTAAAGAACATGCTCCAGTTGCAGATAACATCTTTAGAAAGTATACCCAAAACATCAACACCAAAAAACTATTAATGTAGAGTGATGAAACTTATGGAATACATGTGTGTAGGTACCATATTTAAGAGATTTACTTTGCAAGATCAGAGGTTAATGTAAGTGCGAGATAAGCTATTGCAAATGTGAAACGCTGGTACATTAATAACCGGTGTAACCGCCAGAAAGGTGAACGCAAACATGGAAATGTGCATGCATTGTGCCGTTCACGTGCCGGATTTCAGTTTGTGGGATGGATTTCCGTGTATGTTGCACTTGGTCCGTCAATACTGCGACAATTATTGCTGTTTGTGGATGACGCTGGAATTGTCGTCCAATGAGGTCCCATATGGGATCGATCGCAGACACATCTGATCACAGAGCCAGCCAAGGCAACATGGCGACACTGTATAGAATACGTTGGATAAATAGCTGTATGTGGTTGGGCTTCATACTGTTGGAAAACACCCTCTGGAATGATTTTCATGAATGGCGGCATAACAGATCTAATCACCAGATTGAGGTACAGATTTGTAGTTTGGGTGCGTGAGATAACCACGAGAGTGCTCTGCTGTCATATGGAATCGCACCCGAGACGATAACTCTAGGTGCAGGTCTACCGTGTCTAGCACGCAGACAGGTTGGCTGCAGGACCTCAAATGACCTCCTTCTAACCGACATACAGCCATCGCTGGCCCCGTGGCAGAACCAGTTTTCATCAGAAAACACAACAGATCTCCGCTCTGCCCTCCAATGCGCTTTCGCTTGACACGACTGAAGTCGCAAATGGCGGTGGTTTGGGGTCAGTGGAATGCACCCTACAGGGCGTCCGGATTAGAGCTGTCTTTCAAGTAACCGATTTGCAACAGTTTGTCGTGCCAGTGGGGTGCCAGTTGTCGCTCAAATTGCATCTGCAGATGCAGTACGATGCACCAGAGCCATACGTCGAGTACAATGGTATTCCCTCTCGACCTTACATTATCGTGACCACCGTTGCCAGAAATCATGTATAATGACTACATTTCTGCCAAGTATTTCTGCAGTATCGCAGAAGAAACATCCAGCTTTTCGTAGGTCTTTACACCACCACATTCAAACTCAGTGAGATATAGATAGTGGCGTATTTTTCGCCTTAAAGGCATTCTTAACTAACATTAACTCAACATAACCAACCTCAAAGGGAACTAACACTCATGACCGTTACAGCACGTATTTAACGCAAACCTGATTTGCATTCATATATTGGAGCCCTACTAACACCTCTGTTACGAGGCTGGTGCGAAATTTCAATAGACATCATTCTTCAGATGTAGAAACACGCCTTCCAACTTTCGCTTATGTCGCACAACTCCTTCTTGGTGTTACGATTTTTGTTTCATCAGTGTATTTATCATGCTAATTATGGAATAAATCAGGAACATATTTTACTCCTTGATTTTCCTTTCGTGATTAATGTAACCCATATCCAGGCAAAATTAATGGAACGTTAAAAAGTGTTCAGGGCTCCATAACTTATGACGTACTTGGAATTCCGTTGCACAACTTAAATTGTCAGCAATGGCTCTTGAGGAGCGATATGATTCTGTACCTGTACTGGTCAAACCATCGGAATAAAACAGTAAGGGCTCTTATGTTCTCACAGAATGCAAAGCGAAGAGGGACTGTTTCCAAGAATATCAACATCTACGTTTCCTACATTTGACGATTCGTAGGAAACACAGAACATATATCTCTAACGGTTTCTGCTGTATTGCAAGGCCAGTAAATTTGTGACACTGATGTTCAGTCAGCTTTGCTTTTATCCTCTAGTAATAACATTTTCGATCCTGATCGTAAATTACATGGAACAGCAGCTGGTCATTTGACGTCATCTGCAGGTTTTTGTCCTGTCATTTCAAAATGAAAACGTATGCAGTAGGGGCTAGACTAAGTTTCAGCCAGATTCAAAATTACGTAAACACCGGTATAAATCTTGGTTAGCCGACCTACATGGTCTTTGTCAACACTACAATTTTCTGAGATCTCAATATAACACATTTTATGCCGAATCTGTAGTTCGGGAAGTGTTTGTGCGTCTAGTTTCCGACCATGAAGTGAGGGCTAACACACTCCCACTTCGGAAGTCTCATCCTTTTTTAATGAGGTTGTCAACTTGGTTCAGTAACTGGAAATTGTATCAGCGGCGCAATGTGCCTTCGTAGTGCACATGTCATTAAAACTTAGTGCTACACTTTTTTTAGGCTACACTCAGCATTTTGCTTTGAACGATCTTTGAGAACATAAGGTTTTGTGGTAACACTCGCACGTAGCCAATGGGTGATGCCTGTGGTGGCAGTTAAGAAATCTAGTTGGTTGTTGGTGATTTTAAATAATCTACCATCGCTTAATGCAATGAATATGTTTAGCCCAAACGAGCTAGTGGATAAACGATCAGGGAATCAGTTCCATTTTGAGATAGATTTCGCTGACACTGACACATTTGATAAAGACTCGAAGCATCTTACCGTAACGAATACATTGTTCGGACTGCATTAACATAACGCCTTTGGTTTTTGGAGTGCTTCCACAGTTTTAAAGAAATACATAGACTAGCTTATACATGGGATACCACAAGTTGTGAGCAATCGACCTGACACTATGGTCACTGGGTAGACCCAGCAGCAAAATCTCAAAACTGTAAAACAACTACTAAAAGATATATGGCCGCTTCCTTATCTGAGGCCGGCCGGAGTGGCTAAGCGATTCTAGATGCTACACACTCGAACCGCGCGACCGCTACGTTCGCAGGTTCGAATCCTGCCTCGTGCATGGATGTGTGTTTTGTACTTAGGTTATTTAGGTTTAAATAGTTCTAAGTTCTAGGGGACTGATGACCTAAGATGTTGAGTCCCATAGTGCTCAGAGCCATTTGAACCATTTTTTTTAATTCAAAAAGTAGTACGTAATACTTGTCCACGCACGTGTGCAAAGATACGTAACCGGCGCTATTTCTCGATTCGCCATAGACCAGAGCTGGATTAAGGTCACAATACATCTACATCTACATCACACTTCGCAAGTCACCTAATGGTGTGTGGTGGAGGGTACTTTCGGTACCACTATCTGATCCCTCCAACCCTATTCCACTCACGAATACTGCGTGGAAAGAATGATTGTCGCTAAGACTCTGTAATGGCTCGAATTTCTCGAATTTTCTCCTCGTAGTCACTACTCGAGATGTATGTGGGGGGAAGTAATATGTTGTCTGACTCATCCTGAAAAGGACTTTCCCGAAATTTCAATAGTAAATCTCTCCGTGATGCACAACGTCCCTCTTGTAACGTCTGCCAGTCGAGTTTGTTTAGCATCTCCGTAACGCTCTCTCTCCTTCTAACGATCCCTTGACGAACAGTGCCGCTCTTCGTTGGATCTTCTCTATCTGCTCTATCAGTCCTATCTGATAGCGATCCCAGATAGATGAACTATACTCAAGAATCGGGCGAACAAGCGCCATATAAGCCACTTCTTTCGTGGATGAGTTACATTTCCTTAAGATTCTTCCGATGAATCTGAGTCTGGTGTCTGCTTTTCCCGCTATCTGTTTCATATGGTCATTCCACTTAAGGCCGCTCTGGATAGTTACACCTAGATATTTTACTACAGACGCTGTCTCCAGCTGTTTGTCATTACTAGTGTAGCTGTACAGTAGTGAATTTCTTTTCCTATGTATGCGCAATATGTTACATTTATTTACCTTCAGAGTCAACTGCCAGAATCTGCACCATTCATCAATACTCTGCAAGTCGTTCTGCAAATTCTTACTGTCTTCCGGTGTAGCTACTTTGGTATAAACAACTGCATCATCTGCGAATAGCCTTAAAGAGCATCCGACACTTTCTAGTAGGTCACTTACATATATTGTAAACAGCAACGGTCCTATCACACTCTCCGGTGGTACTCTGAATATTACCTTTACAACTGTCAATTTAGTTCCGTTAAGAGCGACGTGTTGAGTTCTATCTGCAACGAAGTCTTGAATCCAATCGCAGGTCTGCTAGGAGAATAATTTCTTTCGCATAGAATTTATAGAATCTAACGCCCGTTCTCACAGCTTTACTTCTGCCATTATCTCGTCTCCCACCTTCCAAACTTTACAGAAGCTCTCCTGCGAACCTTGCAGAACTAGCACTCCTGAAAGAAGGGATACTTATGAGACATGGCTTAGCCACAGCCCGGGGTATGTTTCCAGAATGAGATTTTCGCTCTGCAGCGGAGCGTGCACTGGTATGAAACCTCCTGGCAGATTAAAACTGTGTGCCGGACCGAGACTCGAACTCGGGACCTTTGCCTTTCGCGGGCAAGTGCTCTACCAACTGAGCTCAGTATCGTTGTGTTGCCGAGACACGATCCATAGCTCCACAGGCTTCTAATCGAGGAAGGTCACGTATTGCACGTAAGCCTGACTAGGAGGAGAACGTTCTAAAGCTAGTCAAAAAAAGGGAAGGAAAAAATATTAATGTTTAACGTCCCGTCAACATCGACGTCATTAGAGACGGAATACAAGCTCGGAATGTTTCGAGGATTGGGAAGGAAATCGGCCGTGCCTTTGAGAAAGAACCATCCCGGCATTTGCCTGAAGCGATTTTGTGAAATCAAGGAAAACTTAAACCTGATGTCCGGACGCGGATTTGAGCCGTCGTCCTCTGGCATACGGGTCCAGTGTTGGAACCATTGCGCCACCTTGCTCGGTATATTTGACAGGAATAACGTTGCTGGATCGTTGCCACTTTTTGTACTGACAGGACGACTGATAAGCGAAAAAAAAACTTACTACGTAACTGATAGGTTGTACCCCGTGAGAGAGGCCAGGGATGATACGAACGTCCGGACTAATTCGAAATTTGAACTCACCGATGCGCTGTCTCAGCTTACGTTAAGTGCAGCTATTGTATGTGCAGTACCATTGTTACGGTATGCTTACCTACCCATGAGTTGCCGTAACAAGTCGTTTCGCTGATTAACGTAACTGAAAACCTCTGCAAATTCTGGCTGGTGGACGAGTGTGGCAGCACTACCAACAGAGACGTCTAGTTGAACACCGAGGTGTTCCATTGGGACCCGTCGACCACCTCGAATGAGAGCGTCCGCACGTTCCAACATCGCAGGACTCAGAGCAGTATGCGGCTAGCCGGCACACGGGAGTCCGGACATATTTGTGCGATCTTGTTGCAATAATGACAGATGCCTCTCCCAACGACAAAAATGGTTCAAAAGGCTCTGAGCACTATGGGACTTAACTTCTGAGGTCATCAGTCCCCTAGAACTTAGAACTACTTAAACATAACTAACCTAAAGACATCCCATACATCCATGCCCGAGGCAGGATTCGAACCTGCGACCGTAGCGGTCGCGAGGTTCCAGACTGTAGCGGCTAGAACCGCTCGGCCATACAGACCGGCGCCCAACGACACCCCGTGCTATTGTTCACTTCCAGTTCGCCGTAGAAATTATGCAAGCGCCTCTGAATATCTGCGATGCTTTGGTTTTCTGCCAAAATAATCTCTATGACAGCTCTATGTTTGGAACGCATTTCCGTTTCAGCTGCCATTTGGGAGCTACGTATAGCGTCACCACCAATTGGAACTTCATGAAAAAATAGGAGCTGAAGTGGGATAATTCCACGATGTCGCAGAACAAACTCCAAATTTTTTCAGGCGAAATTGGCCGAGTAAAAAAAGTGTTTCATTACTTATTGAAGGCCCCTCGTATCTAATCACTTCCTTCCTCGTTTGGAGTGAGTGCTTCTCCTTACTACTGGTACAATGCGTGCCACCACTGGTTAAGAACTGTAAGGTACGACTCTTTAGATGTATGTCTTGTTATAGGGGGCGATCAAAAAGTGCCTGTTTTAGTGCGCTGCAGCAGCGTATATGCACCTGAACGCGACCCCGATGCGGATATACAGAATGGTTCAAAATCCGTATTATTTGCTCTATGGGTTGTAAAGCCTTCATAAGGAGCCCATGTTCTGAAATGCACCGGTTGGATGTAAAATCAGTTTGAGGCTCGGATCATTTAAAATCCCCCTTCACGGTACGCACACAGCAGCGTTTGGAGCGAGTGCTTCTCGTCACTATTGGTATAATGTGAACTCTTTCCTGTTTGCCGCAGGAGCACATAACATTGGCAATCTTTCGAGTACTTGTTCTCGGGTGACGAAGGACGTCCTCTTCAAAGTCGAGAGTCCTTCGCGTCCATGGAGCACAACAGCTAGCCCTCCTAGTTTCGAACGTATCAATTTCTCGCAACCGTTGTTGTAGGCGGACGAAGGTGTTAACGTGATGTCATAGTTACGACAGGGACTGATGAGGCACCCTCTTCTCAGCGTACCGTGAATTGGGAGATTCGAAAATGATCCGATCTTCAAACTGATGTTACGACCAAACGGTATATTTCCGGACACGGGTTCCCTACTAAAACTTCATCTGCTAAGTCCCCACTACAACCGCTAGAAGACTATAACAGGAATTTGGAATCAGCCTGCATGAACACCGACATGTAGGCAATATGTACGAACGGAAATTTTTTGGTGGCCCTTTGTACTTCAAAGCATGTTTCCTGTATTGTGCAACCGATAGAAAAGTATGGGATGTTGGAATCCCGTACAATAAATATCTTGATAATTTCCAATGTTTTATCTGTTACTCAGTCGCTACCGTACCATTCCGAAAATAAATGCTAAACGCTGTTTGTGTTAAATTCGATTTCAAAAGCTCCGCAAAAGTTAACGTATTCGACACATTCTGCTTGCGTAGAAACCGAGTGATAAAATTTATGTAGCGTGTTAAAATATAGTATTCCATATTCTGAGAAGTGATATTAGGGATCAAAGGAAGAAAATAGTGTGCTGTAAACGTGAGCTCTAAAGTGCATACCTTCAGAGCTATGACCACTTGTTCATCTTCGGTACTGTGAAACACACCTGTTCTACGACAAATTGTTTACTTCCAATACTTTGAGAGGTGGGAGTATGGACCAAAACAAGTAGGAAATGTCCGGTGAACAGTAAACATAGGCATACCTTAAGAGCTATGAGCACTTGTGCAGTGGAAGAGGCGTGTTTCACAGCAGCGAAGACGAACGAGTGCTCGTAACTCTTAAGCTGTGCATTTTAAAACTCATGTTTACTGGATATTTTTTTCTCTTTTCAGTCTACACTACCACCTCTCATAGTATGGGAAGCGAAAAAGCTTGCAGCAGAAGAGTTGTGCTTCACAATAGCGAACATAAACCAGTGCTAATATCTCTCAGGTATACGTTTTAGGGCCTATGTTTACCATAACTTTTTCTTGTTTTGGTCCATATTACCACTTCTAAAAATATGGAATACCGTTTTAAGCAGACTATACAGGTGTTATTTTCTCCATATATCATTACTTTAACCCGCAGTCTGCGTCATCATTCATTTTGCCAACTTTTTACTTAACTGTATTGTTAAACAGCTTGCTTATCATAAAAATTACAGGATACTTGCATCTGTAATGCCTTTTCCCAGGCGTTGAAAGCCATATTATGTCTGAAATACACTATGTGATCAGAAGTATGTGGACACCGAGCTGAAAATAGCTTACAAGTTCGTGTCGCCTTCTATCTGTAATGCTGGAACTCAGTATGGTGTTGGCCCACCCTTAGCCTTGGTGACAGCTTCCACTGTCGCAGGCATACGTTCAGTCAGGTGCTGGAAGGTTTCATGGTGAATGGCAGCCTATTCTTCACGGAGTGCTGCACTGAGAAGAGGTATCGATCTCGGTCAGTGAGGCCTGGCACGAAGTCGGCGTTCCTAAACATCCCGAAGGAGTTCTATAGCATTCAGGTCAGGACTCTGTGCAGGCCAGTCCATTACAGGGATGTTATTGTCGTGTAACCACTCCGTCACAGGCAGTGCATTGTAAACAGGTGCTCGGTCGTGTTGAAAGATGCAATCGCCATCTCCGAATCGCTCTTCAAAAGTGGGAGGCAAGAAGGTGCTTAAAACATCAATGTAGGCCTGTACTGTGATGGCGCCACGCAAAACAACAAGGGGTGCAAGCCCCATCCATGAAAAACGTGACCACATCATAACACCACCGCCTCCGAATTTTACTATTGGCACTACACACGCTGGTAGATGACGTTCACTGGGCATTCGCCATACCCACACCCTGTCGTAGGATCATCACATTGTGCACGGTAATTCGTCACTCCACACAACGTTTTTACACTGTTCAACCGTCCAATATTTACGCTCCTTATACCAAGTGAGGCATCTGTTGGCATTTACCGGCGTGAAATGTGGCTTATGAGCAGCCGCTCGACCAAGAAGTCCAAGTTTTCTCACCTACCGCCTAACTGTCATAGTACTTGCAGTGGGTCCTGATGCCGTTAATTCCTGTATGATGGTCTGGATAGATTTACGCCTATTACACGTTACGACCCTCTTCAACTGTCGGCGATCTCTGTCAGTCAACAGACGAGGTCGGCCTGTAGACTTTAGTGCTGTACGTGTCCCTTCACGTTTCCACTTCATTATCACATCGGAAACAGTGGACCTAGGGATGTTTAGGAGTGTGGAAATCTCGCGTACAGACGTATGACACAAGTGATACCCAACCACCTGGCCACGTTCGAAGTCCGTGGGTTCCAAATGGTTCAAATGTCTCTGAGCACTATGGGACTTAAAATCTGAGGTCATCAGTCGCCTAGAACTTAGAACCACTTAAACCTAACTACCCCAAGGACATCACACACTTCCATGCCAGGGGCAGAATACGAACCTGCGACCGTAGCGGTAGCGCTGTTCCAGACTGAAGCGCTTAGAGCCGCTCGGTCATACGGGCCGGCTCCGTGGGTTCCGCGGAGCGCCTCATTCTGCTCTCTCACGATGTCTAATGGCTACTGAAGTCGCTGATATGGAGTAGCCGGCAGAAGGTTGCAGCACAATGCACCTAATATAAAAACGTACGTTTTTGGGGTGTCAGGATACTTTTGATCACATAGTATGATTTAATGGAATACATATTGATAATTCAGTTTTTAAAAATAGGTTATGTTACAGTATCCAATTAATTAACTCAGCTGGGCGTCAGTCATATTACCATAATTCAGTTAAACATACAACGCAGGAAGAGAGATCGTATTGTAGAAATGTGATACGGAAATGTGGGGCATCAGGCAGTGAGGCATTAGCTTTGCGAAGTCGATGGACTGAAACATGACCAATAAGCATAACCAACTTACAAAAGCTTTATAGTCGAATGGTTGACTGAGAAAAACAAATATACATCGGTTCCCATAGTCCGAGAGTCTCCCAGGCTGTAGTTTTGAGCAGCTAGTGATACACGTTATATCGGATTACAAGCTGTGGTGCAGAGCGAGACGAGGCTGGTGTATACGAGAGGAAGCAGTGGGGAGGTGTGGGTGGCAGGCGTCACTGCCGTGCGTCGTTATCAGATCATCAGGACGGAAAGCGGTCAGCTTAGTTTGTGGAACAGGAAGGAGGCTGTGCCAGAACTTGCCTAGGTTACAGTCCTGAAGCAGCAGCGGCATCCTGATTTTCCAAGGCTCCAACACAATAGATTTGTGTGTGCTACTTGTGCTTTTTCGAGACTCTATCTAAACTGCATTATCCCGGAGTGTTCACCTGCCATTACTCTCCTTTTCCCAAGCCGTACTCTGACTGGTTCAACCGCTGTAAGTTCTGTAGTCAGTGGGGTTGTGAAATTTCAGATTCGTTGATTGCACTGTCTTTTTGCTGCCAGTTTACTCATCTGCCATACAAACACCCTTCAGAAACACATTGCAACTAGGATTTAGATGTTGTATTACCACATGCTTCTCGCCACGGCTTCATTCCAACTGACTCAGGTTTTCAGTGTAGTCGTTCTGCACAGCCGTAGGTACTCTCCAGTGACGATCATTTCCTGTGGCCAAGTAAGCGGCTAGAGCTTAAGAGCTTTAAGAAGTATGCCAAGCCACCTGCTATCTAACAGATAACGGGAGGTTTCTAGGACGACCTCTTCTTTACGATTTCTGCTAATTGCCATTGTGGAACAGAATCGTATACAGTGTCTACATCCGTAAATAAAATAAAATCAGATGCAAATATAATCACTCACATAATAAATCAAACCATCCTACGTTTAGCAATACTTACACAAATTTTGTAATGGGAGCATACAGTTTATGTAACTTGTACATACCTCATCGTTATTCAGTGATACATCTCTGAATAAGGGAATAAGGCTCCTAGCTGACTGTCCTTCACTACCCATTTCTGTAAACAATGAAGTTCCACTTCCATCAGCCGGTGTGCGTTGTTACCCGGTAAACACGGATATCGGGCTGGATGTTGTCCTAATGGGACAGAGAATGCGAGTGGAACGATTTTCTTTCTATTAAGCTTGAGATCGAATCTTTCCACCTTTCATATTGTGTATAAATAGCAGAGTTCCAGTATCTCATCATTTCAGGTTGTATTTCGGCTGAACAACGTTTATGGCTGAGATTACAAATGGGCCATCCTGAGTAATATATTCCACGGTTCTCCAATAAAACAGCTAATACTGATACCGTGGTTTGCAGTTTTGTAATATGATATCATTCATCGCTGATGAAATCATTATCCAAAACACATTCACAAAATTAAAAGGCGTGGGTTGTGACCCACTATGACAATGACAGCTGCAATGTTCATATGATCTCCGCACTTTAAAAGTCGTAGCTGCCATTGACGCTGCTCTCCGCTGTAGCTGGGCACGCTGTATCTGATAGCACCACCGCCCCATATACACTGCTGCTAATTAATATTGCAAATTCATGAAGTGAGCGTATAAAAAATGTCAAATGGTCATGATAGGCACTAAATGCTCGGATATACACAAAGGAGGTACGAATAAAGCCAATCTATATCCTGTCTATCAGGAAATATTTCGCAGTGGGTCTGTACTCATAAATCACATTTCACCGTTATTTTTTGCCTGGTGTAAGACTGAGATATCTCTACCTGAACTTGTCGACATTAGACAGTGGTAGAATCGTGGGCTATGCAGACTGCGGTCAACTGTTCAGCGATATTACTATTCGCGTTGGTTGGGATTCAAAGACTGTCATCCGAATACGCAGCCTAAGGCTAGATGAGGACACCGCCAGACTAGCGCCCTGGAAAACAAACAGTTCACTCGGCCGTGCAGAACCATACAGCTGCGTTAGGAAAGGCGCTTGTTTTCAGCAAGATAAGGATGCATTCGACAGCATGCGTACCTAATATTTTCCTAAACGCCGCTCATAAAAACTGGATTTTATTGTGCTCATATCTCAGGTTCTGTTGGTAATGGAAATGCCGTGTGGCTATGGCCTCCCGTCGGGTAGACCGTTCACCTGGTGCAAGTCTTTCGAGTTGACGCGACTTCGGCGACATGCGTGTCGATGGGGATGAAATGATGATGATAAGGACAACACAACACCCATTCTCTGAGCGGAGAAAATCTCCGACCCAGCTGGGAATCGAACCCGGGCCGTTAGGTATGACATTCCGTCGCGCTGACCACTTTTTTTTTGCCCTAGACCGCTTTTTTTGGTAATATTCACTAATATCATGAAATTATGTGAACACATCGGCGAAAGAGAAAAGAAATATAAGTTCTGGTTGAAGAAAAAGAAGGGAAAAAGGAAAAGAAAAAAGAAATAAAATCCGCGCAATCTGCGACGCGCTCTCCCATCCACGGAGGTCAGAAGTAGAGTAGATCGTAGGCGGTTGAAACTCTGAGACCGCCGGGGGAAGAGGGGTGGGTGCCCTCTGAGCCAGGCAAACCCCAACTCAGTGGAGGTCTAACAAAGACCGCTCGAAGATAGTTAGCAAATAATGTTCGATAACGTGGCGTGTTTTCGAGAGCTTCATGGGCTGTTCGTAAATAGGTCCAGAAGTCGAGGCGGGATTTAGGTCCCTCATGAAAGAGATAAGCGACCGCCCACCCTTTGACCCACGTAATAGCATGACATTTGGCGGCGGGAAAATGTCGGCCCTCCGGGTATAGAAACATTCGAGGTTCGATTGTGTCTGGTGGCACCCGGAGATAGCAGAACTTTTTTTTTTTTTTTTTTTTTTTTTTTAAAAAAAAAAAAAAAAAAAAAAACCTTTATTTCTTTTCATAATAGTTATACAATAATGACCCACCACCTTAATGATTAGTGGGTCCTACATTCCTAACCTAACAATAGCAGCTATACATTTTCCTTGACTTAACTACAGACAGTTCAACAAAGATTTCAACTAGGCAGACTACTTCTTAGTTTACTATCTAGCATAACTCTAATTACTACTACTAGTTACTACTAACTGCCTGCAGCGTTACATTGTGCCAGTTAATGATATAAACCTACTTGATGCCCTGCTCATAGAGCTAATCCCTATGAGCGAGCCCCTGGCACAGGGCGGGCAAGGGTTAAATTATCGCTGCAGGTTCCTATCTTACTATCCTATTCTAATTAACTACGTCTATTTTCTAATCTATGTCAAAATCGGTGCGTGTCTTGATCGGGAGTTGCCCCAGTCCCCCTGGTCCTGGTCGTGGCGGATTCCAACTATAAGTCGACCTGTCCACGAACCGGCGGTATGGGATTGGGGCGGTGGTCGCATTCAGTGTTGTCTACTTAATGAAGTTCTCTCAAGAAAGTTGTCAGAACTTTGTGTGATACCTCGTTTACTAATGTATTTAGTCTGTGAAATGTTTCCTCCTGTCTTAAAAGGTCATAGGTGTTTGTGCTAGGTAATTGTTGTCTCAGTGTCCCGGCTACATCATCGAAAAGGGGGCACTCATAAACCACATGGTCAGGAGTACCCTCCAGTGCGCCACAGTCACACGCAGGCGTAGCCTTTCTCCCAAACCGACAAAGATATGTCGGATAGGGGCCATGACCGGTGAGAAAGTGGAACAATCCCCGAGTTGGCTTGAAGTACTTCATTTTCAATCTTTCCCTTACGTCTGGTAGGAACTGAAAGGTTCTTCTACCAGTTTCGTCCAATTCCCATATTTCCTGCCACAGGCTTACCCCCCTTTCCCTAATCTCACCTTTGTCCCTAACTGGTGCTCCTATAATTTCTTCTACCTTGGTAATAACCCCCTTTTTAACCCAGTACCAAGCTGCCTGTTCCCTAATCTTTATATCTAGGGGACAGAGTCCCATTATGATTAACAGGGCTCCTCCTGGGGATGTTCTGTAAGCTCCCACAGACCTTAATATCATATTTCTTTGTACCCTCCTCACCGTCATAGCAGGCACCACCCTCGTGAGCCTGTGAGCCCAAACTCCTGAACCGTAACCCATTATTGACGTGAGTATACTGTTGTGATAGAGTTTAATTAATTGAGGCGGAAGGTGAAATCTCTTGTGTCCTATGGTGATCAGATTATTTAGTGATTGTAGTGCTTTCTGGGTCACGGTTTCTATGTGCTTTGCGAAATTCCACCTTTCATCGATGATGATTCCTAAGTATCGTGTCTCTCGTCTCCTAAGAACGGGTATGCCGTCAATTCTCACGGTAGGGTTCCTTATCAATTGTCCTTTGAGTAGCAAGTAAGTCGACTTGGTCGGTGAAATAGTCATTTTGGTCCTGTGGCACCATAGTTGCAGTATGTCTATTGCTCTCTGTATTTTTGGTTCTATGTCCTCGCGACTTCGGCCGCCTACCAGCAGGAGGAGGTCGTCGGCGTAAGCTATCACCTCTAGCACATCATCACTCTGTTGTAAACTTTCCAGAAGAGGCTCCATGTGGATGTCCCAAAATAGGGGACCCAGCACAGAGCCCTGAGGGCAACCTTTAGTGATAGTTTTCCGGACTTTCCCGCTAGGGGATGATAGCCATACCTCCCGGTCTTCACAATAGCTCCTCAGACAGCCATATAGCAGCCCTGGACACTCCTTCTCCCGTAAGCAGGAGAAGAGCGAAGGCCACCACAGGCTGTCAAAGGCGCCACTGATATCCACCATGATGCCAACCACATACTTACACGGGGCTGAGCCACAGACCTCGGCCGCTAGGGCGATTGCATCAGATGCCGATCGGCCCGGCCTGAAACCGAATTGCCTGTCGCTCACCCCGTGCAGCATGCGGTGAGCAGTCAGTCTGTCTGCTAGTAACTTTTCAAGTAATTTGCCGAAGCCGTCCAGCAGGCAAATGGGCCTGTAGGATTTGGCCTCTGCAGGGTCCTTCTCGGGGCCCTTTTTAATGATCACCACATTCGCAGTTTTCCATATTTTAGGGAATTTGCCTTGCCTAAGGCATGCATTGAAAGTGTGTGTGAGTGGCGCAACTAACTGTGGGGCTAAAAACTGCACTACCTCCGCCACAATGCCGTCCGGCCCGGGGGCTTTTCCCTTTTTTAGGGACTTAATAAGGGCAGCAACTTCCTCTTCAGAGAAGGGGAGGACCGCCACGTCGTTTTCATACCTATGAAGGTCTTCTTCACGTAATTGACGTTGCTCTTCGGTGTCCTCATTTCTATCATCGTCAGGCAACAGCGACTGGAGGAGGACCTCGGCAGTTTCCTGCCAAGATTCCGTCATCCCGCCCCCGTGCCTGAGCGTAGAAATCATTGTTGGGGAACGAATCTTTTCCCTTACCAGTCTATATGGTACGCCCCAAGGATCGAGGGCCAGTTGACTGGTTACGAAATTTTCCCAGCTAGTTGTTCTTGTCTTTTGTAGTTCCTTTTGAAAGTTCTCTTTTGCCTCCCGGTATAATTGCAACCATCTTTGCTTCTCCCACCAGACGACACTGCGCTGGTAGTGCTTCCTCAGTCTCCTGACTGACTGGCGTAGCTCCTGCAGTTCGGCTGACCATGGTGCCGGTGTGGCCGCCACGGCCCTCCTCCTGGTTGGTACGGCTACCTCAATCGCTCTTGTTATTGCGCGCACCAGTCCTTCTGCTCTGTCGTCCACGTTCATGTCTTGTCCTTCGTCTCCTTCCGGTAATGGAGGGATGTCGCACTCTCTGGCTAGACGTTCCCAATCTGCTTTCCTAAAGTTCCTTTGCACCTCCCACCCCATGGCCCAGCGGCACTCTCTGTCACCAATCATGAAGGTAATCAGATTATGATCACTAGTGGTGGCATTATCTTCCACTTTCCACTCCCGGAGAATGTTCACTGTGTTTGGCGTGATCAGTGTCACGTCAATGTTGGTACCCTGTCCTCCTCCAGCCACATAGGTGGGGGGATTTCCTGGTCTGTTTGCCACCACTAGTTGGAGAGCCATTATCATGTCTTCAGCTTTGGCTCCATTTTCGTCCCTAGTGCCACTGTACCACAGGGGGGATTTAGCATTTATGTCAGCAGTTATGATGATTTTGCGTCCCCGCAACGCCGTGGCTACACTCACTAGATGGTCTATATATTGTTCAATTCTCTCCCCGTACTGGAAGTACATATTAATGATGATAACGATTCCGGCAGGAGATTGTATCTCCACGACGTTGCAGTGACTATTGGAAAACTGTGTCAAGGGGGTTGCACGCAGTGCCGTGTTTGTTATTAGAATAGCCGCTCTGGGGGAATCCCCACTGCTGATAGTTTGCCATGTTGCGGCAGTGAACGCAATTTTTCCAGCCAGAGAGTACGGCTCCTGTAGACAGAGTACATCCAGTCTCTTTTCCACCACTTCCTTTCGGAGCTCCTGCATTACGAGTCGACTGTTATGTGTGTTGAGTTGTCCAATTTTTATTCTAGTCGTCACGGAAAATAAGTATGTATATGGTCATGCGGCCAGGTTTTGTTCCAGTCATACGCCAGTCGGCCGTTTGCTATTACTGATTGATTGTAGATGTCGTCCAGGTCGAATTTCTCACCTCGTCTTTCAAATACTTTTTTCAGTAAGTCCCGCAGTGCTCTGAAGTCAGTGGGGAGGTTCACCGACTTTAATTGTATCCTATCCACAGCCTCCATCACCGAGAAGGTTACCCTTCGTCCGTACTCATGTCCCACCCGGACCACATGACGTAAGGCAGTGGTCAGGGTAGCCGGCTGCTCCAGTCTTGCTAATTGCATTGTGTACTCTAGATTTGGGTACACTCTCACTGGGTCTACGGGTGGCAACCTGACCACCGGACTATCTTTGGCGTCAGAGTTGGCGGTGGAGCTTGTTATAATGTTATCTTGTATAGGTTTTGTGATTTTATCCGCCACTACCACAGGATGCTCTTGCCGTTGTAGATTTTTAATCGGCAGCGTCCCCCGGCATTGGGAGGAGGGTGCTCTGATCTCTGAGGGGAGCTCAGTTTGAATACCAATGTCCCTGGTGGGGGACTCTGTCTGTATAGATTTGTCAACTACTTGAATGTCTGGGTTGATGAGCGACTTCAGGAAGCTCCTGAACCTACTCGCTCTCATTGCATCCCTCCTCCTTTTGCTCGGGGATTTATGCTTTGGCATCCTGCATGGTATGCCGTTTTCAGCCATAATCTATTCGTGATATTAATCTTTGTTCAAGCATCCTGTAGGTAGGGCAGTTCCGTCCTGTGGCTCCACAAGACTTCTTGCCGCGATTCTTACAGGGGATGCAAACACCTGTGGCCTTACAATCTTTCCTGGTATGTCCATTGTCACCGCATTTGGAGCAGGCCGACCCCCTGGTGCAGTGCCTCAGTATGTGGTCCAAGTCGCCACAGTTATGGCAACGAGGTACCACAATGTAGTCTCTAGTATTAATTGCGTGGAAACCCACGTATAGTCTGCCCAGTGATGTTATTTTCCTCCACATTGTTGCAGAGACCTCGGCAACGTGATGCACGACATCCCGGTCCCGAGGTCCCGTTTTAAATCTTAGTTTGAAATTGTTTTTAAATTCATTTTCATCAATATTCTCGAAATTTTGCTTCCTTATTGCTTCAGACAGTTCCTCATTTGTCATTATGGTAGGGACATCATATAATATTATCAAGGGGTTCCTTTTCTTGGGGGGTTCGCATTTAACAACTGCGTTTAATTTTGGATTTTCAAGTAGTTTAGTTTTGTCTTCTTCAGACGCAACTTCTACTATCACTGAGTTGCGACTGGGTTTGACACGTTTTATCTTAATCTTATCTTTGACAGGGTCAATTGTGGTAGTCAGGAGTTCCTGAATCCTTTTGACACTCGTGTCTTTCCCAGGCAAGGTCCTAAGGAAGACCGCTGTCTCCTGTTTCTTAGTTGCCCTGTCAATAGCTTCTTTTGTGTTATTTTGTCTGGTGGGGGGTTGTGCAGCCACCGCCGCCCAGGTTTTGCTTGGTTGTTGTTGCTGTTGTCTTAGCCTGGTGTTTTCTTTCTCCAATTCCTCCACTCTTCCTTCTAATTTGGCATGAGCAATTGCCCATGCAGCCAGTTCATTCTTTATTTGCAATATTGCTGCCTGGCTTATCTTTCCATTTTTGATACTTTGCTCCAGGAGCAACGTAATTTTGGAATGTCTCCTCATAACTGTATAATCCTCCTCAGTCTGTCCCAGCTCGTCCTGTTGAGAGGGATCAGACACAACAGACACTCTCGAAGGCGCACTAATATCACTCGTTTCTGGTGTGGCCATTGTGTACGAGTGATAACAAAAGAAGTGGGAGCCTGTCTCTTGCCCCGGACCGGCTCCTCTGGCATGGGGGGGGGACTCTTGCAGCTCGCCCACCGACCTCGCCCCTAGGTCAAGGGCACTTCAGAGCTGCCAGGTTCAGCACGCCGTTGCCAGCGCACTGGTCCTCGTCGAAGGCCCCGTCGTCGACGATTTCACACGACACTCCTCGGCAAGTGCACCCCGCACTCCGGAGAGGCGGATGCACCCCTCGCCCTTCGCCGCCTATTAGCCCGAGTTTCCACCTGAAGGCCAAGGACCCACTCCTACTCAGGTGGTGGGTCGGTCCCCCAGTCGTTCGGCGGTCTGGGCCCATCTAACCTGGCCCAGGCGATGTCACCACCACCTGGGTTTGGCAGAACACGCCCCGGTTACCCAGGGGCGCGGCGAAGCACCCTTGCCGACTCGCGCCGTGATCCCACGCCGACAAACGAGGTCGCCGGCATGCAGAGCACCTGCTGGTCTGTGCCCTGCGAACAGAAAGGGACTGGTGTTCGGTCCCTCGACACAGCTCCCCCTGTGCCACGCACCCTTCGCTTTCGCATCGGGTTGGGTCGCAGCTCTCCCTTTTGACGCAAGGCAGAATGCCGAGCTTGACGTCTGGCACCACGGGAAGGCGGAAAGAGCTACTTGGGAAGGAGAGGCTGTAAGAGACGCTTCACTTCCCCGAGTGAGGACTGCCGCGGCACGCCCGACTGGAAAGCGATACGCCCCAGTGCGAGCCTCCGTGCCTTACGGCGCGCCGGCAACGGGCGGGCCCGCGCCGAAACGCGCCGTCAAGCGACTGACCTCACGCCAGATAGCAGAACTTGCGCGATGTGAACCAATTTTGATGCCACATAAAGATTAAGAAACTCAACCCGTTGAAGTGTGTCCTGGCGGCGCAAGAGGTTCTGGCGGACGTCGTTGCGGATGACGTGTAATAGGCGACGGAAATTCGTTGCCGCTGTGCGTGTGACCGTGGGGGTAAAGTCAATGCCCAGGTACTGGAAAGTCTGCACAAGCGGCAGGGGCGCCACTTCACCCTCCTCTAAGCCTCGTCCAATGTGCATTGCAGAAGATTTGACAACATTCATGGCACTGCCAGCGGCAGCCCCATAACGGGTAATCAATTCGAGGACTTCCCGAATCTCAGAGCCGGAGTGAATGAGGAGGAGGAGGTCATCAGCATACGCCCGACAGCATAAAGTGTGTTGGCGTAGGGTGAGGGCAGAGAGCTTGGTCGTCAAGCCCCCAATAAGGGGCTCAAGGGCAATGGCATACAGGAGGGTAGAGAGGGGGCACCCCTGCCGTATGGAACGGCAGATAGGTACCGGCCCTGCAAAACGTCCATTGACTTGTACACGTGAACTGGAACTGTCGTAAAGACGCCGGATAACGTCGAGAAACGGAGGGGGGATGCCCATTTGGGCTGCCACCGGAAACAGGAAACGATGACGCACTTTATCGAAGGCGCTGTCGAAGTCTATAGCGACGACCGCTGCACGGAGTCTGCAGGCCGCCGCTATCGCAATTAAGTCGCGGCAATCCCCTGTGGCAGTCTGTATGTTAACCTGTCCTCCAGGCGTCGTTTGCTCTGGCGAGAGAATATGAGAGAGTGTTGTTCGGAGCCGCATTGCCAGTAAACGCGCGAAAATCTTGTAATCGGCATTCAGTAGGGTGAGCGGTCTGTAACTCGTGACCATCAAACCACGGGCTGGTTTGTGGACGGGCATGGATGTGTGTGATGTCCTTAGCTTAGTTAGGTTTAAGTAGTTCTAAGTTCTAGGGGACTGATGACCATAGATGTTAAGTCCTATAGTGCTCAGAGCCATTTGAACCATTTTTTAAGTTTGTGGACTGGTATGATGATGCCCTCAGCAAAGGCGGGTGGGATTGCTTGGTCAGATGTCATCAGTTCTTGATACATAGTCGTCCACCGTGGTGCCATGAGGTCCCGAAAGGTACTGTAAAACTCAATCGGTAAGCCGTCAATGCCGGGCGATCTGTTGGCAGCACCCTTGGGGATTGCGTTGTTGACTTCGTCTAGCGTGACCGCCACTGTCAAAGCATCCGCCTCCGTGTGGGGGAGGGTGCGCGTGACGTAATGCAAAATGGAGTCGTCTGCTGCAGTTTCAGCTTCTTCTTCACTACAAGTATGATGGTAGTGCTCGACGAATGCGTGGACGATGTCATTCTGAGTGGTCACCTGCGTTCCATGAGGCGTGGTCAGAGTGCTGATGATCTGCCGACGGCGCCGTCGTTCGTCGGACACTATATGATGCATGGATGGAATTTCTAAATCCGCGTGATCGTGGCGCCGCGTCCGTATCACGACCCCTTGCAGTTTCCGGCGTGACAGCGCAGTTATCTTCGCCTTAGTTCTTTGCCGTTCCAACTGGTTGTCCGGGGTTGGCGGATGAGCGTCCAGATCTCGGAGAATCGCGTAATAGAAGTCAACAGTGGTGCGATGCCTGTCGGCCATGTCCTTCCCGTATCTCATTAGTGTCCTCCGGATCGCCGGCTTGGCGCATTCCAACCACCATGTCAATGTCGAGTGGTAGCGGGGAAGTCGTCGTTCGCAGGCTGTCCACGTTTCAGTGACTTGTTGGCGACACGCCAGGTCATGCAAGTGGGAAGTATTGAGTTTCGATGGCCCACGGCTGCGCCATACTGATAGCGGCGGAAGGAGGACCGTACAGATGTAAGCGCAATGGTCGGAAAAGGCCAGCGGCCAGCGTTCGGCGCCCCGTACCGCAGATCTAAGAGTCTGTGAGACATATATCCTGTCTAGTCGGCTTGCCGAATGACTGGTAGGAAAGGTATGGCCAGAAAGGTCGCCGTGTTGAAGTTCCCAGGTATCGTGAAGCAGGAGGTCTCGCACCACCATACGTAGTTCCTGGCATGTAGCATAGTGGGGAATCTGATCTTTAGGATGCAGAACGCAGTTAAAATCACCTCCTAGTAGGTAATGGTCATAACGCCCGATTTCCTCGGAATAAAACTGGGCTCTTTCATGCTGTAGGTCGGTGCCTGAGGGAGCGTAGACATGAATGATGTCGCCATGGCAGTGAGTGCCATGCCCCGAGCTGATGGAAGGAAGGCGACATCGGTCACAGAAATCCCACGGCGGACGTAGATGGCCACTCCGCGGCCCATAGGATCACTCGCGGAGGCATGGGCGGTATAGCCATTGATACCAGGGAGACTAGCCAAGTGAACTTCCTACAGAAGGGCGAAATCAACATCCGAAGCCCAGAACATCTCCTGCATAAGGCGGATTTTCACCCTGGAACGGATGTTGTTGGTGTTGATGGTTGCTATCCGGTATGTCTGGTATCAGATTGCTGGAGGCTGGTCCACTCCGCTGTCCGCGCAAGGGTGTGGGCGTCGCAGCAGAACGTTATCCCGCTGTCCCGCAGGGGAGAGTAAAGGCCGGTTCCCACTAGGGCTGCCGGGCGTCAAAACCGCGCGTCAGCGGCGTGGTTGCCATGGAAACGGCGTCAGCGGCACGGTGCGGCGGGCTCTGCGTCGCGGTTTGACCATGTCGAACCGCTTCCGCTGCCGCGTGCCGCGCTCCAGGTGCGCGCCGCCAATCACAGAACGCGCTGAGCGTGACGTCAGCTACGGAACCCCGGGCCACGCGAACTTTCGCCGAACCGCTGGCGCGGACGCGGCGGCAGCTATGAAATACTTATCATCCGATTCCAAGGGAACTATACGGTAGAAAAATTTGATTCTTGGGCATGTTACAGCCTGATATCTTCTCTCAATAAAGGACCGAATTTCTTTTCGTTATTCGTGGTGGTTACTTGCAGTATCGCATTTACGTAAACCTTTACACGAAATTTTAGTGAGTGTGCAGAGGTAAAAACGCATTGCGTGGACTTTGCGTAGAGTTCATTTTAGGTAATACATTATTGCGTATGAAATTTAGTCAACATATCGAAATTGTTTTTAAAGCTGAGAGCAGATTGATAGCTATCACCGTTCTCGAGATACTGAATGATATGTCGGCGGACGGGCTGTGCCGTGAACCGCGCGCGGGTCGCTCGCGACGCGACCGATACTTCGTCCTGCTCGTCGTAAACCATATGGTTGTATCAACCGCAAATTTCGTAAACGTTTCAAGAAATCGAAACGTGTTTTTTTGCAAACGATAACTTGTGAAAAGTCACGTATTTCGTCGCATGATAAATATCCTAAATCTGTTTATCTACCGAGATATGATAGTAACTACAGTTTTTCAGAAGGGATAGATGAATTTTTTTAAACGGCATTTAATAGCATGTCGAATGAGAAGTTAAACCGAAACTAATTTGCTGGTATGTCATAAGATGTAATTTATTAAATATCTAGAGCTATTGATTATTTCCTTTGGTAAGTAACAAACTTTTTTTTCTTTATCCACTGTACTTTACTGATTCAAGACGCTTTTCGCCTTTTACTTTAAGGCATCTTCGGTGGAATCTAGAATGATTCAGTTTTGTTTTGATAATCTGTATATTGAGCAAGCAGTAAAGGAAACAAAAGAAAAATTCGGAGTAGGTATTAAAATTCATGGAGAAGAAGTAAAAACTTTGAGGTTTGCCGATGACATTGTAATTCTGTCAGAGACAGCAAAGGACTTGGAAGAGCAGTTGAACGGAATGGACAGTGTCTTGAAAGGAGGATATAAGATGAACATCAACAAAAGCAAAACGAGGATAATGGAATGTAGTCAAATTAAATCGGGTGATGCTGAGGGGATTAGATTATGAAATGAGACACTTAAAGTAGTAAAGGAGTTTTGTTATTTAGGGAGTAAAATAACTGATGATGGTCGAAGTAGAGAGGATATAAAATGTAGACTGGCAATGGCAAGGAAATCGTTTCTGAAGAAGAGAAATTTGTTAACATCGAGTATAGATTTAAGTGTCAGGAAGTCGTTTCTGAAAGTATTTGTATGGGGTGTAGCCATGTATGGAAGTGAAACGTGGACGATAACCAGTTTGGACAAGAAGAGAATAGAAGCTTTCGAAATGTGGTGCTACAGAAGAATGCTGAAGATAAGGTGGGTAGATCACGTAACTAATGAGGAGGTATTGAATAGGATTGGGGAGAAGAGAAGTTTGTGGCACAACTTGACTAGAAGAAGGGATCGGTTGGTGGGACATGTTTTGAGGCATCAAGGGATCACAAATTTAGCATTGGAGGGCAGCGTGGAGGGTAAAAATCGTAGAGGGAGACCAAGAGATGAATACACTAAGCAGATTCAGAAGGATGTAGGTTGCAGTAAGTACTGGGAGATGAAGAAGCTTGTACAGTATAGAGTAGCATGGAGAGCTGCATCAAATCAGTCTCAGGACTGAAGACCTCAACAACAACAAGAATGTGATACTTGCAGATTATAAAACAGTTCACATCTTTTTTTATGTGAATGACTGATTACTTACAGTGAATCGAGTTTTTGGCGGACATAAACGTTTCCCCTCGCCTGGTCACATGCTGGAGGTTGAATTAAAACTTACATTATGGAACATAAGAACATTTTCATCTTCGCTCTTTTTTCTTCTGTCACTAGCAGTAGACGTTTTACCGAAAACTCTGATTTGAAGTCGTAACTACAGTGTGTTCACCTCATGTCTCTTCCTGTCTGGTTTGTTTATGTACATGTTGCCAAACTGCAGAATTATATGCTGAAAACTAATGTTTGTTTACTTTTGTTCTTCTTATATCTGTATGTGTATGTGGCTAGCCAGTGATAGTTATGGAAAGTTGAAAGTGAATCCAGTAGTTGTCAGACAGTGGTTGAAAGATTTGGTGTTCAGCTGATCTCAGTTTTGGTTTAAATGTTTTGTGGAGGAGTGCATGGAGGAGTAAATTCACTGCTTACATTAATAGATAAAATAGTAGAATAGTATTTCAACAGATGACTATTATCAGAATAGTATCACCCAACCCCTTTGTCCTCACTCTTTGACGCCCCATAATACGTCCTGTCAACTAACCCCTATTGTTGTCAAAGTTGTGCAATAATTTCCTCTTCCTCCTCTATTTAATTCCGTACCTCTTCTTTGGTCACACGATCCTCGTATCTAATGTTCAGCATTCTTATGAATCACCACGTTTTGAAAGCGTCTATTGTCTTCTTGACAGAACTGTTCATCGTCCACGTTTCACTTACATACAAGGCTGCACTCCACACAAATACCTTTGTAGAATAGTATCCAACCATTAGAATTTATATTCGGCGTGAACAAATTTTCTTTTTCAGAACGCTTTTCTTGCTATTGACAGGCTTCAGTCAGGTTTGCGTCTGCACCAGGAAATGCCTTACAATTTAAAATCTGGTTTCGAAAACTGTTCCAAATATATATTATTCTTTCGTGATTCTTAAGCAAGGTGCTGGCGATGATTACATTATGCTCTGTGGGAAATTCTATCAGGTGGCTTCCACTTTCATCCCTTCCACCTAGCCTTTGTGTTCTTACTGTTTTCGTGTACCTGCTACCGTATCACATTTTAAATTTTTGTCTCGCTTAACTATCTGAATAATCCCTTTTGTCGTACATTGTTTCAATGTGTTAGGAGATAGTGAACAATCGTGAACGGTAGTCATGAAATCTGTTTATGGTGAAATGAGAAAACATGAATAATGAAATATGTGAAAAATTGGTATGTCTTCACCCAACTTCGTCTTTCCTTCATGTAGGTGTAAGATATAGTTAATCAAACGCACCGCGCGTTTCAGTGGGTCCTGCCCCGTACCTCAGTGGCTGTCCGTCACTGGCTACCGCTAACGTCTGCCGCTTCCAGATGGGAACGCCAACGCGGAAAACGCTTGCCGCTGCCGTTGCCGCACGCCGCGCTGCCGCGCTCTAGTGGGAACCGGCCTTAAGATTAGTGGTGCGGCCGTGACGGCGCAGGGTCCCGTAACGGGTCCTGCTTCTTGACCTCCTCCTCGTGCCACGCCGTGGAAGCGGACACTGGTGTATCTTCCATTTTGTCTCCAGAAGATGGTGTAATTGTGCGTGGTGTAGTGTCGCCTGTGATACGTTCATGATTTAGTTCAGCGTCAGCACGGGGCGCAGACACACCGCTAGATGTCTCCGCGATCATAACGTCTTCGACAGCAGTAGCGGGTTCTGAGGCCTCGTGCTGGTCGGCGGTTGCGTCCTCCTCGACTTGCAACGTCTCCTCTTGGCCGGAAACCGTGCGACGTCTTCGCTTACGACGTTTCGGAGAACGTAGTTTCCTTGTGCGACCCTCCGTGTCCGACGACGGAAGGGAGTCGCGTCGTTCTGGCAGAAAGGCCGCTTTAGGAACGATGAGCGAGTCGATCTCCATCGTGTTTCCGAGGTCAGGGTCAGCGTCTGGTTGCGCCGGCATCTTCGGAGTGGCGTCGGTGGCCGGCCGAGGCGGCGGGCCGTCCGAGGCGCTCTCCGTCGGTGTCTGGTCGGGCTCGTTGGTGGCGTCGTTTGTGGTGACCGGGCGACGTTGCAAAGCGATAGGAGACGCTAGAGCAGCGGCATAGGTCACCGGTAGCACTGTAGGTTGCGACGTGGGTGGTTCTTCGGCAGCTGGAAGTTGCGTAATACGCCGTTGTAGGCATTCGGATCTAAGGTGGCCTTCTTTGCTGCACTCGGAGCAGGTCCGAGGCTGGCCGTCGTATATAATTATTGCACGGCATCCGCCGATCTGTAAATAGGACGGGACGTGGATTCGGAGATCAATGGTGACCTGTCGGACCCCGTTTAGGACAGGATACGTCCGAAACTGTATCCACTTCTCCGCAGTGTGGTCATGGACTTTGGCGTGTGGGCGAAGTGCCGCGACGACTTCCTCAGCAGGAAGTTCGAATGGCAATTCGAAAATGCATATCGTTCGCATATCTAAGCCTGCGTGGTCGACGGTTACCTCTCCCACATTGCCATCAGCATGACAGAAGCGGAGTCCCTGTTTGGTCTCACGTAGTATGCGTTCGCACCCCGCGTCGATAATGATTTTCACATAGACCGTGCTGCTCACGATGGACAAATGTATGCCGATAATATCGGTCGCCGGGATCTTCACTTCCTCTCGTAGAAAACGCTCCACCTCGAGTGCTTTGGGTCGGGCATAATCGTTGCAGAAAGTAAATCGGAGTGTTGATTTACGGTAACGGTTCGCCATGGATCGTACAAGGTAAGCCGGCACTTAAGCAACGGCCGCCAGAATGTAAACAAGGCGAGCTCGCGCTCCGCACGAAGTCAACACGTACGCGTCCGCTCTGTTGCCCTGCCGAAGGCAGACTGGACCACTCAGGTACCAGGGGCGGACAGGTTTTCTTGGTGATGAAAAGGTAAAGTCAAGTGTTTTGAATAGCCCTTGGTCTAGGAACCATATGTACACCCAACAGAAGGACCATCATAGTATCACTATGCTACAGTACAGGGTCACAGTATGAATATTACACACTTCCTTCAGCTTAGGCAACTGGAGCAAATCGGTTGATTCTTTTCGCATTGTGTGTGGTCTACGGTGCCTTTGATGGGACTTACAGAGGCGCCATTAGTTCATTGGCAGTTTCTCGGAAAATCCCAGGAAAATGTCTTTTTTACTACATTTTCACCGTCACCAGTGGACCAAATCCAAGCCGAGAATTCGAGACTGCTATGCACAGAAAATGGTCGAAAATTTTACGATGTATTTCTAAGATGCCGACCACGAACAACCTTGAAAATTTTCTACATATCTTTATCCGTTTCTGAGATACAGAGGTTCAGAGTTACTGCACTTCTGTACGTAAAATACGCAGTTAAAATTCGGTGTGAGACGAAAACGTAGTTTATGAAGTCACTTAGCAAAGGAAAATGTGCTGTAAAGTGTCCCTGTTATCATCTGGGAACCGCACATTGTAGCACAGAAGCACATGCAAATTTTTTTGTGCGTAAAATCCGGAATGACGTGTAAAATTAGTTTCATCTACATCACAGTTTCGGGTTATTTAACTTTCACATAAGTAAACTATCTAAATTTCTGAAGTTAATATTTCTTCTAAAATGAAGAAGAAGAAATATGACGGGGCCTAATAACCCAGAAGATTTTAACTTCAATGACAACGGCTACGAAAGCCTGCAGACTCACATATCTAAGTTTCACTGACCAGTACATTTCATTTCATATGAAGCACATGTCCTGGTGCAGCAGAGAAAAGGAGGGAACCAGCGGAAAAAATTCTCCTATCGGAGAATAAAAAATGCTAATGTGTTTTTGTTTATTTAAAAGACTCTGGCTGAAAAGTGAGGTACAGGTAACTCACTCCATCTTCTTCATCAAATTTAAAAACTTTCCCAAAAGCTTTGGCATGCAAACACATTCGCTGTCAAGGTCTCCCTCTTGCTTATTGTTAATATCTCATTCCTTCCTTCCTACCACTGCTGACTCTTCTCACGTCACTGAGAGAGAAGTAGACGTGGCAGTGGCAAAGAGACGAAAAGTAATAAATACTGGAAGGTAGCAGATAGTGGAGACAGTGGTTGTGTTGTAGAAAGATCGAAGGAGGCAAGGGCGGTGTAAAAGAAAGAGAGGGACACAGTGGTAGTGGAACATAGTTGACAGTGACAGAACAATGCTATAAAAAGAGTATAAGAGACAGTGCGAGGGGAGGGGAGGAGGAACAGAGTGAAAGAGTGGAAGTGCGTGAGAGCCAGTGATAATGAGAATGAGAGTGCATAACACTTTCGACGAGGAAGAGAGAGATAGTGACAGTGTGAAGAATCAGTAGCAGTGGGAAGGAAGGAATGAGATATCAGCAATAAATGAGAGCAAGAGGGAGACCGTGACAGTGAACGGAGACTGTAGCAGTAGGACGCAACAAAGGCTACTGTGGCTGTGCGGCTTTGGCACAGGTGACAATGGCAGAGGGACGCAAAAATATAATGACA
Source organism: Schistocerca piceifrons (assembly GCF_021461385.2). NCBI lineage: Eukaryota > Metazoa > Arthropoda > Insecta > Orthoptera > Acrididae > Schistocerca > Schistocerca piceifrons. Next base: position 556,575,772 of record NC_060149.1, read on the forward strand.
GTGAGTTGCGCTGAATGAGTGAGTGAAAAAGGGTATTTAGGAATGGATGGGTATTAGCAACTTACAGCGATGGACTAGCGTCTATGAGTGAGTTTAGGGGAGCTTGGGGGAGTTTGAGGTGAGATGCATGTTTAAAAAAAAAAAAAAAGACGAGTGTGTCCGCATGCCAATATTTTCGAGAACAATTTTAAAGGTGCTAAGGAAGATAGAATAAGGCAGCTGGTACCCCACTTTTTAGTCAGAGTCTTCTAAATAAACAGGAAAAAACTCGTATTTTTCCGGTGGTAGGTATCTACATGGGCAGTCCAACGATATCTGGAGCGCCACAAACTGTCATCACGACGATCGTTGTTGTTGTGGATTCTTTTGACGCTCTAGCAGAGAGACCCTTCCCCTCCATTTCGACAGTGATGGGTCCAAAAATGGACACATAAAGGGTGATATGTGGTCTTTACCGGTAGCATATATCAGTGCGTGGATGCTCTGAGGTAATCGACCGTTGCCAGTTTGCATTCGTCAGCGTCATACGAGCCCAACGCCTTGACAACAAGGTAACCTCTTTTTTGCGTAGCCAGTAGATTCCATTTTGACCTGTTACGGCTGGTGGCCATCTCTGTGACGTTATCTTTTAGAAAGATACAGAGGGACTCGATTGTCGTTCTGGCAATGATGTTCTCCAGACCTCTCACCTGCTTTGCACATCTGGCCATGGGCTGTACAGAGTCTCGCACGCCACCATTCCCCAGCCACGATGATTTATGAACTCTGACACAGCTCTGAGGCAGCATGGAATGACGTATCCGTAATTGTCGTCCAAGGTCAGGTCGGGTTAGAGATCTAAACAACAGGTGTTTGATCATACTGTTTTTCTTTCATCTCCAGTTAAACGTGCCTGTTAAAACCGCTCAAAACAACCTGTTTCAGAAATAACCGATTTTCGGCTTTTATTGCCATTCTTTCCGATAATAAACGTAGGCATAGAATAAAAGAGTGAAAAATTCTAAGGATTTTTCGGGCTTATGCATTATACGTTTCAAGGTATGTAGGACCTAAATACCGAAAAAACCGCTAAATAAAAAAAAAAAGCTTCATTCCGTCTACTGTTTGCTGCTTTTCTCGAAATGTAATGTGGGGTTGACTACTGATAAAGGCTATCAGTATTCCCTATTGATTATAACTTTGTGTTACTCTGCTCGAAAATCATGTTATAATCGACTATCACACCTCTGTTTGGCCATTACGCGTAGTCAGTGCTAAAGGGTGAAAACTGAGGTTGGAGAACTCTACCGTTCGTGCTAAGTTGTCCGATTCCCAGGGTTACAAGCAGACAAACGCATAAAATGTAGACACGTCCAGCAGACCTGATACTTTCTATTTTTATTGTAAACTATGAATAAAATGGCAAGTTTTTAATTTATTACTGTTGCCTTAATTTCCTTTCTCTTTTTTTTTTAAAAAAAAATAATGGGCTCTAATATCGACCTCGATCCCAATTTCGTCCCCCTACGAATTTCCGGTTTCCGTTTCTGGTAACAAATGTTCAGTTCAGCGCTCGAAAATGGCCTTAGTTCATTATTTTGTTGAGAGAGTCTGTTGTGCACAGCGCGTTTAGCTTCCGTGTACGAGAGAATGCACACTTTTACACCGAGATGAGTTAGTGCACCAGTCAAATTCACAACCTGATATTACTGTTGTGATCACTGATTCGTGTTCAAGTACTGGGCTTTATTTCAGTAGAGTGATGTAGTTTCTGGCATAGTTCAGTGTTTGGCCTAGGTAGCTGTAGCGGACGTTATAATAAATCTGGGGACTTTCATAATTTCGTCCCTCTTGCAATCCAATTTTCATCCCAGGAACGTAATTTTGAACTGCTATTAACATTCATTTTATTTCCTATTTATAATGATTATTTTACAATTTGCACTGGGGAAAATGCAATTGGAAGGAAATAGGTTCGTTGCACGAAATGTTTGGTTTCTTATGACGAAATGCGCTGTTCATCTACACAGATGTACAAATTCATACCTGATACATGTCAGCAAGGCTGAAAATAACTTGAAAACATTGTTCATTCACTGACATTATGTGATTTACAGTAATGAAAGTGTTTGAAAATACGTTTAAAATAATTGTAACTTTGACAATTTTTATTAAAGACTAAATTAAGAACATTTTTCTGTATTTCTGTTTCTGCGGTATTAAGATTTATAACAAATACTGGCTTTAGCATGTTATAACGTTTTAACTGTAGCGTGCCTACGAGTGGAGAATAAACTGAGGAACACATATAACACATTGTGGACTTTTCCATAACCTTTCAGGACTGATACAGTCAGTAACCTGCTAAGGCGACGAAATTGGGGCCCCAATCTTATTTCATAGAAATGGCAGACAAATAAAAAGCTTCTCTGTAAAATATGTAACTTTCTTTTTCTTTAATTATTTCGAAGGAAAACCCGTTTTGTAGTCAAATATATTTATTTACTTTTTAACAGGAATTTGAATGCAATTCTGTTTTTTCGTACAGAACTAAGAATGCTCTTTCAAAAAATGCAGTTAGACAATTTAGGTAGCTGACATAATGAAACATTTACCAGGAACACTTACATGACAATACCTAAAATTTCAGAGATGAATTAATCCAATGGCCAACATTTACTATCTAATCAGTTCATAAACACTAATTCTATCATATGTCGACCTGTAAGAAGACTCCTTTCATCAGAAACAGTATCATTCAAAGACGATACCAATCGTTCAGAAGTCGCAAAACTTCCTAACAACGATGAATATTTTTGAGTTACAATTGTCATGTCTCTCTTACACCGAATCACTGCTTCTGGGTAGTAAAAGACAACAGTTCCACTGCTGTATCAGCAATGCTGTACCGATTCTTACTTCATTTGTGTGTTGCTAGTTTCTAACTGGTGGCAGTTTTATTAAAATAGTACTGATCGCTTTTCCCATTTTCTATCGCAACCCGATATTTCAAGCCAATGGAAATTTAACGAACCAGCAGTACTCGTTTCAAGAAAAAAAACTGAAAACCAAAAATTTAAGCATCATTGTTATGAAAAATGAATATACCAGTTTTTAACCGGTTTTTAGTAAAAACTAAAAAATATACTGTTATAACCTAGACCAAACAAATACCGGTTTAGAGAACTGAAATACCAGTATCGGTTTCAACCATTCAGTTTTTCCCATCTCTACTGTGCACTAAAAACCATATGAAAATGTAATCATGTATTATTCCTACTCAACCGTACACGCGTAGTAAGCAAAATTTCATTACTTTTTATCCTTCTTGGTGTTGCAGCTTCAATGGCCAGCGGTGTCCAAGTTCCTTACATACAGGGGCATACCAAATCGTAGATTGAATCTGCTTCTTCCAACTGTATGTTATACTGTTCCCACCTTGGACTTATTCTTACGGCAATTTATGGTATGGAACTGATTAAGGGCTGGATAGGGATTCGGGCTAGACTTGTATGAGTGTTCCGTCTAGTGCTCAAAGTGTATTTTGTACTACATTCAATAAACATTTCCACGATACAGGAACATGTAATGTTGTAGATAGATGATCACAATGCAAGCGGAGAAATAAGCAAAAACATTTCATGTCAAAGCACGAATTTTTATAAGCTGCAATTACTTCAACGAAGATTTACACCTACTCCCACGCACTGGCAAGAAAGATCGGATGCTGCGACTGTCAGGAGCGAACATCATTAGACTTAGTACTTTACGCCACGCAGGACTGGTGGACGGTGGCTAGGGAAGGAGCTGTTTTTTCAGATTAGGCGTTAATCCTGCATTAAGAAGTACCTAGCCAGTTTTCTTAGATGTAGAGTAGTTTTTATCATAAAACATTGTTAAGTTTGGTACTGAAAAAATGTTCAAATGTGGGTGAATGTCTCAGGGACCAAACTGCTTAGGTCATCGGCCCCTAGACTTACACACTACTTGAACTAACTTATGATAAGAAAAACACACACACCGAGGCCAGAGGGAGGACTCAGACCTCCGGCGGGAGGCACCACGCAGTCATCAGTTAATGAATTGTACCGTAGCTCAGTTACGTCTTTTGTTGTTGTAGTATTCAGTAATGACGAAAAACAGGTGAAGCTTTTATCTTGAATGATGCCACTACTTCCAGCAATCGAAAGAGACTTATAACATACTTACGACGCTTAAAAAAAAAAAAACTTAAGGCAATCGCGCCTGTATGATACTGCTTTCTGTAATTAGAAACACCGAGAATAAGTCGCTAACCGCGGTGTCTACTAATTCTTTTGTGATATGGATGAGTATCGCGTGTTTGATGACATAAGTTACGAGTTTCGTACGTAAGAAGTTCAGAACTACCCGGCAGATCGTTGTTTTAAAGATTGTACGTTCAAATAATCTTAAAACCAGCAACACTTCTAGAACGAAGTTGGAAACATTGTCTGACAAAACGTTCATCACTTCCTTTCTAACGTTAAGTCAAAACCAGAAAATCACAGTACGAGAGCAGAGATGGCGGAGTTGCTGTAGCGTCAAATGCAATGGACAGCTGAGGTCGCCACCGCTGCGGTTTTGTCGAAGAGTTTCAGGAGTGTTTTCCGACATGTCAGGCTCAACCTTCCAATAAATTCCGTTGCGCGTGGTTCTACACGAGGCGTTAATCTCACATCAAGTTTCGCTCTGCGTGAAAGACCACTGCGTGGGATAGGGGAAAGTAAATATTTAGTTTCTTTATTGCGACTATATTTGAGAGCCACTGTGGTCGGAGCACCAGAAACGAAAAAGTTATTTTCAATACTCCGCTACACGTTTACTTGACTCAACTGGAGGAACGTGCTCGACAGTTTCAAACAGAAAAGCTGACTGCATTGTTTCACGCGCCTAGGTAAACTGAATTTCGAACCCTTCTCTCAAATTCCGCAAGTTTTCACACACGAAGCTGCTGGTAAATGTTTCTATTGCCACACCAAGAAATTTAAATTACAATGAAGAAAAATTGAAAAGAATTTCTGAGGGTATTTTTGTTCCGTCGTTGTAACTACAAGAAATGCGTGTTTTTCTCAACAGACGCGTTTCGCTTTATCGAAGTAAAGCATAGTCAGCGGTCTGTAATTACAGATATTTACAATTTAATTAGTTTTCTACATCCAAAAACAGTTCGTTACCAAATTTTTGGTTTTTGCTTACTGCAATTCCTGCTTGGCTTTTCGCCTGCATCAGGAAATGCCGTCTACTAGCATGTTTTTGCTCCTTTCTTCGTTAGGCGCAGGTAATTGTAACCTAATTTTACGCTGCTTCGCAGAATTACGCACTTTTGACATTTAACGCAACACAATTTAATAAACAACTGTTCAGTATTTATTTGTATACTTCATAGTGTGTATCGTGATTTGTAGTGGTGCCAACATTGCCACTGTATTTTCTTTGATCTACTTTGTTACTCTCTTTTCAGTTCATTATATGTGTGTTATTCTATTTAATTACGTTACTTTGTACTTAAACTCTGTGTAAGGGAAATGAAATAGTAGTGATGGAGTTTAAATTTTGTGTGGTAAGTAGGTTGGTGGAGGGGGGGGGGGAGGGGGGGGAGGGTCGTGGGAGAAGCACAGATGAGAGGGCAGTAAGTGCACTGTAGTATGCTGAACAGTTAGTTTGAGGAAAAAGGTGAAGGGCAAGAAGTGTAGTAAAAATGGTGTAGGAAGGGGGGGGGGATGTTGAACGAGACAGGGTGAAGGACGGAAAAATGTCCTTTTTGTGTGCTCTCTTCAGTTATTTTATGTACTGTCTGGTTTCCAATGTTTATTTGGTCATTGAGCAACTGTTTGTGTTAAACACTTTTTGTGTACGGAAGTTTTCTTGTACAGTGTGGAGGTGCCTATACATACTGGTCCTGACGATGTTCATATCTTTTTCAATAGTGCTTGGTCTGTGGTATTCCTGTTTAAGACATATGTAGACTATCTTAAACAGGAGTTTCACAGACAAAGCACTATTGAAAAACGTATGAACATCGAAAGTATCAGTAATGACAGACACCTCCTCCTTTTCCACGAAAACTTCCATATACAAAAAGAATTAGGACGAAATAAATTGTTGCAAAAGGACCAAATAAATACTGGAAACCAGAAAATAACTGAAGAAATCTCATAAAAAAGAAGGGCATTTCCATCCTAAGTCCGTCGCCCCACCAGTTCCATTTCATTTCTTGCCCCGCACTTTTTTCCTCCCATTCACTCTCCATCACACTGCTACGCGCTAACTGTCCGTTCATCTTTGCTTCCCCTTCGAACCCCCCCCCCCCCCTACCCCCCTTCGCCACAGCCAATCTCGTCATCACACACAATTTGAACTCCATCACTGCTCCTTCATTACTCGTACACAGTATATGAATATATGGTAACATAATTAAACAGAATTACACACACATAATGAACTACAGAGAGAGAGAGAGAAATATAGATCAAAGGAAACCTAGTGGCAATGTTGCCAACAATATAAAACACAATTCACACTTATTGCTATACGCCGGCAGCGGTGGTCTAGCGGTTCTAGGCGCGCAGTCCGGAACCGCGCGACTGCTACGGTCGCAGGTTCGAATCCTGCTTCGGGCATGGATGTGTGTGATGTCCTTAGGTTAGTTAGGTTTAAGTAGTTCTAATTTCTAGGGGACTGATGACCTCAGATGTTAAGTCCCATAGTGCTCAGAGCCATTTGAACCATTTTATTGCTATACAAACAAGCTGTGAACAGTTGTGTAAAAATGTGCTGTGTTAAACATAAAAAAACGGACAATTAAGCAAAGCAGAGTAAAATTAGACCACAATTATCAGTGCCTAACGAAGAAAGGTGCCAAAAATGTGCCAGCAGACGGCATTTCCTGATGTATGTAAAAAACCAACCAGAAATCACAGTAAGTAAAATTCCACAATTTATTAACGAACTGTTTTTCGATGTGAAAAATAAATGATATTGTAAATACTTTTAACTGCTGACCACTGATGACGCTTTACTTCAATGAAACAAAACGCGTTTGGTGAGAAAGCATATATTTCTTGTAGTTACAACAACGTAACAAAAGTACCAGCGAAAATTGTAAACCAATTACGGACAATTTGGCCACACAAATGTAGAATTTAACTGTAAAGAATTTCTCGAATGTTTTCAGAACATTTTGCTTGAAATTCTGTCATCACAGATATCATTGTTTCGTAATTTGGAATGCTTCACCATTTTCAGCCAGGAATGGCTTCCAACCGAATCGGATAATATTTGTAATAATTGATGGTGATGATGAATTTAATGTTATTTTAGAACCAGAGCCAGATATTTTGGAGAATGAAGTCAAATGGACCCTAGAGTATATTGCTAAAATCAAGGTCAGTGATCATGATGGACTTCCACCAGAATTGTTCAAAATCACTGTAAGGAATTCAGTGAAAGTGTTGCACTCAGTATGTCAGAAAATAGGGAGAACTCAACGGTGGTCAAAATCAGTGGAGAAATTCAGTATTCATCCTGATGTCAAAGAAGGAAATTTCTTAAGACTGCTCAAATCACTGCACAATCAAGCTTATCTCATATGCTAGCAAAGTCATGCTTAAAATCTTACGAAATAGACTTCGCCAGTATATAGACCGAGACCTAACTGAAGAACGAGCTGGATTTCGTAAAGTAAGACGGACGAGAGATTATACTGCCAACATTCTGTGGATTGTGGAGAAGCCAATAGAATTCCAGAAAGATGTTTATCTCTGCTTTATTGATTATGCTAAAGCCTTTGACTCTGTCGATCACAACAAATTATGGGAAGTACTCAAAAACATGGGAGTACCTGATCACTTTATTTCTACTCTGATCAAGAAGCCGTGGTAAGAACATTACATGGAGCAAGTAACTGGGTCAAGATTTGTCACCTTATCTATTCCATCTGTGTACAGAGCAAATTGCGAGGAATTACGGGTGAGATAAATAAGAAACCGGAATTAAAATATCTGGGATAAATATAAGTAACCTTAGATATGTAGATATGATACTGCTAGCGGAAAGTCTAGAAGACTTAAAGATCCTCTTAGTGGGGGTGAGAAAAGCAAGGCAAATGCTGGTCTAACGCTGAAAGTCAAGAAAAGGAACATTGCGGCAACAACCCTTATTACTTCTTGGCATATAGGAGGAGAAATAATGGAAGTAGTTCCTGTGTTCAATTGTCTCGGCTCCCAGACTTCTGATGATAGTGATTGTAGGCACGAAATCGAAAAACGCTTGTTACTTGGCATAAAGGCAATAGGCAAACCCGGCAATGTTTTAAGGAGTACAGACGTTACTTTTAGAACAAAGGTCCGTATAGTAAGGGCTACGATCATTCCAGTTGTGATGTACGGATGTGAGACCTAGACCATGAGAAAGGCTGAACGGCGTAGAACAGATCCCTTTGAATTGTGGTTTTGGAAGAAACTCCTTAGAATTTCATGGATCGCAAAGAGAACAAATAGGTCAACATTACAGCAATTGAAACTAGATTGCTCGTGGGAAGATAATATAGTGAAGCATGAACTAACCTACTTTGTGCACATTATAGGAAAACGTGATTTCCTCGAAAAAAAAAGTTAATGCTGGGGAAGATCGAAGGCATGGGAATGAGAGGGGGGCAAAGGATGAGGTAGATAAATAGCATCGCAGAAGTAACGGATTGCAACTTGGGAAATCCGCGGAAGAAACTGCAGTACAGAATAAATTTGCGTGGCTTAGTTCATGGTGTCACGGAGAGTCGTAATCGACTAGAGTACTAGACGAATAGGGAGACAGAGAGAGAGAGAGAGAGAGGGAGAGAGAGAGAGAGAGAGAGAGAGAGATTCAGTTTCTTTCATTGTTCTTCTAGAATTGTCCTCTGTCGCTGTTGCACGCATCAGTGCTACGTTGTTTTAACACAGGAATTTCATCCACATCGATCGAATGCACAAGGTTCTTCACAAATTCCCACAAGATGATATCCAGCGAGGCATTGTCGGGGGAATGTGGTGGACAGGCAATGGGTCCTCCATGCCCGATCCAGCGACGGGAAATTTTGTATCCACGCGGAGCAGCTCCATCTTGCTAAAATACGGGGTTTGATTAAAAGTCTTTTATCAGAGGGTACACAAAATACTACATGTGCAAATACTCTAACCCAGTCACTGTTTTCTCCAAAGAAGAACGGGCCAACAAACCTGTCCTGCATTAGCTCAAACCAGACGTTCAGTTTGGCGCTATCACGGACATTTTTCACTCATAGCGTGCAGATGTTGTGAGCCACAAATCCGAACATTATGGCGATTAACCGTCCCTAATACAGGACAATTTGCCTAATCTGAGAATAAATATCATTGCAGGAAGCTGCATTCATGTCAATACGCTGCAGTGTATACGTAGAAAATTGTTGGCGGCCGGGTTTGTCACTCTGTCTCAGCTGTTGCAGAATCTGCACTTTGTAAGCATGCAGACGAAGACGCTGGTATACTACACGATGTAATTAATGTTGCTCAGGGTACATTAAGTTCCTAGAAGTCTGCCGAATCATCAGTTTACGTAGCCTTCTGAAGTCCTCCACTGTCTTTTCCAAAACACTACGACGTGCACCGCCAGAATGTTTCAAAACAATTCGAGTTGTCACACACTTACGATATCATTCCTTCACTGTTTTCACATCTGATGACAGATTCATACAGTCAGTGATAATTTCTTTGCACAGTAATCGGCGATTTTGTTTCAAGAAAACACCTAACTGCTTGCACGCACTGCTGATGACTTGCCATTTTCACTTTATGCCACCACCATGCTGCACTCTGGCAACACTAGTAGACACGTCTGACGCTAGAGTATAATTGTTTTGAGATGCTCTAGCGTATGACGTAATTTCATTATCATAGCTGTTATAGTTTTTTCCTGTGCTTTTGAAACATGGGAAGTTTGAAAGGGGCACCCTGTGATGGTGACAATCTCAGTTATTTTCTAGATGATGTAGGTATTTATGAGGAAATTGGCCTTGGCTTAGAGAAACGCCAAGTAGCTCGTTTCACGAAACGAGATGGAGGTGTTGTGTTTGATAGCAAGATTAACGAGCACCAACTGTAGTGAGTCGTGTTATACAAACACTTGGAAGTAGCAATTTTTTGAGATATAAAGTCTCATTCGGAGGTGAAGCTGACTGCTATTAACTGAAAAGATATTGGGAAACTGTAGTTTGTCTACATAAGGGATTACATACAAAACACTTATGCGGTCCATGTTTGAATACTGGTCAAATGTATGGGATCCATACCAAGTCGAAATAAAATGAGACAAAGCGTGTCTTGTGTGAATAGTCATAGCCTTGAATGAAATTTTCACTCTACAGCGGAGTGTGCGCTGATATGAAACTTCCTGGCAGATTAAAACTGTGTGCCGGACGGAGACTCGAACTCGGGACCTTTGCCTTTCGCGGGCAAGTGCTAGTTCTACAAGGTTCGCAGGAGAGTTTCTGTGAAGTTTGGAAGATAGGAGACGAGGTACTGGCGGAATTAAAGCTGTGAGGACGGGGCGTGAGTCTTGCCTGGGTAGCTCAGTTGGTAGAGCACTTGCCCGCGAAAGGCAAAGGTCCTGAGTTCGAGTCTCGGTCCGGCACACAGTTTTAATCTGCCAGGAAGAGTCATAGCCTTTTTTGTGAGAGAGTGGAACAGATATATTGAAAAATCTTAACTGACAGTCTCAGGTAGAAAAACGGCGCAGATCTCGTGACGGCCAACTTAGGAGACACCAAGAATTGGCTTTCAGGGCAGAGCCTTCGAACAATTTTCAGCTCTTTATGTGTCAGTCCTGTTGGGGTCGCGCAGGTAAATTCAGGGAGTCGTACAGCCAGTCAATCGTCCCACTTGAAGAAATCTTATTACATGGTAGAAGAAATGTACCGCCTGGCACACACTTAGCAGTGATTTGTGGAATATGGATGTAGATGGTGACTTGACAGCTACCTCTCCGTCGGGAGCGGCATGCGAGATTAGTTTCATCCCTCTCATGGGTTATGCAGTCACGCCGCACGATATCAGTTCGTCGACTTTGTTCACGCCGTTATTGAAGAATCTTGAAATTCACCGGAAAACGAATCACATTTCGACAGCACTACATTTGCTGTTGTTCAGAAATGTGTGCTGTAGTTTCAGCGAGCTTCCCAGAGAACTGTAAAGTGAGAATTTAGGATCTTACGCTATATTTTGTTATTTATTTTTGTATAATGCCGAAAATATCTTGTTTCAGTGTTATTCTCCTATTTACTCGCCACCGTCATCGGCATCATCATCATCATCATCATTCTTTCACGTAGTTGATCTAATGATACGTTACGAGCTGCCCACTAATCTCTGAGCTCTAAGCACGTAACTGATAAGATTCCGTGGCAGTCCAAAATGTTCTATTATTCTAATAAGCTAAAACAATTTCTGCCTGTATTAAAGAAAGCAGTCTGATATAGGTGTTTAATAAAACTCTCTGGCTTTAGTTTTATATTTTTTTTAATTTCTTTTATCAGCATTCTGAGAGTTAAACAGTGACCAGGTACATGCCTGGCTACATTGGGTCACATGGTCCCGAGGAACTTGAGAAATAAATAAATAAGAGTACACATTATATTAAATGACTGGCTCTGAAACTATCAGTACAGGAATGAAGGAAACTAACAGAATTTACAAAATGCAATATAGATTCGTGATACTCAAATCATTATCACGTCAGCGTGAGCTAGTAGGGACAATAACCGATAAGCATCCGTGTGTGACTGCCAATAAATCACTGAGGCAGAAAATTTTGGTGGAGCATCTGGTAATAACTCAGTAGCAATCAAATGAATAGGCCTACTATGAATCAGCTAGCGCAGTGACATCAAGGCTCACGAATAGTTGGTTGGTGTGATTATGCAGCAGCTTAAATTCCATCAGTGTTACTGAAACGACTCATTTCTGTTTGGTATCTAGATGTCGGCCATGCAGCTTAAGACTCAACACCCAAACAACAGATGCCGTAAGTACTTGTTTTGAGCCTCAAATGTTATTTAAAATTGGAAGCACAGACTAAAAAAGATTTACAGCACTATATACAGTGGTTTCCATGATAGTGTTATAAACTTTCAGGCAAGGTGGAAAATGGGAAACGTGTCAGTATATGCCAGTGTGTTTGTTAACTTTTAGTTATATTTTATTGTTGCATTATGCTAACATGTTTAATATTATTGTAAAATAAGCTGTGTGTCAATAAATAACGAACTAACTAAGAAATCAAATAGAGGTAGAGCGATGTGGTTCGCAGATGAGTGGGTGAAAAGTTAGAAGCGAAACTAAGAAAATTTAAAATTTTCCGTTGTTTGCTAACGATGTTGAAAACTCTACAGACATAGCTTCTATCTAGACACGAAATAGTCCTACCGAGCTCTGTCATTCCCGTTCCAACATAGCTGGTGTTGTTAGAAATATGTCTCAGCAATCCAGAACGTTTGCAAGCAGATCCTCTTCAGATTGTGCAACGTCTATAATAATGTCGTCATCGATAATAATTTGAAACATGTGCTTCCGTTCGTCCCTTAAGATGTAAGCCAGATGGGTTCTAGGGAACTTTTAAAATTTATATCTAGGCTCGATTTTACAGCACACTAATGCCATACGCATAGTTGATCTGGGTCTTGAATTTCATGCTGCTTTAAAGTCAGCGAGCGATTCCGTATGTTATTTTAGGAGGGCACACAGCATCAACCTCTGAATGACAAAGTGTCACAACTCAGGCCGTGACTTAAAAGCAAAGAAAGTTAATGGCACAGACATCTTTGATTATTTTGATAGGTTATTAACTAATGCTAAGGCTGTCTGTAACCTAACAGCTATTACTAAACTAAATTTTGCATTATGATTCAAAATATTATATTGATCACACCTCACGTATTCGCGTAACAAAATATCCTGGGTACTTCAGCCCGCAATGCCGACGCTTCACGAGGAGCGACAGCCCCTTCCTCAGGTATTGTCAACCGTAGAGGTAAGACACCGCTCATGTATTTAGGAGGACCGTGTTTCAAATTCCCATCCTTCGAGCCGAATTTAGGTTTCCATAATTTTTATAACTGGCTTGAGGCAAATGCCAGAATGGATCCTTTGAAAAACCACAGTCGATTTCTTTTCCAATTCGAGCTACTGTTCCAACTCTTATGACCTCTGCCTTTCTTCTTCGATGACCATTGTTGCAGTCTTGTATGGTATGAGGTTTAAAACGTACATTCTGGAATGTCGTTTCCTCGGAAAGCTTAAGCGTTCGGTCATCACTAACGCTGGGTCAATCTCTACATAGGCATAGTCGTAACTCCTCTTTTAAGTATCTACATTTCACATTCGGTTTAGTTGAACTGGTTTGCGTTTTGCTATAATGGTGTCTTCACTGTTGCACCTTTAACAGAGCGTTCTACGGAAACACCACTTAGTCTAGACTGAGGCACCCTGGTTGTAATGATAGCTCTGTTGTGAGTGGGACAAGAGAGACAGATGTATGCGGTGAATAACTGTGTATACAGTTGCCTGAATTTGACATGCTGATGCATCGATCTTCTAGTCTGTTACGTATCTGCCAATTCATGAGAAAGAGCATTTCTACTGCTGTTTTAAGAAATATGCAGTTACCTGTCCTACGAGATTTGGAGATGGTAATATTGTTTACCGAAACCGGATATAGACAATAAAAGTTACTATAAACAGTTTTGGCAAAAAAGTTTACCTTCTCTAATGTATTCACACATTGCCTCTAGTAGCTCAAAATGAATAAAAATTTTAGTTATTTACTGATGCATGTGTTCATTGGAACAGTGTGAGAAAAATTAAACAGGTCACAACATTGACATATAATATACAGTAACACCCTCTAACAACGTAATTTGTTGGGACTGTTGGACACATACAAGTTCAGTGTATACGACGAAACAGGTGAGGTTAGGTTAGTGTTGTTTAACGTCCCGTCGACAACGAGGTCATTAGAGACGGAGCGCTAGCTCGGGTCAGGGAAGGATGGGGAAGGAAATCGGCCGTGCCCTTTGAAAGGAATCATCCCAGCATTTGCCTGAAACGATTTAGGGAAATCACGGAAAACCTAAATCAGGATGGCTGGAGACGTGATTGAACCGTCGTCCTCCCGAATGCGAGTCCAGTGTAAGAAGAAACAAAGTCGTGACACACTTGGTACAGTATAATGAGCAACTGCGTATTATATTCAGAAACAACGCGAAATTAAACTTCGTCTTTTTTACTAAACCATTCACAAATATCCGTAATTTCATTAATGAGACTCCTGTCCTACAATTTCAATTGTCACCCTTATTTCCGCTGGTATGCGTGTAATCACTAAGTTACTCCATAATCTTCATAAATAACCTTTATTGCTTTCCAGTGGCTGAAGGACTTTTTTGTAAAACACAGAATGGTCTGCACACATAACTGATTTATATAAACCTTCCTTCAGTTAGTTCTCTTTACAAAATGGAAGGCAGTTGCAGAAAGTTTTCAAGAAATGTTCAAACACGTTTTTCCACCTGCAAACAAAATGGCTTTGTGACCAGCTCAAATATAATGCATGTGCTCGGAGCTTCCTTCACAGCACTATGCAATAACACACCGCAGCAGAGCTAGTTGTTGAATGCTAGCCTAAGTTACACTGTTGAAGAATAAAAAGCTACAGCGCGCCTTTACCTCAAAGTAATGTCTAAGTCGCAAAGTTGCCCAGTTTGCTGGTACTGTAAAGATATGGTGTTCTCATCTGGAAGACTATGGTCTATAAGGCACATACAATTAATGGTAATAGAGGTTATAATCTGTTCAGAACTCAGTGACAATTGTGTAAGGTTTAGAATTTTCTGATGCGATGATTGTGGTGTTACTAATGAGAAATTGATGTTTCAGACAGCTTGTCTATTGAACTAAGCGATTTGTTGTACCACCAGTATGAAACCAATAGTTTACTGAAATCACCATCTGATGTTGGCTCGCACGAACAAGTTGTCAATCTCCAACGTTTGTTCACCAGAAGTGAGCCGTGATGGAAACACATCCTAACTTACCGCATCTTGTGACTGTGTACTACAGTACAAGCGGCCTCTTTCTAGTCATGGTTCTTTCCACTCTTCCGTTCACGCTTTATGTGCCATTGTTTTAAGGTGAGGGCTGTGGTCGCATGCACTGAGATCTGTGTTAAGCAATTACGAGAAGACATTGCTTTATTTTAATTCAAATCTTGGATCACAACGTTTACTTGTAATCAGACTATTAATTTCGGTCGTTAATGACCACCTTCAGGATCCAAAAAGGATAAGCAGTAGAGGCAGCCTAATTTACGAACGCACTCCTAACCACACGAATGTAAAGCAGAAAATATTACAAAACAACTGTACAACATATCCATATCTAATGAGAAACCGGCTGCATTGCACATATCACGGCGTTACATGTAATGGTGCCTTCAAAATCATAAGCCATTTCGGCTCCATTAAACTAATAAAATTACCGTATGTAAAGAACACCAACCAAACATACATACTTCACATTAACAGAAATAAAATGTCGAGTGACGAGGGCTTCCCGTCGGGTAGACCGTTCGCCTGGTGCAAGTCTTTCTATTTGACGCCACTTCGGCGAATTGCCAGTCGGTGGGGATGAAATGATTATGATTAGGTCAACACAACACGCAGTCCCTGAGCGGATTAAATCTCCGACCCAGCCGGGAATCGAAACTGGGGCCTTAGGATTGACTGTCCGTCGCGCTGATCACTCAGCTACCGGGGGCGGACTACATTAACAGAGACTCAGTTGTACTGCCGTGCAGCAACAAAGAACGTGTCTCTTTCCAAGGCTGCTAGATGTCGTTGCTGAAAGTCAGTTTACAAGGTCTCAAAGAAATACATTCCTTATACTCGAGTATGTAAAAACTGTGCTCACATTTTGTAAAGGGAAATGTAGGAGATAGAGTGAAGATGCTTGTGCTTAGGGGTAACATAATAAAATTAGTAGGAAAGGATGATTTATTAAAATAAACACCTATCTTAGAAGATTACATAGTCTCATTACACAATCTAAACAATGTAATTACGGTAAAAACGTTTTCAAATGTGGACGATGCGTTCACGCAACACGTCCTTTAGACGGCAGCTCGTAATAAACCACTAGCGTAAAAGTTAAATGGAACAAAAATATCATTGGACGCCACAGCATCACTGCCACACGTCTCCATACAACAACCATAATTATGAAGTATCAGTAAGTTAAAATAGATTGTACACAAAATAGACACTCTAAGAAGATATAGTAACACATATGCCGTATCTGGAATCGCAAATCACTGTACAGTATAAATTTCATTACATTTGAAATGTTTTCTTCGTAATTAAAACAAATTTTTTAGAAGGCTGGCTACGCTCGTGCATTGTGACAAATTAATAAAATGGCTCACAGAAAAGTTACAGGACGATGAAAAACATTATCTGTTCTTGTGAGCAGAAATGATTTTATTTATTATCAAATAAGTTGTTCAAATTTGTTTACTGTGCACATTATCTTTGTACAATGCAATCAGTAAAAATACACACGGAGAAAAAGGGGAAAAACGAAGGCAAAAGAGAAAAACTCTCCAGCTTGATGCATAAAATCCAAGAACAAGAGCCTTATCGTACCTAATCTACACTGAGGTGGAGATAGTCATAGCTTACCTCCTAGTATCTTGTCGGACCCCCTTTTCCCGGCTTAGTACAGCAGCTCGAAACGGCATAGACTCAACAAGTCGCTTAAAGTCCGCTGGAGAAATTTTCAGCCATGCTTCCTCTATAGCCGTCCGTAATTACGAAAGTGTCACCGGCGCAGGATTTTGTGCACGAACTGACTTCTCATTTATATCCCAACAACATTCGATGGTATTCATGTCCGCCGGCCAGGGTGGCCGAGCTGTTCTAGGCGCTACAGTCAGGAACCACGCGACCGCTACGGTCGCAGGTTCGAATCCTGCCTCGGGCATGGATGTGTGTGATGTCCTTAGGTTAACTAGGTTTAACTAGTTCTAAGTTCTAGGGGACTGATGACGTCAGAAGTTAAGTCCCATAGTGCTCAGAGCCATTTGAACCATTTTTGTGATTTATGTCCTGTGATCTGGGTTGCTAAATCATTCACTCGAACTTACCGGAATGTTCTTCAAACAAATTGCGAACAGTTGTGTCCGAGTGAGGTGGCTAAGTGGTTAGCACACTGGACTCGTATTTAGGAGGTCGACGGTTCAAACCCACTTTAGGTTTTTCCTGATTTCCCTAAATCACTTCAGACAAATGTCGTGATGGTTCATTTGTAAGTGAACAGCCCACTTCCTTCCCCATCCTTCGCTAATCCAGTCGGAATGATGTCCTTGCTGTTCGCCGCGCCTGGTAGCCATGAGGTCTTAGGCACCTTGCAACGGTTCGCGCGGCTCCCCCGTCGGAGTTCGAGTCCTGCCTTGGGCATGGGTGTGTGTGTTGTCCTTAGTGTAACTTAGTTTAAGTTAGGTTAAGTAGTGTGTAAGACTAGGGACCGATGACCTCAGGTCTTTGGTCCCACAGGAACTTACCACAAATTTCCAAATTTTCCTCGCTCTTTGGTCCCCTCCCACATGCCTACCAACCAAATAACTGTGATGCAATGACATGGCACGTAGTCATCGTTATTTGGCTGCAAATGGTCTCCAAGTAGGCGAGTATAACCATTTCAAGTCAATGATTGGTTAAGTTGGACCAGTGGACCCAGTCCACTCCACGTAAACACAACCCACACCGTTACAGAGCCACCATCAGCTTGTACAGTACCTTGTCGACATCTTGAGATCATGACTTTTGGGGTCTGTGCTACACTACAAACCTACCATCAGCTCTTACTAACGGAAATCGGGGCTCATTTGACCAGGCCACCGTTTTCTAGTCATTTGGGGTACAACCGATATGGTCATGACCCCATGAGAGAGGCTGCAGATGGTGTCGTGCTGTTAGCAAAGGCACTCACGTTGGACGTTTGCGACAATGGCCCCTTAACAGCAAATATAGCCGTATTGTCCTAACCAATGTGTCCATCGTACATTGCACATTGATTTCTGCGGTTATTTCATGCAGTGCCGGTTGTCTGTTAGGACTGACACCTGTACGCAGACGCCTTAAATGTGGTATTCTCGGTACACTCTTTACACTGTGGATCTAGGAATACTGATTTACCTAACGATTTCCGAATGTCCCATCTCTCTGTGTCCAACTGCCACTACGCGTTGAAAGTCTGTTAATTTCCGTCGTGCGCCCATAATCACGTCGGAAATCTTTTCGCATTAATCACCTGAGAACAAATGACTGCTCCGCCAATGCACTGTCCTTTTATGCCTTGTGTGTAGGATACTACCCTCATTTGTGTATGTGAATATCGGTATCCCATGACTTTTGTCACCTCAGAGTAATTCAAAAACACAAACTGTAAATGGAAACGTCTTTTTATTATAGATCTTTGTCAAAGATTTTTCATAATAAAAATGCTACTTCAAAAATTCAGATGAATAGCGTTATACAAATATATATCTGTTGGTAGGCTACTCTGTCTGCCAGTTAAATGGCCAGGTGTGATCTCACAAAAAATTTTGAATAAAAGCGCTACTTGTCAACCATGTCGTTAAGTTACGTGTGTCAGAGTAACAGTAGATTTAAAATTTTTGAAAAAAATCGGAGAAGGAAAGGGGCGAGAGAGAAACACACATTAAAATATAAAATAATAATTAATAATCGATCGTAGACAAGGGATATCCTTATTACACCTGTAGAAACTGTGGCGACAAGAGGCTAACGTAATCTTAGTAGGAACTAAATGGCAATCCAAAAGAATAAAATAACTTGAAACATCGAATCCCGTACGCGTAATAAAAGTAAGACAAGGGAAACAGCAGCTGGCAGAAAGTCCAACATGGGCCTAATTTACATATATTTCATAACCACTGGATGAGTTAGGGAAATATTTACTATTGTTGGACTAACTTCACATTTCATAAAATAAAATACAGTAAAAAGTTAAAAAAGGGGGAAGGAGAAAGAGGGGGAATGATATGGGGCAATGTTTCTGAAAAAGAAAAATTTATATAAAAATTTTTATTTGCTTTGTGTTTTCGAAATAGATAACGTATGGTAAGGCAGTTATGTCTAACGACAGTTTAATATTTTATCGTTTTTGGCAAATCGCTTTTGGAGGCTCCAGTTTTGTCAAACGGATTGCGTGTTTGTTCGATGAATTTTTTTGGGATTTTATGAACTAAGCCGAAGAGTTTTTCTCTTTTTCCCTTCTCTTCTCCTTTTTTCTCCGTGTGCATTTAATACTGACTGCATTGTACAAAGATACTGTGCATTGTACACAAATTTATATAACTTATTTGATAATAAGAAAATTCATTTATGCTCACAAGAACAGGTAATACTGTTTCGCAGCAATTTTTTTGATCGTCCTATTACTTTTCTGTGAGCCATTTTACCCACTTTCGACAAGCGAGTAAAATGCACCAGCGTAACCTGCCTTCTAAAACCTTTGTTTCCTTTACGAAGAAAACGTTTCCATTGTAATGAACAGTTATTCTCTATAGTGGTTTCGGATTCCAGATGTGGCATATGTGTTACTTCTTCGAGAGAGTATTTTGCATAGAAACTGCTTTAACATACTGATACTTTACAATTACGGTTGTTGTATGGAGACGTGGGGTAGTGATACTGTCGCGTCCAGTGACATTTTTATTCCATTTTACTGCTGTGCTTGGGATTTATTGGGAGCTGGCGTGTGTACAGCGTGTTGTATGAGTGCATCGTCCACATTTGATGATGTTTCACTAGTGAGCTGTAATCCTTTCTGTAACTATGTTGTTTCGATTGTATAAAGAGACTATTTAATCTTCTAACAAGAGGAGGCAACGACGTTGGGATCGTGGATTTACTTCAAATTTGTACACCTTTAGTAGACCATTAAGACAACATAATGTGCAAATAGTAAGTTCCACTACTCTTGAAATTCCGAGAACATCACAAGACAAGTTTTATGCGTCTTGCGAAGGTGCCGACTGTCTGATGTCCCTGTGGTCAAGCGGTTAGCGTTCGCAAAGTGCAAGGAAGATCATGGGAGAGACAACGTTCCGAATCCCTCCTACACATTTTTCATTATATATTTTTTCATCAGTGGTTACGAAATTTAATTTATATGACATTTGAGAGATAATACAATGAGAAAAAACGACGAGCATTTTCATGAAGTTGTGAATTTCATATGTTGTTTGACTGTTTACTATTTGTAACTAAATTTTCAAGGACGAGGGACAGGATGATGTGAATTATGTTATTCACGATCAGTAATATAAGTCACAATGTACCAGGCCATAAGAGTAGTGTGCAATTACTCGATGAATGTGCTCTCGACGTCACACGTTGCAGGATGGTATTTGTGATACAGACTTGGAAAACATAAACTGAAACTTGATACAAATACTTCATGTAAATACACGTTTCTTTCATTATATTACCTCTCAAATGTCATTTAAATTAAATTATACAGTTAGCGATGAGAAAACCATAGGCTGAATAGTAGGTATTAGCAGGATTCGAACCATTGCATCACCCATGACCATCTCGCAGCGCCATCATGCTAACCGCTATTTCTTTTAAATCTAATTTTCTCGTTATTGTTTGCTGTATTCGTTTAGGGTGGACGCCCCATGACAGGAGTTCAAGTTCATCGTTGATGAATTCACCCAGTTCTTTTATCACAGAGATCAGGTAGCCCTCTGATCGAATACGCTGAGCTACCGTGCCGGCTAAACCACTTGTCCACAGTGACTTCCTACAATCGCTGTCTTCGCACAGATACATAATAGACGCATAAAACTTCTCTTGCGATTTTCTTGGTATTGCCAGAGTAGGTCACCATACTACTTGCACATTATGTTGCTTTAACGGCCTCCTAAAGGTGTACAAAGTTTGAAGTAACTCTGTGATCCCGACGTCGTGACGTCCCATTGTAAGATAGGTGTTTGTTTTAATAAAGCATCCTTTCCTATTAAATTTATTGTGTTACACGGAAACAGAAGTATTTTCGTTTTATTTTCTACATTTCCCTTATAAAATGTGAATAAATATTTGACGTACTTGAATATAAGGGATGTACTTCTCTCAAACCATGTAAACTGAGGTGCAGCGGCGACATTTAGCGGACTTGGAAGGAGGCACGTTTCTCGTCGCTGCAGGGCTGTATAACTATGTCCTCATATGCTGCATGTACGCTTCACTGGTATTCTTTACATACCGTAACTTTGTTCGGCAAAGCCGAAATGGCTAATGTTTTTGAATTCAACATCACATATAATGCTGTGATATGCGTAAAGCTACTAGTGTCTAATCAGGTAGTTGTTGTAAGTTCCTATGGAACCAAACTGCTGTCAACGATCCCTAGGCTTACACCCTACTAAATCTAACAAACCAGCTTACGCTAAATACAACACAAACTCACACCCATGTCCGAGGGAGCTCTCGAACCTCCGACGGAGAGAGCCGCGCGGACCGTGGCAAAGCGCCCAAGACCACGCGGCTTCCTCGCGTGGCGTCTAATCAGGTATGGATATATTATACAGTTGTTTATAATATTTTCTGCTTTACATTGGTATAGTTAGAAGTGCGTTTGTAAATTAGGCTACCTCTGTGTGCTTATATTTTTCTAGGCCTGTGATAGTAATTACCGACCGAAATTACTAACCTGATTACAAATAAACATTGTGATCCAAGACTGGTGTTATAATAAAGCGAATATTTCTCTGGGTGGCTGAAAAGTTTTTAGCGACTATGTAACATCATGTGTACGTAAAGTGTGTTGAGTCCCTTACAAATCGTCCCACGAATTCCATCCCTTGTATGTCTTGGTGCGCTGTTATCCAGAAAAAGTTCATACAAGTTTCGTACCAATGTAGTTCAACCACATTCAAGTTTATGAATAAATGTCGAAGTCTCACAAGCAGCATATGAGGTATCGACACAAATAGCCAAGTTATTTTATCGATCACGTTTCATATTAAACCACAATGTTTTAAAAGAACTGCGCTGGGCTTCTACGTTGTTACTCTCAGTACTTTCATTTGGCCTCGAATTAGATACGTTGCCCATATGAAAGTAGTTCGCTTCGCAGTATGACAAAGAGGAAAAGCTACTAGTACCGAGCTGTGAGATTGGAACTAGATTTCTGCTGCAGAGAACTTCGTGAGGTACATGCTGCGTGTATCGCAGCATCGCCAAACGAAAAGGGGATCATGTTGTGCTGGCTTTTCCCTTCGGTCGACACAAATAAAGTGCGGACACCAGACGCAAACAGCGGCTGCAGTTTTACTCAGCAATTTCCGCGCTTTATTGAAATGCAAACATTTGAACGATGCGCTGGCCGTATTATTCCAACATAAATATCTGCGTTTAGCAGCAGATAGTTGCAACGTTCGGCGAACAAAGCATCATATTTGATGAGCGGGGTCAGATTATTCGAACAAGCATGGTCTCCTTCACCGAACTGTCTATAGCCAGTGAACAAGCAACAACAAAGATAATGGGTAGTAACACCGTCTTCAGACTATGTAGAAGATGCTGTTAGTTTTCTTTTTTATATTTCCAAAACGCACCCCTTCATGGTCATGAATTTACCTCGACCACTGGATTTCTTCCCTTTTTGATACACAACTTCTCCTACGTGAGCAAGATATCCTGCTAAATACGCCAAATAAGACTACACTAATTATTTCATAAACTACAATCTGCATTGTAAAAGACTGCGACTGGTAATTTTCATGAGGATATTACAATGACTAGGCTAGTCACAAGATTACTTTTCCACTGCGTATTTCGATGTCTACACAATATCTGTCACTGGGTCATAGGCTTAATTGGCTCAAATGGCTCTAAGCTCTATGGGACTTAAAATCTGAGGTCATCAGTCCCTTACACTTAGAACTAAGTAAACCTGACTAACCTAAGGACATCACACACATCCATGCCCAAGGCAGGATTCGAATCTGTGACCGTAGGAGCCGCGTGGTTCCGGACTGAAGCGCCTAGAACCGCTCGGCCACCGCGGCCGGCTAGGCTTAATTCATGTGCAGCGCAAATCATATGCGTTTTCCACATGGGAATACAGTACATATGCCGTATTTCTTGCACATGCTAGATATAACGTAAACGCCTGACCACCCTGCGGCCTATATCAAGGTGTAATGTGTTTTCCAACAAGATCCGTTACATAAGAGATGCTTCCAATCGATGATAATGGGGTAAGCGTCAAAATGCGTAGTGGAAAATAAAAATCATGTGGCCGACTTACATATAGCAATATTTTATGTAGATTACTAGGGTGAACGCAACTGCTGTCCTCCTGAAAGCTATATAGACAGTGAGTTTGGAGAAACACTTTACCACTGCCTTGTTTACAGAATCTTTCCTGTATTAGTTTGTAACCTTTAAGGACTTTATGACATAAGAAAGTAACTCCTATACCACACGCAAATTTTTCAATTCCATCTTTATAAATGACTACGTATCATAAATGCGTATCAGAACTACCGTTTCCTCCCGCTGAGTGACTACTCTACGGCCTCATAGATATGACACATCCATTAGTTTCCTTCACTGAGTTTTACCTAGTAGTTGAAAAATGCCATAGTATGATGTACGTGAATTTCAGCGAGATAAGAGTTTGAGCTGAGACGTGGCGAGAGTGGAGCGGTCGGGCCATCATAGTGTCTCGGTGTTTGTGCTGTCCCCTATGTTTCCTGCTGCTGATTGTCATTTCATAGTTGGTCTCTCTCTGACGTCTAGTGAATATTGGTTTGTATGTGGAACTGGATGATCGACCCATCTGGATGGAGGGGTGTGGGCGCTGCTCAACGTATTGCTTGTGTCACAGTCGCCATTCACTTTACGATGTCAGTTTTCTTTGTGCCCATATAATCAATTTGGAAGCTCAGCATGTAATAGGAAAATAAAATAGGAAGCGAACCAGTGAAGCAGAGAATCAGTCCGTTATTTAGAAAATGGGTACTAGAGCAAATGTTTTCACAGGTATAATAACAGAAGGCGTTTCTCTGCAAATCATCTGGATACGTTTTGATAGTGAAGTGCATAGCGTCAACAAGATGCTCCAACATGAATTAGCAAATGAAAATTCTTGGACCATCATCAGAGGCTTTTTCATTCTTTTGTCAAAACATATGATGCATTGGCTTACTGGTTTTCTGGTGAGCTGACCTAGAATAAGCAATAATTCAGTTACAAACGAGTAATAAAGATGGTTGCGCTACAGATTTGGATAGAATACAACTTACGTGAAATTCCGTCTGGAGCATTTGTTTCCACAGTCTTTTTCCAACAAACCATATTCGTAATGTAATTTGTATTTTCGTAATCACATACGTTGGTTTACATTATGAAACACTTTCGTTTGGTCATTTCCTATGAGGACCACATATTTTCTTTTATATTTCATTTCATTGCCTTTCGGTCTATGCTCATGCAGTCTTGACAGTAGTGGAAAGATGATACAACAATGTGTTTGAGACGATTTTCTTGTCAGTAACGACGATACGAATGTAAGGACAACACTACACTCAGTTGCCAAGCACAGAAAACCTCCGACCGTTCGGGAAACGAACCCGGGCCCGTTCGGTTAGCAATCTGCTGCACTGAACCCCACAGCTACCGAGGCGTTCAACCACACGCTGTGATTCGGTTATACCATACGAAAATAAATGCAGAGCTTACAAAGCACTGTAACGTAGCAAGTTACTGCGAGATAACATTCGATGCAGTAAGGCACGCAGCCGTGTAGCAAGGTGGCTACGGGATGGCTACGTTTCTTCTTCGCTCTGACTCACAGCGCAGCTGACGCTACGAGCCGTGAGAACGGTCTCAAGCAACATTCAGTCGGTACGCAAATTCATACCCCTACGAATCTAAATAAACCATAGTAATATCATCCGATTTTGTTCAAACTTGGTACCCAATCTTTTGTTGTTAAGGAAGGGATCCTGTTAAAACTTCAGATTTTTATCTATTACAGTTACGGAGACTGAGAAAATTCCTTAAATGTCCCAAAACCGACACTTACGTTTCAAAGCTGTTAGGAACAATAACCAAATATCTTTTGTTATCATCTGAAGTCATAATAAAGCTCACAGTATATAAAATCACTTAATTGGAATTTTCTTTTCAAAACTTTAATTACTCTACGTTATGTAGTATAAAAATCATTCAAAATTATTATTTGCTTGTTACTTTTTGGTGTGAATACATGGGAATGAATGAGAGAGTGTATGCGGGACATACGTTAATACTTAATGTCATTTTATATAAAACATTATAAAATTGAACCATGAGAAAATTGTGTTGCCACCACGATGCTGATGACGTATGTCGATATGTGCTTGCTATTTAAGAGAGCAGTCGGAATAGAAGTCTGAAGTGGAGTAAGTTCCTATATTAATTTAAAGAATATTTTACATTTCGTTCTATTGTACTAAACAATATATTAGAAATTGAAATTATAATGACGTAAATGACTATTTCATTAGTGGTTGGCTAAGGCAAGTTTTGCCGCGATAATGATATGGAAGGATCATTCTGTTTGGTCCTTCAGATCAGTAGCCAGTCAGAATTAAGCGGTTCCCGCGTGCAGATTGTTAGTTAGGCAGAGAGGAGAGGAATATCGAAATAGTCGCTCGCTAACCTGCTTCCGGGTAACACCATGCTAGATGTCTCCGTGAAAATAGTATGGAAAGTTTGATGTTTCTGAATAAGTTAGTTGAAGCCTTATAAGCGCGTGATTTTTTTTTTTTTGGTCGTAGGGACAATTCCGCGTGACATATTCCGTGTTCTTTATGGAATACTTTGGCGAGCCCTTCTGACATAGAAGACCACTGAAACGACCGAATGTTCAACTCACTAATAGTGGCGGGTCAATGACTGTAGGATCTTAAATTTAATCGGGTCGGACTTACAGAAATTCTGGGTGCTTTTTTGTGTGAAAATATGTTGTATAGACTTTGAACTAGGAATGATTGAGCCTTGGCCTTATGAAATACGGACTTGATAGCCATTTCATGTGCTTTATTAAGAATAAAAAGCCTTCCAATAGAATTTTCAAATGCTTACTGAAATTAAACTGCATCCTCCGAACACCCGAAATTTTTGGATATGAATTTACAGGAACAGATCTGCAACTTGAGTTACGCGGCCTCTGTGTGGTAGGTATTAGGTAATGGTTTCATCAACGTGCCTTACACTGCCTAGCGTGTATCTACTACCGCAGATGGACGGGACGTCGGAAGGAAGAAACATAGAGTTAGGTGAACGCTTCGAAGAAAATGACTGAGAGAGAGTACGGATATGAATGAACGACAGACCGACCCCGCCCCGCCGCAGCACGTAAGGGTCGAAGTTGATGCAATACAATGATATATTGCAAAGATATTGCATTTGGGGAAATGAAACGTAAATTAGTGTTACGGTGAACTTAAAAAAAAGTAGTTTACATTAGATGCAGGACATTAAATACAAACAGACATAGTGGAATTTGCGAATTAACTTATTTTACAAAATCTTATAGGAAAAAGTGTAGACAAGAAGGTATATGTAATCGTTATGTGCTGTTTGCACAGTGATGATGACAGTACATCACGGCTGCTCCCGGCGGAGGTTCGAGTCTTCCCTTGGGCACGGGTGTGTGTGTTTGTCCTTAGGATAATTTAGGTTAAGTAGTGTGTAAGTTTAGGGACTGATGACCTTAGTAGTTAAGTCCCATAAGATTTCACACACATTTGAGCATTTTTTTGAACAGTACATCAAACCTTATTCATATTTAGTGCCATAGGAACTACTCTCTATTGTAGATACATCCAATAATTTAAGATTTGTTACTTGATATGCAGATAGTGGTAGAAACGTTATTTATATTGGCATGTGGAAAGTACTTCCTGGAAGTTTTAAGGAATGGAGTGTTAGCCAACTTTGTCTGCTCGTTGAACATATTACCAGGAGAGCCGTTTTCGCGTGTGCGAACATTCCTATTTCTTATAAGATATTCATAATGGCTTCTTTTTCTGCTAAGTATAATATTTTCATGTTGTTTTCAGAGTGTCTCACTGAATGGTTTCCTTCAGCAATGTGAACTGCAAATGAATATTTGTTCAAATTGCCAAATCTGAATGCATCAAGGTGATCTTTTAATCTCAAAACTTCTACCTGTCCCACAAATTAGAATTTTGGCCATGAACCACACTGGAGCTTGTGTATTCCTGATATACTGTAGGATGCTTTGGAAGTATTTACACCATTGATTATTGTTTGTTGTAATTTATTTTCAGCAGAGAAGATAACGTTAAAATTCCCCTTTTTAAGTACGTTTGCTATTAGGTGTGACAGTGGGCGTATGTATACCGGTTTATTTAGGTTTTACTTCTGTGGGAGGCTGATTTGTTTCGAAGTAACTGTTGTGTGAAGTGCTGTTCTGTGGACCTATGGTTTTTGTTTATATTGTTTTGTGGCTGGTTCAAATGGCTCTAAGCACTATGGGATTTAACATCTGAGGTCATCAGTTCCATAGACTTAGAACAACTTAAATCTAACTAACCTAAGGACATCACACACATCCGTGCCCGAGGCAGGACTCGAACCTGCGACCGGAGCAGCAGTGCGGTCCCGGACTGAAGTTGTTCTGTGGAATCAGTTTGTTATTGTAAGTTTACAACTATTATTATGAGCAACAATTTTAATTACATTGATTTCATTTTGTTGATCTGTGTGATTCAGAGGTAGGTTTTTCATTCAGTGTATTATGGCTCTGAAATTTATCGTTTTTCTGCTTGCATTAAACAACGATTTTAATACTGCCACCAGTAGAGAGCAAAGATTCTGCATTTCAGATGTGGATTTTATGAGTAGAAGTTCGTCTTTTGTTTCTTTTACTAGGGTGATTAATTTTGTATTATGAGGACCTGCTGAAAAGTCATGGCAGTGAATTTTTTTATTCTGTTCCCAAAATCGGTCGAGGTATTCACGTCATTCATATCACTCCGTCGACTTCTTAGCTTCACTGATGCAAGTTGCACTTCCTGCAGCTAGAGGGCTTCCAATTGTAGCGTGTAACATGGGTGTGTGTAGCGTAACTACGAGGGTATGCTGAAAAATAATGCCTCCGAATATTTTATGTGAAAACTCTTAAAGTTCTTTAAATAAAACAAACTTTATTAGCATTCGACATCTTTATTCTTCACGGTTACGTATTTATTTCTCGACGTATTGAACCTGATGACAAACACATTTCTTCTAACGACAGACCAGTTTGTTGATACCGTCAGTACAGAATGTTTGACTTTGCTGACGGAGACACAACCTTACCTCTGTTCGCACCGCTTCATCACTGTCAAGGTGAACTCCTCGAAGTTGTCCTTTAAGTTTTGGAAACAGCTTAAAATCGAATGGGTCCAAGTCGGATCCGTATATAGAGTGATCCACGACAGGGAACACAAGGCGTCGGACTGTTACAGATGTCGCGCAGCCCGTGTGCGGTACGACATTGTCATACTGAACGAGACGATGCTTCATGTGTGGACGAACTCTTCTCTTCCGTGTTTTAACTTTTGCAGCGGTTATAGTGGTGCCTTTAGTCATGAATTTCAAATGCACCACACCTTGAACCTCCCAGGACACTGTGAGCATGACTCTGCCTGCCGATGGCACAGTATTGAACTTTTTTGGCGTCGCTGATCCTCTGTGCGGAACTTCTTTGTGCTGTCGTGTTTTCGGGATCAAAATAGCAAACGCAGCTTTCATCACTTGTCAAAATGTTGTTAAGAAAACCATTGCCCTCATGCTCAAAAAGCATATGAAATTGTTGATAGATCTCTAATCTCGTTTGTTTCATGTCACGAGTGAGCATTCGAGGCACCCACCGTGCTCACGGCTTTCTGTACCACAGTTGCGCAGTGATGGGATGTGCACAGTCTCGTGATATGCCACACTTACCAGAGAACTATGTCTGTGTTATCCGACGATTTTCTCTGATTAATTCAGCAACCCGATTCCGATGAGTCTCGTCGGTTGCCGTAAGCGGTTCAAATGGTTCAAATGGCTCAGAGCACTATGCGACTTAACTTCTGAGGTCATCAGTCGCCTAGAACTTAGAACTAATTAAACCTAACTAACCTAAGGACATCACACACATCCATGCCCGAGGAAGGATTCGAACCTGCGACCGTAGCGGTCGCTCGGCTCCAGACTGTAGCGCCCAGAATCGCCCGGCCACTCCGGCCGACCGTACGTGGTTCAAATGGCTCTGAGCACTATGGAACTTAACATGAGGTCATCAGTCCCCTAGAACTTAGAACTACTTAAACCTAACTAACCTAAGGACATCACACACATCAATGCTCGAGGCAAGATTCGAGCCCGTGACCGTAGCAGCAGCACGGTTCTGGACTGAAGTGCCTAGAACCGCTCGGTCACAGCGGCCGGCAGCGTACGCGGTCGTCCACTCCGAGCACCGTCACAGAAGCTGAGGTTGCACCACTGTTTCCTTCATTATAACCACGAACAACCTAGCTTTGCACAATACTGATGCCGTTACAGTCATCGCCGTACACAGATTTCGTTCTTTCATGGATTTCAGTTTGAGGCACATTTTCTGCGATTAGAAATTCGATTACAGCACGCTGTTCCTGACATACCGAGATAGTCACGCTACACACGACCATGTTACACGCTGCAATTCGAAGCCCTCTGTCGGTAGATGGTCGCAACTTTCGTTAACGAACTGAGAAATGGGAAGGAGTAATATGCACTACATGTAATACCTCAACCGATATTGAGAATAGAATAAAAAATTTGGAGACATTATTTTTCAGCCCGCTTTCGTACGAAGCATCCACAATCTATTACTAAATAGATCAAATCATTGCACGTCCTCAAAAGAATTTCTAGCGACAGACTTCATTCAGTTAACATTTTTATGTTGTGTTGATTGTATGAGACATGTGATCAGCTCAAATAAAGCGCAAGTCAAATGCCCTGCATAAGAATTTCGGCTTCTTCACTAGCAGAAAGCAGAGACATCTTAATGCAATGTTTAAGCTGGTCGATCGTATCCTTCTGCTAGCGAAGTGAACTACAGAACATTTTTCAGTCGAAGTTTTTTGACCCTCGACATAAAATGTCGAGTTAGTGTTAAAATGGTCATGTATGAGACTAACCCAAGAAATTAAACAATATGATGTGAGGAGAATAAGAACAGATCATCTGTTTTAACGCCTCGTGAAATAATGTTCTCTTTATCTGGTGGTGTAGAATTTACGAGAAAACTAGTCTTTCTCCACAGCTTCGTTCACGTGTGCGTTTGGCACATATATTGCACACATGTCCTCCTCCCCCTCTTTGTGTTCACCTCTTCTTCCTTCCCATCTCTCGGCCCACTTCATCCTCCGAACTCTGTATGTCCATATCCTCCGTCCACTGAGTCTCTGCATCTCTTCCTCTCCTTCTCTTTGTCCGTCCCCTCCGACGCTCTCTGTGACTACATCTTCTTCCCCCTCCCTCTGTCCATATTCTTCTCCCCTCCCTCAGTCCACATACCCCAACCGTTCTTACTTTTCCACCTGCCCACTACTCCACTACCCCTCTACCCTTCCCACCTGCCTCTTCAATCACCTACTCTTCCTTCCCCTCCCTCTGTCCGTCTCTACATAGTCCCAACCCTATGTCCATGGTCGTATTCAACTGTATAGATACATAATCTCATTTGGTATTCTAGCCAGGTACCAGTTGACGATCTGATGCGCAGTGTTACTTTTTATGGAAAGTGGCTTTGACACAGTTAAGCCACTGCTTATGGAAATCTTTATTTGTCGCACTGTGGCTCCCTTCAGCTGTAGGAGATACGTTCATGTCACTAAGCAGAAATTTTCCAAAAAATTTTGTCAACCCCCACATTGTTCAAGGTTTACTACAGAAGCACTAACGCTAACTCTCTCTGTGACCGTCAGCATAAATGGTATGGAGATGTAAATCACCTTCTGTATTCCTGAACCTTCTTCAGAGCAAAGAATATCCAATTGCTGAAAAGCCTTGTGAAAATGAACTTACCTCTCCCCAAAAGTATGTCTGTTTTACTGTCATGTAAATATTTTAATGTGTAAAGCCAGAATGAGATTTTCACTCTCCAGCGGAGTGTGCGCTGATATGAAACTTCCTGGCAGATTAAAAATGTGTGCCCGACTGAGACTCTAACTCGGGACCTTTGCCTTTCGCGGGCAAGTGCTCTACCAACTGAGCTACCGAAGCACGACTCAGGGACGGTACTCACAGCTTTACTTCTGCCAGTATCTCGTCTCCCACCTTCCAGACTTTACGAGATACTGGCAGAAGTAAGGTTGTGAGTACCGGGCGTGAGTCGTGCTTCGGTAGCTCAGTTGGTAGAGCACTTGCCCGCGAAAGGCAAAGGTCCCGAGTTCGAGTCTCAGTCGGGCACACAGTTTTAATCTGCCAGTCTGCTTTCGGCCGGTGAGCGGCGAGGATGTCTTGTTTACGTCCCGTCCGCAGAGTCGCGAGCGCGCGTAGTTTGTTTACTTCCTCGCCGCAGCTAATACTCGCGTCCGTTAACACAGAGTCGCCATGGCTCATTCGTACAGAAAAGCTACCATCAAGATCAGCTTCCAGCCCGACTACGCACGACCACGAGCCTTTGAAGTCGAACGATTCATCCGTGACGAAGTTCAAATACCAACACAGCACATCATCAGTATCCACCTATCCATCACAAGTAGCGTCGTTTACGTCAAGATGGTCGATGACGAGTTATGTCACGCAGTTGTGAACAGATGCGCGAACACTCTCAAGTTCAAACACTCCGATGGTCACATCGGAGAGGTTACTGTTGACCATGCTGGACTAGGACTACGCACACTAAGAGTCTTCGAACTCCCTTTCGAAGTACCACCGGACGTCGTTACCTCAGCTTTCTGCTCGTATGGGACGGTAATTAGCCACGTGGCCGAAAAATGGAACACCTTCGAGACGTACCAGGTCCTCAACGGCGTCCGACAAGTGAAAATTGAATTAAAGAAACATGTGCCGTCCTACTTAGTCATAGGTGGCTGTCGAACAATAGTAATGTACGACGGACAACCTCGTACTTGTTCTGGTTACGGCCAGGAGGGTCATGTGCGCTCGCCGTGTATTCAACGTCGGGTTACACAACTTCCATTGCATGACACGACACCACCTCTTACGCTCAGTGCCATCCCCCTCAATTACGCAGAGGTGACACGATCGACCATCATGACAGACGACAACCCCTCCCTCCCCCCCGGAAGACAGGAAGCGTTAGAATGCGCACCTGTCGCCGGTCCTGGATTGACCAACACCATTACGGTGTCTGAAGAGGTTGAAGAACGCCGCCCATCGACTCCACATGAAGATTCGGACGAGAGAATGGAACTCGACGCTAGGGTCGTTCCGACCTCTGCCTTTCTACCTGAGGGGGATGCTACTATACGGGGCCGGCCGAAGTGGCCGTGCGGTTAAAGGCGCTGCAGTTTGGAGCCGCAAGACTGCTACGGTCGCAGGTTCGAATCCTGCCGCGGGCATGGATGTTTGTGATGTCCTTAGGTTAGTTAGGTTTAACTAGTTCTAAGTTCTAGGGGACTAATGACCTCAGAAGTTAAGTCCCATAGTGCTCAGAGCCATTTGAACCATTTTTTACTATACGGGAACCACAAACTCTTTCGGACACAGAAACCCACGTCCGCAAAGGTCACCGAGAAAACATTAAAAGCGACGTCGCACACCCTCAGACGATTGCCTCCAGCGGACGTCATCTCCAGTTGACGACCGGACGGCCGACGAAATGACGAGGAAAATGGATGACACGAGATCGCCCTCACCTGTCACTGTGTCTGATTTTGACAAACCCGATTCCGCTCTCTCGGACAAACGGATGGCCAGCACAGCGCCCGCCGTTGGTACACAACCGGAAACAACTGCGGATTCACCCTTAGTCACTCAGCCCACAAGTGTTCTACCGCAGCCACCGTTAACTTACAGACTTTGGGCGGATGACATTGAAGACGATTCTACGCCCGCTGTGGTGGATGAGGAGAGAGTTCTCTCCCACACCTCCCGAGTAGCAACAGATGACGGCGCGGACGCGGCCAGCAGATCACAGGCCCCACCTTTTACGGCGACACAGACGGCGGCCCCCACCGCAGGAGACGATGTACAGACCTATCGCTTAACGACCATCAACATTAACACCAATCGGACATGTACGAAGTTGTCGCTGCTCCAAGACATGCTCATGCAGCAGATGTTGACATTGTCTTTCTCCAAGAAGTCTTCTTCGCCGATTTCCCGGGTATGTATGGTTATACGTCTCATGTGTCCCACGCCTCCCCAACTAACAGTGGAGTCGCAATTCTGCTCAGAGAGGGCCTCGAGGCGGACGAAGTCCGATATCTCCCCGACGCTAGAGGAATGGCCGTAACGGTGCAAGGCGTCCGGTTTAAAAATGTGTACGCCCCTTCCGGAACGAATCGCCGTCGTGACCGATCGCTCTTCTTCGCAGAAGGAATAGCACCGCTTTTTCAGGGCAGGCACGATGACTTGATATTAGGGGGCTATTTCAATTGCACCCAAGCACCTAAAGATCAGCTGCCACGCCATTCACCGTGCCCCAAACTTGGGACACTCATCGGCGATCTCCAGCTGGTAGATACATGGGAACATGTCCGAAGAAATAGACCGGGATACACCCATTTCACGAGTCACTCGTCTAGTCGCATCGATAGGATTTACGTTTCCCGTTCTCTAGCGGCAACGGTGAGTGACGCGGAGGTGTGGCCAGTAGCCTTTTCTGATCACGAGGCCAACGGGTGTGGCGCAGCCGACATCCCTGGAAATTAAACATTGCTAATCGCTTCTCCGGATTGTCGACGCCCCATCGAAGACACGTGGAGCTTGTGCGTCCGCCGCCTCCCAACGTATCCTACGTCGATTAGTTGGTGGTTAACCTGCGCCAAGCCGGCCCTACGGCGAACCTTTATTACGTATGGTCATGAGACTGCTACTTGGAAGCGGCAGACCCTTGATTTTTATTTCACCGTCCTTCGCGAATGCGCCTCCTTGCCACCCACACTGGAACGACAGTTGACAGTTCAGCGTGCGAAAGCACAGATCGTAGCTCATATGCGCCGACAAGACAGACTAGCAACGGAACGACCCACCATGTACCACGTCATCCGAGAACGTACACTGCGAAGACGGGCGCTGATACATGCCATCACCACTGAGGACGGCCGTCATCACACCACACAACGCGAGATTGCTGCAGTCTTCTTCGACCATTACGCACGACTTTATTCTGCTCAATGTTCCGACCAGACGACGGTGATAGCAGTCTCACAACTGGTTTACGGCATTGTCCCACAGGATTTACAAACTGAACTATTGAACGACATCACGGAAGACGAAGTTATCGACGCCATCGGTAAAGGAGCGGCGAATAAGTCTCCTGGCCCCGACTGGCTCCCTGTGGAGTTTTATAGAACTTTCCAGTATTTACTGGCTCCCAAGTTAACAGACATCTGTCGGGAGCTTATGTCCCCCGCAGTGCCGTTCCCTGCGATCTTCGTAGAAGGAATAATTATACCGGTTCACAAACCTAAAGGTGGGGCTCGAATACAAGATTACCGCCCGCTAACACTCGTCAACTGCGACGTGAAGATATTCACCAGACTATTAGCAAACCGTCTACGACCGACCCTACCTTACGTCATCTCGCCAGATCAGACTTCCCTAGGGGTTATCAACAACATCCACACAGCATTGTGTTGATACCGTGACTTAATAGCCCTAGCCAGGGCACGCCGCATCCCGGGAGCGCTGGCATCACTAGATTTTAGCCAAGCTTTTGATCGAGTGGATCACGCGTACCTGACGTCCGTTCTCCAGCACATGCAGTACCCACAGCAATTCACAGACGTCGTGATGCGCCTCCTCCGAGAGGCGACTTCCAAAGTGCTCGTTAACGGGCGTCTCTCGCAGTCCCTCCCGATTTTCCGCTCCGTGCATCAAGGCTGCCCCTTGTCGACGTTACTATATGCTCTGGCACTGGAACCGCTCCTCTGTGGCCTCCGTCAACGCCTCACCGGTCTTACCCTACGTGACGTCACATTTCGCTGTACAGCATATGCAAACGACCTGGTTCTCGTGTTCCGCAATCGCGACGATGTCAACAGAGCACTAGAATGGATTACCACGTACGGTGTGGCTTCCGGCAGCTGTCTCAACGTCGCCATATCGGTCGCCATGGCCATAGGAGACGGGTTGACCGCAGCGTGTGTCGAACCCCTACAGCCTCGTGGCACTATCAAATGTCTCGGAATAGAGTTTCACGACGACATACGGCGCACTGTGGCTCTTAACTACCGCCGCTTATTACAACAAATTCGGGTCCAGATCTTCAGCCTTCGTCTGCGGACCCTCGACATTCTCCAAAGGACACACTTCGTCAATGTTTACCTCGCATTGCGCCTTCCACACATAGCGCGTGTTCTTCCAATACCGTTACTGATGGCTCGACGTCTATTAGCGGCATTCGGAGCCTATGTCAATACAGGCATGCTCTTCAAAGTCAGTTATGAGTCACTGACCCTTCCCCCAGAAAGGGGAGGTCTTGGTCTATTCCATGTCCGCGACAGAGCTGTGGCCCCGTATGTCAGCTCACACATCAAGTTGTGGCGCCACCACCCGGAAAGTTTGACAGGTTTGCTGTTGGAGTCCTTAGCTCCGCCCTCCCTTATGCCCCACTGACGACGCAAGACATACCCCCACCCTTCTACTACTTCGGGAACTTTTACATTGAACACAGCTATGTCCGTATCGCAGTACCACCGACGAAACAGGCGTCGGCGCGGGATATATATCATGTCCTACAGCAGAGGCGCCTACCAAACATCGTGGAGACCAAAAGCCCTCAGGTTAATTGGAAGGTGGTGTGGAAGACGATTCACGCGGTTCCACTGGACACAGCCGTCCGATCCACATGGTACATCACAGTCAATGGTAAACAGATCACCCGAACACGCCTCCACAAGATAAACATGGCGGAATCGCCTCTCTGCGTAGACTGCGGGATACCAGACACGGACGAACACCGTCTCACATGTGGCGCGGCAGAAGACGTATGGCGCTTGGTGCGACAAATTTTGTCGTATTTTCTACGAGTGACTCCGGAACACATTACACCTCGGTTTCTACTATTTCCGGATCAAAAGTATTTTCCGCGCGCCAAGACCAACGCTGCCATGTGGATCCGTGCGCATGCGGTACACTACTTATTTCACGATGGACCTAAAGATGTATTCGACTTTTGGAACTACCTACAAGAACGTCATTGCAAGATCGTACGGAACCCAAAATACAGACAGTATTTTTCTAATTACTTAGGGAGTGCCCTACGCGACCCTCCACGCAGCTGGATCATCAACAGGTAGGAGAAGACACCCATTCAGTAAGCTGACAAGACTAAGTTCGATTCTCGGTGGAATAACATGATATACGTGAAGACGTACCTGGATGATGAAGCGTAAGGAGAGTAGCGACACACCTTTCTGCATCCTGTATGAAGCACTTTTTTTTTTCGTTTTCCCCATATACATTACCTCGGTGTAGTAACGTGCCGAGATATTGTTTTCTTTTTCTCAGAGCACGATGCGGTGCTAGATACATTTATTTTTGTTGTGGTATAAAGTAAAACCATATTACGAATGTATTAAAAACAGTAAATAAAAAAACCGTGGTAGGGGCAGCGCGTGCGAGCTTTTTTTGTGTATTATTTCATGGAGCTGCGAATTCCCAGAAAAATAAAAAATAAATAAAAACATAAAAAAAGGTAACGTGCTTGACTGTCAGGTGCGCGCTGCCTTTGTTCGCCTTTCGAGACTCGCTGAATGTAAGATTTTTAATTCTTTTGTAGCAGAACTACAAGCAGGCAGATACAAATTCAATGAGGGAATGGTAAGACAACGCTCTAGCAAAATTCATCTTGCTACTTTTAGTAACCCTTAGTGTCAAAGCGAAAAACCTTACGGTACTACCAAATAAAAAAAAATAAAAAAAAAATCTGCCAGGAAGTTTCAATGTGTAAAGCGCTCTTGGTTTAACACGTGATAGTAACGTGTATCCATAAAATTTGCTGTACTACATTCCCATTTTCATCTAATAATGTATGATCCTCGATTTCTGATCTCTGCTTATTTCTTTATAAACTTGTAAAAATGAAGTTATCCCTTCCTTAATATGTGCCTGTCTTACTGTGTCAAAATATAGCGCCCTCTTGCTTTCATGCGACATAACAACGTGCGTTTACAAAATTTGGGTTACTTCGTTACTTTAATCACCTTTTGAATGCTCCTTAGTTTCTATTTAGCTTTACAAGTTATTCTATTTAGTCTACTGTGGGTCACATGTCA
Organism: Schistocerca piceifrons; assembly: GCF_021461385.2. Classification (NCBI taxonomy): domain Eukaryota; kingdom Metazoa; phylum Arthropoda; class Insecta; order Orthoptera; family Acrididae; genus Schistocerca; species Schistocerca piceifrons. Next base: position 556,613,371 of record NC_060149.1, read on the forward strand.
AGAACGTATAGCTACATGTAGTTTTACTAGGTATGCATCGCAAAATAACCTGAAAGCATCGTTCAGATTCTTCGTATTGTGATTTATCTACACTCCTGGAAATTGAAATAAGAACACCGTGAATTCATTGTCCCAGGAAGGGGAAACTTTATTGACACATTCCTGGGGTCAGATACATCACATGATCACACTGACAGAACCACAGGCACATAGACACAGGCAACAGAGCATGCACAATGTCGGCACTAGTACAGTGTATATCCACCTTTCGCAGCAATGCAGGCTGCTATTCTCCCATGGAGACGATCGTAGAGATGCTGGATGTAGTCCTGTGGAACGGCTTGCCATGCCATTTCCACCTGGCGCCTCAGTTGGACCAGCGTTCGTGCTGGACGTACAGACCGCGTGAGACGACGCTTCATCCAGTCCCAAACATGCTCAATGGGGGACAGATCCGGAGATCTTGCTAGCCAGGGTAGTTGACTTACACCTTCTAGAGCACGTTGGGTGGCACGGGATACATGCGGACGTGCATTGTCCTGTTGGAACAGCAAGTTCCCTTGCCGGTCTAGGAATGGTAGAACGATGGGTTCGATGACGGTTTGGATGTACCGTGCACTATTCAGTGTCCCCTCGACGATCACCAGTGGTGTACGGCCAGTGTAGGAGATCGCTCCCCACACCATGATGCCGGGTGTTGGCCCTGTGTGCCTCGGTCGTATGCAGTCCTGATTGTGGCGCTCACCTGCACGGCGCCAAACACGCATACGACCATCATTGGCACCAAGGCAGAAGCGACTCTCATCGCTGAAGACGACACGTCTCCATTCGTCCCTCCATTCACGCTTGTCGCGACACCACTGGAGGCGGGCTGCACGATGTTGGGGCGTGAGCGGAAGACGGCCTAACGGTGTGCGGGACCGTAGCCCAGTTTCATGGAGATGGTTGCGAATGGTCCTCGCCAATACCCCAGGAGCAACAGTGTCCCTAATTTGCTGGGAAGTGGCGGTGCGGTCCCCTACGGCACTGCGTAGGATCCTACGGTCTTGGCGTGCATCCGTGCGTCGCTGCGGTCCGGTCCCAGGTCGACGGGCACGTGCACCTTCCGCCGACCACTGGCGACAACATCGATGTACTGTGGAGACCTCACGCCCCACGTGTTGAGCAATTCGGTGGTACGTCCACCTGGCCTCCCGCATGCCCACTATACGCCCTCGCTCAAAGTCCGTCAACTGCACATCCGGTTCACGTCCACGCTGTCGCGGCATGCTACCAGTGTTAAAGACTGCGATGGAGCTCCGTATGCCACGGCAAACTGGCTGAAACTGACGGCGGCGGTGCACAAATGCTGCGCAGCTAGCGCCATTCGACGGCCAACACCGCGGTTCCTGGTGTGTCCGCTGTGCCGTGCGTGTGATCATTGCTTGTACAGCTCTCTCGCAGTGTCCGGAGCAAGTATGGTGGGTCTGACACACCGGGGTCAATGTGTTCTTTTTTCCATTTTCAGGAGTGTATATACATGTTTTTAAATTTGTAACAAGTTTTTGGCAGGTCAGTAAAATCAAGCCAAATAAAAAAAGAGGCGAGGTTAGGTAAAGTCGAAAGATGTGAGTCTTTATTAATGAGAATACGGAAAGATTGCTGAGAAAAATCTCCTTACCAGTAAGTTCAAACTTTCGGAGAATTTATGTCTCCTACGGCTTGGTCTTTGTCTTATATTCACCTAACAGCTTTATTGTAAATGAACGAGGGTTACATGTCCAGTGAATTGTTTTAATGCCATTTGCATATCAATTTACTGTACCAATCGAACGCAATGCCCTAACATATTTCTATGTAAATGACATACTGAAACCCGATATCTACATACCTCGCGTTGCACACCGGTAATATGGTACACAGAATACTGCTGCAAGGCGACTAAATACTGTCAGCTTTCTGGTGGTGTGGCAATGAAGTAATGTCCATTGAAAATTTCGTTTTTGTCTTGTGTTAAATGATATTGATGATGGTCTCATCATTTTGCATTCCAAAACACCTTAAGTGATGCTAATTTCAGCACTTGTTCCAAATAAGCATAAAATCTCGTATGAACGCTTCAATCTATTATTTCCTTTCGTAAAGACAATATCATATCGTCTTGTATTAGTGTCACGCATACCAGTGAATGAGACGATAATATTTGATGTGTGCCATAGTGCTTAAGCTCCACATGTGTATAGAAATAGAGAGAAGCTAGACAGTACCATATGTTTTAGTACCTACTCCATCCGATGGAGAGGTGATGGTGTAATCAACCTATAAGAAACAGCAACGTCTAAGATTTGTCCCGTGACACGGTAGCCAGCGTCCTAGCTTCTACATATCTGAACAGATGCTCATGGTAATTGTTTTCCTTTCATCTCTTCAGTATAACACAGCTGATCTCCATTTGAGAGCCAACATACCACTACACTTCAATTGACAAAGAGGAGGGATTCATGTGGGTGACTTGTGTGGGGAAATGAAACATCAATCTATTGCGAAACTGTAAGCGATGGTGGACTTTCAACTACTTCTGGATAAATATTCTGTGTACAAAATTATTTCACCGTGTGTTTCTTTTAGTATACTTTCAAGCAATAAATCATCATGTTACGTTTGAAATGTGTACATTTCGCATTGAGATTCCTCATACACGTACATAAGACACTTATGTCTACTTTACTTTCGTCTTACTCTGTGAAGTAATATTTCAGCCATTTCTCACTTATTACTTAATCATTGTTTGATGGAGTCATACCGTTTTGTGGCGTAGCAATATTTAATCATTCACTGGGGGACAGTACTAATTACCTGTGAGGACGCTGTGTGGAAATGTAGTTAGAGAGTTCTGTTCTCACACCATGTGCTTTATATGCGCTTTATGTGAGCATCGCGGAGAGAGCGCGTATCGAGTCACTAAGCCATACGCCAAACTGTGTATTAATTTATGGCTATTTCGGTACAAAGACAGTATGAGAACTTTACTTTCAAGACTTGCAAACAGTAAGGGTATTTCTCTAGTTAAGACTCTTATTGATAAATTCAATAGTTGCTGAGATATATAAATTTACTTGAAACTCGAGAATACCAGTCGTTCTTAAGGGATCACTTCCTGATAAACTGATGTAACTTACAGGGTGATTTTTTCCACCCTGTACAAACTCTATGGACTGATCGATTAGAGGATATTGAACAAACAAGATCTAATGAACGTACGTCCAGAAATGCATGGTTTTCATGTTAGGGATCGTGTATTCAGTCATACGTTGTTACAGAGACTGCAGTCTAATACGCGATGCACCATCCATCCACAGTTACAGCAAGTGTTAAAATGATTCCCATGTGCCTCAACGCATGCATGTATGCACCGTTCTGTCTCACACAGTCCACATCGGCCAAGCTGCATCCCAGCAGTTTCAAAGGCAGCATGAATACACTGTTCCACATCTGGAATGAGCTCTGCATACACGATACCTTTCAGATGGCCCCATAACCATAAATCGAATTGGTTGAGTTCGGGGGAACGAGCAGGCCATGCAAGTGGACCCCCTCTCCCGATCCATCAACCAGGGAAGACTCGATTGACATACGTCTGCCGGCCGGAGTGGCCGAGCGGTTCTAGGCGCTACAGTCTGGAACCGCGCGACCGCTACGGTCGCAGGTTCGAATCCTGCCTCGGGCATGGATGTGTGTGATGTCCTTAGGTTAGTTAGGTTTAAGTAGTTCTAAGTTTTAGGGGACTGATGACCACAGATGTTAAGTCCCATAGTGCTCAGAGCCATTTGAACCATTTTAAGTCCCATAGTGCTCAGAGCCATTGGAACCATTGGACATACGTCTGGATGTTAGCAGTGAAGTGGGCTGGAGCACCATCATGTAACAGCCACATAACCTTTCAAACCATCAGTGAGACTTCTTCCAGCAGGGTTGGCAAAGTCCACACAAGAAACGCCGACAGTTCCAGTACGTTAGGCGACGTGGAAGAAAGACTGGTCCCAAAATACGGTCGCCAGTTATCCCGGCCCACACATTTCCGGCTACACCGATGCTGATGATTCGCTGTCACAACACCATGGGAGTTCTGCATACTATCCAACAGATGACTGTTACGAAAGGTGAAGATATCACTCCACATAACGGTGGCCTCATCGGTGAATAGGATGGATGACACGAATCCCGGAATCGTCGTTGTCTGGAGAAGGAACCAGCAACAAAACTGCTGCCCATGACGTAAGTCTGTAACTAGTAAGCCCCGTGCTTGCTGTAAGTGATAAGGGTAGTAACAATTGTCATGGACAATGTTAAACACGATCGTCTGGCTTACCCTGTACCGGCCTTGTATAGACACGACGGCCGCCTTCCACAGTGTTAATCACATGTTCCTCAAAGTCTGGTGTCCGAACATTTAGAGTACGTCCTTACATGATTTCCTGCTTCCTGAAATGACCCTGTTTCTGCTAAACGACGAAACACTGTTGAAAGCACTGCATGCTGTGGTTGTTGCTGGCGGGAAGAGGTCTCCTGATACAACCTTCCTGCCCGCAGCCCATTGATATTTCCTTTACGTAAGTAAACACCCTTTAGGCAAGCTCTCGATTCGAATATGGAACCATTGTGTACAACAACGTATGACATCCACTACGAGGTGAGTCAGTAAGAGAAGTAAATCGGACACGGTATTACCAATAACTATTGCAGGAGAGGCGCTAGGGCATGAACAATACCACCTTCAATGAGGAAACCATGCAGACAGTAGCTGTGGTTGCATGGTACAGCATGCATCAGATCAGTCTGTGTAACAAAGTATGGCTGAATAAGTGGACTGTACAATAGAAACCACGTATTTCTGGCCATAAGGTCACTAGACTTTTTTGTTCCGTATCCTCTCATTGATCAGTCCCTAGAGCTTGTACACAGTGGAGAAAATCAGCCTGTACATGTCACAGGAAAAAGCCAGTTTAACGGTTTGTAAGCGAGGCGTTGCCTTGATGTATCGTTCAATAGTGTCCACTCGGCAAAGTTCATGTACCGCTATGTGAGGCGTGGGCAGCCATTGTTCATCCACGTGGGAAGATCATACGCAGCCAAATCGCACAACAAGCCAATTGAGATTTAAGCTAAGGCATAAATCCATAAAAAAATGAAGGAAAGAATGGGAAGTATGCGGCATGTAGTGTGGATAAGCTCCAATCTGGTTCATGTGATCATTTGTAATCTGGGCCAAACTCATCGTAATTTTAGCACTAGATTTAAGAAACACAGTAGTCCAAACAATAAAACTGCTTTTGACCATGATCTCCGAAGTATAATGCACATAGCAGGTAGTACTGAAAACGCTACGAAAATTTTGTATGTAGCGCCTAAGAGAACAAAACGGAGTTATTAAAGGAACGAAACATATTTAAATGGAAAACAAAGGTGCCACAAAAACTTTTGAATGAGCAGTGAATTTAAATACAATAGTTTATATGCTTTGTATAAAGAACCGTTATGGCCTACTGTAGGTGTCAGTTGGTGGCCATAGCACGTCACAGCTTGCTGCAGTCTATTAACAGTTAAGACAGCACCTGTAGTAGGGGTGAATATAGTTTCCAATGTTTTTAAACCAAGTATGTATTGTTAAAACATTCTTTGAACGGTTAAAAAATCATTTTTATGAATTTTAGAAGTATTTTAAAACAACTTCCATGGATTTTAGAAAGATTTGATAACCAGTTAAACGAAATATAGAATGCTTTTATGTATTTTAAAAGACATTAACTGATACTGTGCAAAACATTGATACCTACTGTCATGCTATTTGAAACTGGTGTAAGAGCTACATAAAATATCTAAAACTGTTATTGTCAAACATTTAACGATAAACTGTGAGGTGTCACACAAATAACACACCTTACATTGAATTCTTGAAACAATTTTGGTTAAATCGATATGTCACACGACATATTTACATGAAAATCAACGAATCTTATTGATAGGCAAATCGAATAAAGGAGCAGGCATTTCATGAATATAAACCACTCTCACTCACACTAGTAGCTTCATGCAAGTAATTTCTCAAAACCGAGCTACGAGACGCAGTTCTGTGCAAAGGAGAATTTTACGACGGCAATGCCCATCTCATCTTAGGCCAAAACTTTCACAGCGGAACATTCAGGGGACAACAATGGTATGCCAGAGCCACTGCGCAGGCCGCTGGCAAAAGCGCTCTTGTACCTGCTTTTAACGAAGACTCTTCAGAAAGCCTTTCTGCAGGAATATGGCTGGAGATGGCAGGTAAACGTCTGGAGAAATCCAACTCAAAACATTGGCGACTCACTGTAGCCACCTGTGTTACAACCCACGTGGAGAACAGCTGTTTGTCTCTTTATTACATAGCAGAAGTTAAACTCTGGCCTACGAAAGAAACGACCCCTGTGATAGGCTACGGAAACTCTAGTGGATGGAGTTAAAACATGTACGAACGCTCTGATTGGCCAAAAATAAAACGCGTGGCTGCCAGCTTTGATATATGCAAATACAAACAGAAAAATTCGCTCTTCCGTTGCATAAAATCGTCGAGTCTTTGAGCAAGGCAACTCGGGCAGCGCTGGGACGATTGCGAGAGTAATTACGTGAACACTTGTTCACAGGCTCGTCTTAACTCTCAAGGAGATAAACGGCAAAGTCTGATAGTACGGAGAATTGCACCGAGCACTGACAGTTTGTGAGCGACTTGAGGACAACGACGTACGCGCTATTCCAGCCAAATAGCATGTATCATGCCAATTAACTTAGCCAGGGAATAACTAGGATCCTCGGCTTCACTGAAGAGGTAGGAATTTTATCAGACTGGTCTTTAACAGTCAAGAAGGAGTTAGAGTAGATTCTCAGGTTCACAGCTCGCGCCGACAGCAGCTACTGCCGCCGTCGCCGAAATGTAAACGCTCGCTCTACACCATCATGTGATATTCAATTGGCTCTCAGAACTGCGGTCGTCTCCGTCTTTCCTTTTTTTTCCGTACATTCAACCATAACATGTAGTAAACATATTCTCAATTGTCGAGCTTAATTGCAAGAAAAACACGCGCTATATCCCATCTAACGAAAATGATTGATCAGCCACTGCAAAGTTCTTTATACTCTGAAGTTACTGAACTGTTTTAATTGCAAAATTATATCTGCAGTGATATTTACGTACCCCATACAGACCCTATTCAATTTTGTGTCTTTTCATAGTGTATTTTACATTTATTAATATGAGCTATAACAATTGTAAACAGGCATATCTGTGAAAAGATGAAATGATAAGTGCGTGTTTGAACGCATTTGGTCCAGTGCCAGAAAACTGTTCATCTGATGTAATAATTATATTTGAAGTTTTGCCTTATACCGTATCTATGGCATGCTCGAAAACTATTTATGTATGTAAAAATCAGATTTTGCGTTTCGATTAATAATGTTCATTTAACGTAGGTAATGATCCGATAATGAACGGACGGGTTCGGCACTATTGACCATTAACCGTAATTGTAAGTTCTAATGAAACCGAAAAATAAGGAAATAATAAAACTGAAAACAGTTTCTGATCCTTTTGGCAACACAGTGTTGGTAATCCGCTAACCTATCCATCTTCAGCACCTGCAGGGAAAGTCGAAAGTCTCGTGTTAACAAAAATGGAAATGATCCTATGGCGGCAGAGGCTGGGAGTTCCGAGTAGGGAAGTTCGGCCGCCAAGTGCGAGTATTATTGATTGCAACGCCACATTGGCCGACTTGCGCGTCGACAGTGGGGATGAAATGATGATGAGGACAGCACAACACCCAGCCCCTGAGGGGAGAAAATCTCCCGACCCAGCAGGGAGTAAAACACGGACCCCACGCGCTGACCATTTAGCTAGTGGGGCGGATATGATCACAAATCCCGGCAGAGAAAACGCTTTTGACCAGAGTGTCAGGCAGCGAAATATTAAATTGCTACTTGGCATAATTGTTCACCTTCTGGTTTAGAAGGTTTAAGAACCAAGGTAAAGTGCCCGTCTGTTGCTAATTAGGCATTCATAAAAAAATCTTCATTTTGTAACGATGAAATTACATCAGTTGCAAGCTTCGTGGTATTTGTTGGTCTGGGGTGGGGAGGGGGGGGGGGAGGTTGAGGAGATGCGGTTTCCAGGCTCTTTCAGATTTTGTCAAGCGTGTTAACAATTAAGCAGTTGTCAAATGGCATGAATAAAGAAAGTATAAAAAATGAACAACATGCAAATAACACACCAGGGACAAAATTTCACTAGACAGGACCATTGTATTACCAAGAAAACACACACACCCACCCATCCACCCACCCACCCACCCACACACACACACGCACACACACACACACACACACACACACACACAAACACACACACAGTTTCTATTACGAAGGAAAAACATAACATCATGCAACAAATATATTTATCACACAAAATGGTACATGTGATAGTGTCAGTAAAGATTAACAGTGCGAAGTAGGTGCCAAACAAAGCATCTGATTATGTTATTGACACACATCATCAGACTAACATAGGGCAGATCAGACAGGATGGGACAGGTACCAAAACCTATATTATAAACGATACACTAAACATAACACTTAGTGTGTTAGAGTCCCACCACAGCAACAAGTGCAACAACAAAAACTGTGCTTTCTATTACACTGCGCAACTGGAAATCATCTAATTCAAGATGCGCGTTACCGATCTATGGAGGCCACCTGTACCTTCATTTTTTGTTATTGCCTTAGGTGTGTGGACTGCGCGAATGATTTTGTACGTCAACAAAAAAAAATAAGTAAAGAGAACTTCTAGTTAATGAGAACGGCTCCTCTCACCTTCCTATTGTATGGCACGTCTACGCAAGGACCAAATGCGTTCAAACACGCACTTATCATTTCATCTTTTCACAGATATGCCTGTTTACAATTGTTATAGCTCATATTAATAAATGTAAAACAATAATAAATACATAAAACTCAGCCGGCCGCTGTGGCCGTGCGGTTCTAGGCGCTGCAGTCCGGAACCGCGGGACTGCTACGGTCGCAGGTTCGAATCCTGCCTCGCGCATAGTTGTGTGTGATGTCCTTAGGTTAGTTGGGTTCAAGTAGTTCTAAGTTCTAGGGCACTGATGACCTAAGATGTTAAGTCCCATAGTGCTCAGAACCATTTGAACATAAAACTCACTATCCCATGTTGTAGTTACGAAATATTAGGTTTTGACAGACTCAAAAATTATATCCTCCTCTCTTGCTATACATTACTCTATTCAGAGGCATATGCCATCAGGCTCAGGACGTTGAACACCCGAACCTTATCGTCGGTGACATCGGCATTCGACGCCACGAAATTGTGTACCACGTACAGGCTCCTGTATAGGTGGAAGAACTTCTCGATCCTTTTAATTTAGGCTTCCGAGTGTCAATGTATTCATACAAAGACTCTCCGATCTTGCAGGTTTATTCCCTTTTTCCTTCTTTTTCCTGTCCTTCGCATTTCAGTCATCAAGCGTCGGGTCCGATTCACGTGTTGCTTGCTGCTGTGCCTCTACTTCTCCTCCAGTCACAGGTTTTAGAATTCTCTCTGCCATGTGTAACACCTCCGTTTATTTATCGACTGACCTGATCTGATCGAATAGCAGCCCAATAATTATATTAATGTGACCGTGTACCTAATGGAGCTGGCAATCGGAATTGACTGCTACGGAAGTTGTTACTTTCCAGTTCGTCCTTCTCAAATGCTGTAATAATGAAATGTCTCGTAACAAGAAAAACACCAACATAGTTTCACTAATCACGAACCTATATTCGTCTCAAAAACACATTAAGGAGGAGACAGCCACTGCCTTCGTCATACATATCTAATTACGGCTAATCTCGGCACAGGCTTCTTCATTTTTCATTATCGTCACATGCCAATTCATCACTGCAATCCAACACTGTAATCCAACACTGCAATCCAAAGTGATGCCGGCGCGGTAGACGCGAAAGCAAAATATCGGCACTAGAATATCACTAATCACTTTCGTAACAATACTTCTTCACTTTCCCGGTATTATTCTAATACAAAGGGGTTAAACCGCGGCGATGGCAACTCCCTTTGTCGATAAAGCCTCGCATTACAACAACTGGCCTCCACACACCTCTACCCGCAACATGGCACTCTCGCTCAACTCCACACTCGCTCTCGCAACACGACACACTCGATTGTTTGCCCTATCGACCTGTGCCGACTGCAAATTTATAGTAAGGGCCTACAGATCCCTTACATCCCCGCCCTCGAAAACTTCTTTGGAGCCTCTGGCGTAAAAGAATCGGCAAGGAAATTAGATATCATTACATCTGAACAAAACACACAGTGTAAATAATTAATGAAATTACAATTCACCAAATAATCGCTCGACTCCGGTAGTGGGCTGCCTCCACAATAATATTCTACAAAAGGTTATTACATCTCACAAACATGGCATTGCCCAAATCACAATTTTTTATCAAGCAGCAATAATCCTCTATAGTCCATATTGAATGTAACACACAACATCAATCTATCTTAATTAGCATACCATGGTAAATATTTTTATAAACTTATCTTACATTCAATTACCAAAAATCTTCACTGTCAAAGGTTTGTACGAGTCATTAACTACATATTTGTTATAACTTGCTACAGCAAAGACAAGAAAACAAACTGGTTGAATGCCAGCTGCCCCTTTGGTATGTCGTCCTTTCAGCGGGGTTCCTGCCGTCCATACTACTATCACTCTAACTTATAACTCACTTGGCCAACACGCATTAAAATTAAGGAAGAAATTCACAACTTATTCATTTGAGTTTTTAACACAAGCAAAATTGAATATCAAAACTATATATAGCATTTACTCCTTGACTTACGCAATTATTTTACAATCCCTCATACCTCTACAGATTCCATAATATTAAATGCTCCATTATACCACTAAGTATGTCTTACATAACTATTTACAACACTATAACTAATGTGGTCACCCAATGAAAATTTTAAATTACTGATCATTTCATTTTGCCAAACATTACTGCCATATGTGAATTGTTATCAAGAAAGCTTAGATGAGAGGTACAATATTTCCTGTTATACTGACATTAATCCAAATCTTCTATATGGATATTTATTATTCATTACACAGTGCCAGAATTCTGCTTCTAAAGCTTGATGTAAGTACAACCATACTTGACTTTGATAGCTAACTGGATACATGAATTACTCATTACTCATGAGTTACACTTTCTGTTTTATTCAGCATACTTCAGATAAACATGTATACCTACAAATAACTTGCAAAAAGATGTTGCTCAAGTGCTAAATGACATACTTCAATACTTCAAACATCTCATACTCCATACATTTCATTACACATAACTCCCTCAACTTAACAGCAACTTCAACTGCAAATAAATATATATCTTCAATCTACATCAATCCTCCATATACTTCAATACTTCAAACATCTCATACTCAATACACTTCATTACATATATCTCCCTCAACTTAACAGCGACTTCAACTGCAAATAAATATACATCTTCAAACTACATCAACCCTCCATATTCGCTGCAATAACTACATAAAAATACTACTCCAGGCTTCTTGGCCTCTCCGTTCATAGCATTTCACATCATTTATTCGAACAACTATCTCCTCATGTATTTGTTTCTTTATATGTTCATCTTAATTATAAGCTGATACATTACTTCAATTTCCTTACAACTCCTTGACCTTTTCATGCCTCATAAAACAACTCTATAAGATTACACAAACTCTTGTTTGACCAATTAGCTTCCCACGACATTTTGTAAACATTAGCTTTCTTATCTGGTTCTCATTTTATTACTTCTGGCACTAATAATTTTGCAATGTACTGACACTAAGCTGATTTTTGACTTATTGATTCTTTGACACCTCACACACTACATCAACAGTAACTATTTATCCTTATTTTAAGTCAACTATAAACTTACTACATGGTTCCTGACTGAATTACTTGGATGACCACTACCAATCCTAAGAACTACACTAACTTTCTTAACCTACGCATAGAGAAAGATGGTAGAGGAGTGAAACTTGAAATGAGAAATAAAGTCTCACCCAGCTGGGAGTGTACCAGTCGCCACTTGATATACAAGCAAAAGAGTTACTGGCTCCCTACACCTTTCTTTCTTCAATTTGTACCTCATGATCCCTTCGTCTATCTTCTCCCCTCTCATAATTCCTGTCATCATCATCTCTCCTATGATTGTGGTGAAACTGTCGACCATTGCCATTCATTGGGTTCAACCCTCCTTTTGGTTTAAACTCCTGCCCTGTATTATTTTGGACGTACCGATTATCATTGCTCATCAAGGTAACGACTCTACCTTCCCCAACGGTTAAAGTGGCATTGCTAATTCGTTTATCAATTTCTTCTGTCTTGCTCTCCAATTGTTGCACTCCCTGTTGTAATTGCTTGACCTCCATTGCAACCCTCTTGTTATTCTCATCTCGTTGCACAGCTATAGCATTTCTCAGACTGACAGCCAGTTGGTTTTGCCTATCTCCTATCCCCTTAACCGCATCATTGCATTGTTTCTGCATCTGCGTCACTTCGGCGATTCGATGATTGCAATTTGTTTCCACTTCGGTGATCCATTCTCCCAATTCGGCTTTCGTTTCTTCAATATCGTCTTCTATCTTTTTTGTTAACTTCCCTTCCATCCTCTCCACGTCTTCCTAGACTTGTTCTATGTTCTCCTGTAGCTTACTCTCTCTCTCTCGTTGATGTCCATCTTCAGTCGTTCTTCTAACTCCTGTATTTCCTTCTTCAGATTATATTCTATCTTCCTTTCCGATGTTTTGATGTGTTAGAGTTTCCTTAATTGACTTTTCTAAGCTTCCTTTGGTTTCTTGTAAATCTTCCTTAAATGATTTTCGGAATATTTCAAACCTTTTTCTAGTTTCTTGTAAATCTTCCTTTAATGATTCTCTAGTTTCTTGTAAACTTTTCTCTAATGATTTGTAGAATATTTCCTTCCTTTCTCTAGCTTCTTGTAAATCTTTCTTTAATGATTCTCTAGTTTCTAGTAAACCTTCCTTTAATGATTTGCGGAATATTTCTGCCCTTTCTGTTGTTTCCTTGGCCTCCTTTAGCAACTCTGCTAACATCGACCGTATATCTGCATCCTCTGAAACTGGCTTATCTCTCGTCGTTTGTCCCAGTGTCTTGGGGTAACTAGTTGAATGTGCTAATGGGCTCTCTAATGACAATCCATAATCACTGATTCCTGAATCATCTCTGTCTTCCTGTCCTATCCCTTTCCTTTCAACTACTGCCTCACAAACCTGCTTATCTTCAGTAGACATGTTTGGTTTATTTTCAATGCACAGGCAAGTAATATACACTCCTGGAAATTGAAATAAGAACACCGTGAATTCATTGTCCCAGGAAGGGGAAACTTTATTGACACATTCCTGGGGTCAGATACATCACATGATCACACTGACAGAACCACAGGCACATAGACACAGGCAACAGACCATGCACAATGTCGGCCCTAGTACAGTGTATATCCACCTTTCGCAGCAATGCAGGCTGCTATTCTCCCATGGAGACGATCGTAGGGATGCTGGATGTAGTCCTGTGGAACGGCTTGCCATGCCATTTCCACCTGGCGCCTCAGTTGGACCAGCGTTCGTGCCGGACGTGCAGACCGCGTGAGACGACGCTTCATCCAGTCCCAAACTCGCTCAATGGGGGACAGATCCGGAGATCTTGCTGGCCAGGGTACTTGACTTACACCTTCTACAGCACGTTGGGTGGCACGGGATACATGCGGACGTGCATTGTCCTGTTGGAACAGCAAGTTCCCTTGCCGCTCTAGGAATGGTAGAACGATGGGTTCGATGACGGTTTGGATGTACCGTGCACTATTCAGTGTCCCCTCGACGATCACCAGTGGTGTACGGCCAGTGTAGGAGATCGCTCCCCACACCATGATGCCGGGTGTTGGCCCTGTGTGCCTCGGTCGTATGCAGTCCTGATTGTGGCGCTCACCTGCACGGCGCCAACACGCATACGACCATCATTGGCACCAAGGCAGAAGCGACTCTCATCGCTGAAGACGACACGTCTCCATTCGTCCCTCCATTCACGCCTGTCGCGACACCACTGGAGGCGGGCTGCACGATGTTGGGGCGTGAGCGGAAGACGGCCTAACGGTGTGCGGGACCGTAGCCCAGCTTCATGGAGACGGTTGTGAATGGTCCTCGTCGATACCCCAGGAGCAACAGTGTCCCTAGTTTGCTGGGAAGTGGCGGTGCGGTCCCCTACGGCACTGCGTAGGATCCTACGGTCTTGGCGTGCATCCGTGCGTCGCTGCAGTCCGGTCCCAGGTCGACGGGCACGTGCACCTTCCGCCGACCACTGGCGACAACATCGATGTACTGTGGAGACCTCACGCCCCACGTGTTGAGCAATTCGGCGGTACGTCCACCCGGCCTCCCGCATGCCCACTATACGCCCTCGCTCAAAGTCCGTCAACTGCACATACGGTTCACGTCCACGCTGTCACGGCATGCTACCAGTGTTAAAGACTGCGATGGAGCTCCGTATGCCACGGCAAACTGGCTGACACTGACGGCGGCGGTGCACAAATGCTGCGCAGCTAGCGCCATTCGACGGCCAACACCGCGGTTCCTGGTGTGTCCGCTGTGCCGTGCGTGTGATCATTGCTTGTACAGCCCTCTCGCAGTGTCCGGAGCAAGTATGGTGGGTCTGACACACCGGTGTCATTGTGTTCTTTTTTCCATTTCCAGGAGTGTAAAATAACCTCAGCAACCCAAAACACTCCTAATTACCGTGAAACTAATCAAACAGTAACTGTAGTATCTTCAGTTAATCCCAAAATTGATACAATGCCTATGAGTACTGAACATAACGACTCTCAAAACCAAATAATTTAAAATATCGATTTTCACATACACAGTTTATGTAAAATGTTTTAAATAAGATAAATCACACCATTCATTAAATCTATAAATGTAAAATCCCCAAAAACAATGAGCATATCCGTATAATCACCATTTAGGCAGCGCAGCATGCATCAATAAGTATGCTATATTTCAGAGTATGTTTCGCAAACTTTTCGGAAATTACTGTAATTGGGCACTTGTCCTAAGGAAAAACACAGTTTAAAACTGTTTATTTATCGTGAAAACAGTACACTGCAATTTAATGTTATGCTAACCAGTTCTCTTCACTCACCAACTGACATTACCACGAGTCACGATGTTTTGACGTTTGAAGTGGGCGTGGCACTGTACTGCCGCCAGAGCCGCGTGAAGTCGCGCTGAAGATCTGTGGCGAGTCGTCGTAGTTCTCAGTCGGCCGCTCCGTGGCGCTGCAGGCGGGCGTAGTTTGTAGTTCGGCTGCTAGATGCCGGGTTGGCGCTCGGTGTCAGTGTAGTGCGTCTGCGCCTGACCTACTGCTTGCACAGGTAGTTAGGATGACGTGTGAAATCACCTCGCGGATCGAAGCTCTTTGGCGCAGCTGCTGCACGGGTCTGCGTGACGTCACTCAACAATTGCGTCGCCACATATATTGTCGCCTGCATAACAGTTTATGGGTCCACATGAAGTTGCTCGATTTTCATTATTCAAAAAGCAATTTCAGTCATAACATTACTATTAAACACTTCTTTAAAAGCTTCCGTGACGAAATCATAGCTCGTTTTGCTGTGGTAATGTTCACACGTGTCTTTCTTTGGTGTTCACTTTTCACAGTTTTTCGCGTGGATATACGCGTTTGCACATTATAACACAGTTTATCGACACTATTACTCTTATCTAATATGGCAAGAAAAAACAGTTTATTCACAATCGTAAGATGCTATTACTTCGACACACTCGATTGTTTGCCCTATCGACCTGTGCCGAGTGCAAATTTATAGTAAGGGCCTACGGACCCCTTACACATGTACTCCACTGGTTTTCGAAATTATAGGCCCACTGCAAATATTCTGTACCACTATATGCAATCTTCCTGTAATGCCCCTCTATTTCTGATACTGAAGTCAGGCATTGTGCGCAGCAGACACTAGTATTCAAATGAACACTATCAGCTCGCACATATGTCGTCCACGGGGCTTTAGTGAAGTTTTCTCTTTGAGGGGAAAGTCACTTTGATTTCGTCCTACTCTAATACTGCATTCCAACTTTGGGACATGTAAATCGTCACATGATATGAGAGGACCATCGTGGGCTTACTGCATGTGCACACACAATCATCGCAGTCCGGAACCGCGCGACTGCTACGGTTGCAGGTTCGAATCCTGCCTCGGGCATGGATGTGTGTGATGTCCTTAGGTTGGTTAGGTTTAAGTAGTTCTAAGTTCTAGGGGACTGATGACCACAGCTGTTAAGTCCCATAGTGCTCAGTGCCATTTTTGAACACAATCATCCACCAGTATGATGATGCAGCCTTTCATCGTGGTGGGGCTAGTGGCATATAGCCTGACATGGTTTTACGAACGTGTGCGTGACCACAAGGAAAAATATTACCGAGACTGCTTTTTTGGAAATGGACCATGAAAATCCCACCCCAGGTCGCTTGGCGTTTCACGTGTGATGGCACGCATGTCACTTAGGGCAGTGGCATTTGGGTGTTTGACATGCTGACATGTGTCACTCTGTCCAACTGCTTCCACAACCTTCGGTCTGGCGCAGCAAGCTCCCACTCCTTGGCGACTGCTACAAACTACTACCCCATCAAGGTGTGGTGCTAGTTCCCTGTCACCTCCTTTATAAGTACGTCAGGGATCCAAATTTTCCATCTTTGCTGTTTCATATATCATCAGGAACGTACATTCTGCTAGATCATGCATAGTAAGGTCATATTTCTCGTTTCTACCTCCTCTCCACCCATTCAAGACTGTAGAAAATTCTTTAATATCGGAACATCTGGCTGCAGGTCATGAGCAGTGGCTAACTTCTTTCTGTATTTTTGGATACATGCGTGCTCCCAATGCTGTAACATTGCAATTATTCCCTCATTTTTTGCAAGAGCGACGAGATCATCGCCATACTTCCCCGATGGCTTTAAACTCAGTCATTAGGTGATGTGTATGGGTCTTCTTGGTAGAACGGCTCGCACACGTTGTATCAGAATTTGTTGCTTCGAGGTGGACGGAGGAACTGTCACACTGCAAACAAATTAGTGACACACAGATATACACTTTATTGCTCTGCTATACTTAACTAAAGTTGTACAGTAACTCGCTAGATGTGCTAGCGGACAGACAGAGCTAAGCAATGGTCTGTCAAGGTGTGCGTTACTCAATACAATGTCAAAAACACAATGTCCGTTCTGGGCGCCACGTAGTCAATTACTGTAGTAAAAACTTATCCCTAGTAGTAAGCACTTATCCCTAGGTGACTCCAGTGGTAGACTAAGTCTCGCTGGCTGATCTCCACTACGAACTGCAACCATGGAACTCTGTACTAGAACAGTCGTACGCCAACGCCACATGAACCCCATTGGTGCCTGTGGCCGCCGCTAATGACAGTGCGGAAGTGCATCTCATTGGCGGCGGCGGGGGATTGCTGATCGGGCCGCGCTTGTCGTTGGCAGTCGTTGCCAGCGAACTTGAAAGTGTCGCCTGTGGCGCCAGTCGGAAACTGTCTTATTGAGCCAGTTCCAGCTGCGCCCATTGGCGCGGACACAACATCAGGCACATTTATTATCTTCAACCAGCAAAATGTGATCGTAAGATATTAATCCTGTATTGCTAGGAACCACTGTATCGATTTGCTACTCATGTGTCTGACAGTCCTTAGAAACATTAGAAAATAGTGCTCAGTGCATAAAAGAGCCATAAGGATGATCAGGTACTTCCTAAACTGTTTTATCACATATTATATATCGAGAATTTCTAGTTCGGTAGTGAAGTACCGTACTTCGGCGTCTAGTCGGTTCTGGCTGCATGTTTGTCCAATTATCATTCTCCCATTGCTGCTCTCCTGTGGCAGGCCGAGCACTAGGCCTATAACTTTCATACTGGTGACTGTGAAGAATCTGAAACGCGCCTAGAAATAAAGATACGCCAAACAAATGCTGTCTTGGACTGCAGTCTTCATATACTCGAACGCGTTTTTCTCATCTTGCCAACTTCAACTCTTGCCCTTATTCAGAAACGCTTACTGAGAACTTATCTGTACGAATTTGATTATATCGCTACTGAAAAATTAAATTATGGCCAAGAATGGTGTCAGTTCTCATACATGAGTTCGCATACATATTTTCGTAACTTAGATTACTTCGCCCCTCTCCGGACGCATGCCTTCAGACTAGATCTCAAACCCGAGAAAGATCGCACTATTTGTGCAGAGGTTCGAGTTGTCAAGTCTCAGAAGTATCGCCAGCAGCTGGCTTACGCGTCATACGTGTTCTTTAAATGTCACTGAGGCGACAATGATTTCGTATATGCAGGCGACGCCAAATTCCCTCATATCTGACGTGATTATGCTATTCAGGCCACTCACAAACGCCACATTCGAATCCTTAAGGCCGAAAGGTTTTCCGTTTTTTGCGTAATGCTTCCTTTCGAATAGGAAAGATGAGTCCTTTCAGCAAGACACATCGAGCTTAACTTGACTGAAGCCGGCCTTGTCAAGAATCAAAAGCTAAGTTTTTCCAGAGAACAGGCGAGGGATGTTCTGAACAGTTTCCGAACGTCCTCCATTTGCCTCAGTTTAGTCATTTATTACCATAGTATCTAAGATACAAAGCGACACAACCGCGAGTAGATTTATGTGCTGCAGTGCGGCACGTGATATGATTCCGTCTGTTTCCAACGACTGTACCTTCCTCGGCAGTCTGACGATGCTTCTAAGCGACTGGCTACGTCCTCGTTGTCGGCAGCCCACCGCACGCTGTTTTAAACTTGTTAGCTGTTCCGTGAGTTACTCCTTGTAGGGATGAGAAAACCCCTGTGAACTCCATAACCGACCCACTTGAACAGCTGTCAGTGATGCTTGTCCAACAACGTGTTATCGTGGTTACTCTTCATAAATGTATATTCTGATCGCTCTGCCTCTGCGCTCTCTGTCTCTACCTCCTGCTGATCGCTCATACATCATCTTTCAATGGATAATCATCCCCTTTCCATATGAGATGTCAACAGCTTCCCCTACCAAACTGATGCGGTCCACCGATAACTGTCTAACTTCAACAAATATTTCCTCTTTCCAGAATAAAAATTAGCCATCTGTTGCATGACTAGGAAATTTATTTTGGTTTACCGGTTTTGGAAGTTTAATCGATAAAGTGAAATACTTCTACTTTGTGTTACTTACGACTGAAATTTATTCTGAAATTTATATCACAATTGCTGAGAAAATAAAGCCTCGTATAAAATCACAAAACGTTTCTCGTTGGACTGACAAAGAAAGTTGATTCCCACAACGGGTGAGTGGCCGCGTCCTATATTTTCGTAGCGCATCTCATAGTTTTACCCCACCACACTGCTATCTCTGTCACATTCTCTACCCACATGAGTGGAAGGGGGGGGGGGGGGGGAGAGACTTCATTTCCCCACCCCTCAGAGTACAGATTCGCTTGCATCTGGTTTCGCTTGCTCGTGGTTCGATTGCTGCCTGACACCACGTATTAGCATCTTCTTTCCACTGCGTGACTTTAGTATTCGTATGGACGGCGTGGGGTGTTGTGGGAGAACATTCAGTAATGGCCTCTGGCCCTCTAACTCCTACAAGAACATGAGATGGGCGCTCTTAACACACGAGCAGTCGCAACTTTTCTGTCAGATTACACTTCGTCGACTACGTGATATGGTTCCGTCTGTTTCCAACGCCAGTATCTTCCTCGGCAACCTGGGCCTGATCATAACGACCTGCGAACGGTAAACTGACCTCTGCTCAAACCCCTTTTCCATCTAATAAATTACCTTTTAGCTCCCATGGGCTGCCTATTTAAGAAACTTCCCTGCTTTCCTTGCGTAATACCAAATTAAATGCGCCCTTAGTGATATATCCAGTCCATGTGATTGGTTCTTCAGACAAATTAAGCTTCCAGAATGAGATTTTCACTCGGCAGCGGAGTGTGAGCCGATATGAAACTTCCTGGCAGTCTAAGCCATGTATCACCAATATCCTTTCTTTTGGGAGTGCTAGTTCTGCAAGGTTCGCAGGAGAGCTTCTGTAAAGTTTGGAAGGTAGGAGACGAGGTACTGGT
The DNA here is from genome assembly GCF_021461385.2 of Schistocerca piceifrons. NCBI lineage: Eukaryota > Metazoa > Arthropoda > Insecta > Orthoptera > Acrididae > Schistocerca > Schistocerca piceifrons. The sequence continues at coordinate 556,633,659 of NC_060149.1, forward strand.
AGAAGTAAAGCTGTGAGGACGCAGCGTGAGTCGTGGTTGGGTAGCTCAGTTGGTAGAGCACTTGCCGGCGAAAGGCAAAGGTCCCGAGTTCGAGTCTCGGTCCGGCACACAGTTTCAATCTGCCAGGAAGTTTCAAATTAGTCATAGTTTTCCTGGTCCAGTCCATGACCACCAAGCCGATGATAAAATCGAATAACAACCCATCAATAACAACCAGATTCACGTGAAAATCGCTTCTACCGTAGCTTATCGATACAAGGCCTTTTTCTACTCATTTCTGTTTCGCTCCAAACGCCGAAATCAATGAGATCCGTTTTACGGGTATGCCAGCTACTCTACACCAGTTTTTATACAGAGATGTCGAAAGTGCAGTTATTTCCGAACTGGAATCAAGACATGGTCTGGTCTTGATTCCTCCCACATATATCCCGATGAGGGGACATCGATAATCTTCCTTCTCACCCACCTCTGAATCATCACGTTACCCGTTATTGTCGTCTTGCACTTCCAGCCGGCAGTGCCGCACATTGTTTATGTGATATTCCTTTTCTGATAAGGCATACTCTGGGAAACCTCATTTTTCTCGATCATATACGTGCCCGATCTCGAGCTCCCTGCCTCGAGCTACGTCCCACACCTGACGCCCCCCACCGTGCCGCCCCGCGCTCTCCACAAAAGCGCGGTGCAGAGTAGTGCAAACTGGCTCTGATCAGCGCAGAATTGCGCGTAATAGAGCATAATGTCCGTAGGTGAGCAGCACCGTTCCGGTGTGCACGCGCACGCTTCAATAACAATGGAAAATTAGAAACTACATCCAAACAGAGCTGCGCACGAACGAGCCAATTACTTTGATGTACCGACACTGCGCGGAAATTGTTACTTGTCGAGCAGAAAGGCGCGGTCCATGCTGCGCCGAACCTCTTTTAATTGTTTTGTGCGGCGTGGCGCGGCCGGTGTGACGCGGCTTCAGGTGACGCCAGTGGTGGTGCAGTGATATCTCCTTCCCGCCCTTCCTGACTACGCGATGCTCGAACGAAACTGACACGACGTTCGTGGTCCCTTGCGTGCTTCGTCACGGCCTTGCTCGCATTGGCATTAACCACGATGTCCGCTCTAGTCTCGCCTATTCCTATCACCTATTGTGTCACTGGCATGGTGCCAGTTTGCCATATGGCTGCGCCGCACGAATGATAGTGGCCCCCTTTTTGCGTTATCTGTGCCAGGGCTGGCGAAGGCTTGACAGACTTAGTCTCCAGGGAATGCGAGTCGCGTACTGGCCAAGGATCAGTATGACTTGTCCTCGCTCGGTCATTCTCGGATGTATGCGAAAAAGCGACGGGTATTGTGAATGTCCTGTGAAACCACGATTACAATACCATGCAGACAGAACTGAAAGATTAATTGCCAATAAAAGAGCATAAAATTATAACAATCGACAGACGGGATTCTTTGTTCTGTATATCAAGAACCGTTTTGTGCTAAATTTTCAGTTACGGAGCATTTGAAGAAATTGGTGGTACGAACAGTAAAATTTCTGAAGTCGCTCGCCTTATTCCATTGTCAGCTGCAACAGTTTTCGATGGATCTGAACGAAGAGTGTGAAGACTTTCTACTGCAAAATACGTTGGTTAATTCAAGGGGCATGCCTGGAACTATTTTTCGAATCAAAAATAGCTATTGTTGAATTTGTGAAGCAAAAAGCAGTGGAGCAACGAACATTTGGACATCAGGAATTGCTTGCATATCTCGCATTTTAAGTGGACTTGACTGCTTACCGTCCACATTAAGACACTGCAAAGTGAGAAATAGTTTCTTTCATATTTCATGGGGATGCATTTAATAAGCATGGACAAAGTCTGACAAAACCAGTTAATTTTCCTAGCCTCACTGTTGTTAAAGATAACTCGAGGTTTGAAGAATTCACTGTGGTTCTAAAAGAATTAAAATAATAGTTTGCTAAATATTCTGAAGACACTGCCGATGTTACATCTGGTTTCGACCTGTTTTAGTACCCATTCCTGCACCAGTTGAAAGAGCACCTGTGCATATGCAAATGTAACTGATCTGCCTGCAAGGTAATTACTTGAACGTTAAAGACAAACTACTTGTACGGTAAAACTGTCCAGAACGCCAACATGACATTGATTTTCTCAGGCAGAGAAAATATTCTAGGACCTTTGCAACCTCATTATGAACATTTGGAAACATGTCCATAATGAGGTTGCAAAAGTCCTACAATATTTCGATCAATATGTGTGCTTGAAAGACCTTTTCCGATTATGAAACTAAATAAGTCACAACTACGCTAAAAAAAAAGAAAGAAAGAAAAAACTGCGAAATTGTCTGCGTTTGTCTGTGCATCGACAACCAGACAAGAACTGTCTTATATCCTCATGCGCTAAAATAATTAAATGATACTGAAAATTTGAGTTGTTTTTGATCTATGTTGTTGTCAAATGTAAAATACAAAACAAAGTCGCATGAGAGTGACTAGATGGTTATTTAAATGCGGCGCGTTCGCAGTATTCCCTTCTTCCCCGTCCTCGCGCTGTTCAGGCAGCACGGCATGCCAGTGGTGGGGGAACTGTGCAGCGAAGCTGAGTGCCGGGGAGCGGCTCGCGAGTTGAATTCTTGGCCACCTCTGGTCTGTGCGCCAGTGTTTATGTCCTCTGAGCAACCTGTGCTTCAATGTCGTTCAACGACGGCGGCGTTTGTACGGCTGGACCCTAACGAGCGCAAGCTATGCATGAGCAAGGAACTATGTATGGAACACACTATATTATTCCTCATTCGTCATTTTGTCGCCCAAATAGCGTTGTTGTTGTTGTGGTCTTCAGTCCAATTACTGGTTTGATGCAGCTCTCCATGCCATTCTATCGTGTGCAAGCTTCATCTCAGAGTAGCTATTGCAACCTACATCCCTCTGAATATGCTTAGTGTATTACTCTCTTAGTCTTCCTCTACGATTTTTACCCTCCACGATTCCCTCCAGTACTAAATTGGTGGTCCTTTGATGCATCCGAACGTGTCCTTCCAAACTATCCTTTCTTTTAGTCAATTTGTCACAAATTCCTCTTCTCCCCACTTGTATTCAGTACCACCTCATTAGTTACGTAATCTACCAATCTAATCAAATGGCTCTGAACACTATGGGACTTAACATCTGTGGTCATCAGTCCCCTAGAACTTAGAACTACTTAAACCTAGCTAACCTAAGGACATCACACACATCCATGCCCGAGGCAGGATTCGAACCTGCGACCGTAGCAGCCACGCGGTTTCGGACTGCGCGCCTAGAACCGCTAGACCACCGCGGCCGGCCAATCTAATCTTCAGCATTCTTCTGTAGCACCACATTTAGAAAGCTTCTATTCTCTTCTTGTTTAAAATTTTTGTCGTCCATGTTTCATTTCCATACATGGCTACACTCCATACAAATACTTTCAGGAAAGACTTCCTGACACTTAAAACTATACTTGATGTTAGCAAATTTCTCTTCTTTAGAACCGCTTTCCTTGCGATCGCCGGTCTACATTTTATATCCTTTCTTCATCGGTCACCATCAATTACTTTGCTCCCCAAACATCAAAACTCTGCTACCTTAAATGTCTCTCTTACCTATCTAATTCCCTCAGCATCACCTGATTTAATTCGACTACATTCCTTTATCCTCGTTTTCCTTTCGGGATCCTGTCAATTCCGTTAAACTGTTCCTCCAAGTCCTTTGATGTCTGGAACAGAATTAAAATGTCATCGACAAACCTCAGTGATTTTATTTCTTCTCCCTGGATTTTAAACCCTACTCCAAATTCTTCTTTTGTTTGCTTTACCTCTTGCTCAATATACAGATCGAATAACATCGCATTCCACTCCCTACCACTGCTTCCCTTTCGTGCGTCTCGACTCATATAATTGCCATCTGGTTTCGGTACAAATTGTAAATCACCTTTCGCTCCCTGTATTTTACCCCAGCCACCTTCAGAATTTGAAAGAGAGCATTCTAGTCAACATTTTCAAAAGCTTTTTCTAAGTCTACAAATGCTGGAACCGTGGGTTTGCATTTCCTTAATGTCTCTTAACGTAACTTGTAGCGTCAGTATTGCCTCACGTGTTCCAACATTTCTACGGAATCCAAGCTGATCTTCCCCGAGGTCGGCTTCTGTCAGTTTTTCCATTCGTCTGTAAAGACTTCGTGTTAGTATTTTGCAACCGTGACTTATTAAGCTGATAGTTACATACTTTTCAGACATGTCAGCACCTGCTTTCTTTGGAATTGGAATTGCAGTAGAGTTTTGTCATGTCTGGCTCTCCAAAGGCTATCAGTAGTTCTAACGGAATGTCGTCTACTTCCGGGGCCTTGTTTCGAATTAGGTCTTTCAGTGCTCTGTCAAATTCTTCACGCAGTATCCTGTCTCCCATTTCATCATCATCTACGTCCTCTCCATTTCCACAATATTGCCCTGAAGTATATCGCCCTTGTGTAAACCCTCTAATTATTCCTTCGACCGTTCTGCTTTCCCTTCTTTGCTTAGGACTGGTTTTCAATCTGAGCTCTTGATATTCCTACAAGTGGTTCTGTTTTCTTTAAAGGTGTCTTTAATTTTCCTGTAGCCATTATCTATTTTATCCCTTGTGATATATGCCTCTGTGCCCTTGCATTTGTCCTCTATCCCTGCTTGCCATTTTGCACTTCCTGTGGATCTCGTTTTTGAGACGTTTGTATTCCTTTTCACCTGCTTCATGTACTGCATTTTTATATTTTCTCCTTTCATCAATAAAATTCAGTATCTCTTGTGCTACCCAAGGATTTCTACTAGCCATAGTCTTTTTTCCTACTTGATCCTGTGCTGCCTTCACTTTTTTATCTCTCAAAGCTACCAAATCTTCTTCTACTGTTTTTCTTTCCCCTGTTCTTGTCAATCGTTCCCTAATGCTCTCTCTGAAAATCTCTACGACCTCTTGTTCTGTCAGTTTATCCAGGTCCCATCTCCTGAAATTCCTATCTATTTGCAATTTCTTCCGTCTTAATCTACAGTTCATAACCAATAAATTGTGGTCAGAGTCCACATCTGCTCCTGGAAATGTCTTACAACTTAAAACCTGGTTCCTAAATCTCTGTCTTACCATTATATAATCTATATGAAACCTTCCAGTGTCTCCAGGCCTCTTTCACGTATAGAGTGTTCTTTCATGCTTCCTAAACCAAGTGTTAGCTATGATTAAGTTATGTTCTGTGCAAAATTCTACCAAGCGGCTTCCTCTTTCATTCCTTATATCCAGTCCATATTCAACTACTACTTTTCCTTTTCTTCCTTTTCCTACAATAGAGTTCCAGTCCCCCATGAGTATTGAATTTTCGGGTCCTCTAACCATCTGAATAATTTCTTTTATCGCATCATACATTTCTTCATTGTTAAATTAACTCCTGCATTACCCGTATTTGATTTTGTATTTATAACCCTGTATTCACCTGAGCAGAAGTCGTGTTGCTCCTGCCACTGAACTTCGCTGATTCCCACTATATCTAACTTTAACCTATTCATTTCTCTTTCTAAATTTTCTAACTTACCTGCCCGACTAAGGGATCTTACATTCCACCCTTCGATCCGTAGAAGGCCAGTTTTCTTTCTCCTGATAACGACGTCCTCCTGAGTAGTCACCGCCCGGAGATCCGAATGGGGGACAATTTTACCTCCGGAATATTTTACCCAAGAGGACACCATCATTACTTAATTGTACAATAAAGCGGCGTGCCCTCAGGAAAAATTACGGCTGTAGTTTCCCCTTGCTTTCTGCCGTTCGCAGTACCAGCACAGCAAGGCCGTTTTGATTAACGTTACAAGTGAAAGTGATCCCTCTCTAAAGACATTTTTTGCAGTTGATGAAGATGCTATTCGTTTAATGAAATGCATATATTACACAAATATTTTGAGATGTTCTCAACTATCCATAAAGCCATACGTACATTATTTCCACACTTTTGGAATATGGACTGCAGTGTTACGGGACACTGGCAAGCGTATTCTGTAACGGACAGCTGCTTCCAACAATAACCATTCTTATCATGGATGACTGTATTTTCTTCATCGCTGTCGGAAGATATGGGAGACTGATCGTTTTCGCCATTGTCCATAATTACTGCAGGAGCGTCACCCTCAGAAACACATTCATCACCATAGTCACTGACGTCACTTTAACGATTAAGATGCCACATAATCTTTCTCTCTTCGAAATACCGATCAGTTAAAACTGTCTACATTGCTTGCTGGGATTGAAATAGTCATTATCACTAGTTCCTACCATTTGAGTCTTTCCGTCTGTGGGATATGGAACAAATTTTAGATGTCCTGTTCAGAAAACAAACGAATTGATTAGAGAACATAGAAGGTACAAGTATGATTTATGAAAATGAAGTGGGTGGGGCTTGTAGGCAGTGCATGACATATGGACCAAGGCAGTACTTCTTTTTGTGGATTACAATACTAATGGATTACATACTAATGGGAGACAAGTAGATGAGATTGGAAATCTCACAGGAGCAGTAGAATTACATATTGCTGAGTCTGAAATGTATCAGAAAGTCTGTACAATACCTTTATTGGGCAGTGGATGTCAAATGGCTGATAATGATCAGCATTAGGTAAAGTTTTGTGTACTGTAAATGCATGGAAATTGTATGACCTTGACACAATGAGGGACGTGAGAAATGTTGAACGTTATAGGTTGTCAGTACTTCCAACAAATAGAGAAGTTCAGCTGACAGTTTGGAGAAACAACAGATTTACTTATGGGATTGGGAAACAGATTATGTGTGTCATTAACTGAAAGACATAAGCTTTTTTTTCTATTGACAGATTACAGTACTTAGACCAATGACAATGAAACTGGTACAACAAACATATTAGGAAGTTGCTGAGAAAGCAGAGAAATTTGCACAGTCGTTTTAAACGTAATCACTGCTCCGCTGACAAATAGAAATTATGCGAAATGAAAGCAGCTGTCAGGAGGACAACGAGAGACTCTTTTAATGAATTTGAAAGCAATATTTTATCTGCAGATTCTAAAAATAACCCCAAAAATTTTTGGACATACATAAATTCTATGAATGCTACAAATAATTCGATACCTTCTGTTGCTGACAGTACAGGTGATGGAACTGATGATGATAAACAGAAGGCCAAAATTGTAAACTTAGCTTTCAAAAATTCATTTACAATAGAGGTCTGCAGCACCATTCCCCCTTTCAATTATCGAACAAATGAAAGGATGGCTGACATAGTGTTTAGTGTATCCGGAATTGTAAAACAGTTAAGATCCTTAGACGCCAGAAAGGCATCTGGCCCAGACAGTATCCCCGTAAGATTTTATGTTGACTGTGCTACAAATATAGCACCATTCTTATCCATCATCTATCAGAGATCATTGGAACGGCGGAAAGTTCCACAGGACTGGAAGAAGGCCCAGGTCATAGCAATCTGTAAAAAGTGTAGAAAATCGGATGCACATAATTACCGGCCAATTTCACTGACATTGATTTGTTGTAGAATCATGGAACATATTTTGTGTTCAGACATAATGACCTTTCTAGACTCTGAGAAGCTCATCTGCAGAAACCAGCAAGGTTTTAGGAAACAGCAGTGATCTGAGACACAGCTGGCCCTCTTTTGCATGATATACAACAGGCTCTAGATACCGGCTCCCAGGTTTATGCCATATTTCTCGACTTTCGAAAGATGTTCGACTCAGTTCCACACTGTTGCTTGCTACAAAAAGTGCGCGCTTACGGTCTATCCAATGACATATGCAGTTGGATAAAAAGTGTTCTAACAGACAGGGAGCAGTATGTTGTCCTGAACAGGGTAACTTCAACAGAAACAAGAGTAACTTCGGGTGTGCCCCAGGGCAGCATAATAGGTCCTCTGCTTTTTACAATTTACATAAACGATCTGGTTGATGGTATTGACAGCGGCCTTAGACTGTTTGCCGTTGATGCTGTAGTCTACGGGAAAGCAGTATCACACAAAAGTTGTGAACAAATCAATGAGAATTTGCAGAAAATAAGTGCATGGTGTAATGACTGGCAGATATCTCTCAATATTAGTAAGTGTAACCTACCGTGTATAGCAAGGAAAAAATCCCCATTAATGTATGAGTACAAAATAAATGATCAGCCTTTGGAAGTGCTAACATCGGTCAAGTATCTGGGTGTGACTATTCAAAATGATCTCAAATGGAATGATCAGATTACACAAGTAATGGGTAAGGCGAACTCTAGATTGCGGTTTATTGGTAGAATCCTGAAGCGACGCAGTCCTTCAACAAAGGAGATAGCTTACAATACGTTAGTTTGTCCAGTCTTAGAGTATTGTTTGTCTGTATGGAACCGTTACCGGTTGGGTCTCTCTCAAGAGATTGAGAAGGTCCAAAGACGAGCAGCAAGATTCGTGACTGGTACATTTAGTCATCGCGAGAGCGTTACAAATCTCATAGAAAGTTTGAAGTGGGACACACTTGCAGATAGACGACGCGCTAAACAGAAGGGGCTGCTCAGTAAATTCTGAAATCCAATCTTTGCTGAGGATGTAGAGCACATATTATTACCACCAACTTTCAAATTGCATAATTATTATCGTTCCAAGATAAGGGAAATAAGCGCTCGTACTGAGGCGTTCAGTCGTTTTTCCCTCGCGCGATCCGTGAGTGGAACAGAGGGGGGAAATATGACTGTGGCGCGGATTCTGCCCTCCGCCACACACCGCTTGGTGGCTAGCGGAGTATATATGTACATGTACAAGTTCTTCTAACAATGCTTCACATATAATATATTCAGTTAGCAAAATGTCATTCTAACCTGCCATTTTCACTTCACACTCAGTGCCAGAACAGATGCACGATGTGTACCCCACGGTCACAGAGACTCTGAAAACATGTTTCCGTCAGAGTAATTAAACAACTGTGTCTCACAACTTCGAATATCCGTCATCTACCAGATCTCACTTCATGTTGAATTTACGTTGGTGGTGACGGCTTGTGGATGTGCAATGGCGTATGACAATAAAAAGCAAAAAACTCTGTGCTTAGAGAGACACTGGTCTACACTTTTAGGGTTAGGTACCACTTTTGTGATTTCTGCTGTGGCCAATTCCGTACTTCCACCAATTCTAATACCTGTGACTCACTTAAAAGATTATATTTATTGAAAGAATTCTTTAGCCTGTCTTTCCAGTTCATTAATCTGCCTTTCATAATTTATTTCATAATTTTTGAGAACGGCGACTGCAGGGAAATTGGCCAATAATTTTCTGTATCTTCAGCATTGCCTTTATTTAACAGATGTGCAACTCTTACCTGGTTTCAGTACTCGGCAAAATCCCTTCATGTGAAGGATTCATTAATTATGTTTGTTAAGGGAGCTTGTCTACTCTCTGTGCATTGTTTCAGTATACGCACTCGTACTGCATCTAAGATTACTGGCATTTCATTTTTTAGTTTCTTATGGTTTTATTGACTTGATGCTCTGTGGTAGGTAATAACGTCATTGTACGTAGTTCATAATTGTTTACAGGCGTTACATTATTTTTAGGAGAAGTTTGCTTAGTACCTCTGCAATACTTGAAAAATGTTCATTCACATAGTTTGCTATGTGGTGTAGATAATTTATTACTCTATCCTCCTCCCTTACAAATATATTATTATGCTTTTGTTTGTTTCTTCCTGTTTTATTTTATATGACATCTCAGACTGCTTTGATTTTATTCTCCACATTGTATGTTATTTTGTCATTAAAGGACACTTTTTGCAGCAATCGACACATTCCTGTAAAACTGTTTGAACCTACTACAGAACTTAAAGCACTCTGGCTCATTATGACTCTTGTTCATGTAACTGAATCACTTAATGGTTTTGGAAGACTTTTGAATACCTGCTATTATCCATTCGTTTCTGTGAGACATTGGTACTGTAGCGGGGACTTTTGGAACCGTCTTTTCCAAGTTGTTTAAATAACGTTGAGAATTTAAAGAACTTCATGTTCTCTATACACTTCATCCCAGCTTTGATTTGATAATTATTTTGAAAAATCCTGAATTTTGGTTTCTAGTAAATGTCTTTAGTAGGCCTTCAGTTAAAGGAATTTTGCTATACCCGATTTTACCGTTATTGTGTAGCAGAAATGGTCTGATAGATCAGGATCTTTTGCCATCACACCTTTCCCTGTCCGTATTTGTGGACACATGGCCAATTGTTGATGGAGCCATTGTAGTAATGCTTGTTGCACTATTGACTAACAATGATATACCAAAACGCTGAAGCATATTTATGAGGGCGCTATTTGTTTCATTCATGGTATTTATGTTCATTTCTCTACACACAACTATGTTGACTTTTGTACTTGAGATCTTCTCTAGAACTTCTGTTAGTAAAAAGGGTTCATACTACCATTGGGAGGTCGATACACAAACAGAAGGGTTAATTTATTGGTGTTACCATGTCCTTTTAAGTAAGTAGGTGATATTTCGAAGTGTTTGTGGTCAAATGGTTCAAATGGCTCTGAGCACTATGGGACTCAACTGCTGAGGTCATTAGTCCCCTAGAAATTAGAACTAGTTAAACCTAACTAACCTAAGGACATCACAAACATCCATGCCCGAGGCAGGATTCGAACCTCCGACCGTAGTGTTTGTGGTCACTTATTAGACTAAGGTCATGTCTTAATTTGAACTCCGTTTCTTTTCTGGTATATTAGAATCTACCGTGATAATTATTGCTTCAGCATTTTTTAAGCTCTTTAGGTTCGGGAAACCGTTGTCCAGATTTTTCCTAAAAATGATCTACTTCGCCTACCCGTGAAAACATGTATTGATCATGTGTGCCCCGAGATCTACGCCCTATACTTTCATGAATAACTCAGCATAGTGTTCATTAGTGCCCCGAGTTAGGGAAGTTACCTAATCATAGGTGTTTCCTGCCCAGCCACTATTACTACACAATTCTCATTGGAAAAATACTTACATAGAGACCCTAAGTCTTACATAACGTGACTTAGCCGTGCATTTGGTTTGAAAATGTCCTATTATGCTGCCCCTAAGCTTTCATGTAACTGAGGGTCTACACCTCATCCATGGGTACTACCTAGCAGTAGCACATTCATCTTCCTAACATTTCGCACGTTGCCAGCTATCCTGATTCTGTTTAAAGTATACTGCACATTTCCTTCTTCTAGTTCTACCTGGGGCTCTTCTTTGTTTAACTTTGTAAGTAGTAGATACCTATATTTAGTGATTATAATAAAACTATCAGATCGCCTTCTGTTTCTCCCTATCTTCTTACCAACTGCCACTTCCCAACCACACTCTCCCCTCTATCTCCCTTGAAGCTGAAAAATTCCTTCCATGATTCGTATGGAAAAATAATGGCGAAGAAGCCATGCCGACAAGGCAAACATAGGTGAGCGAAGGCAATGTTGTAAGGGAAGGCTAAAGGCCTAATATTAAATAAAAAAGTCGACAAGCCACACGCTTTCTCAATCCTGCTGCAACATAGAATTGCCGAACATAAGAGCAGAAAATAACACTTACGGGCCAAATGACTGGATTTAACAACCGATTGGCCAGTCGACTGCATTTAGATCATGTGTTTCCTTTTTATTTTCATTCCATTGAAGCAGTCGATTGAAATTAGTCTCTGCGTCCACGTCAGCTATATGAATGTTTTTCACCCAGTCTCCGGGTTTGAGGGATTTCGTTTACACATTTTTGTAGCCAATTCGGCTAAGCATGAACTGTAAGTAGGGCTACCAATATTTTAGGAAGAAATAATGTATTTTATTTCAGGGATACCTGAATTTCTAAAAATTGTTTTCAAAATTTATGTATCTGTTCTCTTATATTCAAATGTTACGTATTTCTGGCGTTAAATACGGATTCTTGGTTTGAATTAAGATTACTAAGTGATTCTACATTCAATTTTTATTTAAATTTATAGAATACCTGTGTTCTCCTCCCGTTGGTTTTACCCATCACCAGTATTTATCTTTCGGAAAATGGCGAAGTGATGTGAACCAAAAGCACATAATATACTTTTTTTAAGCATATACAGTCACTTGTGGGAAGTATTATTTTCACGGTAAATATCTGCATCATTCGTTAATTTTCTTTGAATTACTTCTGTTAATAAATTTTCAGAATGTTAATTATGGTTGCACTTACGTATATCACTCTGAACTTGTCTTGAGGCTCACTCTATATTCAGTCATATAATTTCCTCCACTCCACCACCACTGTGAATTTCAGCTTTTGATCCAGACAAAAAGTTCACTGTTAATACCTGTTACTAAACCTGGACGAAAAACAGAACTAAAAGCTACTTACAATAAGAAAATTTCGGAATGATATTAACAGTAACGATAGGTGATAAGGTGGAGTCAACAAAAATGATTTAACAGAGCAAAAACGATCGAATGTTTCCCCTCAGAACTGAATGCGCCTGGGACCAGGTGAGTGTATCGACTGTTTTCATTCAGTTGCTCCTACAACCTGATTTAACTCAAAGGAATGAATGAATAAATAATTCAACTGATACATAGAACTACAACCAAATGAGTCGACTGTTTTCTAACAACCGATTGAATCAAGTGTATCCATTCGGCTGCTCCCATCACTAGAAAATACAAGAGGCATTCAACATGTGATACAAGATATTTTTTCTGAAAGCAAGTTGGTTTTATTTATGATTCCAGTACACCCTATTAATCCCCTCCCTTTTGGTTACGAAACGCTATTTTTCAACGTGAACTCCGTTAAATGCGACGGCCTAGTCGATGTCTGAGCTGCATCAACTGCCTTCCCATTATCCCACGTACTGTCTCCCGCGGAGTCTATCCTTCAGTGGGCCAGGCAGATGGAAGTCGGGAGGCGCGAGATCTGGTCTGCAGAGTGGATGAGGAAGAAGAGTCCAGTGAAGTTTTGTGGTCTCCTCTTGGGTGCTCAGACTTGGGTGAGGCCTTGCATTTCATTTCATGGAGGAGGAGGAATTTGATTGTGATCCGTCCATCAGTGTGTTCGCACATTCCAACATTGCAAGAGTAATAGTTGTGCGACCAGCCGGCACGTGAGAGATGGGATAGGTCAGCGCAACCTTGTTGCGATGAAGATAGACGCCTCGCCCAACGAATCACCGTGCTTCTGTTCACTGCCAGGTCTCCATAGATATTCTGCAAGCGCTTATGAATACTTGTGATGCTCTAGTTTTCTCCCTAAAAAAACTCAATGACATACCTCTGCTTGCAAAGCACCTCCGTTACAGACATCATTTTGAAGGCTACGTACAGAGCTGCCACCTATCGGAACTTCATGAAACTATATCAGCTAAACCGCGAATATACTGCGATGTCCCACAACAAATTCCGCATTTTTGTCAAGCGAAATTTGTCCAGAAAGTGTTACATTACTTGCTGATCGACCCTCGTAATAATGGCCCAGGCATTGTAGTGCACAATTCCCGAGAGGTGACAGCCATATCAGTGGTCGTAGCACAGTCTTACTAGTAAGGAAATAATGTTAGGGTTTAACTCCCTGTCTATGAGGAGGTCGTTAGACAGAGCGCGCAAGCTCTGATTGAGAAGGATGGGGAAGACAACCGGCCGTATGCATTTTAAAGGAACGACATCAGAATTTGCCTTAAGAGATTTAGGGTAACCACGGAAAACCTCGTTCTGCATGGGCCGACAGGAATTTGAACCACCATCTTTCTTAGTGAGAGTCCAGTGTTTTACCACTGTATTACTTCGCTCGGTGAGGCAGCTGGACCGTCTTACCTTTGGGAGTAGGTCTGAGAATGGTCAACTGAATCCATAATTTCGGCAGGGTCGCTACCGTGAAGGGTGGTCGACGTAGAACTGGGTACAGTTTCTGAGACGAAGATAATCAAATGCATGTTCTTAAGTAGGTCGACATGGGGGACCATTATCAAGTCACATACTGCTGTCCGAGTTAGAAGCAAAAGTAACAAAGAAGCGTGTTAACTAAAGCTAAATAAGGAAAATATGAGGCTATGTGAAGAGCACAGAGAACTGACAGCTCGAGACCACCAGTCACATGTCTTCCTGTGGTCGCTTGCCTGAGGTGGAGGATCAGCGACCGCTAACCAGGTAGATGGTGGACGAGCAATATTCGAACGATATTACTCATGGCTGCGGAAAAAATGCGTCGACGAGAACAAGGACATATGACGTCGTAAATACTGGTGTTACCGAAAAGACAATCGCACTGAATAGTCAACGTATGGCATGACAACCAAAGTCAGTAGATTAACTCAATTAAAGTCACAAACACTATGAATTCCTACTTGAGAAATGTTTCAAATATGAGGAGAAAATGTACAGAAGGGCATTATCATTTCTCTACATGATCATGTAACCAATGTGTCATAAATTTCGTGTATCTGCTATTAAAGATAATACAAGGGTCCATCTGCTTCACTGTAACGGAAATATCTTAAGAGCAGCAGCTCCTTCCTTGGCCATTCCTACGTGGCACTCGTAACCTAATGGCAATAGACAACAAGGATTACCTATCAGCTCTGAAGAATGCTACATCCGTCCAAAGGTTACAATAGATCAAGAAATGTAGCTTACAAAATCCATATTATTCTAGTAAAATGGCTCTGAGCACTATGGGACTCAACTGCTGTGGTCATTAGTCCCCTAGAACTTAGAACTACTTAAACCTAACTAACCTAAGGACATCACACACATCCATGCCCGAGGCAGGATTCGAACCTGCGACCGTAGCAGTCACATGGTTCCGGACTGCGCGCCTAGAACCGCGAGACCACCGCGGCCGGCATTATTCTAGTACAACAAAGAAGGTTGCTGCGATCCTTGTATCTTGTTATCTCTTACATATATGTGGAGGTGACAAAAGTCATGGGATACGATACGTACATATACGGATGGGGATAGTATCGCATGCAGAGGATATAAAAGGGCAGTGCATTGACCGTTGACAGAGCTGTCATTTGCACTCAGGTGAATAAGGTGGAAATGTTTCCCACGTGATGATGGCAGCACGACAGGAAGTAATTGACCTGGAGATCGGAATGGTAACTGGCGACAGACGCATCCCGATCCATAGTGTGAAGAGCATGCCGAGAATAAAAAATTTCAGGCATTACCTCTCACCACGGACATCACAGTGGCTGACGGCCTTCACTTAACGGCCGAGAGTAGCGGCGTTTGCGCCGAGTTGTCAGTGCTAACAAGCAAGCAACACTGCATGAAATAACAGCAGAAATCAATGTGGGATGTACGACGAACGTGTCCGTTAGGACAGTGAGTCGAAATTCGGCGTTAATGGGCTACATGGACTCGAGTGCCTTTACTAGCAGCACCACGTCTCCTACAGGGCCTCTCGTGGGCTTGTGACCATATTGGTTGGGTCCTAGAGGACCGGAAAGCAGTTGCCTGGTTATGAGTCCCGAGTTTAGTTGGTAAGAGCTGATGGTAGGGTCTTAATGTGGTGCAGACCCTACGTAGGCATGGGCCCAGGTTGATAACAAGGCACTGTGCTGGTGGTGGTTCCATAATAGTGTGGGCTGCGTTTACATGAAGTGGACTGGGTCCTCTGGTCCAAGTGAACTGATCATTGATTGGAAATGGTTCCGTTTGTTATTTGGAGACCATCTGGAGTCATTCATGGACTTCGTTTATGTTGATGACCAATGCGCCGTGTCATCGGGGCACACTTGTTCGCGATTGGTTTGTAGAACATTGTAGACAGTTCGAGCGAATGATTTAACCATTCAGATATCCCGTAATGAATCCCATCGAACAATTATGGGATATAGTCGAGAGGTCAGTACGTGCACAAAATACGGCACTGGTAATACTTTCGCATTATGGACCGCTATAGAGGCAGCATGGCTCAATATTTCTACAGGGGACTTCCAGCGACTTGTTGAGTATATACCACGTCGAGTAGCTGCAATACGCTTGCCGAAGGGAGGTCCGACAGGATATTAGGAAGTATCCCATGACCTCTGTCAGATCATGTTCTTTGAGCTGCATCAATTTCTGTAACTTCGTTCTCATCATAGGACTATAAGTGTTCTCTTTGGTGGCCATTTCCTCCCTACTTCGATCGCTTTTAACAGTATGCCACAAGAAAATTCTTGCACATAGATTTAATGTTTGCAGTCCCATTGATTCACTCTCAGTTAACATCGTGCGTGCTTAGAGAAATCCTCTAAGCACGTCCGACGTTACCTTTATGACACCATTCCAGGACGTTGGCTAAAAAATGGCTCTGAGCACTACGTGACTTAACTTCTGATGTCATCAGTCGCCTAGAACTTAGAACTAATGAAACCTAACTAACCTAAGGACATCACACACATCCATGCCCGAGGCAGGATTCGAACCTGCGACCGTAGCGGTCGCTCGGTTCCAGACTGTAGCGCCTAGAACCGCACGGCCACTCCGGCCGGCTAGAGGACGTTGGATTGGAAGACGACGAGCAGCAGATGAACTCCGCCGGTGGCCTGACAGGTCTTCAGACCTCACACCTTGAGAATTTTATCTGTGGAGTTAAGTAAATAGTCGGGTCTCTATCCCCCCTATGCTTGACACTCCTGAAAGTCTGCGACCTCGCATTGTTGAAGCTATGAATTCGATAAGGAGTGCCCACTTGCTTAGTGTGTGGCAGGAAATGAGCCACTGTTCTGATATTTGTCGTGTAGCACATGACGCTCACATTGAAAGCATAAAAATTTGAACTTTTCTCTTTCCAGGAAAGTTGGAATTGTGTTTCTATCTTTTGTAGTTTTGACGCAATAAATGTTTGAAATCTGTTCCTTCTTTTTGAATAGCCTTGTATTTTGAAACGTTTTAGAAAGGAAATACACTTGAGCAGTGTGTCAGCAGTTAATGCAACTGTAAAGAACTATCTGTGACACATTCAGAAAATACGTGGGACTAAGCATTCGAAATCCATATATTTCTGAAGATATTGCTCTTCTGATACTTACAACAAAAAAGGAATATAAAAATTTCCAACTACTCTATAAGAAGTGACCTTATGAATTTGTATCTAGAATGATTTTTATCTTAGAGCCGTACAGAAGTTATAAAGAGAGAAAATGAGACAATACGTGCAACTAGTATACAATTTCATTTACATCTGTAAACGAAAATCGATGTAAAAGCTTTCTAGGATGACATTCAGTAAAAAAGCTACAAAACTCTCTCTACCCTGACTATCTAATGAAAGTTCGTTTCTAAATATGATATCTACATTTCGTCAGTATAAAGGAAAGATAAGCTAAGCCCGTAGAATTACAGCTCTTCGTGAGCTTGCCGTAGTTTCTCACGCGCAGTTGCATGTAATGTATTATCTGGAACTTTGAAGGTTGTGTAATTATCACCGTTTAATTTGGTAACATCGAACAGTGGAGAACAAGAGCCTGTGATCCGAAGCTCCACCACAAACATGTGCAACGTTTGAATAACAGATAGATCTTCCGGATAAATTTAATCGTCACCAGATCAGAGCACGAAATACGGTCGAGTTGATGGATTCGAAACTGAACGCTGAAAAGGAAACTGGTCTTCATTCGAATCGCTAAATTAAAAAAAAAAGCATCAGATGTAAAGCACGAACAGTGTTTCTTTTTAAAATATTGGAAGATATTTTTGGTAACTAAAGTATGCAGATTGTGTCAATAGAAGTCGTAGTTAAGTTAAAATGTAATACGGCAGACAATTTCAAATCATATCATACAAACAAATGCTCTACTCGTAATTATTTTCACATTACATTTTTTGAAACTGTTGACAAATATGTTCTGTGGCGATGTCAGTAAATTAACAAGGCGTAAAAGTTTCACTGCCAGTCACCATTCACAATTTAAACACAGAAATGTTACGAACTTTATTTTTGTATTTGGCGGATCGTTTAGAATGACGTCGCTAGTGAGTAATTATATTGGAAGCCTTCCACTATTTGGTGAAATATGATGCACTATTATTTTTTGCTGTACGTGCAACATATATTATACTGGCGGTTTCATAAGGTTTGTGGGATAATTTTTAGGTAGCAGACCAATCTTTCTAAGCCTTCCATTAATATTTAAGATATATCTCTTGTATAAGTAAATGATGAAATGTAAATAATAACCAGCGCAAATCACTAATTGTGATAACTTTCGAATACATCTACGGAGACCTAGTCAAATTACTACAGAGACCTAACACTTGCTTCAAGTAAATACATCACTTGATATGACGACGAGTGATTCAACTAAAGCGCTCTTCTTATTTTTGGAAATGGAAAGTAAATGCATATTACCATTTTAATAGTCCTTATGGGTATATTTCGCTACTACTAATGGCCAACATAGTCTTATTACTCATCATCCTCGTCATTCATCTTGCAACTTCTGATGGAGCGTCTCGCGTCGTCGCGATATCTTCAGTTAGCTCTGTCTCTATCCAAGTCTTATCTCTGTCCCATTTTTCTCGTCCAATCGCCATACCTGCTTTTCTTAATGTGCATCCTATCCACTTCTATTGTTTCCTCTTTATTTGCAAATTGAATGTTTCTTCCACAGTAGTGTTTCATCGATCTTCATTGCAAGTTACGAGGTTGTGCTTAAAAGTAACGCTCCCGATTTCTTTATTTAAAAACTCTTAAAGCTATTGAAACAAGACAACCGTTATAAACATTCTACATCATTATTCTTCATGTCTACACATTTATTTCCTAACAGAGACACCGTGGCAACGAACACATTTGTCCCATTAAGAGACCAGTTTTTGGATCCGTCATTGCAAGAAGTTTGACTTCCTTGTCGGAGCCACAACCTCACCTTTCCTTCCACTGTTTCCTCACTTTAGTGTCCGCCCTGATAGCTGAGTGGTCAGCGTGACGGATTGCGTCCTCGGGCCCGGGTTCGATTCCCGGAGATTTTCTCCGCTCAGGGACTGGGTGTTGTGTTGTCTTCATTATTTCATCCTAATCCGGCCCGCAGGTCGCCCAATGTGTCGTCGAATGTAATAAGACCTGCACCAAGGCGGCCGGACCTGCCCCGCAAGGGCCCTCCCGGCCAATGACGCCAAAAATGTTCAAATGTGTGTGAAATCTTATGGGACTTAACTGCTAAGGTCATCAGTCCCTAGAAAACGTAAATTAGTTAGAAACAACGGTGTGCACACACTTTATTCAACATGTAAACGTCACTACAGATATTCAGGTTTAGGTTACATGACTTGTTCCATACACTTGCCATCATTGGCGATGATGTGGCGCAGACGAATAGCGAAATTCTGCATGACACGCTGAAGTGTTGGAACATCGATGCTGTCGATGACTTCCTGAATGACTGTTTGCGGCTCAGCAATGGTATTGGGGTTACTGCTGTACACTTTTTCTTTAATATAGCCCCACAAAAAGAAGTCGCCTGTGTCAATCGAGGCCCATGACAGTGACCTCTGATTATCCTAGAGCCAGAATGCGGTCCCCGAAATGCTCCTCCGGGACATCAAACACTCTCCTGCTTCGATGTTTTTCAGCACACCTTCGTAGATGTAGCAATTTGAGATTAACGTTTTTCGAAAAACGTGGTTTAATAACTCTATAAATTGGTAGATGGTATCGTTCGTTCCATGTAACAGACATACATGAGGAAGAATAATTACCGTGCCGGATTAACGACGTTTGGTTGGTACAGCGGTCATCGGAATGCGGTTTTGAGGCGCTTCCCACGCCCATTTAGGGAAGCGCCCGGTTGGTTACAAAATCCGCCAGTGAGGATGCGATAGAGACATACTTGAGAACTTGAAACAAAGTTTACATGCCTCATAGGCAGATAGAGAACGCAACTTTCTTATCTTAGTTCGCTCCGACGAATGTGGTGTCAGTACGGACTTCCAACCATAAAATGAAATAAAAAAATCAAATTTGGTACATCCCGAAAAAGCAGACCTCGTACTATACTGCATAAACGCTATGGGAAAGAAGCAGACTGAATAATCCGCATATGTTACTGCTTTTAGAAATATAGTGTAGTTGTATGAATGCAACGGTAGCTTTCTGTAAATGAGTTTTAATGTATGCTTTTCTATTTTTGTTTCTGTAACTACATTTCCAATCCAGTTTTAAAGGAGTTTCTCAGCTGTGTAGCTTTCTAGTCATCCACCTTCATTATTTTGTTAGTGTCTTGCTCAGCAGCCTTTGCTTAACTCTGTAAATCCTAAGCCGGCCGGTGCGGCCGAGCCGTTCTAGGCGCTTCAGTCTGGAACCGCACGACTGCTACGGTCACAGGTTCGAATCCTACCTCGGGCATGGATGTGTGTGATGTCCTCAGATTAGTTAGGTTTAAGTAGTTCTAAGTTCTAGGGGACTCATGACCTCAGATGTTAAGTCCCATTGTGCTCAGAGCCATTTGAACCATTTGTAAATCCAACAGCATACATCTATGGGGATACGAGAGTAGTAGCAAGTGACAACAGCAAAACTTAAATCTTCAGTATCAATTTTGTGGCTACACTTTGTACCTATGATTTTACCTTCGGTGACAACCTGCTTCAGTCGACGTAACACCGGCAAAGAAGAGCTAATGGAGCGATAATATCCTTATTAGACTTCGTAGTTCACGTTTATCAGCTCTGTTACCTTTTAAATTACAAAGAAATATATGTCTCTCACATTCCACGAAGTACCCTGGTTACAAATTGGATTGTTATACTAACAACCATAAAACGCAGATTCAAGGCATTAAATATGTTAAAATTAGGTGTGAAGTGTTTTGTCATTACATAATTCATTTAAATGTAACACGAAGCTTACAGTTTTCCCGGAAACTATCTTGCTCTTTCATTTACCGAATAGTGATGACCGTTGCCAGAACTGTTTGTGGAAATGACATTCATTAGTTCATTCATTTTTACTTGATTAAAAGGGTATTTTGAGGGAAGAAATCAGCTACAAATTTAAATACTGAGTCCTGTACCGAGTGCATTACGGCACTTGTCATCCACCTTTACAACCGAAGGTGCTATTTGTCAATAGCTAACGTAAGTCTTCAACATTGACTCCAAATATTCAGATAATTCGTTGGATAACGATATATATTTTTTACTTTTTATTACTTCTTTGGATTGTCAATAACTTTCTTCGCGTTAGAAGAGACTTCATTGAATTCCTTTGTACTAGAGTACAGATCTAGACTCTGGACCACAGACAAGGAGGCAAAGCTTAGATAAAAATTAATTTATTGTTCCACATGTCCTCCAATCACGTAAGTGTTTTAACGTGATGCAGCCAGATCTTATAAAACGCTACTTGCTCGTCATATTCTGCACCAGTGGTTACCTAAAAGACATATGGAATGTGGAGATACTGTTTTGTTTAGCAACTAGTTCACGTGATTTTATTTCGTTGGAGTTCTACTGGGGTCTTCAGAAAAGACTTTCGTATAAGATATGTGAAGATGGTATCTGTTCTTTCGGACATGTCCGAAAGACAGATACCATCTACATCTATATCTACATTGATACTCCGCAAGCCACCCAACGGTGTGTGGCGGAGGGCACTTTACGTGCCACTGTCATTACCTCCCTTTCCTGTTCCAGTCGCGTATGGTTCGCGGGAAGAACGACTGTCTGAAAGCCTCCGTGCGCGCTCTAATCTCTCCAATTTTACATTCGTGATCTCCTCGGGAGGTATAAGTAGGGGGAAGCAATATATTCGATACCTCATCCAGAAACGCACCCTCTCGAAACCTGGCGAGCAAGCTACACCACGATGCAGAGCGCCTCTCTTGCAGAGTCTGCCACTTGAGTTTATTAAACATCTCCGTAACGCTATCACGGTTACCAAATAACCCTGTGACGAAACGCGCCGCTCTTCTTTGGATCTTCTCTATCTCCTCCGTCAGACCGATCTGGTACGGATCCCACACTGATGAGCAATACTCAAGTATAGGTCGAACGAGTGTTTTGTAAGCCACCTCCTTTGTTGATGGACTACATTTTCTAAGCACTCTCCCAATGAATCTCAACCTGGCACCCGCCTTACCAATAATTAATTTTATATGATCATTCCACTTCAAATCGTTCCGCACGCATACTCCCAGATATTTTACAGAAGTAACTGCTACCAGTGTTTGTTCCGCAATCATATAATCATACAATAAAGGATCCTTCTTTCTATGTATTCGCAGTACGTTACATTTGTCTATGTTAAGGGTCAGTTGCCACTCCCTGCACCAAGTGCCTATCCGCTGCAGATCTTCCTGCATTTCGCTACAATTTTCTAATGCTGCAACTTCTCTGTATACTACAGCATCATCCGCGAAAAGCCGCATGGAACTTCCGACACTATCTACTAGGTCATTTATATATATATTGTGAAAAGCAATGGTCCCATAACACTCCCCTGTGGCACGCCAGAGGTTACTTTAACGTCTGTAGACGTCACTCCATTGATAATAACATGCTGTGTTCTGTTTGCTAAAAACTCTTCAATCCAGCCACACAGCTGGTCTGATATTCCGTAGGCTCTTACTTTGTTTATCAGGCGACAGTGCGGAACTGTATCGAACGCCTTCCGGAAGTCAAGAAAAATAGCATCTACCTGGGAGCCTGTATCTAATATTTTCTGGGTCTCATGAACAAATAAAGCGAGTTGGGTCTCACACGATCGCTGTTTCCGGAATCCATGTTGATTCCTACATAGTAGATTCTGGGTTTCCAGAAATGACATGATACGCGAGCAAAAAACATGTTCTAAAATTCTACGAGAGATCGACGTCAGAGATATAGGTCTATAGTTTTGCGCATCTGCTCGACGACCCTTCTTGAAGACTGGGACTACCTGTGCTCTTTTCCAATCATTTGGAACCCTCCGTTCCTCTAGAGACTTGCGGTACACGGCTGTTAGAAGGGGGGCAAGTTCTTTCGCGTACTCTGTGTAGAATCGAATTGGTATCCCATCAGGTCCAGTGGACTTTCCTCTATTGACTGATTCCAGTTGCTTTTCTATTCCTTGGACACTTATTTCGATGTCAGCCATTTTTTCGTTTGTGCGAGGATTTAGAGAAGGAACTGCAGTGCGGTCTTCCTCTGTGAAACAGCTTTGGAAAAAGGTGTTTAGTATTTCAGCTTTACGCGTGTCATCCTCTGTTTCAATGCCATCATCATCCCGTAGTGTCTGGATATGCTGTTTCGAGCCACTTACTGATTTAACGTAAGACCAGAACTTCCTAGGATTTTCTGTCAAGTCGGTACATAGAATTTTACTTTCGAATTCAATGAACGCTTCACGCATAGCCCTCCTTACGCTAACTTTGACACCGTTTAGCTTCTGTTTGTCTGAGAGGTTTTGGCTGCGTTTAAACTTGGAGTGGAGCTCTCTTTGCTTTTGCAGTAGTTTCCTAACTTTGTTGTTGTACCACGGTGGGTTTTTCCCGTCCCTCACAGTTTTACTCGGCACGTACCTGTCTAAAACGCATTTTACGATTGCCTTGAACTTTTTCCATAAAGACTCAACATTGTCAGTGTCGGAACAGAAATTTTCGTTTTGATCTGTTAGGTAGTCTGAAATCTGACTTCTATTACTCTTGCTAAATAGATAAACCTTCCTCCCTTTTTTTATATTCCTATTAACTTCCATATTCAGGGATGCTGCAACGGCCTTATGATCACTGATTCCCTGTTCTGTACATACAGAGTCGAAAAGTTCGGGTCTGTTTGTTATCAGTAGGTCCAAGATGTTATCTCCACGAGTCGGTTCTCTGTTTAACTGCTCGAGGTAATTTTCGGATAGTGCACTCAGTATAATGTCACTCGATGCTCTGTCCCTACCACCCGTCCTAAGCATCTGAGTGTCCCAGTCTATATCTGGTAAATTGAAATCTCCACCTAAGACTATAACATGCTGAGAAAATTTACGTGAAATGTATTCCAAATTTTCTCTCAGTTGTTCTGCCACTAATGCTGCTGAGTCGGGAGGTCGGTAAAAGGAGCCGATTATTAACCTAGTTCGGTTGTTTAGTGTAACCTCCACCCATAATAATTCACAGGAACTATCCACTTCTACTTCACTACAGGATAAACTACTACTAACAGCGACGAACACTCCACCACCGGTTGCATGCAATCTATCCTTTCTAAACACCGTCTGTACCTTTGTAAAAATTTCGGCAGAATTTATCTCTGGCTTAAGCCAGCTTTCTGTACCTATAACGATTTCAGCTTCGGTGCTTTCTATCAGCGCTTGAAGTTCCGGTACTTTACCAACGCAGCTTCGACAGTTGACAATTACAATACCGATTGCTGCTTGGTCCCCGTATGTCCTGACTTTGCCCCGCACCCGTTGAGGCTGTTGCCCTTTCTGTACTTGCCCAAGGCCATCTAACGTAAAAAACCGCCCAGCCCACGCCACACAACCCCTGCTACCCGTGTAGCCGCTTGTTGCGTGTAGTGGACTCCTGACCTATCCAGCGGAACCCGAAACCCCACCACCCTATGGCGCAAGTCGAGGAATCTGCAGCCCACACGGTCGCAGAACCGTCTCAGCCTCTGATTCAGACCCTCCACTCGGCTCTGTACCAAAGGTCCGCAGTCAGTCCTGTCGACGATGCTGCAGATGGTGAGCTCTGCTTTCATCCCGCTAGCGAGACTGGCAGTCTTCACCAAATCAGATAGCCGCCGGAAGCCAGAGAGGATTTCCTCCGATCCATAGCGACACACATCGTTGGTGCCGACATGAGCGACCACCTGCAGATGGGTGCACCCTGTACCCTTCATGGCATCCGGAAGGACCCTTTCCACATCTGGAATGACTCCCCCCGGTATGCACACGGAGTGCACATTGGTTTTCTTCCCCTCTCTTTCTGCCATTTCCCTAAGGGGCCCCATTACGCGCCTGACGTTGGAGCTCCCAACTACCAGTAAGCCCACCCTCTGCAACTGCCCGGATCTTGCAGACTGAGGGGAAACCTCTGGAACAGGACAAGCAGCCATGTCAGGCCGAAGATCAGTATCAGCCTGAGACAGAGCCTGAAACCGGTTCGTCAGACAAACTGGAGAGGCTTTCTGTTCATCCCTCCGGAATGTCTTTCGCCCCCTGCCACACCTTGAAACGACCTCCCACATCTTCATACAGTTAAGGCTAACCGTCCATTGACCTTCTTCTGTGCAAATGGACACGCATTGCTCGAACTCTTACGGGACTCGGTAAGATTGCCTGCCGCGAGTAATGAGTGTAATGGGCAGGGGCACAACGAATGTAGTGTGTGAACATCAAGTTGGGAATGTGGGTCTCACGGGAAGCGTAAGAGGGATAAGTCCCTGCTGTCGCTCTATCTCTCTATCTGTGACTGAGATGGGTTGCCGGCACGGTAGCTCAGCGTGCTCGGTCAGAGGGTTAGGTGCCCTCTGCATAAAAAAAAAAAAGAAAATTAAACGGACGTCATAGGACGTCTGTCCCGAACAAATGGAACAAACAATAACGAACAAAATCACATAAAAAAAGATGGATAGAGCGTCTGCCATGTAAGCAGGAGATCGCGGGTTCGAGTCCCGATCGGGGCACACATTTCCAACTGTCCACCTTGATGTGTATCGACGCCTGTCGGAAGCTTAGGATCTTGATTTAATCATCGTTTCATTTTGTATAAGACGTCTGTAGAGACAAAAAGGAGCATTCTCTCAAATGTTCTCATTACCTGTGACGTTCTTAGACAACACTGATGTTATTCCATTACTTTTCGCACGCGCATATTTGATATTATTAACTCTTGCTCCGATAATTCGGCTGACAACTTCACAGCCATCGTCACAGTGTGTCGCTTGCAGGATTTTAAATCACTTTTCACAATATTCACTTTATACAATACTGTGGAGTAAACGCACATGTGTCAGAGATAGAACTGTTGATAACAAGAGCGTCAGTCAGAGATAAAACAGGATGCATCTAAGAGTAAAACAAAACAAGCGAATAGTCAGCAAATATCACGCTGGTAAAAGGTACACAGAACAAAGAATACGCTGTGTACATGAATGTGGCACTGAACACCAGCAATATACCCGGCTTCTACATCCCAATAAACCTGCAGTGACTGAATACTGTATTTGCACTGCTCATTCCATGGCTTTTAATCCCACTCTTGAACTTTTCTTTTATTTCCTTCATTGTTTCTTCGACGTATAGCTTGAACATTAGAGGCGGAAGACTATGTGAAAGGATATCAATGTTAAGATTCGCTGATGACATTGATATCATCAGTGAAAGTGGAGAAGAATTAAAAGATCTGTTGAATGGGATGAACAGTATAATGAGTAAAGAATACAGATTGAGAGTTAATCAAACAAAAAGTAGCAGAAATGAGAACTACGACAAATTTACCACCGCAATTGGTGATCACAAAGTATATGAAGTAAAGGAATTCTGTTACCCAGGCAGCAAAATAACCAGTCAAGCACGGTGAAAGGAGGATATAAAAAGCAGACGAGCGCTGGAAAAAACGGCATTCATGGACAAAAGAAGGCTGCTAGTATTAAACATACGTGTTACTTTGAGGAAGAAATCTCTGAGAATGTACGTTTGGAGCGGAGTACTGTATGGCAGTGAGACATGGACTGTGGGAAATCCGGAACAGACGTGAAAAGAATCATTTTCCAGTGCTACAGAAGAATGTTAAGATCAGTAATGAAGAGATTCTCCTTAGAATCGGCGACGAAAGGAATATATGAAAAATTCTGACAAGAAAAAGGGAGAGTATTATGGGACATCTGTTAAGACATCAGGGAATAACTTCCAAGGTACTAGAGGGAGCTACAGAGGGTATAAACTGTACAGGAAGACAGAGATTGGGATATATGCAGCAATTAGTTGAGGACGTAGGTTGCAAGTGCTACTCTGAGATGAAGTGGTTGGCACGGAAGAGGAATTCGTGGCCGGCCGCATCAAACCAGTCAGAAGATCGATGACTTAAAAAAATTCCATGGCTTACGGGATAGCTAAGATAGTGATAAAGGAAGCTGTGTAAATACAGTTAGCAGAACAAAACGAGGGTTTTGCAGCTCGACAAACGGTGGAAACCCCTCGTTTTACATCTGCGCTCTAGGAGTAAATTTTTTTCAAAGTCTTCAGATCCTGACACTCCCATATGTACCACAAAAAACAGTCAATTACATACTTCGTAAGTAATGTGTGTTTGATGACTCTGTGCTATCATTGTTTTACTCTTAGATACTTGAAGTATTATTTATGACTGACACTCTAGTTAAAAAGTGTTATGCGCATTTACTCCACAATATTGTAAAAGTGACTTAAAATTCTTGCAAACGACTCACTTCTAGAATGGTTGTAAGGTTTTCAGCCGAAATATCGGAACAAGAGCTGATAAGATTGCGGATGCACTCCCGAAAGATTGTAGAATATTCGATCCACTGGGAAAACTTCATGAAATACAACACTGCAGTTATTCTAATGGACATGAAAAATCTTTGTGTTGCGTTAACACATCTGCATTTAAACTGGGGACACCATTTTGAACAAGTGTTGTGAATGTAGCACCTTGCGAAAGGTGTGCAGGCGAAGAAACTTATTACAGAAATGAGCCTACTTGGATTTTTATTGTTACCGTCATAAAAACAGTAAATTTTTAATTTAGTAATTTTCACTTCTGTCTTTCGACTCAGCCGTTTTTGGACCTAGGTTGCCTATGTCACATTGATATAACTGTTCTCCTCTATCCCCACCGAGCGAGGTGGCGCAGTGGTTACACACTGGACTCGCATTCGGAAGGACGACGGTTCAATCCCGCGTCCGGCCATCCTGATTTAGGTTTTCCGTGATTTCCCTAAATCACTCAGGGCAAATGCCGGGATGGTTCCTCTGAAAGGGCACGGCCGACTTCCTTCCCCATCCTTCCCTAATCCGATGAGACCGATGACCACGCTGTCTGGTCTCCTTCCCCAAAAAACCAACCAACCTCTATCCCACTTTAAGGTTTGCATCAGAGTCAGAGATACATTCTGCGCACTGTATCTGATCCATGCTGACTTGATTTCACGTAGCTTGATTTCATTACGTATTACTCTGCCAATTCTGTGTTGACTTATTCTGTTTTAGTAGCAATTTACAGATATAGTCTAGAAACAAGCATCTCACGACGAAACCGCAATATAAGGGCCTGGCAAAGTAGATTTATCAGACTGGAAAGAACACGCCAGAAGCAAGGCGTTGTAGGAGGTAAGGACGACACGTGTCAGCGCAGGCAGCAGCCACGGAATCCACATCAAGGAACAGAAGCGAATATGCCCCCAGGGAAGATGCGACTGGAAATACGGGCCCCACGTGCCGCCGCAGACACCTTCTGTGACAGTAGAACGTCGGGTGAAAATTCCGCACTTGTAAACGGCGAAAGGTGCTGCATATTACAGCGCAGTTGTAGTGTTACGATCACCGTGGGCGGT
This sequence comes from Schistocerca piceifrons, assembly GCF_021461385.2. NCBI lineage: Eukaryota > Metazoa > Arthropoda > Insecta > Orthoptera > Acrididae > Schistocerca > Schistocerca piceifrons. Next base: position 556,662,136 of record NC_060149.1, read on the forward strand.
CTCAGCAAGAGTTTCTATCAAAGCGAAAGAGCGGACAACCAAAGCGAAGTGCCACTTGGGTCCTCCAACTTGGAGCACATAGAAGGGAAAATGAAAAGGCTGACATATTGTCGCTAGAACGCTCATTTTGCAAGAAGGAAGAAGCATCATTCATTTTAAAGCTATCCTCACTACGGACGTGGGCTTGGAGCTTGACCGTTTGTGACATCGGAAAGTGCAGTTCCAAGTTTCACAGAATTTCAAATAAGGACGATCAGGACCAAATACTTCAGTATATCTCTACGTCGAGTGCAACGTGGACAGTTGTGATGCAACACTCGTTTATACGTCCCTGAGTACATATGAACAGACACACAGCTTTTGAAAATGAGAGTATGCAATTTGCTATAATTGGTTGCTTCTATTGCGACAGTTCAAATGATGCATTATGTGTAATTTACTTTTTTCTAATGTACCAGTGTTACATATTTATCACACTACTGAAAAGGTATGTTACCGAGCCCAGCAGTAATCAAACGTTAATCCTGGATTGTGTGATAGAGTATGAAACACAAACCGAAATTTGTTCTTACCTCCGAAAACACATGTCTCTCTACCATGCATGACTTATTGTAACACTGAGTTCCCGGAGTTGTCCGGGTATGTATTTATTCTATCAGCCCACCTGCTCATTTCCCTTCTTTCTGTCCCTCTCTTCCTCCCGCATGCCGGCCGGTGTGGCCGAGCGGTTCAGTCCAGATCCGCGCTGCTGCTACGGTCGCAGGTTCGATCCTGCCTCGGGCATGGATGTGTGTGATGTCGTTAGGTTAGTTAGGTTTAAGTAGTTCTAAGTTCTAGAGGACTGATGGCCTCAGATGTTAAGCCATTTGAACCATTGTTTCCTCCCACATCTCTTTCTACCACCTCCTCCCCCTCTCTCTGTCCGCTTCCTCCAATCCCACACACTTAAGCCCATTTCCCCCTGCTCCTCTCTCTGCCCATCTCCACCTCCCCCCAGTCTGTGTCCATCTTCTACTTTCCCAACTCTGTCTGTCCAATTCCTTCTCCACTCCTTCTCTCTCCATATTATTATCTGTTACGGCGTAAGTCAGCGCCGGCACTCCAGTCGGGAACGACAAACAAGAGAAGGCTGTGAGACGAGGTCAGCCGATCGTATGCTGAAATGAAACGTCGTGTGGCTAGGACCTCCCGTCGGGTAGGCCTGTCGCTTAGTGCAAGTCTTTTGAATTGACGCTACTTCGGCGACTTTGCTGTCGATGGGGATGATTTGACGATGATGATGATAACACAACACCCAGTCCCTGAGCGGCGAAAATCTCCAACCCAGCCGGGAATCGAACCCGGGCCCCGTCGTGCTGAACACTCACCTATCGAGGCGGACAATCGTTCACTGACAGACCCCTCCTTTCAGGACTACAACGCGACAGCAGCAGCCCATATGTGAAGAGAACATAAGCGCCGCGCCGGACTGGTGGAGCCCCAGTTCGACAGCAGCTGCAGGATTAGTGACTTGGATAACAGCGTCAACGTGAGCAACTTCGTTTGGAATTTCTGTTGTAAAACAGACTTGTATTTGTCTATTCCGAAAAACACCGTTTATTTAGTATGTCGCCCCTTGCTTGCGACACATCCATCAAAGTTACGTATTATATTGTTTTGTTGTACTAAAACTCATTAATACGAATTGTTTGTTCAAAAGAATGTCCAAATGTGTGTGAATTCCTAAGGGACCAAACTGCTGAGGTCATCGGTCCCTAGATTTACACACTACTTAAACTAACTTACGCTATAACAAAACACACACCCACGCCCGAGGTAGGACGCAAACCTCCGGCGAGAGAAGCCGCGCAATCCGTGACATGGCACCTCAAACCGCTCGACCTCTCCGCGCATCTACGACTTGTTTGATTGTTTGTCTAGCGAATCGAGTATGCGCGATTCCTAGACACAACAATATTGCCGATGAGGTTGTACGAAACATTGTCCCCACTCCAATATTGGGTTCTTGGTTCTTACCTTCACAGCATTTCTTTTCATCTTGAAAGTCACTCGGTCATGTTGCCCGATTGATTGATCATTGCAGAACGAATTTTCGACAGCGTAACGTCCCATCATCATCAGGTTACTCCCACTCACTGACATCGTGGAGCAGTGGGTGCGATACATATACTGGTCATCTATGAGCGCCCTTCACTGACCACCTGAATGGACCGCGCGATATTCCGATAGCGTGGTAGGGATATCTCGCGCTCGGAGGTCTAGTTCCGGTACCAATTCTGCGCGCGGCCTTCGCTGTGCTCCGTGTTCCGTTCCCGCTGCGTTTGGAGAATTTTCATTGCCGTAGCCCATGCTTGACTAACTTGAAATCCATCGTCCTTGTTGACGAAGATCTCATGTAGCCGGATTTCGAGAGTCTCCTTGTACGCACACACTCAATAGTGGAATTTCTTGTGCAGAATTTTTGTATCTTCGTATTTTATTTTGTTGTTAGCTTCAAGGCAATGTCAGTGAATGATTTTGTGGGCTGATGGAGGTCGGTGTGCCGTTTGCGTTACGCGCACCTTTGTTCAGTTGTGCGAATGATTGCCCGACAGCATTTCCTCTCTCGCGTGGTATGTGATACACTTCAGATATACGGAATTCCATGTCATCTTTTACTGTGTTTGTCGGCGGGCGATACACACGTCTAATATTTTGTCTTCATAAAATTATACCGATTTTCCAGATACATTACCCGTGTATGGAATGTGGGCTATCTTTTTTGTCTGGTCATCATCGGATGTTGACTGTGTTGTGGTCTTTCGCTTGAAGGAGCGTCGCTGTAACTGTTTTAACAACTTGTTCCAGGAAAAAGGTTACAGTGACCGCCAAATTCGACGCCCCTTCAAGGAAAAGACCATAACACGGCCTCACCCGATGATCAACGGGAAAATGTAGTCTATATATACGCGTGCAACGTATCTGGAGAAATCGGTAGAATTTTATGCAGACATAAAATCAAATGTCTATTCCGCCCGCCAGCAAAGACCAAATGTTTTCTAATGACAGTATAGGACTACCTGGGACATAGGAAATGTGGGGTGTATTACATACCCCGAGTGCGGGGATGCATTTGTCGAGCAAAACTTCTGCAGAACTAAACAAAGGTACACGGAACACAAACATCACCTCGACCTCAGCACCTCAATGCATCAGCCTTGGCTGAATATTGAACTGAAACCAATCTCAAAATGACATACGAAGATGTCAAAATTCTGCACAACACATCCCACTATTGAGACTATGTATACAAGAAGACCATCGAAGCCCAGCTACATGATAACCTCATCAACAAAAGCGAAGGATTTCAAGTTAGTCAGGTGTGAGCTCCTGCACTGAAAATTCTCCAGAATCAGCGGAAATGGAACACCAGAGCACCGCAAAGGCGGAGCGCAGACGGAAGACCGCAACTCGACCTCCGAGCGCGAGCTATTCCCACCATCCTCACCATTGCAGCCTGTACATCGTGCGGTCCATACACGACGGGGTCAGTGAAGCGGGAGGATATATATATATATATATATATATATATATATATATATATATATATATTATGGACCAGTTACATGACAATAGTGTGTGTGAAATGTGTTCCGAATACAGTTATCAAAAGAGAAGTATTAAATTAGAGCTTCATAAATGATACTGAGGTTTTTGACTCATCTCAGTGTTTATGGCGTCATGTTTCCCCCTATGTGTCGCACAAAGACATACTTTTGTAAGTACCTTCAGTGGTATATGTGATTCCCGTCCGCAAAATATGATGCAAATAATTAATAGTGTAGAAGTAATAAATAAAAGGCTCATGCCCGATGCGGCAGTTTTACTGCATGAACAAACGAGTACGTAGTAAGTGATAAACTAAAAGATGTCACGGACGTATTGTAATGTGGAAATTGCACTGGTATCACCCCTGCCATAGAACCACCATTAAGACACACCATTGACATATACGAAAGGGGCTATCTGAACGCATAATTATGTTTGGCCGTTGTAGTGAACCCTGAACTGGCAAACTCGCAATAAAGCGATAAATGATGTCAAATAACCCACAGAAAAAATAAAAAGTTACCAAGTGAAAAAGGTGGATGCTCTATTGAAATGAGAAAGGTTATTAATTAAAAACGATGGATTTATTGCGAAAGAAACGTGCATGGCATAATGCAAAAAGCAGCGGCGCGGGGTAGCCAACGCGGTCTCATCAGGCGCCTTGCCACGGTGTCCGCAGCTCCCCCCCCCCCCCCCCATCCCCACCCCTCCGCGCGACGGAGGTGTTCGGACATGGATGTGTGTGTATGTTGTCCTTAGCGTAAGTTAGTTTAAGTTAGATTAAGTAGTGTGTAAACCTAGGGACCGATGACCTCAGCAGTTTGGTCCCATAGGAACTTAACACAAATTTAACAAAAAACCAAAAACAGGTCCGATTAAAACGCCTATAAACCACAATGACATAAGCAGTAATAGTTGGCTGGTAAAGTTGGCGTGAAGAGCTGGAATTTTCTTCGCGACGCCTCCTGCTTTGAATATAAAAAACGTTACCTGACTTGTTCTATCTTAAGTGACAGTGACTGTGAATCCCTAAACAGTAAGACTATGCTATATGCATCAATTGAACAACTGCTGCTACAAGTCGGAAGGAGACGCTGTAGAGGGTGCAAAGCACCTCGAAAAATAACGTATGTGCTGGAAATGCGAAGATGCTCACCACAGACAACTGCGGGTCGTAAGTGAACCCTGTGCTGGGCGTTGCAAATCTACACGTCCGCAACAGGGCGCTCGTGCTGAAACTCGAACCTTGGAAAAATTCTCCAAAAAATTCCATCCTACCAACGGCACGCAGCATGATATCTCCACGCCAGTCGCGTAATCATACATCAGTGCAAAGTCTTCCTCCAGGAGACGGGTGAAATCACTCTCCAACAGAGCGGCTTGCTGCCAAAATTTACTGACACGCGCGGTATTATCTTCTTACATCACCGTCTTATTTTCTGCGCACACGTAAAATCACTTGGCGCGGGTACCCAAACGTCCCAATACGCTGGCTGGACAAAACTTTCGGGAATCCCTGCGTATACAGGGTGTTAGTGCTATAAGTACAGAAATGTATAATGGTGACTGAGGACAGTGTGCTGAACAACATTACATAAGTATTAGTTTCATTTGCGAACTAATAATTACAGCTATTAGGAGTACTACGTTTTTAGGTTGGTATGTACCTCTAAGTACATGTAGCAAGAGCAAAGAATTAATGCTTACGTTTCCCTGGACAGCAAGTTGTGTGTTGAAGTGTGGGCGCATGAACACAAAACGGCGAATGTATACTGACAGGCGTAGTCCACTTAATGTTGCAATTCCGACTGTGAGGAAAACATCAGATAGTGAATTATGTGACGTGTTTGTGGCAAGATTGTTAGACGCAGAGAAAAAACAAGTAACCCAATGAAGTGGGTGTATGCACTGAACCGTCAAAGAAACTGGTATAGGCATGCGTATTCAAATACAGAGATATGTAAACGGGCAGAATACGGGGCTGCGGTCGGCAATGCCTATATGAGATAACAAGTGGTTGGCACAGTTGTTAGATAGGTTACTGCTGCTACAATGACGGGTAATCAAGATTTAAGAGAGTTTGAACTTGGTGTTACATAGCTCGAGCTATGGGACACAGCATCTCTGAGGTAGCGATGAAGTGAGGATTTTCCCGTACAGCCATTTCACGAGTGTACCGTATCAGAAATCAGACATCGCCGCGGCCGCAAAAAAATACTGCAAGAACGGGACCAACGTCGACTGGAGACAAACGTTTAACGTGACAGAAGTGCAATCCTTCCGCAAACTGCCGCAGATTTCAACGTTGGGACATCAACAAGTGTCAGCGTGCGAAGCTTTCAACGAAGCATCATGGATATATGCTTTCGGAGCCGAAGGCCCACTCGTGTACCCTTGATGGCTGCACGATACGAAGCTTTATGCCTGGCCTGGGCCCGTCAACACCGGCATTGACCTGTTGATGACTGGAAACATGTTGCCTGGTCGGACGAATCTCGTTTCAAATTGTATTGAGAGGATGGAAGTGTACTGGTACGTAAATAACCTCATGAATCCATGAACCCTCCATATCAGCAGGGGACTGTTCAAGCTGGTGGAGACTCTGTAATGGTGCGGGGCTTGTGCAGTTGGAGTGATATGGGACCCCTGATACGTGTAGGTACGACTCTGACAGGTGACACGTACGTAAGCATCCTGTCCGATCACCTGCATCCATTCATGTCCATTGTGCATTCCGACAATTCCAGCAGTACAATGCGACACTCCACAGGTCCAGAATTGCTACAGAGTGGCTCCAGAAACACTCTTCCGAGTTTAAACACTTCCACTGGCCACCAAACTCTACAGACATGAACATTATTGAGCATATCAGGGATGCCTTGCAACGTGCTGTCCAGAAGAGATATCCACCCCCTCGTGCTCTTACGAATTTATGGACAGCCCTGCAGGCTTCATGGTACACGGCGGCCGGTCGACATCCGTTGCGCCTGACAGGACTGGATGGAGAGCTCTTTTTTTTTTTTGCAGACATATAAGTAGAAATTCTATTGAACGCAGTTACGTTTATACTGTCTCAGTTATTCTTCTTTATTAAGTTTTCATAGACAGCACAGACACGTGCTTTACATTGGTTGTCCCTTCAATGAATGACTTATTTACACTAAACCGTAATCAAACTATATATTTTACATGTATTAAACTTTTAAATTGATTATTTTTTATATTTCATTTGGCAACAACTTCCATACTTACTCGTATTTCACTTGGCAACTCGTGGCAGTATTAATTTAGTTTGATTAATAATTGACTAGTTCGTACTTGCTATTATAGCTACTTTCAGTGTTAAAATGTGTGTTGTGCCAGGACTCGTAGCTGCATTTCTGGTAACAGCTGCTGGCTGTTAGCTAAAAATTCCACACGAGTCTACGACCGACTCGAAACTTCGTTTTCACTAGCTATTATCCATTTCATCCACATCTGCGAATGTGTAGAATTCTATCCCAACAACTATATATTAAGAAATAATAGCGTCACTAACATAGAGAACAGCTTATCAGGATGTGTCTCACGAATGTTTCATGGAAACTAGCTGCTGAAGAATGACGGGACGTAGACCTTTATAAACATACTAGCTAAGTACCCATCATTGCCTGGGTATTAATTCAGTCTTCTATTAGTCCATCTCCTCCTCCCCCTTCCTCTTGTCATTCCCCCCTCTCTCCTCTTCCTGTCCACCTTCTCTTCTTTCCTTTCTCTGTACATCTCCTTCTCTCCCCTCCCAGTCCACCTACTCGTCCCTCACTCTCTCTCTCCATCTCTCTCTCTCTCTCTCTCTGCACATATCCTCGTCACCCTTTCTCTATCAATCACCTCCTCGTGCCCCTCTCGCTGTTCATATCCATCTGCCTTTTCTCTCTATCTCCTCCTATATCCTTTGGCTGTCCATCTATTCCTCTGTCTGTCCATCTCCTTCGTTCCCGAGTCTCTGTTCACTTCCTCCTCCCTCTCTCACTGTCCATCCCCTCCTCTTCCCACTATCTGTCCATCTCTTCCTCCTACTGCCTCTATCAGTCTCCTCCTCTCCTCCATCTCCATCCACCTCTACCTCTTAGTTTCACTGTCCTTTTCCCCTTCGTCCTCTTTGCCCATCTCCTCCTTTCCGACCGATCTGTGTACATATCCTCCCCCCCCCCCCCTGTCTATTTCTTCTTCCACCATTCTCTCTTCAAGGTATTAACCCCAACGTTGCTGCTTCTGACCCTCACAGTATTTCTTTCCAGATAGTAAGTATTAAGTGCACCAAAGTAGTTTAAATAGATCAAGAGGTATGGAAGGAAAATTTTGCCCATTGATTTCCCCACGTGCGCACATTCATTTCGTATGTACACTACTGGCCATTAAAATTGCTACACCAACAAGAAATGCAGGCGATAAACGGATATTCATTGCACAAATATATTGTACTGCAACTGACATGTGATTACATATTTACGCAATTCGGGTGCATAGATCCTGAGAAATCAGTACCCAGAACAACCGCCTCTGGCCGTAATAACGGCCTTGATACGCCCGGGCAATGAGTCAAACAGAGCTTGGATGGCGTGTGCAGGTACAGCTGCCCATGCAGCTTCAACACGATACCACAGTTCATCAAGAGTAGTGACTGGCGTATTGTGACGAGCCAGTTGCTCGGCCACCATTAACCAGACGTTTTCAAGTGGTGAGATATCTGGAGAATGTGCTGGCCAGGGCAGCAGTTGAACACTTCCTGTATCCAGAAAGGCCCGTACAGTATCTGCAACATGCGGTCGTTTATTATCCTGCTGAAATGTAGGGTTTCACAAGGATCGAATGAAGGGTAGAGCCACGGTCGTAACACATCTGAAATGAGACGTCCACTGTTCAAAGTGCCGTCAATGCGAACAAGAGGTGACCGGGACGTGCAACCAATGACACCCCATACCATCACGCCGGGTGATGCGCCGGGCGATGACGAATACACGCTTCGAATGAGCGTTCACCACGATGTCGCCAAACATAGATGTTTACAGCATCATGATGCTGCAAACAGAACTTGGATTCATCCGAAAAAACGACGTTTTGCCATTCGTGCACCCATGTCCGTCGTTGAGTACACCACCGCAGGCGCTCCTGTCTGTGATGCAGCGTCAAGGGTAACCGCAGCCATGGTCTCCGAGCTGATAGTCCATGCTACTGCAAACGTCATCGAACTGTTCGTGAAATGGTTGTTGTCTTACAAACGTCCCCAACTGTTGACTGAGGGATCGAGACGTGGCTGCAACATCCGTTACAGCCATGCGGATAAGATGACTGTCATCTCGACTGCTAGTGATAAGAGGCCGTTGGGATCCAGCGTTCCATATTACCCTCCTGAACCCACTGATTCCATATTCTGCTAATAGTCATTGGATCTCGACCAACGTGAGCAGCAATGTCGCGATACGATAAACCGCAATCGTGATAGGCAACAATCCGACCTTTATCAAAGTTGGAAACGGGATGGTACGCATTCCCCTGCTTACACGAGGCATCACAACAACGTTTCACCAGGCAAAGCCGGTCAACTGCTGTGTGTGTATGAGAAATCGGTTGGAAACTATCCGCATGTCAGCACGTTGTAGGTGTCGCCACCGGCGCAAACCTTGTGTGAATGCTCTTAAAAGCTAATCATTTGCATATCATAGCATCTTCTTCCTGTCGGTTAAATTTCGTGTCTGTAGCACTTCATCTTCGTGGTGGTGCAATTTTAATGGCCAGTAGTGTATTCTCACTGCTCTCTTCTGTGCAATCAATATTGTATGTCAGAGTGATGAGTTACCCCAGAAAACTATTCCTTAAGACATTATTGAGTGGAAATATGCAAAGTACGTTAGGAGTCTGATATGTTTATTACCATGACTAGCGATTATACGAAGAGCGAGAGAAGTTGAACTTAGTTATTTGAGATGCTCAGTAATATGCCTCCTCCAGTTCAAATTGTCATGAATGTGAACACTCAAAAATTTGGAGAAATCTACCCTGTTAACTGAGCCCGGTTCATATGCTACATCAATTTTCGGTATGACTCTATTCGGTGTACCGAACTGGATACAGTGAGTCTTTTCAAAATTAAGGGAGAGTCCATTTTCTGAGAACCACTTTATAATTCTTTGAAAGACACCCTTAACAATATCTTCAGCGGCTTTTTCTGGAATGGGATTTATTATAGTACTCGTGTCATCTGCAAAAAGTACTACTTCGCTTGCTGAACGTTAAGTGGGAGGTCATTCACATGAATAAGGAACCTAAAATTGAACCCTGTGGGACTCCCTATGTATTAGCTCCCCATTCACTAGAATTTACTACCCTCCGAACATTAGTTTTGCTATTCAGCACAACGTTTTGCTTTCTGTTCATTAAGTATGATACAAACCAGCTGTGTGTATTGCCTTCAATTCCATAAAACCTGTGTGTTTCTAAGAGTGTGACATGATCCACACAGTGAAATGCCTTGGAGAGATCACAAAAATATTAACTGTCGATAATTTGTTATTTAGGGCTTGTACTATTTGATGGGATAATGTGTAGATAGCATTTTCAGTCGAGTAACCCTTCCGGAATCCGAACTGTGACATGCTGAGTAAATTATTTTCACTTAAATGTGAGACTACTCTTGAATACATTATTTTTTCGAATATTTTAGAAAATGAAGTCAGCAGTGAGATTGATCTGTAATTATTTAATTCACTTTTGTCCCCTTTCTTATGAAGAGGTTTGACAATTGCGTATTTCAATCTGTCTGGAAAAATTCCCTGTGCCAGCGAAGCATTACATGTATCGCCGAAGACTCCGCTTATTAAATTAGAACACTTCAAATTCTGTTAGAGACTCCATCAGCACGACATGAGCTCTTGTTTTCAGTATATTTATAATTACCTTAATGTCAGTGGGGGATGTTGATGCTATTTCTAAAGGCCCTAAGTCCTGGGGAATGACGATTTTAACATATTTTTTCTTCTTCAACTGAACCCTTTAACCATATTTTTGCTGCTAAATTCAGAAATGCAAATTGTATTGAGTATTGTACTATCTTTAAAAGTGTCATATTTGTTGTATAATCTTACGTTACTATATGCCAACAATCCGAATGAAATTGTGTTCCTGCAACAGATACTAGTCACAAAATATTAAAGTTATTTTCATTGTATTTTTAGTTGTGCAGTACCTAACAAGGACTCATAGACCTGAAAAAACATAGCTAACTAAAAAGTGTCATATTTATTGTATAATCTGTCATTATTATATGCCAACCGTTCAAATAAATTTTGTTTATGAAACAGCTCCTAGTCACAAAAGAATACGGCTGTGTTCAACGTATTCGTTAGATGTGTGGTACCTAACGACGACCCCCGGAGTTGAATAAGAACAGCTAATTAAAAAGCTCAGTGGCACAAAATTTCTAGATAGTAGCTGATATATGAATGAAAATGTCATTATATTTCGTTGCTACTGTAGACTCTCGTATCACAGAGGACGATTGTATGTGTAGAGTGAAAAATACTGATAAATTGTCGACCATGGCAGCATATACTCGATTATTGGAAGGCTTGCTATGCCAGTGACTATGAACAAATAATCTGCAGTGCGGTCTACATCGTAGCTGTTGGCTGTTCAGTCTGCAGAGCTTTCAACACGAAGCGCTCGTATTGCGTGAGTGTGCGCGGCAGTTCCAGGTAAGTAGCACAGATACACTCACGCAGATCACTTCTGTACTCACTCCTCCGTTCACCGAGGCGTGGTCAGACTCGTGACTCACCGCTCAGTACCGAGTTCATACAGGTATCGAAAATTTACTTACTTGCGTGAAGTGCCCAAGAAATGCCATCATTCGGTACTGATGGCTATCGATCTTCCACCATAATCGAGTCATCAACATGAGGTGCCGAATATGAGGTAGCGAAGGAGGTGGAAACGTGGGTTCTACTATGCCAAGACTGCTTAGTAGCTACAACAGGAAAACACAATTAATTAGGAGTTCAAAATAAGAAGATATTTATTACTTAATTTTGCTGTAGTCGAAGATTAGTTGGTTGACAATTATAGAAGACGCGACTAGACTAAGCGTCTGTAGAATGACATAATTTACAAGTCACAAATCTTCCAGTGACGAATTAATCTCTCGTAATCTTGAATGTCGAATCCACGGAGCTACAAAGACTTGATGGCAGAAATGACTGAGCTGCAGACGATGACTAACATCGGCGCTGGCTGATCACTGAGGGCGGCTACGAACTGTAGACTGGCACAACTGCACTATTCTCCTGCTGCACATGAAGTGGCCTAGCGGTGCCTCGCGGCGAGCATAAGTACTGCGACTGGCTGTGTACTCTTTGGCTAACACAGCTGTTCTTCTGTTCCGTTTATCGAGAGAATCGCATCCGACGGATCGATCTCTCAGGCAGCGGTGTGGTCGTATGACTGACGACATCACAGGTACTTCTTCTCAGTTAGACCAGTAAACCAACGCTACCCTTTTTGTAAGACAAAGTGGGGCAAGCACAAATAATTATCATGGCCATGAGTGAATACGATGTGAATCCATTCATTTTGTTGATTAAAACCTTCTGAATATCCTAAGCCGTAAACATCACTCGTATTTGCATTTAAATCCTCTGCGAAGTCACCTACCTCACTCTTTCCTTCATTTATCTGCAGCTCCCGTTCCCCATTTACTGGAGTTCTAAAACGTTTCTTCTTACAGAGATCGGTAAACAGCTCACCTGCAGCAAATACACTGAGACAGGCACTTGAGTTGTGAGTCGTCATATCATCACTACTTGCGTAACCGGTGTTATTCACCGAGATTTTTGACCTATCACAGGAGAGGTGAGAGGGAGCTACTTCGATCTGAGATCATACGTCATCTTTAGGAAGCAAGACTGAATGTAACATCTCACAGATGTCAGGGTTTTCATATACGCTCTGACAGAGAAGGTTATATTTGAGATGGAACTGATTTGGAGAAGTCACGGCAACATAAATGTGGTTCTCTGCTCTTCGTCAGAGGATCAGTCAGAAAGTGACAGTCTCAGTTTATGTCCACTTCTTAAGGGAATACATTAATGAAAAACACACACTGTTTAAAAGATGCACCAAATGCACAGTTTTGAAGATATAGCAATGAAGTTTTGTACCATACTTCACATGAAATTAACACATTTACTGTTCCTTGTATTTTTTATGGAATTTAAAAATTTTATTTTCAAAAAATAATGTAAGTACCTTTTCTCAGAAACTATTCAAGAGATTTCTACAAAGCTACCTCTGTTTAATCTCTTTGCATATAGTATGCTTCTCTCATGAAGCTTTTTGAATATATCAAATAGGATAATTTTAATAAATTTTTAATTACGATTCTATAACTATAAAATACAAGTCGTGCACAATTCCAAGCACTTTGCCCCATATTTCAACATTTCAAAGTTTAATCTTGAGAGAACACCTACTGCGTTTACAAAAATAAGTGTACAACATTTCATAATGCTATCCTCCACAGAGTCTGAGAAAAAGGTACATAAAATTCAAAAACCATAATTTTTCAGGAAATGCAATTTAAAGTTCAAGGGAACGTATTTTATTAATGTCACCCCTTCAGAAGGTCCCAGATTTGTACTGAGGATCCTTTTTCCCATCAAGGCTTCTCCTCCGGTTTCTTGGCTTCTGCCTTCTTTCCGTTACTAGGTCTCCAACTGACTTTTCAGCTGCAGAAATGCGCTGTAAATATGTTTCTCAAGATGTCTTGAGCGAAATTTCCTATCTCAAAGCCCATTCCCTCTAACAACTTAATCCTCCCCACGTTCCCATCATTAATTACAAGAACTGCATCACAAGTTGCAATTCTGACAACTGTATGATATGAAATGTGGCAAAACAAGAATTGCTTCTTCATAAACAAAGCAGCTGGTTTGTCACAGATACTCTATGAAATCAAAGAGTATATATCACAGCCTTGCAGATGTATCTTGTGCAAATTTGCGTGAAAGTAATCCATGGAATCGTAGTTAACCGAGCTAGTAATGAAACGTTGCTTCAAAAAGTGGGCGTAACAGGAAGGTCGCGTCACACATTTAATTATTTTTCAGGCATTTCGGATGCAATTTAATCACTGAAACTTCGGGAACTTATTGTCTATGAGTTGTACAAATAAATGAAAAATAAATTGGAAAATTGACATTTTCGATCAGTTTCGTGAACGTTCCCCCTTAAATCAAGGCATTAGCCTGACATGGTTAGGAAACAAATAAGAATGTTATTCATGAACAACCGAACTAGACATATACCAAATGAGCTAAGTACCCCTTTCCGTCGTGATGACTACGGCTACGAATGGCGGCAACTGACACTGAAAGCGTTGCTGTAGTCATTGTGATCTCTGACTGGCCAACTGTCCTTTGAAACACATGGGTATCGGTCGCAGATGAATTCAAGGCGTGCCTACTCGCTCTATCTCGTAAACGGTGTGATAAGTATGATGGTAGTCAAATAATTTCAGAGGCCACACAAACGGCCTCATGTCCGTAGTGTGGTACTATGGGGTGGTGCATTATCTCACTGAAGAAACGTGTGGCCCACAGTGTGTGTTAGCTGAACAAACGGGTGTACTTTATCATACAGTAGATAGTGTAGCGCTCACCAGTGAAGAACGATGGCCCCATTTTAGCCCACGCCAACAAGTAGCACAGAGGAACGCCGCCATCAGAATTGCCTTCTTGGCTGTCAAGACGTATCGCCTCATGTAGCTTTAGACGTACCTATATCCCGTAAATTAGTACTGTGGTGTCACCGCCAGCACCACACTTGCTAGGTGGTAGCCTTTAAATCGGCCGCGGTCCGTTAGTATACGTCGGACCCGCGTTTCGCCATTATGTGATTGCAGACCGAGCGCCGCCACACGGCAGGTCTAGAGAGACTTCCTAGCACTCGCCCCAGTTGTACAGCCGACTTTGCTAGCGATGGTTCACTGACAAATTACGCTCTCATTTGCCGAGACGATAGTTAGCATAGCCTTCAGCTACGTCATTTGCTACGACCTAGCAAGGCGCCATTATCATTTGCTATTTATCTTGTGATGCATGTACCGTCAGATCGATCTCCACCAATTATGGATTAAAGTTAAGTATTCCAGCAGCTACGTACTTTATTTGCTAGTCTCAATTACTTTACCTGTTCCAGACCTCACGCCAGTGCCCGCATCTCGTGGTCGTGCGGTAGCGTTCTCGCTTCCCACGCCCGGGTTCCCGGGTTCGATTCCCGGCGGGGTCAGGGATTTTCTCTGCCTCGTGATGGCTGGGTGTTGTGTGCTGTCCTTAGGTTAGTTAGGTTTAAGTAGTTCTAGGTTCTAGGGCACTGATGACCATAGATGTTAAGTCCCATAGTGCTCAGAGCCATTTGAACCATTTTTGAACCTCACGCCAGCCTGCGTGAGCTTAAACGCGTGCCTTTCGGCTACCTCATAGTGGCTTGGATGTCTTGCCAAGCCACAACAAGTACCACGACGCATCGGTCAAGGAGATTTTTCTCCATTCAATGGTGGTGTCGCTGCGCTCATAGAACTATCTGTGCTTAGACGTGTGGTGTCTTCTGCATCCCACAGAGAGATCTGTCCGTTATCCAGCTGTCATGTGGAGAATGATTTGTTGCACTGATTCCCTTCTATCTGCATGTTACATTCCGAGTTGTTGTCAATATGTCGTTGCTAACGTTCTGCAACAGCTATTCTATACGACCCACTTTGCAGTGTGCGGCGGAGGGTATTTCATACAAATATCAGTGAACTTCTGTCCTTTTCCATTTGCGTACTGACCAAGGGATAAACTACTATCTGTACGCATCTGTACAGCCGCAGTTTTTCCTATCTTGTTCTTCTTATCCGTAAACCAAATATATGATGGCAGCAGCAGGTCGGTCACACTGTCTTCTTCAATACGGATTCTAAAATTCTCGAAAAACCATGGCATCTTTCTTGAGTCTAGCATTGGCCGTTACGATCGAAACGTGGGGATAATTTCGTAAAAAGACCGAAAACCAGAATTTAGATGGCTACAGGGCTAAAGGTGTACACGAATGACGACACCCGCGGATATCCACAGTAAAACTTAGCAGATAAAAACCCGCTCCGAAGCGGATGTATATTGATGTATCAATGGATGTCAACAGTAGTAATTATGTGTGGTTAAAAGTTGCAGGATAGAGGCAATATTACGATTATCGTCTATTTCTATAACATATGATGTAGTAACAATTATTACAGTTTTAAGTGACAGTTATTACAATAGGTTGGCTAGTGTAATGAGGGATGGAGAAGGTAGACGTGTGATTACTTTAAGCTATTTCTGTCGTCCCACAGCTGTTTTATGTCTGACAAGGGAACATTCCAAATTTCAATAAAAGATCTTGATGAAACTTGGCGGTTGTATACACAGCCAAAATAAAACGATACGTATTTTTTATGTTTGTGCACAATTTGACTTCCAAGGGGTGAAGCATCCTCCAAAAGGTAATTTCGCACATTAGGTTTGAGGTAGTACCTTCGAAACGATGAAATAGAAAAAAAAGTTTTGCATTTAAAAGTTGATATATAGTTAAAGTTCTTGAAAACTGTGTAATCATCGCTTCTAATAATCTGAAATTTTGCATAATATCCCCTACCATTGATTAATTTTAAAAAATGAAAACATTTACTACAACATAAATTAAAGAAACTTCCAAGCCACATACATCCGTATGTAATAAAGTTGCTTTCTGAAATACCATGTTTGGAAAATACGCTGTACACAACATGCTGTCGAAGCATTTTCAATATACCTTATTAAATTATCTAAACATTCATAACACCCTAGTTATTTATTTTACTTATATTTGTTTCGTTTTAAACAGTTATTTACGTCTTACATTCACGTTTTTTCTGTTTTTAATTTACTGTTTCCCATATGTGTATTTTGTTAACGAAAACTGAGTAAGTTAATATTATGACGCTAAATCATTACAGTAATGATAATCTGTAAAGAAATACTTAAAACATAAGTTTTACACCATGTATATAAAACTAACCAAATTTCTTCACATAATATGCACGACAGAGAACACAATGCAAAACATACCTCACCCGATGACGAAGTTTTTTGTCCTCGTGAAGCTCAAAACGGTTTATTCACACCGATCAACCGCCTTTTTAAAAGAAAATAATGGTGGATCTGGACAGGTATCTCCAGCATCTCTCTTGGAAGTTCCACATCTCCTCGTGACAGCATCTAAATCTGCTAAATAAACGGCTGACCAAGTAAAAATATATTTGGAAAATATTTTCTTTCCCAGTGACGAAAAAAATCTATATTAGTGTTAGTTTTTTGATGCGCTCATTGTGAATGAATGGCTTAGATCATTGTACCTGGGCTTCCAAAAGGGCTCGGCGGCAGCGATATAGCTCTGGAACTTAGACAGCTTTCGATGTTGGAAGAACTTTGTGAGGAAATTTTCAGATCTAGTTCTGTTGAATAATTATGGTGTCAATCTCCACTTAAGGAACAATATATTCCAGCTGCAGTCGCTAGTACAGAATCAGTTCTCTTCACCAAGGCTTACCAATGTACTGAAACATGCCTGATACAAATCAGGATATTTGTAGGACCACCTACAACTAGAAATTGTGGTGAATTTTGTTTTACATTGTGTTCTGCGTAATGTACATTATGTGAAAAAATTTCGTTCATTTTATTTGCATGGTGTTAACAAAACATTATGTTTTAAGCATTTATTTACAGATTATCACTGTTTTAATGATTTTGTATCATGATAATGAGTTCTTCTTTTCAGTCAACAAAATACAAATATGTGAAACAGCAAACTAAAAACAAAAAAAACGAGAATGTAAAACGTAAAATACCAGTTTAAAACTTAAAAAAATATAAGTAAAATAAATAATTAGGATGGTGAAAGTTTAGCTATTTTCATTAGGTATGCTGAAAACACAACAACGATTGGAACAAAACCAGACTTCTACCTGGTCACAACCCGGGATAAAGTGGGAGGGTTAATCGTTGGGATAACCATCCAACATTGTGAAAAGTGACGGGTTCCTATACTCTCACACCCAGCCTCGGATTGGAATGGATCTAACGAAAAACGACTTAAGCTTATGAATAAAGTACTAAGAAAAGGTGCATGGAACGTAAAAACACCGTACGCTGCAGGACAGACAAAGATACTTGATGAAGAACTAACAGAGTACCAGAGGGATATAACAGCCCTGCAGGAGATAAGATGGCTTGAAGAAGGTATGCACAGAGAGAAAAACTACACGATAATATACAGCGGAAACAAGCATGGTCACCATATATTTGGGACAGGATTTCCGATCATAATAAAATAATGGCCAATGTGATAACACTAGAAAATGTCAATGAAAGAAAATGTTACATCAGAATCAACGGCAAATATGGAAATATCTCATTAATAAATGTCCATGCCCCAAATGTGGACAAGGAGGAAGGCATAAAAGACGAATTCTGCAACACGTTAGACCAGATGTACTCCAGATTACGAAAGTACGACATCAAAACTATGCTGGGAGACTTAAATGCCAAAATAAGACAAGAACAGTAATGGCGATTATATATAGGCATGTTCAGCCTTCAAGCTGAAATAAATAATGGCATAAGGCTTATCAACTTCGCCACAGCTAGAAACATGAAAATAGCAAGTACATCATTCTCCCATAAGGATATACATAAAGCAACATAGACTTCACCGGATGGATTAACTAGGAACCAAATAGACCTTGTTTTGATAGAGGAAAAACATAAAAAGGCAATAACAAATCTTAGGACAATGAGGGGGGCTGAGATAGGGTCATACCATTCTCTTGTGCTAATAAAGATGAAACAATCATTACCAAAACAAATAAATAACAACAATAGTAGTAAAAGACCCCGAAGAGTAGATGTGAGTTGGCTAAAAGAGGAGGTGGTGAATAGACAGTTTAAGATTAAGCTTATAAATAGATTCGTTGAATTAGAGAATGGCAACAATAGAAAAGAAGATGAAGATATCAACACAAACTGGAAGAAAACAGTTAAGAGGGAGATAGTGCACGAGCTACTAGGAGATAATAATAATAGCAATATAAAGCGCAACACATGGATCAATGAAAGATGTAGAAAAGCAGTACAGGGTATGAAGAGAGTTAGACAGAGCAAAGATGAACAATAACAACCTTTAAAACCAAACAACATATAGGAAAGCCACGAGACAAATGAAGAGTATAATAAGGCGAGAGAAAAGAGCATTCATATTTATACCAATAGAGAAGGCCTAGGAGGACTATAACCAGAACAATAGTAAGTAGTTTTACAGGACAATGAATAGCTATAGAAAAGAGTACAGAGCTAAGTCTGTGATAATGAAGGACGAGAATGGAAAACTGATCACTATGAATAAAGGAAATTTAGAGAACTGGAGGAAATACTTCAGAGAACTGCTGAACAACACAGTAGATACCTACAACAAAGAAGACAAGGCAGAAAACAACCAGAACGTACAACCATTAGTCGAAGAACCAACTATGATGGAGGTGAAGGAGGCAATAAAAAGACTAAAAAATGGGAATGCCCCTGGCATAGACATATCAGTAGAGCTCATCAAAGAAGGGGGAGAGAAGATACATGAATGGTTAGCCGAACTGATAAAAGAGGTATGGAGAAAAGAAGTAATGGTTCTGTAATGTAAAACTGCTCCTGTATGTCCCATATACAAGAAAGGAGACAAAATGCTGGCACAGAACTGCAGAGGGATCTCGTTCAAATGCACATGCTATGAAGTAATATAAAGAATTATACTGAACAGGGTCCACCGTACATTGAGGAGATATTAGACACAGCACAACCGGGGTTTACAAAAGGTAAATCAACAATCGACCAAACATTCGTAATAAGACAAATATTAGATAAGAACTTGGGGCACAATCAAGATGCCTTTTTCCTGCTTATAGATTTCAGCAAAGCATATGACAGCATAGTAAGAGAGGAAATGTGAAGGATAATGGCAGAGTATGGGATGCTTGAAAAGCTGACAAAACTAACTAAAATGTGTGTGATGGAATCAAAGTGTTGAGTGAAAGCACAGAGGGAGTTCTCAGAAGCATCTGAAGCAAAAACAGGATTGAGACAGGGTGATATTGTGTCACCAACCCTATTCAATTTGATCCTCAACAACACCCTGAGAAGAGTAACATGTGAAAGTGCAGGACTTTTGCGGATGATATTGTGCTGATAGGAAAGAACATGGAAGACCTGGAGAAAATGGGGACTGTGCTAATGGGATAAGCTAAGGAAAGAGGTCTAAGTATAAATGAACGTAAAACAAATTTCATGGTTGTAGGAAGAAGAGCTCATTTAGGACCAAACTATCTAAAAATAGGAACTCTAACAATACAAAAGACACACATTCACGTACCTCGGTGTCAACATCAACCAACAAAACCTTATAGAACAAGAGATAGTAACAAGAATTGAAGCTGGGAAAGATGTCTACGAGCTATGCAGAACATCATAAGATCGAATTTACTATATAGCCAGGCAAAAATTAGAATATATCAGACTATCAAGCCAATAGTGTGCTGTGCAAGTGAGACATGGACCCTGACGAAGAAGACAGAGAAAAAACTCATCACTTTTGAAAATAAAGTACCAAGAAAAATATATAGACCAGTGAAAGAAAATGAATAGTGCAGAATAAGGAAAAACAGAGAAATCAAACAATTATACACACTGCCTGGCGTAGTGGCGAGTGTGAAAATTAAGAGACTAAGATGGTACAGACATCTGAGGAGGAGAGGGAGAACATGGTAATAAAGCCTGTAATGGATGGAGAAGCTGAGGGAAAGAGACTACTAGGATGGCCGAGAATGAGATGGAAGGATACTACCATGGGAGACATGCAGATACTGAGTCTGGGAGATGAAGATGCAGATGACAGGACGTGTGGAAGGCTGGACTGAATGAGGCCAAGGACCGGCTGCGGTTTGTGTGGCCAGTATAAGTAAGTAAAGTAAATAAGTATGTTGGAAGTACTCCGACAGCACAATGTATACATGTTATTTTCCAAAATTAGTAATTCAGAAAGCAGATATATTACACAGGGATGTATATAACTTGAAAGCTTCTTTAATTTATGTTGCGACAGAAGTTTTCATTTTTCAAAATTAATTAATGGTTGTGGGATATTACGCAAAATTTTAGATTATTACAAGGAACGTTAACTGCATATCAACTTTAATATGAAAAACATTTTTATACAAAATGTTACAATGTGAGTAATTTCACAAAGTTTATTTCCTTTCTGACATGTTGGATAATCTGGATCTCTGCCGAAAGTTCGCGTCGGTTTCGCACGATATTTCGACTGCGTAACTCGCTGTCTTCTTCAGGCGCTACGCAAGAATGGTCCTTGGCTGGATCGAGTCCAGTACTTAGGCCTGTATGGTGCTGGACGCGTCGAGTGTTCGGTCCGCGCCTGTCAGTCGCGACTCCAATGGACCTCTCTGGTCGCCGGTGTTCAGGCTGTCGTCAGCGCCCGGCTCGGCAGTCCTCTGGAGTCGTTGTCGCCTGAAGTGTGTTAATGTCGATGTTTAATGTCTGGTGCTCTGTCACATGGCTGTTTTCTCGGTCTCCACTTTGATTTCTTGCTGGGTGTTTCGTAACCCGTCCGCGCCTCGTCGGGTTTTCCGTCTACGGTCCGCACCCGCCAGGACCGGCTCCAGTGATCCTCTCTGGGCGCTGGCGTTCTGACTGCTGTCCGCACCCGGCTCGGCTGTCCTCCGGGGTTCTGTTCGTCATCTGACGTGTGTCAGTTCCGACATGCAATGTCGAGTGCTCTGTCTCATGGCTGTTTTCCCGGTCTGCATTTCTGTTTCTTGCGAAATCTCCACGTGTCCTAAGTCGAGTTTTCTGAAACTCAATAGCCGGATCCTAGTGAGCGCTGAGTTGGTAACCGGTGTCACGGTTGATGAGATTATCCGTGACTTGTATCTCGATGGATTCTTTTATGACACTGTCTTAGTCTCTTGGGATCAGTGTGATAATCTTGGTGTCATTGTATTTCATCGAGTGACCAAGTTCTAGACAGTGTTCTGTGGGGGTTGATTTTGTTACCTCTCTGAGTCTGGTGTGCCTCTGGTGTTCTTTACACCTTATGTCCACAGTCCTGGTGGTGTTGCCGATGTATGATATCCCACAATGGCATGGGATGTTGTAAATACCTGGCTTGCGTAGCTCCAGGTCACCCTTTACATTCTCCAGCATTTTCCCAATTTTAGTGGGTGGATAAAATAGGTCTAGATATGAGGTTTCATGTGAATTCTGCTGATCTTGCCAGTGATCGGTCCAGCGTATGACAGGTATGCCATCTTCTTCGCTTCTTCTGTATCCTGAGGGTGACTGGCAGGTCGAAGTTTCTTCTGAATGTCTCGAGAGGAATACCCACTTTTGCTAAACACCGATTGTAGGTGTTCTGTTTCCGTCACTAAACTGTCGGTATCTGACAGAGTATGTGTCCTGCGGACTAGTTTTGAGCACTCCGTTCTTCTGTGCTGTATGGTGGCAGGTACGAGCTTGCAGGTATAAGTCAGTGTGAGTAGGTTTGCGGTACACACAATGCCCAAATGTGAATTCAGATGTTCCAGAAAATCATGTAGCTTCTCCCTACCATGGGGCCATTTGACAAAGGTAGCATCTACATATGAAAAAGCACTTGGGTTGATATGTGGCCGATGTAAATGCCTCCAGTTCAAACCTTTCCATAAATATGTTGGCTACCACTGGTGATAGAGGACTGCACATCGCTACCCCTTCCGTTTTCTCGTAAAATTGACCTCCATATAGGAAGTACGTCGAGGTTAGTGCGTGTCTGAACAAGTCGTGGAGAGTCACATCTAACTTATCTCCACTGAGATCGAGTGAGTCATTCACTGGCACTCGTGTGAACAGAGACATCATGTCGAAACAGACCATGATGTACGAGTCTACGACGTGTAGTTGCCTCAGCCGTTGTAGTAAGTCCTCTGAGTTCTGAATGTGATGTGCACATCTACCCACATGTGGTACCAGCAATTTGTTCAGGTATTTTGCTGTAGGGTAGGTGGCTGCGCCGATATTTCTAACAACAGGTCAAAGAGGAACCCCATTCTTATGAACTTTGGGGAGTGCATACAGTCTGGGTGGAACTGGCACCTTCGGACACAGCTTCTTGATGACTTGTTCAGGCAGGCCCATCTCCTTCAGCAGAGCCCTGGACTTTTTGGCCACTTTGTTCATGGGGTCGCTTCCTGTTGCTTTGTATGCAGGATCCTCCAGAAGTTGTTGCACCTTTCTGTCATACTCCGTCTTCTTTAGGATGGCTGTAGAGTTTCCCTTGTCTGCTGGCATCAGAACAATGGCGTCATCCTCCTGCAGTTGCCTGAGTGCTATCCTTTCATCGGTTGAGATGTTGGATTTGGGTGGCTTGGTCTTGGTGAGTGCCTTGCACATCTCTCTATAGATGTCTTCAGCCGCACTGGAAGGTAGTGAGTTGGCTGCATGTTCAGCTGCACTGATGAATGCTGCGACAGGCACCTTTCTGGGAGTCACTGCGAAGTTGGGGCCCTTGCTGAATACTTCTAAGGGGTCTCGTCGAACTGCCTGTCACTCAGACATACCACCATGCATGTGGCCCCATTCAGTGGCACTTCGTTGTTAAGGCTCTCAGTCTTGGCTAGATGGCACGCTGTTAACTTCTTTCTTGTGCATTCTGCTAGAGACCAGGAGACACCATCAACATTTTCTTCCTGTTTGAAGACTGAAAACGGAAGCCGTTGCAAGTGCCAAATCTGACTACTGTTGGGAGAATGTAAAAACAATATATCCCTGTTCTTTCGTAACTAATTTTTATTCAAAAACTTGAGAAGGTATTTTGATAAGCCTAACACAGAATTATGCAGTTTAGTGGATCAACACAAAAAGTAATGAGACAAATTAGAAAATATATATTTTATTAAAAACGCTCTCCGTGTCGTATTAGGAAACTGACTGGTTCCAAGTACCAATAATAACGTTTTTACAAGTAGATTCTTGCAAAGAAGAAAACAGCCACCCGTCATTGGTAATAATGATATTAATTTACACAAATAGTGTCGTTACTGCTTTTGAAACTGACGGGTTCATCTTCAGACGGCTCCTAGCATTCTTATTACACTTGTTATTGTTTACATTAGTTCCTGACTTATTTTTCCAGCAACTAATATAAACATTAATGACTGAAATGTGAACGTGAACATCTGTCTAACAGTGATCCTGTTGATTCGAAAACGGTAACGGCAATTTTATGTAAATAAACAATATTATTGACAGTTACCCAGGATTCTCCTGTTTCCTTTTTTGCAAGAATCAAATTGTATTTTGTACGCAGCTGCCGCCGCAAAAACGTCAGTTTTCAGCAGAAGAGGAGGAATAATCTTTTTACTCCATATGTACACTCCTGGAAATTGAAATAAGAACACCGTGAATTCATTGTCCCAGGAAGGGGAAACTTTATTGACACATTCCTGGGGTCAGATACATCACATGATCACACTGACAGAACCACAGGCACATAGACACAGGCAACAGAGCATGCACAATGTCGGCACTAGTACAGTGTATATCCACCTTTCGCAGCAATGCAGGCTGCTATTCTCCCATGGAGACGATCGTAGAGATGCTGGATGTAGTCCTGTGGAACGGCTTGCCATCCCATTTCCACCTGGCGACTCAGTTGGACCAGCGTTCGTGCTGGACGTGTAGACCGCGTGAGACGACGCTTCATCCAGTCCCAAACATGCTCAATGGGGGACAGATCCGGAGATCTTGCTGGCCAGGGTAGTTGACTTACACCTTCTAGAGCACGTTGGGTGGCACGGGATACATCCGGACGTGCATTGTCCTGTTGGAA
Organism: Schistocerca piceifrons; assembly: GCF_021461385.2. Taxonomy (NCBI): domain Eukaryota; kingdom Metazoa; phylum Arthropoda; class Insecta; order Orthoptera; family Acrididae; genus Schistocerca; species Schistocerca piceifrons. The sequence goes on from NC_060149.1 coordinate 556,686,742, forward strand.
CAGCAAGTTCCCTTGCCGGTCTAGGAATGGTAGAACGATGGGTTCGATGACGGTTTGGATGTACCGTGCACTATTCAGTGTCCCCTCGACGATCACCAGTGGTGTACGGCCAGTGTAGGAGATCGCTCCCCACACCATGATGCCGGCTGTTGGCCCTGTGTGCCTCGGTCGTATGCAGTCCTGATTGTGGCGCTCACCTGCACGGCGCCAAACACGCATACGACCATCATTGGCACCAAGGCAGAAGCGACTCGCATCGCTGAAGACGACACGTCTCCATTCGACCCTCCATTCACGCCTGTCGCGACACCACTGGAGGCGGGCTGCACGATGTTGGGGCGTGAGCGGAAGACGGCCTAACGGTGTGCGGGACCGTAGCCCAGCTTCACGGAGACGGTTGCGAATGGTCCTCGCCGATACCCCAGAAGCAACAGTGTCCCTAATTTGCTGGGAAGTGGCGGTGCGGTCCCCTACGGCACTGCGTAGGATCCTACGGTCTTGGCGTGCATCCGTGCGTCGCTGCGGTCCGGTCCCAGGTCGACGGGCACGTGCACCTTCCGCCGACCACTGGCGACAACATCGATGTACTGTGGAGACCTCACGCCCCACGTGTTGATCAATTCGGCGGTACGTCCACCCGGCCTCCCGCATGCCCACTATACGCCCTCGCTCAAAGTCCGTCAACTGCACATACGGTTCACGTCCACGCTGTCGCGGCATGCTACCAGTGTTAAAGACTGCGATGGAGCTCCGTATGCCACGGCAAACTGGCTGACACTGACGGCGGCGGTGCACAAATGCTGCGCAGCTAGCGCCATTCGACGGCCAACACCGTGGTTCCTGGTGTGTCCGCTGTGCCGTGCGTGTGATCATTGCTTGTACAGCCCTCTCGCAGTGTCCGGAGCAAGTATGGTGGGTCTGACACACCGGTGTCAGTGTGTTCTTTTTTCCATTTCCAGGAGTGTATTAATACTGAGACACTGTTTTAATTACGACGATGCAAGTACAGAAATACAGACTACGTGTTTAAGTTGCATAACTGTAAAAACAACAACCACTTCTCATATATTTGAAGTTTTAGAACTCCAGAAGAAAGCACAGTTTGACCCAATGACCATGTGCTACCTACAGCGCATGTTTGAAAGACTTTCTCCATGGTTTGTCACCTGAATTAAATCTAGCGGCATGCAACAGAGCACCGAGAACACAAGAGCACAGCAAAGGCATTTTGTAAAAGAATGGCACTTGCAGCGTTTCCCATTTCTACTCTTCATTCGTGAATCAATTTGTGTCTTTCCCTTTTATATGTGTCAAGCATACTGTAGTTTTTTCTCCAGTGGAACTTCAGAATTACGAAAAAGGTTAAATTTAATATCCTCTCGACATCTGGGTCGTTAAAGACGAAACGCACACTTACTTAGAGAAAGACGGCGAAAGAAATAATTCTAATCCTCTCAAAGAAAATATACGGGGTTCAGCATGAGATGATTTAGGGTAACGACAGCGAAACTGAATCACAGTGCTTTAGAGTGGGGGGGGGGGGGGGGGATGTTAATCTGATTTTCCATAATGTAGCCCAACGTCTTATTGAAAGTCAGGAGTGATATATGGAATATAAGAAATTAGACAGCTGGATGGTGTACACAGCTGCTGACCTATCGATCGATAGTTGAAAAACACATAACAGTAATCGGAGATGACTTTTTCCATTGTTCGCCAAATTTGCTCTGGTTGATGCTTGACATTCCACAGTTCTGTTTTACCAACGTAATGTCCGCCTTGTTGATAATAGTAACTGTCTTTTGCTACTGATTTTTGGTTTGTTTTAACCAAAAGTATGGCATCTAACTGCTTCACCCACCTACAGTAGTCAACAAATCCAATGATTATTCTAATAACTATTTGCTTGGCTATAAATGTTTAATTTTTGGTCATCTATGTTCAGATGTGCACTGTTTCATAGAATCACTTTTAAGTAAGCTCATTTTTTGCGTAAATTTTAATCGGAGAATGGAGACTGAGCACTGAACTTGGACTCCTGGTGTGTTTCACGCCTCTCAGTTAGCTCTGCTTTAAGTATTCATGGACTCAACATTATTTTTATGCTAGTTTTTGCTGAACTGTATGTCACAGAACATCGCTGTTTTTACACTTGACTTTACTACTAGATTAAGTGATGGATCGTGGGAAGTTAAGAAGTGCATGGGGAGACGGCGCATCAGAGGTGTAAGGGTGTGGGGGATTGGCATAGTGGGGGTATTCTTGTGATGCTCATGTATATATAGGTGTTATTATTAGTTATATATATTTCTTTTTTAAAATTCCGTTTCAAGGTAACTCGTGTATTAGTAGGAACTCTGTTTTTCTGTTGGTTTGACCATTTAGATACAAAAACCAAAATTTACTGCCACAGAGATCACAAGATCAAATAAACAATTTATACACCGAGATAAGTAACACACACCATAACATATAACTTAAAATGAAAATGAAAACAGAAGAAATAATATACAGCATTAGCTCGATATCAAAGTCAGAAAATCAATCAACAGAAGCAGTATCAATATCTTCAAAACAGAAATAACTACAGATATGATAATTGTGGTGTCACCGCCAGACACCACACTTGCTAGGTGGTAGCCTTTAAATCGGCCGCGGTCCATTAGTATACGCCGGACCCGCGTGTCGCCACTGTCAGTGATAGCAGACCGAGCGCCACCACACGGCAGGTCTAGAGAGACTTACTAGCACTCGCCCCAGTTGTACAGCCGACGTTCATAGCAATGGTTCACTGACAACTACGCTCTCATTTGCCGAGACGATAGTTAGCATATCATTCAGCTACATTTGCTACGACCTAGCAAGGCGCCGTATTCAATTGTTATTGAGATTCTATTAATGTATCATCAAGAGCTATGTTCTACAAATGTGGATTAAAGTTAAGTATTCCAGAAGCTACGTACTTTTCTTTATAGCATTCATTACGTATCCTGTTTCAGACCTCACGCCAGCCTGCGTGAGTTTAAGCGCGTGCCTTACGGCTTCCTCTCATTGTGTCTAGGCTGTCTTGTCTAGACACAACAATAATAACAAGAAATCAAACCACCCATTTTATATGATATTGGCAGCCATCTGACACGTAGATACAGACTCCCAGTAACGATAGCTGTCAACAAGCGTCTGCGTATCACGTCGATAAAATTGCTTTCTTTGTATTCGTTGGTGTACATGTTCAGTATATATGGAGATGAAACACATCTGAATTTTTTCTAAGTGGAAGAGTTACGTCTTGCAAAAATATCGTAGTGAAGTGTTAGCTAATGGGCTTTATGAAAATATCTAAGTTTAGGAAATTCGTGAAAACAAGCGACATTCTCTAGGAAAATGAATATTGTACCAGTTTATTTAAGTCCACAGCTTTACATCAACTGTTAGACATAGCACAATAGGAAAGTGCCGAGACTGTTCGCACCTATCAGATAAGAGTCTTTTGTTGTTAAAAAAGCAAGCGTCCGGGGTGCAAGTGTTGTGAAATTTAGATGAAAGAGAGCAAGATAAAGAGAAGGAAAAGTGTTGATCGATGAACTTAATATTTCATGCAGAGCTACAGGGTGAGGAGGAAATACGGCCAAGTAAGCATACTGAAGCAAGGAGTGGGGACGTTTCGATCTCTGCAGTTGCAAAATGCAAAATTCTTCAGCACATCAAGAAACGCTTTAAGGCTTTGTTCCAAATAATAGACTATTTCTTGCTCAAACAGAAACGTCTACAGTCATAACTAATGTAGCTGCACAGTAGACACCTCTGGGCTAGTTGAGTACTGTTTCAAGATGCACTGTAGAGAAAAACAGGTCGTAATAGCTGACACCCCCACATTAAGAGAATACTTCTGTGGAGACACTGCGTCTCGTGAGTGACAGATAAGAAATTGGCCTCCTATTTACACAAAATGTATTAGCTGTACGCGTTTGGGGAAATTGTTCTCACTGCCAAGGGCATTTCACTATCGTGACTATTTTTAATGGGAGGCTGGATTTGTGAGATGTGTACTAAAAGTACAATTCTGTCAGTACAGTATCCAACACAGTACTGTAGTAGCAAACTTCTAACATTACACTGACCGGAGAAAATTTGCAACACCAAAAACTAATTAATGCAGAGTAATGAAAATTATTAAATATGAACATTGCATGATCACAAGTTAATGTAAGTTAGAGATAAGATATGCCAAATGTGTAATCTTGGTACATTAGTAACTAGTCTAACCACCAGGATGTTGAATGGAAGCATGCAAACGTGTATGCAATGTGTTGTACAGGTGCCGGATGTCAGTTTGTGGGATGCAGTTCCATGCATGTTGCACTTGGTAGGTCAAACAGGAACGCTTAATGCTGGTTGTGGATTATGCTGGAGCTGTCGTTAGATGATGTCCCATATGTGCTCGATTAGACAAAGATCTGGTGATCCAGCAGCCAAGGCAACATGTCGACACTCTGTAGAGTACGTTGGGTTACAACAGCGGTATGTGAGCGAGCGTTATCCAGTTGGAAAACACCCTCTGGCGTGGTGTTCATGAATGGCAGCACCACAGGTCGAATCACTAGACTGACGTACAGATTTTCAGGCAGGGTGCGTGGGATAACCCTAAGAGTGCTCTTGCTGTTATACGAAATCGTACCCCCGACGGTAACTTCAGGTGTAGGTCCAGTGCGACAGGTTGGTTGCAGGCCCTCAGTTAACCTTATTCTACCCAACACAGGGCAGTCACTGGGACAGGAGCAAACCCAGCAGTCATCAGAAAGCACAGAAAACCTCCACCCTGCCTTCCAATGGGCTCTCACTTGACACCACTGAATTCGCAAATGGCGGTGGTTAGGGGTCAGTGAAATGCACGCTTTGCGGCGTCTGGTTCGGAGCTGTCCTAGAAGTGACAGGCTTGCGACAGTTCGTTATGTCACTGTGATGCTGCAGATGCAGTACGGTGCGCCAGAGCTATATGCCGAACACGGTGGTCTTCGCTCTCGGTAGTGGCATGTGGCCCTCCGGAGCCCGACCTTCTTGCGACTGTTCATCCTCGTGACCACCTCTATTTACAGAAGGAGCCTTTTTGAAAGTTGGGTGTGTTTTTTCAGTTGTGACAACATACGTTTCTCGAGAAATGTCACGCTCCTCCGTGATGAGCAGCAACTGTGTTCTATCAGCTGGCAAACGGAGCCATCCCACGAGAATGCTAGATTTTACTTTGTGTTCATTTATTATGTGTTACTTCAGATGTTGGCGACTGTACCTCTTGCTTTCCGCTACATCATGTGATCTCAGTAAGACCGTGTACCATCCCATTTTGATATTAATATCCATTAACTCCAGAACAACGGACAATCTCATTGTTGGGTTCGAATGGGAGATCCTGCAACTTTTCACAGGTGTCAGTTCTATTAATTTTCCTATCAGGTCACATCACATGAAGTCGTTGTTGTAGGGGACTCCAGTAGAAACCGAAGAGGAAGTAGTCGGTAGTGTCCTAGCTGCAACAAACATATGTTTCTGATACATCAGTTTCATTTTATAAATGTTTGAAGAGTGGTTATGAGCTTATATCGTTACTGTAAGGTGCAAGTTGTTTATGCAAGGAAAAAACGACAAATTCTGTTCTTCATTCCTCCTTAGGTCTTTATCTCCTTATAAACACTTCAGTATAATTTTGAACATGAAAGCGTGTTACACTTAGTACAGGTTAGAATGTACAGAGGCGGGTGTAGTGATGTCAGGAGGCTTTTGCCCGTCTGATTGGTGTAGAAATGAAGAGACGATTAGGAATGAGGCTGTCAGTTTAGCTGGTAGCCACGCAGCTACCGTTTGCGAGAACATGGTGCAGAGATGCGAGCCATGGCGTAGCAGCTGACGAGGCACGCCTGCTCGTCCTGGGCCAACCGCCGCGTCGCTGCACACGCAGCCTGCCCTTAAGGATACATACTTTGGTAGTCATCTATGGGCTGCCCTGTAATTCAAATAACGCTTTAAGTGTTGACAATAAAACACCACTTCGTAATGAATTACTGATCAGCCCGAAGCAATGGTTCCACATTATTCATGCTTTACCTACAGGTTATTATGGTCCTAGCTCCATGTGATGATGATCACACGCTCATACAGCTGTGTGCAGGTATACTTGCACAAAAATTGTTATATCTTGAGTAACTACAATTCGTGGGGACTACCATTGTTTCATTTTTTTGATTCCTTCAACCTATTATCTTCATAGCTAGAAAAGACCATGAAACCGCATAATTTCTGTGTAATGATTATATGTATAATAGTTATCACTGTTTGACGTGTTTTAACGCTAAAAATGTTGAAACAATAAGAAAAGCAAGCTAATGTCTAGTGCAGCAGAACTACCATTTACCTTGCGAAGTGTCTATACTATGGGACACACAAGATGCCCAAAGACACAGGTAGAAGAAACCAACTTAAACCAACATGTCGAACAATGCACACCACACAATTCCCCGCCCCCTTCACTCGGGCAGCCCCATCCATGCCATCGTATGTGAGGTAGAGACCTGCGGGGTGACACACTTGCAAGATCGCGCAAATAAATGCAATGGACATGTCAGTAGACGTGATGCGTCACCCAAAAAGTGTCTGAGGTTTCAGATTCCGAAAAATATTGGGTAAACTAAACATCTCTGAGAAATGCTTTTAAAACTGATATTTTTGCCAAGTGCGTGCTACGTTACTGTGCTGACATTGTTAGCACTGGGAACTTTTGCATAAAGTCAGCGGAGAGATTCTCCTCCTATAAAACTCTTTTCAGCTGTGGATGACCTGAGACGTTTCAATGTCTGCTAAGAGGCCGCTTAAGAATTGGTTCTTATCAAAATATCACTTTTGGTGCTTACTGCAAGTTGCTGGCCCCATTCAGCTGCTGTCCTCACGCAGGAGATGCCAACTCGTGAGTCACACATTGCCTTGTACGAACCCTGTGACAGAATGCGTTAGCGCACGCACGTAAAAACCTTCCTGCCTTTGTTCTCTTTGTCTCCAAGTAATTGCAGACACCTACGAAGGAAGGAAGGAAGGAAGGAAGGAAGGATGATTAGCGCTTAATGTCCAGTCTACATTGAGGTCATTAGCGACGGAGGAAAAGACGGGGAAGAAAATTATCCGTGCTCTTCTCAAAGGAGACGTCCTAGAATTTGCCTTAAGTGATTTAGGGAAATAATGAAACCCAAATTTCGAGGCGCGAACGGGAATTTGAACCGTCGTCCACTGAATGCTAGTCAGTGTGCTAACCAAGGTACCTACGAAAGCGAATCTGAGGTAATAACTGATGCAATGGGAATATTACTGATATGTTTCTAACCTTAGTGGGTGATAAAGAGATGTTAAATGTCTCAAAATAAGTTATGTAAAGTTTAACTAAAATCCGTCTAGCTCTGGACCAAAAAAGTATACTGTATGAAGGAGAAGGGACTGGAATATGCTTAATTATATTCCTGCAGCTGATGCACGTAATTCCTGTATTGAATATTGCTTTCAGATCTATACTCTATTGTAATTATTAAAATTAATTAGTGTCATCAATACAAATCAGCTCCTGAGCTTGACAGTGGTACAGATTCATCACCACATGATGAGGTTCCCAAAATGGGTCGTAACAAAAGCATCACAATAACCCTTTAAACTGTTCTGTCTGGTGAAGCAGACAACACTTCTGCTGATTCAGCAAAACGACGTCATAAGGAGGACATTACTCGCCACTTCTGTAACTCAATAATACACCACAAGAACACACATTCTGTATGCAAGAACCAGTATTCAGCAAGCTGACAAAGCGGCAGTCGCCAGACAAGGATTCTACAATGAGACGTTGCGACATCTTTACAGTTCCACCAGAGGCGTTAAGTTGTTCATTTGATGGAAGAACTGGAGCGCAATAAAAAGATTGCTCAATGCCCTTCCTCATCTTTGGTTCGAGTTGGGGGGGGGGGGGGGGTGCGGAGAAAGCACTGCTGTTGCAGTAATGACAGGAACATGGCTAGCATAAATAGCTGCAAATTTGTGAGCTCACCTCAGTCATCACGAACCACTACCTAGGGGGACGTCCACGATAGTCTACAAGATGCACCTGCCAGCTGCAGTCGCAGCACTGTGCCATCAATAGCTGCAGACCACTGCCTGAGCTGAGTCCGAATGCTGTAGACTTGGGGTGTTTCCACCAGTGGATCAACTGCCAGATGACTGTCATCTGCCACTGGCTGCTTTCCTGCTGGAATGAGGTTCAAGTCTGGCCCATCCAGCTGTCCAGCCGTCGTTACTTTCTGTGGGCAAATACAGTTGCTGTCCGCCAACCCATGTGGCTAAACGCTTTCAAAGTCCGTAGCCACTATCGCAATGAGCTGTTCTTCAGATCGCGGTTTGACCGCGCCTGCCTTGCTGCCGAGCTGCAGAAGCAGGTCAGCAGCCATAGCCACTTCCTGCTGTCCACCACTGGCGTGTCAGTGTCTCTGCTAGTGTTCTGGCCGCAGCACTTCATCAGTCACCGCCATTGCCCTGGGGAACAATCAGCGTGCCACATTCCTGGCGGGTGCAACTGACTTCGTCACATCGCAGCCGCCGGGGCTGCCCAAGTCGCGGACGACATTCATTATCTCTGCAGTTCCGTTTCCACTGCTGTAATTCTTATAGAATAAGGAATAATTAAACCAGCATTGTTTCCATGAAGGACCGCCGCTAGACATTGCCACCACTCCACTGCTTCCATTCCACTATAGATGTCGCTCACCACGTTACAAAACCGTTACCAAACTTGTGCACTCTGTAGATTGCTCATTATGTTCACAGTTCATTACTGAACTACCGGCATTATATTTAAGCTATTCTGGATTATTGGCCGTCACTGGGTCCGCACTGAAATTACCGCTGCAAACAGCGATTCCTTGGGCAATGCATGGCATGTCATTAGCATTTACACTGTAGTTCTATAATTCTCCACATTCTGACGCTGATGAATAGTATTGTTCATCATTTCTTTCGATAGTTATCGACCTCAGTCGCCTTATATGTATCTCCACAGAACATCGATTGTAAGATAACATGCTATTTCAGGGTAGACTCTCCCCTGAAGTCCTTCCAGGATACTGCGCTAAAATATTGTTTTACAAGGTCGGCTCTTCCAGTGTTCTCGTGCCTGCAACTGCATCTTCATAGCGCACAGTCCTACAATACATGATCCTTAGTGCTGATACTGGCATAAACGCTGCGTTAGCACGTAAGTTGTATGAGGGCCGTGAGAAGTGAGGTAATGATTCAGATCATCTGACGGGCTAAGTAATCTGATTTTTTCTTCTCTATTTAATGTTAGGGAGACATTCCTGAGCCTTCTCCCCTGTGTTGAAAGTGTCCCATTCATTTTGTCATCGCTGTAAGATGCATTCTTGAATTTCTTTCTTTGTATGGTCCTTAAGTCAAGGTATCCTAGAGTGTTCCGTCTGGTAGTTTTTTAGCCAGTAGGGCAACAAGCCAAAGGGGCAACAAGTTTTGCACTGGCATCGTCCTACTGTAAAAGGTAACCTCTCACTCGTCGTATGAACCGTAGTAGACTGAGCTAAATGGTGTTCTATAAGTAACCTAAAATCCAGACTGCTCGCTTAACGAACACCAGGAGTGTCGTGGAATGTACCTTGAAGCTCCTAGCACCCTAATACTGGTGTTGGCTTTGTATATCGTTTACCCAGCGCACAATCACAGTTACCGCACTCTCGAACGCTAGTCATCAAGGCAGAGCTTGGTCAGTGTACAAAACCTTACGCCATTCATACAAGCAGTTAGATTCTTCACTACATCGAAAGGGATGTGTACACAGTGATTCGGTGTGAAATGCACCCTGCCAACGGCAATTCTTCCTCTTAGCTCATCTTCCAGCAAACAGTTCCCAGTGGAACTGACATTGTGTGCAACAATTGTGCTAACGTATGTTGTAGGTGGGAATTTAAGGAGATGGGACCTGGATAAACTGAAAGAACCAGAGGTTGTACAGAGTTTCAGGGAGAGGATAAGGGAACAATTGACAGGAATGGGGGAAATAAATACAGTAGAAGAAGAATGGGTAGCTCTGAGGGATGAAGTAGTGAAGGCGGCAGATTATCAAGTAGGTAAAAAGACAAGGACTAGTAGAAATCCTTGGGTAACAGAAGAAATATTGAATTTAATTGATGAAAGGAGAAAATATAAAACCCAGTAAATGAAGCAAGCTAAAAGGAATACAAACGTCTCAAAAATGAGATTGACAGGACGTGCAAAATGGCTAAGCAGGGATGGCTATAGGACAAATGTAAGGATGTAGAGGCTTATCTCACTAGGGGTCAGATAGATACTGCCTACATGAAAATTAAAGAGACCTTTGGAGAAAAGAGAGCCACTTGTATGAATATCAAGATCTCAGATGGAAACCCAGTTCTAAGCAAAGAAGGGAAGGCAGAAAGGTGGAAGGAGTATATAGAGGGTCTATACAAGGGTGATGTACTTGTGGACAATATTATGAAAATTGAAGAGGATGTAGACGAAGATGAAATGGGACACACGATACTGCGTGAAGAGTTTGACAGAGCACGGAAAGACCTGAGTCGAAACAAGGCCCCGGGAGTAGACAACATTCCATTAGAACTACTGACGGCCTTGGGAGAACCAGTCCTGACAAAACTCTACCATCTGCTGAGCAAGATGTATCAGACAGGTGAAATACCCTTAGACTTCAAGAAGAATATAATAATTCCAATCCCAAAGAAAGCAGGTGTTGACAGATGTGAAAATTACCGAACTATCAGTTTAATAATTCACAGCTGCAAAATACTAACGCGAATTCTTTCCAGACGAATGGAAAAACTGGTAGATGCCGACCTCGGGGAAGATCAGTTTGGATTCCGCAGAAATGTTGGAACACGTGAGGCAATACTGACCCTACGACTTATCTTAGAAAATAGATTAAGGAAAGGCAAACCTATGTTTCTAGCATTTGTAGACTTAGAGAAAGCTTTCGACAATGTTGACTGGAATACTCCCTTTCAAATTCTAAAGATGGCAGGGGTAAAATACAGGGATCGAAAGTCTATTTACAATTTGTACAGAAACCAGATGGCAGTTATAAGAGTCGAGGGGCATGAAAGGGAAGCAGCGGTTGGGAAGGGAGTGAGACAGTGTTGTAGCCTGTCCCCGATGTTATTCAATCTGTATATTGAGCAAGCAGTAAAGGGAACAAAAGAAAAATTCGGAGTAGGTATTAAAATCCATGGAGAAGAAATAAAAACTTTGAGGTTCGCCGATGACATTGTAATTCTGTCAGAGACAGCAGAGGACTTGAAAGAGCAGTTGAACGGAATGGACAGTGTCTTGAAAGGAGGATATAAGATGGACATGAACAAAAGCAAAACGAGGATAATGGAATGTAGTCGAATTAAGTCGGGTGATGCTGAGGGAATTAGATTAGGAAATGAGACACTTAAAGTAGTAAAGGAGTTTTGCTATTTGGGGAGCAAAAGAACTGATGATGGTCGAAGTAGTGAGGATATAAAATGTAGACTGGCAATGGCAAGGAAAGCGTTTCTGGAGAAGAGAAATTTGTTAATGTCGAGTATAGATTTAAGTGTCAGGAAGTCGTTTCTGAAAGGATTTGTATGGAGTGTAGCCATGTATGGAAGAGAAACATGGACGATAAACAGTTTGGACAAGAAGAGAATAGAAGCTTTTAAATGTGGTGCTAGAGAAGAATGCTGAAGATTAGATGGGTAGATCACATAACTAATGAGGAGGTATTGAATAGAATTGGGGAGAAGAGGAGTTCGTGGCACAACTTGACAAGAAGAAGGGATCGGTTGGTAGGACATGTTCTGAGGCATCAAGGGATCACAAATTTATCATTGGAGGGCAGCGTGGAGGGTAAAAATAGTAGAGGGAGATCAAGAGATGAATACACCAAGCAGATTCAGAAGGATGTAGGTTGCAGTAGGTACTGGGAGATGATGAAGCTTGCACAGGATAGAGTAGCATGGAGAGCTGCATCAAACCAGTCTCAGGACTTAAGACAACAACACATGTTGCAGTCGCAGTGTGATTTTCAGTGGGTAATATTATGATATGGCAACCCGGCGTAGATATGTATGCCTTCGTTGTCTAACAACGGGGCGACGATCATGTTCACTTTACTCACACTATCGACATACCAAGATGCACAGCGGATACCACGTGTCCACCAGCCTATGCAAATTTTGTGAAGGCCCACAATACCACCTCGTTGAACTTTAATTACAGAACATGCACTCATTGACCCTCTTCAGACATCTACCCGGTGTTTACTAACCCAGCGCTGTTATTTGTCGAGCGAGATGATCAGATAGTATCGGTACGTTATTCCAAGACAATGTTCAGACACTAGTCCGTAAGCAGCGCTTTATTGATCCGCTAAAATATATATGTGAACCCCTCTGATAACGTCCTGTATGTTTCTCATTGCTAGTTCAGATCACGCAGATTCAGTTACAAATCTGTATCACCGTTAAAACTTGCCAAATTACTTATTTGACTATTGTTCTTTTCAAGTCATGTACCTTCTTTTAGATGCTCCAGGATACTGAGAAATTCGAGATTGAAAGAGGAGTTAGGCAAGGAGATTCCATTCAACAAAACTATTTTCAAAATTCTACATGAAGCTTTGAGATCGGTGAACTGCTAAAAGATAAAAAAGTGCGTCATAATGGAACCACACTGAAGAACAGTCATTTCGCAGATGACATTGTACCATTTGCCTCAAGTGGAGATCAATTTCCACAATGATAGGAAGAACTTAACATACGAAGTGTCTACGAAAACTTGAAAATCAGATACAGTAGCTTGTAAAATTATGTATACCCAACATATCTAAAAGAATAAGTACAAATTAACGCTGAAGCCACGGGATCCGTAGATGAATTTTTGTGGTTAGAGAACTGAAGACAATGACAAGGTGGTCAGCAAAAGAAATAAAGAAAAAAATTAAAATGGCATTCTATGTTTCCGAAAAGGAAGGCTTAGAAGCTATGTGTGTACTCCGCAAACAACCACACTGTGTGTGGCAGATGGAACATAGGGCAATGTCTTGTGCTAGATTTTGAATAATAATTAGGTTTATATCCTGTTTCACTCTCACAAATGATTTCCGTATTTGCTAAAATAGTTAGTCGAACAAGCTGCTGCTGAAGATTACATGGTTTGTATTAAATGCTGAATTGAGTCAAAGCAATGGCACATTGTTGTTTTACAATAAGTACCCTGACTACGCAGTACTTTTCAGTAATTCGCACATATTTACTTAATTCGGAGTCTCGGGAAGGGTAGAAAACAAATTGTTGTGCTCGATTTTATCGAGACGTTAACGTTCAGATTTTCGTTGATTTTACGATAAATCAACGGGAAAGCACGTACACTCTAAGAATAAGAAAAAAAAAGAACAACGCACCTCGAAGGAATTATCCGAAGGGATGGAAGTGGGTGGATGTGGTATATATGTATAGACAAACAAAGGACTAGCAATTTCAGAAAAAATTGTTGATTTATTGAAGAGAAAGCGCTTCATAAATTGAACAAGTCAGTAACGTGTTGGTGCCAGCCACTGTGGCCGAGCGGATCTAGGCGCTTCAATTCTGGAACCGCGCTGCTGCTACGGTCGCAGGTTCGAATCCTGCCTCGGGCATGGATGTGTGTGATGTCCTTAGGTTAGCTAGGTTTAAGTAGTTCTAAGTCTAGGTTACTGATGACCTCAGATGTTAAGTCCCATAGTGATTAGAACCATTTGAGCCATTTTAACGTGTTGGTCCACCTCTGGCCCTTATGCAAGCAGTCAGTCAGCTTTACACCGATTGATATAGTTGTTGGATGTCCTCCTGGGGAATATCGTCCCAAATTCCGTCGAACTGGCGCGTTAGACCGTCCAAATCCCGAAATGGTTAAAGGACCCTGACCATAACGCCCCAAACGTTTCCTATTGGGGAGAGATCCGGTGACTTTCCTGGCCAAGGTAGAGTTATCATTATTTGTCTTACAGTGTAGTCAGTTACTTTTTCCGTACCGGAGGAGAGGAAATATCACACTAATTTTCGCTCTACAGAGTGCTATTACGGAGTGGTTTTATCAGTTTAATTTACTTAAATTTCCTTAAATTTGGAATAGAGACCAGAGGAAATGCTATTTAAGTCGTCATTTCACACACATTTTCATTAGTTAAAATTGTCCCCTGCCTAAAGCTTTAGTTTCATCACGACTTTCAAGTTGACACTTAGATTAATTCAAAAGGCTTTCTGCTTCATATCCTGAAGACACACAGTGCATATCAGCAAGACAGCATGACCTATCTTCCTTAATCTCTTACAAGTAGGTGCTTTCAGCACAATTAACCTTTTCGGGGTTAAGCTCTTCAGCAGTTACTTTTGACATGTCGCAATTAAGATAAACATAAAATCTTAACAATTATTTTTGTAGAAAGCTTAATCGGTTAAAGCGAAGATAAAAATACACTAGAAAATTCTGTCTGATTTTCTAAGTAACTGAATTCTTTTCATTAACAGAAAAATTAGTTTTTAGAATGAAAAGTGTGATTATAGATGGTAAAGTTTAAGTAACCTAAAAACTGAAACCAACATTAACTGCATCCAGATGACCTATGTTACCGGATATTGTATTATGTTTTTTTTCTTCTACCACGAGCTAAGGAATTAGTTTGGAACCAAAATGGGAAAAAAATGTAATAGACTGAATGGAACTCAGTACGTTGAAAATAATCATCAAAGCAAGATTCAGCTAAGTGGCAATCCTAAAACCAAATAGTTATGAGAACACGTCTCGTATCCGGGAATATGAAACTCTTACAGTTACTTGATAAGTTGCTATTTATGCAGCAGAATATCTTGAAGTGAATCTACAAAGTCATCAATCGAAAGTTAGAGAGAGAGAGAGAGAGAGAGAGAGAGAGAGAGAGAGAGAGAGAGAGAGAGAGAGAACCACCTGGAGGGAAATCTAATACCGATGAGAGGACTCACGACGATACTGCTGTGATCCGTAAACGTACATGGAGTAAATTAGGCCTACGATGTGATGAAGGAGAACTGTTATTCAGGTATAATGTTGGGAATAGCTCGTGGAGATAAACCAATCGAGTTTTCACCAACTTCTTAAATACACTGACGGAAATGGAAAGTGCTACACCATGAAGCATCAATCCTATATACATCAAATTTTCTAGATATATTCTTCATATGAAGGGTGTTAGTTGAATTAACTTTCATTCCATTCGGAACTGATCTCCACCACCATAAGAATTATGACGTGTGACCTCTTCTTGAACAAGTCGTTACTATGCCTGAAGCATATGCTGTGTCAGCCCACGATGATTGCTGGCTGGAAGCTGGTATGAAAGTATATTTCTTTCCATCGACTCGCATACATGCTGTCGCGGTGGCAGTACAGGAGACCTATTAGGACAGTCAAGGATCCATAACATTTGTGAAGGAGTTTGCAGTGCCAACTCTAGAGCAGAATCTGGCTCTATCCTACGGGAATATGCCACTTTGTACCCTGCTCACGAAGGACATAACAACACGGTTTACCATCCCTGCCACTTACAGCTAGAATTCGGCCTCTCATCAACAATTAGTAGATCAGTCCTGCTGTAATAACCAACAGTTCCCAACACCAAAATTCCGAGAGATGGTAAGGTACAGGGCTCGACCATCGCTGCTTCCTGTAATCTTCCATTAGTCAGCTTAGAATCGGGCTTGTTGAGTGATAAATTTACGGCTTTTGGTGTGCATTTACAACTTCTTTCCCTCGGTTCCCACATGTAGATCTTCGTTCATCATTTTTTTCTCCGTTAAATAGCCGTATTTTTCGCCTTACAGACTGATGGTTCGTGAGTTACGACTTCCTAATTCTCAGTTTTGAAATGAAACCCCGGCACCTTGCAAGGTAAGATTTGTGTATTAGTTTACAGTCAGTCGTGCAAAATAAGTATGTAAGTAATTGTAGTACTTAAATATTAAATTGAGAAACTGCGCTTTCCCTAACGTTCGCTACCTATTCTACATGTTGAGAATAAGTTCGGATGTGTATAAATTTTTTTCGTCACTATGAAATAACCCGTTTCCTGAAGGTCATCGTAAGGTGGACCTCAGACCATAATGAATATTTATTACTATCAAATTTGTCTTCGATAATGGAATACTGAATCGACTGTTATTTGTAAACACTACAGCAGCGCATGAAATGTTAACTGATGAAAAATTCGAAGCTCTATTTAATGACAACAATGCGCAATTATCTGATTTGGGAAAGTGACAAGCTCTTTTTGACTGAGGACTATGCTGCACAGCTTGATGAAACTGACTGGTAAACAATAACAAAGATGACGTCCTTGTACAGCGAATTCCTCTGACAGTGGAGATGTAGATAATATAGAAAATGTGTATAAGAAGCCAAGGAGAGTTCCGTTGCAAGCAATTTCAGAAGCTAAGTTTTAAAATGTTGGCCAACTACCTCAATTTGTTGAGGCAAGGAATGCCTGAAAATGCACGAAACCTGGCTACAATTCGAAGATAAGAGACATGTGCGTTAAATGTGGAATGTATTTATATGTGGCGAAATAATTATTTTGAAGCTTATCATAAAACGTCCTGTAAAGAGAGAGTTACTGGCAATACCAAATTACACTGACTGAAAGAAATCGCAACATTAGTAGTAGAGTAGAGTAGAGTAACGAAATTTCAGGAATACATTTGTCTAGGTAACATATTTAAGTGAGTAATATTACAAGATCTCAATTTAATGTAAACGCGAGATAAGCCATTGCAAATGTGAAATTGTGGTACATTAATACCCGGTGTAGCCGCCAGAACGTTGAAGTCAAGCAAGCAAACATGTATTGTGCTGGACAGGTGTCTGATGTCAGTTTGTGGGATGGAGTTCCATTTCTGTTGCACTTAGTCGTCAGTACAGTGACTGTTAATGCTGTTTTTGGATGACGCTGGAGCTATTGTCCGATGATGTCGCATATGCGCTCGATTGGAGACAGGTCTGGCGATCGAGCAGGCCAAGGCAGCATGTCGACACCCTGTTCAGCACGATGGGTTACAACAGAGATATGTGTGCGAGCGTTAACCTGCAATGCTGTTCATGATCACCAGCACAACAGGTTAAACCACTAAACTGAGTTACAAATTTGCAGTCAGGGTGCGTGGGAAAACAACGAGAGTGTTCCTACTGTCATACGAAATCGCACCCCAAACCATAATCCCAGGTTTAGGTCCAGTGAGTGTAGCACACAGACAGGTTGGTTGCAGGCCCTCAAGTGGCCTCATTCTAACCAATACATGGCCATCGCTGGCACGAGGCAGAACCAGCCTTCATCAGAAAACACAATTGACGTCCACTCCGTCTGCTAACGAGCTCTCGCTTGACACCACTGAAGTCGCAAAAGGCGGGGATTTTGTGTCAGTGGAATGCACGCTTCAGGATGTCTGGCTCGGAGCTGTCCCTGAATTAACTAATTTCTAACAGTTTTTTGTGTCACTATGGTGCCAACTGCTGCTCAAATTGTTGCTGCAGTTGCAGTACGATGCGCCACAGCCATACGCTTAACACGAAGGTCTTCCCTCCCGGTAATGCCACGTGGCCGTCCGTAGCCAGGTCTTCTTGCGAGCTTACATCTCGTGATCACCGCTGCCAGTAGTAATCTACATTGGCTACATTTCTGCCTAATCTTTCTGCAGTATCGCAGAAGGAACATTCAGGTTGTCGTAGCTCTGTTATACGGCCTCGTTCAAATTCATTGAGGTGTTAGTAATGGCGTCTTTGTCACCTTAAGGGCATTATTGACTAACATCAACTCACCACGTTCAACCTCAGGGGTAACTAATGCTCACGACCGTTACAGACTGTATTTGAAGCTAACCAGAACTGCATCATAGTGGCCATTCTTACGCGACTCGAGAGAAATCTGTACAGGCATCATCTTTCAGATGTAGAAATAAGGCCTACCAAATGGTTCAAGTGGCTCTGAACACTATATCACTTAACTTCTGAGGTCATCAGTCCCCTAGAACTTAGAACTACTTAAACCTAACTAACCTAAGGACATCAGACACATCCATACCCGAGGCAGGATTCGAACCTGCGACCGTAGCGGTCGCGCGGTTCTAGACTGTAGCGCCTAGAACCGCTCGGCCACTCCGGCCGGCTAAGACCTACCAACTTTTGTTTATATCGCATAACTCCTTCTTTATGTTGTGATTTTTTCCATCAGTGTATTACTTGCCAGAAATCATTGTATGATTATCATTTTCTTGCATTTATAAAGTTGTTTCAGAGCTCTGTCAAAAAACTGTGCTGGAAATCACATTAAGAATACTGTTCTCTGTGTGCATTAGCAAATACAGTTTACTGTTTCATATATGTTTCAAATGATTACATATACGGGGTGAACATTAATAAAATCGGTAAACTGCAGGCTGACTGGAAATGGCGTTCCCTTAAGCTGTGTGGTTTTGCTTAAGTGTACATCAGAATATTCCTATTGATTTATAGAATTTTGTTTTATAGGAACTTAAGTCAGTCATAATCGCGCCAATTTACCAAGATATCACCGGCTACCTGCATACAGTATTGTTCTCCATTTCAAAACCAAATTTAATTCGTTCACAAATGTAATCTAGTCAGCTTGAAGCAGCAGCTACTGGCCGTATTTTGATGACATGCAATCTGGCGAGATCTTACGTAACTGTTCTCGGATCTGCAAACATAACTGGTTCGTGGGAATTTCGTTTTATTGCTATAGATAGTTCCTCAGAAATGACTAATATTATTTATTAACAGTTAAATAAAACTTTTAAGGAATAAACGATTCGTAGTTTTTATGACATAGCTTAATAGATGGGTTGTGCTAATTGTAGCTGTTTCCGTAAAAGTTCAAATTATCATAGACATAATATACCGGATGATCAAAAAGTCAGTATAAATTTGAAAACTGAATAAATTACGGAATAATGTAGATAGAGAGGTACAAATTGACACACATGCTTGGAATGACATGGGGTTTTATTAGAACCAAAAAAAAAAAATACAAACGATCAAAAAATGTCCGACAGATGGCGCTTCATCTGACCAGAATAGCAATAATTAGCATAAAAAAGTAAGACAAAGCAAAGATGATGTTCTTTACAGGGAATGCTCAATGTGTCCACCATCATTCCTCAACAATAGCTGTAGTCGAGGAATAATGTTGTGAACAACACTTTAAAGCATGTCCGGAGTTATGGTGAGGCATTGGCGTTGGATGTTGTCTTTCAGCATCCCTAGAGATATCGGTCGATCACGATACACTTGCGACTTCAGGTAACCCCAAAGCCAATAATCGCACGGACTGAGGTGTGTGGACCTGGGAGGCCAAGCATGACGAAAGTGGCGGCTGAGCACACGGTCATCACCAAATGACGCGCAGCTCTCGCACATTTTGTGAACTTTGTTTTTGTTTTTTGGGTTCTAATAAAACCCCATGTCATTCCAAGCATGTGTGTCAATTTTTACCTCTCTATCTACATTATTCCGTGGTTTATTAAGTTTTCAAATTTATACTGATTTTTTGATCACCCGGTAAATACGTGCGCATCGAATTGGTGTCTGGTACGAAACTGATGATAAAATATCTGCTGTTTTCGTATCATCGTCATACAGTATTTTATTGCTGCAGATCTGTTGTGTTCAGCTTTGAAAAACGGGGGCACTACATAGAGCGTTCCATCCTCTTCATCGAGGTTAAACGCATTAATAATCTTCGAGCAACATCTCATCAGGGAGTAAACATCTAGAAAGTAGAGCAACTGATAGACTGGGTCGCTCGAGCATTCTGTAATGAACAACAGATAAGAGGCAATTTCAGCAAGGGCAGTAGTTCTCGGTTTATGGAAAATCCAACTTTATTTACCGTCTTTTGAGGAAGGGGTTCCCATCCTCGTTTTCCGATTTCACGAGGCGAGCTAGCCTCCGTTTTTCGGTTCACTGGACGCCGAAACGGAGGAAAAGAAAAGCCGGCAAACTTCCTTCGATTTTGCTCACGAGGCAAACGCGACCACCCAGACGTGCGGTATTGTGTTCGTGCTTGTGCAACACGCGGAGACAGTAGCTGTGTGTAGCCAGCCGTGGGCCGCGTGCATGCTGCGCGCGCATGCTGGCGCGCTGGCTCACGACGGCTAGCACGGGATGCATAAATAGCGACCGCCAGTCACGGCTTGCTCCGCTACTCGCAAATAGATATCGCCTCTTCCTTCATCTCTATACTCTGCTGTAACTTTGACGTGGTTTTAACTTTCTTTACAAAGTAAAATCTGGTGGCGTATATGAACTTTAATCCGGAACTTCGCCGTTTTCAAGTAGAGATAGTCTCATCCTGCACTTTATGGTGCCAGGCCCAGGGCCATGATCAACCATGGAACACTACAAAGGGTTACTGGTTTAATACAGGCGGTTATTTGTGTTGTCATCTTCTTAGAAGGCGGTGCTAGAAAGTTCTGTGTCTCTGTAGTGTTATGTCTCTGATTACAGTTCACGAGTGCGTGTGAGGCACACACGTGATTTACACCTCTAAGCCTTTCTGTCGCACCTGTTGTTGTGTTGATCAGTTGCTTTTAACCAATATTGCTATAATGTCTGTTATTTTATGTCTCTTGAAGATACAAGTATAAAAGAAATGCTATACACAGTTGCAATAGCTAAGGGAAGAGAAAAAAGGCAGAATTTTTACTCTTCTGTAAAATTATCCTTAAAAAGTCCTGCTATTACGCTCTGAAACGCACCGTGAGGGAAACAAATCAAACTGTCAAACTTCATAAAAATTAAAAATGTGCTATACGATCAAAGGTGGTGTGGACACTTAGGATCAGTTGTGACGTACACATACATGATACAAAGACAAAGTGTTGGAATTTGAGATTAACAAAACACAATGAATGTGAGAGTAAAAGACAGAAATCCACATAAAAAATATTTCTTGCTAACTTGTAACATCAGGTCTACAAAGACCTGCTTTGCACTATTCACTCACTCCTCGAATAAATATTCTGGATGTGACATGACATCAGAATCACCATTTAGTTGTCTACCTTTGACCATTAGATGTTCATTTTGTACTTGCAATAAAAGTATGAAAAGTTGAATTGTGTGCACTACATGCAACTGTTTCGTGTATCCCGCAAAAGCAACAACTGAGCAATGCTTTCCCTTTTATGAAGCGCCAAAGAAACTAGTATCAGGCAGAATGCGGCGCTGCTGTCGGCAGCGTCTGCATAAGACAACAAGTGTCTGGCGCAGTTGTTAGATGGGTTACTGCTGCTACAATGGTAGGTTATCAAGATTTAAGTGAATTTTAACATGGTGTCCTAGACCAACGACGACTGAAGAGAATCATTCAACGTGAGTGAAGTGCAACCCTTCCGCAAATTGCTGCAGATTTCAACGTTGGGACATCAACAAGCGTCAGCGTGCAAAGCTTTCAACGAAAAATCATTGATACAGGCTTTCGGAGCCGAAGGCTAACTAGTGTACTCTTGCTAACTGCACGACACGAGGCCTTACGCCTCGCCCGGATCCGTCAACACCGACATTGAACTGTTGATGACTGGAAACACGTTTCCTAGTCGGACGAGTCTCGTTTCAAATTGTATCGAGTGGATGGGTGGGTATGGTGACAACTTAATGAATCCATGGACCCTGCATGTCAGCAGGGGACGGTTCAAGATGGTGGAGGCTCTGTAATGGTGTGAGACGTGTGCCGTTGGAGTGATATGGGGCCCCTGATATGTCTAGATACGACTCTGACAGGTGACACGTACGTAAGCACTGATGAATTCTTCTCGGGTTATCAGCCGAGTGGTGGCGTCGTCTTTTCGCAAAGTTTCAATGAGTTTCGTACCCATCAACTTCGCCAGAAGATGATGGGTACGAAACTCATTGAAACGCTGCGACAAGACGACGCCACCACCACTGCTGATAACCCGAGAATAATTCATCAGTGGCATACGCCGAGAAAGACTGAAATCACGTACGTAAGCATCCTGTCTCATCCCCCGCATCCATTCATGTCCATTGTGCATTCCAACGGACTTGGGTAATTGCAGCAGCACAATGCGACACTGCAGACGTCCAGAATTGCTACAGGGTGGCTCCAGGAACACTCTACTGAGTTTAAACTTCCGCTGGCCACCAAACTCTCCAGACATGAACATTACTGAGCATATCTGGGATGCCTTAAAAAAATGGCTCTAAGCACTATGGGACTTAACACCTGAGGTCATCAGTCCCCTAGACTTAGAACTACGTATGTAGGTTGTGGACAGTTGGAAATGTGGGTCTCA
Organism: Schistocerca piceifrons; assembly: GCF_021461385.2. Classification (NCBI taxonomy): domain Eukaryota; kingdom Metazoa; phylum Arthropoda; class Insecta; order Orthoptera; family Acrididae; genus Schistocerca; species Schistocerca piceifrons. Next base: position 556,709,169 of record NC_060149.1, read on the forward strand.
CTGGAAGCGTGCAAGGGATAAGTCCCTGCAGTCGCGTTATTCATCTGTGTCCTCGGTGGCTCAGATGGACGCCGGCACGGTAGCTCAGCGTGTTCGGTCAGAGGGTTAGCTACACTCTCTGTAAAAAAAAAAAAAAAAAAAAAAAAAAAAAAAAAAAAAAAAAAAAAAAGCTGAGAGAACGGATTAACGAAGAACCTCAACGGGCGTTCGCCCCGAACAAATTCAACGAACAATACAGAACAAAAAATTAGATGATAAAAAAATAAAGATGGATAGAGCGTCTGCCATGTAAGCAGGGGATACCGGGTTCGAGTCCTGGTCGGCGGACTCATTTTCAGCTGTCCCCACCGAGGTATATCAACACCTGCAGGCAGCTGAGGGTTTCAATTAATTATCATTTATTCTAGAGATGCTGCACGGTCAGCAATGGTATCTGTTCTTTCTGGAACAGTTACTATCTTCATATATAATTTTATATTAATCTGAAGGGAGAAAGGGTCTCCGCATGTAATTATGTGCCAATATAAGCAGAGGGTAACTGATTGATGTGATGTTTATTCTGGACGAGCATATTGTGACCAAGAGGGAAGTCAGGCCTGCAAGAATTTTTGAGTCGGGAAGACGAAAACAACGCAGTGATACGAAACGTTAACAATGCTTTGCACAGAAGCCGTATACAAATACAACGGTAACGCTAATGGACGATCTGAATGTGGATAAGAGACTGGAGACGTTTTACGGCGCCGTACTGCAGAGGGTAAAAACGCGTTCTCGATGCTGCCCGAGAATGAGGTAGTTTAGCTGTGTAGTTACGTTTGCAATTTTGCTGTTCATGCACTTCACAGGGAACAAAATATGTAGTTGCAGCAATGTTTTTGTGAAGCTGCTACGATGTTTCCATTGTTTTGCGTTTTGTGTACTGTGTAGTGAGTTAAGTGAGATGTTAAATAATTGTTCGTCATTTGCATTACAGATCAGCATGTTTTTGTTCTGAATACATCCCACCGACGACCTGACATTCGTTCCCGTTGCAGAATAACATTTCTCTTCTCCGACGTATTGACCGTTAGCAGCACGCGTAGTGTGACTGCATCAAACGCATCCTTCGCGATACGCGCTACTAAGGTAAGCAAACAAACGTACTCGCTAGGGAATAAATGTGTGTACGCTAGCTAGTGGATGAACAGGCACGGTACGGTAGAAGGCAGGCGGCGTATTATGGGTGCCGCTGGCGCAATGTCAAGGTTGAGCTGAGACGCGACTGTCTGCGGCACAATAGGCCCCGTGGCCCTCTTTGAAGAACGGCCAGCTGCCGGCTGCCTGCGGTATCCCGCGCCTGCAGTGCCGATCTTGGTCGAATCAAGGCACGGTGTCCACTCGCCCTTTACCCGCGAACTCTTGCCGTCGTGAATATGCAACACATCAACGAGTAGAAATACGGTTCCAAGGGGTCTGTCGATAATTTGAAAAATTGTAGACATATTCATGTTTAAGAAAAATTGTTCTTAGAAAAATATTGTTGTTTGTATATGTTTTTCTTCTTCTTTCGATCTAACTAAAATCACCGGAACAATCTTACTAATTCCTTGCTTGTAACTTGAGCAACCAGACTGTACAGTCTTGCTAGACTAAGACACCGTCCCAACAGCAGATATTATTTTTAAGTCTCTCCTGACAAAATCGAAAATAAGAACTAAAGGAAAATGAAGAAATAAATCAAATTTTGAGGGATCCACAGTTCCTTCATTCAACAACTGGAGACAGTGGAAAACAAATATTATCTGAATAAATTTCATCCAACTGTCTATATTTCGGTTCTGTATTAACTTACAGACGCCTCAAAACGGAATTTCGTCAGAATTAACAGGTGCAGCTGACGCAAGAAATGCATCAGTTAGCTGTGGCGATGTCTCAGTAATGAAAATAAAATAATGTAAAAGGAATTTCACTACGGACGAACTTCGCAACAGATTTTTATAAAATTCATAAGATCGTGATTAAAATCTTCTACTAAACTTGTGAACCCTAAAAATGGTGCTTTCACTCTGAAAGACTTATTAGTTAATAAAAATCCAAAATACAGACAGTTAAATGTATTTTATTCGGAAAATATTTAAAAATCTGGCCAACCACGAGTAGAACTTACGCTGTGAGCGTTCCGTACGTACGAACGTAATTGTGTATACAGCCATTAATAATAATAATAATAATAATAATAATAATAATAATAATTTTGTGTGGCCCAGTGGCCTGACACAAGTCTTTCTATTTAACGGCACGTCGCCGACTTTTTTATTTCTAATATGCCGCAGTTATCCAACTGGGGAAACTGGGATCCGATTCCTCAAATCGGTTTGAGGAGAAGGAATTTATTTGTTTACGCATTTCTTCCATTATGGCCTGTTACCTATAATTTGAAAACAGACTGTACTCATTTTTACGAAGAATCTTAGACAGCTTATGCAATATGCTTTATTACCTGCTAGATAATGCCACCTTCCATCAACTTAACTATTTATTCTTCTTCTACTACTACTGCTACTACTACTAATAATAATAATTAAAAAGAATTAATAGGTTAAAACGAGTACTAAAAAATCATTGTCCAGTATAAACTTGAACTTGCGAACTTCCGATTGCCAGGCACGCTCTTTATCGATATACTACCCGGGCTGACACGTGTGTAGATAGTGTGATGAGTGAGTTTGCGAATATCGAAGTAAGTGGGATAAATGACCGTACTTTTGTTTGCATTGACTCAGAAGCTTAAATTTTATATGTCGAAAAGGACCACAGACTATCAAAGTGATCTACAAGGGTTCCGTTTTCACCAGCTCAGGTGATCCTAAAAAAATAAGCCATGATCGGTGCTTGTTGTTCAAAATTGTCGACGGAGGCCGAAAATTGGGACGTTTTTGCAAGTTTTAAATAAAGGCAGATTTTGTTCTATCCGAAACACTAATACACTCCTGGAAATGGAAAAAAGAACACATTGACACCGGTGTGTCAGACCCACCATACTTGCTCTGGACACTGCGAGAGGGCTGTACAAGCAATGATCACACGCACGGCACAGCGGACACACCAGGAACCGCGGTGTTGGCCGTCGAATGGCGCTAGTTGCGCAGCATTTGTGCACCGCCGCCGTCAGTGTCAGCCAGTTTGCCGTGGCATACGGAGCTCCATCGCAGTCTTTAACACTGGTAGCATGCCGCGACAGCGTGGACGTGAACCGTATGTGCAGTTGACGGACTTTGTGCGAGGGCGTATAGTGGGCATGCGGGAGGCCGGGTGGACGTACCGCCGAATTGCTCAACACGTGAGGCGTGAGGTCTCCACAGTACATCGATGTTGTCGCCAGTGGTCGGCGGAAGGTGCACGTGCCCGTCGACCTGGGACCGGACCGCAGCGACGCACGGATGCACGCCAAGACCGTAGGATCCTACGCAGTGCCGTAGGGGACCGCACCGCCACTTCCCAGCAAATTAGGGACACTGTTGCTCCTGGGGTATCGGCGAGGACCATTCGCAACCGTCTCCATGAAGCTGGGCTACGGTCCCGCACACCGTTAGGCCGTCTTCCGCTCACGCCCCAACATCGTGCAGCCCGCCTCCAGTGGTGTCGCGACAGGCGTGAATGGAGGGACGAATGGAGACGTGTCGTCTTCAGCAATGAGAGTCGCTTCTGCCTTGGTGCCAATGATGGTCGTATGCGTGTTTGGCGCCGTGCAGGTGAGCGCCACAATCAGGACTGCATACGACCGAGGCACACAGGGCCAACACCCGGCATCATGGTGTGGGGAGCGATCTCCTACACTGGCCGTACACCACTGGTGATCGTCGAGGGGACACTGAATAGTGCACGGTACATCCAAACCGTCATCGAACCCATCGTTCTACCATTCCTAGAGCGGCAAGGGAACTTGCTGTTCCAACAGGACAATGCACGTCCGCATGTATCCCGTGCCACCCAACGTGCTCTAGAAGGTGTAAGTCAACTACCCTGGCCAGCAAGATCTCCGGATCTGTCCCCCATTGAGCATGTTTGGGACTGGATGAAGCGTCGTCTCACGCGGTCTGCACGTCCAGCACGAACGCTGGTCCAACTGAGGCGCCAGGTGGAAATGGCATGGCAAGCCGTTCCACAGGACTACATCCAGCATCTCTACGATCGTCCCCATGGGAGAATAGCAGCCTGCATTGCTGCGAAAGGTGGATATACACTGTACTAGTGCCGACATTGTGCATGCTCTGTTGCCTGTGTCTATGTGCCTGTGGTTCTGTCAGTGTGATCATGTGATGTATCTGACCCCAGGAATGTGTCAATAAAGTTTCCCCTTCCTGGGACAATGAATTCACGGTGTTCTTATTTCAATTTCCAGGACTGTATTATGAAACGTGACATTATTCAAACATTTTATTCCAAAATTTAGGAAGTACCCTGTCATAATTATTGGAGACCATGTACAAAGAAGCAATGATAGTTGTACCTTGAAATGGTTACAGAAATTTACAAAAAAATGTGTATGCTGTGTTTGACACTGCTTCATATTCTTTCTTGAAAACGTCAGCCATGTTGAGTGTATCTAAACCAAATCTAGAAACTTTACAGTGTCCGCTCCGGTTCAAATTCCAAATCGCTATCCCGCGACGATAGTTGGTACCCCTAGTGGATAAGACGGGTTTGAGCCTGACTCAAATGCACTCTTGTCACCAATAAAACGCATACCTAAATTTATGGCATTTATTGTAATGTTGCAGTCAGACTAATGTATTTAGCAGACTAATCTACTCGCACAATATTTCTTTACATTTTTATGCACTCTGGGTGTGTAATACATTGTTTTATACTTTGTAACAAAAACAGACAAATATCTTGTTTCTTTAATTGTATGACATAACTGTATCTGTTGAAATGGGCTAAGTTTGAAACCGAAATAAAGATTTTAAAAAACACTATACCGATGCCTGACGCTGGCTCGTCGTGTTATATCTTACTTGTCCGAGCATACTTAAGCTGCCTATTTTCATGTTGGCACTATATGTTGGGTACGTTTCCCGGTACGGCGATTTCATTATCACCACTTCTAGAATATTTTACTCTAGACATTCCCACCAGATTTTTTCCAATTCTCATCGTATAGAGCACAATATTTTAAGTAAATCGTAAAATTTTGTGGCTTTTTCAATTTTCAACTTCCTGAGTTATTAAACTGCCTGTTGGATCATTTGGTTTGACCGGAGTATTCATACCGACCCAGCTATCCAGGCATGACTCATCATCACTTCTACATCAATGCTAGTAGCTCTCTCCCACTTTCCAGACTTCACTGAAGCTCTGCTGCATACCTGCACCGAAAAGCAGTCCTGCAAGAGAGGATATTGTGGAGAAATGGCTGAGCCACAGCACAGAAAGTGTTTCACTCATAAGCGGATTGTAGGAAAGTTTTGAACTTAAAGACAGAATCAAACTGATTTAATCTGTCACGAAGTTTCAAAAGAACGTTCACTTCAGTGGAATGTGAAAGAAACATACTAGAAACTGTTTCAAATTCCGTCCTCTTTTGAGTTTCTGAGCTACATGGTTTCAACAAAGGAAACTTTGTTTTCTCGATACACATTATCAGTCTTTGAGATACATATCGTTCAAGAAAATATAGGTTCATTTTTCACGTGGGCAATTCGTCACGTGTGACCAGAATGCCACTAATACACATTTCCGACATTCCTACGGTTTTTGTGAGACGATTCGTCAGAGACTAAACTTTCTACGACACAAATTGCCGTTCATTATAATAAAATTGTCACTGTACACCTAGAATCGTCTTGAAAGACACTTCAGCATCAAAATTACCAAGTAGAAAATTTGTCACCTAACAGTAATGTTGAGAGACTCTCCAGGCTGAAGCAGAACGTGCAGGCCATTCGCTCATTGTACATAAGCGCACTCATCCGCTGTCTGGTTTGTAAACAGGTCAATGCCGCACTCACATAGTTAGTCCTAGCATACTTTCCACCGAATTGTGGTGGCCCTTTCTGGCTTGTGGCCTTCTCTCTGGCTTGTGGCCTCCCCTCTGATGATAGAGCCAGATCAAAAATTTATATCACTTCCCGGTCACCCATGTGTGTTAGCTCGGCTCACTATTGTAGTCGCATCGACCAGTTTCGGGTTGCAGAGGGAAAAAGTTTTTTGTTCTTTCTGAAGATGACAGGCAAGTCTTCCCCTAATCCTCCCTAGTTTCTGACGTTCAGAGCCTACGTTGATTTTAAGGGCGAATAATTTCGTAACCGACAATTTTTTCCAACGCCTGTGGCAAAAAACTATATGGAAGTACTTACTGTTTGTGTTTAATGTTGCTACCTGTTCTGGTATACTATATAAGGGGCGTGAACAACATCAGATGTTGAAGGAAGAAAGGAAGATTAGAATTTTACGTCCCATCACAATTAGGACATTAGAGACGGAGCACAAACTCGGAATGATTAAAGGCTGAGGAAGGCCACCGCTGCATGTGTCGGGAGCGATTTAGGGAACTCACGAGAAACCTAAGTCTGGATGGCCGGACGTGGATTTGAACCTTCGTCTTCCAGAATGGGAGACCCGTGAGCTAACCACGTGCCACCTCTCTCTATGTCCTATGTTGAGTGGTCAATGTGAAGGACACGGAGAAGCCACATACTCGTGAGACACAGCTGTATCAGCACCTGGGAATGTTGGAAAGCAGCCTCGTTGAATATCTCCATTTGGCCGGATGGTCGAATCGTGCAGTATCCAGATTGTTTGGATATTCACACGTGGCAGTGGTCCGATGTTGGACTGCATGGGAATGTGATGGCAACTATACTCATCGTCAAGTTTCCAACTGCCTGCTACTGACCAACACAAGGGAGGATAACCATATTGTGCACCAAGCACATCTACAACCATCATATCTGCCATCCGAAAACAAGTAATGGACTCCGTTCAACATTCTGATTCACTCTCCACCACTTGTCGGAAACTGCCGGCTGCCTTACTAGGGAATTACCGGCCCATGCATAGGCTGCCGTTAACACTACCACACCAATGGATGCGCTTAGAATATTGCCGTGACCGAGAAGCAGGGACTGCTGATCGATGGCATCGCACTGCGTTCAGCAATAAATCGAAGTTCTGCTGTAGCTCGGTTCCCGGATGACTATCGTCGGAGAATATGGCGGTGCCCTGGAAGAGGTCCCATTCTTCCAATGTCTTGAAGAGGCACAGCGGTGTCACTCCTTTCGTCGTCGGGTGGGGAGCCCTCGTGCATGACTTGAGGTCGCAGTAGTGAACACATGACACATGTCTCTATGAACTGTTTGCGTGATACTGTGGCACTCCTGTGGCGAATAATATACCCAAATCTGTGGGACAAGCACGGACGTAAACTCCATCCCAGTGCCAGTAAGCAGGATTTCAAGGAACGGTTACAGCAGTAGTGAGACAGCTTGACTCAGGAGAGGGTAGAACGACCGCTGGCACCTTTCCCAATTGTGGGCCCATACTGTCAGGTTTGTCTGTAAATGTGACTCGAATTTATAACCACTGATGTAACATCACATACCGTCTCAACCCGTGGAGTTTCATTTAATTTGCTCCTCTCATTCTAGATGCTTCACTTCCTTTGTTAGGCCTTGTAAATACCTACTGATTAAAATTAGGAGAAGGTGGAGCAAAATGTCCAGCGCGGGAAATGTGGCCACCACATATTTTTTGCCTCTAAACGGTGCTCTTCCTGCCGCGAAATAGTCAAACTGTTTCTGATATGCACCGGCATTGTCAGTGCGTTTCACAGAAGAAACTTGTTTTTATTTTTTTTTAGTCAAAACTTTTTTGATATTCAGTCGTCTGATGAAAGGCAAGTTATTTATATTGTTCTCGTTACATCTCTTAAACGTGGAGTGATACTTTTTTACAATAGCCCTGTTTAAACAACTTCTTTTTGGATTGGTGTTCTTTAATATACTATGACATCAAGATGCCTAGAAATACGTCCAGAAAGCAGAGCAACGAACATGGGTCCCTGTTTCGAAGAAAAAATAATAATATGCCTTGTTGTAAAGGAGCAAAGCAATTTTATGTTCCACGTAATACTCTGAAAGTAAGAGTTCTAAGAAAAACACAGATGCAGTAGATGGTTAAAAGGTTATTGGAAGTTTATGAAATATGCAGTTAAGAGCAACAAGAAGAAGGCCAATAACGGAAAAGTGTTAACATGTAAAGGAAGACGCCAAAGCTGGTGGCATTATTTGCTGTCGAAAGAGGGTATCTGTACACTTTCAGAGTACGTATATCTGCACTGACCACTTAACCCCTTTAGATTGGGAATAGTGGCCACTATTTAAGGCGTCAGAAAAATGCATATATGTCTCAGTAAACATTTTCTTTCCTTGTAAATATTTAGTTTGATACCTTACGTAACATCGTTTCAAAGCTTCTACCAATAACCACGGTTAGGTGAAAATTAGATTTCCGTTAGTATGTTTATAAAGAATATTCGGAAATTCCAGTTACAAACTTATGTGATTTGTAGAGGGGAGTAAATACATAATATTCTGCACAGGAACCCATGTACGGAAACGTTCTGTTTCCGTGCTACAGTCGTTTGAAAACATGTTTGCTAGGTAGGTATGCAGCAGGGTAGTCATGGTGCGGCGTGGTCACATCGGATCGGCTGATATCATATGTCTATCCTACATCTCTGACCTGGTTCGAGCCTCATTCACGGGTTTGTTAGAGAAACATGGTTCAGTACATGATCCTTCTGAATGGAGAAGCTCACGCTAATGGAAGAGCTGCTCGTCGCCTTTATCAAGATCGCTTTCTACAACGTCCGACTCCATCGCATACCCTTTTCGCCTCAATTACGCAACAGCTTCGAGAAAGGTTACCTTCACCGTTATCAGGCGTGACTATGTTGCTCCAAGAAGACTCTGCACATCCGCATTGGAAGAGGCCGTACCGCAACACGTTAAAGAGAACCTGTCGACGAGTACACTAGCAGTTTCTTTGGCTATTGAGTGGAATTGAAAAACAAGTGATGTACTGGGTCGCACCTAATTAATTACTTCTAAAAGTGGTCGCGTTACCAACATGATTTTAAAGCGGTTTTTATTTACAAAACAAATGTTTTCGAATGGTTGGACATTGATTCCAAATCAAAATATTATCTACTCACGTCCCTTCACAAGTTCCGTAACTTCGTAACGGGAATTTCCGAACACCCTGTATTTAATGACGAACTACAGTTTCAAATATTTAAATTTATTTTTGAAATTCATCTTAACTGTAGTATGTATAGATGTACTACGGAAATCGACATGCAAAAATTTGTGCCTTACCTGGACTCGAACCCACATTTCGCGATTATCGCAAGCTGTTGCCTTACCCCTTAAACTATCCGAGCTCGCAACCCGGACCGTCCTAATAGATACGTGTGAGATATACGAAAGTTTGAGTCGATCCGAGGAGCGTGCTCGGATAGCCTAAGTTGTAAAGTGACAGCTCGCGATAAACTGGAGATCCGGGTTAGAGACGTTACCAGGCGCTAATTTTCATACGTCACTTTATATAGTACATCTATAGCTGTTACAGTTAACCTGACTTTCAGGAATAAAATCCTTGAATGGCCACTGTGCCCCACCTTCCCCTACGAAAAGCTTAAGTTGGAACTGCCACACACAAAATTTTGTGGGAAGGTTATACTGAAGACTGCGTATTGTTGGCGAAAATTTTAGAAGCTGCAAAAATTTCCTGAATTGATGATCAGCACTACGCTTGTCTTTTCTTCTCTTCCGGAGTGTTGCTAGGCATTGTGTGATCCTTAAAATATAGGAGTGGTAGAGAAGATGAAAAAGTACAAAGAAGGCCAGCTCGTTTTGTATTATTAGGAAGCAGGGGAAAGAGTGGGTGGCTGTTATCATAACAAAGGGGTTTTCCTTGCGGCGAGATATTTTCACGAAATTACGATCCTCAGCTTTCTCCGCAGAATGCTCAAATAATTTGTTGACACACATCTACATACTGAGAGTTAACCTTTGAGATAAAATTAGAGAAATCAGAGCTCGCAAGAAGAGAAAAGAAATGTTTTGCATGTGCTATTCGAGAGTGGAATGGTAGAGAAATAGTCTGAAATAGGTCCTCCGAATACTCTGCCGAAACCATAAGTACGAATTGCAGAGTCACCTTGCACATGTAGATGTAACTTAGACACGACTCCTTACAGGAGCAGTCGGCAACCATACATGATTGGTACAAAATGTATGGCGCTACATCTCAACCCCGCTCGCTACTTGTCTAGACGCGTACATGAGCGAAAGTGTGAGGTTGAATAACAAAGAAAGATAGGAATCCTTAACATTAAGACTATGACGTATTTAATTTTTTACTGTTTCGTCCATTTCGATTTTCGCGCAATTTATGTAGGTTTACCCATTAAAGAGAACTAGGAGAGCAAAGAAACCATCATAAACAGATTTTGACGTACTACAAAATGCTATCCTGGAATCTGATACATGATACGATCATCATGATATAAATTAGCAGTTTTGTACAAAATGGCTATAATCGTTAGAATCTTTTGAAAATTTGAACGGTTACTTTTTGTAAAAGAGTTTTCTGAATACAGAAGACGTCCTCTTCACGTCGTTTGGTATCTAGACAGAATGGGAAGCTTCTGCCTTTCTCATAAATTGACAGCAGACCCATTTTTTAAGATCGGAAGCATACTAAGCTCACTGCGTGGTCATAAAACTCCATTCTCCTTCTTCGTAAATCGGCAGTTGCAAGTTCAGAATACGCCAATCCCTATGGCATTCAACTCCAAGCACTTGCCACCTAGAGCCTCGTTGCGGACCTGTTGTTCATAACCTTGAAAAGGGACGTGTAATGACGCCTGCAATAAAGAACCACATTTTTAACTTGTCGTGCGCAGCTGATCGAGAAGGAGCGTTCAAACAGCCTATTGGATGCTGCAAACCTCCATCGACAGCGCCAACTTATAACTCACATGAGTGTAATGAACGTAGTTACAGAGTTATAGTGCAACTACTTAGGGATGAGTGAGGAATAGGATTTACCGTTCCGTCCATGATGAGGCCATTTGAGACGAAACAGAAGGTCGGATTGGAGAAGGGTAGGAAATGAATTAGGACGTGTCCTTTCGAAGTGTCATGGCGGAATTTACCTTGAACGATATAGGGATATCACGGCAAACCTAAATGTTGGTGGCCGGCGTCCCGATTACGAGTCAAATTTATTGCCAATGCGACCCCTTGCTAGGTCCTATTTGAGAAAATGAGTCTGAGGTCTGTGTTGTGATCCCACTACAGTGCTGCAGCAGGCGGAAAGGAGACACAGAGGAAGTAGCCGTCCTCGACAATTTTCACTGAAGGTATCTTTCCGAGTTCTCAGCCGGATAACGGCGTAGTCGAGAGGAAATAATTCAATAAGTTTTCCAATTGTAATCTTCAGGCGAAGTCCACTGAAGACGACGAGTGACCAATTTTGTCGGATTACTTTTTCAAGACGACCCTGTTACTCACCTTGCAAACCGAAACAGTTTCATCAAAGGAAACAGACTGCATAGTCGACAGCAGTTAAAACGCTGTATAACACATACATAGAACAGAAAAGTGTCGAATTACCATGCAGAACATCTTCTCCTATTTGTACTATCACTCATCCAAAGATTTGTTCTAATATCTCGACCTGCTTATGAAACGTGATGAGTGTACATGACACTTCCGGTATACTGCGGTTTCCGCGACAACGAATTGTGATCTTAAGAGTAGAAAACATGAGGAAAGGGTGCCGGTAGACAGTTCATTGGCCGTTGCTCACATTCGGCATGCTTGCTGCAGCGCCGACCTGAGGCTGGCCGTCTCCCTGCAAGAGCTGAGGTCACGAGGGGAAGCTAGGAGCTGCCCGCGCTGCCAAGAACGCAAGCACTCGACCGTGGAATAGCAACGCGCCGTGTTTGCAGATGAGCCTAAGCCCGGCTCCGTTTCGTGTTTGGATTTTTGAAGCAAGCGGGGAGGTGAACGTCCACAACGAGAGCTTTGTTCGTGACACCAAGTGTTTGAATGCGCTGGGTTTAGGTTCCGCGATAAACAAACAACATGAACCTAATGGAGTGGGGGCGGGGGGCAGCTTGACGAGCTCACCAAACTTACATGATATCTCACTCATTAACTGTTCATTACGTAAGCCTATTTTCTCGCTATGAATGGTTGGAGGACATTTCAATATTATGATTGTTTTTGAATGGCTTGGTCGCTAGCGTGAGCAAATTCAGAGACCAGCATTTGAAATATTATGCAATGTGTCCCTAAAACCAGTTTTCCCTGTACCTTTCTCCTCTAAATAAGCCATATTTCTCTCTGAAACTTCCGCAGTTCCATTCAACATTTAATTCAATAGGCAGCAACTGAGTGCTGAACTGGTAATGAAATCTAACTTTTTCGATCAGAATTGTGGCAATTCTGATTTAGTTGGTCACTTAACACTCTGCCATATAATTTAACGCCACAGGCAAATCGCGATCGGATTCTTCGCCCAGTTTTGTCATCATTGAACTTGTGGTTGGTATTTAATCAATTTATCTATAACCACGCGAAGAGGTATATAAAAGATACTTCAGTAAGTGTCTCTACTAAGCACTGCACTGAATCAGTTTCCAACGGTCATCCGTGGAGAAACATCAGCTAAGGCGGAGTACGTGTTTTTGTGGACGTTGCACATCTATGCGTGTCTCAAGGACGTTGTGCAGTACGTCGAACCAGCGCAGGCCCCGCATCATGCTACTTCACGCCTAAAAACAAGACCACGATTTAATCATAGAGTGTCACTGTACGAGATTCATAGTATATGTGCAAGTATAAAATGTAGACAAAACGGTGATATATGGAAGGTTGAGTCCGTTCGGGGAGAGCGCTCGGGTAGTCGAAGCGATTAAGGCGACCGCTCGCGTGAAACGGGAAATCCGGATTAGAGCCCGGTCTGGCACCAATTTTCATTGTCACCAATAAAAATTGTGCAGATGGAGTTACACCTCATTCGCAAATGCAAATACTGTTGTTGTATTCCGTGCAACTGACGATCGCAGCAGTGCCTCTTCCTTCAGACATGCTACACGTCTGAAATGTGTGGACAGAAGACTGAATATCGCAATCAAGAAGAGCAGAAACGCGTCAAACCATTCGAAGAGAAGGAGCTATTTTGCATATTAAAAAACTTTTTTCAGCCCTGCGTTTGTTTGTCATTGTTGAAGTGATACATGTTTATGAAAAACCTGGTTCTATATTGATGCAAGTCTCGTCTACATTTCAAGCTCTTTTCTTCGTAATACGTAAAATAAAACATATTCAGTGAGATAGCAAAAGTCATTTGATACCTCCTAATATCGTGTCGGACCTCTTTTTGCCCTGCTTAGTGCAGAAAGTTGACGTGGCACAGACTCAACAAGTCGTTGGAGTTTCCTGCTGAAATATTGAGCCATGGTGCCACTATAGCCGTCCATAATTGTGAAGGTGTTGCCAATGCAGAATTTTGTGCACGAACTGAGCTCTAGTTTTTTTTTTTTTTTTTTTTTTTAATGGCTCTGAGCACTATGGGACTTAACATCTGAGGTCATCAGTCCCCTAGAACTTAGAACTAATTAAACCTAACTAACCTAAGGACAATACACACATCCATCCCCGAGACAGGATTCGAACCTGCGATCGTAGCGGTCGCGTGGTTCCAGACTGAAGCGCCTAGAGCCGCTCGGCCACAGCGGCCGGCCGATTTTTTTTCTCTCTATGGGATTCATGTCGCACTATATGGATGGCCAATATATTCGCTTGATTTGTCCAGCATGTTCTTCAAAACAATCGCGAACAACTTTGGTTCTGCGATATGGTGCACTGTAATCCTTAAAAATGACATCGTTGTTAGAGAACATGAAGTCTTTGAATGGCTGCAAATGGTCTCAAAGTAGCCGAACATAACCAGAATGCAACACATTCCATGTAAACACAGCCCACACACCATTATGGAACCACCACCAACTTGTACAGATTTTTTACAGCTTGGGTTCATGGTTTCGCGGGGTCTGTGCCGCACTCGAACCCTACCATCAGGTCTCACCAACTGAAATCGGGACTCATCTGACTAGACCACGGTCTTCCAGTCGTCTAGGGTACAACTGTTCAGGCCATGGGTCCAGGAGAGGAGCTGCAGGCTATGTCGTGCTGTTAACTAAGGCACTCACATCGGTCTCTGCTGCCGTAGTCCATTAACGCCAAATTTCGCTGCACTGCCCTAATAGATACATACGTAGCACGTCCCACACTGATTTCTGCGGTTATTTCAGGACGTGTTGCCTGTCTATTACTACTGACAACTCTACTCAAACGCCACTACTCTTCGTTGTTAAGTGAAAGCCGTCGGTCAATGCGTTATCCGTGGTGAGTGATTTGATTCTAACAACATGATAGTGTCGTTGCTTTATCTAAATTCGAGTTTGTACAGTGGTCAACATACCATAGTTACTTTCACGCACCATACTAAAATGGGAGGGTTAGCGTCGGATTGACACGGGAACAGAGGAGGAATTTTTTTAACAGCACTTGTTAAACAAACTATGAAGTTGTATCATTTACACAAGTGGTACGACTGATAACTGAAAGAAATTAACACAGGTTGACATTTAACAAATATAATTCAGTGAGATTAATGAGGACAAAAAATAACAGAAAAACGCACTAATTGGTTGTGAAGTGATGTTGAGACATAACTTCTGGCCCTACAACAGGTTCTACAGAGTGTTACAAAAGGTACTGCCAAACTTTCAGGAAACATTCCTCACACACAAAGAAGGAAAATATGTAATGTGGACATGTGTCCGGAAACGCTTACTTTCCATGTTAGAGCTCATTTTATTACTTCTCTTCAAATCACATTAATCATGGAATGGAAACACACAGCAACAAAACGTACCAGCGTGACTTCAAACATTTTGTTACAGGAAATGTTCAAAATGTCCTCCGTTAGCGAGGATACATGCATCCACCATCCGTCGCATGGAATCCCTGATGCGCTGATGCAGCCCTGGAGGATGGCGTATTGTATCACAGCCGTCGACAATACGAGCACGAAGAGTCTCTACATTTGGTACCGGGGTTGCGTAGACAAGAGCTTTCAAATGCCCCCATAAATTAAAATCAAGAGGGTTGAGATCAGCAGAGCGTGGAGGCCATGGAATTGGTCCGCCTCTACCAATCCATCGGTCACCGAATCTGTTGTTGAGAAGCGTACGAACACTTCGACTGAAATGTGCAGGAGCTCCATCGTGCATGAACCACATGTTGTGTCGTACTTGTAAAGGCATATGTTCTAGCAGCACAGGTAGAGTATCACGTATGAAATCATGATAACGTGCTCCATTGAGCGTAGGTGGACGAAACTAAAATGAGCTCTAACATGGAAATTAAGCGTTTCCGGACACATGTCCACATAACATCTTTTCTTTATTTGTGTGTGAGGAATGTTTCCTGAAAGTTTGGCTGTACCTTTTTGTAACACCCTGTATAAGATAAGAATAAAAGATTAAGCAACACCTAGACACAGCACCACCTCCTGAAAATCGATGATATGTTTCAGACTATATCCGTGGAAATAAATACACTCAATAAAATGCGCAGGTTACGAACACCTAATACAATGACACTTCCGTAAATTTTTTATGTTTTATGAATTAGGTGCCCGTGATTTATCTAAATCGCTTAAAGCGGTAACTGGGCTGGTTCTCTTGGAAGAGCCTGGTCGATTTCCATTTCTATCGTTCTGCAAATGGAACTTTAGTTCCGAAATCACCTTTTTGTGTTGATAAGGATGTTCAATGGGGTCTGTCCTCTTTATGCTACTAGGGGGTTCCTTTATGGACGTTAGGTGTCAACCACAGCATATTCATCCGTGAAAAACCATATTCTGGTTGCACGAAGCTGCACATATAGTACTGCCGGCCTTCATGCTGTCGGGTTTGTCCCTAATCTTCTTTCCACATGTTATATTCCCTTGACGGATACAATGATATATACAGGAAGTGTGGACAAGTTCCAGACCATTGCAGCTCATTTAACTTCTGCATTATGCTCGTGAGATAACTTCGTTGATTCCCCGTATTGCTAACGTATTGTAAACAAGTCAGACATTATTTGGAGTTTGACAGTAAGAAGAACAGAAAATAACGAAGTAACACTTATTTTGGGTATACAATTTATGAGGAGCAAACGAGATTAAATTTGTACGTGACTGAGGGGTACACACTTGTAATTGGGAAGTGTTTTCCCAGGAGTGCAGCACTCTGTGGGGCAGAAACCAAGACACCGAGACGAGAGGAATGAAAAAGCTAAAATCATTTGAGATGTGGGCGTGGATGAGAGTGGAGAGGATAATCTGTAGGGAAAGAGTGACGAAGGAAGGGGAGTGCTGGAAACGGTTGGTGAGAGGAGAAGACTGCTGCAGATTACAAGAGAAAGGAAGAAATAGATGAGGCATTCGTTAACGCGGGAATGCTTGCTAACAGATGTTTTGGAAGATCTAGTTTGGGGGGGAGGCACAAGATGATAGACGACATCAAGGGAAGAGGAATTTATGCAGACCTGAAAAGGATGGCAGAAGACAGCGGAGCGTCGACAGTTACCACGTGGAAACCTCCCTGTGGGCAGAACAGTGATGATGATGATGATGATGATGATGTGTGTCCAGGATGCAGAACATAGTGCTCACACCTCTAGCAGCAACAACACCAACTAGGCATCGAATGAAATTGAACTTAAATGAGAGATACACCTACGTTGTTACATGCTGCTTCAAGTCCACGCTTGAGTTCATCAAGACTAGTGGCTTATAGGTGGCAACCCATCACAAGATGTTCTGAACTGATGAAACATCTGGAGAACGTGCTGGCCGGGACAACAGTCGTACACGCTAAGTATTGAGGTATGTCGAGAAAACGTGGGGACCGTGGTGTCTTGCGTTATCTGGCTGAAAGATAACTGACACCGGACTTCACCTGCACAAAAATGTGAGACCTGCTGTCAAAATCACTGGCTATGCGACAAAGACGTATCAATGATATTGTCGAAGGAGAGGTTCGATTTGTACATAACTTTCTTTCGGGAGGCCATAATACAAGTAGTATCTGGTCTATAAAATTAAGCAAGAAAACATTTTCTTAAAAAACTATAACATATATTCTCAACAGTATATATATTCTCTAAGAAATACCCAAATGCACATTTAAACATTCTTTTATTTGGCAATACGATTTTGCCGTTTGGGCTATTAAGGATAGAATTTAGTGCAAATTTTTTAAAGAAAATGTTGCCGTCGGTGTTTGGGTAATATTTTTTTTAGGCTAACGCGATTTCGGGCGACACAGGAAAATCCAAGTATATCTTGATCCATTGATTTTAATTCAATGTTATTTTTAATTATGTTTACCGCTCCACTGCCTTGCGAAATACTGAATATTGCAGCCCCAATGTTCTACCATTAAACTGGTTGAGATAGATAATCAGGCTATTATAGGATTGCTTATACACTGAAGAGCCAAAGAAACTGGTACACCTACCTAATATCGTGTAGGGCCCCCGAGAGCACAGAGAAGTGACGCAACACTACGTGAAATGGACTCCACTAATGTCTGGAGTAGTTCTGAAGGGAACTGACACCATGAACCCTGCAGGGCGGTCCATAAATCCGTAAGAGTACGAGGGGGCGGAAATCTCTTCTCAACAGCACGATGCAAGGCATCCCAGATATGCTCAATAATGTTAACGGCTGGGAAGTTTGGTGGCCAGCGAAAGTGTTTAATTTCAGAAGAGTGTTTCTAGAGCCACTCTGTAGCAGTTCTGGACGTATTAAGTGTCGCATTGTCCTGTTGGAATTGCCCAAGTCCGTCTGAATACACAATGAACATGAATGGATGCAGGTGATCAGACAGGATGCTTATGTACGTGTCACCTGTCGGAGTCGTATCTAGACGTATCCGGGGTCCCATATCACTCCAATCCAACTGCACACGCCCCACACCATTACAGAGCCTCCACCAGCTTTAAGAGTCCCCTGATAACATGCAGGTCCATGGAGTCATGAGGTTGTCTCCATACCCGTACACGTGCATCGGCGCAATACAATTTCAAACGAGGCTCGTCCAATCAGGCAACATGCTCCAGTCATCAACAGCCCAGGCGAGGCATAAAGCTTTGTGTCGTGCAGTCATCAAGGGTACAAGAATGGGCCTTCGGCTCCGAAAGTCCATATCGACGATGTTTTGTTGAATGATTCAGAAGCTGACAGTTGTTGATGGCTTAGCATTGAAATCTGCAGCAATCTGCGGAAGGGTTGCATTCTGTCATGTTAAACGTTTCTCTTCAGTCGTCGTTGGTCCCGTTCTTGCAGGATCTTTTTCAGGCCGCAGCGATGTCGGAGATTTGATGTTTTACTGGATTACTGATATTCACCGAACGCCCGTAAAACGGTCGTACGGGAAAATGCCCACTTCATCGCTATCTCGGGGATGCTGTGTCTCATCACTCGTGTGCCGACTATAACACCATGTTCAAACTCACTTAAATCTTGATAACCTGCCATTGTAGCAGCTGTAACCGATGCAACAACTGCGCCACACACTTGTTGTCTTATATAAAATGGTTCAAATGGCTCTGAGCACTATGGGACTTAACATCTATGGTCATCAGTCCCCTAGAACTTAGAAATACTTAAACCTAACTAACCTAAGGACATCACACAACACCCAGTCATCACGAGGCAGAGAAAATCCCTGACCCCGCCGTGAATCGAGCCCGGGAACCCGGGCGTGGGAAGCGAGAACGCTACCGCACGACCACGAGCTGCGGACTGTCTTACATAAGCGTTGCCGACCGCAGTCCCGTATTCCGCCTGTTTGTATACCTCTGCATTTGAATACGGATGCCTATACCAGTTTCCTAGACACTTCGACGTATATTTTTAACTTACCGTAAAGCTAGTGGATGAAGAAGAGTCGCTTTCTCTCATCGTTCTTGTTACAAACTTAATAATTAGAAATTATCACAACTGCACACACCAAAAAACGATAAACGGCAGCCTTGCATTAAATTCAACTGCAAGTAAGAACTGATGCGATTAATAAAACAACTGAGCTCAGGTAAAGCCAACAATGTACAGTAGTTTGCCTTGGCTAAATCAGAAACCCTTTTTCGTTGTATGACTGAAAATCAAAATATCTTTCAGTTTCACTACACGGCAGTTACGTTGTACACAATTTCATTTAGGTGGTAAAATGGGTCCGGAACCCCAAGACCCCCGCCTCCTTCCTTTGGCTACGACCTTGAACACGCACCAGAGGTTTTGTACACAATGGCATCACATATCACGATGCCAGGTGCTAGGTAGTATGACGACTATGAATGCAATCATTGTACGTGGTGCTGCTCAAAGCCTGCACACACAGGTACTTCCATCGTGATGCTGTATGCAGAACGTGGTGCAGTGTGGCCGCTGGGCCCAACACTGTCGGCGCAATTCTCTCTCCTGTCGCGTCTGGGAAAGCTCCAATAATGGTCGTCGTTTTGACAGTTCGTGTTGTCCAGATGTTGTCGTACGGCCTGAGCTGCGTGCAAGTGACGTGAATGTCAGATCCCCAGCGGCCGAGCTCACAATACGCCTGTCCTCACGTACGCTAGGTAATAGTTAGCCTCTCGAACACTTCGATTCCATATTCGCATGAAATTCGTGGGATCCGAGCCAGAGCGAGCAGCAATAGCGCCTAACGATAAACCGCAATTTCAATAGACTACGGTACTGCCACCGCTGAAATTCTGCACACCCAGGTGGTCGCCTCTCCTCCTTTTACGAGGCATAACAACGTCACCAAACAAACAAACATCAGAATGCAGTATCTGAATGAAAAACCCGCTGCCTAATTTTTCTTTAGCAGGGAATTCGGAAATTCCCGTTACAAACTTCTAGGACTTGTAGAGGTGGGTGAGTAGATTTTATTTTGAATAGCAACCCATGTCCGGAAACGTACCGTTTCAATTCAGATGTTTAAGTAATGCACGTCCGTTTGAGAAACTGAAATAGGGGTGACCGCAGGACAGTTGTTAGATATCAATTCGAAAGGAAACGTAACCTCACATCCATTTATCATTTATATTATCCCAAAACAAAAAGAGACCCAGCATACTGTACGTATAGGACAGTACTGATGGATTACAACAGCGACTCGATGTGGTGACCACGGAGTGTGTTGTACATACTGTACATCCCACCTATACTCTTCAATTTTCCGTGCCAGCAGTTCGTCCCTTCTACAGGAAAATCGTAAATTAAACTTCGCATACTACCCCACAAGAAGCAGTCCACAGTTTACCCTACTGCATACCAGGACATGCAACTCTGAGACGTTTCTCTGTCCTTCAGCAGACGTTGACGAGCTACACATCTGAATTGAAACCGTTGTAGAACGAAAAGGTACGTTTCCGGACATGGATCTCCTTCACAAGGCCTAGAATTTTGTAACGGGAGTTTCCTGACATCCTGTGTGCAGAATCTAGATGACGTTACTTCTACCGGTTTTGTGCGGTTGCACTGAATTGCTAGTTACTTGAATTTAATAGCAGAGGTGTACTTCATGCCAAACTGAAATTTTTTGCTTGCGTCTTCTCGGCCTAAAATTTTGGGTGTTCAGCAGTGCATTTTGCCTTTCCAGATACACTCCTGGAAATGGAAAAAAGAACACATTGACACCGGTGTGTCAGACCCACCATACTTGCTCCGGACACTGCGAGAGGGCTGTACAAGCAATGATCACACGCACGGCACAGCGGACACACCAGGAACCGCGGTGTTGGCCGTCGAATGGCGCTAGCTGCGCAGCATTTGTGCACCGCCGCCGTCAGTGTCAGCCAGTTTGCCGTGGCATACGGAGCTCCATCGCAGTCTTTAACACTGGTAGCATGCCGCGACAGCGTGGACGTGAACCGTATGTGCAGTTGACGGACTTTGAGCGAGGGCGTATAGTGGGCATGCGGGAGGCCGGGTGGACGTACCGCCGAATTGCTCAACACGTGGGGCGTGAGGTCTCCACAGTACATAGATGTTGTCGCCAGTGGTGGGCGGAAGGTGCACGTGCCCGTCGACCTGGGACCGGACCGCAGCGACGCACGGATGCACGCCAAGACCGTAGGATCCTACGCAGTGCCGTAGGGGACCGCACCGCCACTTCCCAGCAAATTAGGGACACTGTTGCTCCTGGGGTATCGGCGAGGACCATTCGCAACCGTCTCCATGAAGCTGGGCTACGGTCCCGCACACCGTTAGGCCATCTTCCGCTCACGCCCCAACATCGTGCAGCCCGCCTCCAGTGGTGTCGCGACAGGCGTGAATGGAGGGACGAATGGAGACGTGGCGTCTTCAGCGATGAGAGTCGCTTCTGCCTTGGTGCCAATGATGGTCGTATGCGTGTTTGGCGCCATGTAGGTGAGCGCCACAATCAGGACTGCATACGACCGAGGCACACAGGACCAACACCCGGCATCATGGTGTGGGGAGCGATCTCCTACACTGGCCGTACACCACTGATGATCGTCGAGGGGACACTGAATAGTGCACGGTACATCCAAACCGTCATCGAACCCATCGTTCTACCATTCCTAGACCGGCAAGGGAACTTGCTGTTACAACAGGACAATGCACGTCCGCATGTATCCCGTGCCACCCAACGTGCTCTAGAAGGTGTAAGTCAACTACCCTGGCCAGCAAGATCTCCGGATCTGTCCCCCATTGAGCATGTTTGGGACTGGATGAAGCGTCGTCTCACGCGGTCTGCACGTCCAGCACGAACGCTGGTCCAACTGAGGCGCCAGGTGGAAATGGCATGGCAAGCCGTTCCACAGGACTACATCCAGCATCTCTACGATCGTCCCCATGGGAGAATAGCAGCCTGCATTGCTGCGAAAGGTGGATATACACTGTACTAGTGCCGACATTGTGCATGCTCTGTTGCCTGTGTCTATGTGCCTGTGGTTCTGTCAGTGTGATCATGTGATGTATCTGACCCCAGGAATGTGTCAATAAAGTTTCCCCTTCCTGGGACAATGAACTCACGGTGTTCTTATTTCAATTTCCAGGAGTGTACGTCTGTTCTCAATGACGATTCCAAGGCAGTACGATTCTAGTAGATTACCAAGGATTCGGCGATTTTTCGTAGTTTTACATGAGTGTCAGTTCACCACGGGTACAGACATTTTCAGTTCGATTTAAATAAATCGAACGGGAGACCTCAGCAGCCGAAGTTTGTTGGCGTCGCGTCGTTATAAAGGGAGGCGGCAGGGAATATTTACCTGTGACTTGGGTGGGCTTCACAAGACGGCGCCTGGTGCGTCCCTAACGGTAAACGGTCGATGCCATCTGAAGGACTTATAACGCAGTGGTGCGGCGTGCCGTCCTTACAGCGGGCGCGCGCAGCATTAAATATGTCGCTTAGCGCGCTATGATGTATGGCCGAGCCGCGCCTGCTTAGCATACCTGGCCGGAACCGCCATATTTGCTTTCCAGCGGCCGGCTGCTCCTACACTGTCAATCGGCTGCAACGAGGATTCCTATCAAACAGCGAGGCACCCGCACGTCCTCCTTCCTTCCCTTTCCCCCCCCCCCCCTCCCCCTCTCTTTCGCTGGTACTTCTCCAAACAGAGTTAATATCGACAGCCTTTTCTTTTTTCTGTCGCTTACTACTTGTTGTTTCGAAACTTGACTGCCGAGTTCGTAACTTCCGTCTTCATTTTTCTTTTCCTTCCTTTTCTACCGTCCACTTGGGCATGGCGCGACCCTCTTCATCAGTATTCGTTTCTCTTTGCAGCCAGGTGGACGGTGTTGTCAAACTGGATGGCAACTCCAGGTGCAGGCGGACCCATTGCTGCCTTATCTTATCGCGACCAAGGGCCTCATCATACCCAATAGGGGCAAGAAACACAAAAAGACAAATTGCTGACAGAAAGTGCGCCGATCAAAATATACGCTGAAAGAAAGCAGCATCATCCATATCACGTTTTATATATCCTAGCTTTTGCAGACTGAATGTAGCCAAATGACGCAAAAATTGCTATTTATCAAACAGAGAAGTTAAGAAAAATCATTGATAACGGCTTAGATAACCTTTTGAGTGAAGCAATTTACCAATATTAGTCTATTTATCAAAATTCTCGACAAAATGCAGATACGTTAACTAAACTATCTTGAGGAGATAATCGAGAAACAGGTCTGACAATGATTTACTTCGCCGGCCGTTGTGGCCGAGCGGTTCTAGGTGGTTCAGTCCGGAACCGCGCTGCTGCTACGGTCGCAGGTTCAAATCCTGCCTCGGGCATGGATGCGTGTGCTGTTCTTAGGTTAGTTATGTTTAAGTAGTTCAAAATGGTTGAAATGGCTCTGAGCACTATGGGACTTAACATCTTAGGTTATCAGTTCCCTAGAACTTAGAACTACTTAAACCTAACTAATCTAAGGACATCACACACATCCATGCCCGAGGAGGATTCGAACCTGCGACCGTAGCAGTCCCACGGTTCCGGACTGCAGCGCCTAGAACCGCACGACCACCGCGGCTGTCTAAGTAGTTCTAAGTGTAGGGGCTGATGACCTCATATGTTAAGTCCCATAGTGCTCAGAGCCATTTGATCTATGTTTTCCTTTATTTCGGTAGGGAACACCAAAACCCTAATCGGTCTACCAGACTTCGCTAATGATCTTACAACAAGATTACGTCTCCCATAGCACCAACTTGCATGTCTAAGAATCATTTACGATATTACTAGGCATTTTTGAAACCAAAACACTATTCTCCAATGTCAACAGAGGACCTGGAAAAAAAAAGAGAGGGAGAGAGAGAGAGAGAGAGAGGGCCAATTCATTAAAGGAGTTTTAGGGACTAGTTACAAGAACAACTTCCAGAAAAGTATCTCCACCAAATAAGTCTGCTGCAAAAGCGATTAAACTATGTGAAAAAAAATTACTGTGGCTGAAATGGCTGAGTGGAAGCAGGTTGTTTAAGTAGGTCTTCGCTTTTGATGCAGAACAGAAACATATGGTACTCTGGCCTTCCAGCACCTAAGAAGACCTTCGTGAATGGAAATCATATCAGAAGACGCCTCCAATGAAGTTCTCTTCCGAAAAGAGATAGTGACCAGCCGTATAAATCAAGTTCAAAGAAACGCAAACAGGATCTCGCGCAAGGAATTACGCAATTTTGGGAGCAAAAGGAAGCAAATAACTTTGCCAGATACAAAAAGCCTTAACACATCAGCGTGAGCGTAACAATTTATGGTATACATTAATCCAAATTATAAATGGATAACGCTCGAATGTTAGTTTGTGCTATGCCAAAACAACATTTTAATGCGAGTACAGTCTTTTATTTGGATACCATGATCGAGTGGACGATTGTGGGTTGCCGATGACTGTGTTGTGGTGTAAGCCCCAGAGACACATGAATATCACACAGTCCAGAGAGACGTAGATCAAGATGAGAAAAGATAAACTGAGAATGTGAATACAGAAAATAAAACCACTACAGCAAAACGTTAATGAAACTATAACACTTCCCTACCTATTTTCGCTACGGTAAGAACTTTAATGGATATCAGACATATATGGATACGGATAACACTTTTTACTGCATATTTTATATGGAGATCTGCCTCAGATTTTGTGTGTTTTAGTTTCTTAGTTTACATGGGAAAGGATAAATCTGAAACAAGAGTAGTTTATTAAGTTAATTGATACTTATCACATCAACAGTAATGGGTGCTTCAACAAAGCCTTGATGCAACAATACTTCGTTAGGATCCACTTTAATTTCGCATTTACATTGTTATTTACCATTCCATAGCTTTTTCATGGGAATGCCAAAGTGCTACCAGTTCAGAAAGGTCTGGATCTTAGTAATAATTCGGTCTGAGTAACTGAGCTTCGCACAAGTTACAGCGATTTGATGATTCTTGTGTCATCACGCGCCTCTAAAAGCAATAATCCCAGCACTTGCTTTGGTAGGTTTTGTCAGCGATAAAGTTCAGCAAATTAGTAAACACACTGCACATCTGGCGCATCTTTATAACATTTCGTATTCTAATCAGTGCTCACCGAGATTGTAGCGCATTACTAGCGGCAGTATCTAGGCAGTATTGCGCAA
The DNA here is from genome assembly GCF_021461385.2 of Schistocerca piceifrons. NCBI lineage: Eukaryota > Metazoa > Arthropoda > Insecta > Orthoptera > Acrididae > Schistocerca > Schistocerca piceifrons. Next base: position 556,734,424 of record NC_060149.1, read on the forward strand.
TAGCAGGATATAGCCCCCTGCCGCTTATGACGTGCGCAGCACCAGATATTACAGAGAATCAGCGATTGGACTACCTTGATTCGACTATCGATGTTAGTAACCCTGCAAACCATTCGAACTTAACAGTGCTCTACATGCCACGTCAGTTTCCTCCGAAGCTAAGGCCGTTAATTTGTGCTAGTAGGGTGGCATTCTACCCAGTTCGAATTCTCGTGGTGACAAAAATTTTCAGTCTCAGCACTTGGCTATCACGAGGTGGATAAATGTTGGTGAGCATTTCCTGATATCTGGCAGTGATCACAATGCTATCCACAACGACTGAGGGCATCAGTGCGCGTGACAAATTTCACAATCATTGGTACGTGCAGTGGCAGTATTCAGATTAATAACTCTCGTTTTGCTATCACAAGGATGGAGGCTATGTGCTAGCATTGGGATGTACCATCGACCTTCGTTTCACTCCGATAAGGATCCATAGTAATTCAGACACCAGGCTACTGATGTCAGTCAGTGACTGTATTATCAGTCTCATTAGTAACATTTCATTTAAATTCTCGCTACGGTCGCAGGTTCGAATCCTGCCTCGGGCATGGATGTTTGTGATGTCCTTAGGTTAGTTAGGTTTAACTAGTTCTAAGTTCTAGGGGACTAATGACCTCAGCAGTTGAGTCCCATAGTGCTCAGAGCCATTCGAACCATTTAAATTCTCACAGATTTAGTTGAACTTTTTATTGGAAAAACTGTTCAGAATTTTTAGTAGGATCGACTAAAGAAAACACTTCAAATATATGTTGTACCTGAAACAAGGAAGGAAAGAGACTAGACTTCGTGCTCCAGTGGCTAATTACAGTGTAAATAATTTTGTTGCATGTGCTCATCTCGAACACATGTTTCACAAAAGCGAACAATATGCTCATATGCTACCTTCAGATGCTTCTTTCATTCAGTTCACTTTCTTCACTGTCTAACTTAGCGGGAAGGTGGTCATGCCAAATGCCAACTCACTCACTCACTCTCTCGCTCTCTCCATCTCTCTGTCTCCCTCTCTCTCTTTCTCTCTCTCTCTCTCTCTCTCTCTCACACACACACACACACACACACACACACACACACACACACACACACTACCTCAACTAGGTCAGAGACCAAGTAACAGGGGTGTAAGTGGCTTTGTAAACTCACAGCGGTGCAGCTGATTGATGCACTGTCGTGTAGCTCCGTGTAACGCTCCCTAACTTCCAGGAAACACAAAGTCTAGTTTATGGGGGGAGCCGACAACGATAGCGATACTGCTGCTTGAGAGAAATGTTCATTCAGTGGGTAAAATTCCACGAAGTACCCTACAAACCCGACAATACATGCAAGCACAAACTGGCATCTAAGTTATCAAGGAAACAATTTATAGCATACTAAGTTAAAGCGTTCTTGTGTCCAGGTGTGTGAGTTCGTCGAAATGGTACAACTTATGGACGTGTATCACTCCATTTTTGTGTCAAACGTTTTATGGAAAATTTGGAAATTTGTGGTAAGGTCTTATGGGACCAAACTGCTGAGGCCATCGGTCCCTAAGCTTACGCACTATTTAATCTAATTTAAACTAACTTACGCTAAGGTCAACACACACACCCATGCCCGAGGGAGGACTCGAACCTCCGACGGGGGTAGCTGCGCGGACCGTAACAAGGTGCGTCAGACCGCGCGGCTACCCCACGCGGCCAAACGTTTTATGTGTTCAACTTGCCAGGACAAACAGTGACACCATACACACATCCAACCATTAAATTTCAACACCAGGAAGGATAATAAATAATGTGAGTTTACGTACTTTGCGTATGTCGTGTAGTAGGAGGAATATATGATTAATTTTGCGAGTTATTTGGGGATAAACAAAAATGGTTCAAACGGCTCTGAGCACTATGGGAAATCTGAAGTCATCAGTCCCCTAGAACTTAGAACTACTTAAACCTAACTAACCTAAGGGCATCACACACATCGATGCCCGAGGCAGGATTCGAACCTGCGACCGTAGCGGTCACGCGGTTCCAGACTGAAGCGCCTAGAACCGCTCGGCCACATCGGCCAGCGGGGTAAACAGGAAGTAAAACTTTTCTGTACGATTTCGAACACAATCCTAAGGAGAAGTGGACTGCAGACTGGTATGGCAATAGTCGTCGTAGGAAAACTTGGCAGGAGTAGATACGATTAGCGAATTAGTTAACACAACAAGCAAAATATTTACTAAACTTGTATTTCTCCAAGGAAACAAAGACATTAAAACAATTTAGTGAGAAACAGTCCAGCTATTACAACATCAGCAACGATGGAGTCGAGGGAGTGAGTAGGCGTCTTCTGCGTAGCGTCCTGAAGCGTAGTGCCTCCAAGAGGGAGTGAGGCTGAGCGGCTGAAGCAGGCCGCCCTATATTGCGCCGGCAGAGAGGACTCATGCTAGAGAGACGCTGGAGGCGTGGCACAGCAGGCGTGTTCCATTGGGTCTGCTGGATCCCGCACGACCGCTATCTGCGCTGGACGGAAATTTGCAATTCCATTGCCAGCTGTGATAAGCCGTAGGGTGGTATCAATACGTGATAAACAGAAACTTACACTGCTGCCACATCTGGCAGCAACAAGCAATGGCTCTAACCTGGCTGTCCGTCGAGTCAAACTGGGCCAGAATGAAAGATACGGGTATATCAGTCAATGCGCCCTCGGCTCAGTTAGTAGCATTGGTTGACGATTGATGGTGTGCCAGTCTCTCGACAACCCACGTCCCAACGTTGTCGTTGGAGACAAACGTAAAGAATCTAATACCCTCTGTATCGATGTGTGTCTGGATGGCGGAGCTGACCAGAGTGGCCGACCATTACAGTCTGGAACAGCGCGACCGCTACGGTCGTAGGTTCGAATCCTGCCTCGGGCATGGATGTGTGTGATGTACTTAGGTTAGTCAGGTTTAAGTAGTTCTAAGTTCTAGGGGACTGATGACCACAGCAGTTAAGTCCCATAGTGCTCAGAGCCATTTGAACCATTTGATGGCGGAGCAATATACTGTCTTGTGTTATCTTGTTGAAAAATAACGTCACCGAGTTCTCAAAGAAATTGCACAGAAACTGGCCTTAATAAGTAATAAATGAAACGCCTACTATCCAAATTTCCAGCGATGTGATCCACGGGCGACCGTGTTGAATGTCTAACTGCACTCTGTATCATCATGCTCGGTGTTAGGCGCATATGACAACAATGAGTGTTACCTGGCTTCGCTTCTTCCCCTCGGAACCTTCCAGATGAATATGTCCATCATAGTGCTCTACGTAGAACAACGATTCATCTGAATAGATGACATGGTGCCACTGTTGTACCCAATGTTGTCACTGTGTGCACAACTGTTGACTGTCTCTCTGTCTTCCTGCATCGTTGGAAGCCACAACAGTGGTCTTTGTGCTACCAGTTCTTGGTACTCCAAACGCCATTGGGTTATCCTTATAGATAGTTGTCTTGCTGCAAACAACCTCATCTCCTGACTCAAGGTACGTCAGTGGCTGTACAATTCTGCACGGCCGAGCGAACAACATATCTGTCCTCTCGGGCGCTGGATGTGAGACGCCGCTAAAAGCATGCATAGTGTTAGGTATGGCCGTCCTCAACCTATCGATACCGCTCTCGCGTGACAACCGTACGATCCCGACGGATGAGAGAAGCATTATCGGAAGGAAATACCGCAGAAGACGTTCGATGGCACTTCTATTAAGTTCTTTGCATGGTTAACCTGAAACGCTAAATATTTTTATATCCAACCAAGTAGTACATTTCCTGTCCTTCTGACATCTTTTGCACGACGCTTTCCTAGCAGTGTAACTGACGCCATGCCTAAGACGGTGTCGCACAATTTTATTATTTGTATCTATGGGCTTGTTACAACATTGCACTAAGGTAACAAAACTATTGGGATGCTTCCTAATATCGTGTCAGCCCACCTTTTTCTTGGTCTCGTGCAGCAACTCGACGTGGCTGGACTCACCAAGTCATTCCAAGTCGCCTGCGGAAAAATTGAACCATGCTGCCTCTACAGCCATCCATAATTGCGAAAGTGTTGCCCGTGCAAGATCTTGTGCACTAACCAATCTCTCGATTATGTCCCGTAAATGTTCTATGGGATTCATGTCCTGAGGTCTGGGTGGCCAAATAATTCGCTCTGACTGTCCAGAATGTTCTTCAAACCAGTCGGGAACAATAGTGACCCGCTGACATGGTACATAGACACCCAAATAAATGAAATGCCTCCAAATAGTCTCCAAGTAGCCGAATATAACCATTTACAAACCAATGATCGTTTCAGTTCGATCAGAGGTCCCAGTCCATTCCACATAAACACAGCCCACACCGTTGCTCAGCAACCACCGGTTTGCATAGAGCCTTGTTCACAACTGAAGTCCACGGCTTCGCAAGGGCTAACATCAGCTCATAACAACTGAAATCTGGACTCATCTGATCAAGCCACGGTTTTTCAGTCGTTTAGCGTCCAATCGATACAGTTACGAGCCTAGGAGAGGCGCTGCACGCGATGTCGTCGCGTCGATCGTCTGCTACCGTAGCCATTTAACTCCAAATTCCGTCACACTGTCCAAAGCGGTAAGTTCATCGTACGTCCCACATTGATTTCTACGGTTATTTCACGCAGTGTCGCTTGTCTGTTAGCAGTGGCAACTGTACGCAAACGCACCTGCCCTTGGTTGTTAAAGTGAAGGCTGTCGGCCACTCCGTTGGCCGTGGTGAGAGATAATATCCGAAATGTGGTACTCTCCGCACACTCTTGACACTGTGGATCTCTGAATATTGAATTCCCTAACGATTTCCTAAATGGAACGTCTCCATGCGACTATCATGCCTCGTTCAAAGTGTGTTAATTGCAGTCGTGAGTCCACATTAGCCGAACACCTTTCCACATGAATCACCAATGCACTGTTCTCTTATACCTTGCGTGCGCGGTACTGCCGTCATCTGTCAATGTCCACATCGCTGTCTCGTGACTTTCTTCACGCAGCAACCATCAACAGGGGTGTTATGAAACGTGGAATGTTCAAGTGTACAGAAAACACACATAAATTCCATGCGAAAAAAGAAATGAGAAGGACAAAGAAAGAGTGATGGATGACTAATTGTACTACTCGGTAATGACAAGATTTACTAGTGGCTGACCGCAAGACCGCTGCGGTCACGGGTTCGAATGCTGCCTCGGGCATGGATGTTTGTGATGTCCTTAGGTTAGTTAGGTTTAAGTAGTTCTAAGTTCTTGGGGACTAATGACCTCAGCAGTTGAGTCCCATAGTGCTCAGAGCCATTTCAACCATTTTTGAACTAGTGGCTGTCTCGCTTTCTTCTATGGGTATTGTCCGTCACATTTTAGGAATAATGTGCTTTCAAGATTTTAGGACAAGTATTCATAAATGTATGAATAAGGTTTCTCTTCATTATGACATCTATTAAATTTTCTTGCCGTTCCATCACGGATGGAGCTTCGGAAGAATGATCGACTACACAAACAGGAAACAAAACAAACGAGATTGAACACATACACGATGGTCTATTTGTTGTGGTACATTAGTACGCAGCTTTTTTTTTTTTTACTGTGGACCAGGTAGTTATGCCTAGAAAGTCTCATCAGTATCGGTAAACTCGGTGAATGTAGACGACCAATTTACTACATATGTGTTTTCGCAATAGCACTAACAATGTCGTGAGCCAAGTTTGAAGCAAAGAAAATGAGAATGATGATTCAAATTTAATGTACGTACCATATCTGATCAGTTAATAATGTCCCCCTTCAAATCAGGGTCCAACGAATTCCACGCACGTCTGGGTTCGATCATTCCACTACCAAAAATATTCATGTGCTTTTCGGCAAGCTTGAGCATGAGTTCAACCTTTTCTAGTTCCAAGTGTTCGCCTGTAGATTACTGTCAACGAGTTGATCGATTCTGATGAAACTAGTCACAGCGTAAGGACACAGTGTTACTCATTTGTCACGACGGAGAGTTCCTTCGTAACGAGAATAGTCTCCTTTTTTTGGCCAGACCTTATAATGTTCGAAACAACGACTTCAGCTTGACTCATTAAGCTGCGTGGATGTGTGCACCGAAAATTCGGATCAGAATATTCTGACCTTGCTGCAGCAGCCTGGGGCGTTAACGCCGGACATTATGAACGCTGATGTGCGCTGGTAAGTGGATTTTAATGCCACGGTGCACCGAGAATCGTGACGCTCCGTGTTCTTTGCTATATGAAGGCCTACCGTATACCGTTGTAGAAAACTTTTAAGGGAAATTTCTCTTCGTAGTTGCAATACAGCGCTGAGTTGTCACGCATACCTGTTAATTCTAACGACTTCCACAGCCAATTATTGGTAAACTGAACAGTAAAAAAGTACGCAAGGTTTAGATGGCTGAAATAAATGGTGATATACCGGATCTACACAAGGAGTTGAAACAAAAATGAATTATCAAATCTGTTATCTGAATCCGTAAGGGAAAGTTAGGCTCAAATATTGTTATTATTGCTTTAAGAACGACAAGGCGATTAGAGACTGAGCAAAGGAACGCTTTAGAGAAAGAAATCGGCAGTGCTGAACTTACGGATTCATCCCTTTATTCGCCCTAAGCGATTTAGACAAATCACAGAAAATCGTTATCTGGATGACCTGACTTGGATTTGAACCGTCATCCTCCCTAACTCGAATCCAGTAACTCGCCTCGCTCGCTGTCATTGGCGAGCTCGATAACTTACACTTGTCTGGACCGCTGTAGTCGGAGGTAACCTGTTCGAATCCTGGTAGTGGAAGAAATTTTCATCGTTGATGTACAGCCCCGATTACCAGATTTTTTGCCAGTCTCTTGGGTTTAAGAGTAAAACACTCTGCAGCGTCTCAGGGAGAACAAGCATATGACTCTGTTGATGCTAATGCGCCCATAGAATGCGGAAGTCTCTGTCTATCATCATTAAAGTTAACCACTTAGTTGCTGTGGGCTTGTATACATGTCCTACCAAGCCGTTCCCCTGGTGTTATGGACGTCTGTATGCGCGCCGCTTGGATTTTCCTACAGTGCTATGAATGCCTGAATGCGTCCTGAGCTAGCAATCCGTCACTGCTGCTATGAATAAAGAAGTTTCGAGTATTTATCCTACAACGTATATGCCTGACTGTTTTCAAAAAAATTCTTTTCTGTATCTTGACTCGTTTATGAGATATGACGAGTTTTCATGACCACCTGATACGCGATGTGCTAGGGCGTGAATGGGCGGGTCGCGCGCAACTGTCTTTGGATTTAAATCCCATTAATCTGAGAACGAAAAGAAATAGTCTTTTGCTCTCAGTTTTATATAAAATTTCTATATATGACCTACATTTCATTCCTTGCAATGTATGAGTTTAAATCAACCACATGCAAAGTTTACGCAATAAGTTTTTATCTCTGCGACCTCTCTAAAATTGCGTGCAGTGTTTTACGTAATTTAATGCAGCGCGGTAAATATTACAGATAACTAAACGAAATTTATTTCTTTTTCGAGTGAAGATATAAGTCTGTAAGAGGTGCAAGAAATAAATTTTTTCACGTAATAGTTTTCTAAAAATCGAATGATAAGTATTTCATACCGGCTGGAACGCCGTCTGTTAGTACTAACACCAGCAGTTGGCGAGCAGTGCGGCCATAACAAAAGCCTTTCAGCAAAGACCGGTGCTGTAGTAGTGAAATGGTTGGTAGCACAAACATAACACTAAAGTCTTTACGAACTCATCACAGTCACCTACACTACACTAAAACACCTGTGATAGAGCACTCACTAGGGTGGCTTTCATTTATCAAGTTTGATTTTTTTCTCTCACCTACCTCCTAGTTTGGTTCAGTTGCACAGAAAATGCACTGTGTGTAATTTAGGGTACACAGTAAAAGAGGAGGTCATATGCTTAGGCCCCTAATTCTGAAAAGAAAAGGAAAATGTAATTTAGTCTTTATCTGAAATGTATTAAACTGAAGTGGCTGAGTAACTAACTGCTTCCAAGTTAATAATTAAATTCGTTGTACTCAGTACTACTAATTCCAACGTTCTTGAAGCTAATAAGATGACAAAATCAACTTTCTGTTATAAATCTGTATTCTTTGAGAGTCGGAAATTGTAGGTCCTAAGCGAAAACCGTTCTGACGCCTCTGACAGTGGAATGCATGTACTGGTACTACAGTTGCTAAGATTGTAGTGTATGCAGCTTTCAGAGATGGTAATATCGAATAAAACAAGGGAAATATGTCCAGTAAACATGCGCTCTAAAATGCATACCTAAGCAGCTATGCCAGCCGAAGTGGCCCAGCAGTTCTAGGCGCTACAGTCTGGAACCGCGCAACTATCAGACTTGGACTATCAGACCAATTGTGTGATTGGATTGAAGAGTTCCTAGATAACAGAACGCAGCATGTCATTCTCAATGGAGAGAGATCTTCCGAAGTAAGAGTGATTTCAGGTGTGCCGCAGAGGAGTGTCATAGGACCGTTGCAATTCACAATATACATAAATGACCTTGTGGATGACATCGGAAGTTCACTGAGGCTCTTTGCAGATGATGCTGTGGTGTATCGAGAGGTTGTAACAATGGAAAATTGTACTGAAATGCAGGAGGATCTGCAGCGAATTGACGCATGGTGCAGGGAATGGCAATTGAATCTCAATGTAGACAAGTGTAATGTGCTGCGAATACATAGAAAGATAGATCCCTTATCATTTAGCTACAAAATAGCAGGTCAGCAACTGGAAGCAGTTAATTCCATAAATTATCTGGGAGTACGCATTAGGAATGATTTAAAATGGAATGATCATATAAAGTTGATCGTTGGTAAAGCAGATGCGAGAGTGAGACTCATTGGAAGAATCCTAAGGAAATACAATCGGAAAACAAAGGAAGTAGGTTACAGTACGCTTGTTCGCCCACTGCTTGAATACTGCTCAGCAGTGTGGGATCCGTACCAGATAGGGTTGACAGAAGAGATAGAGAAGATCCAACGGAGAGCAGCGCGCTTCGTTATAGGATCATTTAGTAATCGCGAAAGCGTTACGGAGATGACAGATAAATTCCAGTGGAAGACTCTGCAGGAGAGACGCTCAGTAGCTGGGTGCGGGCTTTTGTTAAAGTTTCGAGAACATACCTTCACCGAAGAGTGAAGCAGTATGTTGCTCCCTCCAACGTATATCTCGCGAAGAGACCATGAGGATAAAATCAGAGAGATTAGAGCCAACACAGAAGCGTACCGACAATCTTTCTTTCCAAGAACAATACGAGACCGGAACAGAAGGGAGAACCGGTAGAGGTACTCAAGGTACCCCTCGCCACACACCGTCGGGTGGCTTGCAGAGTACGGATGTAGATGTAGATGTAGACCGCTACGGTCGCAGGTTCGAATCCTGCCTCGGGCATGGATGTGTGTAATGTCCTTAGGTTAGTTAGGCTTAAGTAGTTCTAAGTTCTAGGGGACTAATGACCTCAGAAGTTAAATCCCATAGTTCTCAGAACCCTTTGAACCATAAGCAGCTATGGGCACTTGTTCATCTTCGCTGATGTGAAACACATCTCCTCTATTGAACAAGTGCTTATAACTCTTTGGGTATGCACTTTACAGCCTATGTTTACTGGAAATTTTTTCTTGTTTTGGTCCATACTGCCACCTCGGAAAGTTGTCTACCCTACAATCGCAGCAACAATAGTACCTGTATATCTATTCCACTGTCAGAGGCGTCAGAACTGTGTTCGCTTGTAGTTTTCGCCTCGTTCATTTCTGCTTCAGTGACCCTATGCTCAAATCAATACATTTATCCTTGTCCATAACTCTAAAAGGTTTGTAACATCATCACGGGATCATCCTATATATAAATTTACAGGCGTCGCTCTGTATCGTTCCCGGACATGGGTTCTTGTTTAAAATGTTACGTACTCACTCCACTCTACAAGTCCTAGATGTCTGAAACGGGAATTTCCGAATATCTCGTGTAGACCCTGTTCTAAGTGACCTTAACCCTTTGAGCACTGCATGGAACCACTATTTCATTAATATTTTTAGTTGCAGTGCCTTTATCATGAAATGAAATCACCGATGTTGTTGTAAGACAGAGACATCTAGCCGTGCGCTGAGGTACTTCTACGAATGCAGTTCATTGTAGTAGTCACAACGTTAAAATTAACAGTAGGCGAACATATTGTGACAACGGTTATAGTGACCATATTGAGGATATCATTGACAGTGAAAGTAAGTATACCTAAAGCTATTGTAACATAAATTTGAGTTTGTTCTACTGCTTTTATGGACACAGTGGGGCAGTATGTAGATTTGACACAAAATTAAAAATTTTTGGCCTATTTTTGCTTGCTATTTAGGACTACTGTCTTTTAGGCCTTACGATTTCAGGGAAGTTTCTAGATGTAGAACTGTGTCTAGGAAAAATGCTAATTTTGCTTTCAAATATACCACATAATACGATGGATTGTTGGATACTGTTTGGTCCTAGTGGTTCCAAAGTGAAACAACTACCTTAAAACAATTGATTGTTTACTTTTTGCCAATTTCTTCTTGTTTTCTTTGCTTACAGTGATGATAAAGGTTACCTGTGCGAAAAATTTTAAAATTATTATATTTTTCGTGTTGCTGGGACTCAAAGGTTAAGTTACAACACTCTGAAGACTGTCGATCAAGAACTGTACCAAACAGAATCAAACTTTTATTTCACCTTATACTCTTGGTGCCTTCTTTATGTAACACACTACAAAAATAGTGCTTATAAGTTTATAAAATAAAAGAAATACTGTCTCTGATGATTTTATCTGCGAGACAGACAGAGAGAGAGAGAGAGAGAGAGAGAGAGAGAGAGAAAGAGAGATCGTTACGGTTAGCACAGTTAGCAGTATCCGTATCATGAATCCTAGAGAATTCTCAGTGATTTCCTACTCGCGGGATAGTGGAGACACGCATGTCGACTGTGGACATGAGAGTGAGATCTGCTGGTGGTAACCGTGGGACCACCGGGCAGGCGCCATCTGTTTCTGGAAACTGAAACCCGCCGCGTCGGGGAGAGGCGTACGGAGCATGCAAAGCCGCCGCGTGGGATCTGTGTGGGGGTCCCATCATATGTGAAGCTAAGGCAACGTCATGTTTGTTCGGAGAGACAAAGAACCAGTCATTTCGATATCTGGCGCAAGTGCTGCATATATTGGCTGGAAAATATTACTTACTGCAGCAGCTACAACGTGTCAATCGATATAGTCCTCATGAACTTCGTAGATCAGTTACCTTGTTTTTGCTGGAGTTACTGCTGTGTTGATATGTCGCCTTCTTCTCTCTCTCTCTCTCTCTCTCTCTCTCTCTCTCTCTCTCTCTCACACACACACACACACACACACACACACACATGGATGTCCGGCACATAGCTCACGTGCGGTTGAAGCGGTATTGAATAGTATATTTCATGACAGGCACGTTCACGAGATCTGACGTCCCCGGATTTCTTTCCGTGGGGAAAATTGAAGGATATTTGCTATCGTGATCCACCGACAACGCCTGACAACATGCGTCTGCGCATTGTCAATGCGTGTGCGAACATTACGGAAGGAGAACTACTCGCTTTTGAGAGGAATGTCGTTACACGTATTGCCAAATGTATTGATGTTGACGGACATCATTTTGAGCATTTATTGCATTAATTTAGTATTTACAGGTAATCACGCTGTAACAGCATGCGTTCTCAGAAATGGTAAGTTCACAAAGGTACATGTATCACATTGGAAAACCGAAATAAAATGCTCAAGCGTACCTACGTTCTGTATTTTAATTTAAAAAACCTACCTGTTACCAACTGTTCGTCTAATATTGTGAGCAATATTTTTGTGACTATTACAGCGCCATCTATCACAAAGCGAAAAAAGTGGTCCAACCAAAACATTCATATTTGTTTACCTACTGCACGAATATGAAATTAAAAAAGGGGGGTTGCTATTTAAAAAAACGCAGTTGATATCCGTTTGACCTATGGCAGCGCCATCTAGCGGGCCAACCATAGAGCCATCTGGTTTCCCCCTTCAAGCCAGACAGGGTTCGTTCTTTGTAGTTTTTTCGTTTGACGCTTATTTCGTGAGATATTTGGCCAGGTCACGATCAGTGGACCACCCTGTATATATGATATTAAGGAATATAAGAGAAAAATCACGATATCACAGAAAAATGTGCTAGAAAGCAGAGATTAAAATTTTAAATTTCGTATGTCTGCCTTCAGCGATTCTGGTAAAATAACTGGCATATGTTTTTGTGATGTGGCGAATCCGACACTGAAGCCTAAACGATTGCATTATTCGTCATAAGAGTCAGAAAGCTCAAGAGCTGTTCTGAGCCGAATTAGCAGTGTTGTTAATGGAACCTCCATCCAGAGTAGTAGTAACAGTAGTAGTAGTAGTCGTCGTAGTCGTCGTAGTAGTCGTAGTAATAGTGCTACGAATAAATAAGGCCGTAATGGTGTACAGACCATAAGCTCCGGCAGAAGCTCGTCCGGTTCTCGTGATAGGTTCCTACACTTACGTCAGAAAGCTTGGCTTCCGCTGCGCAGACTCAACTTTGCGCCGACCTCCTCGGACAACAAAGGCGGCGCATAGCTTCCAGGAAATTTGAAACGAGCATCGACCCACGCGCTGAACCTCGCGTCTCAGCACCCCGCTGCGATTTCTCCTCGCCTTGTCTTGTATTAAGTGAGGTCGTCCCATCACTTTCATGTTTCGTCAGGTCTATCAACTGCTTGTGTAACCACCTCACGTCACCCTGTATTGTGTCTAGCAGATACTAAGAGCATGGACCAACATTATCCAGTTTCGGTACCTACCCCTCATTGGAGCTGATGGTGCGGTTGAAACCTCTGTCATTTATTTTGCGAGCAAACTATTAATCGCAGTCGCTACTTGTTTTCCTTGAAAGACGATTTCTGAATGTGAAATATTTTATCACCTCATTCGCGTATGAGCCGTGTCACATGGTTTATATTTATTTTTTATGATACCGAAATTAACGGTAAACAAATACATAATATATCAAGTTATCAACAAAACTACGTTTAAGGACCCTTCGGATTTTAAAGCGGAATTTCAGTGTGGTCCCGTGCAAATACAGAGTAGATCTAACTTCACATATAGTGTGTTCCAAATGTGTATTGTGTAAATTATACAGTGTGTTTTGACGTATGGGATCAATGCTCGGAAATTAATATTTCAGGCTGTACGATTTTTGATTCATCATCACCTGTGACACACACGTTTGCAAATTGTATACGTTTCACCTGCTTGTCACGTTGACGTTGGTGGCGCTCCCTAAGAAAACCTCACACATTAGTCTGTGACGTGTCCGCGGCGCAGTTTACAACTGCTTATAAATCGTTGCTGTTTGTGGAAGAGGGAGCATTACTTTTAACAAGAACCTGCCTACTCGAATTTTGAATGGTGTAAGCAGGATGTGAAGCCGAAGGAATGTACAGTGCAAAGTTCGCGACAGGAATCAGGCTATTTTGAATAAATGTTTCGCAGAGGAGAAACTGAGATATTCAAGTCACAGAGATCTGATTTAGGTTCTCAAGCAAGAACTGTACTTACTGTATCCTATGAGAAAGTTGTGTTGGGTAATATGGCTGGGGATTCATTTATCTGTCCCTAAAATGCATACTTCCAAGAATGTGACGTGGGCATTACTGGATGTCAGTAAGCACGTAAGCCGAAAAAGGCCCCTGGGGTAAGAGACATTCCCTCAGAATTATTCAGGTCTTTGGGAGACTCAGTCATAAGAAAACCGTTCCACCTGAAATACGAAGTATATAAAGCACGTCAAATCCTGTCTGTCTTCAAGATGAATGGAATAATTGCAATACTAAAAGAAAAGAAGGTATTTTTTCGCGTCCGTTCATCAGTTTATTAAATCATGGGTGCAAAATACCGACACGAATTACTTACAGAGGAACGGAACAACTGACCGAGATCCACCTCGGGAATGACCACCCTGGGTTTCTGAGAAATGTAGGAATGAACGAGGTAGTACTGATCAGACGACAGATCTTAGAATGTAGGGTAAATAAAAGAAAACATACTTTGATAGCATTAGCAGAATTAGACGAAATTTCTTCACAATGTTGACTGGAATACAGTCTTTGAAATTCTGAAGATAGCAGGAACGAAATTTATGAGTGAAACGGGCTTTTAGCCTATTGTCGATATTATTCAGTCCGTACATTGAGCAATCTGGAACAGAAACCATGGATAAATTAGGAAACAGGATTAAATTTAAGGGAGAAGAACTAAAAACTTTGAACTTTGACAATAACATCATACTTTTGTTAGGAACGGCAGATGGTTTGGGGGAGCTGATGTGCAGAATAGACAGTGTCTTTAAAAGAATTTAGGAGATGAACATGAACGAACTAGGGATAATGGAATGTTGGTGAATTAAAGAAGGTAGTTATGAGACGATATAAAACGCAGACTGGCAGCAGTGAAAGTGTTTCTGAGACAGAGACATTAGTTGCCTTGGTACACGAATAGCCTACAAGTTTTAGGAAGTCTGACGTGACGAAATTTGTCTATGACGTAGCCTTCTACCGTAACGAAACGTGGACTACTAACAGATCAGATATGAAGGAAATACACTGACGGAAAGAAAAATCCGCAACACCAAGAAGCAAATGTGCAACATAAACGAAAGTTAGTAGGTGGGTCTCTATATCCGAAAGCTAATGTCTATTCAGATCTCGCACAAGTCGCGTAACAGTGGCGCTAGTAGCGCCACTATGAGCATGCAAATACACACTATAACGGTGGTGACCGTTAGTTACCATTGAGATTGGACGTGCTGAGCTGATGTTAGTCAAGGGTGCCTTTAACGCAACAAAGATGCCATTATCTGGGATAATGCAGGCAGGCTTGACAGGAATGTAGTCACTGTGCATGATTACTGGTAACGGTAGTCACGAGAAAGTCCACCCGTATGAAGACAGGGCTCCGGAAGGCGACGTGGCACTACCGAGAGAAAGACCATCGTGTTCGCCGTGTGACTGGCGCATCGTACTTCATCTGCAGCACCACAGTGACGTAATGAACGGTTACAAGTCGTTTACTTCACGGACAGCTCCGAGCCAGACGCCCTACAGCATGCTCTCCACTGACCCTAAACCACCGACACTCGCAACTTCAGTGGTGGCAAGTGAGAATTCATTGGAGGGCAGTTGCCTTCTATGACGAAAGCTGGGTCTGCCTCGGTGCCAGTGATGGCTGTGTGTGGGTTAGGAGGAGGCGAGCTGAGGGCCTGCAAAGCAGCCTGTCTCTGTGATAGACACACTGGACCTGCACCTGGAGTTATGGTCTGATGTGTGATTTCGTATGGCAGCAGGAGCACTCTCGTAGTGATCCCACTTATACTGACTGCAAATTTGTACCTCAGTCTGGTGACTCGAACTGTTGTTTTGCCATTCTTGAACAACATTCCAGAGTGTGGTTGCTAACAGGATAACGAACGGCCACACGCCGGTGTTTGCAACCAACAGACATTGCAGTGTGTCGACATATTGCCTTGACCTGCTCGATCACCAAATCTGTCTCCAGTCGAGCACATATGGGACATCATCGGATGACAAGTCCAGCGTCATCCACAGCAAGCATTAATTGTCCCTTTATTGACAGACCAAATGTAACAGGCATGGAACATCGTCCCACAAACTGGCATCCGGCAACTGTACAACAGAGTGGTTGCACGTTTGCTTGCTTACAATCAACATTCTGACGGTTGCACCGGTTATTAGTTTACCAGAATTTCGCATTTGCAATGGCTTTCCTTGCGCTTACATTAACCTGTGATCTTTCATTGTAAATCACTTAAATATGTTACCTAGACAAATGCTTTCCCGACATTTCATCACTCTACATTAATTATTTTTTGGTGCTGTGAATTTTTTTCTATCAGTATAGAAGCTTTTGATAGTGGTGCTGTGGAAGTATGTTAAGATTACTGAAGATTATTTGGGTAGATGAATAACTAACGAGGAAGTACTAATTCTGATCGGAAAAACAAGAAAATTGTGGCAAATCTTCATTGAAAGAATCCATCGGCTGGTACAGTACATCCTGAGGCAACAATTAATCGTCAGTTTGGTAATGGGGTCAAGTGTGGAGGATTAAAGATCGTACAGGGAGGCCAACGCTCGACTACGGTAAGGTCGTTGAAATGATTGTAGGATGCAGCATCAAACCAGTCTTCGGACTGAAGACCACAACAACTACATTGTTAGTTAGCCTTAAAAGCAGGACTTCTTCCGAATGTTAGCACCTTCGAATAGTTTTGTGTTTAGTTGAGCCACGTGTTTAGAGGAATTATACCTCTAACAGGTGAAAACGGTTCATTGTCATTACGCATGTTGATCCCCAGATTGTAATGCATAAGAACATGAAGTAGCCTTTCACTTACGGATTAGCGAAGTTTCTTTGGCAAACGACTTGTTACTATAGTCAACCACGCGTCTCGTATTTCACTCCCTATTATTTTCTTCTAAACCTCAGTTATTTAGTACTGTGGGAAACCATTCTTCAGTGTGCTCTAATCTTACGACAACGTGCCAGAATAAGTTGAGAACAAAGTATAGCACTTTTATGTTCTAATTTTGTTAATGTTTAACATAATTCACTTAGCAGAGCTGTTACGTATCATTTATTACTCACTTATTTTGTGCTGTGAACGTAAATGGATCTCTGTGTTCAAAACTTACACCGCTGTTGATTGAAGATTTTAGTCTCAATCTTTTTTATTGTTTTGTTTCTTTGTTCATCTTAATCGCCTGCCAATCATAACTGCGCTCGTCCTAAATAACATATTCTGTTATGTGATTGGGAACCATTCCTGCTGAAAATCGATGCTTAGGTGCCAGTAATTGAATCAGGAAAAACGTTAGTGACATATGGTAGAGTATCTGGAGCCTATAGACAGGGAAGCAAGCTAGCCACTCAGATTGTGGTGCACCCTACCACATCCAGCTTATTTACAGGCGGTGGACGAGAACATGGAAACGTCAAAAACACCACACATTACTACGTCTAGTAAAGTGTAAGAAAACTGTTGGCATTCAAAACGGCTTCCAGCCGTCTCGAATTGGATAAACACAAGTAAAAAAAAAGTTACGAATGGCTCTCAGCACTATAGGACTTAATATCCGAGGTCGTCAGTCCCCTGGAACTTAGAACTACTTAAACCTAACTAACCTAAGGACATCATACACATCCATGCCCGAGGCAGGATTCGAACCTGGGACCATAGCAGTCGCGCGGTTCCGGACTGAAGCGCCTAGAACCACTCGGCCACTGCGGCCGGCAAATACAAGTCCTGTATGGTTTCCAGTGGAATCTAATACTACTCTCCCTGCAAAATTGTGGCGAGTTCAGATGATTAACGTAGTAGTATACGGTGATCGCGCACTTTTCTCTTCAAATCAGACCACAAAGGCACAATAACAATGAGATCCGGTGACTGTGGTGATCAGGTGAGGTGTGACAATTCACCTTCTGTAGCTCACAGAGAATGATTAACTGCTGGAAGAAAATTGCAGTACCATCAAAGATATCTCTTAGTTGAATGAAGAGCGTCGTAACAGGTAATCCTGTGGCTTATCACGAATGTATGATGACTATTTAGATGAAAAAAATCCTTCGTTTCCAGGACTCTTTACGACTCTCTAGGAATAAGATTATCTACAACAGCAGTCGAGATGCGTATTATACTGATAACGGTTCGCGTTTTGATGTAAATTTTCTTTTGACGACACAGTTATATGATGTCATGCTGCTTCCCCTTTTGGTTTTATTTCATTGCTTCCCTGTTCTATCCTGGGTTTGTTTACCCACAGAGAAAGTTGTACGTAAACAGTTATACAGTATGAATGAGATAATATTTGCAGAACTGGCCATTATGTAGAGTTGGTTATTAAGTGTCACGATTAAGGAGCCATTTGATACAATGGAAAAATGCTTTTTATAGATCGCAGCCATGCCGGAACTTAACCAGACCCTCAGACTCGTGTAGAAACCTGTAAAATAAATAGTTACAGATACTGAAAGCTACAAACGATGGTCGGTGTTGCTGCAGGGTGGCTTGTGAGCATTAACGGCACAGGTAGTCGCACAGTGGGCGCAACCACAATAGAGAGGTACCTGTTGAGAGACGACACGCATATGTTTCCTGAAGGGGGGCAGTAGGCTTTCCACTGATTTTAGGGACAAATCTTTGGATGACTGACTGATCTGGCCTTGAAACATTTGGCAACATGACCTTGCTATAACGGTACAAAGAGCCTCTGAAGGCAAGGGAAAACTAAAGCCTTTACACTTCCGCGTACATGCAGCTCCACAGTATGGTTTAATAATCATGGCATCCTCTTAAAGTAAAATATTCGGGTCTCCAGACGGGACGTACTCAGGTGGAAAAAGAAGAAAGAGGAGAAGAAGAAGAAGAAGAAGAAGAAGTGTTTTACGGATCGGAGCACAGAATGTTAAATCCCTTAAATGGAGTACGTCCGCCTCCGTAGCTGAGTTGTCAGCATGAGGAACTACTTGACCGAATACAAGAGGTACCAGATTTGCTAATCCGACGACGGCCGGGAGTGCGGTGTGCTGACACCACTATCTATACTGCATCCACATGACGCCACTGACTGATGCGTGTCACGGTGGTCATTCGGGTCCGATTGGCCCATCTGTGGCCATAACGGCGGTGTTTATCTTCGCCTTACAGAAGTATGATGACAGAAGTATGATGACAGATGAGTACAGGGTTGTCAACACAAACGATAGTGTGAAACTTGATATAATTCAGTCGCTCCCAGGCGTTTCATACAGTTCCGAACTACAGCCCAATGGACCTAATACGAGCGTACAGAGTACCAGACGGGCTGTGTGACTTGTCTGAATAGTTTCTAGCAAACAAAGCACATGATGTCATTCTCTACACAGACATAAAAGTAATTTCGGATGTATTCCAAGAGGGTGTTACGATACAATTACCTGCCACGATATGCACTGGTAGGCAAATCTCAAGGACGAAAGAAACTTACACAAGAAGCGTCACTGTCAAGTAACATAGTTCGATGAAACTAGGACCAGACATAGGAAGGACTGTCTCAGAATAGTGCAGAAAGTAACAGACGAAGAGAAACGACACTTTTATTCAAAGTCAATAATTACACTTACATCAACGAGGTTTATGATGGTCCCGCGGATATTACAAAAGGAGGGACTTGGTTCTTAATAGGGTGTGTGGTCACCACGGAGAGCAATGCATGCTCTGCAACTGTCTTCCATGCTGGCTACTAGGTTGGCAAAGAGTTGGGGTAGAGCGTTCCACCCCTCCATCGCTGGGTGGTCGTCAGTGCTTGTGGACGTGCTGCAGTACGCCACCCAAACACATTCCACCCAGACTCTATGCGATTTAAGGTTGGGGAATGGGCAGGCCAGTCTATTCGCTGAATATCCTCTCGTCCCAAGAGCACCACCACCTGCGCTACTCTACGCGGTCGCGCACTGTCATCTATACTAACGAGGTCAGGTTAGAATGCACCGCTGAGAAGACGCACATCGGGAAGAACAGTGTCACAATAACCTGCCCGTTGTTTCAGACTTAAACCCCAGCGTGCATGAGTGCCATGCATTGAGGAGACGTCTTGCAGCAAGTCCACATTCACCAACGACCATGTCCTGCCTTTTGCAATGTTCAGCGTACCATCATTTACCGCAAAGACTTCAGTGTAATCACTGTCTTTGAATTAACGTCTTATTACTGTTCGTCTTGAAACGTCCCCTTTGAACAATTATACATGACTGTCCTTAAACTGACACACAATATTTTTAGCGCAACGCAATCTGATTTTCAATAATCCCTACAAAAGAATGGCCCTGACTAACATTAACCTATACGTTTCAAAAATCACTTACCTCACAAAAGTCTTCATTACTCGAACTACTGCAATACAGCGAGCGCCACTACTGCCAGCTAAATAAAAGATTCAAACTGCTGAAGGCACTAACTGCTGGTAGGCATAGTTAGCAAATGAAAGATTTTGATAGAGAACAAACAATGTATTTACCTTAATAGTCATAATATATATAGCAGTTCATGACATCCAGTCTTACAAATTTCAAAACTCCGCCATCTCTCTCTCCACATCCAGCACTGCTGGCGGCTCACCTCCAACTGCGCAACGCTACGCGCTGTTAACATCCAGCTGCCCAACACTACAATGGCAGACAACAATGCAAACTAGCCACAGACTACACACAGCACAGCCAGTGATTTTCATACAGAGCGCTACGTGGCGTTACCAATAAGAAAACCTAAACAGCCTACTTACATAGCCCCCATGCTCCCCACAAAAAATTTTACAAATTGTTTTGGGCACTGGCCAATACAGATTTGAAAAAATTTTTCATAATTATGGTAAGAAAGATATCAAATACACACACTTATTAATACAATGTTGGTCAAAAGCTAATATTTTCTCACAGTCCATAAAGACAGTCCTGATCATTCATCGCAGTAAAACTGCCGTTTCTTTTCTCAAAGTCTGAGCAGTAAAAGACAAGGCACACGGAAGTAGTGGATTTCCATGCAATCTTGAAGAAGTAGTGTTGTCCTTCCAACAGAAAGACAATGCTGACTCTTGACATACTGACAGGTAATGGGTCACAACATAGCAAACCCACATCAGAGTCAGTCGAAGTTTCGAAGAATATTGGTAGGAAGGTCATCACAGAACAGACCACTGTAGTCCTGTTAGAGATTACGGTATGGGTGGGCCACCAGAGGTGCAGAGCCACTGCAGTCCTTGTAGAAATAATGGTATTGGTAGGCCATCAAAGATGCAGACCCACTGTAGTCCTTGTAGAGACGGCCAGCAGCCATCTGTTGCGACTGTGCAGGTGCACAATCACCATCGAAGAGTCTTGCGGACAATATAGCAAGTCCATAACCACGACTTGTGCACTCATTAAGTTTTTGGAATTGTCTTTAGAACCAGCAATGCTGTTATCCAGTCCCTTGCTGAATTATTAACACACGTGCAAACACTAACAGTCCCTACTTCTCACATATTGTCCATATACTATGACCAACAGAAACGTGTGCAGTGAAATGGAACTTACAAGTTAATAATATGATGAACTGGTGTCAATTACAATTTTATAACATAAGAATACAATTACAAAGGTACAAAATACATCATTAAAGAAAATAACAATACAGATAACATTTGTAGTACAGGCTTTACAAAAGAATCGAAATAACATATACATCAGTGTTACAGGAATTATGACATAAGTTCATACATAAAAGATCAGAATAACTTTTGAAACATCAACTTCACACATGAGCATTAAAACAAAACAGAATAAATAATGTCTAAACATCTTTACAAAGAAAATAACATATTATCAGAAAAAATTCTACAACATGACTCTTATTAGCTAAACACATAAAGACAGGAAAAACACAAATATACAAGAGTACACAAACACATAGCAGAATAACACAAGAGGAAAGGACAGGGTTTGTTTTCAGTGTAACATTTGGTACTGCAGTCCAACCTAAAACTTCATTCCATAGATCTTTCATCTTTTTCAACATTTGTTTCAACCAAAAAAATCCTATCCAAGCATGCTTTCTGTATTTTTATGTTCACATATTTCTCACCTCATTATTTATTTTCCATTATCTTACTTCATCATTTATTTCCAAGAAAATCCTACCTAAACCTGTTGTCCCTAAAGCCTACTTTTTTGCTCATATCCTCTTTCAAAATACTTTTTTTTTGGCCAAACCATTTTCTTATAGCTTCTCAATGCATTTCTTCCAATTCATCACAACTCGTTCTCTCATATAGCCTACCCCATCTTAAGCTAACTTAAATCTACTGAGCTCAGATGCTAAACTAAGGAACGAGGCAATGCAGCAGCACAAAACAATTAACACAAACAGCAATGATAAAAAATACAAATGGCAAAGCAACCAGCATAAATTAGCAAAGCAAATGCAATATTACAACTAATATAAGGCAATGTGCAGCAAACAAGAAAAATAAATTCGTAGTAAAACTGGCTTAACAGAGTAATGTAAAGTGAAATTTAGTAGCACTATGCCTGGCAAACAGCAGCAGCAAATGCAATAACTTATATCTAAACATGACATAGCTCAAGCAGAAAAAATATTACACTAAAAATGGCCATGTCTAATACCTATGTCACATCTTAACACTAGAGTGATGTATCACAAAAAACTTACTCTGCAAGAAAGTTACCAAGTTATTAAAAAAAATATTTATGCAATTCCTGTGAAGGGAGATGTCTATTTAAGCTCTCTTTTCTAAGAAAGTATATGAGAAACGTATTCATTACTGGGTCTGTAGACAGAAAATAGTGATATTAGTACATCTATTAAATTTTATAATAACCAATTCTGCAGTGCAGCTAGAAACTAGATATTAAAGAAAATGAGCAAATGTACAAAGGAAGGCATGAAACATCATTGATTAGCCATATGGCATTTCATAAGGTAGTAAAAAAAATCTCTCAACTAGAAAGACAGTAGTCATAATCAGGTGTATAGACATAAAAATATTTCTCGTCATTTCATTAGGCATTTCAGTAAATATCATAAATTAAGAGCTCCACAGTGTTACCATATGTTTCCAAGTTTGAGCGTGTCGTATTTGCGATGCTTTCTACAAAGAAATGTCAATAGCGAGGAAAATGGCTTCTTTTTCTTTTTTTTTTTTTTACCTGTGCCTCTGAAAAGGCACACACTAATGGCTTTTTCTCCAGGCGTCTGTCGCGCAGCTGGGTACCCACGACGCATTACGTGAAGGCGGTCACTTAACTTTCTTGCCTAAATATTTATGACACCAGTTTGCGCTTCAGTGACAGTCTCATATTTAAATTTCACAGGTCGAGAATTTGCGTTACAAATGTGTAGAAACAAAATCCTATGAATATAACAGTGTCCAAAATGTGTAGAAACAAAATCCTATGAATATAACAGTGTCCAAAAAATTTTCGCCGGCATTGTGATAATTCACGCATTTACACACATTTCATAACTCTTAAAGTACGATTGTAGGTTTCCAACATCCTTTTTCACAAGTCAGAGTCCCTAACCACTACTCATTATTCCTTATCTTATTACACATATACATATTCGTCGACATTTCTTTAATATTTCATCATAATAAATTCCTCATATAGCATCAGCATATTGATCATAAACATACCTCAACAGCATAATACACATCGTCATCGTAATAATAACATCATAACACCTCAGTCAAATCTCAAAAACGTCGTAGCTTTCTGCAATAATTTCAAAACCTAAAAAAAATTCTCTGCTCATTTCAGTAGTGTCATCTACCTCAAACGTACTTTAAAATCATACCCCCTTACCAAATACATCATTCAAAGCTCTCATAGTATCACAATGGTTCCCAAAAAATATGAACAGTTTACAAAGTACAGACGAAATACAATTTCATAAGTGTGAAGTTATCCAACTGTGTAATTGCGTAAACATCTGTCACTGACGTAGTAAAAAAATATTTGTTTCTCTTTTAAATAATCAGATAGCTGTGTAATTTATGTGTTAGAGAAATATGGTACCGATGTGTAAAGTTGTATAAGCAAATACCATATTAGCTAGGGCTCCTTGTGCTTGCCAAACACATGGTACACAAAGGAGGCGTGTACCCCCTGAGGATTAATGTAATTATACCCTCAGATGTTACAGATTACAGCAATGGAATGAAATGTATCACGGAAAACTTTCTTTGTAATTCAAAAATCTTTAAAAATAAATGTTTTAAGTACAAAATTAATCACTGAAATGCGTGTCCTGTAGCGCTAAATGTGCGTCTTGCTGCAAGATAATTCTGTGGAACTGTCGTAGTTATCGTCCTCTGTAAGCAAAGTTCTTCTGAAGTCAATGTACTTACCTCATCATAAACAAAAGTGAGATGCTTTGCGTATAGATATCGTAGTTATTATGCTTATTGCCGTGATGAAGACAGTACTATAATGTAACGTATTGTTGTGCTACGTAAAAGGCTGTCTCATTGTAGCTATACCACAAAAGTTACTACTAAAACATGTTTTACTTTCCAGAAGAATTCAGAAAACCTGTACAGATATAAAACAACATTGTAAATTGTCACTCATTAGTAGCATCGTGATAAAATCGTGTAGCTTTCACATAAACTAACCACTGTCTCATCAGGTATCTCACAGAAAGTACTTTAAATCCAGAATGTATTTTCAAGTAAACCAAAATGTTGCATTAAAATCTCATTAGCACTACTGGTAAATGTTCTAAATATGTGAGCCTTATAGTCGTTACGTAATCGTGCAACTAACAAGCAAGAATGTACACACACAATAACACTGTGTCGTCTGTTCACAATAACAATGCATTCGTAATTTCTGTTTAAATAAGTTCTCTTGGTTCTTGACTGGATATTTAACTTCAAACATTGTTGCATATTAACAGATTCTAAGTCTGACAAAGCACACTAGTAATGTAAAGTGAAAAGTTATATGGCAAAGACAAAGTTAAAAAGCAGATTATCTTTCAATAAACGGTTTTACATGTGAAATGTGGTGTAAGCTTTTACTCTTCCTAGTACGCAGAGTTTCAACTTCAACGCAATTATCATGTGGTATACGTCGGATTCTGTAAGGTCCATTGTAAACTAGAAACAATTTGTGACTCAAGTGTTTCTTCTTACGTGACAATGAATGAGCTTTTATGAGAACTTTCTGACCAATATATAATTTCTTTGCATTTGCTTTACCATGTAGTGTTCTCCTTTTGTCTGCTGCGGATTTTATATTTATAATAGCCAAATCAATTATGTCTTTGTGTCGAAATTTACGTGTATTCGGGAAAGGTACAAGCTCTCTGATTCTGTTCGGTGGTTCTTCATTCTTCAGTACAAGAGTAGGTGGTAAAGCAGTGGAGTCATGAGGCATTTCATTCAGCATGTTTTGAAATAAGTGTCAATATCTGTCCCAATGCTGATGCTTTCTGTGACAATAAAGTCTGCAAAGCTTATTGATTTCTTTCATAATCCGTTCGGAGGGGTTACAATGTGGTGACTACAACGAAATAAAAACAGGTTTGATTTTATGATTCCGAAGCATGCGAGACCAAACAGCAGATCTGAATTGCGGTCCATTATCTGAAATGACTTCACTAACATGTCCAACTTCACGTAAGAAATTTTTAACAGAGGCGTTGGATACAGACCGTCCAGTGGCTTTACGTAACAGAGTGAAAGAAACAAATTTTGAAGTAAGTTCAACAGCGACTAGAACGTACGAAAATCCATTAGATGTTCTGACAAGCGGTCCCAAGAGATCAACAGCAGCAAATTCTTTTAATTTAGAAGGAATGATAGGAAACAGCGGAGCACGATGGGAGATAGTAGATGGTTTCGCCTTTTAACAAAGTTTACAAATAGACAAGACTCTTCGAATTCTCTTTTCCATATTGTTAAAATAACAAGTCGTCCGAAGAATATGATTACATTTTCGTGGACCAAAATGTGCGTAACTGAAATGAATGTACCAAATGAGCCTATTAACAAAATAATCTGGAATGCGAAGTACCCATAGCTTGTCATCAACAGTGCAGCGTTTGAACAGTATGTTGTTTCTAACCAGATAATAATGCCGAATCTGTGTGTGTGTCATTTCATGCCATTTACTTTTGATGTCTTTCCAAATCGGATCTTTATCTTGTTTATGAGCAATGTCCTTTAAAGATGTGGTGATGAAGTTTTCAAAGGCGACTTTCTGAATGTTAAGAACACTGAAATTTTTCTCGAGATTGCCTTCTGTGTTACTTTTCTCAAGCCCAGCCGATGCGCGTGACAGTGCGTCCGCAACAATGTTCTCCTTGCCGGGAATGTAGACTATTGTGAAGTGAAATTCTTGTGGAAACAATGCCCAACGTTTTAACCTGTCATGATTTAATTTTGAAGACATAAGAAATTGTAATGCCCGATGATCACTGTATACTTTTACGTACTTACCAGAAAGAAAGAAACGGAATTTGTTAAATGCCCAAGCGATAGCTAAAGCTTCTAATTCAGTAACGGAATATTTTTTTTCAGATTTTGTTAGCACTCGGTTAGCAAAAGCAATGGTTTTCTGAACAGTAGTGTCATTTTCTATGGCTTCTTGAAATAAATGGGCACCAAGACCGACTTTAGAAGAATCTGTGCTAAGGCAGAAATCTTGTGACAGATCTGGATGAGCTAGTATTGGCGCGTTAAGTAACGCTTCTTTCAAAGAATTGAACTCCAACTGTGCTTGCTCGTCCCAGTTCCAAATACAGTGTTATTACAAATGATTGAAGCGATTTCACAGCTCTACAATAACTTTATTATTTGAGATATTTTCACAATGCTTTGCACACACATACAAAAACTCAAAAAGTTTTTTTAGGCATTCACTAATGTTCGATATGTGCCCCTTTAGTGATTCGGCAGACCTCAAGCCGATAATCAAGTTCCTCCCACACTCAGCGCAGCATGTCCCCATCAATGAGTTCGAAAGCATCGTTGATGCGAGCTCGCAGTTCTGGCACGTTTCTTGGTAGAGGAGGTTTAAACACTAAATCTTTCACAGAACCCCACAGAAAGAAATCGCATGGGGTTAAGTCGGGAGAGTGTGGAGGCCATGACATGAATTGCTGATCATGATCTCCACCACGACCGATCCATCGGTTTTCCAATCTCCTGTTTAAGAAATGCTTCTGCTTTAGCCTTTTCCGTAAGATTTTCCAAACCGTCGGCTGTGGTACGTTTAGCTCCCTGCTTGCTTTATTCGTCTACTTCCGCGGGCTACGCGTGAAACTTGCCCGCACGCGTTCAACCGTTTCTTCGCTCACTGCAGGCCGACCCGTTGATTTCCTCTTACAGAGGCATCCAGAAGCTTTAAACTGCGCATACCATCGCCGAATGGAGTTAGCAGTTGGTGGATCTTTGTTGAACTTGGTCCTGAAGTGTCGTTGCACTGTTATGACTGACTGATGTGAGTGCATTTCAAGCACGACATACGCTTTCTCGGCTCCTGTCGCCATTTTGTCTCACTGCGCTCTCGAGCGCTCTGGCGGCAGAAACCTTGATGAGTTTTTCTACGTATCTGTAGTGTGTCGTGACCATATGTAAATGAATGGAGTTACAGTGAATTTATGAAATCTCTTCAGTCATTTGTAATAGCCCTGTAGTATTTTTTCCAGTGAGAGAACAAGGTTCTGGTGTAACAAGAATTTGCATATTCAGAAAACGACGGTAAAAATTTACGAGACCTAGAAAACTGCGGACTTGTTTTTTTTGTAGATGGAACTGGAATGCCTCTGATTGCTTCTAACTTTTCAGGATCTGGCTGAATGCCTTCAGAAGAAATAATATGCCCCAAAAACTTCACCTTTGTCCTAACAAATTCAGACTTTTCCAAGTTAACTGTAATTCCAGATTCTGCAAAAATATGTAACACGCTGTTGAGGATGCGATTGTGTTGTTCCCATGAGGCTTCTGCTATCAGAATATCGTCCACATGTAAGGTGATGTGACGTTTTAAGAACTCAGGTAATATGGAATTTATCCCGCGAATGAACGCTGCCGAAGAAATGTTCAAACCAAAAGGAAGTTTCCGAAACTGATAACAAACGCCGAAACAAAGGAAGGCTGTGTATTTTCTACATTCTGGAATGAAGTTAGATGTGATAAAAGCTGGATCTGAGATCAATAGAAGACAACACTTATACACCATTAATATTTTGAAGAAGTTCTTCCAACGTTTGCGGCCTGTCTGTTTCAGGAATGATGATAGTATTGATTTGTCTCGAATCTAAGACAAGCCTGATCGATCCATTTTTCTTCTCAACAACATGTAATGGATTGTTGTATGAGCTTACTGCAGGCTCAATAATGCCCTCGTCAAGAATAGATTGTATTTCTGTTCTAACACGGTCCCTATAATGTGCCGGAATTACGTATGGTCTAACACAAAATTTAGTATGCTCACGAACACGAAATTGGTATTGAAATCCCTTGATTGTTCCTGTTTTGTGAGTAAAAACTGTGGAATGTGCTTGTAAAATCTCAAAAAGGTCCTGTCTATCACTGTCACTACAATTGTCAATTGTTTGAATTTTATTATGAATTAACTCATTAGTTTCAAATATGCCGTCGATATCATCCCTGTCAGTACTTGCACAGTGATTGTTAGTGTCTAGTTCTGTAGAAAATTCCGAACTGTTGTCTAATAGAAGGTAAAGCCGATTAATTTCCTCGTCATGGTTTGACAGCCAATCTTCAAATTTCAAAGCTATTGACTTACCTTCTTTCTCTAAACTTATTCCAGCATCGTGAAAGTTTAAGATTGCTTTGTATTCATTAAAAAGGTCTACTCCCAATATAATTTCCGTTGACAATAATGGAACAATAAGAAAGTTCATAGAGAAGCTGTGGCTTTGACAAAAGAATTCTAAGTTGGTTTGTTGGCGTACATCTACACTTTTTCGAAAGATTTCACCTTGTAATTTAATCTTAGTGTGGGGCAATCGTTCGATTTGTACCATTTGCTAAAGGCTGTTTCGCTAGTTACTGAAATGGGACTGCCAGAGTCAAGTACTGCCGTAAATTTCACATCATTTACTGTAATGTGAATCACACGATATGCAATGTTGTTATGTTTTACGTCGTGTTCCTGGAGTAAGATGTCCCTAATGTCTTCCATTTTTACGTAATTACTAACTACGGCAGCTGAGTCGTCAGTTTCATAAGTACGTTTTGTGGCTGCCAGCGGCATGAGTCATTGCCTATTGTGGCTTTGTTGGCGCGCGTCGTTATTGCGATTTGGAGACCTAACTTCTACAAATTCACCTTGTCGAGAGGACCCTGCTCTGTTTGAATCTCACCAGTTCTGATGCAATTCAGGTCTGTCGTTACGATCATATCGTCTGTCGTCATGTTGGTAGATTCCATAGTTTCTTTCTGGTCGGTCACGTGGTGGAGAATTTCTCATTGAATCGTAACTGTGCGCTGGACCGTTGCATCTAAAGTTATTCTTTCTCCCTTGATAATAATTATTTTGGTTCCCATATTGTCTGTTTCTCTGATTGTCTCTGTGATAGTCATTACTGCAGAGAGGAGATCTTTCCCTGTAACTATTATTACTTTGCCAACGGCTGTCATACGGGTGGTGTCTGTTTTGGTCATGATTTACGTTGTAAGAATAGCCTTGTCGTGTATTATTTCTGTCATCGCGGAATTGTGACAGATGTGACCTGTAATTGTTGTGCTCCTGTTTTCGCCTTCCGCGATTGTCAGTGTCAATTTCCAGTTCTTGTAACAGTCCCTGAAAAGCTTCAATGTCGTCTTTGCAACGTCCTGCTAAAATAATATGTCGTAAACATTCAGGCAATCTGATTAAGCAAGTGCGGATGAGTTCTGAGGGGCTGTATGGGTTTGAAAGATACTGATTCTTATGCAACATGTCTTCAAAATATTTCATAAGACTGGAATATTCAGATTGTTCGAAACGTTTCATCATTATGATGCTATGTTTTACTCGGTCTTGTGTAGCTTGAGACCAATACGCTGAGAGGAAGGCATGATAAAATTCTCCTTCACTGTGGCAATTCTGAATGACCGATCCCATTCTTACAGCTGGTTCATTCTCCAAATAGCCACACATAAATTCTAACCTGTGCTCCAATGACCAGTTGGGAGGAAAACAATGAGAGCATTGATGAAGCCATGCTTGTGGATGAACGTCGTTATCAGAATTCTTAAATGTTTTGAATTTATGTGTAGTTATGAACAGCTTATAGTCAAAATCATCGTGTCGGCGAGTTGCACATCGCTCATTGTTACTTCGTTTCGGCGGTTCCATCTCAAAATGCAATGTGCCTTGCCAATTTCTTTCATAATTTTCGAAGTGTCCTGTGTTATTATTTTGTGGTTGTTCCGTATTTCTATGTCCCTCTTCCCGTACTGGAGCGCGAGTCTCCTCTGAAATATGTAATTCTTGTATTACTTGTGCCAACTGATCTTGTACTTCCCAGATTTCTGTTTTGTACTGTGTATTGATTTGATTTTGATTTTGTTTGAATTTTCCAATTTGTTCATACTCTTCAGTGTCTTTTAGATAAGTTAGTGAACTGATCTGAAAGTTCGGCTACTTTATCCGTTAGTGAAATTATTTCCTCTGTGCGTTTTTCTGAACCAAGTTTCAGAGTGTTCTTTTGTGTTGAAATTGTATCTACTGTGTCTTTTAAGTTTTCCTGAGTTTTTGCAAGTTGCGTAACCGAATTGGTAGATGCAACTGAGTCAATTTTAGCTTGCAAGGTGTCGTGATTTTCATGAACAATAGTTTGCAGTTTTTTTATGGCTGCTTCGTGATTCTGTAATGCATTTTCATGACGCGAAAAAATAGGTTGGAAATGCTCACAAATTTGTGTTTTTACGTCATTACAGACTTTTTGACATTTCGATTCGATTTTATGTAACTCAGTAGCTAAATCTTCACGTGAAGATTTTGTTCCATTGCGTGTAACTGTTGCTGTGTTTGTCTCTGGTGTTGTTCCATTGTGTCTAACTTTTGAAGATTTTGTTCCATTGTGTCTAACTTTTGTAGCCTTTGTCCCATTTGTTGCATTAACTGTAATAACAATGCACTGGTGTCTGAAACATGTTCCTCAGTGCTATTCGGCAGTGCATTTGTACGGGCAATTTTCGCATTTTGAAAAGCAGAAAATGTGTCTTGATTTATTTGAGAAAACGGTGAGGACGCAAAACCTGAATCTACAGTATTTGCAAGATTGTGTCCTGTCATTTTGGAATCCTGAGGCGAGCTGTTGCCGACCGATCGATCGATAATGCTTCCCTGTTCACTAATTGTTTTACTGCCCACACCATTATTTGCAGCCCGCTACATTTCCCTATGCACAATTACCAAATTACTACTTTGAACATTAGTTAATTCATTACACAGTGGTGCTGATAAGCTACGCTCGTAGTCACTATTATTTCTCAGTTTACTTTGGAGCCTAGTGTTACGTGTTTCACACACCATTATTGTCAAAATATTTCACACGATAACACAGAAAAGCACAATTTGAAGAGCAAAATAAGAAAACACATTAACATAGCACTGAAAATAATATCTAGTTAATTGCAAGTGCAGCTGCGAAATACTTTGTGCAGATCTACATGCATGCCACAACTGTTTTACTGTACAACAATGAAAAATTACAACTACAAAGGAAATTCTCTCTATAATTACACACTAGCAATAAACAATAGTTACACAAGCTACAAGAAAAAATCAGAAGATTCCAGTGTGGTATCCTGGCAGGGTCGCCATATGAAACGTCCCCTTTGAACAATTATACATGACTGTCCTTAAACTGACACACAATATTTTTAGCGCAATGCAATCTGATTTTCAATAATCCCTACAAAAGAATGGCCCTGACTAACATTAACCCATACGTTTCAAAAATCACTTACCTCACAAAAGTCTTCATTACTCGAACTACTGCAATACAGCGAGCGCCACTACTGCCAGCTAAATAAAAGATTCAAACTACTGAAGGCACTAACTACTGGTAGGCATAGTTAGCAAATGAAAGATTTTGATAGAGAACAAACAATGTATTTACCTTAATAGTCATAATATATATAGCAGTTCATGACATCCAGTCTTACAAATTTCAAAACTCCGCCATCTGTCTCCCCACATCCAGCACTGCTGGCGGGTCACCTCCAACTGCGCAACACTACGCGCTGTTAACATCCAGCTGCCCAACACTACAATGGCAGACAACAATGCAAACTAGCCACAGACTGCACGCAGCACAGCCAGTGATTTTCATACAGAGCGCTATGTGGCGTTACCAATAAGAATACCTAAATAGCCTACTTACAGTCTCACTGCGTATTTTTCTCCAGTTGCATTCTGCACTGGACTGTACGAGTTCTTCCCATGTACGTATTGAGCCACAAATTCAGTCCACACAAATTCAGGATATATAAAACCAAATTTCAAGATTGCAATAAATTTTATATTGAACATACAGGAAGAAGTTTCGGGATTATATGTCGAGAAAATACCCAGAAATTTCGGTACAAATCCATTCACTTACTTCAGTCACATAAAAACAGAAAACTACGAAGTACAAACTAGAGAACGAGCAGTGGAATTAGTTCACATAATGCCGAAGAGAATAACCATGAAAATTTTGGAAGAGATATAAATTTATATTACACATATAAGTACCCACAAAGCGTATTAAACGAACACACTGATCATAAACGCAAGCACTAAACCGAGAGGTTGTAACAATGGAAAATTGTATTGAAATGCAGGAGGATCTGCAGCGAATTGACGCATGGTGCAGGGAATGGCAATTGAATCTCAATGTAGACAAGTGTAATGTGCTGCGAATATACAGAAAGATAGATCCTTTATCATTTAGCTACAAAATAGCAGGACAGCAACTGGAAGCAGTTAATACCATAAATTATCTGGGAGTACGCATTAGGAGTGATTTAAAATGGAATGATCATATAATGTTGATCGTCGGTAAAGCAGATGCCAGACTGAGATTCATTGGAAGAATCCTAAGGAAATGCAATCCGAAAACAAAGGAAGTAGGTTACAGTACGCTTGTTCGCCCACTGCTTGAATACTGCTCAGCAGTGTGGGATCCGTACCAGATAGGGTTGATAGAAGAGATAGAGAAGATCCAACGGAGAGCAGCGCGCTTCGTTACAGGATCATTCAGTAATCGCGAAAGCGTTACGGAGATGATAGATAAACTCCAGTGGAAGACTCTGCAGGAGAGACGCTCAGTTGCTCGGTACGGGCTTTTATTGAAGTTTCGAGAACATACCTTCACCGAAGAGTCAAGCAGTATATTGCTCCCTCCTACGTATATCTCGCGAAGAGACCATGAGGATAAAACCAGAGAGATTAGAGCCCACACAGAGGCATACCGACAGTCCTTCTTTCCACGAACAATACGAGACTGGAATAGAAGGGAGAACCGATAGAGGTACTGAAGGTACCCTCCGCCACACACCGTCAGGTGGCTTGCGGAGTATGGACGTAGATGGACGTAGATGTAAAATCTTATTAACATCGTAAGTACAGATAACCGATAACCATACACAGGTTATAAAATTAGAAATGAAGGAGTAGTATATGCGTCGGTATAGGACAAAACGCCCCACATTTTGCGCAAAAGTTGACGCCTTCCTGAACTCTCATCTTCTTGGGCGAAAGATGGCGGTCACTTTTTTGGGGTCGCTTTTTTGCGAAATCTCAGTGACTTTACTGCGGCCTTCTAAACGGTAACATTTTTTCAAAATGATGCGACTTCTTGGCGAGCAGTTTTTATCGGTCACTTTTTTTGCGAAATCTTGGGGACTTTAAGTAAGGGTGTCGCGTGAGGACAAACCCTCACCTTTTTGACGAAAAAAGATGGCGAGCACTTTTTGGCGACCACTTTTCAGGGAGCACTATTTGGCATACACTTTTTCTGGACAACTTTTACGGCGGCCGCTTTTTGGCGGTCCCTTTTTGTGGAATGACTTTTTGGGTTCCACTTTTTCTGAGGACGCTTCTTCTGGAACGACTATTTGGCATCCGTTTTTTTTTCGAACAATTTTTGGCAGCCGCTTTTTTGTACAATGACTTCTTTGCGAGCACTCTTTTCAGGGCGCAAATTAGCGACTTCCCATCGGTCCCAGCCAGTCGCCGGTCAGCAGCAATTGGCGAGCTGTCTTACATGAAAATTGAATTGAATAATTGAATTATTTTATGTATGCAATAAATTGGCTACGAAAGGATAAGGATTGAATAATTATACTATGCCAGAACTAAAACATGAAGCGAACAAAATGGGCTTGAAAGATTATTCAAAGCTGAGGAAAGAGCAAATTATTGACCTTATTAATAATGCTCATGTGAATGAGAAACAAGAAGAAGAAGAAGATGAAGAAGAAGAAGAAGAAATTCAGCCACTGACTGAACAACAACACCTTATTCAGATTATTAGGTTTTTAAAATTTGAACAATTATACGAATTGCATTCAACAAATGGAACAGCCGCTGCAATAATTGCTGATTACATTAAAAATAGAAAATCCATTCAAACGTTCGAAATGGAGAGGTATATCAGGATGAGATAAACTGTCTGAAGATTTCATGAGAGACTTTCAAAACAAATTAGATTAGACTGAAATATCACGTGATCAAAAAATGTCTGAAGATTTTATGAGAGTGTTTCAAGACAGATTAGACTGGATTCAAATATCGTATAACAAATTGCTGCCCGTAGATTTCATTAGAGGATTCCAAGATAGATTAGACTGGGATACAATATCATGTAAACTGGAAATGTCTGAAGATTTCATAAGAAAGTTCAAAGATAGATTTGACTGGTATACAGTAGCATGGAGGCAGAAACTGTTTGGAGATTTCATTAAAGATTTTCAAGACAAATTATACTGGCATCACGTATCAAAACATCAAACGCTGTCTGAAGAGATCATGAGAGAATTCCAAGACAGGTTATACTAGTTTCTAATACCATAACATCAAAAACTGTCTCAAAATTTCATGCGAGAATTCGCAGATATATTAGACGGGGAATTTATGTCAATGCATCAACAATTGTCTGAAGATTTGATACGAGATTTCCTAGATAAATAATTCAGGAATGGCATATCGATCTGCCAAACGCTGTCTGAAGATTTTATAATGGAATTTCAGCATAAAGTAAACTGGGAATTAATTTTAAAATTTCAATACCTGTCTGAATCGTTTAAACAAAAGATATTATGCCCATATCAAATACTGATCGAACAACCTGAAAATGACTGTCCTATATGCTTAACAAACGGAAATGGCAATCTGGGCTAACAAAGTGCAAACACCTTTTTCATAAAGAGTGCGTTGACCGCTGGTTAGCAGTGCAAAATATTTGTCCAGTGTGCAGAACGGTTATGAAGAGAAATATCGAGTGAACATTTTTAATGGATCAAGGGCCATTAATAAAATATCAGCAGTGAATAAAGTCCTTCTTCGTTGCCCCTTAACTCCGTCTGGCAGTCGGGGTTAAAAGTTCTCAGTTAATTGTTTCGTGCTTAAGATCATAAATCAAATTTCTCATCCCGTACATAATGACTTACGCCAAAATGCCATCAGGAATAGGTTCATTAAAAGTCGCTGGCAGTTTCATGGGTGTCTTTTGAGCAGTGACAACGTTCTTGCGCCTGCTCATATCGATAAAATAAATGGTATATGGATTAACGAAAGTGTATGAACTAATTTTAGTGCCATTACTCGATTCAGTTATTCTCTCGAAATCCGTGAACGCACTATATGCCTTCAAACAAGTGCCTAGAGGATTAATGTTCCACAGTTCTTCGGGATATATCTCGTTTCGGCCGTTCTTGAGATAAATATTTTGCAGCTTAACATGTTCATACAATGACGAGTCTGCATCTTGGTTTCGTTTCCTGCTGGTCTGAAACACCACAAACACAAAATACGGCATGTCAAACAACACAGAATTATAGTAATTTGTTATAACAAGTTCAATTTTTTTTTGCCACCGATTCCCGCTATTTCCTGCGTTTGATGGTCAAAAACTGAAATAGGTATTTCAGGCTGTTTAAGCATCTTTTCTCTCAATTCCATTTCACAGTTTGGTAGGTGCTCGAATTTCCATATTCGTAATTGTCACTTTTCCATGGTATGGCCGAGAATCAGTAATGTCAGTGCCATCATCATTTTTTGAAAACCATCTATACAACGCGTCGCTAGCACGTGGACTTCCTATAAACGTTATCGTTAAGTCTCCTTCCCCCATGATTTCTCCATAATCTTTAAAAAAGCCGCACAGCATTACCAACGGGTAAAGTATTTCATTTTCTTTTCCTTGCAATTTCCCATTGCTCATGAAATTTCCCTCTAATCTTGTGTAATCGTCCAGAGAAGACATTAGGTGATACAAAACATTTGAAGAAACGCCCGTGTGTTCTAGCCTGTTGATAATTTGTCCTCTGTTTTTGATAATTACTACACTCCATAGTTGACTTGGCAAATTGTTAGCTGGTTTCACATTTGATTTGCCTTCATAGGAATTGTAATCTGAACCGTCTTCATGTGTCACATTAAATGTCATGCACAAGTAAGCATTTTTATCAAATCAGCCATCACCAACTTTGACGTCTATTTCTACATATTTGTTTGCCAAGTTCAAATTATTTTTAGTCTTCTCGTTTACTATAAAAGACTGCCACTGATAACTTTCTATCTTGTTCATCTTTATTATAGTATTTACAGAAGCATAGTTACATTTGCACCACCAAAATCTATCACAGAATCGTTTTCATCCGTTATAGTGACTTGCAGATTTTGAACTTTATCATGAGCTGGTAAAAGTAACGGAGAGCTTAGCTCTTATATGATAGGACTGCCAAACTGCAAATGACCAGCTAGTTCAAGCAACTTTGGCTTAAATGAACCGATAATGTTCGTTTCCCTATGAAAATGATCAGAGTCCTTTAGAAACATGCCATCTGGTAAATTGAAATGGACTTTGATTTTATCGAAAGGAATGAAATGAAATGTGTGGCTAGGGCCTCCCGTCGGGTAGACCGCTCTCCTGGTACCAGTCTTTTGAGCTGACGCCACTTCGGCGACTTGCGTGTTTTCAAAAGGAATAATTTTCGGCAGCTCTTCTGCAACAGCGTTTGCTGCTAACTCCACAGTTTGATTCTCCATAAACCCAGCAACCGCCCGACACTGTGCTCTCTATCCAAATACAGCTTATGGCGTGTGCTCTGAATTTCGACTCTGTTGAGCGTACTATTTGGTTCAGTCTGTAAACTATCAGCATTGAATGGCTGCTGACTCTGTGTATATTTCTCTAAACTACCTAGACTGTACTGGCCTGTGGGAATAGTCAACTTGTTAATGACACCGTCTTTCTCAAAGTACAGTCTGTTGTTTTCACATGTAACATTTGGAGTTAAAAATGTCGAGTAAAAACCAACCAGTCCCACATTTGTAAATACACTTCGTATAGGTACGTTCAGGCTTTTTTCTAAAGTCGAAGACTTATCACTGAGTCCTTTCTGTTCACTTATTATTATTATAATAAATGAAGACTGCCTGGGAGCCCAAAATCAGAATTCGTGAAAAGAAACAGAGAAAGAAACGGGTGGACTTTTATCTAATTCTATTCGATGTGTAATAATAGGCCCAAGGGGCTGTGGAAAAACAACATTAATAATTGACAATTATATCTTAGAGCCAGGTTGGTTGAAATGGAAAAAATTAACCACCTGTATGTTTACTCTAGAAGTGTAGATCAGCCGAAATATCAAGAATTTATAAAAGCATGCAAAAAAGTGAAGATAAACATATAGAACATAAATACTGATGAAATTATTCCACTAGATGAATGTAAAGGTAACTCCGTTGCTGTTATTGACGACATCATTCTTGAAAATCAAGGTATAGTCGGAGAATACTTTGCCAGAGGACGACATAAGAGCACTGATTGCTTCTATTTAGCACAAACGTACTCAAAAATTCCCAAGCAGTTGATGAGACAGAACAATAATTTTATGGACATCTTTTGGCAACATGACACAAATTTAAAGCACACCTACGACGAATTTCTGGTGGAGATTTTAAGTGGAACGACTTCAGAGAAATTTGCAGTAAATCTTGGCTTTATAACTATCGATGAGACTCGGAAAGCGAAATTAGGCAAATACAGAGGTAATATTAAAACGTTTATCAGAGATTAATTGATCAAGATCCATTAAAAAATAACACTGCTTTTATTCACCCAGCTATAGTGTGAACTGTCAAAACCTAGCCGCTTCACATAAACTTTATGACCTTTCTTTTTCAACACTTTCCACGAGATAAACATCTGGATATTTCGTCTTTGTAATTGATGCCCATAGAAGCGTCCTTTAATTTTGTTGCCACTCATATCCTTCAGCTCATACACACAAAAAAAAGTTTTGCATCACCTCGTTTCCGAGAGTTCCGGAACCTGTACAGAATATTGGAATAGAGATCAACATAAACATAATTTCCGACCATTCTATTGCTCATGAAAACCACACATTGCATGTTGTATCACCACACAGCGAGACCTTCAGAGATGGGGGTCCAGAGGTCTGTACACACCGGTACCTCTAATATCGAGTAGCACGTCCTATTGCATTGAAGCATGCCTGTATTCGTCGTGGCATACTATCCACAAGTTCAGCAAGGCATTGTTGGTCCAGTTTATCCCACTCCTCAACGGCGTTTCAGCTTAGATCCCTCAGAGTGGTTTGTGGGTCACGTCGTCCATTAACAGCTCTTTTCAATATATCCCACGCATGTTCGGTAGGTTTCATGTCTGGAGAACATGCTGGCCACTCTAGTTGAACGATGTCGATATCCTGAAGGAAGTCATTCACAAGATGTACACGACTGAGGCGCGAATTGTCGTCCATGAAGACGAATGCCTCGCCAATATGTTGCCGATATCGTTGCACTATGGGTCAGAGGATGGCATTCACGTATCGCACAGCCGTTACGACGCCTTCCATGACCACCAACAGCGTACATTGGTCCCACATAGTGCCACCCCAAAACAGCAGGCACCTCCACGTTGCTGCTCTCGCTGAACAGTGTGTCTATGGCGTTCAGCCTGACAGAGTTGCCTCCAAACACGTCTCCGACCATTGTCTGGTTGAAAACATATGCCACTCAGCGGTGAAGATAACATGATGCCATTCCTGATCGGTCCATTCGACATTCCATCCGTACCACGCTGCATGGTGCCGTGGTTGCAGAGGTTGACCTCGCCATGGACGTCGGGAGTGAAATTGCGCATCATGCGTCGTAACACGACGTCCTGTAGCTGCACGAAAAGCATTATTCAACATGGTGGCGTTGCTGTCAGGGTTCCTCCGAGACATAATCCGTAGGTAGCGATCATCCACAGCAGTAATAGTCCTTGGGCGACCTGAGCGAGGCATGTCATCGACAGTTTCTGTCTCTCTGTATCTCCTCCATGTCGGAACAACATCGCTTTGGTTCACTCCGAGACGCCTGGACACTCCCCTTGTTGAGAGCCTTTCCTGGCGCAAAAATAACAATGCGGACGCGATCGAACCGCGGTATTGACCGTCTAGGCATGGTTGAACTACAGACAACACGAACTGTGTACCTCCTTCCTTGTGGGATGACTGGAACTGGTCGGCTCTCGGACCCCCTCCGTCTAATAGGCGCTGCTCATGCGTGGTTGTTTACATCTTTGGGCGGGTTCAGCGATACCTCTGAACAGTCAAAGGGACTGTGTCTATGATACAGTATCCACTGTCAACGTCTATCTTCAGGAGATCTGGTCTCAGGTCTCACTGATCATGCAAACATGTTGTCACTATTATGTGACTGCATCTTTATTATTGTCCATGGGTTACTGACTAACATCTGGCATCTCACTGAGCATGCAAACATGTAGCCACTATTGAGCCACTACGTCTCATTTTTACAGTAATTTTTGTGGTTGATAAACCATAAAAATTTAAAGGAATTCTGTATCGTAAACGTTATAGCCATTGACATTCTTGTAACCATTAAATGCCATAAGCATGACTGTCACCGTTGCATAGTCCTCGTAATTCAGCACTTTGTTGTATCTATCTGGTAAAAGAATCTTATACTTGTCATCTAGCTCTAGAGATGGTTTATGTCCATATCTTGTATTTACGTTTCTGGCGTTTGTAATTTTGTATAAATATCCTTCTTATAAGTCTCTAAGCCTTTTATGGCACATTGGCGTATTCAAGTTATTTAGTTTCGTCTTCAACTGACCTCGTTCTATTTTGTTATTCGAAATATATATATATATATATATATATATATATATATATATATATATATATATATATATATATATATATATATTAGGGATTGATCGCTTCTAGCTGCGCCACTGTATTCTTTAAAGTCTTCATTATTGCCTTGAATGAAGAAGATGTCATTGGGCCATTTATGCCAAATAATGACAGTTCAAATTCACCTGCTCTCGCTAGAACGTTCGAGAATTCATTATATTCGTAGAAATGCCGTCCTTGAAGTACAAAATGCCGTTTATGTATTTAAATACAGCGTCTGAGGCTGACAGTACGCCAGAAAACCCCATAGGCCTTTGCTCTAAAGCTGCTTTCGTCCATCTCTGCAAAGTATCGATAGCCATAAAAAATAAACGTTCTGCCTGAATAAGTGTTTAACGCTCCGTGGATAACAGTTTTTCCGCAGGCCTACATCAGACCGTTTTTTAGGGTAGCCAGCTTCTAGCGCTAAACCCGGCACTTGAATAATGTATATCATGTTATTAACAATCAACACGACGACCTGATGGCCTCTGATAAACAGTAGATATATTTTTGAAATTCTGCGGTAGAAATATTAACCAGTCTGTGTTTAGCAGAGGTTTAGTAGTAGCGTGTTCGTTGTTATTATTAGTAAGAGCGTTCATCTAAATCCATCTTCCGTGGAAAATGTACAGGAATTCGTCCACAGTAACAGAACTTCCAAACTGCACGATTTTGCACAAATCAGGTTCTTTTTCAGGCACTGCTGGCGTCAGCGGCTGAGTAGGATCAGAAGCAGCAGCAGCACGTTTCCCGTATAAACTTTGAATACCGCGTACAGCGTCTTCAGATAGCTGCATAATAGTGTTGTTGTAGAACGTGTATATCATTGACTCAGCGACATCTGCATGCGCCAGACAAGCGTGTGGCCAATTTCGTGAACTAAGACAGCGAGCAAGTTTGTTTGCGGAGAAGGCGTATTATTGTCCGTTTCCATGTACCAGTATTCATCCTGTGGAACGTGAATTTCGACAGGGTCGTTGTAAAAATTAGGGTAATCTGCCAGAGCCAGTGAGTGACCTCTCCCGTCAGAACTGCCTTGACAGAATTGCAACACTGAATTTTGCCTCCTGTGAGCTCCTCTCTTGCTCGAAATGACAATATCAGGATTTAGGTCACTGTTCTCAAAAGTAAGATTTGTGTGATCTTGCCAAATTTTAATAGCGGCCTCAGCTGCCTGCAACATTTTTCTAGTTGCAAGATAGTAATGCCATTTCATATTCTTCTTGTTCCACATGTAGATGTGTGTAGTAAAGTTCAAAACGTTATCTTCCACGCTGCATCTTGGTTTCTACATTAATTGAAAAGTGTTGTCAGTCAGCTCACCTACTAGATTATATTCCTGCTGAAATAACGTAAGCGCCTCTTTGAACACATCGTCACTCAATTTAGACAGCTGATCTTCTTCTTCTTAGGCAGCCAAATAGTCAAAATTGTGCAAGTACTTTATTTCTGATTCATAAAGAGCAGATACTAATAGGGTAAAAGATTGAAAGTACAATTATTATTCTGTTCATTTTATTTAAAAAAAAACTATTCTTCCTATTATTTTTGGGCAATTCAATTTTTTCAGGAATGTAATTATAGCTTTGTTGAAGCTGATCGAAAATTGAATTATATAATGAAATAAAAAAACAATTTGTATGTATAAAATGGAAGCAGTTATCGACATCGTCAACAACAAAATTGTGTACAATGACAAGAAAGTGCTCGTGGTGTTAGATGAACAGAATAATCCGTGGTTCAAGAGTGGCTGAAGTTTGGAAATATAATGATAGTGATCAAGCAATTAGAAAGAATGTAAACGCAGCTGATACTAATATATTAGAAAAATTTAACCAACGAGAAATCATCAATATTCATCAACGAAACAGGGCTTTATACACTGATTTTGTCATCCAAGAAAGAAAAG
This sequence comes from Schistocerca piceifrons, assembly GCF_021461385.2. Lineage (NCBI taxonomy): Eukaryota > Metazoa > Arthropoda > Insecta > Orthoptera > Acrididae > Schistocerca > Schistocerca piceifrons. The sequence continues at coordinate 556,776,434 of NC_060149.1, forward strand.
GCTAAGTAATTTAAAAAATGAATCACACATGTAGTCTTCCATCTATAAGAAAACGCGTCGAGTACAGAATTAAAGAGATGGATCAAGACCAAGTAACTCACTTGAAAAATTTAATTTGGGAAGAGTAAATTCAAAATTTAAACAGAATTTTACGTGAATTATTGCATCATGCTGTTCCGCAAACAGTCAATGAAACTTTGAGACACATGTTTGTACTCTCGAAATTATTTGACGATGATTGCGACTATACTTAGTATGCCATCGGAGTGCAGAGAAGGAATTTGTAAGAACATTTGTACGGAATCATGGACAGAAACCCAAACAGTGAAGAAATGCTAAACTTCGAGTACGATCCAAATTCGAAACGTTTGTACCAAAGAACGAAGGAAACTTGAGCATCGACTACCACATGAACTATTTCAATATCAAGGATGACTACACGCAAGACGAACTGATTAATGATACCAAATCTCTCCATAAGGCTAAGGTGTGAGCATGATTTTTTAATGGATCAAGATCCATTAAAATTGTGGTTGCATAAAAGCGCAAAATCTTCGGCGCCACCTGAAGGAGACACCGGAGGGATTTTTTCTTCTTCTTAGTTCTCTCTCATCTTTTTACCCTGCGGGGTTTTATTTTCTCTCTCGCAGTCAGAGCCCATTGCCATGTCCCATGACGATCTGCGACGTGATGGAAGCTGCTGCTTCTTGCATTTGTCACCCGTCCTCTTTATTTGACGGGGCACAGCACAGGAACAGCAGCGACTTGATGATGATGATTATATGTCTGCAGCTCGTGGTCGTGCGGTAGCGTTCTCGCTTCCCGCGCCCGGGTTCCCGGGTTCGATTCCCGGCGGGATCAGGGATTTTCTCTGCCTCGTGATGACTGAGTGTTGTGTGATGTCCTTAGGTTAGTTAGGTTTAAGTAGTTCTAAGGTCTATGGGACTGATGACCATAGAATAGATGTTAAGTCCCGTAGTGCTCAGAGCCATTTGAACCATTTGATGATGATCTTCCTCATAGCATTAGGTGGCCAACCCAGCTCCCTAGCCTGAAGCAAACCAGGAAGCTAGTTCAAGTGTTTGAAACTTGTATATACAGAGTGAGTCACTATCTATTGCCACCAAGAATAACTCCGAAAGTATGACAGGAGCCGAAAAGTTTGTGGGACAAAAGTTGCATGGGACAACGGGGGCCATAATATGACGGTGGTATTTTGTTGATATGGATGGTCGCTTCAGAGACATGAAGGTCAACTTTGGTTTTTGAAATTGGTACTTATTTTCTGATTGCGGTGATTGAGACAAATCAAATAATGTGTAACAGTAAGGTCTTTGAAGTTCAACGAAAGTCACAAAGGTGGCATGAAGGTCCATTTGCAGGAGGTGTTCGAAGTAACGAGCATTGGTATCAATACAGTGCTGCAATCTTCTTATCATGGATTGAGTGGTATTCCTTATCGCATCGGCACTTATCGAAGCACAAGCCCTGACAATTCTCTCTCCCATACCTTCAGGTGTAGTTGGAATGTCTTTATAAACAATGTTCTTACGAGTCCCCACAAGAAAAAATCCAGAGGCGCCAAGTCTGGCGAACGAGACGGCCACGACACATCTCCTCCACGTCCAGTCCAACGATTTCGGAATTGTCTTTGCAACTCTTTTCTAGCTATCAGCGAAAAATGTGCCGGACAAATATCGTGTTGATACCACATTCTGTTCCTTCTTCCTAAAGATATTTCTTCCAATAACAGACCTAATGATTCTTGCAGGAGTGTGGTGTACTTCCTACCATTAAGATTCCCTTCGATGAAATAAGGGCCTATGTATCCGTCCTCCAGAATCCCACACCATACGTTCACCGACCACGGTTTTGGTGTTTAACTTGTCGCAGCTAACACGGGTTTTCAGTTGCTCAGTAATGCATGTTAGGCAAATTAACATTTACATGGTTCGTGAATATAGCCTCGTCAGTAAATAAAACCAAATTAATAAATGTGTCATCACTCTGAATCTGAAGATGAGCCCATCGACAGAATTCAGTGTGACGCATACAATCAGTACCAGTTAATTCTTGGTGGAGACTGATATGGCAAGGATGATATTTATGGCGATGCAGAACACGAACAACACTACTTTGGCTCATGCCAGATTCCCTGGCGAATTGACGCGAACTAACACAAGGATCTAGAACCACAGTGGAAAGAGCGCCAATTTCCGTTTTTCGGTAGTAACTTTACTTTGCCGGATATGTTTCTGATCATTGAAAGATCCAGTTGTTCACAATTTATCTTATACATATTTAAATGTACGACGTGTAGGGTGAATACGTTGAGGATATTTTTCAGCGTATAAGTCTGTAGTTCTCACTGAATTTCGTTGGAATTCTCCGTAAATAAGAAGCATATCGACTTGTTCTTCGGAGGAATACATCATTTGCATTTCCTTGATTCGGCGATACTAGCTTTCCAGTCCTATTAGTGTTGTATTGCGAAACCATCGAAGTGTGTCTACATGTCAGTGGCACGTTGATGGATACGCCGTATTCGGCGAGTATTTACTATTTGCAAGATATAGGAGAGAGAGTATTGTCAGAGCATATGCTTCGATAACTGCCGAAGTGATAAGGAATACCACTCAATCCATGATAAGAAGATTGCAGCACTGCACTGATACCAATGGTCATCACTTCGATCACCTTCTGTAAATGGACGGTCATACCACCTTTTTGACCTTCGTTGACCTTCAAGGATCTTACTGTTGCACATAATTGGATTCGTCAAGACAGCCGCAATTAAAAAAAAAAAAAAAAGAGCCAGTACCAAACTATAGCATCCCATTTAAAAAAAAAAAAAAAGTTGACCTTCGTATCTCTGACGCCTACCAACAAGAAACCAATGTCATATTATGGCCCCCGTTGTCCCATGCAACATTTGTCCCACAAACTTTTCAGCTACTATCATACTTTCGGAGTTAATTTAGGTGGCACTTGTTAGTAACTCACACTGTATAGTTGGTGTGGCAGTGATAAAGTACTTTCTAAAAGTACCTATATTCACCAGCTTATTTTTCGCGTGAAATGTATGGCTTTCGCCAGATAGTTGGAGCTCATTTGAAGAGACTAAACGCAAACTTAAATTCTCTTTAATTTTCCAAGGTACGGGACGCCGGACCCTGTAATTCCATAATGAATAATGCAAAATGCGTACCGTAGTAATTTAAATGATGGAAACATCAGCGACATCTGTTGAAGGAAGAAGAAGAAGAGAGCATAGTCAGCCCTGGCGAAGGCCGCACAGACGTACCTCCTACTTCTTATCAGGTTATGCGGCGAGCGCTCTTCCGCCACAGAGTACAACACTCTAAATACTAGTTGTACCATAAAAATTAAATTGCGTAATTGAAATACAAAAAATATTACGTATAGTAAATAAATGACTAGGAAAGAAAATAATAATGATAATAATAGTAATAATAATAATAGTAAGCCCCGCAACGGCGCAACTGTTACTGAAGTAAAAGCTCTCGCAATAGAGCTCGGGATCAAAGGTTTATACAAAATGAAGAAAGCAGAACTTGGTGAAGCTATAGAAAGAGCCTATTCTTCAGCAAATCGTAGCGTATTGTTTAATTATGACGACTTTTTCATAAAAACTTTTCGTGAATTGAGACAAATAGCAAGGGAAAATAGAGTCAAAGGATATTCTGTGATACGTTCAAAGCAAAAGCTACTGAATTTGATAAATTTAGAGAAGGAGCGTTTGGAGAGAATTCGGTACTTTCAATTTACTCCAGACTTATTCGAAACAGTGCCAAAGGATAAAGTCAGGAAAACTGACGACTACGCGGTATTTTCCCTTTCAAGAAAAAACTGTTCAAATCGCTGAAAGAGAAGAAGTTGCCGCTCGAGATTATTCCTGGCAATCGTACAGTATTGTTAAAGAAATATGACTTTTGGCAGACAGCTTATACTATTAAAATCAAAGACTTGAAAGGTGATCCCGTGAAACAGATAAAAGCTGTCAGGAAAGCTGTACACGCAACCGTTGAAGAGGTAAGAAAATCAACTCATTTCAAGGAAGGGGATCAAATGAAGGTAGCTGCTGAAGTAAACATTTCAATCACGCAATTTCGTCTAAAAGGGATTTAAAAGTCAATGCTTCACGGCTACTTGCATAGATTGAAAGAATATTAACATCTAATGTAAATGTAGACCTGAACAATACCAGTTTTTACTTTGAGGTCTACAAAATGCCTAGAGGAAAAGGCGGAAATCGTAAGAAAATAGTGAATATTGCTAATGATATCGTAGGTAAGAGAAGAATAAACAGAATAGCCAACACTGGCAGCCTGAGCGGTCCACGAGCATTAATCACACTACTTACCTGCGAAACTAGAAATGTAGAGGGCAAGGAATTGACGAATAATGAAGTTTTCTACATCAGGAAAGAGAGAGCTCTGCAGGAAGAATTAGCAAAGGAGTTGTGCGATAAACTTAGGAAAAATTGTGAAGAAGCGTTCATCCTTGGCAACATCAACGATGCAACAGAATTTTTGAATGTTGAGATCGAGGTTGTTTCAGCTGCTCCATTTAACAAGGTAATTCATTCTTCAGGCGCAGAAAGAGAGAAAACGATTTACTTGTACTTAAATAACGAGCACTATAGTGCCATCAACAACACGGAGGGTTATAGTTGTAGCATATACCACTGCGAGAAATGTAATGTTCCCTTCGATCACAAAGACAAACACTCTTGCAAAGAAGATAAAGGAAATGTGTTCAATTTGTGTTTATGACCAAAGCATGATAATACAGAAGAAAAGTGATGAAGAATGTATTGTAAAAAGTGCAACTGATTTTATTTTGATAAAGAACGAATGGATAACCACAAACGAGTTTGTGAAACAGTTTACAAGTACAAAAAGTGTAAAAAGGTGTGCAGTAGAAGCATCGGCGGCACAATTGTGGTCTCTCTGAATGCCGAAATTGTAATGAAAATGTAAAGATAAATGAGCACGAATGCTACATGCAAGGGAGAAAAACTGGCGATGGTCACTGCGGGGATTATTGTACTTGTAACGGAAGAGACACTAAACGATTTAAAAAATGCACTTACACAAAAAGGTACAACTTTTTCGATTTCGCAGCAGAACAAGATACAGGAGTACATACGCCAAACTTTGTCACTGTGCACGACTTCAAAGAAAACAGATACGACTATAGAAATAACAAGGAATTTTGTAAATGGTTGATATCACACAGTAACAGGGGGTATACATGCATAGCGCACAATGCAAACGCTTATGACGCGTACTTCATTTTGCAATATTGTGTCAATAACAGAATTAATATCAAAAACAAACACCAAGGGACGAAGCTTATGAAGCTGAAAATACCTACCCTAAACCTCAGAATAATTGACAGCTTAAACTTTATCCAAGGGAGCCTCGCGTCGTTTCCAAAAACAATCAGCTTGAAAGAGTTGAAAAAAGGCTACTTTCCGCACTTCTTTAATAAGCGCGAAAATCTGAATAACGTAGGGCAAATTCCATCGACCAAGTACTATAGTGATGACACTATGAAACCTGAAGCTAGAAAAGCGTTCTTAGAATGGCACGCTGAGAAGGTGAAGAAAAACTACGTGTTTGACTTCCAGAAGCAAGTAGCTGAACTTGCCATTCTGATGTCGACATATTGCGCCATGGATGCATTGAATTTAGGCGAGATTTCCTGAAAATAGCAAATGTTGATCCATTTCAGTACATAACAATTGCTAGTGTATGTATGGCTATTTACAGGTCAAAATTCCTTAAGCATAACACGATTGCTGTAGTCAAAGACCAAAAGAAGGAAATGTTCAGCAAATACCTGTTGCGTGGTTAAACTCATTCCCTATTGTACAACATGCATTGAACTGCGGGGATGTTGCAATATGAGGTGCAAAAGTTGACGGCTACGACGCAAGCACGAAAACCGTGTATCAATATCACAGTTGCTTTTGGCACAGTTGTCCTAAATGTTGTTCGAGAGATACTGTCAACAATGTGAAAAATGAATCAGTGGATGATCTGTTTTCAACGACGGCAGAGCGAACACAAGCGTTGAAGAATAACGTTGTCGAGATGGGGTGTAAGTGGAAAAACGGTAAGGCATACAAGAGAACGTAAATGTCGTAGAAGCACTGAATCTTAGAGACGCGTTTTTCGGTGGAAGAACAAACGCTACTAAATTGAAGGTTTCAGGCAAGAAGCTGCGATTCATAGACTCCTGTAGTCTATATCCAACAGTGATGTTGTACGATCATTATCCTGCTAGTCATCCTGTTCAGATACTGAGACCAGAAAAATACGACGAAGAATGGTTTGGTTTTCTTATATGCAAAGTGCGTGCGACTCGAGGCTTATATCATCCTGTGCTTCCAGGAAAAGCTTTTGTTCGCTCTGTGTGCGAAATATCTAGAAGAAAAAACTCACAGTTCTTGAAACCATAGTGACGATGAGCGAGCATTTGTATGAATCTGGAGAAAAATAGCTCAACAACGCTATCGAAAAAGGTTATAAAATTCAACAAATTTACGAGGTGCGGCATCTGGATCGAGTAAGTAATGAGTTATTCAGAAACTGCAAAAACCTTCATGAAGATCAAAAATGGTTCAAATGGCTCTGAGCACTATGGGACTTAACATCTGTGGTCATCAGTCCCCTAGAACTTAGAACTACTTAAACCTAACTAACCTAAGGACATCACACAGATCCATGACCGAGGCAGGATTCGAACCTGCGACCGTAGAGGTTGTGCAGCTCCAGACTGAAGCACCTAGAACTGCTCGGCCACATCGACCGGCTCATGAATATCAAACTGGAAACTAGTCATTGGGAAGATGATTACAAATGGAAAGAAGAATACGGTCGAGTTATCAAGGAAAAACAAGATATCGAGCTCTACATTAGCAATATTGCGAACGAGCTGTTGCCAAAATATGCCTCAATTCTCTTTGGGGAAAATTCGGTAAGGGGCTGAACTTATCACAAACTCAATTTATAGACGATGTTAAACGATGACATGAGCTATCGCTCGACGACAAAATAGAGATAACTAATGTGATACCAATCAACGAGGAAATAATTGAGGTGACATATCGCTACAATGATTTCTATGGCGAAGATGGCATAAGTACTAACACATTTGTAGCCGCTTTCACCATTGCCAACAGTACAATGAGGTTGTATGGTATGCTCGATATATAAGGCGATAAAGTTGTATACTACGATGTAGAGTTTATTGTTGACATTGACAATGGTACAAACGCAGTACAAACAGGTTGCATGCTTGGCGAATGGACAGATGAATTTGGTAAAGACGATTTTGGTATCGAATGGATAAGCACTGTACCAAAAAGCTATGCTTATCAAACATATAAAGGCAAACAGACTACCACAATTAAAGGCTTCACTCTACACTATGAAAATTCCGTAAAAGTCAACATGAAGACGATGACCGAATTAACACAGACTTCTGAAGATAAGATTATCATAAACAATAACATGATTACGAGAGATCAGAAGACCAAAAATCTGGTGAATAAATTTATAGCAAAAGTATATAAATTTAACTACGATAAAATAAGCTTCTAGAGGAAAAAGACGGCATAACTGATATAATTCCGTGGGGTTATTAAAGAAAAACTGTTGTGCATGTAAATGGAAACAGTGATTACAGAATATATCGATGATCCTGCTCGTTGGTACGATCTCAAACTCGATGACAATGTAGAAATAATTAGTACGACATTCATCAACGAGAAAATAATGAAGGTGACATATAAGAACTGCTAAGGATAATTTTTATAGGTCAAGGCCTATAAAATTTCAGACTTGTGGCTGCTGACCGGCGACTGGCTGGGACCGAAAAGCGCTCGCAAAGAAGTCGTTGCAGAAAAAGCGGCTGCGAAAAAAGTGCTCGCCAAAAAGTCGCCAACATTTGGGAAAAAAGATACCGTTCAGAAGGTCGCCGTAAAGTCGCCAAGATTTCGCAAAAAAGCGACTGCAAAAAAGAGACCGCTATCTTTTGCGCAAGAAGGTGCGAGTGCAGGAAGGCGTCAACTTTTGGGCAAAATCCTGGGGTTTTGTCCTATACCAACGCATATACTACTCAAAGGTCAACGTAATTATGTATAATTCGCAGGCAGCTATTAAATGTCACTGCAGCCGAAATAGGCGAATCGTAACCAATAAAACACGAAATACTTCAAACAATTCAGCGGTTTGGATTTCTCTACCTGTAATTTTGAAACTGTATTTGCTAAACGTAATGTTTAGCCATTTGCGCTCCCAGGAAATCCGACACAAGAGGAATTATCCCTAATTACACTGCTATTATAGCTGCTATTAAGAGCAGCCTGTCAAACAGCAAGTTCGAATTTAATTGCGTGTGTTTTCCATATAAATACGAGTACTGAAGTCAGTTATTTCACAAAACATTTTGACTTAGCTTACAGCTTTATCTGCACACAATTGCATGTATATTGACAAAAGTACCTCGATTATTCCATTACTCATTTTTGAATACATATATATATATATATATATATATATATATATATATATATATATATATGTACACTATTATAAATGCACATGCACCTATTAACCAACATAACAGAACAAATGTTGACAAAATGGAAGATTTTTGGGAAATGCTTGAACAAGAAACATCCATACTACTAAAAGAACATATAAAAATTTTAGTGGGAGACTTTAATGCACAAGTTGGCAAAGAAATAAAATTTAAATCAGTAGTTGGAGATTATCCAGCACATGCAAGAACCAACAGAAATGGGGAAAGACTCATAGATTTTTGTAGACAGTTTAATCTAAAATTAATGTCGACATGTTTCAGGAAACTTGCAAGAAAAAAAAACGTGGGTATCACCTAATCCAAATCAAGGTGAATTTCAGTTGGACCATGTGGCAATAACGACTCGCAACTACAAGGAAATCTTGGATGTCAGAGTGAGGAAGGGCCTAAACATAGACTCAGATCATTATCTGACAGAAATAAAGACCATGTTCCAACCAAACAAACCTAAACCAAAACGAAGAAGATATCGAAGAGTAAACACTAAATTTCTCCTGCAAAAGCTGGACAAATTCTGTCATATACTAAACACAAGAAAAATGGATAATTGGGAAGAAATTAAAGAAACAATGATAGAGTCAGTTAAAGAAATGGGACAGCCACGAAGAATACCAAAACACAGATGGTGGAATGAGCTGTGTGATGAAGCAATTGACAGTCGACTAAAGGCATGGAAAAAATTGAACAGTAATAAGAAACACGAATACTGGGAAGAGTTTAAAGAAGAAAGGAAAAAGACAGCAAAAATCATCAGATCAGTGGAAAGAAAATATGACAAACACAGATTAGAAGAAATGGATTCTGATTTCAAAACAAACAACACTAGAGACTTCTATAAGACTTTCAGAGAAGTTTTAACAGGATTCCAGTCACGAAGTTTACATTTTAAAGATAAAAATGGAAAAATGGATCTAAGCAATAAAGAGAACTGCCAAATCTTAGCTGAATACTTTGAAAATCTATTAAATTGTGAGGAGCCTAATGACAGGTTACAATTTCAAAAACCACAACATGAAAATCCACCGTCGGAACCACCTACAGTAGAAGAAATAGAAAAGATTATCAAAGCATTGAAGAATAACAAAGCACCAGGTGAGGATGGGATAGTGGCAGAAATGTGGAAACTAGGGGGCTTATCCGCATGTCAGAAAATTCACAAAGTAATTAAAGACATTTGGACAAAAGGAATCATACCCAGTGACTGGAAACAAGCATTGATCCACCCTCTCCATAAAAAAGGAGATAAAACAGACACCAACAACTACAGGGGCATATCCTTGTTACCAGTGACATAAAAAATACTTTCTAAAGCACTTTTAAACAGAATAGAGGAACAAGCAGGACCTAATACAGGAGATTATCAAGCAGGATTTAGAGAAGGTAGATCATGTGCAGAACAGATTCTTAATTTAAAAACAATTTTGAGAGTGAGAGCTATACAAAATAAAAATACAGTAGTCACTTTCGTAGACTTCAAGAAGACCTACGACTCTGTTGACAGACAAACACTATTCCACATACTTTATGAATCAGGGATAGATGAAAACACCAGAAGACTTGTTGAACAAACGCTCACAGATACAACATCAAGAATTAAGTTTCAATGCGAAATTTCTGAACCATTCAAAATCAAAGCAAGAGTTCGACAAGGTGACGGACTGTCCCCAATTCTCTTTAACTTGGATTCAGATAAAGTAGTAAAAACATGGGAAAACACATTAAAAAACAGAGGCACGAAGGGTATAAGCATGGGCCAAGGAAAGAACAAATTTGAAGTAAAATGTTTAGCCTTTGCGGATGATATGGCATTGATAACTGAAAACCGAACAGACGCAACAGTTATGCTTGATATGTTACACGATATTGCTGAAAAGACTGGGCTACAAATATCCTACGAAAAAACCGAGTATATAGAACACAAACATAATACAGAAAAGTTTATGAAAACAAAGTATGGAAAAATTAAAAGAGTTGATAGATTCAAATACCTGTTGGAGTGGATCCAAGCCAATGGACTGGATAACACAACAAATAAAGAAAGAATAAAAAAATTGGACTTTGCATATAAATTAACACAAAACTACTACAATAAGAAATCAATATCCATACAAGCAAAGATTAAACATTATAATTCAGTTATTAGGACACAAGCAACATATGGATTAGAGTGCCAAACACTGAATAAGAAAGGCGAATTAAGAGACCCAGAAAAAAGAGAGAGAAAAATATTAAGAAAAATTCTAGGTCCTGAGAAAAACAACGAAAATAGGTGGATTAAAAGGAGAAATGAAGACCTATACAAAAATACAGAAAAGATCACAGATACAATGAGGAAGAGACGGCTAAAATTTTATGGACATTTAAAAAGAATGGAAGAAACACGGATTACAAAGAAAATTTTTAGTTATGTTAGTAAGCTGAAAAACACTGTAGGATGGATAGAAGCAGTAAAGAAAGTCGCCAACAAAATAGGTGTTACAGAAGAAATAATACGTGACGGGAATAACTTTAGGCTACTTATAGAAAACGCAAACTATGAAGAAGATGCGCCAAAACCTCGACCCAAGAGAGTGTGGACAGATGAGCAGAGACGAGCAGTTGGCGAGAAAATGAAGAAGTATTGGGAAGAACGAAAGAAAAAGAAACACCATAAGTCGTAAGTTGTATGCGGTCCATAGCTGGCCAAATTCATAATAAAAAATATATATATATTCATTTGTCAAATGAACGCGAATCTTCGGGAATGAGCAATATATGTTAGACATTAAGCAGTTAATGTGAAAAATACAGAGACCGTTTATTAGAAAGGCGTCAAACGGTTTCTTATCTTTTCTAAAAATACGAATATATTGATTCTGATTATGACGTACTCGGAAGTTAAAATTATTGAATCTTGCTACAATGACCTTACTGCCACAGATCCTGCATCCCTTATGACACATTCTATTTACCACCGGACTGTTCCTCGCTAAGAGATCTAATTTTTTATTGCACTCATTTGCACTTCATGTGGGCTCCAGAACTAACTACCCAAAGCAATTTTCAGAGATAGCATTCAGTAATGTTCCGGGTGACTCTTTTCTGCCTTACATTGGCTTTAAACATGTATTTTCCACAAAATATCGGAGGTAATTTAAACTTATACCAAGTCAGTTGTATGAAACAGATACCTATCCGATATATTACATTAATTTTCGGTGAAAGTTTCGGTAACTGCAATGGTCAACAAAAATTAAGGTCGATGTAGACAATGCAACACAACATATGTAGTAATTATTGGCTGGAAATGAATGAAACTGCGGAATCATGTCGTCAGGTTCCCGAGCCGTGCACAGAAAGGTGCATGTCACATTGTGTGACGCTAGCTTAACTACATCGCCAAATGCGACTGGCCCCGCAATACGAGGTAGTTACAGGAACAGGAGAAGACAGAATGTGTATCAGTAAGCAGTTACGGTGCACTGTGGTGGTGTTCTTCACTACAACATGACCCGGAGACGACATATGGATAACTTCACATGGGAAAGAATCACTGGGAAACTGGATGAAGAACGAAGTGCGACGAGTGTTGCCCAGGAGTTTAATACTGATCACAGCACTGTTTCACGTGCTTGGGGACCCCAGGCACTGCCGCCCGAAGGAGAGAAGGTGCTCGAACACGGCGAGCAACAGCACCACATGACCGCTAAATTGTGCAACAGGCATGAGGGGATCCATGTCAAAAGGTGGCTTCAATTGTAACCATGTTTAACAGAACTGGGCACGCCATCTAACGTTCCCAAGAAGCACAGCGACTGAATGAGGATGGTCTCTTTTGCTAGACAACGATTACGTTGCGTTCCGTCGACACCCGTACAACGACGACACCGTTCGCACTGGTACTAAGAGCATCGGTACTCGATCAACGAGGAATGACGTCGCGTGGTCTTCTCGGACGATTCAGTTACGGTAGTGGTACCCTCATATAGTGGGAGGTGGAAACACGTAATGCACCCAGGGACATTCTTGAACACAATGGTTTTACTGATCCAGGTGGTATGCTGTGGAGAGACACAATGATTCATGGGCGTACTGACCAACAAATCTTTGAAAACAATACAGCCACCGATCAAAGGTTTCATTTATTGCTGTCTGTGGTCATCACACACCCTATTAAGAACCATGTCCTGCGTTTTGTAGTGTCCAAAGGACCATCCTAAATCGGGTTAACTTCAGTGTAATTATTGTCTTCGAATAACAATGTAATTTCCGTTCGTCTCTTTGCGTATTTCTTTCAGTTATCTTCTGTACTGTACTGTAGCACTTTTTTGTATGTGTGGTGCAAGTTTCATCGAACTATGTTACTTGGCGGTGACAAATAATGAGAAAGTTGCTTTCATCCTTAAGTTTTAAACATCTGTGATATAAACTTAGTGATGGGGCGGTAGAAGGCACCAATAATTTATTTTGCTATCGGGCGTAGCTTCTACCAACAGAAACACGCAACACTAATGTAATTCAGTCTGACTATAGTGTGTACTTCTTACAGCAAAAAAAAAAAAAAAAAAAAAAAAAAAAAAAAAAAAAAAAAAAAAAAAAAAATAAAAAAAATAAAAAAAAAAAATAAAGCACACACCGCCACCAACAGAATTTCTATGTAATTTTTCTAAATCGTTATGGCTTTTGGTAAAATTTGGGCTGAACCTGTCCTCGGCTTTAGCCAGGTCTCAGTTGTTTTTGTTATTGTTGTTGTTGTTCTAGTTTTCAGCCTAAACACCATTTTGATGCAATTTTGGATGATGGTATATGCTGTGTAAGTTTTTTAACTGTGCATAACTACTGCAACCTATGAGGGTTGTCAAGAAAGTAATGCACCGCCTTTTGTTTCTCCAACACTTCTTTATTGAACATTATGAGAATTACATACATCAAAGAATGGTGTTTTAGCTACACACCCTACTTTTTCACGTAATCTCCATCTCGTTCTATGGCCTACCTCCAGCGCGAAACAAGATCGTGTATACCCTGTCGGTGCCAATCCTTGTCCTGATGCGGAGCCAGTGCTTCACAGTGTGAATCACCTCCTCATTGTCCTCAAAATGTCTTGCACAAATGTCATCCTTTAATGGTCCAAAAAGTGGAGGTCCTAGGGAGCTAGGTCAGGGCTGTAGGGTGGATGGGCTAACACTGTACAACCATGTTTTGCCATGCGTTCAGCAGTCCTCAGACTTGTGTGGGGCAGAGCATTATCGTGACGCAGCACAAAATCCTATTGGGTTGTCTGCCACCATTAACTGAGTGGTCAATGCAGTGGAATGCCACGCCAAGGGGCCTGGGTTCGTTTACCGGCTGGGGCAGGAGATTTTCTCCGCTCAGGAACTGGGTGTTGTGTTGTCCTCATCATCATTTCATCCACATCTCCGACTCGCAAGTCGCCCAGTGTGGCGTCAAATGCAATAAGTACTTTCCCTCGGCGGCCGAACTTCCCCGAATGGGGGACTCCCGGCCCACAATGCCGTACGATCGATCATTTCCATCTCCTGGCTAGCCGTGGCGCCGAAGTCGCCGGAAGCGAGTCTTCAGTTTTGTGAATGTATTGACATACGCTTCTAAATTAATGGTACCTCCTCTAGGCTTCACATAAATGAGAATCACACCTTCACAGTCCCAGGACACGGTGATCACGACTTTACCTGAAGAATCTGTTTCTCTGAATTTTTTCTTCTGTAGAGAGTGGGTCTGGTGCCATTCCACCAACTCTGCTAGCTGGGATGGCCGAGCGGTTCTAGGCGCTACAGTCTGGAACCGCGCGACCGCAACGGTCGCAGGTTCGAATCCTGCCTCGGGCATGGATGTGTGTGAAGTCCTTCGGTTAGTTAGGTTTAAGTAGTTCTAAGTTCTAGGGGACTGATGACCTCAGAAGTTAAGTCCCATAGTGCTCAGAGCCATTTGAACCATTTTTTCCATCGACTGTCGTTTTGTTTCGGACTCAAAGTGGTGAACCCAGGTTTCATCACCTGTCAAAATCCGGGAAAAGAAGACCTCCACCTCAGCTTCAAAACGTTGCAACAACGTAAGACAAATATTTTTCCTGTGCGATTTGTGATTCACTGTTAAAGTGCGCATCATTTATGTTGGCGGCCGAGTTTAGGTTCGTTCTGCGCATCTGACGTCACAAAACACAGTCAGCCAATGAACAAAGAACGACGTTGCCACATCTCGACTGCAGTGCAGAGCGTGGACGAGTGTCTTCAGTTTTAGAAACGTTCAGTCATAAATAAAGTAATAGAACAAAAGCAATATCTTGATAGCAGACATTCTTTTATAGAAAGTTTGGAAAAAGCATTCTTTATACCAATTGCTTCATATTCTATTAATTAATTAAACCAAACAAGCAATAAGGCTCCTAATTCAGGAGATAGCAAGGAAAGGAGTTTGTATCACTCTCACGAACCGCTTTTTCGCAATAAAGAACAGCGGTAATTGTTTATTTCCTATTGTACTTCGACGAAGCGTGAGTAATTCATAGTCATACCAACAGTGTTTGTCAGTATTTTGCGTAACGTGTTATAGTCCTCATGGCGTTCCGTGTTCAGACGAGGTTCCTTAGCGTAACGGTTAAGGTGTTGGGCTGCTACGTGAAAGGTCATGAGTTCAAACCTTATGCGGTGGTTAAGACTATCATTATTTAAAATCAATATCGAAGTGCCTTACTTCACGAATTATATTGGTTTGAATGCAATTTTTTGAAATTTCTAGTGCTTTGTCTCTTGATTAACCCTTTCGCTGCTGCAGACACGTGCTCCCCGCATTCCGCGCTGTGCGCGATTTTGTCATCACTGCACTCCTCGCCTGTGCAGACACATGGTCTTCCCACTGCTTTGACACACTTATCATTCGATTTCACAAAAACTGTTTGGCCCAAAAATTTGATTTTTGCACGTCTTCTTGACTGATACCTTCCCCCCATAAATGACTTAATTTGGTTTCGATGTTCAATGCAGTAATTATGCAGCAATAAATGTAGTAAACCACTGCACGCAATTTTGAAGAGTTTGCAGAGGTATAAGTCCATAGCGTATACTTTCCGTATGGTCGATTTTAGTTGCCACAATGTTGAGATGTTTTTACAACACAAATCTAGGAGAAAATATTCCACTTGTTAATTACGGTTTATAATTATCAAAGAAAAATCTCCAGAATTTGGGAAGTGTTTGCGTTGTTAATGAAACAAGAATTCTGTTGCGAAGTTCTGTGGATGCAAATCGGTGTTGCTTTCTAACTTCTTGCTCGGCGACGTATTTCCCCGTGTTGTCCATATGTGAAAATTCTGCATAGCGGGTAACACCGCACGATGTCCCTTGTCGCTTTCAAGTGTCATGATCAGTTTTATGGTTCCGACCTCAATTGGTAAAATTGTAACACAAATAAGCTCACTTCGTTGTCCGTCTATCTTTCTGTCTGTCCACCTATCCGACTGTTAAGACAGCTTTTCCTGACAAACTGGTGGACGTATCAAGTTGAAATTTACGCTAATCAGCCAGAACATTATGGCCACCTACCTAATAGTTGATACACTATGTCCACCTTTGGCACGGATAATAGCGGCGACGCGTCGTGTCGTGGAAGCAGTGAGGCCTTCGTAGGTCGCTGGAGGGAGTTAGAACCACATCTGCACACACAAGTCATCCAACTCCCGTAAACTCCGTGAAGGCGGTCGATGATCTACGTTCAATCAAATTCGAGATGTTTACGGTCGGGTTCAGATCAGACGAGCTGGGGAGACAGAAAATCAATTGGAAGTCGCCACTGTGTTCCTCGAATCACTCCGTCACACTCCTAGCCGTGTGACATGGTGCATTATCTTCTTGAAAAATACCACATCTGCCAGGAAAACATGATCGTTATGAAGGGATGTACGTGGTCTGCAACCAATGTACGGTACTCCTTGGCCATCATGGTGCCTTGCACGAGCGCCAGTGGACCCATGGACGCCCGCGTGAATGTTCTCCAGAACATAATGGAGCCGTCGCTAACTTGTCTTCGTCGTGCAGTACAGGTGTCAAGGAGTTGTTCCCCTTGAAGACGACGGATTCGCGCCCTCCCATCACTACGATGAAGATTGTATCGGGATTCATCAGACCATGAAACGCTCTTCCACTGCGCCAATGGTCACGTGCCCACTTCAGTCGCAGTTACTGATGCCGTGGTGTTAACATTGGCACGTGCATGGGTCGTCTGCTGCGTAGACCCATCGTTAGGGGTGTTTGGTGCACTGTGTGTTCAGGGACCCTTGTACTTTGCCCAGCATTAAAGTCTGATGTTAGATCCGCCACAGATCGCCGCCTGTCCTGTTTATCAGTCTGCCCAGCCTACGACGTCCGACATTTGTAATGAGGGGTGGCGGCCCAACCCCACGACGTCTGGACGTGGCTTCACTTTGGTTTTACCACGTGTTGAAGACACTCACGACAGCACTCCTCGAACACAAGATAAGTCGTGCAGTTTCCGAAATGTTCGTACCTAGCCTCCGGGCTATCACAGTCGGCTCTCGTCAGACTCAGACAAATGGCGCCCATTCTACACACGGACAGCACGCTCACTGATACTACATGCACCGTGCGTGTTACTATCAGTAATTCCTCGCCCGGTGACGCTGTTATCGCCTGGATGGGTTTATATCGATAGCAGGTCAGTGATGGTAATGTTGTGGCTGGTCAGTGTATGTCACACACTAAGGTCTACGGTCCCTTGTCGACACAGAAAATTGAAGCTTCCAATCTATTCAGGAGCTAATTATACAGTTTCGTCTATGTGTTTTGGTATCTTAGTTTTTGAATTTCTGAGTGTTAATTTAATATTTAAAAGACATATTTCGCGCTTTCTCACTTGTGCAGGGAAGTCACCGATTTTGTGACATATTACAGGTTCCTAACCAGGAGCAAACTATAAAGTCTCATCTGTGTGCATTGGTAGTTAATTTTTAAAGCTCTGTGTGTTAACCTAATTTATTAGACACTTTTCTAGCGTTTTCGTCGGTTCTACTGTATAGTGTTGTAGAGCGTGTCGATAGCCCTTTGTTTTTCTGTGTAGTGTAGTGTTACACAGCCTTTGGTACAGATAGGGACTGTGATTGCTGTGTGCGGATGCAAGCAGACCTGGTGACACCTTACCCTGAGGTCATTTTTTTTTTTTTTTTTGCTCGGTTACACAGCTTGAGGCGGCAGTGGATTGGCGGCATTGTTGTGCACTGGCTGTGGGGATCCAACGGATTTTCAGCAGGACCCACGAATTCGCTGATCGGTCCGCACCGGTAGCCAGCCCAGTTATTGCTCGCAATGAGATTTTCCCCTCACATGTGATCGAACGTGAAGTCGCCTCCGGGTGTGTTAGGCTGTGAAAGACTTCCCAGGGGACCGAACATAAGACTTCGCCAATTATTCTGACAAACAGGTTCAAGGGCTGTCTGTGACTGACACTGTCCCTCAGCCAGATGCAGTCGCTTGTCCTGTTTCAGAGAAAATCTCCCAGTATGAAAGGTCTGGGCAATTACAGAGTGTGGGATTACTGGTAGGTAGGAGATCCAATGTTAGACATGTTATGAGGCCCCTTAGGGACTTAGGTTCAAATGGCTCTGAGCAGTATGGGACTTAACTTCTAAGATAATCAGTCCCCTACAACTTTGAACTACTTAAACGTAACTAACCTAAGGACATCACACACATCCATGCCTGAGGCAGGATTAGAACCTGCGACCGTAGCGGTCGCGCGGTTCCAGACTGTAGCGCCTAGAACCGCTCGGCCACCCCTGTCCGCAGGGACTTGGGGACCTGGCTGCCAAGGAAGGGAGGAAATTTACTGTGCACTCAGTGTCTATAGTGGAGTCGTTCCAGAAGTGTAACGGATAAATCCGGATGCCATGAAGAGCACAGGGTGCAGCCAACTGCAGGTTGTGGTTCACGTCGATATGACTGATACAGGAAAGACTGCGGACCTCTGGTACAGCGCCGGAGGGGGGGGGGAGGGGTCTGAATCAGATTTGTGCCATAGAATTTTGAGGTTTCTGGTTCTGCTAAATGGGTTAGGAGTTCATTATAGGCTGTCGGCGGCTACACGTGCTGCGGGAGCTGTGCGGAGTGGACTGGGCGTTTTATAGGTTAGAGGGTCTCGGGGAAACACAAGAAGTGCTTCAGTATCAAAGTGTGCAGGTCGAACACAGGAGGAACGTAGATCTAGGAACCATCGGTAAAACAGCTGTAAATTATCGTAGCTATGTTGGGTAAGTACCAGAGCTCCAAGCACTAAGATAGCACTGATGCTCGAGTCTTTATAGGCATTGAAAGCTGGCGAAAGCCAGAAATAAGTTCAACGGAAATTTTAGCGGAGAACCGAAAGGTGTTCAAAAAGCATAGACTAAATGTAGTTGGTGGGGAAATTTGTTTTCTTGTAGTGAAATTGAAGTAGATAGTCCCTGTGGGTTAGTATGGGTAGAGATCTTTCTTGGTAATGAGAATAAAATAATAATTGGATCCTTCTGCCAACGTTCCAACTCAACTTCCAACACAACAGCTGAAAGATTAAAAAAAAACTTGAGTCTAATTTCAAACTCGTATCCAACCCAGACAATTATAGTAGGTGGCGACTTTAATTTACCCTCGATATGCTGGTAAAAGTACATCTTCAAATCGGTAGGTACACATAAAAACATCATCCGAAATTGTGCTAAACGCATTCTCTGATAATTATTTCGTGCAGTTAGTTCATGAGACCACTCGAACAGTGAACGGTTGTGAAACCACACTTGACTTCTTAGCAACAAATAATCTTGAGCTAATAACGAGCTAAGTGAACACAGGGTTGTCGTAGCAGGACTCAGTACTGTACGTAGCTCCCAAATCCACCAAAAATAAACGAAAAAATATCTGATCAGAAAAGCAAATAAAAATTCGCTCGATGCCTTCCTGAGAGACAATCTCCATTTCTTCCAGTTTAACAGTGAAAGTGTAGGCCAGATGTGGCTGGAACTTAGAGAAATAGTATAGACAGCAATTGACCGATTTTTACCAAATAAATTAGCAAACGACTGAGCTGATCCTCCATGGTACACAAAATGGTCAGAGCACTGTTGCAGAAATAACGAAGAAAGCATGCAAAATTTAATCGAACGCAAAATCTCCAAGATTGGCGATCTCTTACAGAAGTTCGACATTTAGCCAGGACTGCAGTGCGAGACGCTTATCATAGTTTCCGCAACGAAACATTGTCTTGAAACCTGGCAGAAAATCGAAACAGATTCTTTTCGTATGTAAATTATGCTAGGGGCAAGACAGAATCAATGCCTTGTCGAAGCGATAGCAATGGAAATAATATCGATGACAGTGATGCTAAAGCAGAGTTGCTGAATAAAGCCTTCCGAATTTCCTTCACCAAAGAAAACGTAAAAATTCCAGAATTCGAAACAAGAATCTTTTCAATATGGGTAATGCATAAGTAGGTATCCTCGGAGAAGTGAAGCAACTTAATTCATTTAATAAAAGCAGGTCTTCCGATCCAGAGTGTATATCAATTAGGTTTCTTACACAGTATGCTAATGCGACAGCTCCATACTTAACAATCCTATACAACCGCACGCTCGATGAAAGATCCGTACACAAAAGCTGGAAAGTTCCACAGGTCACAACAACATTTAAAGAAGCAGTAGGAGTAATCCACTAAATTACAGGCCCATGACATCAACGTCCACATGCAGCAGCATTTTTAACTTATATTGTGTTCGAACATTATGAATTACCTCGAACAGAACAGTCTATTGACATATAGGGTGTCTGACAATTCCTGTTACTCACTTACGGAGGCTGTAAAGGGGACTAAGTAGATCAAGTCTTACATATGAACCATGTCAGGCGACGGAATGAAATACATGACTGATTCTGTTTATCAGTGATCCAACAGTTTGTTGGTGAGTTTTTGGAGGTATGTGGCGTTAGATATCTACTCACAAGTCATGTAATTTGCCTAAATAACGGGTCGCTGATTTGCGTACGTGGTGATGGCACCCGATAGCTAGCCAGATGGGTTCCATCGCGTCATGCGGATTTCATTGCATGAATGTGAGTTTGATATAATGCTCCTCAAACCACTTTAGTACTGTTGACGTTCCAAGACACGGACAATTATACTGCTGAAAGATGACATCGCCGTCTTCACTGAATGAAGGGCTGCAATGGTTTGCAACTGTCAGTGGGTCTTCGGCTACTAACACAGGCCCCATGCAAGGGCAGGAAATGTCTCCCATAGCATAATGCTGCTCCCACCAGCCTGCGTTCGTGGCGCGCTGCACGTTTCGAGCTGCCGTACACCTCGATGACAGCGTTTGTGGAGAAGACCATCGATCTAGTGCAGCAAAATTGTGATTCACCCGAAGAGACGACACGTTTCCACTGATCGGCGGTCGAATCCCGATGGTCCCGTGCCCATTGCAATCGTAATAGATGATGTCGTTGGGTCAACTTGTGAACACGAAAACATGGTCTACTACGGAGCTCCATGTTCAACAATATACGATGAACGAAGCACCAGCATTGTGCTCTTTCGATAGATATGCCACGGATCACCATATACTACGTAACAGAGTGGGCAAGCCTCCGATCCCCACCTTCTGTGAGAAGTCGTGGACGTCCAACCATTTAGCGCCTAGTGGTCGTCTCATTGTCCTACCCTTTTCGGTACATGTTCACGACAGTAGCATGTGAACATTCGGATATCCTCACCGTTTTCGAGGTACTCAGGCTCTGCGTAACAATAATCTACCCTTTGTCAAAGTCGGTTATCTCAATGGGTTTCCTAATCTGCAGCCCATATATTTGCTAGGGTGAGCCCTGTCCGTGTCTGCTCCGTTGACATACCTTTGGTACCGAGTCACGGGCAAACAACGCACCAGGCGGCATAACTTTCTTCTCGTTCGTTTACGGTAAGGGGACTCTTACCTCAAATTGATACATTTACCCTTTTCCATCACCCTACAAAGTATGTAACATCATAACGGAATCACCCTGCATATACATACAGACATTTAGAGGAGCCAGCGTCGACAACTTTAACGCCATGTAGCGTCGCTGGATGACGTTTCGGACATAGGTTCCTATGTAAAACTTGATCCGCTAAGTCCCCTCTACAATCTCTAGAAGTGTGTGACATGTTTTGAGAAATACTCTGTATAGTCAACACACTCAGAAAACATTGTTCTTTTAAAACACAACCAGTTCTTTACACACAGAAAGTTTTTGAGTGCTGTCGACAAGGGATGTCAAAGAGATCCCTATTTCGAGATTTTCAGAAAGCTTTTGACGCCTTACATTAGCAGCAGCTTGTAATCGAATTGCGTGCTTATGTAAAATCGTCTCAGTTATGCGACTGAATTCGTAATTTCCTGTCAGAGGGGTCACAGTTCGTAGTAACAGACGGAGAGTCATCGAGTGAAATCGAAGTGATTTCTGGCGTTCCCCAAGATAGTTTTATAGGCACTATGTTGTTATGCATCTTCATAAACGATTTAGGAGACACTCTGAGCAGCTGTCTCAAGTTGTTTGCAGATGATGCTGTCGTTTATCGTCGAGTAAAATTATCAGAAAATCAAAATCAACTGCAAAACGATTTAGATAAATTACTGTATGGTGTGGAAAGAGCCTATTGACCCTATATAATGAAAAGTGTGAGGTCATTATATGAGCACAAAAAGTAATCTGTTAGCCTTCGGTAACAAGGTAAATCAATATGAAGGCCGTAAATTCCACTAAATACCTAGGAATTACCATTACAAACTACTTAAATTGGAAATAACACAGAAATGTGGAGAGGCAAGCGAACAAAAGGCTGATACTTATTTTCAGAACACTTAGAAGATGCAACTGAAGAGATTGTCTGTAATAAACTTGTCCGTCTTGTTTTGGAGTACTACTCAGCGATGTGGGTTCCTTACCAGATGGGATTAACGGAGTACGTCGAGAAAGTTCAAAGAACAGCACGCTTTGTACTATCGAGAAACTAGGGAGCAAATGTCACGGACATGATGCACGATGTGTGGTGGACATTATTAAAACAAAGGGATGGGATCTTGTCATGAAATTTCAGTCGCGACCGAATTCTAGAATATTTGGTTGACTGCGATATACGGTCATCATAACAAAACAGAGAAATCAGAACTCGCACGGAAAGATATAGGTGTTCGTTTCTTTTCCGCCAGCTGTTTGAGAGTGGAATAACAGAGAATTATTGTGAAGGTGGTTTGATAAACCCTCAGCCTAGCACTTAAGTGTGATTTGCAGAGTAGCCATGTAGACAGAGATACAGATGAATTAAAAGACATGACCATTTATGTCACATACTCTGACGGAAAAGAATCTGAACAGTAAAAGTAATTATTGTAGAGTAATGAAATTTCCGGAATTCAATTATCTACATAGAATATTTAAGTGAGTAGCATCGGAAGATTACAGGTTAATATAAGCGCGAGGTAAGGCATTGCAAATGTGAAATGCTGGTACATTTGTATCCGGTGTAACCGCCAGAATATTTGAATGCAAGCATGCAAACGTAAATACATTGTGTTGAAAAGGTGTTAGATGTCAGCCTGTGGAATGGAGTTCAATTTATGTTCCATTATGTCGGTCATTACAAGGACAATTAAGGCTGGTTGTGGATGTCACTGGAGTTGTCGTCCGATAATATCCCCTATGTGTTCGATTGGAGACAGATCTGTTGATCGGGTAGCTCTAAGCAACATGTCGACACTCTGTAGAGCATATTGGGTTTCAGTAGCGAGCGTTATCCTGTTGGAAAACATCCCCTAGTATGCAGTTCATGAATGGATGCACAACAGGTCGAATCACCAGATTGATGTACAAATTTTCATTCAGGGTGCGTGGAATAACCAGGGAAGTGCTCCTGCTCTCATACAAAATCGTACCCCAGGCGATAACTCCAGGTGTAGGTCCAGCATGCAAACAGGTTGGTTGCAGGCCCTCATCTGGCCTCCTCCTAACCAACACACGGCCATCACTGGCACCAAGAAAGAACCATCTTTCATCAGAAAACAACGGGCTTCCACCCTGCCACCCAATGACTCTCGTTTGACACCACTGAAGACGCAAATGGTGGTGGTTTGGGGTCAATGGAATGCACTCAACAGGGCATCTGGCTCGGAGCATTCCTTCAAGTAACCGATTTGGAACACTTCATTGTGCACTGCGGCGCTGCAGATGAAGTAAGATGTTCCAGAGCCATACACCGAACACGACGGTCTATCTCGGCAGTGTCACCTGGTTGTCTGCAGCTCGATATTCTTGGGACCGCACATACCCGTGATCACAGACGCCAGCAATCATGTGCAGTGGCTACATTCCTCCAAGCTTTTCTGCAATATCGCAGAAGGAACATTCAACATTTCGTAGTGCTGTTACATGACCTCGTACAAACCCAGTGAGGTACTGATAATGGCATCTTTGTTGCCTTAAAGGCATCAACTCACCACATCCAATCTCAAAGGTAACTAACGCTAGCGACCAATACAGCGCGTATTTGAGGCAAACCTGATTTACATCCTCATCGTGGTGCTACTAGCGCCACTCTTGTGCGACTGGTGCGAAATCTGAATGGACGTCATCTTTCAGATGTACAGACACGGCTACCAACTTCCATTTACGTCGCAGAACTCCTACATAGTGCTGCCATTTTTTCTATCAGTGTCTTTTGAGACTCTAAAAACTCACCCATCAAAACTTGTAGGATACTTCCTTTTTGCCTAGCATCGTGAAATTTGGCAACAAACAAGGTTTCACAATAAAAGTAGACTAAAAACCCGAAATTTGTAAAATCGTATTTTGATCACACGAAAAAATTTAGTTTTTGTAATTTCTTATTCGTATGTTAAGACAACTTTTTCTCAGTAAAGCATCAAATTCACATTCAATCCACATGGTGAGGTGTATGGTTCTTTGACGGTGTAAAAAATTTAAGCTTCTAGGGCAATTTATTCGAAACATACAGTCCTCTATGTTGCATTTGTAATCAGTGAAAAATCTCAAGAATTATGGTAGGAAATTTGGTCGGGTTTTCAGCAACAGGTAGAATAATTCACAAGGGAGGTTTGTGTATATAATTTACAAATATTTCGTCCTTATTGGCTAAGATACGGTGAACTGAAGTTACCTGCCTCTGTGGAAACCATCCCTTTGCCATTCAGCGGTGACAGGCGTAAGGCCGCCCAACTACTCCACTGAAGTCAACGTCTGCAACACGTGTAGTGTTTGTTATGTTTCAGGGCAAAGTAATACTGGTAATTGATGCAGGATTTCCCTTTCATTGTTTGAAACGAAGTTCCTGATACCCCATAAAATACTCATTAAAGTGTTCCACAGAAGAATTCGACAATTGTGTAAGGACAATAGCTCTATGACCGACTTTACGTTCTTCTTCTCTGGAGGCTTCCATCAAATCTTAACAGTAGTCGCAAAACGGACGACAGCAGACGAAGTCAACGCATTTGCAATTGCCATCCAGCACAGCATGTTAACGTAACTCTAAAATAATACAATAATTACACTAGCAAAACTAATGTGAAAGTCTCACAAAAATTCTAAACTTCGAACTAAAACTTTCTCGAAAGTCTCGGAATTCCCAGGACCGAATCATGCCAATATCTCGATGAATAACAGGAAAAAGTCGTCCTGATCTTCGATGGTTGAACGATCTATGTACTGCAGTAAATTTGTACAGAACCATCGGTGCGAGGGTCCTACTCACATTTATCTGGACTTTTTCTTATTTTGCTATTGGCGACGAGGATCATTAATTTGGAGCGATTTTTCTAATTCTTCCGAAGCGTTTACGTGATTCGCATTGATGTGTTCAGTGTAGCGTTTGTGAAGAGTCTCTTCGAGTTTGCCCTGTGTACTACGAACAATTATTTTGCGTGTGATTGACTTCTGTGTTTACCTGTCCGTAAGTATGTCTAAGGACTCGCTGTAGTTGGTTTTGTTCTGTGAAAGCAAGATTGATATTCTGCAGTTTGAACAGGCAGGATGAACCCGAACTACACCTAGGAATGTTCGAAGATTGTTCAGTAACAATTTGCGGGTATTTTGATATAAGTGTGACTCGTTATTGAGTAATTACTTTTCATTTAATTTCTCCATGTCTTTATATTGCACTGAATATACATGCACAACAGTTTTATGTCGACGACATGCGTGGAGTCTCTTGTTAGAGACAAACTTGTTCGATACATTCACTGTACCTGCTGCTGACAATGCCAACTGCGCCCTTCTCCTTCTGGCTTTCTTTCAGTACTCCACCGTTCTGTATTGTGTTTTCTCTTTCTTTCGATGATAGCTGTCAGTTAACATTGATACTCATCGCTGTGGATGGGTTTACTGTTGAAGAATGTCCGATATGCACCTTGTGTACGGGTTTATCGAATGCAGTGGAAAAGCGGCACGACGACGTTAAACTAAGCTATTCCCGTGGCGACAGCAACCACGACACACTACATTTGTATTACTCTGTTTTGTATTGTACATTTTAGTGACTGAATGTTACTGAAACCATCACGGTTGTGAAGGTACACTGGTGTCCAAAATTAAAGTAACAAATCGCTGTTTCCCCATCCTCTGTCTAACTCACGATTTGATCGTACAAAGTGTCAACAGATGTCCGTTCTATACGGCAGATGGCATTCCTGTCAACGGACAACCACGCTAGCGATGATGTCAGGGCATCTATCACACGGGTTAATGTTTACAGGGTAGTCCCACATCCGCTATGGCTGTGTACACAGTCACAGACGGCGCAGAATGACACAGAGAAGACGAGACTCTGCGGTGGAGGGCCATAGGGAGAATGGAAGCAGGACAGCCGCAGACAGATGTGAATCATTCTATTGTTTCTCGGATGTGGTGACAGTTTAGAGAGACCGAACCTGTATCCCGGAGACCTGGGTAGAGCCTAACACGTGTGACTTCAGAAAGAGAGGACCGTTATTTGCTACGGTACCGCATTAGTACTGCACGGCAACTGGCATCTGACCTCGCAGCATTGACTGGATGTATTGTATCGAAGCAAACGGTGTACAGAATGCTTCGGCGGAGTGCCTTTTATTGTTGGAGATCTGCTGTATGTGTACCTCTAACACGTCTTCACAGAAGGGAATGTCTACAGAGAAGTCGTCAATATGCCACCTGGATGGTCATACAGTAGGCAAATGTTATTTTCACATATGAGTAATGATTCAGTTTGGAGAGTGATTCTTGACGGATTCGGATCTGGAGCAAACGCGGAGCACAATTTCGGAACCCAAACATTGTAGAAAGATGGCAGTATCGAGGTAGATCCGTAATGGCGTAGGTAGGGATTAGACCACTCGAACACTTCTTCAGGAAACTGTACAGTTGACTCGCCAAGGCTTAATGGCTGTCAAGTATCGTGACGAGATCTTCGGATATCATGCGCAGTTGTTGCGAGGTGCCGTGGGCCCAGAAACAAGCAGCGACAGGCGTTAGAGTTTGGAATTCAGAGGGACGAGGGCAGAGGCAGCGCCATGATACAGGGGATACCAGGGAAACCACTTAAAGGGTTGTCCCAGGCGGAAAGTCAATGACCGACTAGGTAATTCAGACTGGGAGAGTGAGTATAACGCCCCATCTGAGGGAAGACAGGAAGACATTAGTCGAGCCCATGCCACGTCGTGTTGCGGCCCTCCCACGTGCTCATGGGGGCCATCCACGATAATTGGCAGGTGTACCATTTTCTTTGGCTCTTCAGTGTACATACATACACAGGCGCCGGCGTCTAAAATTTCGTCTTCTATAGCGTCATGACGTTTCTGAACACGGGTTCCTGTACTCGTTTTGTTTCTTACGACATCTTTCTACATCCCCTCGAAGTTTGTCGCCGTAATTTTGAAACACACTGTATGGAGGAGATTGCATATAGGTACAAGTGCGACGCATTGTTCAGTACTTCTTATTTGGGATTCCCACCAGGCCGAATTAAATGCAGACATCGAAGAAATTCAGAGGAGTGGTGCGAGATTTGGTATCGACAGGTTTCATCAGCACGCGAGTATCTCTGAGCTGCTTCTTGATCTCAAATGGGAATCCCTGGAAGGAAGATGATATTCTTTTCGCGAAACATAATTGAGAAAGTGTAGAGAACACACATTTTCCACTGATTGCTGAACGATTCTACTGCCGCCAACATACATTTCTCATAAGGACCACGATGATAAGAGGAGAGGAGTTACGTCTTGTACGGAGGCTTATACACAGTAGTTTTCACTAGACCTCTCTGCGAGTGGCATATGAAAGGGAATGACTAGTAGTGGTACGAGGTAATCTCCACCATGCACCCTATCATGGCTTGCAGAGTAAGTACGTAGATGTAGATCCTCGTTACGTTGAAATAATGTCTTTCAGTGATCCAATAGTGGCGTATGTTCCGGCAGTGGTGCGAGATCCTCGCAGAAGAAATGGAAACGCACTCTGGTTACGTGATCCTCAATGGACCAGTTATTTAATCATGCACAGTAGAACACCACACGTTTACACGTCACACGTGGTACGAGGGAAACCGATGCGACTGCAGTATTCTCATGAAAGACGTGGGCCTAATGTTGGACTTCTGTTCGTGTTGCTGTGTATTGCGGGTCCAACGATTATGATGGAATACGCGTGGTTCACTTAGGAGGGCCCGGAGCTGTATAGACTATGCAATGCCACGAGTAGGGCACCACGCCTCTTGCAGATGACCAACCACCAGCAACCAGCCACCTGTATCGACGCTGCCCCTGCCTTCGATAGCCAGTTCCAGTCCTGCCTATATGCCTTTAATCTTGCCTGTTTTCAACCACAGATCTTGCACGTCGCCTTGCTGTGAGTGCAGACTTATGTTTTGGATTGCGATTTGTGGTTGTTTTGCCAGCTGTTGATGTCATCGATTGTTATTATAAGTTCTCGACCGAACAGTATGATTTCGTTCACTTCGTTCCACCCTCCACCGCCAGTGGGATTATTTGTGTGCTTTGCTACTTTGCATTTACTGAGTTTAACAAATTCGAACTGAGCCGATTTTACTCTGGCGATGAAGACTTTGCGACTTGTGACCCGTTTTTGGTTGCTGAACTACTTCAAAGTTTGCAGCAGGAGTTGCAGCAACTTCAGCAGCAGACGCAAACCCAGCAACAGCTGTTTCAATAACAATTGAGAGGGAAAGAAGTCGAACATCGGGAACAGATCTGACATCGTGAAGGAGCTTCTCGACCCGCCGTTGTACCAGCGTTCTCAACCTTTGATCGAACTTCTGACGTTTGGAATGCTTACCAATGTTCTCTACAACACTCCTACATAGCGTTTCTGAGAACCTCACCCGAGCAGCAACTCTCATTGTTTTGATCCTGGTCATCTCGTGGTGTTTTATGCTTTTTTGTGTAATCAAAAGTCATCGGCTGATTCTAGTGCCTTGTTTTTCATGAATATTTGTGATTTGTTGACGGCCTATTTTGGCAAGAAGAATCATGTAGGCGTTGCTGAATTATAATTTCTTCAGCGTCGGAAGCTGCAGAATTCTTATAAGGTTTTGACTCGTTTTTTGCCACTGTAAATATTTCACCATTACTGTACTGGGACAAAGCTGCATGATCGCGCTGCACGAGTAGTGGATAAGATCCTTGCTTCTGTATTTAACATAACCTGTGGTGCTCTTGGTCGCCAGCGAGTGGTGAAGCGCTAGGGCATTATTATTAGTTTAGAGAAAAATATTTGATATTTGTGAATCTAGGAAAAATTATCTGGAGTGCTTTATAAGGGAGATGAAACCTTGTTTGTAAAGACATTTTCTTGACTGTGTAGACAGACCACATTTTTGGAGGAAGATTTCAAGGTAACCAGCGCACTCACAAGAACGAAATGTTTGTCAGAACTATTAATTTAAGTTAATCATTGTCCCCTAGATAACTATTAATATTCATCTACACCTACATCTACATCCACATAGATACTCCACGTGCCCCCTACGGTGGGTGGCGGAGTACCACTACTAGTCATTTCCTTTCCTGTTTCACTCGCAAATACAGCGAGGCGAAAAAGGACTATCTATGTTCTTCCGTATGAGCCCTAATGTCTCGTATCTTATCTTCTTGGTCATTTCGCGCGATGTATGTTGAGCGCAGCAGAATCGTTCGGCAGTCAGCTTCAAATGCCGGCTCCCTACATTTTCTCAACCGTGTTTCTCGAAAAAAACGTCGCCTTCACCCCAGGGATTCCCATTTGGGTTCGTGAAGCATCTCCGTGTTGTTCCAACTTACCGGTAACAAACATAGCAGACCGCCTCTGAATAGCTTCGGTGTCTTCCTTCAATACGACCTGGTAAGAATCCCAAACACTCGAGCAGTACTCAGGAATAGGTCGCACCAACGTCATATATACGATCTCTCAATAAACAGAAGTCGCCCATTCGCTTTCCCTAGCACAGTTCTCACATGCTCGTTCCATCTCATATCGCTTTGCATCCTTACGCCCAGGTACTTAAACGACACTAGTAATACTGTATCCGAACATTACAAGTTTGAACTTCCTTCTCATCAGTACTAACTTACATTTTTCCACATTTAGGGGTAGCTGCCATTCATCACACCAACTGGGAAATTTGTCTAAGCCGTCTTGTATCTTCCTACAGTCACAGCGGTCCTTCCACACTTCCATGGGACACTCTTGACGATACAATTTTCTCTGATGAACACTTGCCGTCGAGGTCAACATTCTGGGTTCTATTATTTAAGACGTCTTCGAACCACTCGCATATTACTCCATATGCTCGTACTTTCGTTGATACCTTGCAATGGGGCACCGTGTAAAATGCTTTCCGGAAATCTATAAATATGGAATCTGCCTATTGCTCCTTATCCATATTTCGCAGTTATCATGTGAGAAAGGGCAAGCTGAGTTTCGCAAAAGTGAAACTTTCTAAAACCGTGCTCATTAGTTGACATAGGACCCTCAGTGTCAAGAAAAATTCCACCTGAGAGTATGTTCATGGATTCTACAGCAAACAGAAGTTGGGGATATTGGTCTGCAATTTTGCGGGTTCGTACTTTTACCCTTCATATACAGTGGAGTCACCTGCACTTTTTTCCAGTCGCTTGGGACTTTGTGCTGGGTGAGAGATTCACGATAAATGCAAGCTAGGTAAGGGGCCAATGCCGTTTGTAAAAGGGAAATGGGATTTCATCCGGACATCGTGATTTATTTACTGTAAAATCTTTCAGGTGTTTCTCTACGCCAGGTATGCTTATTACTATGTCGTCCATACGGGAGTCTGTCCGATGGTTAAATGACGTTATGTTTGTACGATTGTACGCATTCTTTAAAGTGAAATTTAAAACTTCGGCTTTCGTTTTGCTTTCTGCAACTACCACACCAAACTAGTCAACAAAGAACTTAGACCCTCTTAGCGATTTTACGTAAGACCATAGTTTCCTCGGGTACTCTGCCAGAACTTTTGCTAAAGTGTGATGGTGGTAGTTGTTGTATAGTTCGCGCATAGATCTTTCACAGAGTCCAGAATCTCTACTAACCTTCGCTTGTCGCCATTTGTGCGTTCCATTTTGAACCGAGAGTTCAAATGGCTCTGAGCACTATGGGACTTAACATCTATTCTATGGTCATCAGTCCCCTAGACCTTAGAACTACTTAAACCTAACTAACCTAAGGACAGCACACAACACCCAGCCATCACGAGGCAGAGAAAATCCCTGACCCCGCCGGGAATCGAACCCGGGAACCCGGGCGTGGGAAGCGAGAACGCTACCGCACGACCACGAGATGCGAACCGAGAGTGCAATAGCCTCTGCTTCCTCATCATCCTCCGAATTTCGTTATCAAACCATGGTGGGTCTTTTCCACATTTTATCCGCTTAATAGGCACATAACTCTCCAGACCACGATTTACAATTTGCTTACACTTTGACCGTAATTCCTCTACATCCATCTTACTGGAACTAACTGATGGCAATTTATTTTCTAAGTGAGAAATTAATAACTGCCTAACTGCTCTATCTAGCAGAAACACTCCCCTAGCCTTCTTGATGGATTTATTAACTTTCGTTATCATAGTTGTTCTGATACCACGATCGCTAATACCCGTTTCTAAACTGACATTATCCATAACGTCGATTCCTTTTTTAGCAACAAGGTCCAGTATATTGAATGTGGGCTACCTAGCTAGCTGCTCAACATAGTTCTCAGAAAACGCTTTAAAAGTATTTCGCATGACTGTCTGCTGTATCCCCTGCAATGAATCCAGACACATCCCATTCTATATTCGGTAGGCTGAAGTCGCCTCCAACTCTTACTGCATGGTCTGGGTATTTATGCGCTACTGACCCTAGACTTTATTTGAATGACTCTAGAACTGTCACAGCGGAGTCGGGTGGTCCGAAAAAATAACCAGCAGTTAACTTGGTTTCACCTACACATATTATAAGCGAAAAGATAACTTCACTGTCACACTCAACGTCGACCTCACTGGAGACAATATTTTTGTCAACTGCAATGAACACTCCCCCTCCTATGGTCTCTAATCTGTCTTCCCGACCAACTCTCCACGATTCCCTAAACATCTCAGAGTTTTCACTTCTCGTTTCAGCCAGCCCTCGGTCCCAAGAATAGTTTGAGCGCGAAACTTTCCTGGAGGGAAGTAAATTCGGGAATTTTATTACGAATACTTCGACAGTTTACTGATAACATTATGACAGTCAAAGTGCCTTCAGTCTGAACGCCGTTTAACTTTCTTGGCTGCATGTCGACTGGCGAGTGTTCATCAGAGCACTTCAAAGTACTGCCTAGCCTAAAAAACCCTCACGTGCTCTCCACAAGGGCTCTGACACCTGAATAGCTGCTTCTTTTGTGCAGTGCACGTCTCACTTATCAAGGGGAGTCGTACAAATCCCCAAACGATAACGCAGGTCTAGAAATCTCCAGCCAGGCCCGTCACAGAGCCGACGAAGCCTTTGGTTGAGACCCTCCTCTCAGCTGCGAACCAAAGGACCCCAATCAGCTCTGTGAACAATGCTGCAAAATGGGAGCTCTATTTGCACCCCAGGTGCGAGGCCACCTCCACGAGCCGCCTGTACCAACAGAGGGTCGCCTCAGAATCCATTCGACAGGCCTCGTCGGTACCGACGTGAGCCAGAACTTGCAGTTGACGACACCCTGCACCTTCGACAGCCACAGCCAAGGCTGCCTCCACATCTTGGATGAGACACCCCCCCCCCCCCCCCCCCCCCGTAGACATACCGAGTGCACACTGGTTTTCTTTCCAGCCCTGAACGCTATCTTCCTAAGAGGCTCCATAAAGCGCATAACATTGGAGCTCCCAGTAATCAGTGAACCACTCCCCGCACCCCTGTGGACCCTGCTGAAGGAGCGGCTACGTGTCCTCAGTCTCCACTTTAACCTTCCGTCTCGAGCGAAGCACACGCGTTACCGCCTGCCACTCTCTTTGGTATACTAGGAGGTGCCTCGGAAGCAGAGCCCGTGAGAAAAACAGGCGACGCCTGAGGTGTCCCATGCGACGTGCCACATTCTCCGCCACCGCTATACACCGAGGCAGCAACCTAAACGTGACTTGACAGTAGCCAAAAGTGAATTCAGCTGTTCGCGAATTGCGGCCAGCTCCTCCTGAGTCTGCACACAGCATGCACACATCCTAGCCATCCAAGCAACACTAACTGAAGAAGTAAACTATAAAAGCAGACAGAATTTTAGATATGCGTCTTGCTACCCTCCTGATGTATCACCAATGGCCGCTGATGCGTTAATGAGTTATGTAGCTGCCTGTTCAGTGAGCAACCACTGTGCTACAGACTGAATGAATTTACACTTACAAAGACGCGAGATTAAACGTCTCTAACAGAAAAAGACGCACGAAATTTAATAAATCTACTACGACAAAACACAGAAAGTGATAAATACTTAACTTGCCGCGCTGAAGTTGCATATCATTATTAGTGTTAACTTGAGCTCTTTATTTTCATTATGTCACAAACAACACAACTGGGTTAAACGTCTGTAATTTTTCTAATGGAAGAAGTTCGTAAATGTTAGAGTCATCTTATGTTGTACAGTCGTTTTGACAATAATCGGAGTTTAATGTTTCAAGAACGCTTTTCTTTAAAGTAAAACCCTGCTCCATCGTTCTTAGTAAAGTTTTAAATATTCTGTCTTGTGTGCACAGCACCTTTCCCCACACACAGCAGCAGATTGTTCCTGATAGGCAAAGAAAAATTTACTAATGAGTAAATTATTTTTCTTTAGCTGCTGCGCTTGCTGATTTCAGTTTGTTTTCGAGAACGTCAGTACACCAAACACAAAGTACATTGGCCATTAAAATTGCTACACCACGAAGATGACGTGCTACCGACACGAAATTTAACCAACAGGAAGAAGATGCTGTGATATTCAAATGATTAGCTGTTCAGAGCATTAACACAGCCGGCCGGAGTGGCCGTGCGGCTCTAGGCGCTACAGTCTGGAGCCGAGCGACCGCTACGGACGCAGATTCGAATCCTGCCTCGGGCATGGATATGTGTGATGTCCTTAGGTTAGTTAAGTTTAATTAGTTCTAAGTTCTAGGCGACTGATGACCTCAGAAGGTAAGTCGCATAGTGCTCAGAGCCATTGAACCATTAACACAAGGTTGGCGCCGGTGGCGATACCTACAACGTGCTGACATGAGGAACGTTTCCAACCCATTTCTCATACACAAACAACAGTTGACCGGCGTTGCCTGGTGAAACGTTGTTGTGATGCCTCGTGTAAGGAGGAGAAATGCGTACCATCACGTTTCCGACTCTGATAAGGTCGGATTGTAGCCTATCGCGGTTGCGGTTTATCGTATCGCGACATTGCTGCTCGCGTTGGTCCAGATACAATGACTGTTAGCAGAATATGAAATCGGTGGGTTCAGGAGGGTAATACGGAACGCCGTGCTGGATCCCAACGGCCTCGTATCGCTAGCAGTCGAGATGACAGGCATCTTATCCGCATGGCTATAACGGATCGTGCAGCCACGTCTGGATCCCTGAGTCAACAGATGGGGACTTTTGCAAGACAACAACCATCTGCACGAACAGTTCGACGACGTTTGCAGCAGCATGGACTATCAGCTCGGAGACCATGGTTGTGGTTACCCTTGACGCTGAATCACAGACAGGAGCACCTGCGATGGCCACCCCGGCCGGCAGATGTAATAATTCGTTTGGTTCCACATAGTGAACCAGGTCAGCAGTGCTAAAATTGTTTGATCCTGGTCTGGAGAAGGCTCAGTCTTGACTTAGGTACATGAAAGATCCGTGGCAAATCCATGGCAGTTCTCAAGTTGCGGCGTTGAACTATGCATAGCACGTCTTCACTCAGCCCCATCCCCTTACCGCTCGACGGTACAGCTGGCTGCACAGCGTTGCGACGACCCGGCGCGGCGGGTCGCGGCTCCACTAAAGAGACTGAAGGGCCACACGATCACGGTATCCATACCAAGCATCGACTTCTTCTACAGAACCGGAACCCATTTTAAGGCCCTACTAGAAACTGTCCTGATGCACGTATTGGTTCTAAAAACATTTTTGGCACGAGAGTTTATTTAATAGTGTAGACTGTAGAGTGTCTTCAGTGCCATGGGAGAGGCGGTTTGCGTATTGTGTGCCAGCGAGCAGCTAGAATCAAATCAACGTTTCAAATTCTCTCCACTGAAACAACTTTCAACCCTGCATAAATGAAACCTATAGAAATAAGCAGAGCAGTTTGGGGAGTGAATGGCTCTGAGCACTATGGGACTTAACATCTGTGGTCATCAGTCCCCTAGAACTTAGAACTACTTAAACCTAACTAACCTAAGGACATCACACACATCCACACCCGAGGCAGGACTCGAACCTGCAACCGTAGCAGTCGCGCGGTTCCAGACTGAGCGCCGAGAACCGCTAGACCACGCAGAGCAGTTTCGTTAAGTTTTTTAACGCACAAAGCGAAATCAGTAAATTTGTGTAACTTAGCCACGTAAATTCGGTGTTAGTTTGCATACATAGAGTTAAGGTTAATGAGTTTAATTCTGTCACAGGTGTAAACTTCCTAAAATACTTCTATGACTGAGGTAAAGAAACTACAACGCCATCTGTAGGTTCTTTGGTGTTAGGTTAACTCCTAGACTCTAGACTCTACGTGTGATTATCGTACCAGTTACTGCAAACAGTATTTTTCTGTATGATGTCTCAGCTGTACAGTAGATTTCTAGCAATTTCGTGCAATTTACCTGTCTACTGCAATCAGCCGTAGGTATCGAGCACAATTAAGGCTCACTCTTCTAATCACTGAAATTCTGTAAGGTTCGTATGAAAAATTTTATCTGCTGTGTAGCTTTATATGAATCAGGTGTCTGATAGGAACCTGTAAATTACTTGTGAAACAATAAAATGTCTAGTTGAAGATGCAACGAAAGAAAAACATCGTCAGAAGACAGCAAACACTTAATAGCGGAAGGAGCTGTTACGTTGGCAGTGCCCGTGATAAAGCTCAAGCAGCTGAGCATTTAACAACACACACACACACACACACACACACACACACACACACACACACACACATCTGTGCATAGAACTAAATGTCGTCCAGTTAACGAAGTATCATCCGAGAGTACAGGTGTCATTGACTATAAAGCACTGGACGCGCACTTATCGCAGCTTGACTCTACATCTATAACTCACAGACCACGTAATGGTATGTGGCCACCGTCATTCCCACATTTCGCTCTTCCATTCGCAAGTTGAGCGTAGGAAGAACGACTGTCGATAAATGTCCGTATGAGCTCTGATGCCTCTGATATTCTCGTCGTAGTTATTTTGAGACACACAGTATGTGTGAGCAGAAGCAATATGTTGCCTGAGCTGTTTGGAACGTACGCCCTCCCAAATTAAACAGCAAACGTCTGTCACCTGCACCGGGCGTCCGCTCTGACGCTTGACTTAATGATGTGGCAAATGACGTCAAATGTTGCTGGTGCATTCGCAGTGTAGCGTGCGAGAGAGCGGCGTTTTCCGGCAGGGGTATTATTTGCGGTCGTGCTCTCTAGTATTCAATACCGTTGCCATAACAGTTGCTCTGTTACTTGTTAAAGGCCATTCTTTGGGATAAGACACCATTTATCCGACTTTGTAATATTGTAGTATGTAAAATATAATTGGTAGATAAAATATAGTAGTTACGTAAAATACGATAGGTATATTGAATCAGATGAACGTCGATAAGTTTTCTGCAAAAATATGGTATTCTGTCAGACTACGTTAGGTATCACAGTTGTGAGAATAGAATGCAAATGAGGAAGATTGTTCCGTCAACCATCAGCTACAGTTTGATGCGATGACTCTGCGATGTGTGAAGGTGCATACGAAGCAGAGTGTGGCGTCAAAAACCGAGTATGATCCGCGATACAGGTTATTTGAACTACAATTTGTTCTTTGGTTTGGTCCCGACTAGACAGCCATTAACGGAATTCTGTTATTGTTTGGTTTTCTTTTCGTAGATGAGCGTATTCTGTATTTAGTATAGAGGACAGAGAGGGGGACGTGAGTTCTTAAAACTGATTATTCAGCATTTGATTTTAGTTCTGTTGGTACTTTCTGTAGGGAAATGAGTGAGATGAGTTTTTTTAGCGTGTGTGTGAGGGAGGACTGGTTGTCTGGGGGACGAGTAGGTGGTGTACATTTTTCATTTTGTTGTGTGGTTTTTTTGTGTTAGCTAAGTTATTGATTGTTTTTATTTGTCTTTATGCGTTTAGTGCGTGTTTTTGGTGTATGTTAACTACATAAGTCGACTGAAGTTGATGACATACGTTTATACTGTTGTGTTACGTGATTTTCTTGGAACTATTTTCTATTCGTGATTTGCGTGAATTGTAGAATTAATTTCAGGTAAGCAGGTAAAGTGGAGATAATATATTGATCCTACTTTGTATATGGCTTGTTAGTTCTCGGATATCAATGACCATTCTTTAATGGGTATCACGGGCATCTTATCATAAAGGCCAAAGGAATCTGTCGATAGCAGCAGTTATTTTTTCTGTTGAAATTAATTGTTATCGTGGAGCGCTGTGTACCGATAAGATGATAAGACAAATTTTCTACTGTTTCTGGAATATGTGGTGTTAATGGATTTTTGTTCAGGTTTTGGTTATGGTTCGTGTGTGAAGAGCGGGGCATCATTGGTTCGACTTATATCCACCCAAAGCATCCATATTACCACTGATTTTCAGTTCATTATTCATTCGTTTTTAGATTATTTCAAGTATATTTTTGCTATTGCATGTTTTCAATGGTTACATTTGTGACGTAAAGA
The DNA here is from genome assembly GCF_021461385.2 of Schistocerca piceifrons. NCBI lineage: Eukaryota > Metazoa > Arthropoda > Insecta > Orthoptera > Acrididae > Schistocerca > Schistocerca piceifrons. The sequence goes on from NC_060149.1 coordinate 556,814,485, forward strand.
CCATCGTATTCTATGTAGATGAGATGTTTGTGTCTGCCATTTTTATGACATCATAGATGAGAGGCCATGCTTTTTTATTTACCGAACGTGCCCGTGATGGACAACGCCTGTCTTGTTGTGTCTACCACTGGAGTTTAACATTTCTGTAGCCATCTGGCCCTTACTCTACGATTCTATAACGCAGCTTGGCACATTTCTTTGGATCTAATTTATCTCTTCTTTTAAGCCATCCTGGTAAGTGTGCCAAACTGATAAGCAATAATAAAGAATCGGGCGAACAAGAATTCCTTAAGCCCCTTATTCCAAGTAGGAGTTATTTATTTATTTATTTGCAATTCTTTAACTGAATCTCAGCTGTGTTTCGCAAGAGCTCTGTTTACAGAAGCAATGTTGATTTCTGTACAGTACATTTTCTTTCTCAAAAAACATAACGCATAAAACAAGTTTCATGACTGAGGGACTCTGGCGTAAAACATGGTAACTGACATTTTGGGGAAGAATGGCTTACGTGGCTTATGATGATAATCTTTCATTCAAACTTAAATGAATGAGTTGGGTTTAAAAAATCTCTTCAGTTGGCAGAAGAATACGGTTTGTCCTTTACTGGTATCTAGACATTGTTGCATGTATAGCATCACGAGATGAGTGGCAAAATGGGAACTAGGAGGAAGCTGGAGTCTGGAGGGAAGATGAATGTGAACACTGCTGCAATGTTAGAACAGCGATTAAACAGTGATTACGACTTTGATAACTCTGATAAAGATCCAAATTACCAAGAGACAGAAAATGAATGTGAGGGCAATGGTACAACCTAAGAAAATGAGCTAAGAAGTGTCACCACCCTCATATTTGATTTTACACGTACACAGTGGTATCTGCTGTAGTTAAAATATTATACTTTCTACACAAAAGTCCACAACCCATCGAAGCAACAAAATTTGATGATGCTCTGTCTCGTTTCCAGTACATGCCAGTAACTTACCATGCTCATTACAAGGCACTAAAAGTAGCTGAGAAATCCAAAGCAAACTACGAGAGCAGTAAAAATGAAATTCGATATAGGCATTAGTATTCCCATGTCCTAAATTTAGTACATATGATTACATTTTGTTATATTTTTAATATGTTGCCGTAAATTATTATCCACCAGTTTTTAACGTCAAATTTTCCTGTGCCGAGTGAACATTTGTAATACCATGAATAAGGTGGTATCTAGATTTTACGACCACGGATAGCATAGTTTCTATCAGATAATTTGTGTCAATGTCTCATGTACTGCTTCTTTTCTCTGATTAAAAAATTGTTTACGTTTTGTAACCATGCAAGCCCATTCTTGAATGTTAAAATATTTAATAATAATTGTGGTGAAACAATGAAACATTGTAAAAATATAACAATCTTTTTATAAAGCCTATATATCTAATAACTCTCTAAACACGGAAGTGTCACTTATCTCATTTTGCACTCAAACCCCTCAATTTTAAAACAGATACATATAGCTGTAGCTCTTACCCACGTTTGAGTACTCCAGATAACTCGGGATTGTCTGCCATGGGGTCATGGTTAGTGTATTCTGTTCTAAAGTCAGTTCAAAATGATTTGCATTGGGTGAAAGATAATTCACTAGGCTACTAGATCGCCCAGGGCGACACCTTCCGTTCCTCTGTAACGAAATGTTAAACTCTAAACTTCCTCCTTTCCTTTTCCTCTTTACACTAACTTCATTTTCAGCTCTCTCAAAGGCATCCTCACCTTAAATTCAAGTGAAAATAAAAGTTTCCCTCAAGACACTGAAACGTGTAATAGGAACGTCAGACGAGCTTGTGGATACTACCAACGTCATACCACAATAGGAGTACGTCTAACGAAATTAGAAGTTTAGAAGGTTTTGTAAAATTGTGAGTAAACATTATCAATGCATTTTCTGCATTAATTATTAATGGATTTTCTTATTCTCTTATCCACTATTCCGTACAAATTTTCTTTTTCTAAGCGTCCGCCATAGCTTTTATTGAGATACCATATGCCCTGTAAAGTTACCTGTACTTACTTTTGTATCATCTGGTTCTTACAGTGTTTGTGAATTCCATTGACCAATATTTTTTGTGGATTCTATTTCTCTTAAAAGAGCTCCACAATGAACTGAATTCCGATCAAAAATGTGCTATGTCGCTTAAAAAGTTATGCTTGTTAGTAAGACATCTGTGATTGCTCTGGTGCATTGTTCGTCTTCGCTGCTAGTCGGCGCTAAAGTTGCAGAAATATCCAAGATAGCGCTGGAAAAAAAATTAAAAAATACAGAATGGCGTATAACACTGTAACAGCATTTACGTAGCTTGTGCAATCAAATACCAAATTTGGTTTATTACGTTCCATGCCCCAACAGAACAAATAGCCCTGTCACGGAAAAGCCACGTGTAACACTACCGTCCGCTACTGCTATATCATAACCTCAAAGCTGGAGGCAGTTCATATAGTGAAATTATTTTTATTCAAGTAATTACAGTATGAAGAAGCAGCGCAGTGTTACCCTCTGAAAAGATTTTAGTTGTGCTGACCGTGATGTACCTAACGGGGATGGCTTATCGGAAGTGAAGGTCAGAAGTATGTAAATATTTAAACAGTAATAAACAATATATAACCTATCCACACTGTTCAAAGGATAAAGAAAACGGTCGCCAGCCTAATTAGGCAGGATAATGATTGACATTCTTGTTCAAGAAAATAGGTATGAGTAACTTTAACGGACAAACACAACCTATATTTTGCGAGTGCAATGAACTCTGGCACCTGAATACAGTATGTCCACACGTTAAGGCTGGAGCTAACAGATCAGAACAAACTATCTGCATAAATATAACAAAAAACAAAACACACTATTAACATGAGGGCTTAGTCAAACTGAATGGTCTCAATAACGTTACTGTTAATATTCACTGTAAAATCGTAAATTAGGCATAGGTTTAATACTACTTTTCAAACAAATTCCTATCTCACTTGAAATATGGATATGGTCCACACCAAATTTAGTCACTGTGCATAAATTAAGACTCTCACTACTAAACACCTTTCTACTTAGAACGACAATTAAATGGAATTCATTAACAGATTACTTCTCATTGTCTTTTGAATAAAGAAATGACTGTTTTCATAGATAGTGGTCTTTCTATTAATCGTTATCTTGCATGAGCACAATAGACAAACTGTTGATCCTGTTACACCATTAATATGCACTTTTAATGCACAAGAGGAACCCAATATTGTACAAAACTTCACTTGAACAGCAAGAGTAATTCAAACTTTTTATATGTAAGTAACTTTGTGCATTTGAACTACTTTCAATGGAGGGGGGCTTTAATCTTGACCACTGTAGCAGAGCAAACTAAACACACTTCATTACATCAGTGAAACAAGCACTTAGCAAGCATGAACATATAACTCTCAACAGTTGCAGTTCTGAACTTTTGCTGCATTGAAACGCAAAATTGAGATATTTGTAAGATCCTTCCAACAAACAATATTAAATTTAGCACACTCTATTGCCATATTAATTTTAATATGCTTTCAATGAAGGACATTCGGTAATCACTTTAGCATGGGGAGGACCCTAAGTGGTTGTGTGACTAGGGATAAAAAATCAAGGGAGGTATAAGAGTTAGAGTAAAAGTTGCCCTATATTTGCGCATACTAAAACATCCAATGAGCTGATCCTTCACTGTACATTACTATAGTGTTCCATTACAGTGATTGCGCAATGTGGTGGCGATAGCATGTTGATAGGTGGATTTGCAGGTACAATTGCTAGACTCTGTCATTTCTTGGTGGCGATGATAGATAACAATTCCAGAATAGTTCCAACTCTTTATCCATCCTTCCGAGGCATTGGAAAGCGTCAGAAAAAGCCTCTCTCGGAACTAGCACAATACACAGCTTTTACATGAGCAGTTGATAGTTTGGTAGCTCGTCCCCGACTGACTCTTGGTTCCACCTATTCTACCTAGACCAACCACAATTTGCGCGCGCTACACAGTTCCGTTCCCGAGGGGAACCACAACACCTTTTACATACAAAATAACTAAGAACCCTAAGTGAAGGTCAGCAATTTACATAGCAGCAATCAAACATTTTAAATAAAACAGAACATTTGCATATATTGGTAGTTCTACACAAAATTATTTAAATAAAATTATTTAATTTTAAAGATAACCAAAGAGAGTATATGAGGAAGACAAAAGATCATTTGCTAAAACTGTGTATATTACGGAGATTACATTTCATAATAGTATCGAATTAATCGCACACTAATTACAGAAAGTCAACGATGGGATGTTGAACAAAACAGAAAGCTTAATGAATCAATAAAAAGTATGTAGTGTCTAAGCTATGGAGTTACAGATGGAACTAGCCCCATTCTGCTTTGTACCCTTCCGCTCCATTTCCCCTTTCCTCTTCCCCCTCTAACCAATCTCAGTATAGTCTTAAAATGAGGCATCCAATGACAATGCAGTGTTTTAGTGGGTGTTAAATAAGGCTGTCAAAGAATTATGTACAATATTTCCACAACTGCCTCATCGCTATCATCAGTAAATTTCACATCTCTGTAATGGTCTCTGTAATGATGCGATAGCACTATAATATATTACAGAAGGAATGAAAGGAAAAAGAAAACATAAAACATAATAACTTTGGATCACAGCACAAATCGTTTGAAATTTTATGCTGTCACACACAGTGGAAGCATATGAATTTAGCACACTTCCTATTCCATATTCAACACTTTTAACAATATCGTTTATTGTAAACAGTAAATATTTGAGATCTCTCCATTAGGCAGCCAAGATTTGACTGATGTATCGGCGTTAATCAATATTTTTTATATTATAAAAATAAGCGTACCATGTGTGTAACGCTAAAACTCAGAAACGAGTCCCGGTACGAACAAGAGAGTTACGTGGTATGGAAGCCCACTATTTGGCATCCATGAAGAAGGTTCCTTTTTTCACCTGAAGGGAGTGCTTTTGAAGATAAAAGGGCTTGAAACTTTCTTCCAAATACAAAAGCTGTACAACTCCTGTTTCCAAACGAGTTCTCTCGGTGTCACTTCGATCAACACTAACAGAGATGAAATGGATTGTTTGTTCCATTCAAGGACAAATGTATCTCAACATGGGATCGTTACAACCACTACGCAACGAATACCATAAATTTCTATAGATATATTTAATCGGAAATGAAGAAACAGGAATGCATCAACGATACACAAATATCAGTGGATTGAAACGAGAAGTAGTCAGAGATGTACAGAGGATATTACACGAATACAACCAACTGATTCTCGTATCCAACCGTATGATTTCTGGAGACTACAAAGTTACAATTCGAGCCTGCAAAAGTACACATGATGAACACGAACGGCGATTTTATGCATCACATATAGACGAAGTAGCCACCGTAATTGTGGACAGTGAAAACACAAGCCGTGACGTATTTGTGCAACGAAGACGAGAAGACATCGTTCGTATGTTGCCCTCCAATATCCACAAATATTTCTGCAGGGAGAGGGCAGATATCATATTAATGTGAAAGAAATCCAAGCTGAAACAGGCGCAGAAAAAGAAACAACAAAAAAGTCACATTCCAAGGAGTTCTATGCTTACCACTTAGTGATCAGAGAAAATGAAACATACAATCACATTCTCAACACTCGCCGTTTATTCCAACAATTCCTGGTAGATATGTATGCAATAATTTAAGCGGAACGGATGCTTTACAGAAGACTGAATCAGAAGAAACTACGCACGGAATGGTGCAGCCACCTATGAGAGACAATTATAAAAGACAGAAACAGTGACGACGTTGGAACAATGGTAATTTACTCTCATCATACGTGGGAAGTCAGAAACACATGTACGAATACACTCAAAATGCCATGACCTATACATGAAAATAAGGACGACCTGACATCTTCATAACGTTCACATGAGGCTCGTCGTGGTCAGAAATCAAATAACAATTGAGATATGGACAAGCGCCGTGAATCGACACGACATAATAGCCCGAGTTTTAAAAACAAAAACAAATAAGGTTCATTGAAGTCATCACAAAACACCACGTCTTTTGAGCCATTACGTACTGGATGAGCACATTCGAATGGCAAAAACGAGGACTGCCTTACTCAAACAATCTCATATGGCTACACGACAGAATTCATAGAACGGATGTCGACAAAATGAACCAAACTGAATTTCCCAACCCACAAAAAGATCAGGAACTGTATGCCATAGTAGTGGAAAACACGATTCGCATACCATGCGGGCTATTAAACCCAGGTTCGCCTTGTATGAGTGATAACAAATGTACCAAATATTTCTAAAACCATACTTGGTCGACACACAAACTGAAGTTGATGGTTATCCCAAATACGATCACACAAAATCGATGGCTTCGAAGCAAAAATACAAATCCGAGGCAGAGACGAACTTTAAATAGATAATCAATGGGTAGTACTACATAACACACTACTTTCCAAAATATTCCAAGCACACATAAACGTAGAATACTGCAATTCAGTTAAATCCACTTAATATGTCTAAGTATGTGAACAAAGGCAGTGACATAGCAGTATTTCAAACAGCTAGAGACTGGGAACACCAAAACAGAAACAACGAGATTCTTATTTGCCAAATGGGAAGATACATCAACAGTAACGAAGCAGTGTGGCAATGTTCCGTTTTTCCAGATACGAACACGAACCCATTGTACAACTTCTAGCAATACATTTGGAGAATGGACAGGGTGTTTACTTCACAAGAAACACCGCCAGACAAATTGCAAGCGGACCGCTCATAGCACAACAATAATAGCTTTTTACCAACTGTGCCAAACGGATCCATTCGCGATAACGTTACTATATGTCAACGCCCCTAAATAAGTGGAACACAACAGGTAAACTCTTTCAACGACAAAAATAAGTAATTTCAGTAGGAGATCATCCAGGAAGTAGGAAAACTGGCGCACTATGTCGAGTATACACCGTTCATTCGAACAACGCTGAATGCTTCTGTCTCCGTATGTTGCTACACGAAATACGGGGACAGAAGTGTTTCACGGATCTCAATACTGTTGACGGTTACCTATGCCAGACGTACAGAGAAGCATGCCAACGCTTAGGACTACCGGAAAACGACAACCACTGGGTATAAACACTACAAGCATTCTCACTCACAGTCTCAGCTGAAAAACTTAGAGACTTATCCGCCATCATTCTGACAACATATAACCCGTCGAATCCAAAAGCGTTATGGGACTCCTCCTAAGAGAATGTGAGTAGTGACATACTATACCAAATCCGAAAAGCTCATACTGGATTGACCATCGAATTCAACGACCACATCTTTAATGAAAAACTAATTTGCCTACAACATAAATGTTTAGCAATTAACAACTAGAACTTAGTACAACTTGGGCTGCAAGCAACATGCTATCAGTGTGCTGAAGTTCGAAATTACAAAGTGAAAAAGTTACAACATCAACGCACTGCTTCAGCAAATTGCTCACGACAAATAACGACTCAAAGACAATCAAAAAGAAATTTACGAAGTATCATGGACCAGATCGACAACAACACTGACAAGATTATTTACTTTTACACACCAGCCGGCTCCGAGAAAACGTTTCTTGTAAATCCGTTGCTGGCAGAAATATGTGCTAAGCAACACATCTCACTTGCACTGGCATCATCTGGCATTGCAGCCGCGTGTGGCCGTGCGGTTCTAGGCGCTTCAGTTTGGAACCGCGTGACCGCTACGGGCGCAGGTTCGAATCCTGTCTCGGGCATGGATGTGTATGATGTCCTTAGGTTAGTTAGGTATAATTAGTTCTAAGTTGTAGGCGACTGATGACCTCAGAAGTTAAGTCGCATAGTGCTCAGAGCCAAGCCATTGCAGCCACACTCATGGAAAGAGGACGAACTGCCCTTTCAGCCCCACAACTGCCGTTGAATATAATCGAAGAACGATTCCCGGTATGTAAAATCTCAAGAGCCTCTGGACGAGATGAACTTCTAAGGCAAGCTAAAATTATCTTCTCGGATGAATGCACACTGGCACATAAAAAATCACTGGAAGCCATGGATGGAATATTACAAGATTTTGCGAGGAAACTCTGAAGCGATGGGAGAAGCTCTACTCATATTATCAGGAGATTTCCGACAAACACTTCCAGATCTCCCCAAGTCAGCACTAGCAGAAGAGAACAATACATGCTTTAAAAAATCATATCTCTAGTCACACATACAAATACTGCGACTAACAAATTGCTTCGGAAGGTCTTCGGTCCAGTTCTGGATGCAGATGCAGGGGAATGAAGGATCAGATACAACCAAGAGCTTGAGGAACTATACCAGGAGCCCAACAAGTAAACGTTGAAGAAAGTGTAAACTTCCCTACAAAATTTCTAAACTCTTTGAAGTAGCAGCAACGCCATTAAACTACTGTGGACTTAAAATTCGATCTCCGATCATACTAATCAGAAATCTCAACTCATCAAAACTATGTAATGGAACATGCTGATAGTCAAACAGCTGTCGAATAACATAATCGAAGCCGAACGTATGACTGGAAAGTACAACGACACATATTATTCATCTCAGAATACCACTGATCTCTTCTGAACTGCCATTCCAATGTAAAAGATTCCAATTTAAATCAAATTAGCTTACAGTTTTATAGTTAATAAAGAGCAAGGACTAACTTTAAAATATTGCGGCATCAACCTCAAGGACTTTTGCTTCTCACAGAGACAACTATACGTAGCTTGCTCACGAGTAAGAAATTCGAAAAAAATTGTTCATATACATCCCAGACGACAAAACGAAAAATGTTGTTGATAAACAAGTATTTTAAATAGTTAGAATATGTCTTCAGTAAAAACTTTTACCTCTTATACTTTAACAAGTATTGTAAATATTTAGAATATGTTTTCAGTATTTTTTTTTACTTCTTATACTTTATAGTGTATCCTTTTATTCCTGCTATAACACAATTTCATATCATCTCCTTGAGCGAAGCCGAGAACCCAACCTAGCAAAATATAAAAGACTCTGAATTTTATCTAGTGGACAAACCATACACAGTATTAATAATATATCCCTGATGTAACACTCAATCAGTTGGTTTTACCGACACAGAAACCGTTCGGCGTAATAAATAAGATCATATCTATGGTATACTTCAAAAGCAACAAAGTGATCCGAAGTTTTAAAGCACTCTTTCTTGAGCAACTGTATTACTTTGATGCTCACATTCGAATAAGCATTTACCTCCTAAACAGAACCAGAGACTTCATGTATAAAACTTGCAAACTAAACACAGGTCCACATCAATCTTCTCTTAGAGTTGAGTAATTAATTTCTCTTGTAGATCCACTATTTGGTATCTATGTAACTAAGCGACCATTTTATACGCAGTTTTTCTGTTAAGCACATATAAAAAATAGGTTAGTTTGTATCACTATTTTCCAAATCAACTGTGTCCGCGCTGTTCACTCTTCCGCGATTAATCGCGCACAAGGTGCCACTGTTGATATGTCAAGTTCACCAGCACTGAAGCGAATCTTGACTGCAGATATATTTGTCAGTCTTTCAGATGAACCAGTACTGCTGCTCTAAATCTGGTGCAGACGCACCTCACGCTCAATATTAGATGGGGCTGTCCTTTTTTCAACTACTATAGTCTTCCAGTGTATTTTGCGCTGCTGCCCATACCCAGATGCTTGAAGTTCCACAACATGCAAGGAGAAGAATCCCAGGCTTCTTGTGTTACAAAAAGGAACTGACAATGAAAATATAGATTCTGTTAGAAGAAGCAGTATGTAGTGCAAGTCATACTTACATTTTGTGCCCAGAAAAAACGAAGCGTTGATTGGTGGTAACAATTTCGATGATGGGAATGAATCGAAAGGTACAACAACAATGACAAGCTACTCCCAGTGAGTCTTCAGCTGTTATGACACACCACAATGCTGAGTCATCTAGTTCCAACAAGTAAGACCATCCTTCTTAACGCAAGCATTACATTTAGGCTTTCGACATTCTCAAGAAAAAAGATCTCAGATCTATGCAAGCTTCGAGACAATCGCGTAGTGAAGAAAACTCAGTGTCGAATATGCACGTTTTATCACTACATTTCGAAACAGTTGGAAACAGATTTGCACATTCATGGACCTCAGATACCTCTCTGCATCTCTGTGCTGTACCTGACCACAACTTTGAGGTGCGAGAAAAATTTTCTTTAACAACCACTAGTTAACTTGCATGTGATAATCTAAGTCAGTGTGCCTCACAGGCCAAAGCAGTCGGCAGTATTCGCTAGCCTGCTCTGAGGTAAGGTGGTCATTTAGTTGGGCGCTACCGTTCATACTGCACTTTGTTATACACCCAGGTGGTAAACCTACTGTTGGGCTATAATTCTGCCTGTATTTTTATTGTCCTGTGAAGTCAAATCGGATCCCTCGTCATCTGTTCCCAACATTCAGGGCGTGCTATTCGACATGCGAAATTCCAGGCAGTGATTACATTGTTGTGTATTAGTCTGGATCATTGAACTGCTGGTGCCAATGCAGTGAAATGATGCCATAGGCAGTGAGCTGCCATCGTTATGATGACTACATAGTTTGAAGTAAAAGACATATTCAGAGTGCAAGAGTAAGTATTGAGCGCACCGATGCTGCAAGATACGCCCACAAAGGGAGCTGAAAAACGAAGTTGAGACATCTTCCAGCTACGACAGTGCGTCCAGGAAAGCTGACCAGATGGGAAAAGTAGGTCAAGTGAAGCGGCTATTGCCGCACGGTATTGAGCGAGCATGTTAAGTTGTCTTGGTTTCAGAGCTAAAGTGTGGGTTAGAGGAAAACGCTAGCCACCCTAGTGTAAATAGTTGTTGAATCAGACATTCTGTGACAGTGTGTTCATAAGATATCACAGATAATATCGGGGTGTGTATGTGAAGCCGAGCTACGCCACCATCACAAACCTCCCAACTTCAAGGCGAAGAATGTTCACAGTGCACGGTGATGCAGACAGTCTCCTCAACTGGACTTTTGCTCCAGAAGCTACAGGCTTTTGCCAGAGCACAAGATAGTATTTGAGCTACCTGGCGTCTTAACACCATAGAGTCACCTGCTGGGTGACTTCCATATGGGGGCACCCTTCTCCATCATGGGCCGTGTGTTTGAGTTCAGACCAATAGCTGCCTGGCAATCCTGTCACTGCTCTCCGGTCCTTGACGCTGAGCACTGCCTAGCGACTGCAACGACAATCATGCTGCGGGCTACAGTCTGAGGACCATCACACCCTGTGCTATATTCCGCAGGGCAACACAAGCAAGCAGTCTGGAAATGGCTGCCATTTAGCGGCAGTAGGAGGCAGTCCCTGTCAGCTTCTTACCTTCGGCTAACATCAGTAGGTGCATGCCACTGCCCAGACTGTCCTGCTGACAGTGGTTACCTGAGATTTTGCGGCTCGCTACATCATCCTTAGGCCAATGGTCTCCACTACCGTTGCCACCACACCTCTGTACCTAACAGGAATAAAAGTCTAATTCATTCAGGGATGTCGTACCAACGGTTCACTGCTTGGGTTCCATCACCACCACCATAGCACAATGCATGGTTACAGGTTTTTAAATGATAAGCTTGAAAGGAACAACATAAGTTTCTTCAAAAATTAACCAGTACTGAATGCTGATTTTACTAAGAAACATCTTAACCAACAATCATATCCTTGTATATTTGCCATTACATAAAAACATATACGTAGAAAAGGTGTCATCTTTCCTTGTATGTACTGTCTTAGCAGTTGAAAGTAATTTGTCTTATTAGCTAAGAGTCTCTGGAATGATGCAAAAATATGAATGTTTAAGCGTTAATTTGTGTTGTGTTTGTTCGTGTGCTATGCTACCAAATTTACAGCGCAAATGTAAGTAATTACACTTATGAAATAATTAAATATAAAATTAATTATAGTACACACTAATATAATATATATTTTTGTGAAGACTTATACGTATTTCAATGTGTAATATTACTGACACATTCAGAAAATAGCCCACATCACATTTCATATTAATGTAACATACACATAACTGTAATGTACCTGATGATGACAGCAAGCTGCCGTAACACATCGTGCTAGCTAAATATTAGTAGAAAGTGGTTGAATCATTAGAAATTGTTTCATAAATTTACACTACAGTCGCAGGTATCAAACATTTCCATGTAATACGGATAAATTAATGTTTCCCTATAACGGTGTAAGCAGATGAAAAATTCGTAAGATCACTATATGGAAACTGCTACAGTAATGTTGCTTTCTGTTGATGTAGTTCTTCTTACGTTATTAACAACAACAGACAGTAGCTTATTTCAAATACTGAAATAGTTTACAAGCAGTAGTGTTCTTGTTTTTATTTCAGTCATCAGTTCAACGGTGGGTTTGTTCCACATTTCTAGAATAGTCCATCCAGTACATGGTTTATCACCTGTGTATGATTATTGCTACATTCGTCCATTTACACCTTCCATTTGTATTTAAGCCTTGGTCTCCATCTACAGTTTTTATTATTCACACTTCATCTTCTATCGAAAAGTCAGTGCTGTACCCTGTCATTAGTTACGTGACCTACCTAACTAATTACTCTTCTGCTGGAGAAAGATATTGAAACAGCTATTAGCCTCTTGTCCACAGGAAAATGCATTACTTCATTATTATTTTCCTTAACAGTTGTCGATCTTACACGAGATGACGATGTTGACGAAGATCTGTACAAAGATAAAATCGATGAAGGTACTGCCAAAAACGTTAGATATTCAGATCTCAGGAAGAACATAACGATGTTGACGAAGATCTGTACGAAGATAAATTGATGCAGTTATTGATGAAATTTATGTTTGTGTGGTGTCTTTCTTGTAAGGCGTGTCCGAGAAAACTGTCATTTTTGATTCCGCAGTCGTACTTTTACACGAGGAAATGAAATAAATTCTGATATCAGCCGCAAATGGGCACTGGAATGAATCCAATGACAACAAGCGAAAATTAGTGTCGGACCACGGCTCGAACCCGTATATCCCGCCTTACGTGAGCGGCGGCATTAATTGCTTCAGGTATTCCAGCATGCTTTCCATCCGATTCAAATTCCCATCTTGTCGCACACTGGTTACGTATCGTCCCTTGTCCACCATAGTCACTGCTTGCCCCATCATGCCGCATTGTTTCAGTGCGGATGCACTCTCTGTTCTGAACTCTTGCAAGAGTAGTAAGCATGGTGGTGAGCAATAAGTATAGTGGATAGAGGGCGCTACGTAATTAGTGTGCAACACAATGGATATGGATACACCCGGAGCTGTTACGGCGACAGCTATAGCGAAGTGGGAAATCTGAGTTAGAATACTGGACTGACACAAGTTTTCACTAGTGTCTATTGACATGAATTCAGTAGCCAGTTACGTCTGATGTCAGAATTTATTTCATTTCCTCATGTGTATATACAGCTGCGGGATCAAAAATGGTGTCTGTTTTTTCGGACATGTCCGAGCTAGGGGCCAGCATGTCCAGTGAAACTCGCAACTGTATTTCTCGAACCACTCCATCTCACTCATGGCCTTGTGACAAGGCGCATTATCTTGTTGAAAAATACCACTGCTGTCGGAAAACATCATCGTCATGAAGGGGTGTACGTAGTCTGCAACCACTGTACGGTACTCCCTGGCCCTCATGGTGCCTTGCACGAGCTCCACTGAATCCATGGATGCCCCCGTGAATGTTCCCCAGATCATAATGGAGCCGCCATCAGCTTGTCTCCGTCCCGCAGTATAGGTGTCAAGGAGCTGTTCCCCTGGAAGACGACGGATTCGCGCCTTCCCATCACCACGATGAAGATGGTATAGGGATTCATCAGACCATGCAACCCTCCGTCACTCCGTCAGCGTCCAGTGCCGATGGTCACATGCCCATTTCAGTTGTAATTACCGATCTCGTGGTGCTAACATTGGCACAGCCATGGGTCGTCGGCTGCGGAGGCCCATACTTAGGTGTGTTCGGTGCACTGTGTACTCAGACACATTTGCACTCTGCCCATCATTAAAGTCTGATGTTAGTTCCGCCGCAGTTTGCCTGTCCTGTGTTACCAGTCTGCCCAGTCTACGAGGTCCAACATCTGTAACGAGGGGTAGCCGCCCAACCCCATGACGTCTGAACGTGGTTTCTTCTTGGTTTCGCCACATGTTGGAAATAGTCAGCACTCCTCGAATACTCTACAAGTCGTTAAGTTTCCGAAATGCTTGTTCCGAGCCTTTGCGCCATCACAGTTTGCCCTTTGTGAAACTCAGATAGATCACGCGCCTTCCACACTCATTGATACTCTGAGTTGTTGTGACTCCTCGCCAGGTGACGCTGCTGTAGCATGGACGGGTTGTATCTATAATAGGTCGATGGTCATTATGTTCTGACTGATCATTGTATACAGCTTGGTGGCCGTTAAGATCATTTCCTTGTGGATGTACTCTTTCTCCTGAAGTCTTGCGGGAATCCAGCGTGATGCGGCGAGCAATATGTGTGGTGGACAGGGTGCGCTATACAGGTACGGTGCGACAAGGTGGAAATATGGGTCAGACGGAAGCCGTGCTCGGCTGCCCGAAGCGGTTAAGGTGGCCACTCTTATAAAACATAAATTCCGGGTTCGAGTACGAGTCCAGCAAAAGTTTTTACTTGTCACCACTGAATTGATTACAGAGTCCAATTGTGACTGACGTCAAAATTCATTTCATTTCCTAAATGATGAAATTATTACATAGTTACTTAGGAATCAGGAAGAACATTTGCTTTCGATTAAGGTAATGTTTTTTATACTGGACAAAGATGAAATTGATTAACTGAGTAATAAAATTATTCGATTAATATCATCTTTTTGCACTAAAGTACCTTGAGTACTTTTTGTATTACCAGCTTTGCAGACTTCAGATGACAATTTTTTCCCGGAATATACAAAAGTGTATTTTATATTTATATTAACGTCACAGAAGAAAGCGATAGAGCGAAAATTCCGCACTAAGAGAATTCTCTGAAGCGGCCTCGGAGCTTTGTGACAGCGGCCTATGAGATTCCTCAGAAACGTAAACTGCGAAAATTGCCGGGCGAAAGACAAGTGGGGGTTGCAACGCCAGGCTGCAGGAATGCCGTAATGCGATATTGTCGAGGGTTGGGACCACCGACCGCCAGCCTTGCTGCTCGATTCGACGCACTGATGCAATTAGGCACAGCCCGCCGTACAACGCGGTCACCCGTCAGCGCGAGCATTCCTGGGAAAGAAGTCGGAGATGGGGGTCCGGCGCTGACCGCTGACAACCACAGCAAAACGGCCTGGCCCCGCTGTCGCAGCGGGATAGGCAACATTTAATCGAGGCTGTTCTTCGCAAGTAGCGTTTAAAATGGTCGCCAACAGACGCTCGACATGGCCCCTTCTGCTAGACTGCCAGGCGAAAAAGCTCCTCGCCCTCATGTATTATCGCCACTACACGTTATTTTGAAAATTTCTTTTATATTGCAGTTAGCAAGCCCCTACTCAGCCAAACCTGCCGACCTCACGAGAGAATGGAGACAAAAGTTACGTACAGTTTAAGAGATATCTGCAAGAAAAATCATCTCCTAAAAAGGGAAGTAAAAAATTCTGTATGTTTAATCTGTAATATAAACGACTCCTTAAACATTAATTTGGCAGTCTGAACTCACCGTTTATCTTGCTAGTGGTAGCACTGTTTCTAAATTTTATTGTAGTTAATCCTATATAAAAGTTGAGAAATTATACTGTACAAAAAATTTTACAAGTTTAAAAAACAAAAACTACCAATTCCTATTTGCTCTCATTGTAGAAAATATTCCACTGTGCTGTTACTACGTGATGTAATCCTACGTTCCGAAAATGACGGAAATATCCACGAATCCTACTGTTTCTCTACATCCTGATAACGACAGAGCGTATGCAATAATTACGACTATGACACGCAACGAGTAGTGATATACGTGGGTAACTGTATCACAACATATTTGGTCTACTTTTAATCGATAAAAGAAGTAAATTTGGATTTTATGTCCTGTTGACATTCTGTCTTTCAAAAGAGATTCCACAATAGGACACGGACGAAGATGATAGTCCGATATAGTGTTAATGAAGGAATCATTCTCAGATTTTCTGCAAGTGAGTTTGACAAATACTGGAACACCTGTCAATGGACAGGGATTCATGCGTCGATCCGTCCAAATATAGAAAACTTAAACCCCTGATTGGGAGGGACTCATTCATCGTGAGGAGGAGCGGAGCTAAAGATGTACTGAAGTATAAGAGAAAATGGCACTCTGAGACCTTTAGTTCAAACATAATACAGAGGATAGAGTAAGAAGCAAAGGTGGATTGGTGAATCAGAAGTGCAAAGAATGATGCAATCAGGGAACTGAAAGCAAAGTAAATGGATCAGAGGGAAATGTAGATGGCAGGGAATAAAGCATAGGAATTAATGACAAGAAAGGGTTTATACTTACATAAGGAAGAAAAAATGCGATCAAATAAGATGAAATTTTATCAAATAGTTTGTAGAAGACGATGGATAGCGTTTGACTAGTGGAGGGCGTGATGGGCTGTTGTGACTTGATGGAGAGCAAGCTCCCTTTTCTGGAGTCCAGGGAAACTAGTGCTGTATGAAGGTCTCTTTAGTCGTTCTGTAGAGACCGCTCACCTAATGGGCACCTAAAATATCAAAATGGGTAGGTCTTATGTGTCCATTCATGTGACCTGCCTCTTCTGTAGTATAGGTTACTGTATAGAAAGCACTGCAGTTAATATATGGCAGGAGGTAAAAGGCATGGATAGTTTCACTAGCTGTCTGGTAGTTAATGTCGCATGATTTGTCAGTGGTGAGCTGGGTGTATCAGTTATTGTGTGCATTGTGCAGGTTATACAGTGGGAATGCCTGCCGAGATCAGAACCTAGTGATACGGTGGATGGTGTGGTCAGTATCATACAATTTGCCAAAAACTTTACACAGATCCCAAACTTCCCTGTTGCTCCTGGGCGACAGGAGAAAAACCTTGTCACAGCTGCACGAGCAACAGTAAGGTATGCTGTTGAACTGGGAGCAACGAAAAACTTATATGCTTGACGCACCATGAGGAGTTGACACCGGATGGTGGCTTGCGGTTCCCCAAGCTCAGCACTGAAACTGCGTATGAGACTGGTACTAAAGGGTGTCCGAGCTAAAGGGATAGAAAAACAAATCCTTATAACGAAAAGACTCAACATTTGATGATGTTGGGTGAATACGCAATCGATAGACACATTCTTCCAGATGTGATCCCATGTAGCTCCACAGGCGCCTCCCGACGTAATTTTCCATTAGAATGTCCGTCCACCTCCGTCCTCCTTCCGATTCCCCCCCCCTTCCCCCCCCCCCCCCCCCCGCCCGACCACTATCATGACCGCCGTGCCAACACATTTCTCCATGAGGCATTTCCTGAGCGTTGGATCGGATACGTGGGGGCCCCATTACATGCTCTCTCCGTGACTCTGTATGATTGTGCTAGATTTCAGTGCATGGGGGCTATTCAAGGACATTTTTTACAGAATAATGGTTCAAGATGTGGTAAATTTGAGAAAAAGGGATCTATGGGGCTGCAGAAGACATAACAACTATCATGCTAATGAACATGTAGAAAGAAGTGGGGTATCGTGTCATTATCTGTCGAGCTATAAACAGTGCCCACATTGAACTGTAGCAACATGCATAACAATGTTTGAGCTAATGTGTACAATGTTGGACAAAAAAACTGATAAACCTTTATAGGCACTGAAATATAATCAAATGTTTATGTATACATCTAGCCCACACACCTTGTATAAACACCCTTGGCTAACCAGATCCCCTCACGGTGGAGAGTATCGGTGATCTACAAATAAGAAAGTCTTCCTGTTCTACTTATCGTGTGTTCATAGTATAGCTACGTTCTCAAGAAAGCCCTATAAAATTGGATAAGACGTTACCTGTCTGACTCCTAGGCCTGTGGATAAGGTAAATTGATATATATTGTGCTTCCTACTTCCATGACTTCAGCTGTTGTAACCACCACAGTTTGAATAGAAAATGATGCCCAGAAACCTTAACAAGCCCTTAAAATGTAGAATGGTGTCCCTTAAATGCAATTCAGGTAAATTAGAAGTAAGTCGAGAACAATTAAAATTAACACACACTTACATTCAGAAAATTTAAACGCCATCTCCGCGGCCGGTCAAAGTCGGTGTTGCAGTTTTGGAACACAAATTGAAAACTGGAAAATCGTCCACAAATAAGGAGCATTTTGCAGGTCTCATTACTGTAAATGGCATGCCGTTATGATTATGGCAAAGGCTATGCACTTGAAACACTTCTCTGGGGAATATCATTCTCCCACTCAAAAATATTCTCCCTTACGTGCTCGAGTGTTGTGACCAAAGAGATAGGATTTAAAACTGCCCAGTAAGTTGGGTATACAAGGCCTCACAGTTAAACGAAGGAAATCTGCCCTGGTATACTCTGAAAGCGTAGTGCTACTAAACGTAAGAATAGAGGAATCTGATTTAAACCAACCCACTGTTACCCTTCTTGTCATATTCTACACATCAATCAAAACTTCCTGAGCCCACTCACCTTTCAGTTCTTCTTAAGGAATATCGATAATATCTGTGAACGGAACAACGTATTTCCTGTAGTTCGAGGTGTTGTGTAGCTCCTTTTATAAGATATATTCCCGAGGTATTTAGCTGTCTGGAGGTCTACTGCATTTTGGGAACTACATGTTCCAACCAACAATGTCTGAATCCTTAATCGGTTTACAGAATTTAAGTTCCTAGCGATACCCTCTGAACACTTTTCTATGTAGAAAGGTTAAACTTGCTCATAGCTCCTCTCTTTTCTGTTAATTATTAAAAGCACATTCTGCCTAACAGTATGTGCTCTGTTACTAATAACTGAAGTGTTGAGAATACTCCCTGTATCAGTAGGACTTGCTACACAAGCCCCTTGGTTGAGTTTGATATTGAAACCCATGACCCGTTCTGCTGGGAGGTGGTTTCGATCAGCTCAGGATTCCGTCCGCTACCGCTAGCAGCTAGGAAAATAAAGGTCCACCCAGACAGACTCCTACTGACCTGGTTGAGCCTTATCCTCAGCAGTACCAACACATTTTTATAGCGCTCGTTACCAGGTGTATGTATGTAAAGAAAATTGAAAAAATACAAAATTCGTTTAAACAACAAACTTTTTAATGATGTATGGATTTGATAGTAGTTTCCTGAGAAAGAAAACATCTTCTATCACACTCTAAGTAACATCAACATACTTACAATAACTTCTACTACTAAGTGGGAGTCACTATATACCCACTCTAAAAAAAAACTTTTAAATGCAAATTTCGTTAATTATTGTTGACCTTTACTCACAACATACTTTTTAGAGAGATACTAATGTAAAAACAACGTCTTGAACCTGAAAATATCGAATAACATTCATTGGGGAAAGAGACATACATTACCGAAACAAAAAGTTTTGGGTTAAGATTGACAGAAAAATTTGAAATATTTATGGAATCTGGTAGACAAATTTATCAAAGACAAGAAATATTTGTTTTCCAAAATTTTAAAATCTAAAGTAACTGACTGGATCACTATTTTACCACAAGGTGGACACAAAGTACTCTTCCCCCCTCCCCCCTCCCCTGCCCCCACCCTCTGTATTGCGAGGATTATACAACTGAAATCCGGTAGGTTCCCCAAGGCTACCCGTTAGCGACTGTTTCACCTTAACAGTCATGCATCTCATCAGTGGGCACCATTGTTTGAGTTTGAAGGCTTAATCCTTGGTTTTTTACAACCCTCGGGATGCGGCGGCTAAGCCTTCATTCCCACTCCGTGGTCGTTGATGCATGGATGCAAGCCCAGAAGTTAAAGAAGTCTGGCGGTGCTCACCGGTCCCAAGCACAAGAAACTTGGGTGTGCGCAGCCCGTATCTACTGAGTTCCCTGCGGTACTCGCCATTTAGACCGGCATTGGCGGCACTTGTGGTTTTATTGAAAACACTTAGGATGCGGCAAGAATAAGCCCCCCACCCAACCATTTTGTAAAGAATTGTGTAAAAACATGTGACCGTCCTTTGAAACTAATCTACACTGTCTTATTAAAAGTATCCGAACATGCCAACGTAATGTGGAATTGACCACTAGAAGTCACGACAGGAGGACTCGTCAGTATAGAATGAGGCGAGGACTACTATGTTGTCACCAGAGAAGCAGTAACTACAGAATGTATCTGTCAAGAGAGCCTAGTAACTTCGAACGTAGACTTGTCGCTGAATGCCAACTGAAAACAAATCCACCAGGCATATTTCCACATTTGTAAAGATGCCCAAGTCGACTAGGTGTGATGCGACTGACAAGTGGAAATGTCAAGGAACAACCACCACTAGCCCAAGACTACCGGACCAGAGACGTCGAGCACTGGGGAGGGTGATTATGTAAAATCGCATGAAATCAGCGGACGGTATCACTCGTGAGTTCCAAAATACTTGAAGCGCTCCATCTAACACTCTGATTGTGAGTAGGGAATCAACGGTCGAGCAGTTCCTAACAAGCCACACCTTTCTGCAGTCAGTGCTAAGCGACGTTTGAAGTGGTGTAAAGATCGACGTAACTGGACAGTGGATTACTGTAAATGAGCTATCTGGAGCTATAAATCACGCTATACCCCGCAACAACCCGGTGGAAGCCTTTGGATTTGGCGAATGCCTGGGGATCATTTGCTAGAATCATGTCCAGTAAGCTGGGGTCCTGCTCACTTGTCTCGTACAGGGTGGCCAAAGGAGGCTGCGTTCTCGGAGTACTATACAACAATTCAAGCAAATAACATTAGTAGTTTTATTTCAGTAAAACAAATCGACAATACTTAACTTTGAATTAACCAGGCTGTCGCAAGCGATGGGCGACATGCAACATAAATCAGTCCTTTGCTAGATACAATGTTCATGCAAGTTTGACACACACTTTGTGGATCACTAATAACTGCTATCGTAGAGTTCTCTGCTACGCCTGTCCGTATAATGTCCAAATACTCAGGCGATAGTGAGCGGCCGAGGCTGGCAGGAGCAGAGCTGATATTCTCCTCTTGTAGAGGCCGCTCCTGTCGTGGTGCGATCCTAATCAGCGCACCATTGGCTGACATCGTTTCACCGCCTTCTCTTCTCTTGCGTTCTTCATCTTCGTTCCGGCGCTTGTGGTTACCCCAGAACGGTAAGGACGAAGAGGTGTTACAGTACGGAGTGTTTCTCGTCGTTAGGGTGTGGTCCCCATATTGCGCTTAAGAAAACGCTAAATGCAGAAGGGTAGGAACACAATTTACAGCAATGTGTACTGCGTACAGTAGAGGAGCAGTTCGGAGACGATGATTGTTTGTATTAGCAGACCGTGAGGCCCGTCATAAAGCAACACCTGTGAGGCAGTTGTTTGTGAACAATAGCAGTCCTGGACAGACTGGCCTGCCCACAGTCCCGACATGAGCCCAATGGAACAGCTTTGGAGTGAGTTAGATCGTCGACTTCGGTCCAGTCTCCAGTGTCCATCACTACCTTCTCTGGTTTCGGCTACTGAGGTAGAATGGGCTCCCATTCCTCCAAAGACATTTAGACAGTTCACTGAAAGTGCTTTTAACAGAGTTCAAGCAATTATAAAAGTGTCGGGTTGCCATACTCAGTGTTTCTGTCCACTAAGAGGAGTTCGTATACGTTTGATCACATAATGTGTTTCATTTGCTACCCATTCATCAGTTCTCACATTTTTCATCATGCGTGAAATGGAAATGAGCGTTTGGCGTCATTGGCCGGGAGGCCCCTTGTGTGACAGGTCCGGCCGCCTTGGTGCAGTCTTATTACATTCGGCGCCTCATTGGGCGACCTGCGCGCCGGATGGGAATGAAATGATGATGAAGACAGCGGAACACTCAGTCCCTGAGCGGAGAAAAGTCCCAACCCAGACGGGAATCGAACCCTGGCTCGTAATACGGCAATCCGTCACGGTGACCACTCAGCTATTGGGGCGGGCATGCACGAAATCAAGCTCGAGTTATTTATATTCCTACAAATGTAAAGTAATTACATCGTCGGCGCACATTGCACTGAATTACTGGATGTGAGAATGCTTCGTAGCAGTAAGGTTGTGTTTGGTGGTTGCTTGCACTTAAGCTTCAAGGAATACAAAACAGCAAAGTGCTTCGTAGTGGCAAATACTGTGTAGAATGACTAATTTGTTTATTTTGACGTTTCCATTTGGTCTTATTGCAATCTAATCTTTATTTGTAAAAACTTTCTAACTTTTTGAAATCGAACATCCAATCATTACATGTACGTTAGCTTCAAAAATGATTGGCATGGCGGATTGTGAGGGAGACATCCATGTTTATCGAAGCACCCTGGATTTAAGGAAAACCATGTTCAAGTCGCACGATTCCTCTGAACATTCGCAGGTGCTTCTCGCTACGATTGCGAAGGTTATATATTGTTGTTGTGGTCTTGAGCCCAGAGACTGGTTTGATGCAGTTCTCCATGCTGCTCTATCCTGTGCAAGTTTCTTCATCTCTCAGTAACTACTGCAACCTACATCCTTCTGAATCTGCTTAGTGTATTCATCTCTTGGTCGCCCTCTACGATTTTTACCCTCCACGCTGCCCTCCAATGCTAAATTTGTGATCCCTTGATGCCTCAGCACATGTCCTACCAACTGATCCCTTCTTCTTGTCAACTTGTGCCACAAACTCCTCTTCTCGCCAATTCTATCAATACATCCTCACTAGTTATGTGATCTACCCATCTAATATTCAGCATTCTTCTGTATCACCACATTTCGAAAGCTTCTATTCTCCTCTTGTCCAAACTATTTATCGTCCATGTTTCACTTCCATACATGGCTACACTCCATACAAATACGTTTAGAAACTTTTTGTTTCTTCTCCATGGATTTTAATTCCTACTATGAATTTTTCTTTTGTTTCCTTTACAGCTTGCTCAATATACAGATTGAATAACATCGGGGATACGCTACAACCCTGTCTCACTCCCTTCCCAACCACTGCTTCCCTTTCAAGCCCCTCGACTCTTATGACTGCCATCTGGTTTCTGTACAAATTGTAAATAGACTTTCGTTCCCTGTATTTTACCCCTGCCATCATCAGAATTTGAAAGAGAGTATTCAAGTCAACATTTTCAAAAGCTTTCTCTAAGTCTACAAATGCTAGAAACGCAGGTTTGCCTTTCCTTAGTCTACTTTCTAAGATAAGTCGTAGGGTCAGTGTTCCTCGCATGTTCCAACATTTCTACGGAATCCAAACTGATCTTCAACGAGGTCGGCTTCTACCAGTTTTTCCATTCGTCTGTAAGAATTCATGTTAGTATTTAGCAGCCGTGGCTTAGTAAATCATAGTTCGATAATTATCACATCTGTCAACACCTGCTTTCTTTGGGATTGGAATTACTATATTATTCTTGAAGTCTGAGGGTATTTCGCCTGTCTCATACATCGTGCTCACTTGATGGTAGAGTTTTGTTAGGCCTGTCTCTCCCAAGGCTGTCAGTAGTGCTAATGGAATGTTGTTTACTCCCGGGGCCTTGTTTCGGCTTAGGTCTTTCAGTGCTCTGTCAAACTCTTCACGCAGTATCATATCTCCTATTTCATCTTCATCTACAGTCTCTTCCATTTCTATAATATTGTCCGCAAGAACATCGCCCTTCTATAGACCGTCTATATACTCCTTCCACCTTTCTGCTTTCCCTTCTTTGCTTAGAACTGGGTTTCCATTTGAGCTCTTGATATTCATGCAAGTGGTTCTCTTTCCTCCAAGGTCTCTTTAATTTTCCTGTAGGCAGTACCTATCTTACCGCTAGTGATACGCGCCTCTACATCCTTACATTTGTCCTCTAGCCATCCCTGATTAGCCATTTTGCGCTTCCTGTCGTTCTCATTTTTGAGACGTTTGTAATCCTTTTTGCCTGTTTCATTTACTGCATTTTCTTTATTTTCTCCTTTCATCAATTAAATTCAATATCTCTTCTGTTACTCGAGGATTTCTATTAGCCTTCGTCTTTTTACCTAATTGATCCTCTGCTACTTTCACTATGTCATCTCTCAAAGCTACCCATTCTTCTTCTAGTGTATTTCTTTCCCCCATTCTTGTCAATCGTTCCCTAATGCTCTCTCTGAAGGTCTCTACAACCTCTGGTTCTTTCAGTTTATCCAGGTCCCATCATCTCAAATTCCCAACTTTTAGATGTTTCTTCAGTTTTAATCTACAGTTAATAACCGATAGATTGTGGCCAGAGTCCACATCTGCCCCTGGAAATGTCTTACAATTTAAAACCTGTTTCCTGAATCTTTGTCTTACCGATATATAATCTATCTGAGACCATCCAGTATCTCCAGGCTTCTTCCATGTATACAACCTTCGTTTATGATTCTTGAACCAAGTGTTAGCTATAAATAAGTTATGCTCTGTGCAAAATTTGACGAGGCGGCTTCCTCTTTCATTCCTTACTCCCATACCATATTCACCTACTATGTTTCCTTCTCTTCCTTTTCCTACTATCGAGTTCCAGTCGCCCATGAGTATCAAATTTTCGTTTCCCTTCTCTATCTGAAGAAATTCCTTTATCTCATCCTAGATTTCATCAATCTCTTCGTCATCTGCGGAGCTAGTTGGCATATGAACTTGTACTACTTGTTAGGCGTGGGCTTCGTATCTATCTTGGCCACAATAATACGTTCACTATGATGTTTGTAGTAGCTTACCCGCACTCCTATTTTTTTATTCATTATTAAACCTAATTCTGCATTATCCCTGTTTGATTTTGTATTTATAGCCCTGTATTCACCTGACCAAAAGTCTTGTTCCCCCTGACACCGAACTTCACTAATTCCCACTGTATCTAACTTTAACCTATCCACTTCCCTTTATACATAGTCCCATAGTGCTTTGGGGCAGTTTTTTTATCTGACATTCCACGCTCCGATACGTAGAACGCCAGTGTCCTTTCTTCTGATAAGAACGTTCCCCTGAGTAGTCCCCTCCCGGAGATCCGAGTGGGGGACTATTTTACCTCAGGAATATTTTATCCAAGAGGACGCCATCATCATTTAACCATACAGTAAAGCTGCATGCCCTCGGCATGTGGCCAAGATTCCGTGTGTCCGACTGAGCTCAGGTAACCTTCTAGTTTTGTTAGATTCCTAAATTTTGTTTGTGAATTTTACCTGGTACAGTGCCGATCTTTCCTATACACAGTTATTCCTGACAGTATGCTATTCTTCCTGAAGTCAGTATGGCTCAGGAGACTAACGGTTCATTCTGATAATGTCTCTAAATAATCCGCGTTGTAGGCACTCTCATCATCGGCAGCTATCACACAAATGCGTTTCCGCGACCATTTCACGACAATACTGCTCCAGGCACCCTCAATTTAGCTATAAGAACTAAAAAGCCATCCCAATAACGAGAGCAATTTTAGACCTGCATAGAGCTTATAAAATTAAAAAATAAGAAAAACACAGCCAAGAAGCGTTGCCAGATTACTAACGTCATTAACAGGTCACATAGCCTTTACCGTTTTAAATGTTCATCTTTTTCAAAATCAGTTCAAGCTGGCTCCATCACGACGGGGGATTTTACCAGTGAAATTTAGCCATAATCGCAGCTAACTGTCGTACACTGACACTAGGGTTGTCGTCAACTGCACGAAGAAGTACATCCTCCAGTTTAGGTGTCCTCTTCCTTCTAGAACTCACCCAATCGCAAGTAGCAGTCTTGAACTTCCCATGCCACCTAATACGACAATTACTTCCTTCAAGCGTCCTCCTATCGGTTCACCGTCGTTCTGGAAATCCCTTCTGATAGAATCCTTGAGCGCCACGGCAATTACCATCTGCTAATCGCTACAGAAAATGGGCATCTACCAACCACGCATTTGACTACATTTCCACTGCACTGTCATTTGAAACCGAGTCCGTGATGAATACTAAACAGTTGATGCTACGTGCTTGATGATAGTAGAGCAATGACAGCACAAGCAATGATATGAGTCACATGTCAAAATTAACTTTGCTCGATTGGAATAACAAAATGGTGGTGTAGTAAGAACTAAAATTTACTGTACATACTAACCAAACGTAACCACGAGGATATTCTGAACATTTCATGTAAGAAAACCTAGTACATATTGCTGGCACGTTCTCTCTCTGTGTGTTTCCATTGATTAACGTGTCTGTGTGTGAAGAAAGTTTGGCCATACCTTCTTGTCACATCCCGTGTAACTCACGGCAAGAGACTCTTACGTATGTTGTTACTGTGCTCGTCCCCATTGTTTTATGTACCACTGTTCTCAGAATCCAGGAGGTATCACACAATCTTAGTAAACTGCATTTTTGAGGTCCCCAGCTGGCTTTACGGCTTGTTCAATTCTTCATTAGCTTACATGTTCAACCCTTCCGTTACTGTACTTATACCGTTACACAGGACACGTGATGCAACGAAACGATACTATAAACTGTATTCAACCGTTTTGTCGGATTGAAATTCTGTGCTGAGCTAGCCAGCACTACTGTTAAGACATTGGACTCATATTAGCAAGGATCAGGATCAAATCGCCATAGGGATATCTGATTTAAGTTTCAGGTGTTTTCTCTAAAATGCAACGACGTTTCCTTCTAGGACTCAGACGATTCATTTCAACACCCATGAAGAAGGAAAAAATAAAGGTTAGTATTTAACAGCTGTAGACGTTGAGGCCATCAGAGACAGAGCACAACAACCAGTTAAGAAGGATGGGAAAGGGAATTGACTGTTACTTTGTGTAAACAAGAATCCCGGATTTCACTTTAAGTGATCTAAGGAAACAACGGAAAACCGAAATGGTCGCTGCCGGATTAGTATTTTAAGCCTGCCCCTCCACTGTCAACAACTGCATCCAATTCCTCGACACACCATTATCATCCACACCGATTAAGAGCTTCGTCTCCAATGATTTCGGCGTCAACGAGATCTCAGATTTCAACAATGATCCCTAGTCGTTTCTTTGAAGTTCGGGTTATGGATAAGAATTCCGCAAGGATCCGCGAGCCAAGAATTACTCTAGACTTCAGCTTATAATTTTTGAGGTATTGCTTAAACTCAATTTTCATTCTTCATTGAGAGAAGAGAATTTGAGAGGTGTGGAGGTAAGGAGTTATAACACTGAAGCGCTGTGACATGTCTCCATTACGCGGCAGACGCAACGCACGGAACGCGTGATATCGATTCGTGCTGATAGCTTCGACAAATGGGCTGTTAATTGAACAAACGTTAACGAACGCTGATGTGATTACCGTTCAATAATATATGTGAGGCAGCAGCAACGTACTGGATTTGTATCCCATTCCAAATACGGACCTACCATTATAGGCTTCCGTAGTGTTCTTGCATTACTAACGAACGAGATGTCGCACTGTTGCGGCACTGGGCTCGTATGCTAGAGGACGGTGGTTCAAATCTTCATTCGGCAATCCGAATTCAGTTTTTTCTTAATTTTCCTAAATATTTTAAGGTGAATGCTGAAATGATTAGTCTGAAATCGCGCGGGGGATTTGCTTCATCATCCTTCATCAAGTCGTTACGGAGATGTTTAGCAAACTCAAGTGGCAGACTGTGCAAGAGAGGCGTTCTGCATCGCGGTGTAGCTTGCTCACCAGGTTTCGAGAGGGTGCGTTTCTCGTTCAAATGGTTCAAATGGCTCTGAGCACTATGAGACTCAACTTCTGAGGACTTTCGTCCCCTAGAACTTAGAACTAGTTAAACCCAACTAACCTAAGGACATCACACACATCCATGCCCGAGGCAGGATTCGAACCGGCGACCGTAGCGGTCTCGCGGTTCCAGACTGCAGCGCCTAGAACCGCACGGCCACTTCGGCCGGCTGCGTTTCTGGATGAGGTATAGAATATATTGCTTCCCCCTACTTATACCTCCCGAGGAGATCATGAATGTAAAATTGGAGAGATTCGAGCGCGCACGGAGGCTTTCAGTCAGTCGTTCTTCCCGCGAACCATACGCGACTGGAACAGAAAAAGGGAGGTAATGGCAGTGACACGTAAAGTGCCCTCAGCCACACACCGTTGGGTAGCTTGCGGAGTATAAATGTAGATGTAGATGTAGAGCTTGTGCTCGGCATCTAATGACCTCGTCGTCGACAGTACGTTAAATTCCTATGTTGCTTCATTTGTAACTAATGACCGGATTGTTCGTTACACAGAAACCATTGTGACCATTGTGTCTTTGTTCTGAGCTATAGGTAATATCGCTATTTTTACTACACGAACAGCTTTTTTACTTATTTCCATTTATTTGTCCGGACAGCCTACAACTCAATTGTCTTTGTCAAATGCCAAACTTATATAACACTCAAAATAAATGAAACCGGTACAAATCTACAACAAATGTAGCTACACTCAACTGGTATATTGTGGCTCCTTATTCTACTATCAAGCTCTCCTCGATAACCTAGGTCGCAGAATGTGACTCGGACGTCAAGAAGGGACCTCTTTTCAGAAATTTTCGAATTTGAGTCGTCAATATATTCAAATTAAGCATTAAATTCTAAATAACTTGGTGCATGAATCATGACTTTATTGTTTTTTGTTTAAGTTATAGGCATTTAAAGTTTATTAAATGAAAATAATCAATTTGAGGAAAATGCATTCAAAAGTTCAAAGTAACGCAGATCCTTTATGTTTTACATTTATGAAATTAATTTAATACCCAAACACGAATTTGAATGTCCTCTTTTAAAGAGTATAAAATGTGTTTAGCAACTCTTCAGTTTGACATATTAAACTGAGCGTTTTCGACGCTCCTTCGGAGGTCCAGGAACGCCTTGTGGATCATCACGCTAGGGATCGGCAGCTGCGTCACTGTTGGTTTCAGCTGCAGGTTCAAGTCCTACTTGATAACGTAAAACTCTTAGAATTCGTCTTTACAATATGGTCTGATGTTACTGAAGAGATATTCTTGACTTTTTCTTGTCACTCCTTCTGGAGTCTCTTCATTGGGAAATTCATGAGTTCCATCTCCTAATGTGAATATCTGACACACGAACACATCCTCTGCAATTTTTAATTGCGCAGCACACTTTACCTTGAGTCTCTACCTAGGACTCAAAGTGTTACTACTTAGTTAAAAGGGGCACTTTCTTGGCACCATTGTTGCTTAAAATCTTTATCCAGTCGTGCATTTTTACAGCAACTTCATCTTTTCCGGTCCCAGTTATCACTACGAAATTAATATTAGTATTTGGTGTCGATATTTCAATGCAGTCAACCAAGACTGACAAAGAGAGGACGTAAGTTACTCTGAACTTTTTTCGAAAAGCACGAAGGCCCAGTCACAAGCAAATTTTGTGTGGGCAATTGGCATGGATGGAACAACGATTTTTTTGTTTTTATTTTGGCAAATCATTGATGCCAAAGACCCTATCAAAATGTTGTTTGCGTTTTGTCCAACGAAAGTTTAGGTGTGGATAGATATTGTTTCTTCACCTAAACTGTTATTTTCTATATGATGATGGAAAAGGTTGACGATAAGATTCGAACTTTACTTGCACGCTCTAGAATGATATAGTTGATTTTTGATTTCGCACATAACACCCAAAATACCGACTTTCAATAGCACGAAAAATAGCTGTTGGAGAGTGGACAAAGGAAACGAAGATAGGACTTTAACGTGTCGTTGACGATGCAGTCTTTAGAGACGCATTAGAATCTCAGATTAGGAAAGAATGGGAAGGAAAACGTCCCCAAGATCTCACAATACTTAAAGCTGCGTTCACAGCAGCGCCGACAGTGGTCGTCAGACGCCGCCGCCGCCATAGATCCTGCTTTGTGTACCATGGGGGACCAGTACCATCTCATATTAATGTATTTTATATATGTCTCTTAATTGCCGTAGATACCATTTCCCCGAATTTAAACGTCATTGGCCTACGCTTGCATAGTCAGACTGGAAGCAGTGGAGACTGTCTCTTAGGAAGGCAAGTGATTTCTTATCTGATCAAACAGATGTGTGTGGCGTCTATTTGCAGTCACAAATCCCTATATCCGTCATTATGCTGTCTATTTGCTTAGGATTATTTGCTGCTAAGAGGTCAAGTCCTTTTTCGCAACTATTTACACTTCGAATGGGTTCCTGAGCAAACTTTCCAAAATAATTTTCTGAGAACGCATTCAGAACGATCTCGGACGACGTTTATATTTGCTCAAAGGATGTAAGTCCCTGTTGATGGGGCTTCACCCACAGTCCACTGAATGAACTGTGAGTAAGGCCCGATCAACAGGGACTTACATGCCTTGAGCGAAAATAATAATGCATTGAGAACGGCTAGCTTCTACCCGAAATCTAGATCTGCATAATAAAAGCTCAAAAAGGACGACTGATTGCTGAAATCTATAATTTACAAGTCAATGTAACAGTCGTTGAGTGCAACCGCTTTCCGAATGGAAGGTAACCTGAAAAAGTAGTAATATGCTGAAGTGATGGAGGTACTTTGACAGAGGGTGGGTGGTGGGGGTGGGGGAATGCATGAAAATTACGATACCTTTAACAATGCATACGTTCAGACGACACAGATAGGTATCGCAAACTTGGTGGATTGTGCAGAGTAGCTTTAGACATTTCTTAAAACATTATAATTTGGAAAATAAACTTTTGTGAGTGATTTAAAATGTATAATGACTACTTTACCTATCACAATATAATTAAATATGTGGTGTAATACTGAAGAAATGACTGAAAAAATTAACTGTTGCACTGGTATGAAAAAAGCATAGTAGTGTGATTGAAATTCATTAAGCTATTCGGCACTAAAATTCATTTAAAAGGGCCCTATTTTCGTTTGTTGAAGATGTTTGATATGATTTCATATTGAAAAGGCCCGCCCGGATAGCCCAGTACAATAGCACACTGCTTCCAGAATTCGAAGAGGCGAGCCTGCCGTGGATCGAAACGACGAGGGCTGGTGAGCCAGCCAGTCTGGATGTTGTTTTTGGCCCCAGCATGATACAAGACAAGCTATGAAAACGTATAGGAAATGTCATATGTGAATTGGACTGATGCAATACACAAATTGTTCTCGGGGGAATGGTGGCATCAGGAAGAGCAGCCGGCCACCATCTGTCATTAACGTTGGACAACTCATATAACAATGCCAACATCAAGGAGAAACAGAAAAAAGTGAAGAAGAAGAAGAAGAAGAGGAGGAGGAGGAAGAGGAAGAGGAAGAAGAAAAAGGTTACATACTGTCGGTGTCCGCACTTTCTGTGTCTGCACAGTGACTGTACGAATGTGTGATAACTTAACACTTTGCGTGCAAATGGAGAAAACCTCTGAACTGTCTTCTCAAGCCCAGGGTGTTAAACAGACATTCTAAATAAATATGAACCTGGCCCTGTAAGGGAGCTAATATTAGGTGAGAATCATAACAAAAATCTATAGAAATGCTGCTGTCATTTAAGTAGAATGCATGAATTAATAAAAGTGAAAGTTTGGGATCTATTCTAGAAAGACAAAACAGCTATTCTCTTTCTTATTCTACATATAATTTAGCAACTGTGCTTTCAGGGGTCAAGAGATAAACAACAATCATGTTCAATTACCTTTGACACTCAATAACGAAATACTTAACTCTTGAAGATATTGAACGGATGATTATAAATCGTTATCTCTACATACAAAAAAATTTATCACAGTAAGGAATGATTAAAATCTCCATCAGCTCATTTACATCTACATTGTCGTAGATGATCAATGCACTGAGTTGGTGGAGAATAAATTTACTTTTTGAACCAATGAAAAACTCTCATGTACTCAATCTGTGCTTAGGTTAGTATCCAAGCTTTTGATATTCAATAGTCAAAGTGTATGCAAGTTGGAGTGAGCAAAATGTTGACTCAACATTTACTGCGGCCTCATGCGCAATGGTACTTTGCCAAGTGGCATCTGCAATGGCGTTGTCTCCATGCTGGATCTGAAACACTAATTCCCTATGCTGGCCTTGACTGAATTCACTCAGTCTCAAGTTTCCTACATTCCATAGAACGATAATCTTTCCCTAGCCAAAATAATGGCTATTGCACGCTGCTAAGGGCTGGAGCGACGTGCACAATTTCTTTGCCCACAAAAATTCTCGCAGGAATAATTAACTACCTCTTTGCTATCTGTTGCCATGATATGTGAAGTATATCGTCCTCACTTCACAGAAAGCAAAGCTCTCAAATCCCTTGCAATTTTCCACATACTTGTGCAGTCCACTGCCAGACGAGAGAGATATCTAGCCATTTTGGTTCTCAAAATGCGTTTATATAATGGGGATCTCCCCATCGTGTCACATCTGCATCGCCCAGTATGGCTTCAGCAAATCGCCGTCTCGCTAGAGATGAATCTTTCTTTTCTTGCCGGGTCACGGCCCAGCCCTGTTAACGCCATGCAGCCACTTTACCCTCGGCCACAGCAGTATTTACGTCAAAAGGAATAATGTATTGTTCTGGCCTTATCCCTTTCTGGGATGAAGCTTGCCATTCTCTTTTTAAGTGTGGTTTTCTGATGCCATTAACCATCTACTCGGTTCATCTTCAAAATGCGTTTCACTTTAACTTGTTCATTCATGGCCCTCTCCATATATTGGTAGATGTTGTTTTGTTAGTTTTGGGTACATGCTATTTCTGCAATTGCCTTTTGTTGATGTTGTTGTTGTTGTTGTTGTGGTCTTCAGTCCTGAGACCGCTTTGATGCAGCTTTCCATGCTAGTCTATCCTGTGTAAGCTTCTTCATCTACCGGTACCTACTGCAACCTACATCCGTCTGAATCTCCTTAGTGTATTCATCTCTTGGTCCCCCTCTACAATTTTTACCCTCCACGCTGCCCTCCAATACTAAATTGGTGATCCCTTGATGTCTCAGAACATGTCCTACCAACCGATCCCTTCTTCTAGTCAAGTTGTGCCACAAACTTCTCTTCTCCACAATCCTATTCAATACTTCCTCATTAGCCATGTGATCTACCCATCTAATCTTCAGCATTCTTCTGTATCACCACATTTCGAAAGCTTCTATTCTCTTCTTGTCTAAACTATTTATCGTTCATGTTTCACTTCCATACATGGCTACACTCCATACAAATACTTTCAGAAACTACTTCCCGACACTTAAATCTATACTCGATGTTGACAAATTTCTCTTCTTCAGAAATTCTTTCCTTGCCATTGCCAGTCTACATTTTATATCCTCTCTACTTCGACCATCATCAGATATTTTGCTCCCCAAATAGCAAAACTCCTTTACTACTTTAAGGGTCTCTTTTCCTAATCTAATTCCTTCAGCATCACCAGACTTAATTCGACTACATTCCAGTATCCTCGTTTTGGTTTTGTTGATGTTCATCTTATATCCTCCTTTCAAGATACTATCCATTCCATTCAACTGTTCTTCCAAGTCCTTTGCTGCCTCTGAAAGAATTACAATGTCATCGGCGAACCTCAAAGTTTTTATTTCTTCTCCATGGATTTTCGTACCTACTGCGAATTTTTCTTCTGTTTCCGTCACTGCTTGCTCAATATAGAGATTGAATAATATCGGGGAGAGTCTACAACCCTGTCTCACTCCCTTCCCAACCACTGCGTCCCTTTCAAGCCCCTCGACTCTTATGACTGCCATCTGGTTTCTGTACAAATTGTAATTAGCTTCTCGCTCCCTGTATTTTACCCCTGCCACCTTCAGAATGTGAAAGAGAGCATTCCAGTCAACATTGTCAAAAGGTTTCTCTAAGTCTACAAATGTTAGAAACGTAGGTTTGCCCTTCCTTAGTCTATTTTCTAAGATAAGTCGTAGGGTCACTATTGCCTCACGTGTTCCGATATTTCTACGGAATCCAAACTGATCTTCCCCGAGGTCGGCTTCTACTATTTTTTCCATTCGTCTGTAAAGAATTCGCTAAAGTATTTTGCAGTCGTGACTTATTAAACTCATAGTTCTGTAATTTTCACATCTATCAACAACTGCTTTCTTTGGGATTGGAATTATTATATTCTTCTTGAAGTCTGACGGTATTTCGCCGGTCTCATACATCTTGCTCACCAGATGGTGGAGTTTTGTCAGGACTGGCTCTCCCGAGGCTGTCAGTAGTTCTAATGGAATGTTGTCTACTCCCGGGGCCTTGTTTCAACTCAGGTCTTTCAGCGCTCTGTCAAACTCTTCACGCAGTATCATATCTCCCATTTCATCTTCAACTACATCCTTTTCGATTTCCATAATATTGTCCTCAAGTACACAGCAATTGTATAGACCCTCTTCATACTACTTCCACCTTTCTGCTTTCCCTTCTTTGCTTAGCAATGGGTTTCCATCTGAGCTCTTGATATTCATACAAGTGATTGTCTTTTCTCCAAAGGTCTCTTTAATTTTCCTGTAGGCAGTATCTATCTTACCCTTCGTAAGATAAGCCTCTACATCCTTACATTTGTCCTCTAGTTATTCCTGCTTAGCCATTTTGCACTTCCTGTCGATCTCATTTTTGAGACGTTTGTATTCTTTTTGCCTGCTTCATTGACTGCATTTTTATATATTCTCTCTTCATCAATTAAATTCAATATTTATTCTGTTACCAAAGGATTTCTACTAGCCCTCGTCTTTTTACCTACTTGATCCTCTGCTGCCTTCACTACTTTTATTGATATATTATAATTATTATTTCTGAGGATCACATACTGTATCACACTGCCATTATGGATCAAGCTCATGTAAGATCCGTAAAATCCATAAGAATTGCAGTACCAAAGAGACATCACAGTGATTTCTCAGTACTGTAGTAGTTGCGCAGCTATTTTTCGACAGTCGTAATATAATTTTTGTACATGTTTAGTTATAACATAGTGTACATGCTTTCTTTTCATGTATGTGTGTTAATTTACTTGTTACACATTATCGCAGGTGACAGTTATTATTATAAATTACAGTTGACAACCTGGATTACATTATATGATTTGATCAAGTTATTTCATTCCAAAATAAACACCTGAATATACAACATACATACTGTGTGTGCCTCTCATTATTTGGTACAATACAGACATGGGTGCACGAATATTTTTTTCTTTAGTACAAGAAATATCTGTTAACGCCTAAGACCCTGCAAATCTCGTCTTTCTTTTAACTTTTTATTTGCAAAATAATTCTATTTTTGTTTGGTTTGACTGCAACATACAAAATCCTTTCTTGAGCATTGAATCCTGTGGTATTTACTTCACAGTATGTCTTGATATGTCTTCTAAGCTTGAAATCTACATCTCCATCTTTACTCTACAAACCACTGTGAAGTGAATGGCAGAGGATACTTTTCATTGTACTAGTTATTCGGGTTTCTTCCTGTCTCATTCACGCATTGAGGGCGGGAATAATTATAGTTTAAAGGCCTCTGTATAGGCTGTAATTAGTATAAAGTTGTCCTCAAGATCCCTTTAAGAGCGATAATTAGGGAATTGTAGTATTTGAAACTTTGTAAGTAGTCTGTCTGGGGATTCTTTACGTCTGTCTTCAAGAGTCTACCATTTGAGTTTTTTCAATATATCTGTGACACTCTCTCACGGGTCGAAAACCTGTAACAATTCGCACCACTCTTCTCTGTGTACGTTCAGTGTCCCCTGTTAGCCCCATGTGGTACAGGTCCCACACACTTGAGCAGTATTCCATAATGGGTCGCATGAATGATTTGTAAGCACTGTCCTTTGACCACTAATTGCATTTTCTCAGTATGCTACCAATAAACTGAAGTCTACCACCTGCTTTACCCATGACTAAGCCTATACGATCATTTCAGTTCGTATCCCTACGAACTGTTACAACCTGGTATTTGTAGGAGTTGGCCGATTCCAGCTATGACTCACTGATATCATTGTCATAGGAAATTACGTCTTTTTTTCGTTTTGTGAAGTGCACAGTTTTACATTTCTGAACATTTAAAGCAAGTTGCCAGTGTCTGTACAACTTAGTAATCCTATCGAGACCTGGCTGATTATTTATGCAGTTTCTTTCAAACAGTACTTCACTACAGATAACTGCGTCTTCTGCAAAAAGTATGAAGATAGAATTAATATTGTCTGCAAGGTCGTTAATATCCAACTTAAATAGCAACGGTCCCAACATACTTCCCTGGGGCACACCTGAAGTTACTTCTACAGCTGACAATGACTCTCCACCCAAGGTAACAGGCTGCATCATCCCTACCGGAAAAGCCTTAATCCAACCTCAAATTTCGCTGAATACCCATATGATCGTACATCTTACAGTAATGGTATCTGAAGAATGCCAATTATATGCTGTGTTTTAGCTGCATAATGGTGGTGAACTCTGGTTGACTGCTTCGCATCTTTGATGACGGTGTCATTTCAAATTTTCGTTGCAGTAAATTTCATGGGAAGATGGTTGAATTAAAGAAGAAACCCACAGTTAGCAGTATTTTAGCTGTAAATTATTATTGTTCAGTCTGATTCTCAGCACCAACTATTAATATACAAAACTAGTACACATTGCACACCCTTGATCAGTCATGTTAGTTGGTGTGTCATACGTTGAAACAATTTCTGTGCATGCTTTTTTTCAGTATTCTTGTCTTTCTTGCAGCCTCAATATCCTACCGCAAACGTTAATTTTATCAGTTCCTTGCATGCACTCCCACAACATCCATATCTAACACTTTCCTCTCAGTGTTACTCTCCAACTCACACTGATGTGGCCTCCCTTCAGGTGGGTGCCTCCTACTGCAATCCATGCGGTAATCACGTGAACAACATAAAGGGCCTGACAGTAAAAAGACTTATGCCTTTCAAATGATCGTCAGAGGAGCGCAGTGCTCCACTGAACAGTTTCTTCTCTTTTCACTAATCTTACAGCGATATAACTACAACAGTGGTGCCTTTAATTCAGGGGCTAATTCAGATATTCATTTATATTTATTAGTATACTTCGAAAGACGACTTCGATTCTGACACAATGACGGTAAGTGCCACGTGGGGGCTAGTAAATGTACTGATGATGATGATTCCAATGTCATCCCCCAAGAGATAGCGTAGTGGCACAGCTACCCCAGCGCCATCTGTGTCTGCCCTTTAATTTAACAGGAAATGCTGACAGCCAGAAGGCTCATTGTGGTGTAAATCTGTGAAGTAAACAGGAAACCACACCATGGAGATGCACTCGTGTTTCCTACAGCCAGCGAGTTTGAGAGAGGTCAAATTGTGGCCTCCCGAGTGGTGGGGTGGTCCTTTCGGACAATGGCCACACAAGTTGGACGTGACACGTCAGTTGTGCAACGATGTTGGTATCAATGGTCGCGTGAACATTCGTACACTGTAGACGAGGTACTGGACATCCACATAGGACAGACTCTCACTAGGATCACTGTACTGTAAGGGCAGTAGTGGCAGATCGTACAGCTACCATACCACGAATAAGAGGATTTGTGAGCTTAGAAGTGTCAACACGAACTGTTGCGAACCGGTTTCAGCAGTGGGATTACAGGCACGTACACCTCTAGCCCGTCTTCCACTCACGACACACCATCGACGTGCAAGGCGATAGTGGTGCTGTCAGAGGATCACTTGAAAGATGGAATGGCACGCCGTGGTTTTCAGTGATGAAAGCATTTTCTGCCTGCACGCAAGTTTGTGACCATTTGTAACGTAGCAAGTTATTACAGATGACATTCGTTGCAGTAAGGCACGCAGCCGTTTGGTACGGTGGCTGCAGGACGGCTACGTTTCTTTTCCGCTTTGCTCACAGCACAGCTGACGCTACCTGCCTTGAGAACTGCGTAGAGTAACATTCAGTCGGTACGAAAATTCATACCCTCTACGAATCTAAATAATCCATATTAGTTATTATTAGAATTATTTGGTACACAGCCTTTTGTTGTTAATAGAATGATGCTGTCAAAATTTCAGATTTTTATATATTATAGTTTCGGAGATAATGAAAATAACCTAAAAGTCCTAAAACCGACGCTTATGTTTTAAAACACAGTTAGGAACAACGACAAATTGACTTTCATTATCATTTGAAGCCATTAAAAGGTTATCAGTGCATAAAATCAATTAATTAGAAGTTCCTTTTCAAAACTTTAGTTACTTTACGTTATGTAATATAAAAATCGATCAAAATTATTATTTGCTTATAATTTTTCTGTGCAAGTGCATGAGAATAATTGAGAGAGTGTATGTGGGACATACGTTAAAACTTAATATGTTATTTTCCGCCGGACGGAGTGGCCGAGCGGTTCTAGGCGCTACAGTCTGGAGCCGCGTGATCGCTACGGTCGCAGGTTCGAATCCTGCCTCGGGCATGGATGTGTGTGATGTCCTTAGGTTAGTTAGTTTTAATTAGTTCTAAGTTCTAGGCGACTGATGACCTCAGAAGTTAAGTCACATAGTGCTCAGAGCCATTTGAACCATTTTTTGAAAGTTTGAGGTGGAGTAAGTTTATTTATCAATTTGGGGAATAATTCGTACTTCGCTTATTTTGATTAAACGATATACTAGAAATTGAAGTTTTAATGATGTTAATTACTGTCAGATTATTGATTGGATAAGGAAAGTTTTGTCGCTAGAATGATCAGAAAGGAACATTCTTATTGGTCGTTTAAATCAACAGCCAATCAGAACTAAGCTGTTCCCACGCGAATATAGTGAGGTGAGCAGAGATTAGAGGAGCTCGAGATAGTCGCTTGCTAATCGGCCTAGGGATAACACCATGTTAGACAGCTCTATAAAAATAGTCTTTAAGATGAAAAACTAGTGAGTTCATTTCAGTTAGAACGTGTCGTAACTGAAGCGACTGGAGTTACAAACATTTTAATGAAAGTTTGGTGTTTCTTAATTAAATAGTTCGAAATTTACGAACGTGTGAACTTTCTGCTAGTAGTAACAATTCCACGCGGCATATTTCGTGCTCTGTACGGAGCACCTCGGAGAGTGCTTCTTACTAAGAAGACCACTGAAACGACCGAATGTTTAACTCGCGAAGAGTGGTGGATCTGTGACTCTTAGATCGTGAAAATTATTCGGGTCAGACTTGCAAAAAATTCTGGCTGCTTTTCGAGTGAAAATGTGTTGTACAGACAGTGAATTTTGAAGGATACAGTTTACCATATTAAATGCGGACTTGATAGCCATTTCATGTGTTTCTGTACGAATAAAGAGCAGATTCAGTCTAAATTTTAAATGCTTTCTGCAAGTAGACTGGATCCTCCGAACGCCCGATTTTTTAAATATGAACTTTCAGGAACTGACTTTCAACTCGAGTTACACGGTCTCTGTGTGGTAGGTATTAGGTAAGTGCTTTCATCAACGCTGCTTTACACTGCTTAGCACGTATTTGCTACTACAGAGTGAAGGGACGTCGGAAGGAAGGAGTATCGAGGTAGGTGGACTTTCGATAATTCAGACAGAGAACGAAGACGAACGACCCCGGTCCGCTGCACGTTGTCTGGTAGAGTGCATTTGTTCAAGACACACTGGCCCCACCTCAGGCCTTACAGTCTGGGGTGCCATAAGCTACAACTCTCGTTCACGTTTCGTGTTTCTAAGGGGGACGCTAACCAGCGGTAGTTACGTGTAGGATGTTGTTAGACCTTTTCTTTTGCCGTTCTTGCAACAGGAAGGTGATGTGTTGTTCCAACAGGATAATTCTCGCCCACACACGGCTCATGAAATTCAACATACTCTGCGAGTCATACGGCAACTCCCTTGGCCAGTATGATCTCCAGACTTGTTTCCAATAGAGCAACTGTGGGTTACGATGGGATTGGAAGTGGCTCGTTCGAGTCGTCAACCAACAACTCTTACAGAACTACATGAACAGGTCGAGCAGGCAAGGCATAACGCACCCCAGGGCAGTATTCCCCATCTGTACGATGCCAGAGCAGTGCTTACATTGCCGCCGGTGGAGGCTACACCACGTACTAATACGGGTGTTTCAGCATGGCTCGATATCTGGTACCTCAGAAGCGCTTGTGGTATTGATAAGTAAATGTAATAATTTCATGTACTCCATATCCACAATTACAACAATAACCCTTGAGTGAACTGGAAACTTCTGAAAGGGTGCACTAATTTTGTAGAGCAACGAATATAATGAATTTTATTAATCTTCGCATTAACAAAATTGTGAGGTGGTATCTGAAGCGTCCAAGTACATGGTCACCTTAAAGGGTTTATATAGCAAAATCCAAATGCCATGTTACTATCTTTGTATCACAGACTTATAGAGTTCATTGAATGCTTTAAATAAGATACAACTGTAATTATAAACACTCATTTTAATGAAGGAAACGTTGTTTAGTCACTCCAGCGCTTCGGAATCAGTTTGCGGCGGATGATTAGAGCGGCCTGCGCCGCAGCATCACCTCGCAGTTTCTTATCATCTCCAGCTGTGGAGTGTAGCACCAGTTCTTGCTGTGGTTGATTTTGCGCCTGATGCGGGGTAGAAGGTTTGTACCTTAAAAGTTTGGTAGTCCGATTTTCCACTCCCACTAAAGCTAGCTGGAGTTATGATAAACACTCCAGTTCCCTGCTAGTCTTGGAAGTGCAAGCGCTAGCTTCACTAATGGCCATTAAAACTGCTACACCAAGAACAAATGCAGATGATAAACGGGTATTCATTGCACAAATATATTATACTACAACTGACATGTGATTACATTTTCACGCAATTTGGCTGCATAGGTCCTGAGAAATCAGTACCCAGAACAACCACCACTGGCCGTAATAACGGCCTTGATACGCCTGGACATTGAGTCAAACAGAGCTTGGATGGCGTGTACAGGTACAGCTGCCCATGCAGCCTCAACACGATACCACGGATGCGACCATTATGATGCTGTAAACATAACTTGGATTCATCCAAAAAATGACGTTTTGCCATTTGTGCACCCAGGGTCGTCGTTGAGTACACCAGCACAGGCGCTCCTGTCTGTCAAGCATTGCCAAGGGTAACCGCAGCCATGGTCTCCGAGCTGATAGTCCACGCTGCTGCAAACGTCGTCGAACTGTTCGTGCAGATGGTTGTTGTCTTGCAAACGTCCCCATCTGTTGACTCAGGGATCGAGACGTGGCTGCACGATCCGTTACAGCCAAGCGGATAAGATACCTGTCATCTCGACTGCTAGTGATACGAGGCCGTTGGGATCCAGCACCGCGTTCCGTATTACCCTCCTGAACCCACCGATTCCATATTCTGCTAACAGTCATTGGAACTCGACCAACGCGAGCAGCAATGTCGCGATACGATAAACCGCAATCGCGATAGACTACAATCCGGCCTTTATCAAAGTCGGAAACGTGATAGTACGCATTTCTCCTCCTTACACGAGGCTTTACAATAAGGTTTCACCAGGCAACGTCGGTCAACTGCTGTTTGTGTATGAGAAATCGGTTGGAAACTTTCTTCATGTCAGCACGTTGTAGGTGTCGCCACCGGCGCCAACCTTGTGTGAATGCTCTGAAAAGCTAATCATTGGATATCACAGCCCTCATTCACAGCTCTCATTCGGTTATGGAGATGAATCCAGAAGTATCATTCTCTCTCCACATAAATTATTAATGCTCTACAATCTGATTTGAAGGTCGTCAACCAGCCTCAAGAAACAAGACCATATCACACTACTGGCCATTAAAATTACTACACCATGGAGATGGCGTGCAACAGACGCCAAATTTAACCGACATCTCCATGGTGTAGTAATTTTAATGGCCAGTAGTGTGATATAGTCTTGTTTCTTGAGGCTGGTTGACGACCTTCAAATCAGATTGTAGAGCATTAATAATTTATGTGGAGAGAGAATGATACTTCTGGATTCATCTCCATAACCGAATGAGAGCTGGCTGTCTCCTTGTGTAAGGTGGAGCGATATAATTTATCATTAAGTGTCACTATATGGGTTTATGCAGAAGGGTTCCAGATACAGTACACATCGCTTAGACTCCAAAATAATACTGTCATTATACACATTGCGCCAACGCAGATGCATCACTTACAATGATGAGCCACAACCTGATGACCACTTATCAACACGAGGTAGAATGTCACCTGGATGCGTTACGGCAAGTAAGGCGCTAAGAAAGTACATATGCGGAGCAGAGTGGAACGAGAAATAATTCTAGTGTCGATACAGGCCACAACTGGACAAATCCACCACTTTGAGAGAGGACAGACTGTTATGACCTGACGGCACAGAACGAACTTCTCGGAAACTTCGAAGTTAGTTGATTCTTCGCCTGCTAGTATCATTAACTGTTGTGAAGAGTGGTTCAAAGACTGCCAAACCACGAGTAGGCGACAAAGTGTTGGACGTCCAGCCTCATCGTAAAATGTGAAGATCGGATGCTTGCCAGCTTCGTACAAAAGTATAGGCTGCCATCTTTGGCAAATCTGAAAACAGAATGCAATGTTGATAGAGGCACATGCTTTACGGAGCACACCGCTCGGCTCACTTGTTGTACATGGGGTTCAACAGCAGAAGACTCCATTATGTTCCCGTGTTGAGCCATTGACAACGTGAATTAAGATTACAGTGGACACCGGATCATCGAGATTGAACCGTGGATCAACGGATACTTTTCATGTAGTCGATGAATCAAGTTTCTTGTTAGACCAAGTCGATACTCGTGTCTGGATACATTGTTATCCAGAGGAACGGCTCCTCGAAACACGGACCGCTTCACCAACGCATACTGATACAAACACTGCTATGTTATGGGAGACAATAACCTGCGCTTCCATGCGACCTATGGAAGTAATCTAAATCGCTGTGACAGGTATGGACTACGTGGACATTATTGCGGACCGCTTGAATTCCTTCATGCTTGATGGGTCAAATGGCTCTGAGCACTATGGGACTCAACTTCTTAGGTCATTAGTCCCCTAGAACTTAGAACTAGTTAAACCTAACTAACCTAAGGACAACACACACATCCATGCCCGAGGCAGGATTCGAACCTGCGACCGTAGCGGTCTCGCGGTTCCAGACTGCCGCGCCTTGAACCGCACGGCCACTTCGGCCGGCTCATGCTTGATGTCTTTCCCGACGGCGATGGCGTTTTCCAACAGCGTAACTGTTATTGTCGCAAGGCCACAATAGGACTGCTGTAGTTAGAAAGTACAATAGTGAGCTTCGGTTTGTGTCCTTCTTACGAATCTGGACTCGATTGACCACATCTGCAGCCGGCCGCGGTGGTCTCGCAGTTTTAGGCGCGCAGTCCGGAACCGTGCGACTGCTACGGTCGCAGGTTCGAATCCTGCCTCGGGCATGGATGAGTGTGTTAGTTACGTTTAAGTAGTTCTAAGTTCTAGGGGACTAATGACCACAGCAGTTGAGTCCCATAGTGCTCAGAGCCAATTGAACCATTTGAACACATCTGCGACGCTATCGAGTGGCAGATCTGTGCTCCCAAATGACAGGCCCTTAACTTACGAGAACTACGTGATCTTCGCGTGGGCATCTGATGCCACTTAGTCGGGAAAACTACGAAATACTATTCGGATCCACAGCAAGCAAAATCACTGATGTACTGCATTACACTGATGCATCAAATATGAGGTCGTAATGCTTTGCCTTGTCAGAGTGTTACAGGTAACAGGTACATCATCATCTTCCCGATATATCTGCGTTACTTTTGTGAGGTACTGCCGGAATGAGAAGTATTTAGTCGGCACTAGTATTAGTTCTAGTGACTGCGGAGCGGCCAAGCGGAGATGTTTAGAGCGTTAGCGTATTACTTTCACTGGAACACTGTTACTATTATGTATATGAAATCAAATCGCTATTGTTTAAATTAAATTTTTCACATCTCTCGATCGGCATAATGAGATGGTGTCTCCAGTACAGCTTGTTTGTGTAATAAATGTAAGAAAAGACCGATTAAGATACACTTCTTCCCTGATGAACCACTTTTAGACGTTTACTGTTGTCCAAATGTGAAAGACTTTTACATTGGTGGATTCTGTCACTTGCCAAACTCCGGAGAGATAGTCCGAGAACGCAATCGTTTGGTTACAGAGTTACTTTAGGTTCCCCTGTTAATGTTCCATGGGCAACGAGATGCCCTCTATAGGAGTTTATTTGAGGTCAAATAAAACTACACTTAGTTTCAGTGATGTTTTGTATAATTACTAAGCCCTCTAGGAGTTTTGCATTAAGAATGTTAGTGGCTCAAATAAATATTCCTAATTCCAGCTGAATATCAAAATATCCATCAATATTTAATGTGCACCATTTATTACCGATCAGAGGGAGGTACTGTCTACAACTGTCATCCAAAGATCGTTATAGTCGCAGTTATCACA
Source organism: Schistocerca piceifrons (assembly GCF_021461385.2). NCBI lineage: Eukaryota > Metazoa > Arthropoda > Insecta > Orthoptera > Acrididae > Schistocerca > Schistocerca piceifrons. Next base: position 556,859,004 of record NC_060149.1, read on the forward strand.
AACGCTCGAAGCCATACGTGCAGGTCACGTATAATATTAGAACTGAGTCTGCTATAGCTAAAGTAATGGATGTTGCTCCAAAATGAAATTTCGATGGGCTTTTGTTCTGTCATGTATTGCACCACAGAAGACATAAATTACCGTTAGCAACCAGAAGTACTCCGAAGTATAAGGGAAACTACTCACCTAATGGTGTATCTAATGCAGGGCTTTCGAAACGCGCGTTATTTGCACGTCCTATGTGGCATGACATTGACAGTCTGGTCGGAGCGACGATAGCGTTTCTCCCTCTGATGTGAATTCTAGGAAAACATGACACATGGGTAATTACGCGTATCGCAGGGGGGTTGCCGATTGCAGACGCGGTCTGCCTCTGTCGCGCTGTTCGCTAATATGCATTCCAATTGAGATCAAGCCTAGTGATCAGCGACCATTTGCTTTGATTCATATCGCGTACTGGCCTTTGAGAAGTAGAATCGGGAATTAGGTGCCTCGAAACAGATACTGGTACCTTAGCACCCTCAGATGTCGACTAGCCCAACATTTCAGAGGTACGATACATTTGCAGGAGAGATGAAGAAGCTGATCTCACTTTAAAACGCTGAGTGCATTAACACCGTCGGCAAACAGCAGGCACCGTTTCTCGTAACAACCTACTGTAAATGAGGAAAACTGAAAAAATGTATGATTATCTTTTTGTTTCTGAATGTATTTACATATTTATTCTTTTATTAACCGCATGTTAAATCGGATGATAAAATAGACAATTCAAAGACTATTACTAAATATTGTCCATGATGACTCCCAATTCTATGCACACTTGTGTGTCAGCTCAGAATAACAATAATATTAACTAGTTTGATGGTGTGTTTAGCATCATCAGAAACCGAAGGGGTAATGAAACAGCAGGAAATTGAAATGGGTAAATAGTAACTGTTAAGAAAAGAAAAGGAGGTTATTTCGATAGATGGCTCTGTAGACAGGGTGAAAGGTAAGTGAAAGAGTGACGGGGATTGGAGGGAGGGGGGGCTGTTAAAATGAATTAAGCAGTGAAAAAGTACCATAACTGTCTTCTGAACCTGAAAATGAGCGCAGGTTCTCTGAGATTTTGTAGATCGTTCCAAACTAGAATTCTTTATATAGAAAAGATTATTAAATGATGTATATTTTGTACAGTGGCGCAGAGTATTATGCATTGCTGACATTGAGGATATCCGTTGCGTGTATCAGATAAAAGTGTTCGAACTGGATATGAATAAGGGCGAGTGGAACGACAGAGCAGGCGCTAGAACAAACAAGAGATATGATAGTCTCTATGTTTGACTGTATACAGCTATGATAACTCTTCGTGGGCAGGAGTGATAAAGCAGAAAAAACCAGGTTCACAAAATATATCGCACATGAGTTCTCTGTCACTTAAGACTGGCCCGAATATTGATGTGAAAGTCCAAGGACAATATAATTACGCTTATCAAGAATTAAGAGTACTGCAGATTCTGCAAGTTTCATTTAATGTCATGGAAAAATCCTGTTTTGTGTTCCTCTAGACCACAGACAGACACTGACGCCGTCTTGAAGACTGCAAGTGTGTGTTCAGCCCAGTAGAATTTTGAAGATCAGAAGAAAGGAATGGATGATGTATTGAAAAGTGGTTTTAAGATGAACATAAAAGCATAAGAGGGGTAATGGAATGAAATCAAACAGTGTCGGGTTATGGGGGAGCATTTATGATGAAAAATGAGTTGCAGATTTTGGATAGGCGAATCTTGTTACTTGGGCAGCAAACTCACTGACAGGCTATAAAATATAGACTGGAAAGGAGAGACAAGGTGAAAGAGGACGCAGTATTGGCGAAAAACGTTGGAAAAGATGTTAAATATAGACAGTAAGGTGCAAACACAAAATAAATGTCATATTTCTCAATGCAGTGGCATCGCAAGTAAAGATCTTGAAGCAAAATAGTACGTAATTTGTAAAGAGAACAGTCCAGAAAAGATTAACACGAAGAATTGAAAATAAACTCTTCATTTAAAATTATGAAGGTATTCTGCCAGGCAGCGACGGAAGAATCGATTAATATGTTTAAGAAATACTTACAACGAATCGTATTCAAATGATTACTAGCAATATACATTTTTTGAATATGAAACATCAATAACCTGAGCCAGTAGGCTTACATCGATGGAGTTTTATTCATTTCTTATGTGTGGTATTGCATGATAATCTCGGACTCAGGCACACAAACACACAAGATTGCAGTATGTAATATTACCTACTCCAGCAAAGAAACAAATCTGCATTAAGATGATCTCTAAGGAAAAGTGTTAGATTAAATTATTTTCTTGTAGCAGTTAGTCAAGGAGCGAAGCAGCTAACGCAGACTGCGTCAGATATCAGCCTGTAATGTCCAACACATGCTCAGTGGGCAACACATCTGGCGAATGTGTTGGCTATGGGAACAGGAATTGTCAACACTACGTCAGAGCACTCGACTTCTTCCATAGCAAAGCCAATTACAGTGTTTCTTCATCACATTCTTAGAGGAGTTAGTTTTTCAATTTCGTAGTATATATTAAGTACGATATGCTGGAAAATGTGTTTATCTTTCACTTTTTACGCTTATATGACACTAGCTGTACCCGGTCACGCATTACTGTGGCTCAGTCTGGTTTAATGGAAAATTGCTAAATATATATGGAAGTGAATTTATGTCCCAGTGTCCTTCTCCACCGTCTCTGTCCATCTCCTCCTCTCCCTCTCCCTGCCTATACTGAATGGAAAATTGATAAATATATGTGGAAGTGGATACATAATCCAGTCTCCTTCTCCTCTGTCTCTGACCATCTCCTCCTCTCCCTCTCTCTGTCTATCTCCTTCTACCCCTCTCTCTTCCATCACCTGCTCTCCTCTCTCATCTTCCCCCCCCCTCTCTTCCATCACCTGCTCTCCTCTTTCATCTTCCCCCCCCAACTTCTCTCCCCACCTTCTCCTGCCCTCTATCTCTCTCTCTCTCTCTCTCTCTGTGTGTGTGTGTGTCACCTCCTTCCTCTTTCTCTGTCCCTCTTCTCCTGTACCCTCTGCCTCCATCTCCTTCTGCCCCCTATCTCTGTCCATCTTTTCCTTTCTGCTCTGTGTGTCCATTTCCTTCCACACCTCTGTCCATCTCCTGTTCCCCCACCCCCTCTGACCTTGACCGTTGTTTACTATTATTGCAAATTCAGTCTCTGTAGTAGTGTTCTAATCATAAGCCAATAAGCTATAAGTATAACTTTTCTGTTTGCTAACAATGTTTCATTCATATATATACAGGGTGATTATAACTAAAGTTAAACTTTCACACCGCTGTAGAAATAACGCCACTGGTCAGAATGACGTCAAATTGAAACGGAATATTATCGGGGAAGGGGGAAAACACATGGCAGAAGAAAAATAGATAGTTACAAAATGTAGCAACAGAGGGCGCCGTAAGCATCAGAATTTAATAATGGTCGACTACAAATGACAAATGAAACTTACAACAATGCCTAAGGTGTACGTCTCAAGTTAAACAAACTGTACTACTCAGTGTGCATGGGTGTACAGGTGTGATGTTGTTAGTTACCCAAGCCCATCCATCACGGCAAGGTCATATCTCATCGGATGGGAAAAATAATTCCCGTGTGACTGGCGGAAAACATGTTCAGTATGCTGTCCACCGTTTTCTGCAACAAGTTGAAATCGAGAAACAGCATGTTCCACAACTGAACGAAGTGTTTCCGGGGTCACGTTCAGAATGTGCTGCGCAATGCTTGCCTTCAGTGCAGCTAAGCTTGCAATCGGAACACTGAACACAACATCTTTCAGATAGCCCCACAGCCAGAAGTCACACGGATTAAGATCAGGTGATCAGGACGGTCAGGCTGTAGGGAAGTGGCGGCAGATAATTCTAGCATTTTCGAAATGGCGCTTCAGCAGCTGCTTAACTGGATTTTCAATGTGCGGAGGTGTGCCACCTTGCATAAACATGATACCATCCACACAACCACGCTGTTGGAGAGCTGTAATGACGTGGTTGCGCAAAAGACACTCATAGCGCTTACTAGTGACGGTCCTGGTAACAGAACCGGAAGAACCTGTCTCTTCGAAAAAATATGGCCCTATAATAAATGATTCGGTAATCCCTTATCCCACAGTGACCTGTTCAGGATGAAGTGGTATTAGTTGATTTGCGTGTGGATTTCCCGTTGCGCATATTCGACGATCCTGTGTAATGACATATCCTGTCAGATAGAAGTGGGTTTCGTCTGATCACAAAATCTTCCATGGCCAATCATTGTCCACTTCCATGCGAGCAAGAAATTCTAAAGCAAAGGTCACTCTTGCTGGCAGGTCTACAGGAAGCAACTCGTGCACATGGGTAATTTTGAATGGACAGGAAGGAACGATGTTTCGTAGGATTTTACGCACCGCGCTCACGCGTGTGTCCAATTTTCGGCCAATTCTCCGTGCACTTCACGTTCGCACACCACCACTCGTCACCTCCTGCATTGCTGTGGTCACTGCTTGCACTGACGTCGAATGAGTTCGTTTCATGCCTCTACCAAACTGCACACCAAAATCCCGTCTTTTCGAAATTCCGAATCATTTTCTCCAGATCCAGGCAGTCATCGGACCAACGCCTCTTTTCAAACCCTTCAGTGTCCTTAGGTTCTGCAGAGCGACGTGTGCATAGTCATCATTCTTGTACTTATTATACAGCTTTACAAGCAGAGCGCGATCCTGCATTGAGACAGTCATGGTGAATGTTGCAGGTAGAAAAGCCATGTAGCCGGCGTGTTTATATCAACTTCAATGGGCCATGCGCATGACAGGTGCTTTCATTTACGTACTGTGACACGTACAGCTCCATCTATTGATCAAGTTTCACACTATTTGTTTTCTTCTGCCATACATTTTCCCCCATCTCCGATAATATTCAGTTGCAATTTGACATTATACTGACCAGTGGTGTTATTCCTACAGCGTTTTGGAAGTTTAATTATAATTACCCTGTACATTAAGTAAATCGATTGACTACTTTTTGAGAGTTTTAGTAACCACGTTTCCCCATATATATTATATGTATTAAAATATATAGCTTACGTCCGTTTGAATGTTCATTAGAGTATTCTGTAAAATTCTAAGTAAATTTGTCAAGACCGCATCGAGATCTTGGGTAACACTGTTTCCACTTTATGTCTTACATTTATATTTGTATATTAGATCTAATAAAATATATAGCCTATTTCCGTCAGAATGTTGATTAGGGTATCATGTCAATATTTTAAGTAAATTGGTAAAAAACTTTCGATATTTTTAGTAATAACATTTCCTCTTCATATTTTCTATATTTATTTATATATTACAGATATTAAAAATATGTATGTAAAAAGACGCAAGTATTTGAACGCAACCGAGTCAGTCGACCTACTACTCTTCGAGTTTTGCAAGCACAAATATACGCAGGCTGAAATTATGTGTATGAAGATTTTAAACGCAGTTTGGTGATGTTTCAGCATTAGGAAAATTCGAATGTTCTCAATATACTAAAACTACGTGGTTGTATTCTCATAGCAACAGTTTATTTCGTCCTCAAATTCCGTCCACTTATAGGACACGCCTTACTGAAGCTAATATGGCGACACTGACAGTGATCTGTGCGTATTCTCTGAACGAAACAAATATTTAAACATTCTTTACTAAAATTTCTTCAAAAATCATGTCAGGTTACTCCAGTACATAATAATTGGTGCCAACGCCTTTCGTCTAATGTCAACCTTGCCCACAGTGCATCAGCGTCACGCGATGAAGGCATTCGCTATTGCTTTCAGTCAATCTTCGGTTTCATGGGACAGTAATGTTGATGTACTCTTTCCTACTTAAAAGTGACGTCACACTCCTTCACTTTCCAGCTGTCGATGTGCTTCCGGATGCAGCTTTTGGAAGTTATGTTTTGTTAGGAACGGTCTATGGTTTTCGTGACATCACTGGTCACAATACTCCTCTGACGACCTATTTGCTTGAGAGGATTAATTTATCAGATTCTATGAAAACTCGATCTCGCGTAAAAGAAAGAACAAAGGAAGATTGCGGTTTAGCGCAGTGTCGACAACGAGACTGGGAATAGGTGCTCACGATATGTCGTTTTTGCTGGCAATATTTCCTGTTAGCGTCAGCCAGGAGCTTTGCCTATTACGCACAGCTACGACTTACACTTTACTTAACTCTTCCTAACTTGTGAGCTGGCAGCAACTCCATATTGCCGTGGTACGCTTTTATCAAGACATAATTTGGAACAGTTTTAAATGAATCGTGTTAAAAGTTAGCATTTGGTGGACGACGTTGTAATGACGTAACCCGCGACCACAGGGAGTCAGCAACTGCGCGTTGGCGTGAAAAGTTATAGCCGCTGTGCACGCTCGCACGATGTCAGTTAGCGATCGTTACGCCCTGTAATGTAGATAAAGTCAAATTTCTAATGGTATGGTATCTATTAATAATTATATCGTTGATATTTAGTAGTAAGCAGGAAACTTACTTTCCTTGTGTTTGTTGCACACCAAAGATAACCGCAAATGAACTTCAACTGTTAATTTATTACAGGATTTCATAATTGTGGAATGCACATTGGAAGAGTTGGTTAATTCTTAACCTGTGACGCCTACAACAGCAGAAAATAGCACTGTAACGATGTCTATTCACTAAAGTTTAAATCTGTATTTCCACTTGAATTGTAACGTAGTAGTTCCTCTATTAGTGTGCTCATAAGTGATTTAGAATTCATATGCCATCTGTACAATTTTACTGAGAGAACATATTTGGTATAACCATTGAGATATCGTGTCTATCTCTTATTAATATAAATTGAGATTGTGCAGTAAGCCTGAGTCGTTAAAATAATGTGTTTCACACTCTACACCCACTATAATTCGTGACTACTACGATACCCTGTAAACCGAAGCCCATCTCGACTACGTAGGTACCATTCGAATTAAGGAGCGAATGTGTTTACAGATATAAGAATTTCCACTTTCTACTTTCCGTGTATTTTAGTTGACTCGAAACAAAATTCAGAATTCATTTGATTCTAATGAAGAACACAGTTTATAAATTTCTTCCATGTTCTTATTAAAAACAAAATTTGGATGCCTTGATAGTAACAGAAGAGTTGTCGCCGACGACGGATTCTCTTATGGTTCCTTTCGTACCAAGGAACCAATGTTACTGCAATCATAAAATTTTAAAATTCAAGTTCTAACTGTATGAATACTTCAGAATTAACATCATCAGTTTTATGATGTCCTTTGAGTGAAGATTTTCTTGTCTTTTAAAGTCCAACATTTGGTGGTGATTAATTCCCACATTGAGATTGCCCATCGTATAAAGATGAGTAATCCCCAGTAAATATAATTCAGTTTGATTATTTTCAGCTGTTTTTTTTTCCAGACACCATAACGTAAATAGAACCGCAGATTTATATTAGATACCTGAAATAATTTAATATTGTCCATCATTTCACTTTCCTTTTACTGAAACCAGGTTGAATCTCTCTAGCATGTCGCTTTTCGCTAATTTGTGGATTCATACATAACGTCATTATCTTTCGGAGTGACGAGTCTGTAATATCATCATGTCAAAAAACGTGTAATCAGCTTGTGATATAGCCCCTCTCAAAGTTCTCTAGGTGACTTTCTTTGCGTGAGCTTACAATGATTTACCAAAACAAAGAGTGGTTTCTTTCTGAATATTCGTTACGAGTAAATGGTACTGAATAAAATAAAATTGAATTGGCCACAAAATATTTAGTTTGTTATTTCCTCGCAAGGAAATGCGTGCAAAGGTTTATGGTTGCTCATACGTGTTACCTCACAAGAATTGTGCTTCTTCTTACTGAACATATGAATGGTATGGATCGGAAATAAAATGAATAAGATTTACGTTAACTTGGATTATTATTTTACCACAGTCATACAAAATCTGCATAGCCCACATCGATTAAAGTGACATGAAACACGTGCTGTCTTTAGTATACTTATACAAGGATCAGTTCTTCGACGTATATGGAAAATAATGTAAGAGACAGCCTATTTGGCGACCGAAATACCGACTTGCTGAAACTAATTGTGAAATGAATGCAGTTCATAAACACAACAGAAATCAACCCATTGAACCGTATTCGCGAGAGGCACTCTGCCACAAGATTCAATATTTGTGTGAGACAGATTTCGACTAGCCAAAATGCCTCGCTCAAATTCAGTAATGCAGAACTGTTTACTCTTGTCCAGCAACTTTGCATGAGAGATACAACCATTTTCAAAAACACTCCATTTCACATCATACGACAGATTATCTCATCCCTAACACAGTCATGAACGGCTAGGAAGAAGCCACCATCGTCGTTCTAGTTCGAAATTTGCAACAGCATGGGCAGTGACTGCGTGCCGAAACACTTCACTGGCTAGGCGGCTCACCTGTCAAAGGAATTAAGCAGATACAGTATCACAGCAGCCGCCATAACGGAAGTCACACCGTGAGTTAAAAGGAAATAGAGAAGATCGCTCGCTGACAATCGACACAAAACAAACTGAATCTGTGGAAGTTGCAAATATTCAAATACAACAAACGGCTTAATCGTACTATCCTGGAATTGAAGAGCAGTCTTGCTATATTTTTAGTGGAGCAATCAGCAGATCACAGTCGAAGCTGATCGCTTAAGCAACTCTGATTGGTAGGAAATGGTCCTCATACAGCAAGTACAAAGATAATTAATATACTTCATGATCCATTAAATAGTACGAAAATTATTTAACATATAGTCTTGATAAACTGCAACATATTCCTTTTGAAATTATAATCAGTGTTCATGAAAGTAATGACTTTCTATGGTCTGAATATAAATATTAATATCAATTTTACACACGAAACACTAATTGAATAAAATTTAATAAGGTTCTTGGCTAGATACTTGAAGAACGTTATCCATACTGAAAACATTATTGCAATATGATCTAAATCATTTACAACTTTTATAGAGGTTGCGCAAAATTCTTAGGCTGAACAAGACCTTGCATGAAAGGCATTTCGTCACAAAATCGAAAAATTATATGAAATAAATCAGTACTATGGTATCATTTTGGCCATGACGTTGGTGAAACATCCATAACTAAAACGTGAAATTTGTAAAAGAGCACTTAATTAAATAGTGTAGTAGTCTGACTAAAAATATGGCCTTACTGTGGCCGTGATGTAATTGAAAGATGAGTAGGTAATACACGGGCATAATACAAATGTATGCAATTTAGTAATTTAGTAAGTTAACTTAAAATATAGCCTCTCCATGACCATGGTGTAAGTGAAACGACCATAATTAATATTTAAAAATAATGTTTCAAACAAGCTCAAGCTTAAGGAAACTCCTAATAACTAACTTACATATATGTTAGTTCATTTGCTCAACCTCAGTTATTATATAGATATTAATACCCTTTTCAGGCATGGTTTCCTTGGGCCTTGTAATTTGAATGTTAGAGGCGAAAATACTAAAAATTAGTAAAATGTTGTTCCTGTAACTTCATCAGGGTTAAGTCAACAACACATTAAAATGTAAGGTAACTTAAAAGACTGTGAGCATCTAGATACAAAAGAACTAACAGTCATAGCACATGTGACCTGACTAAAGATTGACAGTCTTAAAATGACGATGTAAAGCTAGCAAAGTCCCGGCATATCCAGTCACGTGGACTGAGCAAAAGCATTCTGGCATCACTGATTACACTACAGAAGGTTATAAAATGACCTCTAATGTTGCTTATTTACTATTATTCACCTGTGGGCCCAGCAATCAATCAATGTCGCTTTTGATGGTTGGCCTTCCTTTGTGTCCAAATTTGTTTCATCCTTTCCAAATGAAGTCCCTTTCTTTCACCAGACCACGGTGTTCCAGTACGTTTTCTAATTTCCCTCTGACGAACTTTACAGTCAAATATCTTTTATCGGTTTTCTCTAACTGTAACGTCAGCCTGAGTTATTCCGACTACTTCAAAATCCTCCTTAAACTCATGGATCCTTTTAATTGGCTCAATATTGGCCTTACTTCCGTTTTCTAGAATTCTACTATTCGTTTTGTCAACCTCGTGGATGCCATTCGTTTAATGCGCCCATAAAATTTAAGTCTTTCGTTTTCTCATGTCACGATGTATGTCTGTATATTCTTCTATTTCCTTATTACTTCTCAGTCTATAGGTTTCTGCATCAGTAATTTAGAGGCCTAATATTTTTCTGATGACCTTTTTCTGCCTTTTGAATGTTTTCAATATCCCTTTTTCTATTTAAAATTTAAGTTGCTGCTCCATAAAGACATTGAGGTTTGATTACTTTGCTGTAATGCCTAAGTTTACTGAATTTAGAAAACCATTTTTCACTATAAATGTTTTGTGTTAATCTGAGTACAGTTGCCACTTTTTGACAGCGAGCTTCGTTTGCAGTTCTTGTAGACCGTTTCCTTGTATGATTTCCCCCAAGTATTTAAACTGAGAAACCCTTTTATTTCCATACTTTGGTGCTTTTTTGTGGCGTGTCATATATTCCGTTTCTTTGAATGATATTCGTAGACCTACTTTTTCCGCAAATTCTTTAAAAATTTCAATTTGTTTTTGAGCTGTGGTAGTATCCATAGTTAAAATTTCCAGATAATCTGCAACGGCAAGGCAACCTGCTCCAATATTACTTATACCTAACTTGATTGTCTAAGCTATACTTTGATTCGACTTTTGCTCCCGCCATTCTGTAGTTACCTTTTCCAGAACACAGTTAAATAGTAATGGGGAGAGTCCATCTCCCTCTCTAACACCAGACTTTATATCAAATGGTTCAGAAATTTCTCCCATGAATTTAACTTTAGAGCTACTGTCGGTTAATGTTTCCTTAAAAAGTTTTAGAGTTTTATTATCTAGCTTTTGTTCCTTTAAAATCTGAAGAAGGGATTCATGATCTACCTAGTAGTAGGGCTTTTTAAAATCTACAAATCTGCATATCATATTATTACTAGAAATCGTTTGGTGCCTAGGGATTAGATTTAAATTAAGAATTTGTTCCAGACAGGATCTGCTTGGTCTAAACCCTGTTTGTTATTCACCAGTTCTAGATTCTGACTGTCCTTGGGCTCGATCAAGTAAACACTGCGAGAGAATTTTGCATGTGACTGAGAGAAGAGAGATTTATCGGTAATTATTAACATCGGTTCTATCCCCTTTTTTATGTAATGATTTAATTAGGGCAGTGTTCACAGGATAATACTTACAGATATGTGGGATAAATTACAAAGTCTCTGTATATGAGACTGTTAGTTAATTAAGATTGTCGACAACGACAGAAAAAATTATCCATTGTTCTGTTCACGGAGAGGAGCTGAAGTTACAAGTGTCATGCACGGCATAATAGTTACCCTCAGTTATGTATCACATAGGTGGGGGGCTAAAAGACAATGAGCTTCTGTTTAACAACTTGAAGGTGGGTACAAAGTAATATCACACACTTCATCATGGTTCATGTGGTCAGATTACTCGATGACCATAAAAAGCAGCCAGAACTAGGTAGCTGAAAGTATAGCAACCCTCATTTCTTAAATAACTGAACACTAAAGCATCTGCCCACACTTTCAACACATCCATTAGCTCACTGCGAAAGCGGGATGATGACTGCACGACATTGGTAAATTCATGAAATAAACCAAGCCCTGATGTTTTAAATATTCTGGAACTAATTATTCCAAAATGTGTCATGATGCTGCAACTGGATGACTATGGAATCCACAAGAAGGAAGAGGAAAATCTCAATGCTTATTACACGTCCAAGTGGCTTAGATCTAAAACTGTATGTAATCTGAAATTAGATCTTGATAAGAAACTAATAGAAAATATTTGTAGTGTGAATATAACTGACTATTATTTTGTGGAGGTAGTGTTGTACAGGTTAATGAATGTTTATATCTGCATAACGTAATACACAGCTGTCACGGATCAGACAATCACCAGGCCCAAAATCATCTTAGCTATTCATTTGTGTAACTGGAATAACAGTTATCACAATGTCTATTTAATCTCATAGACGGTTTTGTGTGGTATACAAGGTGTCAGCAGTTGTGCGAGTGCAGGACGCAGACATTTAGTGACATGGACACTGGGTCCCCCCGGAGGCGTGCTCGGAGAGCCGAAGCAGTATGGTACAGCTTTAATTAGGTAAGAAGGAATTGCTCAGTAATGTAGAACGATAACTAGACTGCCGTGAGTGTTAGAAGCAGTGCGTTGGTGGTACCGGCTGAACAGTTGAATTTCGGAGTCGTCTAGGATCGACTATTAAAATCTCAAAAATTCGTGCGAGATCAAATGTGCTGGATAAGCCACTTATTCGAGAGAAGAGTGTAGTATTAATTGATATGCTTCCCTATTCTCAGAATCTGTCCAATACTGCCATAACAGGGCGAACACCATTCCAGAACTACTGAGCAAACTTACTGACATGGTACAACATGTCGGTATGTGACTCAAAGACCTTCTCTTCGTACAGGAAAGAAACTGCAGACGTAACGTCAAAGTATTCACTGTTATTTTATTCGTTAAATCAACGATTTGGGTGCCTCTGTTTTTAAAGGAAGCAGATAAATTAAAACATGCTAATGATTAAGATACAGTGTACTTCATAAATGAGAAAAAAACATGTGCCAATAAGTTTACATATATTCGAAAAGACAACGGAAATTTTAATTGTGTTTTTATTGCTGGTATCATTGAAGTTTTTCTTACTTGATGTGCATTTCCAGCACAGGTGACACCGCACTGGCACAGTGGCACAACGTACAGGATTCAATTTGAAGAGTCCGTTGTTGCCAGAGACAAGCATTTACAAGATAATTAATTATCTATGGGATCCTGAGCTAATGGGAAGTTTTTTCTGAAAAGAATTATACCAAAAAATCCTCAGTGATTACACTTGTCTTGTTGCAATTAGTAAAATATTAACATAATCAGTTTAATGATTAAGATTTTTATTTTCAAGTAGCAACAGACAGAGCATATGGTAGACTAAAAGTGCTACTTATTCATTAAAGGCTGGGAATATCTGCGGTGTTAAAATGAAAATATATTTTCTATCAGAATGAAATAAGCATTTGAATGTAAAAAATGAGGCAGTTAAGGTTACGTCTTGCGTAAAGCGAGAAATTCGGTCTCGAATCTTGAACCAGCACAAATTTTCACTTGTCACTAACAAACTGTGCAGCAGCAGTCTAATGGTATTCGCTATTCCGAAAACATTTCTTCCAGAAAAATTTCATTTGAGACCGCATCGTAGGCTGCTGTTAATACTGAAGCCACGTGTGTATCCACCAGCACAGCATCTCTAGCTGACGGGAACAAAATTTTTCGAGTCAATGATCATGCACACAATACCATGTACAAAAGCGTGAAAAAATATCTCGGAAATATAATATACAGAGTCCGAATTCATAACGGTCTTAGACTGTTTTCGTTTATAGGCTCACATGTGTCCGATGCAGCCAGCTACCTTGGGGACCTACTATTACAGGTAACAGTCGCCCCCTCATTCGTCACCGGCAACAGGGCCCGGCTGCAGCAAAGTGACAACACCCATTTGGAGATGGACATCGCATCTCACCCCGCAGACGAAGATATGGGTTTTTGTAAAGAATTGATCCAGGCAAGCTGCAGATATTTGGATCAGTAGCGCTTCTTCCTAACAGCAAGCCTGTTTCGGCTACAGCGCCACTGTAGATGTTAAGTTGCTGAGTCTATAAAAGTTGTGCATAAGCGTCAGTTTACATATTCTTACGTCTAGTTAGACGCCAATACTGCAACAGTGAGTAAACTGTCAACTGTCTATTTATTGCTAGACTGTTAAAAGTCTAGCGATAAGTTGTAAGTTATAATTGTCTAGCAATAAATATACAGTCAATAGATTACTCACTGATGCAATATGGGCGTCTATTCTAGACAGACTTTAGTATGTGTCTAAACTGACGTTTTATGTTTCACTTTCAAAAACGTAAGTAGTTTCACGAACTGTAATATCTACAGGTTTACTTGGGAGTGACGCTATAGCCGAAACACGCTTGTAGTAAGGAAGAAGCACCACTGATTAAAATATTTGTAGGTTGTCTGGAATAATTCATCACAAAACGTCACATTATAACGTATTTTATGCTGCGAGCCCGGCCGAAAAGAAGATGTGGACGTAAGCTTGATTAGCTTCACTGACGACCCTGTCGTCCAGGGATATGGGTACAGTTTCCCTCGGGTGCTGCTGGCCGATGATATGGGGGCAACATGTGTGCATCTAGCATTGCTCGCTCGTCGGAAAGTAGAGAAAAGTATGAAGCTAACCACATCCCTCAATGCTCACCCATTATGTGGTTCCTAGCAGGGAGACACTGTGTAATAATTGTCGTTTTACCTCGTCTCGCCATGTACGACATATTTTCCTTTTACAATGTCTGTGGTTTACAGTTCCCGTAAAATACTTTGCAATGTGCTTCAGACGTGCATGCGTGTCTGAGCTTCATGAGCTTCACTCCTGCACCCACCCAGCCCAGGGGTGGGATGCTGTGTCCTCCACAGACATGGCACACAGCCATATACTGAGAGGCCACCACATGACAAGACCAGCCTTCAGAGAGGCGCAACACTATTATGGTTAGACGCTGTAGAGGGCGCACATAACACGGATTATATTAGGCTTCCGCCTTACGTCACCAAAATATTTCACAAGTGTATTTCCACCCTCGAAAAACAGACATAAGCCGTCACACAGCGACACTCATTGTGTCACATTTTAGGAAAGTGATTCGCCAATTAAGAATTCAGATCAATACCACGGAACAAGTTATTAGTGACAAGCGAAAATTTGAGTCGGACAAGGACTCCAGCCCGGAGGTCCCTCTTATTACGAGCGGTCGCTTTACCACTTCAGCTATTCGTCCACTCTCCCCGGACCGATCCACGCCTCCATGTGCCACACTGACCACATCCCCCAATGCTCACCCATTATGTGGTTCCTGCAGCAGGGAGACACTGTGTAATAATTGTCGTTTTACCTCGTCTCGCCATGCACGACATATTTTCCTTTTACAATGTCTGTGGTTTACAGTTCCTGTAAAATACTTTGCAATGTGTTTCAGACGCGCATGCGTGTCTGAAAGAACAGAATATCCATATCTGCATATTGCAAGACTGATTCCTCAATTGCGAATTAAGATTAATGTGAGGTGAAAATTTGAGTCGGACCGGAACTCCAACCCAGATGTCTCGCTTATCGCGAGCGGTCGCCTCACCACTTCGGCCATTCGTCCGCGGTCCCTGGGCCGATCCAGACCTCCATATGTCACACTGTCTAAATCCCCTAACGCTCGCAAGTTATGTGATTCTCGTAACGGGTAGAGACAATGTTGTTGTCGTCGTTTTAGCCCGTCTAGGCATGCAAGACACTTTTTTTTTATTTTCCAGCGTTTGTTTTTCACAATGTCTCTACGATACTTTACAATGTCCTTCAGACATTTTAGAGTAACATACAGACACCGTAAAACACAGAAGTTTGGAAATAAAAAATGTGTCATCACATAGCTTGACAGCATCAACTGCGTGCCTCAGACAGCATCAGGACTTACCTACAGGCGCTTCCCAAAAAGAGCATAACTACATAATATACATGTTACACCATTCGAAATCATTCGCTGGATAGAGGACTGGACTAGCGTTCAGAAACACATCAATGCAAGTGAACACTGTTCTACGCTGCCACGCATCTCAAGTTACATAACGTATAATTGCTTTTAATAATTTTTTTCTAATCGGTGTTGCCATGATTTCTGCTGTAGTTGGCCTAAGCCTATTAGTCCATGCAGCGATGCAGTATATTTGCTACACGCAAGTAGGCCTCCTCAATAAGAGTAACTACTTTAGATGATAGAGGATTCTCCTCTGCCACATTACGCTTAACGCCAATGGTATTTGGCAATACAACATGTGTCACATGTAGTCAGTCACTTGGAAATAACCACGCACATTGGAAGTAAAACATAACATTACAATTAGTACTATTCACGTCACGCCCCTGTGTGACATGAATAGTACTAATTGCAATGTTTCCGACCACGCGTGTTCACCATCAGACTCTTTACAGATTAAATGATTTACCTGAAAGTGCGAGCTGAAGCTATTCTTTACAAGCAACCACTACCCGACAGACATAGCAACCTCTCGCGTCGGGTCGTCCTAGAGTGTCTATTCTCGAACGCTAGGCATTTATAGACCACGAAAAGCAACACTCCGGACTAGGGACTGCTCTGCGCAGCCAACGTGGAACGAAAAACGTATTTTTCTGTCGTTTCACGCGTTTCATGAATCACGGGGAAATATGTGTAGCCCAGTTAAGTATATTCCATTTGCACAACATTACAGGTACCATGTACCGCGTTATTTTGCTGGAATGACTGCCTCCAATAAACCAGAAACATCTTTCAGATTTGGCACAGCTCAGGAGAGGGCTAATTAGCTATAAATATTGGATGATGTTTATTGCTTCCTATCCGTAAATTTTCTCTTATTGATCCCCATGGCACTTTGCATGAATTTGAGGTTAGAGACATTAACATTGTTAGCAACCATTTAGGCTTCCATTTGCATTGTGAGGGTCACTTACACGTTGCAGGTAAGTGATCGGTGAGCGGATGAGTGAGTCTTCTACGCTGAGATGTATTGTGATTCTGCACGTACATAATTTTCTGTGACTGTTGACTTGGGTTTGATTTGCGCCCTAACGTACCATCCGATTTATTATATACGTCAACGCCCTATGCTTCATTGTTTTGTGCAATAACTCAATCTTCTTGCGCCAGATAATCAAAGATTAGTGTGACCCGTCCCGTTTTGACTCAGTATGGACCCAAACAGCGAACATGCTGTCCACGTATCTGATCCAGCAGTGTGGGCGTAGTGGAGCCAAAGTCAGTGCCATTGCTTCAAGGCATTTCAGAAATATGTTAGTTTCTAACGGCGACAGTTACTAGACACAGAGGAACGTGGAAGTCGTTTGTTACTGACGCCTTGCATACCATGTACTCATACGCTTACCGATAAGCACTTGCATGTCTGAAAGAACATTTAGTCATTCTTCTGCCTGTTGCAGTAGCTCTGTCTTCGTTCGATAACTACAAAGGCAAGTCACTTAAAAACTGAGATTAGCCAGCCAGTAGTATTGCTTGGAGCGGAAAAACGATTAGAGAGGCACCACTTGGCTTGTGGACAAAGACACTCTTCGCATTCTATCCGTTGCTGTGAATACAATCTGCTTTCCTTGCTAAAAACGCCAAACTACTGTGGTAACACAACACCAAAAAATAACTGGTGTAGAGTAATGAAATTTCGGGAATAAATTTGTCTAAGTAACATATTTAAGTGATTAGCATTGCAAAATAACAGGTGAATGTGAGCGCGATACGAGCCGTTGCAAATGTGGAATGAAGGTACATTAATAGTCTGTGCAACAGTCAAAATGTTGAATGCAAGTATGCAAACGCGCATGCATTGTATTGTACTGGTGCTGGATATCAGCCTGTGGGATAGAGTTCCATGCCTGTTGCACTTGGTCTGTCAATACAGGGACAGTTGTCGCTGCTTGTGGATTATGCTGGAGTTGTCCAATGATGACTCATATGTGCTCGATTGGAGACAGATCTGTTAATCAACCAGGCCAAGGCAACGTGTCGACACTCTGTAGAACATGTTGGGTTACCACAGCAGTATGTGCGTCAGTGTTATCCTGCTGGAAAACACTCCTGGAGTGTTGTTCAGGAATGGCAGCTCAACAGGTCGAATCACCAGATTGACGTACAGTTTGGCAGTCAGGGTGCATGGGATAATCACGAGAGTGCTCCTGCTAAAATCGCTCCTTAGACCATAACTCCAATGGTAGGTCTAGTGTGTCTAGCACGCAGAAACGTTGGTTGCAGGCCCTCTGCTGACCTCCCTCTAATCAATAGAAGGCAATCAATGGCACCGAGGCAGAACCAGGTTTCATTGTAAAACACGTCAGACTTCCACCCTGCCTTCCAATGAGCTTCAGCTTGATACCATTGAAGTCGCAAATGGTGGAACTTTGGGATCAGTGGAATGCACGCTACAGGGCGTCTGTCTCGGAGCTGTCTTTGAAGTAACCGATTTCTGACGGTTCGTTGTGTCATTATCGTACATTCCCGTGACCACCGCTGCCAGCGGTCATGTACGGTGACTACGGTCCTTCCAAGTCTGCTTGCAGTATAGCAGAAGGAACATTCAGCTTCTTGCAGCCCTATTACACGATCGCGTTCAAACTCACTGAGGTGTTGATAATGGCGTGTGTGTGTGAAACCTTACGGGCCTTAACTGCTAAGGTCATCAGTCCCCAAGCTTACACAGTACTTAACCTAAATTATCCTAAGGACAAACACACACAGCCATGCCCGAGGGAGGACGCGAACCTCCACCGGGACCAGTTGCACAAGATAATGGCGTCTTTGTCGCCTTGAAGGCATTCTTGACTAACATCAACTCACCAAGTCCATCTCAAAGGTACCTAACGCTCACGACCGTTACAGCGTGTATTTGAAAGCAAACCTGACTTACATCCTCATAGTGGCGGTACTAGCACCACTCTTACGCGACTGGCGCGAAGTCTGAAAAGACATCATTTTTCAGATGTAGATGTTTATGTCACACATTTCCTTCTTGGTGTTGCGATTTTTTATCCGTCACTGTATTCGGTATAGATGCTCGTACTGTGATAACGAAATGGAAACAATGAAGTGACATCATCTAGGATTTTTGTAATGCTTGTGTGGCCTTTACGTAATTGCATGCTATTTGGTTTTCCGGATATATTCACGTGAGATACTTTGTAACTGTATTTCGTGGTAGCAATGTTAAGTATCTTTATTCGCTTTCACAACTTGTCTGGAACACGTGAGAATAATATCCATTTTCTATTCATTCATCTCGGTCAGCAAGTTGTGTGTGTTATTGCTTCTGCAGCCGTTTAATAATATTATGAGCGTTAATATGAATATACGATTATTTTTCTGTCTTATGCAAATGTGTGTTCATGAAAACTCAAGTGGTTCGCTGAAGGGAACTTGTTTGTAAAACACGAGACGTCGTATTCATTTTATGCACATTATATTCACGCTTATTCAGTATTTGTAGCTTGCGCGTCTGACGAAGTAAATGAAACTGTTCTCATCTTTATTCACATTCCCACGTGTGCTTACTTGAGAACGACGTTCATGAGAGAATTACATTCTGTTTCATTATATTTCAAGCTGAAAGAGAATGATGTGCCTTCAGCAGAGGGAATACTTTACTTTTTAATTAAATTTTCTGCTAACAAGGCAAGGACCAATCGCAGTGGTACTTCAAGGCACCTTTTTACAGTGACGAAGATGCCGATACTTACCTACCATATGAGTTCATTTCATTTTATTACGTGTTGTGGGGTACCATGTACAAGTACATTTGAATTCAAGGATTATTCTTACAAGGAGTGATTCATTAACATAGATCGGTAGTAGCTACAAGAGATTTGTTGCAAAGGTTATGGTTTCAAGTTATTTACTTATAGTTTACGTTAAACCTCCTTTTATTATTCCGTTGCGCTGTTTCCTAGTCATTACAAGGTAAAAGTTAGTAATCTTCCGTTTGCTGTTGACGTATGACTCAGATTTCATTTAAAGGAAAATGGTGTTTGTTGGTGTTGTTTGGGGGAAGAGACTAAACAGCGAGGTCATCGGTCTCATCGGATTAAGGAAGGACGGGGAAGGAAGTCGGCCGTGCCCTTTCAAAGGAACCATCCCGGCATTTGCCTGGAGCGATTTAGGGAAATCACGGAAAATCTAAATCAGGATGGCCGGACGCGGAAAAAGGAAAATGCTTCAGGACATTAAAATAAGGGTCGCAGTATATTATGAACTCAGAAGTTAAAGCTGTTGGTTAGGCTTCCGGGTTTTACGACCGTGATCCAAGAAATATTTCGGCGCCTGACGTTTCGTCCAGAGCTGCGCTGGACATCTTCGGAACTACTCTTGGCGACTGTGGCTCGTCCCAACTGAGGAGGCGGACGCCGGAAAGCGACTTAAATGCTGTGTAAAATGGACATGGTCTAGTTTACACATGCTCAGCAGAGATAACGCTTGCCACTGATAAATATTAACAGTTGATAGTCGTTTGCCAAGGATAAAACCTTACTTATCGATTTCGCAAAGTTAGTGTCCATATATTCGAATATCTCAGCTGATCGAGTGTAAGCTAGTCTACGCCCATCTTACATAGTATTTGAGTCACTCTCCGACGCCCGATTCGTCGGTCGGCAAGACTCAGCGTCTCCAGGAGCACTTCAAGCGCAGCTCTAGACGGAACGTTAGGAACCCAAAATTTTCTTGCCCACGCCCGTTCTATCTACTTAATGGCCTTCTTTTCCAACATGAAAATTTTATTTTAACAGGAAATCGTCTTTAACTCAAAGCGAAATCATCAAGGTATCTATTTTAATTGTTGGGTAAATATGGACGCAGATAGTGAGATTTTTTTAACAAAATCACCTAATAATTTGCAGTTTCATATTTGTCTCATCATAATGCATCCTTTATTATGGGAATTTTGTGTTGAATATGCACTGGTCTCTAAGACTACGGTTTTCTTCTTATACATTCATGTGATTGTTTTCCTGTCTGAGGTAGAAGAAGCAACGTACGAAGCATTCTTCCGCATACATCTACATCTACATCTACATTTATACTCCGCAAGTCACCCAACGACGTGTGGCGGAGGGCACTTTACGTGTCACTGTCATTTCTTGTTCCAGTCGCGTATGGTTCACAGGAAGAACGACTGCCGGAAAGCCTCCGTGCGCGCTCGAATCTCTCTAATTTTAGATTCGTGATCTCCTCGGGAGGTATAAGTAGGGGGAAGCAATTTATTCGATACCTCATCCAGAAACGCACCCTCTAGAAACCTGGACAGCAAGCTACACCGCGATGCAGAGCGCCTCTCTTGCAGAGTCTGCCACATGAGTTCACTAAACATCTCCGTAACGCGATCACGCTTACCAAATGACCCTATGACGAAACGCGCCGCTCTTCTTTGGATCTTCTCTATCTCCTCTGTCAATCCGACCTGGTGCGGATCCCACACTGATGAGCAATACTCAAGTATAGGTCGAACGAGTGTTTTGTAAGCCACCTCCTTCGTTGATGGACTACATTTTCTAAAGACTCTCCCAATGAATCTCAGTCTGGCACCCGCCTTACCAAAAATTAATTTTATATGATCATTCCACTTCAAATCGTTCCGTACTCATACTCCCAGATATTTTACAGAAGTAACTGCTACCAGTGTTTGTTCCGCTATCATATAATCATGCAATTAAGATTAGCAAGCATTACATTTGTCTATGTTAGGGGTCAGAGCTTCCTGTATTTCGCTGCAATTTTCTAATGTTGCAACTTCTTTGTATACTACAGCATCATCCGCGAAAAGCCGCATGGAACTTCCGACACTATCTACTAGTCACCTACAGGGTCAGGGAAACTACTTTTAAAACTTCCATTAACTGTAGATAGAATATATCAAAGAAATCACCTTACTGCAGGCGGAAACGCACGTCCCAACGGGTTCCACAGTTCTCTGATGCAATTATCAACAAAATCATCAGATTTTACACCGTTTACATCAACAAACTGCATTTCCTACATTCTAAACCTGCGCAGATAGTGCCGTATCTAGTGGCTCCTAGCATTTCGAAGGCTTTGAAAACTGTCAGAATTAATGGTTCCAGTGCTAATAAACACTGCAAATGTAAGGGGTAGCGTTTTTATTTCAGTTCCTTCGAACATTTCGACAATTTGGTCCGAAATGGTTAGACTAGCAAGTTTATAATTAATATTTTCTAAGTATAAGGCAGTTTTTTTTTTACTTACTACCCAATTTCTCGAAGTCTGCAAAAGTTTCTCATTCTGTAGTCTGTACTGAAGACAGTTTTCCTGTAGGAATCTACTCACCAATTTTGTCTCGTTTCGCATTAATATTTTCTGGAGTTTGTTTACAACATTCTATACCGGTATCTAGTTTTTCCGGCACATCCGACTGATTCACAAAATACCAAGGGAGAAATGTCAGCTTACTCTCGTATATATAACGGTTTATGCGGTGGGAACAAACACTTCCTTCACACGAGTTCTGGCGAACCAGATAAATTTGTTCATAGGTTCATTTCCAAAACCGACTGTCTGTAGTTCTTTCGAAATGAATTTCACTGGATTCTAATATATTCTTGACATGTTTAACATTCGCGTTATCAATACCAATCCCGCAGAAAACACTGCCCGTAAATTGCTCTCGGAGATTTTCTCAACTTCCACAGGTCAGGTATTACAAGAACGTATATTAGTAGACTAGACCAGCAATCAGCAGGTCTCGACAGTTTTTAATTTAGAAACTGCAAACAGCAAGCCCTAAAGAGTGAATGATGCATTCCTTGGTCGCGTCTGCCCTCGGCAACGACCTGTGCGCCAGTGAGGGAAAATATTTTAATTTGTCCGCGGTGCGCCAGATGGGAACAGTCTCCTCTTACGGTCTTTCACCCTTGATGAGGTCGGTCAGAGACAACCGGCAGTCAGCTTGCTGTATCTTCATCGCCTGTTTCCCCAGGAAAATTTGAGACGGCTGTTTCCCATCGAGACTGCCACGCGTACAGTCGCTGCGAAATGCTGTGTGTCTATTCTCGCTAATTCTTCCTCGTTAAGTCATTCCCAGGACCTGCGTCGTAGTTCACAGGTTCATGTCACAGGGTAACAATAGATGACTCCTCTATACATCCTGCTATTCACTGTTACATTTCAGGTGTCTGTCAGCTCTATTTGTATGTGGTCCAGTGAGGAAAGTAGCCCGAGACTCAATTTCTGTACTGTAATTTGTGCCTCCTATGCTTGTGGTCAGATATAATGAAGGCAATTAAATTATATTTCGTAATTTAATTAAGTGACAATTCCGGTTTCCAGCTTTCGCAACTGATTTACTTTGACGGCTTTTACATTCCGTAGAGGATAAAAACTCTAGGAGAAGATTCATAATGCCAATTAATTGCACGCTTTCGGGTAATCATTTTTGCTTTCGACAGTAAGTATTATCACAGCTTTCTATTATGAGCACATTTAGTGAAAAGTGTAAACACTACAGGATTGCTATATTAGTGACATAATTCCGCAAAACGATGTGAGGCATGCTTATTTTCTTTCCCTAATGTCCAGTCACACGTATTTTATGTAACTTAAATCCGATTTAACCTGGAAGCTGTATAGAAGTAGTATAAGCATGTAGGAAATGTGTTTCGGTCGACAAGAACAATGTTTTGCATACACACTGATGTTCTCAAATGAAAATATGTGTATGATTCACTCTACACAACTATGGTAGTTTCCTCAAGTGTTAATCCGTGTCTTGCTTTGATTACCATTCGTTATGGAGTAAAAAAACGATATATTTACCACCAGATCTGTTATACGACTTAGCCTTTATTTTTACACCTAATTTCACCAAAGCGAGTTTATCTGCTGGATGTAAAACAAACATTTTAGTATAACATAAAACCTGCAGTACATTTCGTGTTATTATGCATTTGTAATTCGTTAATATTAATATTTGTGCCTCATTTATTGGTGTAGTCACGAAAAATATGAAAAAGTTTGTCGAGATCTTGTATAACGTTCCCCATCAATGCAGTGCCATTTTCATATCGAATACTCACTAAAGGACGTTAAGCTTTCACTGAGGCTTTGTGTTATTTAAATAAAATGATTTATTTGTCCTGTTCGGCAATATTGTAACTATGAAATATCATGTCCATGTGATACTATAAAACCAATAGTACGCAGTATGAGAGAGGGTTGTATCTACAGGATAGTGTACTCAGGAACACATCGCTGCGAGCCAGGGAGTTGGACTCACATTGTGAACAGGAGGTCGAGCACGGAGTGGGGGTGAGTGGTCCAGTTCTCACCTGGAGGAAAAAATGTGTGTGAAATCTTATGGGACTTAACTGCTAAGGTCATCAGTCCCTAAGCTTACACACTACTTATCCTAAATTATCCTAAGGACAAACACACATGCTCGAGGGAGGACTCGAACCTCCGCCGGGACCAGCCGCACAGTCC
The DNA here is from genome assembly GCF_021461385.2 of Schistocerca piceifrons. Lineage (NCBI taxonomy): Eukaryota > Metazoa > Arthropoda > Insecta > Orthoptera > Acrididae > Schistocerca > Schistocerca piceifrons. The sequence goes on from NC_060149.1 coordinate 556,883,269, forward strand.
ATGACTGCAGCGCCGAAGACCGCTCGGCTAATCCAGCGCGGGTCTCACCCGGAGACGTCAGTGACACAGTGATATCTGAAATATCGTTTATTTATAGTGTAAGGTGTACAAAGTTATACGTGTCTTAAGAGTGGTGGCCAACAGCCAGGTATAAATGCGTATGCCACAAAAAAGTGATGATGTCCTGACAGCGAATCGTGAGGTCAGTGCCACAGCCGCGTGCTGTGCTGGTGGCAGGACGACAAGAAGTCAGCTACCAAATGTCCTCTGATAGAGTGTGACTCCCACATCAGCACTCTCGAAAGGAGGCCGTTGCATTCCCAAGTGGAGACTACCATATGTGGTCCATGATGTCGATTATCGTGAAGACTACAGAGCCTGTTCATCCCCCACGGATCGATCAAGACTGGAGCAGATGCTGAGGAGTCGGCCAAGTGGCTGCGTGAATGCGCCACGCCTGGTCAGTGTGGAGATGGCAGCTTGCAGATCATCTGCAACGACCCATAGTGGCGGAGGGCTGGCCGCACGCCATTCTTCTCATCTGTCATGAACCAATAGGCAGAAACAGCGTAACACAACTGCAATATACTTAAGGGTTGGCTGCATCTCGGTCTTGAAGTCAGCAAACAGGTAGCAGGCAGGTCATCATCGTTCGGCTTGTCGTGATTTCATTTTAGCTCAATAGACTGTCATTCCCTCTGATTCTAGGGACATGGACAAAATGTCAGCACGACTGAATATGTCTTTGATCTCTAAAAGCTTCGTTATTCAAAGAGCCGAGGCTGCAAATATGACCCAGTGGTCCTCGGTGTATCAGCGCATTTGCCTTCGTTTATCAGACCCGTCAGCTCTCTTTGCTTCGCTGTGACAATTCAATAGTTATTCTGGGTCACCAATCTCGGGTGTCGCATCATATATCCGCAAAATAACGTAAGAAAAGTGAGAGGTCATCAAAAGAAAAAAGAGAGAACAGTCCTAAGATAACATCTCCGAACAACGTAGGATAACTTACACCGTGAGATGCGTGGCCACCGCACACTGTGATTACAGGTGACAGTTATATGTGAGGCCGAGATACGGAGTGACATGGTGGTAGGAGGCAGTCATACACGAAAATTAGCTACCGTCGTATTACAAAGGAACTTGAAGCTATCTAGTGGCGGATAGCGTAATAGGTGACCCACTAAACAGAACGTTAACAAATTGTGGAACAAAAGTGAAAAAAAGGTGGTTAAATGTACATAGTCAAAATATTAAAATAAGTTGAAAATATGTACTTGGGCATAAATAGTGAAAGTGCCCTACTATCCGTTAAAATGGTATTTTTTGGTTATCTGGTGCGCCACCCGTATTTCACTGTGAATTACCTGACCGTATCAACCTCACATTTGTAGAGGGATCGCGAATCCCCGCTATTAATATAACAGACGAGTGTTGAATGTTATAAATCTCATATTATAGTTTCTTCATTTTCCTTTTTCAAGTCGTGTGCACGTGAAAATGGGCTTATAATTGAACAAAACCGCAATTTTGAACCAATAAAGCTATTTACAACGGAAGCTATTAACTGTCTGAAGCTACTATGAAGCTCAGTTACGAATGTCTTTATAACCAAATCTTACGCATTAAAGTGCCGTGTGGGACAACTAGAACGTACTATAAGTTTCTCAACTTACGCAAAACCATCCTTTCGACATCAGCTGCCATTGCTTTTAAAAAGATGTATCACAAGTACAGTGTCATTTTCTGTTTTATCAAACTATTGTTTAACAGAACCAACAGTAGTTGACCACATTACGTAAATCTGCTGATCAAAACAGCCATTTAAATAGAAATAATGTTTCTAAATTCTAAAAAAGTCTTTTTAAGCAACGAAATTTACATTGTAAATTAGGGACTGGGTAAAGAACTTAATTCTTACAATTCTGATTATACATAAACGCATGTCATACGTATTATTGATAACCTTTTTCCACCAGAGGAGGTTTAAGGTTAGGAGTGAGGTTTGACCAACTAGAACCTATAAAAATTCTGAAATGAAACTTTCGTTTGCACAAGAAATTTGAAAACTGTTCTAGTATTGATTTTAATTATAACAAAATGGGTTTATTAAACATTAGTCAGTCCTACAATACCAGAGTAGAATTTTACGACAAGGCAACTACAGCCGGCCAGATTGGCCGTGCGGTTCTAGGCACTACAGTCTGGAGCCGAGCGACCGCTACGGTCGCAGGTTCGAATCCTGCCTCGGGCATGGATGTGTGTGATGTCCTTAGGTTAGTTAGGTTTACTTAGTTCTAAGTTCTAGGCGACTGATGACCTCAGAAGTTAAGTCGCATAGTGCTCAGAGCCATTTGAACCATTTTGCAACTACATCGCTTGTACTTTACACTATAGACACCTCGGAACAAGTTACATGTGATGCCTCTGCTACAAATCATATCACTCCTAATCTTAATAAGAAATTTAAAAAAAAAGACAGAATGGGCAGAACCAGGATTCCGTAGGACCTCTAAGCTCACCATTTCTTAGAAAAGAGCATGTCACTTTAAGTACAATTAATAAAAAAGCCTTAAGCTTAACCAAGTCCTCATCACATATGCGTACAGGGGCCATATGTCTGTTATATGAAACTGATTGCATGCATTAAGCTCTGAATTTTATTCTTTTCATTACAAACTCGTTTTGCCCTTTTGCCTTTTGATTCTTCTGCTAAACTCGTTTCTGTTGCAGAAAGTAATTAAGAAAGTAGAATTTTTTAAACCCGTTTCCAAAAGAAGTCCTTTGTGCCTATGAACACTAAATCACCCACCAATTGTTAATGCAATCTGTTCTCGTGATTAGTTAAAGAGCTAAATTGGTTCCTGAGGTAGCATTATTATTTTCGCATCTGTTATACTAAGAAAGATAGGGACGACTTCATCAGACTTTTAAATCAGACCACCATTGCCCATGACACTTAATTAGTTAGATTGAATGTCACCAACATGTATACAAACATTTCTACCAATGTAGTTCCCTTGATTATAGAATCAACATTAAAGCTGCACGCTATCTTCGAGTTGCAATAAATTGATTAATTTCTCTCTTTCATAAAGATCACAAGGGGTGTTCAATAAATAATGCAACATAATTTTTTTCCGGAAGCTGGGTAGCTTTATTCGGGATTCCAATACACCGTAGCATGCCCTTCTCTTTTGGTTACAAAAGCCTGTTTTTCAACATAATCTCCTCTTAATACGACGGCCTTACGCCACCTTACGGAGAAGGCCTGTATGTCAACATGGTATCACTCCAATGGTCGACATCAGAGTCAACGCCTTGCTGTGCCAATAACTTGCCCATGATCCAAGTACTGCTTCCGACGGAGTGCATGTTCATTGGGCTAAGCAGATGAAGTCGACACGTGTGTCACCGGGCTGTAGGCTGGGTAAGAAAGAAAGAGGAAGAATAGTCCAATGAAGTTTTTTTGAGTTATCAAGCACAAGGAGAAGTTCGTTTGAATTTTTGTGGCGACGAACACGCTGTAGTCGTTTCTTCAATTTCCTTAGGGTAGCTCAATACACCTGAGAGTTGATTTTACACCATGATGGAGGACAATGAACAATGAGGTTGCAGCTACGAAATTTTTCTTCGGATCAGGGCGGCGTGGCGCCACTCCATGGATTGCCTTTTTGTTTCCGGTTAGAAGCGGTGAACCCATGCTTCATCGCCCATGACGATGTTCTACAAAAATTGTCACGATAAACCTCGTAACGCTCAAGCATGGCCCTTCGTAGCTCTTTATAATCTTCCGTTATATAGTGAGGAACTCATCGAGCACACACCTTTGAGTACTAGTGGAGAAATATGCTAGCACTGCCAACAGAGACGTACAGTCGGCCACCGAGTTGTTTGCTTGTGATCCGTCTATAAACTCAATTGAGAGTTCAGATGGTTCAGTTGGCTCTAAGCACTATGGGACTTAACATCTAAGATCATCAGTCCCTAGACTTAGAAATATTTAAACCTAACTAACCTAAGGACATCACACACATCCATGTCCGAGGCATGCTTCGAAGCTGCGACTGTAGCAGCAGCGCGGTTTCGGACTGAAGCACCTAGAAACGGACGGTCACAGCGGCCGACTCGATTGAGCGTGTCAGCACGTTTCTACATTGGAGGAGTCACAGCTGTGGGCTCCGGTCGGCACCCGGGAGATGGGACAGGTTTGCGCGGCCGTGTAACGATGATGACAGATGTCTCGCCCCTACAACTCACCTCGCTTTTGTTCGCTGACCGGTCTCTGTAGACGTTCTGCAAGTGCCTATGAGTATCCACAAGGCCCTCATACTCGGCCAAAAGAAGCGCAATGACATCTTTCTGGTTGGGACGCACTTCCGTTACAGACGCACTTTTGAAGACTACGTATAGCGCAGCCACCTTTCGGAATTTCATGAATCTATACGGGTTGGAGTGGGAATGTTCCATGACGTCACACAACAAATTCCGCAATTTTCAACTGTAATTGGCCGAGAAAAAAAAAAGATGTTGCATTACTTAGTAAACGCACTTCGTACTTTAATAACGTTATTTACAAGCAGACAGAAGAGCTGGCCATGGGATCTTCCTTAGCTGGGGTTACTGCCAATATTTTTGTCGACAACAGTGAGTACCAATTTTCCCCCTTACCTCTATAATATTGTTAGCCATAAATGTTACGTCGATGACGTCTTACATCTCTACAGTGGTACTAAGAACCAAGTACAGCAGTTCCACCAAGATCTGAACATGACGCCCCCTAACATTCAATTTTCGTTAGAGCACCACAATAACTTTACGTTACTGTTTTTTATATTTAAAAATCATTTTGCAAAACAATAAGATTACCTATAAAATTTTGTCGAAAGAAACTGTAACTGATCGTGTAATTCACCACAATGCTAGGACCAACAACAGGCACATTGGCTCAGGCATTAGTCAAATTACCACTGTCTCTACACCGGTCACACAGAGAGCACTTTTAACATGCGACTGAAGGAACATCAGTCCTCAGCTCGTGGTCTAGTGGCTAGCATTGCTTCCTCTGGGTCACGGAGTTCTTGTTTCGATTCCCGGCCGGTCGGTGACTTTCTCCACTCGGGGGTTGGGTGTTTGTGTTGTCCTCATCAATTTCAACATCATTCTGGAGAAGTGGCGTGACTGGACTGTGAAAATATTGGGAATTTGTACGAGAGCTGATAACAGCGCGGTAGAGCGCCCCACAAACCAAATATCGTCATCAAAATCATCAAGGAACATCACGAACTTAACAATTCTATGTTGACTTGCTCTAGTCATTTGAAAACTTATGAGTTCTCATTTCGTGACATAAACACCAATTTGAGTATCCTTCATCGTCATCATAAAGGCTGCGTCCTTAATTTATTAGAGTAAACAGAAATTCTGCTATGCTTTAACAAGAACCCTTTAACTACTCTTAACAAGCAAACCACGATGAAGCATGTTTATCTTATAAATAATTATTCCTTTTTGCAATAGCGCTCAGACCTCACCAATATCCTCCTCCACCTTTCTTCTCAAAGGCATTGTATTTACTGTATTTTCCTTTGTATCCCTTTAATTTTGGTCGCCTAATTGATACTATTTTTATTGAGTGGAAACTTAATGTCGTTATGTTTATTTTAATTTTATCCAGCTTGTCATTATTAGCCCATTTATAAATTTTATCTAGTATAGCATTTATAACCGATGGTTGGGCACTCTCACTGTTCATGCCAGGTAATTATTTTTCACCTTATTTATACATTAATATATAGACGATGTACATTTAACCATCTTCTATTCACTAATATAAAATGTATTCACCATTTGCTAACGTCTGGGCTAGACGGTCATCTCTTCCGCCATTCACCACCGGGCGGCTTCACTTTTCCTCGTAATATGACAGTCGTTAACATTCGTGTGCGGCTGCATTCTACCACCGCGTCATTCCGTATCTGGGCTTCAAGTGCGGATGTCACCTTTCCGCAGCCTAGTGTCCGCAGCGTGCGGCGGCCACAAGGCTCACGGTGTTCGTTATCTTACGTTGTTCGGTGACATTATCTTTAGTACTTTCCTCCCAATTTTCGTCCTTTGGCTGCTCACATTTCTTAAGTTATTTTGGGGCTGTCTGTTATGAGCCGCATGTTTTCATTATGAGTAACCTCACCATATCAGCCTCATATTTATAGTAGGACAGTGAATCCACAATACTTTTATTAAAAAAAATAGTGTCAGGTCTTATACAATCGCTTATTATAGTTTCTTCATTTTCCATTTTGCAGTTTTGTACACTTGAACATGGGCTTATAACTACACGAGACCGTTCGTGCTTCTGAACCACGATGTAACACGTTTCTCTTCTAAATAATTATTCCTTTCGTTAATAGCGTTCAGTCTTCACCAATACATGTCACCATTTACAACTGAAGCGGTTAATTATCAGGCTGTGCAGTGAATCTCAGATATGGAAATCCTTCTAATCAACTCTTATGCATTCTGTCCATATTTGGTTTTGCAGTGGCGCTCGGGTTTGAAGTGATATAGTGTTACCTCACAGTGTTGCGTAACGTATCATGGCAACGTTTACGTTTCTGCCTCCCTTCCTCTGACAATGTGTGGCAATGGTCGCCTCTTGCCCTCACGTCTGTTTCATTCGTGATACACCTTATTGACATTCCGACTGGCACATGGGCCCAGACCTAACCTTCTCCGTTCTAAGCGCGCCTGGTAGAACTTCAACAAAATTTAAACATGTGTATTAAAATTATTCTGGTGCACAACAGACTGATGATGTTTGGTCACTACTTCATTCTAGTGACTAATTTTAGAATCATATGAAGGAAATGCGCTAGAGACTAACATAATTTTTTTCCGCCAGCGAGTGAGGTGGCGCAGTGGTTAGCACACTGGACTCGCATTCGGGAGGCCGGCGGCTCAATCCCGCGTCCGGCCATCCTGATTTAGGTTTTCCATGATTTCCCTAAGTCGCTCCAGGCAAATGCCGGGATGGTTCCTTTGAAAGGACACGGCCGACTTTCTTCCCTAATCCGATGAGACCGATGACCTCGCTGTTTGGTCTCCTCCCCCTAACAACACAACCGTATTTCCGCCATTTTATACATATTTTGTCGTTGCTAGAGATGATTTTTTGTTTTGTGTGTCAATTATAAATACTGCAAGGTTTACGTATTTAAGTTCTATATCACATAATGAAGATATTTGAGATATAGTCTTATTTCTTCAGTTACAGAATTTTGTGGCAAATAAAATGGTACATGTTTTGAAAACTAAATAACGTGTGGACAGACTACACCTCTAATACGTGCACGATCTTGTACCTTGAAACAGAAGTTCTTTTACGGTGGAACATGGGATTTTGCCAGTTAATTTAGTATGGCTAATTTCTTAATAGTTTCGCCTGTCCAGTAGGAAATGGACATTTGTGTTAGTTTCGAATGGCTCCCGTTTCAAAATATGTTTAATTTGTAACAGTATTTTAATAATAAATGTGCTTAGTTTGTTTTCACTTACTGATTGCTATTGTGTAGCAGAGTAATAATGAAACAAATAGATTATTAAATACAGTATTGACAAGACTGTCAATTAAAGGTGAATGTCATCATTTAGAAACTGAATAATAACTTCCGTTACGGAGCTGCAAAGTTTCCCAAGGTGCAACACTCTCCGTTACAAAGAGTTGCAAAAAAAAAAAAGAAAATGAAATTTGGAAGCACGTCAAAATGCTTCGTAGATCTAACTGACTATAGTTCATATTGCCAAAAATAGCCGGCCACAACCTCACACCCATTTCCAAATGGGATATAAGCACATAGAACGAAAAATTAGTCACCCGCAGGAAACATGACGCTAATGCCGTAAGACACCACGATTATCTTTTGTAATGATGTAGGTACGGCGAAGAAGCTACATCGATCCGACTAAAGCCACTCCTTTGTGAATAAATCTGACATTGTCAGAATAGAAGAAAACGATAGTAAGCAGATAATAAAATATAAAATTATAGAAAATTGTAAAACTTTCTACAGAACTGTTTAAAACTTTTCACAAATTATCTATGTACTGTCTTAATTCCAACTAACATTTTATTTTTTATTTTTTACGAAGCGGTGACCAGTTTAGGTAGCTTAACTTTCATCCACTGATCTGAGAATAGAGAAACGAAACGAAAAATTGCCTTAAGTAACAATTGTGTAAAAATTTCTTTTGGTTTACTTAAAAAAATTACAGGGAATTAATTTATCACTTGTTGCATTATAAATGCAATTAGCAGCATACAACACCGCTGCATAGTCCGTAACATTCCTATTTTAAATCTTCAGATAAAATCTGTTATATTCAGCCTAACACGAACACAAATGCAAATTTATCGTGTACTGATAAATGAATAAGAAAAAAGAAAATAATTGTTTAGAAGAAAAACAGATTTATTGAACGTACCATTCTATCTCTGACAGCAGTTGAAGCAGGGATCCTATACACTGAAACGTCACTGTAATTATTTTTGTTTCAGACAGCAACAGCACGCCGTCCAGTGTGGCCGTGCGGTTCTAAGCGCGTCAGTTTGGAGCCGCGTGACCGCTACGGTCGCAGGTTCGAATCCTGCCTCGGGCATGGATGTGTGTGATGTCCTTAGGGTAGTTAGGTTTAAGTAGTTCTAAGTTCTAGGGGACTGATGACCTCAGTAGTTAAGTCCCGTAGTGCTCAGAGCCATTTGAAGCAACAGCACACAGTAACGACTGACTGGAACAAAAATAATTACATAGACGTTTCTCCGTCCTCCCTCCTCCTCCTCCTCCTCCTCCTCCTCCTCCGCCTCCTCCTCCTCCTCCTCCCTCCTGTCTTTCTCCTTTACATTCTTCACTCTGTTCGTCTGTGTGTCTGTCCATCTCGTCCAGCCTCTGACCGCTGAACATTATCACCCCTACCCGAATATGAGGTTGTTGGCTCTTACTCTCACAGTAGTAAGTGGTATGTCAACCAAGTTTGGTTAAAATCGATCCAGGGGTTTCGGCGGAGCATTTGACCTACGGCTTTGCATCCGTGCGCACCTGTCATATAGTTCACATGTATATAACAAATTTCACTCATATTCGTACACATATTTCACCCGTATCTTCAGCGAATTTCGCGCTGCAGTTTCGTTCTTACATAGCTCAGTGTTTATGACGTCATGTCTCCTGAACTATGAGTCTTTTAGTGATAGAATTTTGCTAATACAGGCAGAGGTATGTGTGGATACTATTCGAGGAATGTGTTGCGAATAAAGTTCATAGTAAAGAAGTAATAAATTTTATCATGATGATGCTACGGCTGTTTATGATGTCATACCTCTTGTACTGTCTGACATAAAATGATATATTTTTGCAGGTGCATTCAATGACATACGTAAATACTTTCTACATATTCTCTTCAGAATAGGTTTTGTAGAAAAAATGCAATAAATATAAAGGTCATGCCTGATGCCACAGTTTTAATGCATGAACTGCATGAACAGCGAGAAACTTTTTCCGTTTTATCATTTTGTGCGTGGTTTCAGCGAGATAAATGTTTTAAAGGTTTGACATTATGTGTAAAGATTGCTGCAAATCTTAAAGTGATCTCATTCTCATATCCTAGATGAATGTAATTTGGCTATTTGCTCATCTGGAGCTATGCATCCTTCTCCACCACCACCACCCCTTTGAACGGTAGTTGGTTGTTACCCTCACAGTAGTTCTTTCCAGACAGATATGTGTAGCAAATCTGGTTGAAATCCGTCCACTGGTTTAGGAGGAGATGTGGTACATAAATACAAACATACATATACGTTTATAACATTTATGGATTTCCTTTGGTCCTAGAATATTACTATGCTAGTGTTTTAGTAACTGGCTGTACGCTACTCTACAGTAGCAGTTTTTCACATTCGAATGTTTTTTTCTCGGCGATAGAGAAATATCCATGGGTTTTGGCTACATCCTATCTGTCATCATTTATTTGATGTAGACATTTATCAGTGTTGGTGGTATTAGGACGTAATCGACAAAAATTACGTATACAGTGGGTATTATTACTTAAGCACCTAATGCTAGTACAATACTCCTATTACGGATACTTGTACGTTATTGGTGTGTGTTTCAGAGAGTCTTCTCATCGTCGGCCGTCGAAATACAGCTCAGAAGAATGTTGTCTCACATCACTTCCCTGGCTTTCTGTTAATTTCATCTGAGAAAGGTGCACACCTCCTTTGTCACATGACAGTTCTGCATTCTATATTTATTATTTATCATACCGGCATTTTTTCGCAGCCAGCAATATTTTGGTGCCTGCATATGCTATGATTGATCACTTCATTGTCTCGCGAGGACCCCTGATTCCTCTTGGCCCTGTTGTATCCTCTTCCGTTTAGTATTACGGTACTAGACCTAGCGACAATATTGTTATTGGCCTTCTTTCTTATTCTTTGAGCATGGGTATTGTCATTGCTAGTCTCTTCTGTTGACTGTCATCTATATTCTCGCCTTATTTGTTTTGAGACACCATCTGTCCAAAGATTAAGAGTATGGCCCTGAGCACTATGGGACTTAACATCTGTGGTCATCAGTCCCCTAGAACTTAGAACTACTTAAACCTAACTAACCTAAGGACATCACACGCATCCATGCCCGAGGCAGGAACCGAACCTGCGACCGTAGCGGTCACGTGGTTCCAGACTGAAGCGCCTAGAACCGCACGGCCATACCGGCCGGCATTAAGAGTATCTAAATACTCATTTACTCTGTATCCTAGCTGTTTTTGTTACTTCATACTTACTCCGCGATTTTAACTATGCCTTTAAGTAGGGTATATACTGCTACAATATGATACCCATTTCGTCATCGTCACAACCGATTCCTCTCTTGGCAGCTAGGACATAACATTAACTGAATTTTCCGTCCATACTTTGCATAACATAACCATAATATTAAATAGTAAACACTTTCTGATGTTCTGCAAAGCTATGTTTATTTGGTTACGGAAAAACTTTCGGCTTCTCAGGCAATCTTCAGGTGACAAACACAGGAACAATGTTTTACGACTTACAGGGATATAATTTACACAGAAGAAACAAAATACACGAAAATGATAAGATGTGCAGTATTTACATAGGAAAGCATTACATTTTTGTTATGTAGAAATAATTGCATTATCGAAAAAAGGCAACAATGCTTTTCGTGGAGTTGTGGCTGTTGTGATTTTCAGTCCAGAGACTGGTTTGATGCAGCTCTCCTTCATACTGTATCCTGTGCAAGCTTCTTTCCGGCCGGTGTGGCCGCACGGTTCTAGGCACTTCAGTCTGGAACCGCGCGACCGCTACGGTCGCAGGTTCAAATCCTGCCTCGGGCATCGATGTGTGTGATGTCCCTAGGTTAGTTAGGTTTAAGCAGTTCTAAGTTCTAGGGAACTGATGACCTCAGATGTTGAGTCCCATAGTGCTCAGAGCCATTTGAACCATTTTTTTGCAAGCTTCTTCATCTCCCAGTACCTACTGCAACCTAAATCCTTCTGAATCTGCTTAGTGTATTCATTTCTTGGTCTCCCTCTACGATTTTCCCCCTCGACGCTGCCATCCAATATCAAATTTGTGACTCCTTGAAGCATCAGAACACGTCCTAATAACCGATCCCTTCTTCTAGTCAAGTTATGCCACAAATTTCTCTTCTCCCCATTTATATTCAGGACCTCCTCATTAGTAATGTGATCAACCCATCTAATCTACAGCATTCTTCTGTAGCACCACATTTAGAAAAATTATATTCTCTTGTTGTCTAAACTATTTATCTCCCATGTTTCACTTCCATACAAAGCTACACTCCATACAAATACTTTCAGAAACGACTTGCTGACGCTTAAATATATACTCGATGTTAACAAATTTCTTTTTTTCAGAAACGCTTTCCTTGCCATTAGTTTATGTAACTATCCCTGCACGACAAAAAAATGTGATACCTTCCTATGGCAAAGTGTACTCTGCGTTTCATCATTTTTGCATCTTTTGTATCTTCTGGGTAAATAATTATCTCCGTAATTCGCACGTAATTGCATCCCAGCTTGCGACACTCAGTTGTGACCGGAAGATGACTTATGCAGCCGTAAGCAGGTTTGTGATTAAATAAATGTAATTTCACGCAACATCAGAACGTGATTCCTATTTAATATCATAGCTCTTGAACTAAAAAAATGTTCAAATGTGTGTGAAATCTTATGGGACTTAAGTGCTAAGGTCATCAGTCCCTAAGCTTACACACTACTTAACCTAAACTTTCCTAAGTACAAACACACACACCCATGCCCGAGGGAGGACTCGAACGTTCGCCGGGACCAGCCACAGAGTGCATGACCGCAGCGCCTAAGACCGCTCGACTAATCCCGCTTGGCTCGTGAACTAAAAAGGCAGTGGATCAATTCACTACTTGGTTCTAATTATTTTAACTGACTCCGCTTATGTATATGTGGTAGGAATCGAACCAATTTCCTTATTGAATGTGAAGCATCTTACCTCGGCCATCGTCCTGCAATTATTAAATTCTTTGTTTCCATTGGATTAGCGTTGGTTTCTCAGTTATTTGTTTTAATTTACAATTCATTTTGTTTCTGAAATTGACTGGCTGGCAGTTCGCTTTCTCATAGCTAGGTTGAAGGGAAATATGGATGTAGTAGCAATTAACAAGGCTCCACCACAGTGTGAGAAAAGTCATGGGATACCTCCTAATAATGTGTTAGACTTTCTTTTCCCCAGTATAATGCCACATCTTGAAGTGGCGTGGGCTCAACAAGTCGTTGGAAGTCCTCTGCAGAAATACTTAGGCATGTTGCTTCTATAACCGTCCATAACTGCGAACGTGTTGCCGGTATAGGATGTTGTGCACGAACTGACCTCTCGATGAAGTCCCATAAATATTCGATGAGACTCGTGAGGGGCGATCTGGGTGCACAGATTATTCGCTCGAATTGTGCAGAATGTTCTTCAAAACCGTAGCAAACAATTGTGGTCCGATGACATTAAATAATTGTTTGGAAACATAAAGTCCATTAACGGCTGCAGATGGTCTCCAGGTAACTGAACATAACAATTTCCAGTCAATGGTCGGTTCAGTTCGACAAAACGACTCAGTCCATTCCATGTAAACACAGCCCACACCATTATGAAGCCACCACTAGCTTGCCCAGTGCATTGCTGACAACCTGGGTCCATAGTTTTGTGGGGCCTCTGGCACACTCGAATCATACCATCAGCTCTTACTGAAATCGGGTCACAGTTTTCCAGTTGTCTAGGGCCCAACTGATAAGGTCACGTGCACAGGACAGGCGCTGCGGGCGATGTCGTGTTGTTAGCAAAGACACTCGCGTCGGTTGTCTGCTGCCATAACCCATTAACGCCAAATCTCTCCGCATGACGGGCGACGGTCAGGTTTGTATTCCACCGCTGACCAGGGCGTTTCCAGATTCATCTTCGTTGGTCATCGGGACTCAGTCCGAAGAAGAACTCTTCACTAAAGACAAGCCTACTGCAGTCAATGAGGCTCACGCCGACTACATGTCTGGTGACGTGTGATGATATACCAACCTGACTGTCTCTCGCCATACGGCTCGAGAGCCAGATGTGACGGTCTGGGGTGCATACTTCATAGGAGGATCCCGTTGGGTGTCATCTGTGGCACCCTAACAGCAAAGCGTTAAGTCGACGATATTCCACTGTTTTGTTGGCCTTTATGGCAAGCCATCGTGGGCTTACATTTCAGCAAGATAATGCCCACTCGCACCCGGCGAGATGGTCTACTGCTTGTCTTCGTACTTGCCAAATCCTGCGCTGGCCAGCAATGTCGCCTGACCTCTCCCCAGTTGAGAACGTTTGGAGCATTATGGACAAGGATCTTGAACCAGCTTGTATTTTCATGATCTAAGTCGCCAATTGTACAGAATTTGATACGATATCCCTCAGGAGGACATCCAACAACTCTGTCAATCAATACCAAGCCCATTAACTGCTTGCATAAGGAGTAGAGACGGACCAACGCGTTATTGACATGCTCAATATCTTCCTCTTGAATAAATGATGCAATTTTTCTGAAACTCTGACCTTTCGTTTGTTTGTACATATAAATTACATCTGCCGACTTCCGTCCAATTCGGATAATTCCTTCCCTGTGCGCCTTTCCGCTTTTTTTTTCTTAGAGCGTATGTTCAACTGGGTTTGGGGAGGGGGGGGGGGGGAGGTGCTCATAATGTTATAATCATAGCCTCAAAACTAAACATTATTAATTTTTTGTTTTTTTATAGTCCTGGTATAAAATGAAATCCCTGTACTACTGTACCACAGCACAGCATTAGAGGAGTAAAACCAAAATCGAGCAGCACATTGATAAAGTTAAGCAGGAAACCTTAGTTTTAGGGGTGATAAAACTTTATGACTACAGATTATACTTTGGTCCCCGCGTTTAGCAGCGAACGATCTACGTAGAACCGATGTACATAGCAGTAGACATAATTCGTTTCAGTAAGGATCAGATAATCAACTTACTCAAATTAGTTGTGTATTTACTTCGTCTCTCTTGTGGCTTGATGGTGAATGAAAGTGAAACAAGAGACAAAAGGGATCAGGAAGATAGGAACAGACGTAAGGCTGATACAAAGATGATTTCATACTAGTAATGATTTTGTGAAATATCTGAAACAGAAACATTCACTTTTTAGACTGTGTTAAATTTTTAGTTTGCCATCTAATGTCACGATTTGAAAGAGACGATTTAAAATGCGTTAAATCTTCAGCCCACTCTCAAAAATTCCGTAACTCGTACGATTAACCTAATTCTAGTTAAGGCAAAGGCAAACCTGTTATAACCACGTATAATACGATTTCTTTCAGTGTAAGTCTCATTATAGTTGATGCTTGTTGCTCTGAATTACGCATACGTCATCGGCACCGAAAGCATTTGCGAGCACAAATTGTTTTCCGGGGAAACAAATAACAGTCTTCATCAGACTAAAAGCAACGTTCACTGGAAGCTCTCAGCGAAATCATGTAACACATCTGAACTTTGTGTTTCCCGTCAGAACCTTTTTACAAAGCTTAACAGGGTTACTTGCAATTCACTCACCTCTTTCCATTCTTATCTGTCCCGCGGTATGAAAGTACCTTTAATTGGTGTCGACAGGATACAGGAGAAAAATATACATGCATCATAATTCGGTTTACGTGCGCTACAGGAAAATCAGCAAAAATATCCGAAATAACTAGATCTGAGACTGTTGCTTCAATTTCCTGGAGGTCAAACGTTTTCTTTTCTTTACTTTCTGAATATTTTCATTGCATCTAAAATAACAAGAGCTTAATCCTATCAGGTGGCACAAATGTATAAATAAATAATATGCAAATGATCATTGGATCTGCTTTAGGTTCAAGAAGTGCTACAACAAATTTACCGACAACGTAGAAGGAGGGCAATTAAGAGACATGTAAGTTAAATGCGAAAATTATTCTTTTATGTAAATACGACCTTACATTGCAAAGATACAAATTAAATAAGTGAAGACACTTGAAAGAGAGCATGAAAATAGAATTTGTCAGAATATCAGGTAGGTTTTAACAATACAACGCTGCCTATTTCATTCTGCAAAATGGCTTTGAGCACTATGGGACTTAACATCTGTGGTAAACAGTCCCCTAGAACTTAGAACTACTTAAACCTAACTAACCTAAGGACATCACACACATCCATGCCCGAGGCAGGATTCGAACGTGCGACCGTAGCAGTCGCGCGGTTCCGGACTGCGCGCCTAGAACCGCTAGACCACCGCGGCCGGCTTTCATTCTGCATGTTAGTCCAAATTATTAATGTGTGTTTCTGATTAACCATTTAAGTACCAGTTGTTTTGGCCTGAAACCAACATTTTATTAAATTTTTTAAAGTTCCTTTGTCTTTTTTTATGAAACTACCGACGCTGCTGCAAAGCAGACGCATCTAATGTACACTGTTATACTTCTACGAGTGTAGTGGATTGTAGCAATCACTTACGGAGGTCAAAGCAACAGTCGATGCCTAGATTGTGCTGCGTGACTGTATGGGATTGTGACACGCGTTTGTTTTCATAATGATCATACGGAGGAGATAACTTACAGTGACAGTATGTATATGTATAAGTATTGTAGCGTAAATTTGAGTTTTTACTACTGCTGTTGTGAGTGGTTTGGAAATGAAACAGTTGGTACCTTTGATATTACTTCATTAAATTTTAGGACCATTTTTGCTCATTATTTAGGACCACAATTTGTTTTAGCCGGCATGAATTCATGGAAGTTTCAATATGTGGGACTTTATCTAGGAAAAATGAAAAATAGTTTTCAAGTGTATCTAATGAAACCATTGGCGTTTCAAGCTGTATTTCCCATTGGTTACAAACTGAAACCACAAATTTTAGACACTGATTTTTACTTTTTGCCCATTTTTTCTTGTATTCGCTGCTTACTACGACAATCAAGGTCAATTCTGTAAAAAAGCTGTAAAATTAATTTTTTAAGTACTGTTGGGACTCATATCGTTAAAGAAAGCGAACCATTCAGAGCTATAGTAATTCACATTGCACTGTTGGGTAGTGTTTTGTATGAACGTTGGCAAGTTAGGCATTCATCATAATCAACTAAATGCTACCAGAAAATGCTTAAGTTTATTAGACCAATTCGATCTTTCAAAGAATTTTTGGGGCCATGAAGAATAATGCTGTATATCTCTAAAGTAGGACCTTTAATTGTTATATATATACACAATAGCAAAGAGGTGGCATATTTTTTTGCATTAATAACAACGAGTATAGAATGTTTCTTCGCAGTGAAATACGGTTAAGTGCGTCCGTCAGGCACAGCATTATGTGTAGTCCATGGGTATGATTCCACATTTGAACGCAAAGCATGTACCATGCGCTATGGTTAGTTTTCTCAGGCTCTTGATACGTAGTCGCAGGAGGTGGTACCAGATGTTCACGAGAAGATAGCGCAGTTCTTGCAACTCCGAAAAGGTAGCTTGTGATTCAAAACTGGCAACCTACGACAATAGAGATACTTTTGACATTGTTTATCTCTGCCAAATTTCTGGATTGGACGTCAACTGGAATACACCATCGTAATAATACTGTCTAAAGATTCATGCCACATGGGGTAGTCAGCGCCCTTTTTGAAAGTGTCACTCTCGGTTGGGAGTCACGAAGTGTTACAAAGTGATCAGGAATACAATCGACCTATGCTAAGTAGACGGTCAAATTTAGTGTCTCCATACCACAATACTGTCACCATGGTCCCGTTTAAGTCCAGAAATACTTGAGTCGAGCTGACGTTCTCCTGGAAAATGACAACTGAGTGCGAAGCATCAGCTCAAGTAAAACATTTCTACCGTCCTAGAGACTAGTCTACATATATTTCTACATTTACTTCTATACTGCGCAAACCGCAGTGAAGTGCATAGCCTTGACTTCAGTTGTACCACAGATCGGGGCTTCTACGCGCTTCAGTCTTCTATGGAGCGCGGGGGGAATGATTGCTTAAATGCCTCTATGTGTGCTGAAATTAGTGTAATCTTGTCTTAACTGTCTCTATGGCAACGATACATAGGGCTAGCAGTATAATCATAGTTTTTTCACTGATTACTGCTTGAACTTTTGTAAGATTTCAAAGTGTAGTTAACATCTGTCTACAAGTGTCTCCGAATTCAAATTTTTCAACAACTCCGTATTGGTCTCGTAGGTCAAATATGCGGGCAACCACTGGTGATGTCATTCTTCGTATACGTCCAGTGTAATATTCTGAGATGAGTCACACGAACTTTAACGGAATTCTCGCGGTATCCTAACAAAACAGCGAAGTCTTCCACCTGTTGTACCTATACGATCATCCCACTTCATATCCCAGCAGACTGCCACATCCAGGTTTTTATTAACGTATACAAAACTGTAGAATTTTTAAAGGAGATAAAAAAACTACTTCCATTATGTGACAAAGATGTCACAACTGCAGCGGTTACCCGCTAACGTTCGTTGAAGATTTTTTCGTTTCCGATGTTCAGAGACGGTTTTCAAATTGCGATGTGATGGATATTGTTTTAGAAGTGATCCTGAAAATGTCGTCTATTTATACTGATGCGGACCTGACATCTACATGTTAATGACTAACACACTTAAAGCACTCATGTGCTTCACAAATGCTGGCCGCAGCTTTAGTCGAACGAGTACCTAATTGTTTTGGAGTGTCTATTGGTGTCTGGTACACCAAACCCTTCTTCGGTGCCATCCCACCACAAAAAATCCATAGTAGTGATGTCGGGAGAACATGGTGATCACGGGACTCGCTCACCTATCAATCCAACAGTTTTAAAAGTCATTATCTACTTGTTCTCTGATATCAACGGCAAAGTGTGTTGGGGTTCCGTTATAATGGGACCATAAGCTTTGCCTGACTGCTAGCAGGGAAGTGAACACCATTTACGGTAATATTTCATAGAGGAGGATTCGGTAATTTCCTCATCTGAGCGTGTTAGGCAGAAGATACTATTTAATCTGGAAGTCATGAACGATATAACCATACACATGCAAACAATAAGAAGTAATAGTGTTGTCGATCAGAATCCAATGTCAAAGTGCAGCATACGAAGCTGTCACAACAATTGCAAGGAAAGTCCAGCGCCAAATCCTTCAAGAAGCGATGCATCGGTGACATTCTTGTCACATAAAAAAGTGTCTCTTTTTATGTCTTCTAAACACCCTGATATTCTGCACTTACAATATTTTTTACATCTCGGCTGTCCCTCGTGTACCGTCGACGAGTCTATTCATGAAAACATGGTGCACCATTCCCACCAAGAAAGCTTCAATCCAATCACAAGTTTTGCCTAATATCCTAAACATTCATACTAACTTTATCCACGGCTTTAGGTTGTCATGCGAGAGAAGAGTTAGTATACTTTTAGCACGACAAATGTTTTTGTAATCCATGCTAGTTGGGTTGGCGAAGGTCATTTTGTTCAAATGGCTCTGAGCACTACGGGACTTAACTTCTGAGGTCATCAGTCCCTAGAACTTAGAACTACTTAAACCTAACTAACCTAAGGACATCACACACACCCATGTCCGAGGCAGGATTCGAACCTGCGACCGTAGCGGTCGCGCGGTTCCAGACTGAAGCGCCTAGAACCGCTCGGCCACTCCGGCCGGCGTCATTTTGTTCATGGTACCTCATTATTGACGGTTTACGTAGGTGTGGTATGCAACCAGTCACTGTTTGAATTTAATACGATTTATCGTGCCTTTAATCAGTTATCGTGCGACTGCAGGCTCATCATCAGATGAAGGTGTTACAGGAACATTACTTTCTGCATCAGAACACCTAGCGTCGTGGTGACTGCACTGCTCCGCGACATCTGGTAGCGTACGTTTCAGACAGGTTACACACACGCACACGCATATATATATATATATATATATATGTATGTATGTTTATATAGGTATATTTAGGTGGACCTTTGCACCAAGTACGTAATTACGATGTGTGTGTGTGTGTGTGTGTGTGTGTGTGTGTGAGTGTGTGTGTGTGTGTGTGTGTGTTTGTGTGGGTGTGTAAAGCGTCTGAAATATACATTATAGAAATTAATTTGTCATGGATACCACGAAGCAGTGAATCACCACAACGCTATGTTCTAGCAGCACATGGTCCAGAAAAGAATGTCCCTGTAACACCTCCATCTCATGACGTGCCTGTAGTCATATGAAAAATATATAGCGGCTCAATAAATCGTGTCAAATTCAGAAAGCGACTGATTGCATATTATACCTACATCAACTGCCAGTTT
Organism: Schistocerca piceifrons; assembly: GCF_021461385.2. Taxonomy (NCBI): domain Eukaryota; kingdom Metazoa; phylum Arthropoda; class Insecta; order Orthoptera; family Acrididae; genus Schistocerca; species Schistocerca piceifrons. The sequence goes on from NC_060149.1 coordinate 556,903,164, forward strand.
AAATGACAGTCGCTGCTTGTCATCCACAACAGTTATAAAGAATATATCTTATTATGTTTAAGCTCAGATGACGTGCGGTTTACTGCAACAACGAAAACTAACCAATACGACCAGAAAACTGACTCCGATTTGGTGCCACTGTTACTAGGACTTTTTTAATGTAATTACAGAGTACGTCATATAGAATGTAAATCCTGGTAACCCTTAGGAAACACTAACATGCAGCACACTTGAAAGACCGACTGTGTTCTTTTGGTGCAGAACCGAGTAGAGGGTCTAAATGAGAGGATCAGTCGGTTCTGTGACCTTGTAGGCTGCAGATTCCTTGACTTGCGCCATCGAGTGATGGGTTTCCGGGTACCGCTTGATAGGTCAGAAGTCTACTACACACACGAAGCGGGGGCTGTATGGAAGGGACAGAGCGGTTATTTTTGGTTAGAGGGTCTCAGGAAACCACAGAAATGACGTCCGTCTAACAGGGGGCATATAAAACACAGTAAGGTAGTTGTAGAAACGATCGGTATTGTAGTTGTAAATTGTCGTACCTGTGTTGGGAAAGAACCAGAGCTCCGAGCCCTTATAGAAAGCACTGAAGCTCAAATAGTTACAGGTACGGAAAGCTGGCTAAAGCCGGAAATAAGTTCAGCCGAATTTATTAAAATGACCTAAGAGTGTTCAGAAAGAATAGATTAATTACAGTTGGTGGTGGAGTATTTATTGCTGTCAGAAGTAGTTTACCTTGTAGTGAAATTGAAGTAGACAGTTCCTGCAAAACAGTATGGGTAGAGGTTTTACTTGACAATCGGACTAAACTATTAACTGGATCGTTTCACCAACCCCCGACTCAGAAGATACAGCTGCTGAACAGTTCAAAGAAAACTTGAGTCTCATTTCAAATAGGTACCTCACACATACAATTATAGTCGGTGGTGATTTCAATCTACCCCTGATATGCTGGAAAAATTATATGTTTAAAGCCGGCGGTAGGCATAAAACGTCATCCGAAATTGTACTGAATGTTTTCCCAGGAAATTATTTTGAACATGAGGCCACTTGGTTGCGAAAGCATACTTCACCTCTTAGCAACAAATAATCCTGAACTACAGATCTATATCATTGATGTCGGTTTGCAGTAGGGTTTTGGAGCATATACTGTATTCAAACATTATGAATCACCTCGAAGGGAACGATCTATTGATACGTAATCAGCATGGTTTCAGAAAACATCGTTCTTGTGCAACGCAGCTAGCTCTTTATTCGCACGAAGCGTCCTGGGACCTCTGCTGTTCCTGAGCTATATAAATGACCTGGGTGACAATCTCAGCAGTTCTCTTAGGTTGTTCGCAGATGATGCTGTAATTTACCGTCTAGTAAGGTCATCCGAAGACCAGTATCAGTTGCAAAGCGATTTAGAAAAGATTGCTGTATGGTGTGGCAGGTGGCTGTTGACGCTAAATAACGAAAAGTGTGAGATGATCCACATGAGTTCTAAAAGAAATCCGTTGGAATTCGATTACTCGATAAATAGCGCAATTCTCAAGGCTGTCAATTCAACTAAGTACCTGGGTGTCAAAATTACGAACAACTTCAGTTGGGAAGACCACATAGATAATATTGTGGGGAAGGCGAGCCAAAGGTTGCGTTTCATTGGCAGGACACTGAGAAGATGCAACAAGTCCACTAAACAGACAGCTTACACTACACTCGTTCGTCCTCTGTTAGAATATTGCTACGCGGTGTGGGATCCTTACCAGATGGGATTGACGGAGGACATCGAAAGGGTGCAAAAAAGGCAGCTCGTTTTGTATTATCACGTAATAGGGGAGAGAGTGTGGCAGATATGATACGCAAGTTGGGATGGAAGTCATTAAAGCAAAGACGTTTTTCGTCGCGGCGAGATCTATTTAAGAATTTTCAGTCACCAACTTTCTCTTCCGAATGCGAAAATATTTTGTTGGACCCAACCTACATAGGTAGGAATGATCATCAAAATAAAATAAGAGAAATCAGAGCTCGAACAGAAAGGTTTAGGTGTTCGTTTTTCCCGCGCGCTGTTCGGGAGTGGAATGGTAGAGATATAGTATGATTGTGGTTCGATGAACCCTCTGCCAAGCACTTAAATGTGAATTGCAGAGTAGTCATGTAGATGTAGATGTAGATGAATAGGGAGTATCATGACGAATACAGGGATTAGTGACAACAAGGCAGTTGCTGCTAGGCTGAATGCCGGAACACCTACAACCATCAAAAAGAAGCACATCTGTTTTAAAAAGCTGATAAAAATGCTCTTAACGCCTTTTTAAGAGACGATCTCCACTCCTTCCGATCTGATTACTTAAGCGTAGAAAAGATGTGCACTGATTTAAAAGAAATTGTATCCACCGCAATTGAGAGATATACACCACGTAAATTAATAAGTGATGGTGCTAATCTCCCATGGTACCCAAAATGGGCCAGATCTCTATTGTAGAAGCAACGAAAAAAGCATGCCAAATTTAAAAGAATGCAAAGTCCCCAAGATTGGCTAAGTTTTGCAGAAGTTCGAAATGTAGCGCGTACTTCAATGCGAGATGCTTTTAATAATTTCCACAACGAAACTCTGTCTCGAAATCCGTCAGAGAACCCAAAGAGACTCTGGTCATACATAAAGCACACGAGTGGCTGCGCGGTAACAACGGTGAAGTCAGTGATGACAGCGCCACTAAAGCAGAGTTATTAAACACGGATTTCCGAAACTCCTTCTGCAAAGAAGACGAAGTAAATATTCTTGAATTCCAATCAAGAACAACTGCCAAGATGAGAAACATAGAAGTAGATACCCTCGCTGTAGCAAAGCAGCTTAAATCATTCAATAAATGCATGGATCCGGTCCAGACTGTTTACCAGTCAGGTTCCTTTCAAAGCATGCTGGTACAATACGTCCATATTTAGCAATTATATACAACCACTCGCTCACGGAAAGTTCCGTACCTAAAGAATGGAAAATTGCTGAAGTCACACAGATACCCAAAAAGGGAAATAGGAGTAATCCGCTGAATTACAGGCCCACATCACCCACGTCGATTTGCAGTAGGGTTTTGGAACACATACCGTATGCTAGCATTATGAATTACCTCGGGGAAAACGATTTATTGACCCATAGCACGGATTCAGTAAACATCGTTATTGTGAAACACAACTAGTTCTTCATACTCATGAAGTAATCAGCGCTATCAGCAGGAGATTTCAAATTGATTCCATATTTTTAGATTTCCAGAAGGCTTTTGCCACCGTTCCTCACAGGCGGCTTCTAACCAAACTGAATGCCTATGGAATATCGCTTCAATTGTGCGACTGGATTCGTGATTTCCTGTAAGAAAGGTCACAGTTCATAGCAATAGACGGAAAGTCATCGAGTAAAACATAAGTAATATCCGGCGTTCCACAAGGATGCGTTATAGGCCGTCTGTTGTTGCTAATCTATATTAACGGCATAGGAGACAATCTGAGTAGCCGTCTTAGATTGTTTGCAAATTATTCTGTCATTTACCGTCTTGTAAAGTCATCAGATGACCAAAACGAATTGCAAACTGATTTAGATAAGATTCTGTACGTTGCGAAAAGTGGAAATTGACCCTGAATAAAGAAAAGTGTGAAGTTATTCACATGAGTACTAAAAGAAATGTGCTAAATTTCGATTACATGATAAGTCACACAACTCTTAAGGCTGTAAATTCAACTAAATACTAAGGGATTATAATAACAAATAACCTAAATCGGAACAATCCCATGCTAATGTTGTGGGCAGAGCAAACCGAAGACTGCGATTCATTGACAGAACACTAGAAAGTGCAACAGGTCTACTAAAGAGACTGCCTCACCACGCTTGTCCGTCCTGTTCTGGAGTATTGTTGTGCGGTGTGGAATCCGCAACAGGTTTTTCGTTGCGACGGGATCTCATGAAATTTCAATCGCCAGTTTTCTCCTCCGATTGCGAAAACATTCTGTTGGCACCCACCTACATACGGAGAAACGATCATCACGATAAAATAAGAGAAATCAGGGTTAGCACAGAAAAATGTAAGTTCTCGTTTTTCCCGCGCCTTTCGAGAGTGGAACGGTAGAGAGACAGCTTGAAGCTGGTTCATTGAACGCTCTGCCAGGCACTTTATTGAGACTAGCAGCGTAATCACGTAGGTTTAGGCGTAGATGTAGATATTTTTCCTATGAAAATATGGCATTTTTATTTATAAGTATGAAATGATAATCAACATGAATAAATTAATCATTCACCGTCATACCTGTGGCGTCGTCGGTGCCGACGCGATTAGTAAATGAATAACAATAGTTGGGCGCGAAAGATAAATTCAGCGAGAAATATAGCAGCGGCCGTTCGTGAGAAGTTCAGAAATAGGTGGATTCGGGTTGATCTGACTATTAGTTGTTTGACACTTCCATGACAAACGAGCTTTTACTAACTGGGTTTCATTCTCTGCTCCCACTTCTTCGGGCTTCCTGTTTTGATACCGTGGACGGATACGTCTTATCTAGGGTACAATATGTCACATACGACATTTGGTGCGAAATGGGTGTTTCCATGTTTTGTATACTGTGTTTCTGAAGTTTAAGAGGAATATCATGCGAGGTTTCACTAACATGGTTGAGGGCTACCACCTGTAAACCATTTACAAGGTGGCTAATGTAAAAAGTAGCGGAACGTAATCTGTAACGCAGATACCATGCACGTCAGACTCATATTCGCGCCTCGTAAGCTGGTACTCTACATGATATGCCATTTGTGCCGGTTATTTAATGTACGAGGGCTTGATGAAAAGTATTGGTTCCGAATTTTTATGTGAAAAGTCTTAAGGATTTTTCAATAAAGTAAACGTTATTAACAGCCTACATCTTTATTCTTTATCTTTACATATTAGCAGCCTTCTGCTGGTAGGGGACTCCGAATTGTAGAATGTAACACTGCGATGTATAACGTAAATACGTGGGTGCGTGGAAAAGAAAGTACTGTAGTCGAATTCAAAGAGTTCGTCCTTACATGTAGCACCCTCTCCTTCAGCTCGACAGTGCCTGACCACACTCAAGCTCTGTGACATCTGCAGCAATTCGACGCCTTGAGTTCACTGTTATCCATAATCCTTTATACAGTCGCGGCTTGGACCCATCCGATTTTCATCTGTTTCCAAAACTGAAAGAAACTTTCGTGGACTTCACTTTGACAGTGAGAAAGCTTTGAAATCAGAGGTGAAGTTACGGCTCCGTCAACAAAGTGACGGTATCAATAAAGCGGACTCTCGTTCTGAGAAATGTTTGTGGTCAGCATGACAGTGTAGAAAACTAAATATCTAGACGCGACGAATAAAAACGTAGAATGTTAATAACGTTTGTTTTATTTAAAAGGTTTTAAGAGTTTTCGCATAGGAAATTTGGAGCCATTACTTTTTAGCAAGTCCTCGTTTATCATTACAGGCAGAAAATTTCCACGATGAAAAAAATGGCTCTGAGCACTATGGGACTCAACATCTGAGGTCATCAGTCCCCTAGAACTTAGAACTACTTAAACCTAACTAATCTAAGGACATCACACACATCCATGTCCGAGGCAGTATTCGAACCTGCGACCGTAGCGTTCGCGCGGCTCCGGACTGTAGCGCCTAGAACCGCTCGGCCACTCAGGCCGGCCTCCACGATGAAAGTACACAAACCTGGTCCTATACGATTGTAAGGTTTTTGACAATTGATTTAAGTATATGGGTAAGTAGAGAAAGATACAATTTAAACTACACGACGAACACCATTACCTTGTTCGCTTGGTTTCAATTTTTTCTATTGCATTTCAGCTTCCCTTAAGTATGATTCTAAGAGATTTTACTCATACTCAGTACGCCGATCACTGACTATTTACTGTATTTCGGCAACTTGCGGCTGACTAGCTTTGCTCCGAAAACAACTGCCCACAAAGTCACAAATGGGGCAATGCTGGTACTTCCCTCAAGTAACTTCGAGAAACCGCAAGAAAGCTAAACAAGATGGCCCACTCATCCCGAGCAGAGGTCCACCGTCTTGACGCCAGCTGCAGCTCTCCATGGCTTCCAAACAAAGTGACAGCGAAGGAGACATTTTACAGTCCCGGAGACTCGAGTCGCCACAAAGAGGCTCGTGGCAAATCAGCTGATAACGACGCGTCACGACTTTAACAGCCGATGACTTGATAAGTCAATTCTTCCATTGCGACGCCGACTCTGCCGCTGTTTGGCAGCAGCGATGAATCTTTCTTTCGCGCTAGTCTTTCCTTTTTTCGCGTTTTTTATCCTATTTTCCAAATGGGAGATTCAAACGCAGCGATGTAGCTACGACAGCAATATTGATTCGTGCCATGAGCGCTATTAACATAAGAAAAGGCCGAGCGCCAGGTGCGACAGTAAGATGGATCGCGGCTGTAGCGGTCACACACCATTACCTAACGGGTTATCGGTATCGATTATCAGCCCGCCTGGCCACTAATCGGCCGTGTCCATGCGCCGTAAGCTCGTCCTACTGCTGACCACTCACTCTTCTGCTACTGTCTTTTTACCACATCGTCTGCAGCAGTATACAGTACCGCCGTCTGCGCTAGCCCACGAAGCGTCAGTAACTTGTAACACCTTCTTTAAATTTCCTATTTAACCAACGTAACTGTCACAAGATTATCATATTGCAACGTGTTTGCTATGGAAAGGTCGGTTTGTAGTGCTACTGTACAGATTTCACAAATTATATTAATTGGTATACACGATCGTGAACCTCTACAGCCGATTGTAAATCATCATTATCAGTATTAGGAAATTAAAACCATATCTGGGTTTTTCCGCTGTCAAAAATCTTGCTCCAGTCTTTTTTACACAGACGTTTGTGAAAGTGGTAAATCTGTGGAGTAGCTACACAAATTTAAGCTTAAAATAAACAAAATACCTTTTGCATGCTGGAATATACCGAGTGTATCAGAAGTACTTTCTCAAAATATGGAAACAGAGTAACTATACTAAAACTAGCAAAAAATTCTCTACGTATCCATCTCCATTGAAATTACCAGTAACAGAAAATATTGGTTCAAAATGGTTCAAATGGCTCTGAGCACTATGGGACTCAACTTCTGAGGTCATTAGTCCCCTAGAACTTAGAACTACTTAAACCTAACTAACCTAAGGACATCACACACATCCATGCCCGAGGCAGGATTCGAACCTGCGACCGTAGCAGTCGCGCGGTTCCGGACTGCGCGCCTAGAACCGCGAGACCACCGCGGTCGGCCGGAAAATATTACGTAATTTTAAACAGAAAAGTAAAAAAATGTTCGAAAACCTCCGACTGGCACTATGGACGTAATAACTCATCATATTGTGGATTGTTGCTCACTGTCAAACTCCCCTGGGAAGTGTTGAGTAATAGCACACGCTTCCTTGGTGGTGTATCCCTGCGTTACGAATATCTGCAGTACAGAGTAGTTTTAGGACTGATCTCGTCGGTTCGTGTCGATCATGTAACCTAGTCCTCCGTGTTCCTAGCCATGTGTCACAGTAGATACCACCTCCTGTACGCCGAACAGTGTAACATAGTACATCTTACGTGCTGGAGTATCATCATGCTTAAATCATGTACTTCCCCTTATTACAGGAACTCTTGCCGAATCATCGTTAAATGAGTTTTCTCAATATAGCCATTGTAGACGGCAGCTGTAAGGCATATATATAGAAAGAGGAAGCTGTTAGCCATGCAAAAATTACAGATTTGAGAAATTTTTTTCATTCACAGTAAGCCTGTCGGAAAATAGAGAGGGTATTAAAAAGGAAATGACAAAATTTGGAAATCGAATGGCTTCTTAGTAACTGAGTTTTCCGTTTATTTGTTACACATTTCATTTATAACATAAAATTAGGTTTTACATTAGTTTGAAGCAAAATTTCTTGTAAGGCATATTTCACAAGAACAACGTTAGTTACTAAAAAGACGTGCTTCTTAGTGTTAAGAGCTGACGCCGACGAGCCTCATAGACACCCAAAAAACTAAAGGACGTTTGACAGAGTTATGTCATAGTATGCAATTTGAGTTGCAAACTGCAAATCTAAATTGACTTCGGCTTTACTGTTTATCTGTGAGATACGAAAATTTGTGTTGAACCGGCACCAAAATTTATACACTTGTCCACATCCCTTAATGCTCACACACACACACACACACACACACACACACACACGCGCGCGCGCGCACACACACACACACACACACACACACACACACACACACACACAGACAGACGCTATGTGATTCTCAGAAGAGAGGGATATTCGATACGCTCATCGTTTTAGCCCCGTGAGGCATGTAATACTTACGTATTACGCTATTGTGCAATGACTGTGTTGACAATTCACATTATGCGATGTTCCTCAGAAATGCATGCATGTCTTACGGAACATTGTATAATGTGAATTGTCAACACATTGTAGAATAACATACTAAGTATTATCTGCCTCAACGAGTTAAATGGATCATCATGTCAAATGTCGCTCTTTGTCACTCGTGTGACATACGGAAGTTTGTGTCGTTCCTGGAGGCGTGATCGGCTGGCAGAAACGTTTAATACGACCGCTCGTGTAAAGCGGGAAATTGGGGTTCGAATCCTGTGCCGGCACAATTTTTCATATGTCACCAATAAAAAGTACAGATGGAATTAATTTAGTCACTTTAGATTCGCAGTTTACGAATGAAATAGTATAATATTTAAAGGGCAGTTGTGGATCATCACGCAGTGTCTATTCCTTCAGACATGCATCTAAGTCTGAAGGAACACCATACAATGTCAATCGTCAACACATCCATTCTACAATAACGTAATAAGAGTAATTTTAGGCTTTTCAGTGTTCGTGAAAAAAAAATGGTTCAAATGGCTCTGAGCACTATGGGACTTAACATCTATGGTCATCAGTCCCCTAGAACTTAGAACTACTTAAACCTAACTAACCTAAGGACATCACACAACACCCAGTCATCACGAGGCAGAGAAAATCCCTGACCCCGCCGCGAATCGAACCCGGGAACCCGGGCGCGGGAAACGAGAACGCTACCGCACGACCACGAGCTGCGGACTGTTCGTGAAAATAACACACAATGGTCAAACAATAAATCAGTTCGAATATGATGTTTAAAAAGAAACGCAACAATCTATGACGATGATGTCTATTTAAAATGCACATACGTACCTCAACTTTTTTCACAAATACTTCCTTTAATTGTCGCGTAGGTCCGTGATTTAGAACATCCTCATTGAAATATGATGCCTTTAGTGACAACCAGCTGATTAAAATTTCTATAAATTTCTAATTGTCATCAACCATCACCATCAATTCTTGTCATTCTGGACGATCTTCCAGTTCATTCTGTAACGTTAAAGCAGAACCTCCACACATCCAGCTACCATTCAAATTGCCGCGCGGGGTAGCCGCGCGGCACGGTTCGGGCGGCTTCACCCCACCCCCATCCCCTGTCGGAGGTTCGAGTCCTCCCTCGGGCATGGGTATGTGTGGTCTCCTTAGAGTAAGTTACTTTAAATTAGATTAAATAGTATGTAAGCCTAGAGACTGATGACCGCAGCAGTTTTGTCCCCGAGTAACTCATTACCACTACCAAACAAATTATTCGCTAATTGCCTCATCCCTGTAAACCTTACATATTTGAACCCGAATTCCTGTCACTGCCATATTTCACAAAAATCGATTCATATTGTTGTGCCTTTAAATGCAAATATTGAGGTTTATGACAAAGTACTTAGTGGTGATTAGTTCAGTGTAGAGCTACTATAAAAATTACTTAAGGCTAGAGCTTTTACTAGCCGCAAGTAATAATGTCCGATGTCTATCTGTAGCTGTTAATCGTTATACACTTATGCCCATTAAAATTGCTACACCACGAAGATGATGTGCTACAGTCGCGAAATTTAACCGACAGGAAGAAGATGTTATGATATGCGCATGATTAGCTTTTCAGAGCATTCACACAAGGATGGGGCCGGTGGCGACACCTACAACGTGCTGACATGAGGAAAGTTTCCAACCGATTTCTCATACACAAACAGCAGTTGACCGGCGTTGCCTGGTGAAAAGTTGTTGTGATGCCTCGTGTAAGGAGGAGAAATGCGTATCATCACGTTTCTGACTTTGATATACCTACGCTTCATTAGATCCCTGCGAAACCCTACATTTTAGCAGGATAATGCACGACCGCATGTTGCAGGTCCTGTACGGGCCCTTCTGGATACAGAAAATGTTCGACTGCTGACCTGGCCAGCATATTCTCCAGATCTCTCACCAATTGAAAACGTCTGGTCAATGGTGGCCGAGCAACTGGCTCGTCACAATACGCCAGTCAATACTCCTGATGAACTATGGTATCGTGTTGAAGCTGCATGGGCAGCTGTACCTGTACACGCCAGCCAAGCTCTGTTTGACTCAGTGCCCAGGCGTATCAAGGCCGTTATTACGGCCAGAGGTGGTTGTTCTGGGTACTGATTTCTCAGGGTCTATGCACCCAAACAGCGTGAAAATGTAATCACATGTCAGTTGAGAGTATAATATATTTGTGCAATGAATACCCGTTTATCACCTGCATTTCTTCTTGGTGTAGCAATTCTAATGGCCAGTAGTGTACTTCTGAAACAATTAATTTAGCTTTAATTACGATTGACAACAAGCTATTTTGTCACATATTGTCTCACTATGCCAAAAAGACGTCCCACATCCCGATTTGCAAAAGTGGCTACTGTTAGTCTTATGTCCATTTTTGTATTCAATTGTTCCCGCATGTTTACGGATCGCAACTAGTTGGCGATGAAGCATGTTCGCCGCCAAAGGAAAACTTTCGCATGGTTTATGTGTACAATTTTAGCTGCGCCACAGTCCTGATAAGAAGGAACAGGATCCAGATGGACTAACGCAAAAAGTGCACATGAAGGATCACACTCACGTCCGAACTATGTTATTAAAGCTCTTGTCCGTTATATGATTGCTGATAGTGGTAGATTACTAGTATTGCATTTCCAGAATGAAGTGAATTTAAAGACCTTGCTAGAGGGGTATCAACCCGCTCGGATAGCCACGCGCATTAGCTCCTCACTTCCGGGATTCTGGGTGCACGCTGCCTATGGATAGAACCCGCCCGGTGGGTAAATGACATTTTTAGGCGGTTTACTGCATCTGGCAAGAAGATACATGATTCGTAAACATATAGGAAACTTCCTCACAATTCCACACTGGACAGCGCTATACGCGGACACAATTTTGTACAGAAATCCCGTCTCGGTGGGGTAGAAGTCGGAACTGAAAGTGTATCCGGCTAACCCTCCACCCCTAACATTACCAAATCCAGATTAACATGGCGACCCTTTGGAGATACGGCTAGGAAGAAGAAGGAGACGAGAATAGTCATCACACATAAGACATCAAAAACTGAAAAACACTTCAGCTAAGACAGATATCAGGATTGTGTTAAAATTAATATTCCAAGCTAGAAAATGATAGATTCTGGGAGTCAACTATATAGAAGATTATTGTCACAAGATTGACGGTCTATCTAGTTAATCATTATGACGGTTTTCAGGTGGATGAATCTGTAATTCGCTCCAAAAGAAGATATCTAAATGCATTTACGTACGTCAGTTATGTTCATCACCATATCTGTGACGGATGTCGCTCTTTAACGATAATCATCAACGCATCTGAGATTATACTGTACGTGAAGTAGGGGCTGAATGTATCAAAACTAATATCCAAACTAAAGTGACGGTCTTCGACTCACTTTGAGGGTAAATTTCAGATATGCATGTGGAAGAAAACTGTATCCGCCTACCAACCCAATATTACTTCTTCTTCATCGACAAAACCCGGTATCTGCAGATACAGGAACGCGTAACATCATGAGGACGGTACTCATACTTTGTATCTTATGAGATATTATCCACAGTCATAAGAAGATAGATTTCGTATTTCCTTCGAACTATACTCCATTTCCTGTGAAACTGAACTGAGTTGCTCGGTAACAAGAAGCATTCAGGGCACACCAAGGAGCTAATTTGTCATCAGATATCATACTGGAGTGTGTTTCTGCGACAACGATTCCTTTCCGCCTTTCTAGCATTGCTGGAGATAAAATGACTGAACTTCTGAAGGACAAGAGCACGAAAAACGAGCCGCTAGCTCTTAGCTCGCCTCAGCGTCCGCCTCTTGTCAGAGCAGGCACGCCGCCGTGATAGGACGGCAACCCGACACCGTGGTCCCCGTCCGCACATAATCCACGCTGGGGCCAGTCGCTACTCTCAGAAAATCTTCATCCGGCTGCAGTTCAAGCACCAAACTCACTAGTGCTCAGCTGCACTCTTCAATTAAGGCTGTTAGAATAAACATGAAGACCGTAATTTACTCTTTCAATATTATTACACTCATGAACTGAAACATTTAACCCACCTGCTTAATGGCATATTGGTCCACTTTCGAGACATAATTTAGAAGCGATTATGCGTAGCATGGATTCGACAGTTCCATGGTAGGTTTCCGGAGGTATGTGAAATCACGCATGTCACGCAGTCCCGTAAATTACAGGTCGGTGGCTATGGACACGGAATTTCCCCCCCCCCCCCCCCCTCCCCCACTGAGGGTCCAGGGGTTAGAATAGGCCCGAGGTATTCCTGCCTGTCGTATGAGGTGACTAAAAGGAGTCTCTCATTATTTCGGCCCTATGAGTTCAGGTCCCATTCTATGGTTTCACCTGCCACTTTCAAAATTCTACAGAAGTGCGGGGCATATGAGGAAGGACGCCTCACGTCGTGCATGGGTGCCCTTAGTTTCGATCTCTCGAATCTCTTGTCATGGCTTTGCATCTCCACCTGCTATTCAACTATTTGGGCAAGGACACTTTCCGGGGTATGTTATCTTCTTCCGTTGCCTCCTGTCCTCTTTCGCCCTCATGACAATTTCTCTGCACCCAGTATCCAGCACATTAGCCAGTCCATTGTGATGGGACCGTCATGTACTCATTTGATGGTAGCTCCCTGACAACACAGGGATCGCACTGCTGATGCCTTAGCTGTAAACTCCACACATACGCCAAGGAGTGGATGCCTGTCTTCCTGGGGCATCAGGACTCCCGGCAACGGCCATCATGCCAGTTGGCCTTTGCTGTGGCTGGGTGGTGCCTGTGGGGAGAGCCCCTTATGGGAGTGGGTGGCATCAGGGCGTATGACCCACAATGAAGCGGACTAAGTCATCTCTTGCTGGTGACCGTACGGCACCAGCAGCCTCTAAGAAGGGCAAGATAGAATAGAATGTCCACAGTTATGACCCTAAATCGTTCCGCCCCCTCGCCACACCATGGGAGGAACGTAGAGCTACGGAACCGAGAGCCATATTCGCCTCGGTTTTTAGTCTGTAGCAGAACAGATGGGGACGCTTTTCTACCGACGAAGCTTCAGAGTTTCGTTGAACACCTTGAGGATAAGTTTGGAGAAGTGACAGCGCTATCCAAGATGCGAAACCGCGCAGTCTTGATTCAGACAGCATCTCCAGCCCAATCCCGAGCGTTACTCGCCTCTGACAAGCTGGGTGATATTCCTGTTTCCTTCACTCCGCATAAAAGCCTCAACCTGGTCCCGGGGATTATTTCACATCGTGACCTCCTCTTGCAGTCTGACGACGCGCTCCGCCCCCATTTAGAACGGTGGGGTGTTCATTTCATCCGGCGCTTTGACAGGGGACCCAAAAACAACAGGGTTGCTACCCGTACCTTCATCTTGGATTTTGAGGTTTATTCATTACCTGAAAAGGTCAAGGTGATGGCTTACCGCTGTGACGTTAAACCAACGTCCCTCCCCCTATGTGGTACTTTAAGTGCTAGAAGTTTCGGCACATGTCTTCCCGCTGCACTTCCAGTGCCACCTGTCGAGACTGCAGACGTCCACTGCACCCAGATACTCCATGTGCGCCACCTCCCACGTGAATCAGCTGTGGAGAGCACCACTCCCCCTGCTCGCCAGACTACCCAGTACTCCAAAAGGAGCGGAAAATTATGGAGTACAAGACCCTGGACAGGTTGACTTACGAAGAGCGTAAACGTAAATTCGAAACATTACACCCCATTCGATTGACGTCGACATACGCTGCAGCTGCATCACCATCCCCATCCCAAGTGCCAGTGGTTCCTCACCCTGTGCCACGAACAGAGGGACCTCCGGGCTACCAGAATACATCCGCCCCCTTGGTGGTATAGTGAAAACCTTCCTCCATTGCTCCAGAAGCACCTACTTCAGGAGCAAGGCCCTCCCAAACGCAGGGGACATCGGTCCCGTCGCCCCTGCCGGAGAAGCAACAGTATCCTCCGGCTCCTCTTGTTTAGATGGGGTCCCTTGGGGCCCTCTCTTCCAAGGTCTGCACTAATGCCACGGCGGACACTCGCCAGTGGCTCAAGGAGCCAAAAGCTGCTGGACAAAGAGCTTCACGGTCTTCCTCTGTACCTGAAGCTGCTTTGGAGAAATCTTCCCAGCAAGCCCCTAAAGAGAAGCGAGAGAGCACGCAAACTAAGAAGAACTGTGCTAAGAAACAGGATCCTCTGGTGGCCCCAACACCACCACACCCTATCAATTCTGCATCTGAGGATGCAGTGGAGACCTTAGTGTCCACTGTGGACCTGGATCTCATTGATGCCTCATCCACCATAGAAATAGCTATAAATACTCAGAGGCAGCAGCTGACCCTGAGGCATAACCTGCCTCCTCGTGCGCTTCATGTCTTCCCATCCTCACAATAACATCATCCTCCAGTGGAATTGCGGCGGATTTTTCCACCACCTGGCTTACTTACGGCGCTGTTAATTTTTACACCTGCTTTCTGCATCGACCTCCAGGAAACCTGGTTCCTGGCAATGTGGACCCCTGACCTCTGTGGCTATATGGGTTATTACAGGAACTGTAGCAACTATAATAGAGTGTCAGGAGGAGTTTGCGTCTATGTCCTAAACTCAGTATGCAGTGAACCTGTGCCCCTTCAAATCTCTCTTCAATCTGTGGCTGTCAGGATAAGGACGACACAGTAAATAACTGTCTACAATGTATATTTTCCTCCAGATGGTGCATTACCCCTGAACGCATTGACTGCACTTATTGATCAACTCCATAAACCTTTCCTACTTTTGGGAGATTTTAACGCTCATAACCCCTTGTGGGGTGGCACAGTTCTTATTGGCCGAGTCAGAGATGTTGAAAATTTACTACCACTGATAATCATGTGTCCCTCGATTCTGCAATCAGAACAGCCATTTCCAGACACCAACACCTTGTTGCTGCCTTTTCTGATTTACGAAAAGCTTATGACACCACCTGGCCACATCATATCCTTGACATATTATACGAGTGGGGTATCCGAGGCCCGGTCCCGGTTTTTATCCAGAATTTCCTGTCGCTCCGTACTTTCTGTGTCCAAGTTGGTGCCTCCCATAGTCCTCCTCCCCCCCCCCCTCACCCCCAATATCCAGGAGAATGAGGTCACGCCTCTCTTTATGCAGACGACTTCTGCATTTCGCAGTGCTCCAGCCATCCACAAGGCGCAGTCATGGGCTCTAACCCACGGCTTTCAGTTTTCGGCCGCAATGTCGTGTGTTAAGCACTTCTGTCGGCGTCGCACCATTCATCCAGAACCAGAACTTTACCTTACTAACGATCCCCTCACTGTAGCGGAGACACATCGATTTTTAGGACTGGTTTTCGACGCCCGATTGACTTGGCTTTCTCACCTTCGTCAGTTTAAGGGGAAGGGCTGGGTCCAGATCGATCTACGCTGTTGCAGCTACACAGAGCCATTGTTCAATCCCTTCTTGATTATGGGAGTCTGGTTTATGGTTCAGTGGCGCCCGTAGCTTTGCCTTTACTGGACCCAGTGCACCACTGTGGCGTTCGACTAGCGACGGGAGCTTTTAGGACAAGTCCGGTGACCAGCGCCCTTGCGGAGGCTGGAGTTCCTCCACTGCAGGTCAGGCGTGCGCAACTGCTCGCGAGTTACGTTGCACACGTTAGTAATGCTCCTGCACGTCCGAATTACCGTCTCCTTCTCCCACCCACGGTAGTTCATCTCCCACATCAGCGGCCCTGGTCAGTGTTTGTAGTTGCAATTCGCGTCCGATTCCTTCTATCTGATCTCGAGTCCTTGCCTTTACCACCTATACTTGAGGTCCAATCGCATACACCTCCACGGTATACACCTAGGCCGCGGCTTCGCCTGGACCTTTCACATGGCCCAAAGGACTCAGTTCACCCCGCAGCTCTCCACTGTCACTTCATCTAGATTCTTGACATGTACCGAGGCCATGAAGTGATTTACACCGACGGCTCGATGGCTGATGGTCACGACGGCTTGACGTACGTCCATGGAGGATATATTGAACAGCATTCCTTGCCCGATGGCTGCAGTGTTTTCACTGCAGAGCTGGTGGCTATATTTCGTGCTCTTGAGCACATCTGTTCATGCCCCAGGCGATTCGTTTCTTCTGTGTACTGACTCCTTGAGCAGCCTACAAGCTATCGACCAGTGCTACCCTCGTCATCCTTTGGTAGCGACCATCCAGGAGTCCATCTATGCCCTGGAAAGGTCCGGTCGTTCCGTGGTGTTTGTGTGGACCCCAGGACACGTCGGAATCCCAGGCAACTAACTTGCTGACAGGCTGGCCAAACAGACTACACGGAAACCGCTTATGGAGATCGGCATTCCAACAACTGACCAGCGTTCGTTTGACGTCGTTAGGTTTTTCGGCTTTGGGAGACGGAATGGCGTAGTCTCAGTACGCGCAACAAACTGCATGCCATTAAGGAGACTACGAATGTGTGGCAGTCCTCCATGCTGCCCTCTTGCAGGGACTCTGGTTCTCTGTCGGCTCTGCATTGGCCACGCTTGGGCGACCCACGGCTACCTCCTGCGCCGCGAAGACCCGCCTCAGTGTCGATGCGGCGCTCCGCTGACAGTGGCCCATATTTTGGTGCACTTCCCACTGAGGGTGGGTTTTATCATTTGATCTAAATTTTAGCACATGTCCTTTGTCCCTCTGTGTCCTCCACCCTAGTGCTTTTAGGGTGGAGGCTTTAATGTGTTGCAGAGTGGCTGGTTTCTTTTTAATTCTCATGGTCAGCCAGCAATGGTAATCTGTTTTGTCGTTTTAATCTCTTCTACCAGTTTCTTTCGTTTCTGTGGGTTTCTTCTCCATTTTTTGTCTATTTAATTGTTTGTTCCGTTCCGTCGTTCTTGTGGTTTTTCCTTTCTCTCCATTTTGTGTTGTCGGTCTTGCTTGTTTTATTCTCACCCTTGTGGCATTGTTTTATTCGTAACAAGGGCCCGATGACCTAGCTGTTTGGTCTCTTCCTCCTCTTTTAAACCAACCAACGAACCAACATAATTGTCACCCGATAGCGTAGCAGATGTATCAGTCGGTTTAGGTGAGTTTGGTGGCGAAGACATCAGCGTGATTTCACTATCATACTTCTCAAAACACAGTAGCACGATTGCGGTACTGCGGTAAGGAACAGTTATCCTGCTGAAATATGGCATCGCCTTCGTGGAAGGTCTCAAACGTGAAATCATACAGATGGTCCATAATAATTTTCGTTTAGTCCACAGCTGTCACGGTGCCCTCAGTTGTTACCATAGGTCCCATGGAAGCCCAGGTGAAAGTCTTCCATAGCATAATACAGCCTCCGCCAGCCTGATTTGTGGTGTGGTTCGTGTTTCGAGTAGCCATGCATCTAGATAACGACATATCTGGACACGACCATCGACTTGGCCTAACAAGAAGAGGTGACATGTTTCCATCGATCTACTGCCCAAGCTCGACGAGCCTGCGCCACTGCAATTGTAATTAACCATGTCTAAGTGTCAACATGGAAACACATACGTGTCGTCTCCATTGGGGCCTCATGTTCAACAAGGTAAACTGTTCGTGTGCTCCGAAGGACTTGTGCCTGCACCAGAACTGTGCGGTGTTTTCAGATCTGCCACAAATTGAATCCAATCCTGCTTTACAAAGTGGAAAAGCTTTATACATACATGTTCTTTCACGAGGCGTAGACGCCCAGCATCTTGTTGTCTACTCGTTGTTTCATCGTCTTTCAACCACTTTCCATAGCTTCTGACGACATTAGGATGTGAAAAACCGATCTGCTTCGCGTTTTCTAGACTCTCATTCTCAGGTGCCAAGCTACAACAATCTGTCGTTCATCAGACACACTTACCTCAATGTATTCCACCAATTTTGGCAATACCGTCGCTAGAATGAATCCACATTCGTCTGTGGTTCAGTCATATACTTTCCTCGCCGCTTCAAGTGGACGCCACCAGGTGACGTTCAGTCTCCCGTTGGGCAGTTGTCATAATGTTATGGCTCATCAGTGTGTACAACACATACCTTGGTGACTCAACAAAGAAACAAAAGAAATAAATTAATGTGCAAAGAAATAAAAGATAGTGAAAGTAGGTGAGATAATCAACTGGCACCGTCGTTGCTGGGTATTAAAATAACAACACCATGATGATGGCGTGTAACAAAATTCAAACTGGTATGCAGTGTATTACATGCTTTGACATGCAGATCACTACCTTTCCAGTGCCATCTGCCAAAACAGTTTTCTATGTAAGAAAAGATTACGCATTTCAGTGTTGTTTGTTTGTCAGACGATCGTGTTATGCGTCGTGTAAGAAAGAGCAACGTTTATCAACACGTGTGGGAATTCGACAGTAGCTGGATCGCGTCCTATCAAGACTGCGGTTTATCGTTTCGCGATACTGCTGCTAGCGTTGGTTGGGATGTCATCCCTTTCTGGCGTGTATGGAATCGATGGATTCAAGGAAATCATATGCGACACCGTGCAGGATCTAGGCGATTTCACACTGCTAGTGTTCTAGAAGACAGGCATATACTTCGCTCCGCCACGTGGGCTGGTACATTCAGGCACCATAAATTTAGTCAGGAAGTGGGTTTGTCTGCAGCAAGGCGATGCCGTCTGGAGCACCATGGACTGTCTGCACGGCGACCATTGTTGTGGTTTCCCTTGACGCGGCAGCAGAGAGGGCGCCTCGACAGTGGTCCATCCAAGGATAAAAATGGACACAGGAATGAGAACATATAGTTTTATTAGAGAGTAGTGAATCTTTGTACATCATCAAGATGCACGTCTCCGTGTGTGGAGGCTCAGTAGGGAACGAACGTTGCTTCATTGCATTCATCGTCGCAAAACGAACCCAGCATCTAGCTTTATAACTTACAGTGCCACTGGTTACACAACACGATGAACTTTAGTTCGTATAGCCGACACAAACCCGATACATTTTTGACGTGTGGAGGCTAGAGACTGTCCTATCAGTGACGTTACCTTTAAACAAGGTAATACTAGACTGCATGTTACACGCGGTGTCCTGACTTACCTCGACACAGAGGGAGAGTGACTGCTATCATGATCAGCACGTTCTCCCAGTCTCTCACTCACGGACAAAGTTGGTCATGGGTTGTCGAGTGCTACCACTACCACGTCCCATTCACTACTATTAATGAACTTCAGCATAGATTTGAAGCAGCATGGGATGAGCTGCCATCAAAGCTCAGTTTAAACCGATGCCGAGCTTTATTGGAATCATTGAAGCTGTGAGAGTAGCAGCTTTGTGAACTACATTTCACACCCTTTATAACGCCAAATTGCCTACAAATCTAAATAATTATGTAATGTTTATGACTAAACTGGGTACGAAAAAGAAGAAAATTTTCATTAGTTAATGTCTTTCCTGATATCGCAATTTCTATGGACAACAGCTAAGAGGGCTCTAGGCGCTACAGTCTGCAACCGCGCGACCGCTACGGTCGCAGGTTCGAATCGTGGGCATGGATGTGTGTGATGTCCTTAGGTTAGTTAGGTTTAAGTAGTTGTAAGTTCTAGGGGACTGATGACCTTAGAAGTTAAGTTGCATAGTGCTCAGAGCCATTTGAACAACAGCTAAAATCAAAGGAAAGGAAAGTCATTTTTATACCAGAAAGAGATTTACACGGTCCAGTCATGCTAATACGAGCACCACCTATGTTCGACGTCCACGTGCGATAAACACTCACAGACGGCAGGTGACAGCACGATCAGTGAAATTTATATAAAGCGGGAAACAGTGCGGTCGTTGCCATAATGCGGAAAGGAGCGATTTTCGAAATGGCTAAGTTTGTAAAGTGTTCGCTTACCGTTGTAGTTGACGTATATCGTGCATGATAAAATGGTGCTGTCCAAAACCGCGGTCGACGCAACTGTGGTGCACCACGGGCATAGATTACAGGGGCGAGCCACGGCTACGGAGATATGCACTGGCGAATAGACGTGCGACTGTTGACCAACTGGCGGCCGAGGGACTGTCAACAATGTCTCCTCAACGACCATTCAGCGAAGGTTACTGCGTATGGACCTCCGCAGCAGACGCCTGTTTCGTGTGCTGGTGCTGGCAGCTATCCGTCGGCGACGAAAGCTAGAATTTGCACGCCCGTACCGCAACTGCACGTCCACTGAGTGGCGTAAGGTGGCGTCTGAAAGCAAAGGGTCCAGGCCTGAGGGGGGAGCGTTGTGGTCTGGGGATTGTTTCGTGGCATTCCTTGGGTGAGCTTGCTATTCTGAAAGGCACAACGGATCAACAAAAGTATGCATCTGTTCTTGGAGACGATTTACACTCCTACATGCAGTTGGTTTCCTTACGCCGCGATGACAACTACCAACAGGACAATGCAACGTGTTACACAGTTCGCAGTGTACGAGCGTGGTTCGAACAGCACCAGATTGAGTTAATCGTACTCCCCTGAACAGAAAACTCGACAGATTTAATCTCAAACGTTACTACAGTTGCCAGTATCTTCAATTCTGTTCCAAAAGAAATACTTTGAAATATATTACTTAAAAACGTAGTTAGAGGTACCTATTGTGTTACATGGAGAAACACCTCTTGCCATTGCGGTGAAAGAAACATTAAGCAAGCGACGCGATTGAGAAGTTACGGACCTTGTACTAGAAATCGCGTGACATTAGTAAGTTAGACTGACAAGTACCATCGAAGTGATGGCGACCAGATCGTGGGTCCCTCTACCATGAGACACTAAATCTCCAAGGACTTGCAGGTACTAAGCTTTTCACGTGCACCTTTGTCAATGGTATTCAGTGGGTGCTTGGATTTGGAGGAAACCGCCACCATCGGAGTCAATTGCAGTAGGCCTTGAGTACCGGGACGGACGTAACAACGGACAGACGGACAACATTTTAGCCGGCCGAAGTGGCCATGCGGTTAAAGGCGCTGCAGTCTGGAACCGCAAGACCGCTACGGTCGCAGGTTCGAATCCTGTCTCGGGCATGGATGTTTGTGATGTCCTTAGGTTAGTTAGGTTTAACTAGTTTTAAGTTCTAGGGGACTAATGACCTCAGCAGTTGAGTCCCATAGTGCTCAGAGCCATTTTTTTTGGACAACATTTTAGCAAAACACTTGAAAATTCACTTCTGTATAACAACATCTAGTTATCAAACAACTTACGGGAGTCGAGCTAGGTAATATTAACAGCGACCGCCGATATTTCGGCGGGAGCACTTCCCGCCATTTTCAAGGCAAACGGACAGGCGATGCATTTTAAAATTTAAAACCTCGGTTTTTGGACTAATGCAGGAAATATAACACGCACACTGAAAACTAGTGCCACCAAAGATGACCAAAGTCAGAGATATCGATAGTGAGACTACGAACTAGCAGGTGAGGTAACAATGACTCTTTCCCTCTGTTTTTTGACAAGGGAGAGAGCAGGATTCCAAACAGAGTTTAAATAAAAACCTCCAGCCCTTTTTACTAGGTTGCTCGCTAATTTAATCTCAACTGCCTCCTTAATAACACTGTCCCAATAGCTGGACGTGCATGCTAATATCTCGGTGTTGCTGTATAACATAGTGTGATCAGTATCCATGCAATGTTCGGCAATAGCAGATCTACTTGGCTGCTGTAATCGTGTGTGCCGTTTAAGCTCAGTACATCGGTCCTCCTCGGTCCTGAAAGTTTGGCTAGTATATGCCATGCTACAGCTACAAGGAATGCGATATACACCCGCCTTACGCAAACCAATATCATCCTTAACGCAACCCAAAAACACGCTGTTTTTAGATGGAGGTCGGAAAACACATTTCACATCGTATTTCCGTAAAATACGACCGATCTTGTTGGAAGTGCTTCCTACGTAAGGCAAAAAGACAGCAGACTTCGGTGTCGACTCAGTATTATCATCAATCACCCGATGAACAGTTAGTCGATAGCGCAACGCATGTCCAATCGGTCTTTCACTATAACCATTTTGACGAAACGTGGCTTCAAGATGGGACAGTTCAGCCGGCAAAGTCTCAGTGTCGGAAATGACATGTGCCCTGTTTACCAAAGTGCGAAGTACCCCTTCACCCTGAGCCGGATGGTGACATCTATTAGCCTGCAAATACAAGTCGCTGTGAGTATGTTTCCTGTAAACTGCGTGTCCCAATGATCCACCATCCTTCCTCCTAAACAAAACGTCAAGAAAGTGAATGCAACCATCCTCTTCCACCTCCATCGTAAAACGAATATTCGGGTGGATTGAGTTCAGATGTTCTAGAAAGGCATTCAAATTCTCCGTACCATGAGGCCAAACAACAAAGGTGTCATCAACATATCTGAAGAAACAGGTGGGTTTAAAAAAGCCGACTCCAATGCACGTTCCTCGATGTCTTCCATAAGGAAGTCGCTCTAATCACAGTTGCTCTTACCTGCCATTGCGTGAGAGATTTTCCTTCCTTCTGACTTAGCTGGTGCTGCTGCAGTTGGACAGCCGTAGGTTTAAACCAAGTCGAAGAGCTGGTACAGTTCATGTCAATTACTTTCCTCCTTCTACTGTCGAACTGAAAAAAACCACGACACAATTCTTAATAACGACTCTAACTTCGTGCTGCGTTTATTGTAGAATGAACAAGTAGCAGTTTAGAATTATTAGTCGACTTCAAGAATGTTACAGCGTCAAGTAGTTACTATATTTGTATTATTAATTCATTCATATGAGCTCCCCCGTCACTCATGGTGGAGCTGGAAGAAACTCAGCGTCACATCTTACATAAGAGTTGCGCAGGATCTAGCCTGTCAACGGCAAGAAAATATCAAGTGAGCTTCTTAGGATAATTCTACGGTGCTTGGGGAATTAAGTCTACGAAAAAGGAGTTGCCAAACATATTCCGTGTGATCATCACGTCTCAGATGCTCCAATAGTAGGAACATTTTATGAAACGACCACTAAATGTTTTGCTCTTCTGGTACTACCTGAAGCGTACACCAGCTAGCCATTAACTGTTTTTGGGTACGCATTATAGGATACTGCAGCATGATATGAAACCAGAGTCATGTTTTGTCCTTACCAGAAACTTTGTAAATGGCAGGGAGCTATTAATTCTTCCATCTAACAGTCTGTTTTCATTCATGCATTCGTTGTACTCGCTAATTCTTACGGAAGAACGTCCAAACATTTGATTCTTCAGCAGAATAAGGTGTGCGTTATTTTAATAATTACTATATAGGTAACATCTACATAAGAATAATTAATCCATACAACCGTGAACGTCTTTGTGCACATCAGCAATCAGGACTTTACGCCAGTTACCACAACACTTTACAGAGTTTAAAAAGCAGTTAGCACAAATTCAGTCCCTAAAGTCGTCACCAGAATGACTGAGACTTTGTTTATTATTGTAGTGTGACTAGGGCCTCCCATCGGGTAGCCCGTTCGCCGGGTCCAAGTCTTTCGATGTGACGCAACTTCGACGACTTGCGCGTCGATGGGGATGAAATGATGATGATTAGTACAACACAACACCCAGCCCCTGAGCGGAGAAAATCTCCGACCCCACCGGGAATCGAACCAGGGCTCGTAGGATTGACATTCTGTCGCGCTGACCACTCAGCTTCCGGGGGGAGGGGGGGGTTGGACACTGAAACTATTTTTGAGTTGTGTTTCAATCATACACCCAACATGAAACAATATTTAATTTAGCAGTGTGTTCTAGCATTTACTCTTTGATATTTTTCCCTAGATATTCTGCTACACTATAGGAGGTATTAGTATGAAATTGAATGTTGGGAATGTTTTCAGTGAAAGTTACTATAAATACAGCCAACGGTCTTGCCCAATGGTAGCACTGGTTCCCGTCAGATCACAGAAGTTAAGCGCTGTCGGGCTAGGCGGAGAGCTGTTTGCAAGCGGGGTGCAGTCTGCTCTTTTTAGGCCAATTGAGGAGCTACTTGACTGGGAAGTAGCGGCTCCGATCACGGAAACTGACAACGGCCGGGAGAGTGGTGTGCTGACCACATGCCCCTACATAACCGTATCCAGTGACGGCCGGTCGGTTCCGTTGGACCTTCATAGCCTGTTCGGACGGAGTTTAGTTTAGTACTTTCATTCAGCGCAAACATTTCCAGTAGCAGAAAACTTAACTCCTACCATTATTCAACAAAAGATGGCAGATTGCACACTAGTAATAATTAATCACTGCTTGTCGTGGCGGCACTAGGATGACAGTGTGGTAATACAATCAGAAATAAGTAATTAAGTTTATTAGAAAACGGTACATAACGTTGTTACCGTTTGATAAGAAGCACTTACACCCTGCACTTAATACAATGATTTTTAAAGGACTTTGCTGTTTTTTGCAGTGTATGATACTGTCACTACGATTGAAAGTAATATTGCAGACACTCTTGACTGTCTTATTACACAGTGAATAGAGACTGCTAAATCGGAAAACTGTCTTCTCAGAAGAACTCCTAGAACTGTTCTCCATAGCACAATTGCAGGCTCTGTACTCAGATGGCTGCAGGCTACTGGCGGATGACTACGAGACACAGGTGGACGTCGTGCAGAAGAAGAAAATGGTCCGAATTCGCAAGCAACATCTGGAGTATGCTGCTCGGAACTGCGAGGCGCCTGGAGAGTAGTTGTGCCTGTGTGGCAGCTACCTCTAGTGGTATTTGCTATGTACCTCATGAGCCTGGTACACAACTCTATTAGGAAGTAAATACAAGAATTCGAGGATATGCCTGTTGCCGGCCAGAGTGGCCGTGCGGTTCTAGGCGCTTCAGTCTGGAACCGCGTGACCGCTACGGTCGCAGGTTCGAATCCTGCCTCGGGCATGAATGTGTGTGATGTCCTTAGGTTAGTTAGGTTTAAGTAGCTCTAAGTTCTAGGGGACTGATGACCACAGCAGTTAAGTCCCATAGTGCTCAGAGCCAATTTTGATATGCCTGTTAACTCTGCCCTTTGCTCAGATTGATGAACCTCGTACTGTTACTTTTGATATTCTTTGTGTTAAGGATGCTGCAAATGGAAACTCTCATTCATCAGTTGTTTTTATCTTTCCTTGACAAAGCATCAGCAGCAGTTACACTGTAACCTTTGCGAATAGCTGATACTAACAATAAATGATAAGAATGGTATCTGATGTGACGCTAAGTACCTAAGTAAATGTAGCATGGTGGCATCATTGCTAATGGTGTCTTATGATAAACAACTCTGATTAAGCTATAGGTATTTAATCCTTCTCCATAAGCTAGCATCCACCATGCACTGATGTGCGAATGGGAACACCTACCTTGCTACACAGCCTAATGTATCTCTCAGCAACAAGCAAAGAACTGAACCAAACACAGCTAACACTTGGAAGGAAACACTGAGCAACCTGTTCAATCAAATATACGAAGCACCTATATCATTAGCATCAAGCAGGAATGAGAAGATACACTACAATGTTTGGGTAAAGGAATGAAAACTGATTAAAGGAGCAAATAAATACTTGCCTAACATGAACCATGATGTGAGTTGAATATATGCTATTGAATGTAATTGCACATTACTTTTCAATTTAGGTAGTCATTTTTCTTCTTTCTCTGTTACTGAGTGTAATGTAATGTTGAATCACAGTTAAATTCATCGCCAATATTAATGATTTCACCTTCGTGGCCATATAATTATTATTTTGGTATTGACAGTACAATGTGTGTGCTGTTGTAATGAAGAATTAAAACCAAGCTTCTGCGTTCGAGAGCCAAGATAAACTTTAGCCACAGCCTTGAGGTGTGTAATGCTTCTGGATAATTGATTTAACCTATTATCACTATTTCCCGACTTTATGGAAAGAAGACACATAATTGTAACAGGGTGATATACCGTTTTTCAGGCTGACGAACAGATAAAGATAATTAAGGGCCTGTATACCATCTCTGTAATGATGCAAACTGTTCTGGGTTAATTTCTGAGGAATTGTATATAGACTCTCGATAACGCCTTTGGAAGGAATGCTTGTAAAAATAATGTTAATTTCTTCTGCGGAGCTGCTATATGTAACTGTGCTGTAGTTTACTCAACCACATATTGGCAGATTGTATCAGCTGTTTTTCATGAAATAAGCCATTATTTGAAATAATACTAGTCAACATAGCTTGCTTCACACTTCATATCACCAGCTTTAATATGGTATCATGTTTGCACAAGTTATGAAAAGCTTGTGCACCTCCTTCATAAATAATAGTTTTACAGATTATATGAGATATTAAATATTGTTCACACTGCGATTCAGTCATGTACTGTTGTTTGCAAATTACGTAACTAGAGATCTATCTGAAAGTGACTTCGCTTGCAGTTGGCATCAATTTGAATAATCTGTCTTAACGAATTTCGTTCGCAATTCATGAGTTGCTAATGATACAAAAATGAGAAGGAAGTTTATTGTTGTGGTAATTACATTAATTCTGCAGAAAATTACATAATATATAACATCACGTACTATGCAACTAAGCTGACAGTCACTACACAGTTTCTACGTGTTAAACGAGTTATGTAATCAGCTCACTACGTAATTAGCTCACTCCAGTTCTAATAGAACCATTCTGAAATCTAGTAACCATTAGTTATTCGAATAAATAGGTGCTGCACTCTGATTCACATGGGGTAACGCCCTCTGAAAACAATGACAGAGGAAAGAATGGCATTAAGACAGATGTTCGAAAATCACTCATGTTGTCTCGTTAAAGAAATTGTGCTGTCAATTACGTTGCATTTCTGTCAGATTTTACTAAGATGTGGCAGCTTACATCTGGTGATGCAATATGGCGACGGATATGGCTCTCCATCATCTCCGGAGTATCAACTAGTCTGCTGTGTAACACAGTTTGTGCTCTACATTTTACTGTTAGCTTTTCCAAAGGTTTAATACAAGTATGTAGACTTCTCCCAATCTGCGTCTCACTTGATAAGCATCAGCGTGACTTCACATGATGCACCACTTAGCTAAAAATGTAAAAACAGCTTCTGAAAGTCGAGATTCCGATTACTCATTGATGTTTTATGATAGTTCACCAATTCTAACGCTATCCTTTATTAGCATTAGACAGTGGAAATATTGAACCTATGAGCTTTAATCTTTGATGATATTTATCATACAGTTCTACACCTCCATTGTAGAATTATGAACATAAACACGTAATGGGCACTCACATAAATCACGGGATATTTTGCTAGCACCTATTTAAAATATTTTTACAGTATTATACACACAATAAAAATATTATCAGGTACGATCAGAGTAGAGTTCAGTGGTGTATTATGCAAATGTGTTGAAGCCTGTCCTCAGGCAGCATCCGGTAGGTCAGAAAAATTAATGGCCTGCTACTGCCTTATTAGGATAGCAGCACAAGTGTGAGATATTTAGAGGCTATCCCAGAAATTATTTCTGCTGCTGGAGCATCGAATACTGCAGCCTCATAAAATATGACTGGCAATTCTGTGATCATTGACTTACTTCCTCAAGTGGCATAGAACTACGCTGCTAAGTTCATTTAATACCTTTCTTGTCATTTCGGTGAAATGTTTTCAACAGTTCTTAAGTAAGATGCATCGTCAATTAGTTAAAAATTTTAATTTATGTTTGGCATAAAGGTAATTTTACACGTAATTTCTTATAGCTCTATCTCTCAATATGTGAGTGATTTGCGTTTCCCTCTGACTTAGACGGTGCTCCAGCAGTGAGACAGCCGTTGGTTCAAAACTTGCTGCAGAGCTGGTATGCTTCATGTCATTTCTTTTCTTCCTTCTCTAAAGCGACTGAAAATGATCACAACGAAATTCTTAGGAAAAACTTTGACGTCGTGCTGTTTTTGACGTAGGCTGAATAAGAGGGATTTGATAATTATCAGTCCCCTACTGGAATGTCACAATATTCAATAACTACTGTTCCTGGAAATAACAGTTTGTAGGAACATGAAATGAAATGATCATACAGTGTGACCCAGGAGGTTCAAATGGTTCAAATGGCTCTGAGCACTATGGGACTTAACTTCTGAGGTCATCAGTCCCCTAGAACTTAGAACTACTTAAACCTAACTAACCTAAGGACATCACACACATCCATGCCCGAGGCAGGATTCGAACCTGCGACCGTAGCGGTCGCGCGGCTTCAGACGTAGCGCCTAGAACCGATCGGCCACCCCGACCGGCGACCCAGGAGAAATGTTCAGTATTCAGTAATATGACATGAACTATCATTCCAAGAAAAAAGTTCTAGTAACGGCGGGCTCTAAAACGCGTACCTATGAACACTTCTACATCTTCGATATTGTGAACAAATGACACCTACTGCAACCTCTTGGCATTCCATATTTTGAGGTGTGGTAGTATCGACCGAAACAAAAAAAAAGTCGAGTCAACATGACCTCTGAAGTGTGTACCTTCAGACCTGTGGGAACTTTTTCATCTTCGCTGCTGTTAAACATTTCTTGTTCTGACAAATTGCTCATAGCTCTGAAGGTATGCATTTTATAGCCAATGATTACCAGACCATTTTTTCTTGTTTTGGTCCGTACTAACTGCTACCATAATATAGAAAGTAAAGAGCTTTCAGTAGAAGAGATTTGTTTCACAGTATCGAGGATGAAGAAGGCTCATAGCTCTTACGGTACTCAATCTGGTGTCCACGTTTATTAGACTCTTTTTGCTTCGGATGATCGTTCCCGTCATCCTGTTGAATATTCATCATTCCTCCCGGGACACTCTGTATAGGCTCAGACGTAGATAAAAATGGTAGTTGGCTTAGTTTCATTAGTAGGATACTGAGAAAGCACAAACATCTTCATAAGAGATTTTTTATAAAAAAAATCCTGTGACCCATCTTATAACACTGTACATAACACAACGACCATCATTCAAACCCTGAAGGTCTGGGTAAGGAACAACCGCACAACAGAACTACATCCCACCTGACTAGTAGCGTCGTACAAGACCGAACTCCTTCAATCGTTAAGTGCGTGACAGAAGTTACTTCCCATTGTGCTACATAGTAGCGTTTCTTCACATATTTGTGTATGAAATGTGGCAAGAATGGTGGCTTAAATGTCTCTGTACATGCTATAATTAGTCTAATGTAGTCTTCACAGCTTCTACGGGAACGATATGTAGGATTTGTAGCGTATTCCCCGATAATAATGCTAAATGGATCTAACAAGGGCTGTTGAATGTATACAAAGAAGAGCGTCGGGTGTGGTCACAGGTTTGTTTGACATTTGGGAGAGCGCC
Source organism: Schistocerca piceifrons (assembly GCF_021461385.2). Classification (NCBI taxonomy): domain Eukaryota; kingdom Metazoa; phylum Arthropoda; class Insecta; order Orthoptera; family Acrididae; genus Schistocerca; species Schistocerca piceifrons. The sequence continues at coordinate 556,932,840 of NC_060149.1, forward strand.
CCAGAGGTGCTAAAAATCAAGACCTGGTTGGCACGTGAAAATGGACTACAACTATCCCGTGGAGGCCTGCTTAGAAAGTTTCAAGTACCAGTTTTAAGTGGGTAATCAAGGGATGCACTAAAAGTCCCTGCGTATCTTTCCCGCAGTGTCTGTGAAGGCTAAATTAGACTAATTACAGAATGCACAGAGACCTTTAAACCATAATTCTTCCCACGTTCCCAACATAAATACGTGAACAAACGCTAATATATACCACAAACAGAAGTGCCCTCTGTCATGCACTTAATGGTTGTAGAACGTCGGGTCTTGCACAGCGCTACTATACGAGCGAGAAGTCGTTCTTCTCTTGTACACTATGGTGTGGCTGCTCCTCATCCAGTCCTTTAGAGTTTGAACGGTGGTGGTTGAGGTCAATGTCCAGTCCGCAAGGCTCCAGGACCTGAGGTGAACTCTTTTATAGACAACAGGACATTCAGTACATTGTGGGAGACAAGTATGGACACTCGTCTTATGAGGGCGCTGCTCCGTCGACTTTTGGGTCATGCAGCTCGCAATGGTGGTGGTATGCCGAGGATTTGTACAATGGCACCGCCCCAAGCAACGGCAATGATCTGGACACAAGAGCTACTTCAGATATAGCTTATGCGGATTTTCAGCGGCAGAATGATTCGAACGCATGACGCGTTCCTCGATGGCTGGACGTGGGCATATAAATAATAACTTGGCGAATGTTCGGTTTGTTGCTGCTGACGATGGTGTGACGTATTGGTGGCTGCTGAAACGCTGATTCAGCAACCTGCGAATCGGCTTGCTGCAATGTTTCGTAATACGGACTGCAGTCAGCAGTCCAGTGATGTCAGCTGTGAGAAAATTCCAGTAATTGGTGAGGAAAATGTGTCGTAATTCCGCACCGTTGCATAGTGATTTTGCTGAGTATGGATGTTAATAAAGTCGTCACTAAACACAACCAAGGACATGGCTCCGATGATACTAGAGCACTTAACAACGAGTACTGTCACAGCCATCCCGGAAGCAGCGTCCTGTTACGACTACGCGTTCATGGAAACGCATGACCTAATAAGTTTCAGCCTTGTGGGAGTTGGCACTTTCTGAGACTCGCTTATACTGCTCTTAGACATGAACAAATCCAGCCAAAGTCAATTCCTGACACCTAATCTTAATCCATGAAAGGACGGTATTTGTATGTGGAGCTACAGTAGCTTAGAGCAGCTGTATCTGCGGGGCTTCAGTGTCCTCCTACCTGGCGCAAGGCGAACAGGGAATTCTTAGTACTGGTGTTCTTCAGCCGTTTTCCTGCAGAATTTTGCATAAAGCACATACTCACACCGACTTGTATTTACAGGCTAATAGTTGTTACCATCCGGCTCAGGGTGAAGGGGTACTTCGTACTTTGGTACACAGGGCACATGTCATTTCCGACACTGAGACTCTGCTGGCTGAGCTGTCCCATCTTGAATATATAGCATCAGCGGGGCTTGAGTGTCCTTTTTCCTGGAGCACGGCGAACAGGATGATTATTCTTACTGGTGTCTTTCAGCCGATTTTCTGCAGAATTTCGCATAAAGCACCTTGCGGAATTTAGGTTCCAGGGCTAAAATCACAAGAATCGTGTAACGTAGCGTGACAAACACCTGCACTGTCACTGAGGCTCAGTTTTTACAAGTTGTGACAAAACGCGTTTCAAACGAACCTTATTTTTTGCCGATGACTCGCCTTCGGAAAATCCAGGGCCAGGGGAAGTCAGTACCAGATAAAGATCTCGGAGCTCCGTAAGAAGCGACAGACCTGCATTATGGACAGGAAGCTTTTCCTCTTTATAAAGTATTGCACCGTCTAACCAGCGTAGTGTTTCACGGGCTCACTAACCACTAGCCTAAAAAGTTGTAAGAAGGCTCCTCGTAGGTTAGTTTAAAAATTGCAGATTACGGTTACTCAGGACGCCAGTTTCTGAGAAATGTGAATGTGAAGACGAGCTTCTTACAAGAAATACAATACTTAGGTGGGAAGTGGGAAAGTAACTAAAAACTGTTTGAGAACTGTGGACAAGAGTGTATAATGATTCGTTAAAGCTGTAAAACTTTTGTTAGGACGGGAGGTATTTGTCTAGGTAGCAAAAATACACTATGTGATCAAAAGTATCCGGACACCCGGCTGAAAAGACTTACAAGTTCGTGGCACCCTCCATAGGTAATGCTGGAATGCAATATGGTGTTAGCCTACCATTAGCCTTGATGACAGCTTCCACTCTCACAGGCATACGATCATTCTTCACGGGGTGCTGCACTGGGAAGAGTTATCGATGTAAGTCGGTGAAGACTTGCACTAAGTCGGATTTCCAAAACATCCCAGAGGTGTTCTATAGGATTCAGGTCAGGAATCTGTGCAGGCATGTCTATTACAGGGATGTTATTGTTGTGTAACCACTTCGCCGCAGGCCGTGCATTACGAACACGTGCTTGATCGTGTTGAAAGATGCAATAGCAATCCCCGAATTGCTCTTCAGCAGTGGGAAGCAAGAAGGTGCTTGAAACATCAATTTAGGCCTATGCTGTGATAGTGCAACACAAAATAACAGGGGCTGCAAGCCCCTTCATGGAAAAACACGACCACACGATAACACCACCGCCTCCGAATTTTACTGTTAGCACTACACACGCTGGCAGATGACGTTCACCGGACATTTGCCATACCCACACCCTGCCATCGGGTCGCCACATTGTGCTCCGTGATTCGTCACTCCACACAACGTTTTTCCACTGTTCAAATGTCCATTGTTTACGCTTCTTACACCAAGCAAGGCGTCATTTGGCATTTAACGGCGTGATGTGTGGCTTATGAGCAGCCGCTCGACCATGAAATCCAAGTTTTCTCACCTTCCGCCTAACTATCATAGTACATGTAGTGGACCCTGATGCAGTTTGGAATTCCTGTCTGATGGTCTGAATAGATGTCTGCCTATTACACACTACGACCATCTTCTACTGTCGGCAGTCTGTGTCAGTCAACAGACGAGGTCGTCTTGTACGGTTCTGTGCTGTACGTGTCCCTTCACGTTTCTACTTCACTATCACATCGGAAACAGGGGACCTAGGGATGCTTAGGAATGTGAAAATCTCGCGTACAGACGTATAACACAAGTGACACCCAATCACCTGACCACGTTCGAAGTCCGTGAGATCCGCGGAGCGCCCCATTCTGCTCTCTCACGATGTCTAATGACTACCGAGGCCGCTAATATGGAGTAACTGGGAGTAGGTGGCAGCACAATGCACCTAATATGAAAAAGTAAGTTTTTGGGGGTGTGCGGATACTTTTGATCACATCGTGTATCAGCAACCAGCGTTTTGTACAGCCTTTTCGATGGTACAGGGAAACTGTGTGGACTTGTAGGCAGGAGAAAGAACTCGGTGTCAGTGGAGAACGCTATTCGGTTCCAGATATGACTTCTTTTAGGGGACATGAGGTGAGCACGTGGGCCCGGGTTGTCAAAGAGAACACACTCCATCTAGATATCGGATAGAGAGCTGATCAGTTGCACTCTGCAGCAGATCATGGCACTCGCTACTCTCAAAGCTCCTAAATATTGAACATGGTGAGAAATCGCAGCCTGCCGGCCGAAGTGGCCGTGCGGTTAAAGGCGCTGCCGTCTGGAACCGCAAGACCGCTACGGTCGCAGGTTCGAATCCTGCCTCGGGCATGGATGTTTGTGATGTCCTTAGGTTAGTTAGGTTTAACTAGTTCTAAGTTCTAGGGGACTAATGACCTCAGCAGTTGAGTCCCATAGTGCTCAGAGCCATTTTTGAAATCGCAGCCTGGGCGAGTAGACTGTGCGAATTACCGAGGATATGTAGGCATGTTGTCAGGATTAGGTACATTTCTGAAAATAAAACTTATCTCGAGTGACTGAAGGCTCATTCATGATTTGATCAATAATCTATTTTGCATGTGTAGTTATTTTATTCTTCTGGCGGATTCGGGCAATCACTGTGTGTCCACCACCGATTCAGCTTGGTATGATTTAAAGTTAGATTATGGTTTATCCCTGCAACTAACCTACCTATTCTTTTTCGGGACATTCAGGTGTTAGAGTGATACTACCCCATGTCAACAGCAGCTAATTTTAATTTTCTCTGCGTTTCTTGTGGTTGAACACATATGGTAATAATTTGTTTTCATGTACGAGGAGCGTTAAATAAGTAATGCAACACATTTTTTCTGTATAATTTAGGTTGTGGGACATAGCGTAATATTCCCGATTCGACCAATACAGCTCCATGATTTTCAGATAGGAGCTGCCGCTATACGTAGCCTTGAAAATGGCGTCTGTAATGGAGGTGCGTTACAAGCAGAGACCTATCATTGAGCTTCTATTAGCATAAAAAATAGAGCCTCGCAGATATTCATATACGCTTGGAGAATGTCTACAGAGATTTGGCAGTGAGTCGTTGGGAGAGGCGTCTGTCATCACCGCAACAAAGTCGCCCAAAACCTGTTCGATTTACAGCGAGCTGGCCGGCAGCACACGTTTGTGACTCGTTCAGTGTTGTAGCGTGCGGACACACTCACTGGAGGTGATCGACGGATCACAATCAAGCACTTTGCTGCACAACTGGACGTCTCTGTTGGTAGTGCTGACTCACTCGTCCGTCAGTTGTAGTACCGTACTCAGAGATTTGTGCCCGCTGGGTTCCTCACCACCTAAAGGAAGACCATAAGGAGCAACGAAGGACCATCTGTGCAGAATTGCTTGCGTGTTACGAGGTTGATGGTGACAATTTTTTGTCGAAACTCGTCAAAGGCGACGAAACATGGATTCATCACTTCGAACCGAAACAAAACGGCAATCCATGGAGTGGCGAAAAAAAAAAGAAAAAAAAAAAAACAAAGTCGCACACTCGTCTGGTAAAATCGTTGCGACCGTCTGAAGGGGCTATGTAGTTTGACGTTCTTCCTCATGGTGCAACGATCATCGCGGAAGTGTCTTGTGCAGCCCTCAGGATATGAAGAAACGATTTCAGGGTGTTCATAGCCACAAAAGTGCAAACGAACATCTCCTTCTAGACAACGCAAGGCCTCACACAAATCTGAGCAGCCGAGTGGAGCTCGCAGAACTCACTGGGCTGCTCTTCCTCATCCATCCTGCAGCCCGGATCTCGCACCTTCTGACTTTCATCTGTTCGGCCCAATGAAGGATGCACTCCGCGGGAAGCAGTACGTGGATAATGGGGAGGTTATTGATGCAACAAGGCGCTCGTAGAGTGGTACCATGCGGACGTACAGGTTCTCGCAGTAATGTGGCGTAATGGCATCCCATTGGATATTACGTTGAAAAACAGGGTTTTGTTCAAATGGCTCTGAGCACTATGCGACTTAACTTCTGAGGTCATCAGTCACCTAGAACTTAGAACTAATTAAACCTAACTAACATAAAGACATCACACACATCCATGCCCGAGGCAGGATTCGAACCTGCGACCGTAGCAGTCGCTCGGTTCCAGACTGTAGCGCCTAGAACAGCACGGCCCCTCTGGCCGGCAAATGCATAGGGTTTTGTAACCAAAATAAAGTGGAATAAGGTGTTGTATTGGAATCCTGTGTAAAACCAACCTGCTTTCAGAGAGAAAACGTGTTGCATTAGGTATTGAATGCCCCGAAAGCTCCTCGAATATTATCAGGGAACTTAGTAATAAATACGGATTTATGTGGACCACTGTTTCATTTCACGGTTTATAATTCTGTCTTTTGTCTTTTGGGACGTACAACACCCATGCCTCATGTTCGATAGGGTCACCGCTGTGCTGTTAGCTATCCTTGACACGACGCCTTTTATTAAATGGCTATGAGTCCACAGGGAGCGATATGACAATCGGCCAGTCGAACCGATGGGAAGTATGCCGACATCCACAGGAGCGTGTCGATAGCTCGGATGTATCCTCACATCCAGAGTGTCCTTATATCTCTAAGAGCTCGTATCAAGCGGATAACGTAGTCCAGAATGTCCAAGACGCCCTTCTCCGCCTACAAGTCTTGGGAAGGAGGTATCATTCTTGGTGTACTGGGGACTTGGTAATGGAAGGAAGTGGTTTAGCAAATGTAGCAAACGTGATGGCACGTGGTGAGAGGTAGTTTTGTGTTCCATCTCTCTATAAGCTGCCACACAACTGCTTAGACAGACTGACCCGGACAGCCACGTGCGTTAGTGTGCCGTTCCTGGGATTCGGAGAGACGCGCTGACCCGGACCGAACTGACCCAACGGATTAATGCGAGGGCCGGAGTTCTGACCAGCCCGGATGTAGTTTTTAGGCCCTTTTCCAAATCATAATAGGTTAATACTGGGCTCCTACCCAGTTCTGCCTCAGTTACACGACTCGCAATCATGTGGGGAAAGACCGCACGCTTCCACACGGGATAACACTAGACACAGTCTGTTGGGAAACACAAATTCTGTCTTGGGGCGTAAGGGGTGGCTACAGAAAGGGTATCCGGTCCCCTATTACCACTAACATATCCAAATACAGATTACATGCTTACCCCGCGAAGATACAGATAAAATCCAGGAGAAGGATTATGTTCACATAAAAGACATGAGCAGATGAAGAGAAGAATTTCAACTTCTTTACATTATTGGCGACTGAGCAGTGACTATTGTTCGCACGAAATCTGAATTTCAGTAACATACTATTTATAACATTTCAAAGCGTACGATTCCATCATCAGCTGCATTTCAATGGAAGTTACACATTCGTTCTGCGAAAGTACGAGACACCTAGCTGATGATAACGTTTTTACATGCAGTAAAAGTCAAAATGCGACGTACAAAGGAGTTTCATACCTGTTGTTAGGGGGTAAACTTGTGAAGATGACATACAGTACTATGTGCTTTATATTTAAATTTCATATTTTCATATGCATCGCATTTCACTATAGTATAACACGTATTTTATCACTGGTGCATCTATAATTAATGATTTTACTTAATAAACGTAAGATACTTTATTAAAGATTCGTACGATAATTGCTTAATGTAAGTACAAAGAAATGTTTGTCCTTTTTGAGAAATCAGAGTGGTTAATTGTTAGAACTAATAGTTTGCGTGTTTACCGCAAATACCTCGTGAAAACTGCCGAAGCAGACCTAAAGGTAATACACGGAGCACCACAGGAAAGTCTGATAGAACCGCTGCTGTTTACAATATATACACACATCAAAAAAGTTTTGCAGCACCCCGGTTCCCAGAACTCTTGAAGATAGACGTTGACTGTGGATACCGTATCACAGACACAGTTCCTTTGACTGTTCAGAGATGTCACTAAACCCACCCAAAGATTGTGGATACCGTATCACAGACACAGTCCCTTTGACTGTTCAGAGATGACACTAAACCCTCCCAAAGCTGTAAATAACCATGCATGAGCAGCGCCTGTTAAACGGAGGGTTCCGACAGCCGATAAGCTCCAGTCGTTCCACCAGGAAGGAGGTACACGGCTCGTGTTGTCTGTAATTCAACCATGCCTAGATGGTCAATACTGCGGTTCGATCGCGTCCTCATTCTTACTTTGTGCCAGGAAGGGCTCTCAACCGGGGAAGCGTTCGGGCGTTTCGGAGTGAACCAAAGCAATGCTGTTCGGACATGGAGGAGATACAGAGAGACAAGAAATATCTATGACATGCCTCGTTCAGGCCGACTAAGAGCTACTACTGCCGCGGATGACCGCTACCTACGGAGGAACCCTGACAGTAGCGGTACCATGTTGAATAATGCTTTTCGTGCAGCCACAGGACATTGTGTTACGACTCAAACTGTGCTGAACTAGCTGCATGATGCGCAACTTCAATCCCAACGTCCATGGCGAGGTCCATCTTTGCAACCACGACACCATGCACCGCGGTACAGATAGACCCAACAACATCCCGAATGGACCGCTCAGGATTAGCATTACGTTCTCTTCACCGATGAGTGTCGCATATGCCTTCAATCAGACGATCGTCGGAGACGTGTTTGGAGGCAACACGGTCAGGCTGAACACCTTAGACATCCTATCCAGCGAGTGCCGCAAGGTGGAAGGTACCTGCTGTTTTGGGGTGGTATTAGTGGGTCCGGCGTACGCAGCTGGTGGTCATGGAAGGCGGCGCAACGGCTGTACAATACGTGAATGCCATCCTCCGACCAATAGTGCAACCATATCGGCAGCATATTGGCGAGGAATTCGTCTTCATGGACGACAATTCGCCCCCATCGGGCTCATCTTGTTAATGGCTTACTTCGGGATAACGACATCACACGACTAGAGTGGCCAGCATGTTCTCCAGACATGAACCCTACCGAACATTACTGGGATAGATTGAAAAGGGCTGTTCTTATGGACGATGTGACCCACCAACCACTCTGTGGGATCGAAGCGGAATCCACGTTGAGGTGTAGGACAATCTGCACCAACAGTGCCTTGGCGAACTTGTGGACAGTATGCCACGATGAATACGGGCATGCATCAATGCAAGAGGACGTACTACTGGGTACTAGAGGTACCGGTGTGTACAGCATTCTGGACCACCGCCTCTGAAGGTCTCGCTGTATGGTGGTACAACATGAAATGCGTGGTTTTCATCAGCAAAAAATAGGTGGAAATCATGTTCATGTTGATCTCTATTCCAGTTTTCTGTACGGGTTCCGGAACTATAGGAAGCGAGGTGTGGAAGAACTTTTTTTGACGTGTGTATAAATGATCCAGTAGAAAGGGTCGGATGCTCCTTAAGGCTATTCGCAGATGATGCAGTTGTCTATAGGAAAGTAGCAACGTCAGAAGAAAGTAAGAATTTGCGGAAGGACCTGCAAAGAATTGATGAATGGTGCAGACTCTGGCAGTTGACCCTGAACGCAAATAAATGTAACTTATTGCGCATACATAGGAAAAGAAAACCACTAGTGTACTGCTACACTATTGATGACAATCAGCAGGAGACAGCGTCTGCCGTAAAATATTAGGCGTAACTATTCAGGCCTAACTTAAGTGGAATGACCATATAAAACAGATAGTGGGAAAAGCAGATAACAAACTCAGATTTATCGAAAGAATCTTAATGAAATGTAACTCATCCACGAAAGGAGTGGTTTATGAGGCGCTTGTTCGCCCGATCCTTGAGTATTGTTCATCTGTCTGGGATCCCTATTAGGTAGGACTGATGAAGGAGATAGGGAAGATCCAACGAAGAGTGGCGCGTTTCGTCACGGGATCATTTAGCTGGCGAGAGAGCGTTACGGAGATACTAAACAAATTCCACTGCCAGGTATTACAAGAGAGGCATTGTGCATCACGGAGAGATTTACTATTGAAACTCCGGGACAGCACTTTTCAGGAGGAGTCGGACAACATATTCCTTACCCCCACATACATCTCACATTATAAACACGACAAGAAAATTCGAGAAATTAGAGCTAATACAGAGGCTTACCGACAATCATTCTTCTCATGCACTATTCGCGAGTGAAACGCGGCTGGAGGGATCAGATAGAGGTACCGAAAGTACCGTCCGCCAGACACCATTAGGTGGCTTGCGGAGTATAATGTTGCCGGCCGGGATGGCCGAGCAGTTCTAGGCGCTACAGTCTGGAACCTCGAGACCGCTACGGTGACAGGTTCGAATCCTGCTTTGGGCATGGATGTGTGTGATGTGCTTAGGTTAGTTAGGTTTAAGTAGTTCTATGTTCTAGGGGACTGATGACCTCAGAAGTTAAGTCCCATAGTGCTCAGAGCCATTTGAACCATTTGGAGTATGATGTAGATGTCGATGAAGTTGCAATGTGAACGCTTATTTGATAGCTGGTCATGTTCTCACTGAATTTCATTTTTGGAGAGACATTTCCAGTGTCCTAACAAATCTAACTTCCTGTTTTCGTTACACATGACTCTGAGATGGTCTGTTAATATTATTGTATGTTTGTTGATGTACATGTGACTTGCTACTTTGAAGTTTTCATTACAGCACTTAAGAGTTCTCGGAAGCCTGTTTTGAAATTTTGCACATTTTTGCCAATGTAAAACGATTTTATAATCAATACAGCTTAGCTTGTAGGTTCCACTGCGTTCATTTGTAGACACTGTGTGGCGCACAGTGTGTGGTAGGTAATGGTGTATTTTTTTACTTGGAGTAAAAGTGATTTCAACATCTGTTATGTTTAAAGAGTGCTAATCTTATGCGAGATACACTGGTGAGCCAAAACATTATGACCACCTGCTTAATACCTTGTTTGTTCGTCTTTGGAACGAAATACATTACTGATTCTGCGTAGCAGGGATCCGACAGTTCGTTCGTAGGTTTGTGGAGGTATGTGGCATTATATGTCTACGCACAGGTCATGAAATTCGCCTCTGATTTACGTATGCAGTAATGGCGCCCAATTACGAGCAAGGTGAGTTCAATAGAATTTACATTAGGCGCATTTGGTCACCGAGAAGTCAACGTGAGTTCATTATAGTGCTCATCAAATCACTGAAATACGGCTATGATCCGAGACACAGACAACTATACTTCTGGAAAATGACATCGCCGTCGGGGAAGATGCCAAGCATGAAGCGATGCAGGTGGTTCGCAGCTGTCAGCGTGTCTTTGATTACTACCACAGGTCCCATGTAAGTGCAGAAAATTCCTCCCATAGCATAATAATTTTCCCATCAGCCTGCGTCCGTGGCGCGCAGCACATTTCGATCCGCCGTTCACCTCGATGACGACGATTGTGGAGACACTACCAGCGACGTAGTGTAGCAAAAATGTGATTCATCCGAAGAGCCGACATGTTTTCATTGATCGACAGTCGAATCCCGCTGGTCCCACACCCACTGCAGTCGTAATTGATGTCGTTGGGTCGACTTGTGAGCACCTAGGGATGGTCCGCTGCGGAACTCAATGTTCAACAATATACGATGAACGGCATTGTGCTCTTTCGGCAGAGATGTAACGGATCACCATCTGTCCTGCTTCACAGAGCAGACAACTTTCTGAACCCCAGGTGCCATGAAGATCGTGGATGTCCAACCACTTAGCGCCTAGTGGTGGTTTCTATTTAGCACCTAGTGGTAGTTTCACTGCCCTACTACCTCTTCCCGTAGATGCTCACGACAGTAACACGTGAACATTGCACCAGGTTCTCTGATTTCGAGGTACTCGTTCACAGACTCTGCGTAACAATAATCTGCCCTCTGTCAAAGTGGCTTATCTCAATGAATTTCTCCATTTGCAGCCCTTATCGGCCCTAGGGTGATGCCCCGTCCGTATCTTCTCCGGTTACATACTTTTGTTTCCGCGTCACGTGCCCGCAACACCACCGACGTCGCGGAGGGCTGTGGTCATAGTATTTTGGCGAATCCGTGCAAGACTCAGTGTGGTATGTTTAAATATTTATGTGCTGGTTTTATTGTGGTTTTTGTGCAGGTTTTCTCTCTGATTTTACTATTGATTTTGAGAGAGAGTTAGTTTGTTAATGACTGGAAGTGACGACAATAAGCTGCGGCTAGTCAAGTCAACACTGCCTCCTCCTTCCTGCCACACAGAGGAGACTGAGTTATATCTCACTTGTCTAGATACAAAATTCAGTCCTATGACACATGTATTCTTGCTCCACAATCCAGTGTGTAGTGCTCAAGGCGTAGGGAACACGGTGCGCCACATTTATGGTTGACTACATTTTATAGTCAGACGAGAGGGCAACCGCTATCTTCCGTGCAGGTAAGCCCATTACATTATCTTGTAGTGAGATGAATATGGAACGATTTTTGACATTTTGTGAAATGTCTGATTTTCTCCCTAAAATATAGCCACGAGCTTTTATTATGGTATCAGGGTGGCTGGCACATCCATGTTTCCTGTAACTGATCAGCCAGCCACTTGTAACCACGTATCCTTATTTCGTTATTTCAGCATTATTCTTGTATTATTATCAATAGTTTTTTCCTGTTTATTTTAATGTTTGAGGACACTGAATCAAATTGAGTCTTAAATTTTAAATGTGAGTTTACGAGAATGAGATTGAGAGACAGTGATTTCAACACTTTCGAGACGGAGATGTGTCTCACGCGCATGAGGTTTCAGTTTATTACTTGTTAACTACTAATTCTACTCCCACTAAACTTCACGGACCGTTTCTACGTGTACTACTGAATGTACCTGCAAAATTATATCATTTTGCAACTCAGAGTTCAGGTAATATGACGTCCATGGCTATGGAGACTCGTGCCCTTCTCGAAAGTGTTAACTTCAAACAAGAGTTTATTTTACCACTTTTTAAGGTTTAAGGTGTTTTAACCACATTCGTATCTAACTTTTTTTTATGAACGTTGATAACCCCTTAGTTACTCACCCGTACACTATATCACGAATAAAACGCACACACCAAACACACACACACACACACACACACACACACACTTCGTCCTTTCCCAGTTGTGGAGTTCATGTTCTTAATTAGTTCAGCCTGCTGTTGTATATGGTCGAGAACGTGGTAAACTATTTCATTATCTCCACTTTGAAGCAACTCCGCGCAGATTCGGTTACTATCATGTCTCCATTCCGGTATGTTTTCCTTCCGGCAGCTGCTTGATGTGAATTTTATTACCATTGAGATCACAACTTTAAAACATGTCCTGTAATATCTTCAACGAGCTATGTGACGCAATTGCAAGACAGTGGATTTGAATTCGGGAGGACAGAGGTTCAAATCATCGCGCGGCAAGCCAGGCTTCAGTTTCCCATGTTTGCCTAATTCGCTTAAATTGAATGATTGGACTGTTCTTTTGGAAGGCTCTTCTCCATCCTCCCCCAGTCCGAGCTTGTGCTCCGACTTTAATTATCTCGTCGTCAACGGCACATCAAACCACAATTCTCCTGCCTTCCTTTTATCGAGTTCATTACAAGTGAATGGATCTATCCCACTGTCAAACTGAGATTCTTATTTTCCCAGTCTGACATCTTAAAGCTCCACTGGCCCCGTGGTGTTGTTCTGGTCACTCTCACCTTGTATTCAGTTTCAGCTGACACTATGTTGGCTGTGAGGGAAAAATTTCAGAACCTAGCTAAGGAATAAGGTTAACATCCGTTAAAATGTAGAGATATGAATTGCAGTGTTGCTACGATCGCTCATAATCTAAGGTACTTCGGGCTTTTGGGTCAAACACCAATTGCATATTGCTATGGACCATACAATGTAACAGATTATTCTCTGTTAGATTGTTAGAAGAATATTACCAGTGAGTGTAAATGGTGTTGAAGTTCCCCATGTAAGCAGGCCATTCGTAGCTAGTAAGAGGGACAGCTCGCCCTTTTCATTCTAATTCCAACCACATAAACAACTGTAATGAAAATTCTGCTGCTGCAGCTTTCCTCTAGCTGCTCAAGACTGTCAGATGCAAATAAATGTGTCATTTTGTGGTTATGTAGTTCGTATTCGACTGTATTTCCTCTTGTTATAACATGTACATTGTTCTCAAAGAGTGTCTTTTCATGTAGAGTTAGTACGTAAGTCTGCTCTCATTGTATGAACTACAATAGGTAGACGAATCTTCTTAGCACGGCTAGCATCTCCAGGGACAAGTTAGCATATTCAAACTGATGAACAAACTTTTATTTGATAGGTGACCCTATGGAGGAAAGGACGTTCTGGTTCTACTCACGATTAGAAGTCAGATTTACCTCTGCACAGCATATTTTAAAAGCACTTCGCAATCAAAGAGATTTAATAATGAAGCAGATGGAGAGCTGTAAAAGACGCAAACATCTCAACTGATAAGCGTCCGATTAACAATCGACATGTTGAACTTCAAACCCCGTGATAGAGATGAATGTCTCTGACAAGTGACGTACCTGCTCTCTCTGTTGATGCTAGAACCTCACCTAGCAAAACAATACACTTCCCACATACCGTCCAGGTTAAGGTTACTTTCCAAAGTCAGACTCTAACCACGGCGACAGCATTGTGTTCATAGTACCGTAATATTATGGTACTCGTGTTTATATTTCTTGTAAATCACACTTAGCTGCGTTTTTTTACGGGTAATGTCAGTTTAAACACCATACGGTCTTTACCAAGCGTGGCGGCACGCAAGACTCACTTCTGAACACTGCGGTGCAAGTCCCCGTTGAGCCATCCAAATTTAACGTGTCTTTGTTGCTCTGCCTCACTTAAGACAAATTTTACGATGCTTCTTCCGAAAAGCACTCAGCTTCCTTTTCAATGGCGCATGTGCTCCATTACTAATGACTGTATAGTCGACGCCACGTAAGCGCTAATCTTCCTTCCACATTGTTGTTGGAGATAGTTATATACACTGCACAAGTGACGTCACGTTTTAAGAACATATATTGCTATTGATGACACATGTCTCTTGGAACTACTCTTGTCGTGAAAGATAGAGACGAATGGTACCAGGACGTTACGGGCAGTATTCAACACAAGAGCGGAGACCGAAGTAGAGGGTAACGTATGGAGAGTGGCATATTCACTCGGAGCGTTCGGAGCAAACCGTTATGTAATTCTTGGTGGAAGGAGTGTGTTTTGTGGGGGTGGAATAGTAAAGAATGAGGCTGGTCGGGGGAGCTACGTTATCGAAGCTTAATGATAGGTTGTCGGCGAGCAGGCTACCCCAGTGCGCAACTAGCTTGTTATTTAGCCCGGCCGGCGGAACGATTGACAAACAGAATGATGGAAGACAGTTCGTTGAACCGAGGATGTGGAATAAAATTTGTACGCCTTTGTGTTGCTGCTTTTACCTACCACCGATGTCTACATATGTTAATTAGACCTGGGGTTGATGCATCGAAAAGACTATTACAGCCGATTACATGAAAAAGCCATCACGTAGCTGCCAGTATATTTTTGACGTGCAGGTCGGTATACTGACTTTGTGGTTCCAGGGATCAGATTAACTGCAGTAACCGCAATGCCGTGTATTAGAAATTGTGCGTATCGTTTCCCTGTAGTGCACCTGACATTGTTCCATGAATTACAGTTTTCACCTTTGCGACAAATATACGTATATATTGTCGTTTCGTGTACAGATCAGGCAGAGAGCTCTTTATTACTTAAGTGGTACATCTGATGACTAAAAAAATCGGTCTGCTAAAAAACCTTGGTAACATATCACCATAATTGCTAATAAAGATCCCTTGAAAGACTGCAACCAGTCACCTTTTGTTTTGGTCTTGAGTTCTTTTACTATCCCATTACCAGTTTCGAACCGCCTAGCGATTCATCATCAGATGGTACATACTTATTCATTGTCTGCAGCAGTTCATCTGATGATGAAGCGCTAGGCTGTTTGAAACCGGTAGTGGGACCATAAAAGAATTGAAGAATAAAATAAAAGGCGACTGTTTGCAGTATTTCCAGAAACCTTTATTCATCACAGTCGCGGTGCTCCTCAACCATAATGGATTGAAGTTTTATTGGTAACAAATACAATTACTTCATCATCATTCTGTCCATCTTAATGGTGGCTGAACTCTTTACTTTTTAACCAAATTACAAACGAGGGAGGTTGCTGTATGTCTTCAAGCAACAACTTTTTTTATATTATTGAAAAAATCAAGCTGAATAATGGAATAAATACATTAGCTTGTTCTGAAATGATTTGCGGATATCAAAAATCTGACTTCTCTAAGGATTAAGGATGCAAATTATTGGTAAAAAATACTATCTCTGAGTTTGAAGTGGGTATCCGGCCACCCGTCGTAGAGTGCAGAATAAATCTACTTCTGCTATAAATAGTTTAGCCCTGTGATACCATCTGGACTAGGGAAAAACAACATTCTTAGACTAGCCGATATTTATACAGAAGATAAAAAAACACATTGTAATCTCCTTTACCAATAACAAATCTGTAAAACCGTCATCTGTTTGCTTCTTTGAATACGCTAATGTCCAAAACTACTAGGCGAAATTTTCGTGGGGTTTTCACAGGTAACTTGAGCGTATCTTGGACCAACGTACATACTTTATTTCATCAAAATCGGATCACAGAGAAAAATATATCATGATTTTAAGTTTGATCTAAAATCGTCTGCCCACATTAGTAGTTCAGTTGTTTGAGCATCACAGCGTACTACAACAAAGTACCAGTAGATGGCGCTCTTAGTTTCGTAGTGCATCAAAGGACCAACAGATGACGCTGACTCAGTGGCAGATGTATTTTCGGAAGTTAAAGACAGTGACTGAATTAAGCACCATAATCTTATCTTTACGAATACGAGCTAACATTGAATGTACTTGGCTAGGATATACGCTTTTACTGATTTCTCATGGTATAATACAAACTTAACGATATTTCCTTTCTTCTTTCGCTTTGTTTACGAATAAAAATGCTTCGGATACGGCCGAGTCTTTCTGAATACACCAGAACGGCTAAAGGAATGACTATTTGGCATCTGGAATCCAATGAAGATTATGAGATGGGACTTGCTGCTTTTCGAGATCATCGGGCTTTAGCTCGCAATATCGAAACTTTTTCCGAAAGTGATGCGCGACCTGAATCTGATCGAGACCGGCATGCATTATGTCACTCCTCAGAAACCTTCAGTCACATAGACTTATAGTTACCTCTTTCTTATAGAAGAGGAAATTGTGATGAGAAGCGACGTATGTGAGTGAGTTTTTATACCCCAGTCCTGCTTATTCCTTATAATTTACCATTTCGGTTTAAACGTGGGCAATTCTTGGCAGGCTTATGCATTGCCATGACCATAACCAAAGTACAAGGCTATATGCTGCACGTTGCGAGCGTCGACCATAATGTCAGTTGCATTTCACATGGCCAGATGTACGTGGCTCTCTCCCATGTTAGTGAAACAAACAAGCTCTCCGTTCCTCAATCATACTGTTTTAAACGTTGTGTGCAAAGAAGCGTTTTAAGTAAAACATATGCACATTCAGTCCCTGACACAGCTATAAACAAATACCTGGTCAACACCGAGTGTCTCGTCTGGTATTTAAATAAATTTGAAAATAGTCGGAGCACTGGAAAGAGATAGTTGGTGAAGTGTAGGTACAGTACGTGGATCTGGGCTCACTCAACGCCAGTTTCTAATGAAGTCAGTTAGGAGGTTTTTGTGCCGGAGGAATCTTCCTCTAAGTTTGCTGGGGAATGCAAATCAGAAGGCACAATAACCTTACTTCACGAAAATATAAGGGAAATTAAATGTATAGTAGATGAATTGCTAACAGATATTGACAATGATATTGTTTATATCTGAGCACGTCATTTCCATAGCGAAGAAATAACAAGCCTTACTGTGGAGAGGAACGTTTTATCTGATTTCTATGCAGCGAGTTCGTTGCAGAAGGGACGAGGGGCATTTGTTCCACGTGCAATGAGTCATTCAAAACAAACTCTGTAAATGTTCATAATGCTTTCTTAGACTAACAGAAGCCAGGTCGGATGCGTGCTGGATAATAACAGGACGTTATTAACTATAGTGTAGTACAATATTACTCCTCTGTGGGTTTGTTTCTCACAGAAAAAAAAGAAAAAGAAAAAAAAACACAGCCGGCGCCTGCGCTTTCAGTAGCACCACACTGCTATCTGCGATCATCAGATATACGGTGAACATTAGTTATCCTTAGAAGCCTCCTGAACTTTTAATAACTGTTATAGTGTCAGCTGTGCTAGCCATATTGTCTAGCACATCAACAACAACGAAAATATTGTAATCTACCCTTAACTTCGAACATGTAAATCAATGCTAGCATTACGCTCCTAGATTACATTATAAGAAAGCTGCTTCTCCGCTGGCGGCCAGGTGCTCCTGGAACGTTCTCGTTATTTACAGCAAGAAGCTTACAAGATCATAGTGCGTAGGTGTCATCCTAATCAACATAACATTTGACAATGTAACATAACATGAGTATGTCATATTAGAATTAAGCGTACATAAATTAAAAATAACGTAAAGTAAATGGCAATGAACTCTCTTCAGCTGTGTTGTTATCACCTGCAATGTAAAGTCTTGGACTGGCTATCACGGACGCTTCATTCAGCCTTTATCTGCGTGCCGAGCCACAGCACGGATCACATGCACTCTCTCATGCAATTTGCCTTTTCAGACTGTCTGCGTTTAAAAATTTGAAGTTCGTCCGCGGATGGAAGAAAATTGCTCTTTCTATACTTTCTAAATTTTCGAGGCACACCTCACAGTGTCTTTCAGTCACATGGCGATCTCCGTAGCATTCTCCGCTCTGTATGGACGTCTCTATTATTGTATGGGGTTCATCTCAATTCTTTAATATTTTCTTGGTGCACTAATCGTTTGTTCGGTCAGCTTGCTGCTCGATAGCGATCTTGCGCTGCTACTAGCGTGTTCTCGATGTGTGACTCCCGTATTTGGATGGGCAGCGCATTTTGTCGCGAGAGTGTACTCAAGAACGTTAGCTGACCCTGTAAGCCCTATGACCACATGCTTGAGCCCGTCTAACCTACTAGCAGTCCAAACATATCTGTCAGTTTCCTTTTCATCGGCTGGGAGCGTAGATCAACCATCACAACCTCGCCGACGATAAACTGACCTCACCTGGAACTTCTGTTACATCTAAGAAATTACCTTTACATCTACATCTACATCCATACTCCGCAAACCACCTGACGGTGTGTGGCGGAGAGTACCTTGAGTACGTCTATCGGTTCTCCCTTCTATTCCAGTCTCGTATTGTTTGTGGAAAGAAGGATTGTCAGTATGCCTCTGTGTGGGCTCTAATCTCTCTGATTTTATCCTCATGGTCTCTTCGCGAGATATACGTAGGAGGGAGCAATATACTGCTTGACTCCTCGGTAAAGGTATGTTCTCGAAACATGAACAAAAGCCCATACCGAGCTACTGAGCGTCTCTCCTGCAGAGTCTTCCACTGGAGTTTATCTATCATCTCCGTAACGCTTTCGCGATTACTAAATGATCTTGTAACGAAGCGCGCAGCTCTCCGTTGGATCTTCTCTATCTCTTCTATCAACCCTATCTGGTACGGATCCCACGCTGCTGAACAGTATTCAAGCAGTGGGGGAACAAGCGTACTGTATCCTACTTCCTTTGTTTTCGGATTGCATTTCCTTAGGATTCTTCCAATGAATCTCAGTCTGGCATCTGCTTTACCGACGATCAACTTCATACGATAATTCCATTTTAAATCACTCCTAATGCGTACTCCGAGATAATTTATGGAATTAACTGCTTCCAGTTGCTGACCTGCTATATTTTAGCTAAATTATAAGGGATCTTTCTTTCTGTGTATTCGCAGCACATTACACTTGTCTACATTGAGATTCAATTGCCATTCACTGCACCATGCGTCAATTCGCTGCAGATCCTCCTGCATTTCAGTACAATTTTCCATTGTTACAACCTCTCGATGTACCACAGCACCATCCGCAAAAAGCCTCAGTGAAATTCCGATGTCATCCACAAGGTCATTTATGTATATTGTGAATAGCAACGGTCTTACGACACTCCCCTGCGGCACACCTGAAATCACTCTTACTTCGGAAGACCTCTCCATTGAGAATGACATGCTGCGTTCTGTTATCTAGGAACTCTTGAATCCAATCACACAATTGGTCTGATAGTCCATATGCACTTACATTGTTCATTAAACGACTGTGGGGAACTGTATCGAACGCCTTGCGGAAGTCAATAAACACGGCATATACCCGGGAACCCGTGTCTATGGCCCTCTGAGTCTCGTGGGCGAATAGCGCGAGCTGGGTTTCACACGATCGTCTTTTTCGATACCCATGCTGATTCCTACAGAGTAGATTTCTAGTCTCCTGAAAAGTCATTATACTCGAACATAATACGTGTTCCAAAATTCTAAAACTGATCGACGTTAGAGATACAGGTCTATAGTTCTGCACTTCTGTTCGACGTCCCTTCTTGAAAACGGGGATGACCTGTGCCCTTTTCCAATCCTTTGGAACGCTACGCTCTTGTCGAAACATACGGTACACCGCAGCAAGAAGGGGGGCAAGTTCCTTGGCGTACTCTGTGTAAAATCGAACTGGTATCCCATCAGGTACAGCGGCCTTTCCTCTTTTGAGCGATTTTAATTGTTTCTCCGTGCCTCTGTCGTCTATTTCGATATCTGCTATTTTGTCATCTGTACGACACTCTAGAGAAGGAACTACAGTGCAGTCTTCCTCTGTGAAATAGCTTTGGCAAAAGACATTTAGTATTTCGGCCTTTAGTCTGTCATCCTCTTTTTCAGTACCATTTTGGTCACAGAGTGTCTGGACATTTTTTTTTGATCCACCTACCGCTTTGACATAAGACCAAAATTTCTTAGGATTTTCTGCCACGTCAGAACATCGAACTTTATGTTCGAATTCATCGAACGCCTCTCGCATAGCCCTCCTCACACTACATTTCGCTTCGCGTAATTTTTGTTTGTCTGCAAGGCTTTGGCTATGTTTACGTTTGCTGTGGAGTTCCCTTTGCTTCCGCAGCCCATCTATAACAATTTTCTTTTCTTCGTTACACATTACTAAACTAAATTCGCCCTTAATGCCTTTTGCACGCCACACGACAGGATCTTTAAACAAATTATTCACAGTTTTCGTGGTCCAATCCATGACAATGGCTCTGCCAGAGGGAAAATCACTGCCGATCATAAACGCAAGCGATAACCCACCGATGACAACAGCATTCCGTAGAAAATTACTTCTTCCCCTACTTAGCAATAACATGATCTGTTCTCTCTCACGCTTTTGATCCCTCCAAACATGGGAATCAGTGAGATCCCTTTAACGGTATTTACCGTCACTCCTCACAAGTTTCAAGTGTATAAAGGCGTCGGAAGTCCCGTCGTTTCCAAACCAGAATCTAAGCATGTCCCGATCTTAATTCCTTCTGTGGTTATCTCAGTGAGAGCATGTCGATTGCCTGCCATTTCAGGCATCTCGTTCGTCACTGGAGCGCCTAGAACCGCACGGCCACCACGGCCGGTTCTCCGGCGGCTGGTCCCGGCGGAGGTTCGAGTCCTCCCTTGGGCATGGGTGTGGGAGGAACTTGATTATCGGCTTGATGTCTGCCGAATCACTAAAGGGGCACATATCGAACATTTGTGAATGCCTAAAAACACTTTTTGAGTTTTTGTATGTGTGTGCAAAGCATTGTGAAAATATCACAAATCATAAAGTTATTGTAGAGCTGTGAAATCGCTTCAATCATTTGTAATAACACTGTATGACCACAGCAGCAAGTTGCTACATCTCAGTGCTGACCTATGCATTTAAAACATGGGTAAAAAGAAATGAGATTTAAACATATTACAGGCACGTGACATGAACTTTCTCAGTAGTAGGACAGGTGTAACAAGGAGAGATAGGATGAAAATTGAAAATGTAGGTGAAGCAGTGAAAGAGCAACCCTTGCAGAGCAGGATAGGAACATCAAGTCTAATATAGTATGGGCACTTAAAGAGAATGGAAAACGAGAGGATTCCCACTATGATACATGAAATGGAGGTGGGAAGGAAATGACCAAGAGGAAGACCATGGGATAAATGGCTGAAAGATGTGCAGCAGTGTGTTGAAGAAAGAGGCGAGTACTGCGCCAATTGAACACCGAAAGATGGTGGGAAAACAGAACTAGATGCCGAGGCTTATGTCCAAACAGGCCCTGCCTGGAGATGGAAACTGGTCAGGATGATGATGATAATAATACTTCAACACCAGTTCCTCACTGAAATAGGAATCCACTTAGGCCGTATCGGCCTGTGTGACACACCTCCAAAAGCCAGGTTTAACTGCCTGAGATAAAACAAGGGAACTCAGAAACCGTGGAAAGACTCGCTCATTTGAGGCAGAAGAACCTCACGCAGTTCGTGAGGTTAGAAGAGGAACTGCAGTCAATAGATTTATTATCAGATTGCAGAAGTTGGGCGCAACTTGGGGACCGAGACTGCAAAGATACGGGTGGAGACTGCCGACAGTCTAGGCGAGGTGAAAATGTGTGTGATCAGTGTGCTGTCAGCGTGGGAACACGAGCAACCGTAAAAATGGCGGAGATCGCCACACACATGGATAATTAAGAACAATCATCCAGACATGGACCGCAGTAAATTAACTGATAATTAAGTAACACACAATCCAGAGTGTCTGTTCTCGAGCAAGAGGTGTCGACGTTGCGACAAGGAGGTGTCTGTGTGATGTAGACTACTCAAACGGGTTTCCATGTTGTGTTTCCAACGCAGGATACGGACACACCACTGCCTTGGTTCGGTTGCGCACGTACCATCTACTTGAAGGCAAACCTAAGGAATTTTAGAGTTAAATATGCGTGCAACAGGAGTGGGAGACTGCAGTGCGCTGGTTTTTGCGCCATAGACCCTTGATCAGGACGAAGTTGCTTGGTTCGATGTACCGATTTGCGGAAGCTGTACTTACATCGATTTCTGCACCAAGTTTCTGAGGACGTGCTGGAACATAGTCGCACAGGGAAGTGCGATAACGGCTCAGAGCACTATGGGACTTAAAATCCGAGGTCCTCAGTCCCCTAGAACTTAGAACTACTTAAACCTTACCAACCTAAGGACATCACACACATCCATGCCCGAGGCAGAATTCGAACCTGCGACCGTAGCACTCGCGCGGTTCCGAACTGAAGCGCCTAGAACCGCTCGGTCACAACGGCCGGTCGAAGTGTGCAAATGAACAGTATCGCGGACAGTATGTACCACAGCCACGCCACTTTATGACAACATAAGTTGCCCACTCCGTCGTTCTGGCGGGATACGTTTGGCTACAAAACTGCAAAGAGGAATGGTGTTACGCGATGGGCATACACTTCCCCGCCGACGTACTGCTTGCGCTCGTCGGGGCACTGGCTACAGAACAGTTCCTCTCTTTTTTAAGGTCGTTGGACGACATGGAAGAGTAAGAACAACTGTGGACAGCGCTCTCTAGGGCAGTGATAGACCGAATCAACACAGTACCGGGGGAAGAATAATAGAACAGGCGAGATTGGAACAGACGCCGTGGTCCATACCAGAGAGAGCAAGGCTAGAATGAAACACCGGAGAAAGACGTCATGTCGATCTCATTCAAGTGTCGCGTAATTATACTCGCCTAAGGCAGGGGTGTGCGGGTTCGTGGAAATGCATGACCAACGATAATGAGAGGTCCCAGGGGACATCTCATTAGAAAAGGAACATCACACACGTAATGTCCGCTACTGGGGATCGCAAGCTCAAGACGACACTGACCACTTCAAATCTTCAAATGTGTGTGAAATCTTATGGGACTTAACTTCTAAGGTCATCAGTTCCTAAGCTTACACACTACTGGCATGGTTGTGTGTGATGTCTTTAGGTTAGTTAGGTTTATGTAGTTCTAAGTTCTAGGGGACTGATGACCACAGCAGTTGAGTCCCATAGTGCTCAGAGCCATTTGAACCAGCCGCAGAGTCTATGACTGCAGCGCCTTACAGACACTCGGCGCAGCATGTCCCGATCAATGAGTTCGAAAGCATCGTTGATGTGAGCTCGCAGTTCTGACACGTTTCTTGGTAGAGGAGGTTTAAACACTGAATCTTTCACATAACCCCACAGAAAGAAATCGCATGGGGTTAAGTCGGGAGAGCGTGGAGGCCACGACATGAATTGCTGATCATGATCTCCACCACGACCGATTCATCGGTTTTCCAATCTCCTGTTTAAGAAATGCCGAACATCATGATGGAAGTGCAGTGGAGCACCATCCTGTTGAAAGATGAAGTCGGCGCTGTCGGTCTCCAGTTGTGGCATGAGCCAATTTTCCAGCATGTCCACATACACGTGTCCTGTAACGTTTTTTTCGCAGAAGAAAAAGGGGCCGTAAACTTTAAACCGTGAGATTGCACAAAACACGTTAACTTTTGGTGAATTGCGAATTAGCTGCACGAATTCGTGAGGATTCTCTACCACCCAGATTCGCACATTGTGTCTGTTCACTTCACCATTAAGAAAAAATGTTGCTTCATCACTGAAAACAAGTTTCGCACTGAACGCATCCTCTTCCATGAGCTGTTGCAACCGCGCCGAAAATTCAAAGCGTTTGACTTTGTCATCGGGTGTCAGGGCTTGTAGCAATTGTAAAAGGTAAGGCTTCTGCTTTCGCCTTTTCCGTAAGATTTTCCAAACCGTCGGCTGTGGTATGTTTAGCTCCCTGCTTGCTTTATTCGTCGACTTCCGCGGGCTACGCGTGAAACTTGCCCGCACGCGTTCTACCGTTTCTTCGCTCACTGCAGGCCGACCCGTTGATTTCCCCTTACAGAGGCATCCAGAAGCTTTAAACTGCGCATACCATCGCCGAATAGAGTTAGCAGTTGGTGGATCTTTGTAGAACTTCGTCCTGAAGTGTCGTTGCACTGTTATGACTGACTGATGTGAGTGCATTTCAAGCACGACATACGCTTTCTCGGCTCCTGTCGCCATTTTGTCTCACTGCGTTCTCGAGCGCTCTGGCGGCAGAAACCTGAAGTGCGGCTTCAGCCGAACAAAACTTGATGAGTTTTTCTACGTATCAGTAGTGTGTCGTGACCATATGTCAATGAATGGAGCTACAGTGAGTCTGACAAATATCTGTAATTATGTTGGTGTAATGAGCGCAAAAACGCTCTGGGAAGTGAATAAATTAACTGACCAGTCTATTCTGGGCCCCATGTTTTCTGGAGAGATACCCGTTTATCGATGCGAATATTGTTGCACACGCCATTTAATGAACAATTTTGTGGAACGTATTTGTTCCGAACGAGACTCCTAACAGTGCATCTGCCTGTCTGCCACATTCACTGATCCCTTTCTGATTTCTTCCATTTTTCTTCATTCTCGCTTCCCAAGTACTTGACACTTCACACCTCCTTCACTTGTTCAGCTCTAATCCTTATTCTAGTAGTTGGTCTATCTTTCTTTCTAGTTGTAACGAGGATCTCGCATTTCTATACATTAAATTTCATTCCATACTGCCTGGCAGTTTCTTACCATCCATCCAGCTGTTCCTGAATCTCCTCCTGCCTTTATCCGGAGTTCATAAAGTCATCCGCAAACATCATAGCTTTCATCTAGACTTCTCCCGTTTTTTCTGTCACCTTGTGTATTGTGTATTAATCCGGGGACCTAGAAACGACAGAGAGGCTTCGTCCCGCCGTAGCCCTCAGTGGTTCACATCCCCACAACAGGCCACAGCAGTCCACCTATCCCACCGCCACCCCGCACCGAACCCAGGGTTATTGGTCTGCTACTCACTCATTGCATATACATTTTTGGACAATACAAACTCATGTGATGTCAGTAAAACCCCAGTCCTTTTAATTAATGGTGTGCTTCGGGGTATACGGCCGAGTTCTTGTTGCCATTTTGTGCACAGCATTTGGGTTACCGACCAAGTCGTCTTCTTCAGGTGTTACGAATATTGCTGTTACGTAAAACTGTTGCAATATCTGTCACGTGTAGCTGTTTGCAAAATAGCAATACTTGTATCACCTCAAGAAAACGATTGAATCAGTTGTCCAAGTATTGTACATAAAATCGAAATCAGAACCCGGCTTTACACCTGGAAGAACACCATTAATCAATCAAGTCGAGAAAATCGTTGGGATTACTTCATAAACCTTCTGGAGATACTCAGAGCATACTCATAATCAAAAGTGTCTGTATACTACAAAATTATTTTTATGGCGGTTTCAGTGTTGGTAGATACTGCATTATAAATGGAATTTACAGGGTGGACATGCAGCAATTTTCTTTCGCCGCAAATTAACTTCTAATTGCGTTTTTAACGTTATTTGGTCTGACAAATATCTGTAATTATGTTGGTGTAATGAGCGCAAATACGCTCTGGGAAGTGAATAAATTAACTGACCAGTCTATTCTGGGCCCCATGTTTTCTGGAGAGATACCCGTTTATCAATGCGAATATTGTTGCACACGCCATTTAATGAACAAACAGTTTGTTTCACTCACTTAACTTTACCACTTTAATTTGATAAAGTAGATAGTATCAAGAGCAATAGTCAGTACCATTCAGTCCTGCATGCTGAATAAACTTCGTGATTTCTCCTTTAGAAAATCCATGTCGATGAGAAACGGTGCATCATATACTGACCATTAATACATTATACGATACACTATTTTCTATTGCTCTGAAACTGCTAATGGAGAAATCACGAGGAGTTTTCGTCCTTTAGGACCGAATGACATTGAAAACATATCTCGTTAATATCTACGTTATAAAACGGAAGTAGGAAAGTTAAGATAACGTTTATGTTTCGCAGCCACAATCTGGAATATTTTCTGAGTAAGAACGTTTAAATAAGTTTAACACACTTCAAGACGAAGGAAAAAAAAGTAATGCACCCCGAAGAAATTACACGAATGGGACAGAAATCGGTAGATGTGTTATACACACGCAGACAAACAAATTATCACAGTTTCAGAAAAACTGGATGATTTAATAAAGAGAAAGAGCTTCACAAATGAAGCAAGTCAATAATGCGTTGGCCCACCTCTGACCAATATGCAAGCAGCTAATCGGCTTGGCATTGATTGACATAGTTGTTGGATATCGTCCTGAGGGGTATCGTGCCAAATTCTGTCGAACTGGAGCGTTAGGCCGTCAATATCCCGAGGTGTTTGGAGGGCTCGGTCCATAGTACTCGATACTTTCTCAATTGGGGGGAGATTCGACGACCTTGCTGGCCAAGGTAGAGTTTGCCGAGCACGAAGACAAGCAATAGAAAGTCTCGCCATGAGCGGACGGGCATTATCTTGCTGAAATGTAAGCCTAGGATGGCTTGCCTTGAAGGGCAACAAAACAGGGGGTACAATATCGTCAATTTATTGAAGTACTGTAGGGATGCCACAGATGAAAACAAAGGAGTCCTGTTATGAAAACAAATGGCACCCCACACCATCACTCCCGGTTGTCAGGTCTTGCAACAGGCGACAATCAGGTTGGTATTCCTCCATTGTCTGGGGGCGTCTCCAGACACCCCATCACTGGTCATCGGGGCTCAGTTCATAACGGGACTCATCACTGAAGACGCTTCTGCTCCCGTGAAGGCTATTCCAGGCCGGAGACGTATCTGCACACGTCCCGGGCAGTGGTAGGGTACCAACCTGACTGTCGCCTGCCACACAGTCCGAAGTGATGGTCTGGGATGCATTTTACTTCGTAGCAGGACCTCGTTGGTGGCTGTTCGCGGCACCCTTAGAGCGCAGCGGTACGTTGATGATATTCTACGCCCCGTTTTTTTGGCCTTCATGAATTTGTATCTCACTGGAAATAACAGGAACAAACTCCACTCTAAGACCATATATACTCTTAGAGTTGTTTGTGTTACTGTTATTTTCGGTGAGACAGAAATGAATAAGACTGTCTCAGAGAGCGGCAACAAATGTGTTACGGTTGCTGTAGGGCAACAAGAAGCTATGTGACAGCCGAACTCTAGCTAACGAAAACTTCAAGTTATATGTAGATAATTTCAAAATAGTGATCATCCTCCATTTTGGTAGTCCTCTTTTCCAATGCTTGTGGTATACTGAAGGTTATGTACGCACTCTTGAGCAATGGAGTTAGAGTTATGATGTGTTATAACATATTGCCCACAAGGAATAGAAAGCGTTGAGCAGTCATCCTGAGCGACAGCCGCTCAGCCACCGTCATAACTCGTTAACATTTGTTCAAGTTGTACCAAGGCACAGACCACTCACTTCATGGCGACCGAGATGGGCTCAACTGGCATGACGCCAACTAATATAGGGGGCCATGAAAACGTCATGTCCGTGTAGTGTTTTGCATACCATTTAATCACAACGAGGAAGCATGTGGTCCTGGATAGATCACAGATCGAGAAGTTATAGCCGACCAAAAGATTTCATACGTTAAGAAAGTAGCTTTCTGTTACCATGCTTGAAGACTCTGCGAACCACTGTGATTTGTATGGCAGAGGATGCTTCCCACGGTAGAAAGAGTCAGAATTTCTTCCCTTTCCATTCGTGTATGTGACTTTTAAAGGGCTTTGTGCGCCTGGTAATTATTAAGTGTATTCGTTAGCCCTAAGAAAGAGATACGTGGGAGGCAGAAATATATTCCTAAATTAAAATGGATCTTGAAGCTTTGGAAATAGACATTCACAGTATAGTTGGTGTCCGTTTTGAAGAGTCTGTCAGCACAAGTTTTTCACCTTGTCCTTGACACCACCAAAATGTTAAAAACAGTTGTTTCCATTCGCGCTGTGCTTCTTGGTATACGCTCAATATTCCCTGGTCATCCAATTTGGTATGTGTCTCACAAATTTGACCATTATGTTAGAACAGGTCGCAAAAGTATTTTGCAAAAATGGCTCTGAGCACTATGGGACTTAACATCTTAGGTCATCAGTCCCCTAGAACTTAGAACTACTTAAACCTAACTAACTTAAGGACATCACACACATCCATGCCCGAGGCAGGATTCGAACCTGCGACCGTAGCAGTCCCGCGGTTCCGGACTGCAGCGCCTAGAACCGCAAGACCACCGCGGCCGGCAATTATTTTGCAACCAATCTCGTTTGAAGACCTTCGTTATTTGCAGTTGATCCTATGTGACCGTTCCAGTTAATATCCGAAAGAATTGGTATTTATGTATGTTTGTATCGTTCGTCGGTGAAATAAGTTGCTCGTCAGATGACCTAATCAATACCATATTAAGATTCCCACTCTATTCAGTATTTCTATATATAAATACAGCTCAAAGATCTGAAATCCTCTATTAAGAATTTTGGTCTCTCTTACTTCCATGTTTTCTATAAAAAATTATGTGTTTTTTGACATAATCCGAGATTCTCATCACCTCACAACGCGATAAGTATTTCCTGTAGTACGTGTTACGCGTCAATCGGTACCTCTGTAGAGAAATCTACTTTATCTGCTAATTTGTGTTCAATCCATTTATCGTTATTAAATTTCTGCGCCCTATCACCCAATCCCTTCTTTAAGTCGGTCAGTGTGATAAATCCATTTTTCTCCGGTGCGATTCGGTACTTCCTCACGAGCTGTACGATCTACGCACCTACTCTTTAGCATTCTTCTGTAGCACCACATTTCAAAAGCGTTATTCTCTTCTTCCCTGAGCTGTCAGTCGTCTAATTACAAATCTGTACCAGCTTGTGCTCAATACCAATAATTTCAGAAAAGACTTAGCAATACTTAAATTTATATCTGATGTTAAAAAGTGTCTCTTTCTCACAAAAATTATTTTCTTGCTATTGCCAGTGTTCATTTTATATCCTCTCTTCTTCGGCCGTCATTATATTGCTGCCCAAATAGCAAACCTTATCTACTACTTTTAGGGTTCCATTTCTTAATCCAGTTCCCTTAGAATCACCTGATTTAATGTGTCTACATTTCACTACATTGTTTCACGTTTGTTGGTGTTCAGCTTATAATTTCTTTTCAAGACTCCACTCTGATCAACTGCTCTTACACCTCCTTCGTCGTCTCTGAAAGTATCTCAAAATTAAAAGCCGTCAGCGAACTTCAGAGAAAACGTTTCTTTTTCTTGAACTGTAATTCCGTTTCTAAATTTCTGCTTGTATTGTCATAGCTTTTTCAGTGCACAGGTTGAATAACATCAGGAATACGCTACAGCCCTCTCTCATTCTCTTATCATTTAATGATTCCCTATCATAGCCTTCGGCTGATATAGCTGCAATACGGTTTCAGTAAAAGTTATGAATAATCTTTCGCATCATGATCTAAGATAAGTCATTGTGGCAGTATTTCCTCACATGTTTTCCAGAACGCACACTGATCATTATCGAGGTTGGATTATAATGATTTCCCATTCTTCTGTAAATAATTCGTACCATTATTTTGCAACTATGATTTATTAAACTGGTGATTCGGTAATATTCTGAAATAGAGGTAATAGTTGATATCGAAAGCAAATTTAAGTATTAGTAACCCTTTTATGAAGCTCCAGCTGATAGGATGCATCCTCTGCCATCAAGGAGTTACGAAACTGGCAATTGAGAGAAGAGTGAGGGTTTGGGGGGGAGGGGGGGGAGAGGAATGTAAAACTGTAGAGGTAAATTTAATACGTGACTACACTTAACAAGTCAGAATAGACTTAGGTTGCGTTTGTAATCTAGAGGTAAAAAGAGTTGCACAGAATAGGCTAGGGTGGAGAGGTGCTTAGATGACATGCGGAGTATACTTGCAAATCTAGGTACTCTACACTCTTTTATCAGCCGAGATATTGAAATAAGTGTGTCTTTTTATGGGAGAATCTACTTTTTGGATGGGATTTGAAAGCCCTTCAAGAGACGAAAAATGCTTTACAACGCTTATTGATGTTCGCTTTGAAATATTTCGCAAAATTGTGTGAGAAAAACGCTAAAATTGTGAGAGGAGACGGCCGGAGTACACTATGTATGGTTTCTTATATCAGAGTCCTCAACCGTTTTAAATTTTTCAGTAAAGCTTAACCGAAAAATGTAAGTCTTAGTAGCGAATGAGACTTTTTACTGCAAATGTCATATCAACATTTTCTGGTTTAAGACCATTCTTACACATTTATACAGTATTAAAAGGTATGTTGTGAATGGAACTCAACAATTTACGAAATTGGTATTTTTTAAATTTCTACCCAGAGCAAACATTAAGGGAAATGCGTTGTTGAAATGGCTCTGAGCACTATGGGTCTTAACATCTGAGGTCATCAGTCCCCTAGAACTTAGAACTACTTAAACCTAACTAACCTAAGGACATAACACACAGCCATGCCCAAGGCAGGATTCGAACCTGCGACCGTAGCAGTCGCGTGGTTCCGGACTAAAGGGCCTAAAACCGCTCGGCCACGGCGGCCGGCGGAATGCGTTGTTATGGATCGCATTGTACTAAAGGATATTTTCAGGTTCTGTACCCTTATTATAAATCAGTACCTATTAAAAAAAGTATGTTGTTAATAACAGTTAAACTTACTTAACGAAATTAGTTTTTTTAGGTCTTTTCGGTGGTGGGCACAAAGTACCCCCTTCCCCCCATTGGTATTAAGCGCTATGGATAATGCGTTGGTATTGCTAGCGTTAAAGGCACTGGCGTGTTTCACACCCATTTAGAACATGTAATTACAACAGACCTGACCACAACTCACTGCAGTCAAGTGTCTGTGCATGAGTTAATGGCTCTGAGCTCTATGTGACTCAACTGCTGAGGTCATTAGTCACCTAGAACTTAGAACTAGTTAAACCTAACTAACCTAAGGACATCACACACATCCATGCCCGAGGCTGGATTCGAACCTGCGACCGTAGCGGTCCCGCGGCTCCAGACTGCAGCGCCAGAACCGCGCGGCCACTTCGGCCGGCCTGCATGAGTTAGTGATTCCTTTAAAAAAGGGGCTGAAGGATGTACAAGAATGAGAGGTTACCACACTGAGTACCTCTTGTACTAGTAACCAACAAATTGTACACATATCAACAATTATTGTTTCCTCACATATGTTTATAGGATTTTCCTTTGCTAGTGTTGACCAGTACCATCTCCTGTAACGTTACACCTTATTTTAAACATTCTGTTTAGTTTATCAGTGATCTGCAAGACAGGGAGTGTGTGAATTTATATTTCTTATGTTAATAACTTGTTTATTACCGAAGTTGCCGATTGTAACACTTCGTTGTAAGCACGTCCCACACGCGATCGTCTCGAAACAAAAATTTACAATCACCAAAATTTTATGCATCGACCGTCTGAAAAAGGCATATATATTACGGGTGCTTGGTGAATTATTAGAAAATTACTGGTTAAAGTACTAGCGAGAAGTACCAGAGTATAGTACTATAATTACATTAACAGGAGTCCCTCAGAACTTCAAACGGTGCAGGAAGAACAAGAAAAGGAGCTATGGAGGAGGGGAGAGTCAACGCATTATCGAGAAATAAATTGGAGTTCGTTCTAGCGCCGAATTGTGATTAATAAACTGCCGACGTAGACACGCAGACCGCAACGTTTGCTATGAAACGTGCACAGCAGCCTGAGGATGATGCCCTACTTACAAGTTGGAGAGCTCTGCGGGGAGCTGACGAGTACTTTCCAGCTACTGATCCACAAAGAAGCTCGATAATATTATCCCAACACTTAAAACATAATTATAACTTTGCTTGTAATCTTGGAAACCCGCTAACGGCTTCCTCGTACAGCGGAAGAATGCGAAGGAACACGGACTTCGCAGTGCCGGTATAGTTAAGGTTTATAATTTCATGTGGATTTTTTGTTCATAACTTCGATTAAATTTTAAAGCATATTCCCGTGGTTTGCTAATAAGACGATAGAAATTCAGGACAAGTAGATCTGGGAAGAGAATCTGAGTCACGTACGTTGAGAAGGGGAGGGGATGGACCGGGGAACACGCGTTTTGAATCGCAAGTCAACAAGCCTATTAGCCGTCGTTTTATATCTGATGCGCCAATGAACCATTAGCAAATGCTTCATCATTTAAGTGACAAAAGCGGCAGTTAAGGGATCGTAGCCGACAACGGGAACATGCACTAATTACTCTCATAGCCGCGGCAGTACCTGTAACCGTATATTTAGAACGAGATTGCTATTTGCATTGAAGCTAACGGAGTTCAGACGAGTCAATTTTACTGAGATGTAATACTGAGCAGAGTCACAGAATTTTAATCACTCTTATTACAGGTGAGGAAACTTGAAAGGCAGCGAATCGTATGCTAACTTTCTTCTCACACAATCACAGAAATAGGGAGGTTCACTTACATAAAGGGCAACTAAAAGCTCTGATGATATATTTGCAGATAAAATTTACAAAAAAATGTTTCAGAGCCTAATATATGTGTAATATTTTTATTTGCATTTTGTATTTACTAGTTTGTGTCTTATATTAAAAGTAGACTTTCTTGAAAGATTAAGATGGCTAATTTTCTTCCAAAAACAAGCAAAACAGTGCTTCAAATTATTATGGTACTTTCACACATTGCCTTTATATATGTAACTTTGCGCATGCGCTTCACGCTTTCCTCGGCATGCACACGTAAAATGCTGTCGTGAACAATGTCACTACATTAGAAATTTAATAATCACTAAAAACCTATGTCATGTATTTTGTAATACCAGAAGCATAACATAAATTTGGGTTTGCTGACGTCTTGGACATGAGCAATGGAAATGTCATCGTCACACTAATCTCTGTTGAAACTGCCTAGACATGAGCACTATCAGTTTTCCAAGTAGAAAAACAGACTCCTTTAGAACACGAGGAAAGAGGCAATGTGTGAAATTGCCCTCAGTCGATCATATCGCACAGAAGCGCCGTCACGAAATTCAACAGGAATCGTCGATGTTCATGTGAAGAATATCAACTCGCATTCCTCGTGGACGAAAGGTATAGCAAACTACTTGCAGATGATCATAACCTCGGAGGAAAAGTTGATTTTTTAAAAGCTCAAAAGTGAAACAATAAACCACAGATTCAAATAGTGCCTATTATGATGGACACTTTTTTACCAACGAAAACTCGTCATCGTTAGCTCTCTTTGTTTTCTGATCATGTATTACTCTCAGTACACACATGAGTAATTCAGTTGGAGATATATGCTGTTCTGGAGATACGGCACCTCTGATGCCACGATGAATACTGTCATGTGATTGAGATGTCATCAGATCGTGTATCGGGTCTTGAAATGACAGCTGAAAGCAGGATGGAGCAGCTGCGCAAAATCAGGACAGTTTTTCGGCAATACATCATGGTTTTATAGTCTACGGTCATCCCATTTACGAGACTGTGCCGGCCTAGGAATTGTAACGTGCCACAGTGCCAAGAGATTACTGCTGCGTCAAGGCCATCGCGGATTTTAACAATGGAACAAACAGGGCATAAGACAGTAAATGATTTGCCATTTCAGTACCGGACAACAGGAATCGGTGAGTCGGCATACCACCAAGCTGGTCAGTGGTGTAATGTGTAGTCACACCTATACCTCTGCTCTCCACACGCCACACGGCAGAATAATTCGTTAGGCCCTCGAACGTACAAATGGACACTTCAAGTATAGAGAAAGGTCATCTGGCCTCATGTACTGATGTCAAATAATTTTAAAAATGACAGTTCCATAGCTTAACAAGAGATCACACTTATGATAAACGGAATATGCAAATAAATGAGTTGGGGTACAGACTGGTATAGACCGGTAGCAGGGTGTTATGTTGAAAACCAAACGAGACGATGCATCCCGCTTGCCAGTAGGGCTCTGTTCATTATAAGTGGTGAAGCCATCCTCGTATGGGTATTGGTTAAATTGGAATAAACTAATTTCGTGATACGTCTATCATCATTTCACTCCAGTGAACTATAAAGAAAATTAGTGTGCCATCATGTGCATCCGTATATTCGGTTACAGCAAGTCACAGACGTTTTCCAATTTCCGCACAAGAGTGCATCACCCTGCCACTCCAGAGTTGCCTCAGAATGGTTTGAGGTGTGCCCCACGGACATGTGGGTACTTTAGATGTTCCCAAGATCATCTGAACTAAAACCTAATGAACAGATTTGGGGTGTCGTCTAGACAGATCTGCACGTTTTGGACGTGGCTGAGACAGATCTCTGTCAGTTGTGGGCGGCGATTGACCTATCTGAGATCTAAACGTCTCCTTAACGATTTCAGTTTCTCGTTGAATCCCTACAATGATGTATCATGGTTGTTATAAGGGCGAAAAATTGTGTTTCAGTCTACTTGGTAGGTGCCTAATTCAGCTGTTAATGAGCCCATAATTTTATTCCAGGGGAGAGTAAAACTTTAATCTAAAAATCAACCAATATTACGAAGCAACACTTATGTCAGTCACAGCACGCTTTTTTTGCAACCCGTATCTGGCGAACTGGGGTCGCAGACAAGTAGTAGATTCTGTTTCCGTAATTTTCCAAAAGGCGTTTAGCTTTGCACAGTAGCGTCGACTCAACAGTGAGACCAGTAAAGTTATACGAACGGCGTAACTTGCTCCTTTACTGACTGACTCAAAACTTCATGACACGTAGACACAGTAAATTATCCTGGTCGCCGAGCACTACTCAAAGTTGGCCTTGGAAATGCCCATAGCCAGAATGAGTCTTCTCATTAAATTGATCTGGTTGTTAGAAACTTTCTTAAGTGCTTTATAAGCAATAATGTTGTGTACATGAAACTATCACTGCTAAGAAGCAAAATTTAGAATGATTTAGACACGTAGTTCTCATTGCTTACTGTGTATAGCATACCTTAAATTTTGATAAGTGGAGAGTAATGTACAGGTTTATAAGAAAAAAGTCAGCACTTGATCTAACCATTACTAATGACTGCTTGTTATAATATCTAAGTATAATGTTAAGAAACAAAAAGAACACGTTTCAGTTGAACACAGGAAAAAAATGGAAAACAACTATATGTTGGGAGAATTCAGGAAAGTACAACGTGTATGCTCGCAAGAGTCTCGTGCAATGTATTCTTGAGTAATATTCCTGTTTTTTTTTATTCTCACAGATAAAACAAATCGAAACAAGTCAGAGTCTTGCTACAAGGAGAGAAATATGATAATAGTTTCATAAATATCTGTTCCATATGTGGAACAAAAGAGTGTTCCGGGTAGGCAGTTAACAGTTCTGCTGGTACGGCATTATACATCATGTCAGAACCATAAATATTGGATTGCAGATGTTATACCGTGATGCAAAGGCTTCCAAGAAGTCATTTCACGCTCTTCCTGTCGGTGAAGCGAATATTGAACGAAATGAACAATAACAATGCAGTAAACTATCCACCTGTACAGTGCCCTGGCTTGTGAAGCGTCGATTCAAATCTAGCTGAAGGTGTTCGAATAAAACCGTCGTATGAATGTGTAATAATCATTGCATATTACTTAATAAAATGAACTTACTCGGTAGGAGTAGTATATTGAATATTTCCCGGTTACTACATTTTAAGAAATGATATCCCGTAAAAAAGTTAATCCATCCTTCATCTCGGATAGTAGAGGGATATAAATACCCGAATTAAATATCTGCTCTGCTCCATGCATTTTTAGTAATATCAGTGAACTTTCAAGCCATCCATACAATGGGTCATACTGGTACATATTTTGATACCCGTGTATGAAGCTTTCTTAAATGCAACGAACTCAAAATTTGTCGGACAATGTGAGTCGAATATATGATAAAAGGTCAATAAACAGAATCTGAAGTTCTCCAAAATCATTGTACAGACGAAACACGACGTAAATCAACAGACAGATAAAACCGTGGAAAGATATCATATTCACACCATCGACAATTTTGGTCTAAGTACATTCATCCAAAAATAGACAGTGCGTTGCTATCTTGATCTCTTCAAAGAGGAAGGAAGAAAGTGTTTGCTTTGACATTCATGGAACTCGAAAGCTGCGAAGTGCGTAAGAGGTAGTGAACTCAAGACTTTCTGTATTACGAATTCGACACGTGCTCTACAATGAGATCATATGTCGATTACCGACCCGAGTGAACGAAGTGTAGCTTTAAGTGGAGTATATACGTACAACCCATTAGTCAGGTGTGTGTCTCAAGAACTCGAAGGAATATGAGGCTGCGGATTTAAAAAAAAATTGAAATTTAGATGATTTTATTAACATGTCGGATGCATGACGATAAGTTACAAACAGAAATGTAACAGTCTGCCTGAATGGCTGGAGCAACAAATTCGGAAGAGAGTGGCACCAAAAAATCCATGCCCCCACTCAACGTAAAGTCATAGTACCGTTGTGAACTTCCGCAAAGAACGTGCTCACGAATAACTCAGGTGGCGTCTGATACGCTAGAATAAAGAATGTACATGAATTTAATTTATAACGGGATAAAAGTGCTGCGGTGGAGCCAGACCCATCACTCACAGCTGAAGTGCCCTTAAGTCGACTAGTTCTCAAAACTCATATTTTACAACATATGTGGTTCATACGCTCAGTAGGTTGCTGTCAGACACATTACGTGACTGCCATACTGAATACCTTCTTCATCGGCTCATCACGACGCGTGGATCCCAGGATATCGCATCAGATATGTAGCTATGATCTTCTCATAATCTGAATACAAGGTCCCACCTATGTAGTACTTAGCAGTGCCTTTACATACAACAAAAAGACTCGCGAACTCTTTCCTGTATCTGCTGCCTTTGGAAGACGACACTCTGCAATGTACGTTCAACTGAGTGCATGTTTGCATTTAATAAAAAAAATCTGCAGCACATCCTTTTGTCAAACTCATAACTTCTCTATAAAAAAATTACATACGTGGTAAGCTTCTCTCTGTCAAACAGTAGAGCAAATGGTTCCGTCTCCTTTCAGTTATACTTCTACAGCACTTTCTTCCCTCCCTCTCTTCTTTACTCGCATTCTATCAAGTTCTTTCTTCCATCCGTCTCCAAGCACTTCTTTCAGGTTCGTTGCTACCAGTAGAATAAATTTAAATATAACTGTTTGTAATCTGTCATTGTTGTCTTACTTTTCAAGATTGAATACCAAATGTGTTTTTGCGTCAGAGTTAGTACTTCACCTCCTCTTTATGTAAGAGTTATTTCTAAACGATAGAGTCAATATTAAATGAATATCATGTGAAGCTTGTAGAACACCTAGTTAGAAGTAAGAGATGCCTCGATTTCACTGATCGTGCCATGGTAGTGAAATACTTGCAGATAAAGAGAAAAATATGCCCGTAACGGGGTCGGCTACTACTTTATTTTTATTATTTCAATGTGCGATACACAAGTAAAGTTTGTACCAATTTTTAATAATGGCAGCGAGACATTTAATATGAATACCATCCAGAAACTGAGAATTCTTCAGCGAGCCTTGTGAATACGCATTAGAGCCGACAAGAAAACAGACAAATCTGTAAAGTAACGGTTTAGAGTAGAGAACATAGTTATGAGCGTAATGAAAATGATATGGACACGTTGTCACATGTACCAAGGTGAATGGATGACAGATTTATCAAAGAAGACACTGGGAAACATCCAGTCGTGACGTGGGTGCAAATACAGGGTGATTCCGTGATGATGTTACAGTCTTTCAGGGATGATGGAGAAGATAAATGTTTCAATTTCAGGTAATGGACGCAGGTCAGGAAGCGAACGAGTCGGAAGGTATTAGAGAAAATCGTTCTGATACATTTCTCAGTGGAATACATGTACCAGTACTGCAGTTGCTGACATCGGAGGGTAGGCAACTTCCAGTGATGGTAGTATGGACGAAAACAAGATAAAAATGACTAGTGAGCATGGGCTCTAAAATTCATACCTTCAGAGATATGAGCACTTGTTCGGCATGTGTTATTTCAC
Organism: Schistocerca piceifrons; assembly: GCF_021461385.2. Lineage (NCBI taxonomy): Eukaryota > Metazoa > Arthropoda > Insecta > Orthoptera > Acrididae > Schistocerca > Schistocerca piceifrons. The sequence continues at coordinate 556,971,196 of NC_060149.1, forward strand.
GGTAGCGGAGATGAAAAAGTGCTCATAGCTCTTAACGTACGCATTTTAGTGCCCATGTTTACTAGGTGTTTATCTTGATTTGGTTCATACTGCCTACCCTACAATCTTAGCAACAAAATCTGAGGCATATAGATAGTAGTGTTTCCCTCGTTCTATTTGCGAGTGGAACAGGAAAGAAAATGGCTGGTAATGGTGCGGGGTAGTTTCCGCCATGCGCTGTGCGATGGGTTGCGGGGTATCAGTGTAGATGCAGAACGTTACCGAAGTATGTATTCCGCTGTCAGAGGTATCGCAACGATTTTCCTTTGTAACTTTCGACTCAATCCTTTCTGGACCAGAATCCGTTGCCTGAAATTGATACATTTACCGTTTTCCAGCATCCCTGAAAGTTTGTATCATCATCATGGAATCACCTTGTAGTTGAATATCGTATTTCATGTAAAAGTCTAAAGGGAGCTTTAATCATGCAGTAGGTGTTAAACGGCTGATAACGTAATTCACAAGGAGAGTTCCCTTTGTCTCTAAAGAGCATTTGTAGAATGAAACTAACCGGTACATCTGTCACTGAATAATTACGTAAACTGCATTTGATCAGCTGATTTATCGAACCCGATAAGGAAGTTCTAGCTCATAATAAATAAAGGAGCGTTACTTACCTGGACATTTATAATGTAGTCTGTCTGATAAAAATACATGTCATAATTTGGTAGCTGTAAAATCGCACTGTTACAAGAAATGTCTTTCGAAGAAATGATCATTTTTTAAGTGAGCGTAGGCTTCCGCGACCGTTGTCACAATATGATGATACGCCACATATTCGCAAAAATTCTATTCAGTCTTGATTTTCACTTCGCTAAAGTTCTTGAAACCAGGAAACAGGAAAAACCAGTGGATTCTCTGAAGTCTATTCTCATTTATCCTTCCGCATTTATCATATAATAATGAGGAACGTGCAAGAAAGGAGAGAGTTGTGCAATTCCGCCAGAGTATTCTGAATAAAGAGCTCTTCTGTAACGCAGAAACTGGATCAGAATTAATAAGCTGATATAGCGCGTCCACTAAATTCTTTTCTAGTTCACTTAGCGCAGCTACGGCCGTTGTTCGTGCGCGGAATGCCCCACAGAAACTGGAAGCCATTTAATACAGGAAAAGTCACCTCCAGCCACGAGCAACAAGAATGTAAGTGTAGGGTTCCCGCTCACTAACAGACTGAAAAAAGGAATAAAACAAAAATCACACATAACGGGCAGCTCTTGTAATTAGATCCACTATGAGGTAGGACCACCCCGCTCTATCATCTTGACCACTCAAACAAAGAGTTAATTAGTTTTATAAAGTTGTTATAAAAAGCTTTCTTCTTTGAAGAGTAAACTAAGAATGCATAAACGAATAAATGAGCTACTTTTTCACTTCTCCGTTAATTGCGAGGTATAATCGTATCTACTAAAGAACGTACGAGAGGGAAACAGAAGCCTTATTTGGCTTCTCGGTGTAAAGTCTGTTTAATAGTATCACTGTACATGCCATCCCTTTACACTCTAAAAAGCTAAAAAGGGCGTTTTAGTACACAGTTTTTGCTCTTAGTTTGCAGTATAGGACGCCGTTTGCATTTACTTACCGTAGCGCACATAGTAAATATTGGATGGATTAATGCTGCTCGATTGACATAAAACAATGTAAGATCAAATCTCTTCTGTGAGTTAGCATACGTTGGTGCATATACAGAATTCGAGCCTTGTTCCCAGGTTTTTTCTATTCCCACATTACAGAACAGTTTAGTAGCATGAGTGTAAGTAAGGCAGAATTTCGAATGCCGTTTTTAAGACAGCTTGTCAGCTACTGAAGGTCATTGAGTCTCCTTCCTAACAGAACTTCCACTGAATGGTCTGGGCAGTAAAGAAATGAGCGGATTATGTATTTGTTCTGACCCGGACGAACATAATGTAATGTCACAACGCACTGAAATTACACAAACTACCAGTCATACATGAGAACTATATTAATTTAAACAGAGTCCAAGGGAAATCGAAAAGAGCCATAAAATAAAACAAATAATGTTAAGGACTTCTGCGAGAGTCACCCATTTCATATGCACACAGAAAATTTAAAAGCACCAAAAGAAGTCCGATGCAAAAGTATAGCACCCTGTCATATCCAAGGAATATATTTCTGATGGAGCCTTACAGCTGGTATCTTGTATTAAAGGTATAAATACACGTTGGTTATGTATTTTAACAAGTGCGATCAAGTTACCCAACAGCCCAGGGGTAGCAGGATACGCAAACTATATAAGACCTAGCATACGCACACATTTATGCACTGTTCTCTCTCCTAATAACAACCTGAAGCGAGGAACATTTTCTTATAAGTACTAATACAAAGTCTATCCATCACTTGTAAAGTAATTCTGTGACACAGCAATATTTTCTTCACATCGCTTTAGCCTTATTACTTGGGAAAATTAAAAAGATGTATGGACTGTTGATATGTGCAGACCGTCACGAAGTTCAGTTTTGGCAAATGAAACAGCAGTCTAAACTTAAGATAAATGCAAAAAGATACCGTGCGTTATTTTTTGAATATTGTGGGGCTCGAAGTATTGTAATCAGATTCCACAAATGTTACCGTTTTTAATGGGTTTAGACCTATCCTCCAATAGGATCGACTGGGGTCAATATGTTTTTCTCTTTTTAGTTTGTATTAATAAATGAGGTGACGTTCCCAAAAACCACTCCAGACTCAAGTCAGCATGTTAGTCGCTGTGGCGTACTGAGGGAAAATTCAAAGCAGACATCGAGACAGCTTAAAAATCTATGATGTAAATAAGCCTCCATTTGGTCATCTAGGGAAGAATCACGTATATAACGGTAGCACACGACTATAATGCTCATGAGTAATACCTCAATACCTCTTCCCCTGTATGATCACATCATTCTGGAAACAGAAGACGCCTTCATCGAACGTTTTCGCCTGCAAGATCTGACACAGAGAGAGAGAGAGAGAGAGAGATGTATTGATAACAGTCTGTTTTGAGAGTTCTTCATGTAAAGCTACACAATATCACTGCAATTACAGAAGGAAGAAATGATAAAATGGCATATATTTTTAGTAAAATTCTCTGTATGTATGCACTATATAGCTAACAGCTCATCGTTTCGGAACAGTGAATCGTTCAGGAGCACTAGCACACACAGATATTTAAGCAGTAGTCTCCCTATAAGTATGAAGTGAAAAGCATTTTTGGAAACATATTAATACAAGCTTTATCCTGTACTTAAAATTTAATTCTGTCTTTTAGCAACATTTCTTCACGACACACCAGCCTTATTACGTGGTTAGATGAAATAAAAAAGAGCGCAGAAGGCCAATCTAAGCAGGTGTCCCCAGTGTTTAATTTTTCACTAATGAAACAATAGTTGGAACTGAAGAAAAATTTGAACGTATACTGAGCATTATTTTTGTGAATATTGTGGTACTTGAGATGTTAGAATCAGATTCATGATCGTTACTACGAATAATAAGTTCTGACTGAGTCTCATGTAATGATATCATACCTTGCAGCAATATTCTACAAGAGAGCTAACCAGTGTAGTGTAGACAATATCTTATGGAAAGCTACTATACAATCGACAGTTAATGACGGGACATAATCTTAATAAAATGGATGTAATATCTGTTTGACGACACAAAACACACGTGGTGCTACCGATATCTAACTTACAGCTTAAAGTGCACTTGCTTAAGGAAACGTAAAAAATACATAGCCAATGTAGCTCAGCCAAACAGTGTAGGATGGGCGTACTGCATTTGTATAAAACTCTGTTTGAGAATCAAATGGCTCTGAGCACTATGTGACTTAACTTCTGAGGTCATCAGTCGCCTAGAACTTAGAACTAATTAAACCTAACAAACCTAAGGACATCACACACATCCATGCCCGAGGCAGGATTCGAACCTGCGACCGTAGCGGTCGCTCGGCTCCAGAATGTAGCGCCTAGAACCGCACGGCCACTCCGGCCGGCTGTTTGAGAATCTAGAAATTAACCAGATATGATAGCAATGAGACTACTTTATTTTATGTAAACCGCTATTTAAGACGCAATGATCTTACTGAGCTACAATGATTGCACATCTTTATAAACTTTTAGAACCTATACTGATAGGATTGAGGAAATAAAACATATTACTATTAGCCTATGGTCCACAGACTATTTTTTGACCACCCCACTCTCGTTTTGCATAAGGAAAAATTACTTCGCCTTGTGGGGTGATATCACTGTATGGGAAACCTTTACGGAGCTTCTGATGTTATCTGTTTTAAACAGTATCAACCCTTTGATTATTATGGCTACTTCAGATTAGTGATGTGGTGGTAATACCTAAAGATGTGAGGCTGTGCTAGAGATCATCGTCAATTAATAAAGTGTAAGTGGTGGGTCATCATATTCACAATCATAAGACAAACCCGATTAATAGCAGGCCTCTCAGGTACAACTGTACACAGTACAAGGTAACTCACGCAAGGTGGAGAAAATGACAAGTTTTGTAATACTTACCAGTGTAACCAATCCTAAGTAATGTAGAATTACTGTATTGTTATCTTGAATATGGTGCACTAAAATAAAGTGGTGTAATTTTTCTTTAAGTAACAACTCTCCAGCTCGTCACTGCTTACTATCATGGTACACTGTAGAATGTAACTGTTGAAGATATTAGGTGGGTTGAAGAAATACGAATTTTATGAAAAGTACACATGACAGTGACAGAAACCAGAAACCTTTTGGTTGCATACAGTGCATGGTCGTGATTCTACCAGCATATCCATCCTGATTCCCTCATCATTTCATCGTAATTATATATGTAGCAGCTTACATAACCTTAAGCCGCAGTTTCAAGTATAGCTGGCGAAGCGATGAGTGGTGGAGGCTCGCCCTGCCACTTTGACACCTAGGCGTTGTGGCTAGGGCTAAGGCGAGCATTGTCAGATGGCGTGCAATCGTAGCGCATATAACAGCGGACGGTAGCATCACGAAAGGAAATGCCTGGTCTTCGCCAGGGCAGGCATGTCGCATGTTGTGTCGTGACCCTAAATGTTTATAACAAAACCGTCAAAACTGTTTACATACAACACTCTAACATTTTCTGCACGTAACATTTGCAATGGTCCTGTGCATGAATCTATGTGTGAAGCTAGAAGGGCACGGGCAATCCATGTAATTTGGACCACATAAAGTTCATCTTTGATAAATCCTGACTGAGTGAACGCTAGCCTAGAAATATATTTTCTTAGGTAATATTCAGTAAGATACATCAGTTCATGTATATAAATTTTATTATACGTTTGTTTACGTGGCCATCCTCCGCAAACCGTCCATACATATTAAATACAGAGAAGTCAACAAGAAAAAAAACAAGCCAAATCAGATGGTTCCTGCGAACACCGATCACAATTCGTTATAACTCCTACTTGACGTTTTTCTTTCTTAGAAAGCACCTTTTCAGGACGTTGCACAACTGTGTGCGAAGTTTTGTCCGTGTTGAATATTCTTGTGGCTATGGTTTATTAATTCAGCAGTTTTCTTGCGACCATCCTTTGCATTTATCACACTGAATCCCGTCCTCCTCAAATGATTCTGCACATGCAACACAGAAAGTCTCATTGCCATCTGAAGGCCCTATAACTTCAGTCGTCGTTTTCGTTCCTGCAAACGGCCGTCGCTTATTTGCGCTTCGTTTAGCGTTCTCTTACAAGGAGTTCTAGTTAGAATTGTTGCAGATGCTGTACCACGCTTAACTATGTTTCGTTCTTGAACGATCTCCACTGGTTGGTGGAAGAGAACTAATTTTGTTTGCTGGCACGTAGTCATAAAATGCATTCGAAGTGTCTGGGGAGTCTTAAGATGTATGCAGTGGATGTGTGGTTGAATGTGGGGGTCTGGACGCTTCATTCTCACCCCTTTGAGGTTTAGGCTGGTTGGTGACAAATGTGGGAACAAAGTCACCTTCAGTAAGAACATGTCTATCAACTGGCCATAATCCACTTCCTCGGAAACCATTGATCGCTGTTTCCATAGTCACTGCCCTAGGGGATGCTACTCTCCCTAAAGGCGCTATGTGCTCTGTTGTCAGTCGTCCCTCAGGATTTTCTGAGCAATTTCTATGGAGCCTAGACTTTGGGTGTGGCTACGGTGTCCATCAAGTATCAACAAAACTTCTGTTTCTGGAGACGACTTGACAGCAGACACAAAGTGCTCCATCTGTCGGCAGAAAGCTTCTGCATTCATCCATCCCATTTCTTGGCAACAAAATATTGCCCCAGCAGGTGCTCCAAATGAAAGAGAATCTTTCATTCTGTTCCTAGGGTAGAAGAATATCGGTGACACGTAGACTCATGACGCTCTAACAGCGCAGACCGTTGTCACATTTTGCCCTTGTTCAAACTTTGTTATAGCTCGTACTTGACGTGTTCCTTTCTTAGGAAGCACCTTTTCAGGACATTTTCAACTGTGTGCGAATTTCGTTAATTCTGGTTGTCGTAAGCTCAGTTTGGCGTTTCGCCTCGTAATGCCGTCATACTATTCCTTACCAGTAGATATTTGGCCCTCGTTGAAGCGTGTGTGGATTTTGTTTGCCTCTGCTGTTAAGGCCAATGCCAAGTCGTCATGCTTCCATTTATTATATTTTCCTCTCACTTTTCTCGCTTCCCTGACGGTCATCTGGAAAACTATCTCTGATGTGTAATTTGGGCCAATGGACCAGATTACACGCTTTACTGTAGTCCGAATTACACGAGAGACAACACGGCGCAAAGAATTTGGAAACAGCGTAGCACCACCACAACATATTTAAAATATAATAGTGAAATTACTTATCTTACAGTTGTATTGAAAATCAGACAAAGTTGTTCCTTGGTTTGAGGTAATAAAGTGGAAAATACGCTACATTATTACTGGTCACGATTTATAAGTATCACGTGGCCACGAGAACACACCACCCCCTCAGTCAGCTCTTTGAAGTCGAGTGACGGCAGATGGCGGTGGCATATGTTTTGCACGGTCGTTCACAGAGGTGTCTGAGACGTGGCGCCATCTGCCGTGCTTGGACCGAATTAAGGAATTGTTCTAATTATACGTTTCTACAAATTATACAGACTTCCCATAATGCTGTCCACTGTGTGCTTAAAATTTGATATTATTATTATTATAGGTTATGCAGTTGTGTTCCCATCGGGACTCAGCTCCAGGGATTGATAAATTGCCGGTGTGCCCAGATACAGTTGGGGAGGGTGTTTAGGCTGCTGCAGCCACAGCGATGACGCCCGTATCACGACGAATAGAGCGATGAGGTGCGTGCCTAATGCGGATTGGTGAGACGTGGTCTACAGAAGAGTGTTGAAGAACAGGTGCGAAGATCGAATAACTGGAAAGGAGTTACTAAATCGAATAAGGAAATACTAAATTTATGCCACAACATGACTAAAAAAAAGAGAGATCAGTTGATAATACACATCCTGAGATATGAAGGAAATTGTGCATTTGTTAATGGATGTTAATGTAAGGGGTATAAACTGTAAAGGGACACCAATAATTTATTGCAGTAAGCAGGTTGAAATAGATCTAGGCTCCAATAGTTATGCAGAGATGGAGAGGCTTACACGGAATACAAGATCGTGGAGATTTGCATCGAACCATCGTCGGACTGCAGACCGCAGCAAGAATAATATAATCAAATTACAAGGGATTTCTTGATGATTTGAGGTTAGGAGCCCTCAGGGTCTTGGTCATCAGCGTCCTGACGAAAAGTTAGCATGTCAGTCTCATGAGTGGGAACGAAGGCTGTCCCCCATATGCGGAGCAGTTTATAATGCATTAAAGTCTGCCTTCCTTCCCCACCAGTTTAGGAATGGGACCTGTCAGTTCACAAAATTTCACCACTCTTATAACACTGAAATCATTATCGGTGTGGATGGTGGGCAGATCTCCATCGAAACTGAGGACTGCCCTACTATCAGCATATAGGACACACGTTGCCAAAAGAACTCAAAGTGGCACACCACAGACCTCACAGGGTGGTGGATCCTCCCGCTGGATGAGGAAGCCCTGTGTTAAAGGGCTATGTCCGATGCACAGCCAGGTAAGCAGAACCTCCTTCCAGCGATGAGGCTGACATGAAGTCCTCTGTGATCGATTTGAGCCACTGCAGTTTGTTTTCTGTCACCTGCAACCATTCAGCCTCCCACTGACGCGAGATGCGTCATTCACGAAATGAGATGATGGCGTGAAACAGGCTGGGACACTGACGGACAGCACCATCCCGACATGCTTCCTTGGCTGCTTTGTCAGCCATGCCATTTTCCTTGCTCCCAATGTGGCCAGATACCCAGCGGCAGATCCCCTTCCTTGCCACTGCGTTGGAGCCGCCGGCAGGAGTCATGGATGAGCTGAATCATCTCATCTACTGGATACATTCGGTGGAGCGCGTGTAGTGTAAAGAAGCGAGTCGGAACAGACACGAAACCTTGTACCGTGATGTCCGCGAATCGTCTAGATTGCCATCATAATGCCCTATAACTCCGCATCATAATTTGTAAATTGTTCTGAAGGAGCACTTTGAAAACTCTATCAAGGAAAACAGCGGAACAGCCGAGGACATTCACTTGCTGGGATCCATCTGTATAAACAGCGATAAAACTGTGGTACGTACTTAAAATGGAAGAAAACAAAGTTGCAAAAACGTAATCTGGAGTACAATTTACTTGTACTGTGTCAAGCTTAAAAACACTTCGGGCCTCTGAAGACACCTAGGCGACAACGTGTTCCATCTCTGGCTTTGTATTTCGAGGTCTGATAGATCCAGATCCTTGAGACAGATAGTAGCATGTATCCAGAATGGTTGGCCACTTGGACCGCATTTCTGAACAGCCGTTCAAAGTTGGGTTGAACCACAGCACTCAGTGCCTATGACTGAGGTGACGCTGAGATTTACAGTGCCTGTCGAGCCAAACGGATACGTCGCCTGATCCATAGTGGTGGTTCATCAGCCTCTGCACACAAACTCTGAACTGGGCTGGCCCAAAAGGGTCCAGTCGATACCTGAATGCCCTCATGGTGGACAGCGTTTAACATCTTCGGGTAAGAAAAGCGGGCTGATCCATAGACCACGCTGCCATAATCTAAACGTGATCGAACAGATGCTCTATAAAACTGCAGAAGTTGCGATCTGTCAGTTCTCCAAATTTTTCTGCTAAGGCATCTCAAAATATTCAATGACGGGAAGCCCGTTGTTCGTAGGTTTTTCAGGTGTGCGAGCCAAGTTAATTTCGAGTCAAATAATAAACCCAAAAAGCGTACAGTTTCCTGGAAACGTAAAATACGGTCCCCCATTGCGAGCACTGGTTGGTTCAACGGGCACGATTAAAATTGACACATGTAGCCTACTCTGGTCAGAGGACCAAGAATCAGTGGTCTTGGCCCAGGTTTCTAGCCTCCTAATGGCCAGCTGTAGCTGCCTCGTCGTCATTGTAAGATCAGAGGAAGAGTAGAAGATTGCGAAGTCATCCATAAAAAGAAGCATTTGATAGAGCTCATGACTGCGGAGGAAATACCATTGATAGCAATGGCAAACAACGTGGCACTGGGTACACTGCCTTGGGCGACACCATTTTCTTGAACATAGCAGTTAAAGCATCGCCAACGCGATATCAAAAATGCCAGTCCTTGAGGAAGGATTAGATAACAAGTGACAGAAGTCCATGTTATCCCCATTCATGAAGTACCTCCAAGTAGTGTCGTATGCGTTTTCGAGGTCAAAAAACACACAAGCCAAATGGTTTCGGCGTAAGAAGGACCCCTGTATCGCCTACTCCAGTAGAATTAAGTTGTCAACGAAGGAACGGTAGCACATGAAACCGCACTGGGAGCGGCTCAGGTGACTTCGGGATTCGAGCAGCCTGACGAGGCGGCTGTTGACCATGCGTTCAAGAGTCTTACGCATACAACTGGTTAAGCACTACACTCATTTAACTGTTAGGGGCGCTACGGTCCTTGACTGGTTTCTACAATGAAGTTAATATAGATTTCTTCCAAGTCGTCAGGTACTGTCAATCAAACCAGATCTGACTGAAGCAAGAGAGGAGCTGTCCTTTCTCTTCAGGGCATAGGTGACGAAACATAATGAATCTCGTCCAGTCCTGGATCAGTTTCCTTGGCCGTGGACTCAGCCTATTCCAGTTCCCACATTAAGAATAGAAGGTTGTAGATTTCCTCACTATGCGAGAAGAAATAGAGCTTCCTCATCACTGCACTGCTAAGGAACACATGAGATGCAGGAGCTTGTATGGATGACGCTGTGAATGTAAAAAAGTGTTCAGCTAAAATCTGAGCCATGTCTTAAGGCGCGTCTATCAACACCGCATTTCTTGATAGTGCTGTAAGGGGACGTGTACTGTTCTGCCTGAAATCCGCCTTATTGATTCCCAAACTTGCGCATTACAAGTGGACCGATTAATGGAAGTCGTGAATCCCTTCCAGAAATTCCTCTCCGTTCTTTTATCACTCGCATCGTATGTGCTGTCGCAGATAATAAGGCACGAATGTTTCCTGTATTTGGATGATATTTGAAGTTCCACAGAGCTGTTCGTCTGTCTCTGATTGCCAAGTGAGAGTCGTCATTCCATCAAGGTACAGGCCGTCGTCTCAGGTGGTTACTAGACTGGGCATGAAGAACACTGCAACGGCCTGTTGATCTCACAAGTAATATGGGCCACCGTCTCATGTGCACAATCTTTTTGTTCAAAAATAGCCTGTCGACTGTACTGCAACCCATTTGCCCTCTGAATCATACATCTGTCTGGTCTCCTGTCGACCACCGTCCAAGTCGGCAGACGGATCCACACTGTGAATAGAACGTAAATCTCTAGCCTCTACGCACTGTACTGAGCCTGCAATAGCTGGGGAGAAAAAAAAAGTCAATGACTGAAAAAGGCTTAGTAGCCGTGGAAAAATGTGTCATCTACCTCACCTGAGTTCATGCGACCTCTGGAGAAAGTGGCACCCGAGCCACACAGCACAGTGTGTGGACTCAAGTCCGCCACAAGAGGAATGGGCGCGGGAGTGCCCAGAAGCGTCCTCAGTGCGTCTGCATCCAAAGCATCATGAAGTGGAAGATATGATGGACATATTGTGATGTTAAAATGTGCTAGAAATTTCATGGCAGCTGCTTGTAGGGCCGTAGTAAGAGGGACAGGAGAGGAGTGGTATCTGTCATCAATGAAAACAGCCCTCCACCTTTAGCCTTGACCAGTGAAATCGTCCAGGGGTGGTAACCTCAAAATGCAGATGTGTCGTTGACGTTAACAGAGATTTCTTTAGGGCTGGTTCCATTCTGATTATATAACGACGGAACATAAGTAAGCAATCTGCAGCGCATGCGAACAACAGCTGAGCTACAGAAATAAAGAGTGCAGTGGTAAGCCAAAACCTTATGACCACAGCCCAACGCGACGTTGAATACCGCCAGGTGGGGTTGCGGGCTCGTGACCGCTAACAAGAGTATATAACAGGAGACACGGACGGGGATTCACCCTAGCGAAGATACGTGTTGCAAATGGGGAAATCCACTGAGATAAGAGAATTTGACAAAGAAAAGATTGTTATTGCCGAGGGCCTGTAAACGAGTATCTCGAAAGCGGCGAAGCTGGTCAAATATTCACGTGCTACTGTCGTGAGCATATACTGAAAGAGGTAAGACAGTGAAACTATCATTAGGCTCTAAATAGTTGGACGTCCACGTCTCCTCACGGAACGTAGGGTTCAGAGGCTTGTCTGCTTTGTAAAGTAGGATAGACGGTGATCTGTTGCATCTCCGCCGAAAGAGCACAATGCCGGTGTACGCACAAGCGTTTCGGAGCACACCGTTCATCGTACATTGTTGAACATGGAACTCCGCAGCAGACCATCCGTACGTGTTCATATATGAACCCATAGTCAGTTAAGATTGCAGTGGGCATGGGGCCATCGGGATTCCAAGAGTCTGCTATTCGGGTGGACTACATATTTGCTACATAAGTTGATGGTCCTCTCCACTAACGCCTTCATCGAGGTGAACGGCGTCTCGAAACGTGCAGCGCGCCACGGCCGCAGGCAAACTGAAGAAGAATTATGCTATGGGAGACATTCTGCTGCGCTTGCATGCGGCCTTTGGTAGTAATCGAAGACACGCTGACAGCTGCTAACAATCTGAACCCCATCACGCTAGATATATTCCCCGACGGCGATGTTATCTTTCAGCAGTATAATTGTCCGTGTCTCGAAGCCAGAACCATGCTACAGTGGTTTGAGGAGCATTATAGTGAACTCACGTTGTTGTCTCGGTGACTAAATTCCCGTAATGTAAATCCCATGGAACCCATTGTGGTCGCTATCGGGCTCCATCACCGCTTACGCAGATGAGCGGCCCGTTATTTACGCGAATTGAATGACCTATGCGTAGATGCCACATGCCTCCACAAACCTACCAACAAACTGTCGAATCTTTGACATGCAGAATCAGTGATGTATTTAGTTCCACAGACGGACAAACAAGGTATTAAGCTGGTGGTCATAACATTTTGGCTCATCAGTGTACACTTATCTTTTCGAGTTCATCAACTCGTCAGCCCTTGACCGCTCGCGTGGCTAATGCCATTATTTGTCCCCGGCAAAGATATTTCAGATGAGCAATGCAGTGTAGCATCGTATTTTTGTTGTTGTGGATGATGGAACGAGAGGGTGCTAGTACGTGGTCTACCTCTCTCGCTTATCAACGGGAGATGCCCAGCTCGAAGTCCCTATGTGATGTACGGTTGTAAAAAATGTCACATGCTCTCAGTCAATGAATCGACAGGTTTTGAATGCAATCTGTGTCTTTAGAGTAAAGTCTAGTGATCATGAATTGAGCCCTATCAACTCTCTTCCCCTTACAGTCAGTACATTAGCAGTGAGAATTGCTTCCGCCGTCAGCATTCGAATTGGCTAGCTCTAAAACAAGTGCCACTCCTACAAGCGCGAATTAGCATCATGATTTGTGGTGGTGGGTAATGATTTTTATCGTGCAAGAACAGATTAACTGGAAAAACATTATAGTACTACTTTATTTCCATTTTACCTTAGAAAAGTGGAAAGTCAAGTACTCAACAGAACCAATAGTCTCAAAACCCATTCACGGTCGTCCTAAGTACTCACTCATTTTACTAACACCGTCTAATAACTACTTTTGCTACTATGACTGCGATTTTCTTTTGTCCAGGAGAGGCTTTGCACGAAATCACGATGCACTTATATTGAATATGTTTTCCATTCTTCCTAAATCATGACTTGTAATTTTTGCCATGTTTTTAGATCAACTAATATATAACACGTCTAATTCATCAGTCCACTACAAAGACGCTCAGTGGATTTGAGATTCTCTCTTTAGTAGCAGACTCCTGAAGTTTGTCAATCAGACTTTCTTAGAGCCATATAAACTTGGGCAAACAATCGTTGTAACGTCGCTGAAAGAACGTCCACTTCAAAAATTTTCAAACAGCTTTGGAAATGTAATACTATCGAAAACATATCCATAAAACCTGTACTTAGAAGTAGGCTGCCCAAACTATGGGTCCTATTCTGAACCAGCGCAAGAACAACAAATCACGCATGCCTAATTAACTGTCATGGCAACAGTCTCAGTTAAATTTCGTTCATCAGGAATCCGCCATGTCAACATTATCAAGCATGACTATAAGGCGTTTCACGTATCAGTCCGAGAGTTCACATACATTACTGACCGAAGTTGCAGTGTCGTTTAGAAACTAAACTCCCATTTGGGAGGACCGTTGTTGAAATCCCTATTTGGCGACTCAGATTTTGGATTTTCTTAAATCACTTAAGGTATGAACCGGCCGTGGTGGCCGGGCGGTTGTAGGCGCTTCAGTCTGGAACCGCGCGACCGCTACGGTCGCAGGTTCGAATCCTGCCTCGGGCATGGATGTGTGTGATGTCCTTAGGTTAGTTAGGTTTAAGTGGTTCTAGTTCTAGGGGACTCACTTCATCGCTATCTCGGAGACGCTGTGTCTCATCGGTCGTGCGCCAACTATAACACCACATTCAAACTCACGTAAATCTTCATGACCTGCAGCAGTAATCGATATGACAACTGCACCAGAATCTTGTTTTATATATGCGTGCCGACCGCAGTTCCGTGCTCTACCTGTTTACATATCTTTGAATTTGAATACGCATGTCTATACCAGTTTCTTTGGCGTTTCATTGTAGGTAGGCTCTCTATGAAATTTGATAACAGACCACCAGTCAGTCTGGAGGGTAATGACAGGAGTCGTTGGGTAACGAAAAGTGGTCTGTGGACAATCAGAACGGAGTGGAAAGGAAAGACGTCAACCTCCGCTGAAAGCCGGCAACACGGGAGCATCTGTCCGTCGACGGCCGCTCCAGCCGTGCCTCGCAACCCCACGTGACTCTCTTCCAATGCTCTCTACCGGTCGCACAGACTTGGGCGGGAAACTATTTCACTGGAAAAAACAACGTGACGACTGCACCTAACACATAGACTACATCTGTTGGTACAAGAGTGCTATGAGTGAAAATTTTAACTAGAAGAAATGTAAAACGACCATACAAAAAATCCTATTACCCCTAGATTGTCGGCGGACTGGACACTGGAAATAAAACAGCGATTCATGAATTCTTCTAGAAAATACTTCAGCATGATATACTTAATGAAATTACGATATTCGGATATTCGTGCTATTGACCTCTACTGAAAAGGACAGAAAAATGCGAAAAGTAAGCAGTAGGCCTATTTCTGCAGCAACAGAACGTCCTGGGTCGCTCTGACTGCTACAGCCTTACAGAAGCGATGCTCAGGCCCTGCGCGAGTACCTGTTGTTCTTTGCGTTTTACTGTCCCTGTCACTATATATTGATAAAACAAGTATCATACTAGACTAATTTCGGACCACTCTATTCAATCGTTGCGTAAAAGCGGGCTTTAAAAATAATTCTGTTTGTAACGGGAAACAGACGCTTTCCGTCGGCACTGGGCGTCGCATGAAAGATGTGATGAGCAGTATTTGTTTGGACTGACTTCAGCTAACCATTGCTGATGACTCTTAGACAGGACACACAGTATACAGGGTATTTGAAAGTCGATGCGACGTACGCCCAGGCCTGATTGATCACATCACGGGGAACGGCTTTTGTTAGAGACAAAACATTTGCTGACGTTTTACGGTGACGACGGGCGTCATTTTTTCCTTCTTTTGAATTCACTGGTCGTGGGATGACAAGATTTTACCGAACTAGCAGGGTCTACGAACCAGATGTGCTACATCAGCATACTAACAATCCCAGAAAATTCATAGTGAGATTTTAAGCAATAAAACCATAGAAACGAGTGTCTGTAAGCAGAGCAAGATATTTAAGAAGCTCAGCCCACAGACCTTCACGATGAGCAGATGGCTGGCTTTCAGGTAAGATACATTGTATACGAGCAGTCCAGGGTATGTATGTCCTGACATGTCTCAGGACCACAACCAGTTATTATAGACATGAAATGTATTCGCAGTCCCGAATACAAACAACCAACAGCTGTATAGGAGAATGACGACAGTGGAAATTTGTGCCGGACCGGGAATCGGAACTGTACTTCCCACTCTATGAGAGCGGTCGCCTTAAACGCTTTGGTTATCCGTGCACAACGCACCGCCAGACCCAAGCTTCCGTATGTTTTCGTTTCTGTGTCACAACCCGTACTCGTACACACATTACGTAATTCGCATACGGGGGAGGACATTTCAATTGAAAGTCGCTGTCTGGTATCGGTGGATAAATCCGATATTGTATGCATGCGTGTACGAAGGAGTGCTGCATCGTTCTTCTTAACAACACAGGCACTGCAATGTGGTACTTATTACAGATGCCTAACGTAGTCGGGAAGCGTCAGTGAACGTTTTGTCTGGAACAAGAGTTGTTCCGCATTAATTGATTCATCACCCCTAAAGGTTTGTCACAATGACTTTGAAACACCCTGTTTACAGGGTGCCCTCCTAAGAGGGGTAATAAATCACGTCAAACAAATGAATTCTGTCACAGACAATACCAAGTGTGTATTCGGGGTGTCCCAGTAGGAATGTTTAGTATTCAGGGATATGACAGGAATGATCATTAAAGCTAAACAGCCTAGTAAACATGAATGAAACAAATCTCTTCTACTCGAAGCTCTTGGCTTTCCATATTCTCTGAGGTGGTAATATGGAGCAAACCAAGGAAAATATGACCATTAAACATGGGCTCTAAAGTGCATCCCTTAACAGATAACGAGCAATTGTTCATCGTCGCTACCATGAAACACACCTCTTCCACGGAACAAGTGGCCTATGTTTAGTAGGCTTTTTTGTTTTCAAGAATCATTCGTGTCATATCCTAGAGTACTGACCATGCCTTCTGGGACACCCTATGTATGTAGGATGTTTCAAAGTCTTTGCAACAAATATCAAAGGGTGGTCTATCACATCATGGGGAACAACTTCTTTTTGAAGCAAAATGTACGCTGACACTTCCCCCTTACACTAGGCATTGTTTAAGTCTGGTTATGCAACTGAGAGGTGGCAAAGCACAGGCACATCGCGGCGTTTGTACGCAGTGAGTGTTGCCTAACATCCAATTACCTGCTCAACGTCAAAGGCGGCAGGTCGAACAAAACTGAAGTTCCTGATTCGCTTCTGAAGTACTTTTCTTCGGTTAGAGACACTTGTTCTTACGGTTTTCTTGTTGAAAATAACTATCAATTTCCTGGCGGAGATAGGATGCTGCATATCTGGTTAAGACTGTGGTGTCGTTGCAATCGATACCACCGGAAGCGGCGCCCGGCGATAGCTGGTCTCATATAGCGAGAACACCGCGGACGTCTTTAGTGCTCGCGTAAGACAAGACTAAGTGACCGCCGATTCTGGCCTCCACCGGCTGCCAACGTGAGAGACTTCCGCGAAATGAGCAAAATACAGCCCTGCGGCAGGTAAGGTTGAGTTCAGCTGGTCGTGGGCTGGAGCAGACGACTTCTCGTCTGGCTTTGCAGACTGTGCGTTTTGTGTTGATGTATTTTTCTGTGAACCATGGACTCTAACTTGAACTTTACTTCAGGACTGACTCACGTTAAGATACATTCACCGACTATTGGTATGAATTCATTATTTTTCTCTGTTCAGATCTCTGACTGCGACAGTTCACTGCTCCACTTCTCCTAGCCACCTGTCTTGCCGTCTATGCAGAAACTTCAACGTCACGATTTAAAAGGTAAGTAATTTGCTCTATTAACACTACCGATTGCAACTATAATTTGACCACAGTTTTAGCGAACACATTCTTACGAATTAAAATTTTTTACCTGATGATGTGGCTTCTAGGCTACGAAACCGGTTGTTAAATAAATTATTTACAAGAGCAGCCACACGGTTGCTATTCAAGATGTCTTCCTATGTTGGTATCTCACGGCGGGACACCACAGGGAGAATCTGTTAGTTCGGTGAAATCTAGTAGTATCGCGGCTGGTGACTACCAAAGGACGCCTAACGGTCGCTGGGAAGAATCAGTGAAATTCTTGTCTCTAACAAGAGCTGTTCCCCATGACGCGATCTGCCAAACTAAGACGTTTATCGCAATGACTCTGAATCACCTAAAACTTGTAATGTACATATTGCGGAAATGGAAAGTGTTATTTTGTGGTAAGTTCCTATGGGACCAAACTGCTGAGGTCATCGGTCCCTAGGCTTACATACTACTTAAGCTAACTTAAATTGACTTACACTAAGGACAATACACACACCCATGCTCGAGGGAGGACTCGAGCCTCCGACGGGGGAAGCCGCGCAAACCGTGGCAAGGTGCCATGGATCACGCGGCTACCAAGCGCGGCGAAAGTGCTATTCAAAAATGTTCAAATGTGTGTGAAATCTTATGGGACTTAACTGCTAAGGTCATCAGTCCCTAAGCTTACACACTAATTATCCTATGGACAAATACACACACACTCATGCCCGAGGGAGGACTCGAACCTCCGCCGGGACCAGCCGCACAATCCTTGACTGCAGCCCCTCAGACCGCTCGGCTAACCCCGCGCAGCAAAGTGCTATTGACGCGCCGTTTTCACAGAATGGATTATTAGTCAGGAGCTCATTTTTTTAGCCAGTCAACAGATCGTAGTAATGCTTAGAACGTGTATTTTTATGCAAACATACACTTTTTTTTTAATGGAACAGTGTCTATTGGCATTAACAAACAACAACAAACAAAAGAGGCGTAAACTAGAATGCAAGTACTGTTTGTTGTTGTATGTACTGCGAATCGTTTACGAGATATCGTATTCTGGAAGGCTCCCACTCCGACACTTGCTTGTGCAATTCAACTTTCGTAGTTGCTAAGTACGACAATGTTATATTTGCTTACAGAGTGCTTGTGTGTTCCTTGAGTGCATTGCTACTTGCTACTCAGTTGGTGTGTGACATCCGAAGCAATAGGTCGTGAGTGGACGATGGGCCTTACCAATGCAGAAAACCCCACAGGCTCATGGTGTATAGAGAGTGTAGGAAGAATGCAGTTCATTCTTGTACGATGTATGCAGCAAGATATCCCGTAGAAGTCAACCATCTCGGCAATTATTTATCAACCTCTTCAACTACTGTCGTGTAAGCGGTAGTGTAACTACTGGATAACGTAACGTAAGGAAACAAATGACGAAGGCAGAGGGTGAAATTAATGTTCTTGCTGCTGTTGCAGTTGATTCGCACCTTATTTCCCTCGCAGTCGCTTGAGAAAGTGGCATGTGTCAGGCAACTGACCTACGCATACTGCATCGACATAGGTTTCTCGCCGGCCGGGGTGGCCGAGCGGTTCTAGGCGCTACAATCTGGAACCGCGCGACCGCTACGGTCGCAGGTTCGAATCCTGCCTCGGGCATGGATGTGTGTGATGTCCTTAGGTTAGTTAGGTTTAAGTAGTTCTAAGTTCTAGGGGACTGATGACCTCATATGTTAAGTCTTATAGTGCTCAGAACCATTTGACCATAGGTTCCTCACTATTACATCGCTCTCAAACAAGAGCTGCATGGAAACGATTATGAGAATTGCCTTAACTTCCGTACAGGCGCATTAAGACCGGATAACCCTGATGTCTCACGTGTCTCGTTAGGTGATGAAGCCACATTTAGCAGTCATGGTCAGGTAACCCGAAACATGCATCGTCCGAACGACAGTGACCATAGGGTGTAAACGTGTGCCGTGTGATAGTGAACCCTCAGCTCATAGGCCTGTTTTTCATAGGCGGAACACTGAACGCGCATATGTATCGCAGCCTCCTAACAGACCATCTTCCACAGATGCTAGAACACGTTCCTCTGCAGACTAGGACAAATCTGAGTTACCAACATGATGGCTACAGCACATAGTGCACGAAGTACTACAACATGTCTTCACGAATTGTTTCCTAAACGTTGGATTGGACACAGAGGATCTGTACCTTGGCCGTCACGTTCCCAGGAATTGACGCCTGTAGATTTTTTTCTGCGGGAAAAGCTGAAATACATTGTGCACAAGGACATACCAGCTACAAGTGCAACAACGTATTACTACAGCCTATTCGGATATCTCTGCTGAAATGCTGTCACGTGTGCGGCCGTAGTTCCATACCAGAGAGGAAGCCTTTATTGCCACTGTCGGTGGTGGATTTGAACATAACTTTCGAGGGTCAGTTGTCTTGTTATTGGTCAGAATCCACATAAACTGTGAATGGACCTTCTTGTTCTTTAGTGTGCGCTATCAGGGTTGTCGGTGTAGGAACTTTTCAAAACACAATACCTGGTAAACGGCTCGCACTAGAATCCTGCAACAAATATCACTGACATTCTAATTTACCGTACTTTAAGTTTGTAAATATCAATAGGAATTGTTCCATTTAAAAATTCGTATGATTGCGGAAAAAGTAATTTCTGAGTATTATTACAATCTGTTGATTGGCTAACAACACGAGCTTCTGACTACCAATCCATTCAGTGAAAACCACACATCAGTAGCATTTTCCATTTCTGAAATATGTGCGGTGCAAGTTTCAGTTGATTCACTCTGAGTACAAATGTTGTACTCGCACTATTAAAATGCGCAGGAAAGCTTTAAAATAATCTTTTAAGTAGTCTAAGTTTCAGAACCCCCCTCTCCCCTTAACATCCCACGGATGGTCGCAGTACCGGAACCTGTTTCCCTACGAATTCAAAAATGGTTCAAATGGCTCTGAGCACTATGGGACTTAACATCTACGCTCATTAGTCCCCTAGAACTTAGAACTACTTAAACCTAACTAACTTAAGGACATCACACAACGCCCAGTCATCACGAGGCAGAGAAGATCACTGACCCCGCCGGGAATCGAACCCGGAAACCCGGGCGCGGGAAGCGAGAACGCTACCGCACGTCCACGAGCTGCGGACTCTCTACGAATTCAACATTATATGTGGGATGTTATATGCACATATACAGAAGGCGGCAGTATCGCGTGCACAAGGTATAAAATGGAAATCCACTGGCAGAGCTGTCATTTGTACTCGTGTGAAAGGGTTTCACTTGATTATGGTGATGGGAATTAACAGGTCTTGAATGCAGAATGGTAGTTGGAGCTGGACGCATGGGACATTGTCTTTCGGAAATCGTTAGGCAATTCAGTATTCCGAGATCCAAAGTAAGAGAGTGGTGACGATACCGAATCTGAGGCATTACCTCCTACCACGGACAACGCAGGGGACGACATCCTTCAGTTAACGAGCTCGAGCAGCAGCGTTTGCGCAGAGTTTTCAGCGCTAACAGTTAAGCTAGACACGCTACACAGAGTGAAATTGCCTCAGAAATCAATGTCGGTCGTACTACGAACGTATCTGCTAGGAGAGTGTGGCGAAATATGGCGTTTATGGGCTATGACACCACACGAGTGTCTTTGCGAACAGAACGGAATCGCCTGCAGCACCTCTCCTGGTTTCGTGGCTATGTCGGTTGGACCCTAGATAGCTGTAAAAACGTGGCCTGTTCACATAAGTCCCGATATCAGTTGGCAAAAGCTGATGGTATGGTCCGGGTGTGGCGCAGACCCCACAAAGCCATGGGCAAAGTTGTCAACAAGGCGCTGCGCAATCTGGTACTATCTCCATAGTGGTCCTTCTAGTCCAACTGAACCGATCATTGGCTGTAAACTGTCATGTTCGGCTACTTGGAGACCATTTGCAGCCATTCATGGACTTCATGTTCCCGAACAAAGTTGTAATGTCGCCGAGTCACACTTGTTCGCGATTTGTTTCAAGAGCATTCTATTCGAGCTAATGAGATGGCTAGAAAGATCGTGCGACGTGAGACCCATCGAACATTTGTGGGACATAATCGAGAGATCAGTTGTGCACAAGATATTACAGATGCAACACTTTGGCAATTATGGACGGCTATAGAGACAGCATAGCTCGATATGTGTATGCATATGGCATATTTTGACTGGCACTCCACTTTCGAGGATTTCGGCCAACTGGCGAAAGTCTTTATTTGACGCCATTCCGGCGGCTTGCGTTTCGATGGTTATGACACATCATCTAATCTACGGCCCGGCCAGGAACCGAACTCGGACCCCTCGCATGGAATTCAACCACGCTGACCACGTAGCTACTGAGGCGGATATTGTTTCACTTCTCTGATTCTGCAACTAGAGCTTCGTTCATTGTATCCATTATCTTCAACGACGCGACGATGTCGTTCTATGAGCGAAGGAGAGCAACTAGCAACTTCTCAAATAAAAGCACAATATTTATGATGTCTCCAATCATTGAATGTCCCTACGCAAACGACGAGTTTGTCTCACTATTATTGATCGTGATTTTATTGTGAGACACATTATAGCCGCTACTGTAAGGGTAAAAATTGAACGGTTTAAAGCAAAGAGTGTTATAGATGGATACGAGACATTCCGAAGGATAATACTGATGCCAACATACAACCGCAGCACAAATGTGCTGTCTCAGAAAATTCAGCCGGATTTCTCTCCACGTCATATTTATGTGTGCAGTTCGTGTCCTCTCTTTTTATAAATATAAGGAGCGATTAAAAAGTTGCCTTTTGAGGGATTTTCTGGAGCGTATATGCAACTAAAGCGACTCCGATGCGGGAGTATAAGAACAGACATGTAGGAAAGGGGTTATTGTGGCATTCGTGTCTTTCCGACATATGTGCTGTACATGCGACAGTGTGAGCTATGGAGACGTCATTACCAAATGCATCGAGACAGGATGCCGAAGGACCAACACAAGCAGACATCCAGAGGAGAATGAAGAACGTGTATGTGGCAGCGTGTCTGTCTAACGCCACAGTTGTTGAACGGTGCGCCAAGGGGCGCTGCTGCTTCGTGCTGCTCGTCCCCATACCACAAATGTCGTAACGTTGCAATAACGCCAACTCAAGTGGGAGACACTAGAGCACGAGTCCTATAGGCCTGATCTTTCCCAATGCGTTTACCGCGCCATCGCCCACTTAAAAATGGCCTTGAAGACTCGAAGAATCCTGTCGGACGAGGGTGTGGTGCAGGCAATCATGGACATGTTGATGCAGCAGGACATGGTGTTTTACAAAACATGGTGTTTTACAAACCTAGCGCTTCAGTGGGGCGATTGTCTCGGTGCCCACGGCGAATGTGCCTGCTTGCCGATTCTGGATTACACGGCCTTCGAACGGACACATTTTTGCGCCACTTCTAATTCTGAACAGACCTATTAACGTTAGTCTCTAGAAATTTCGTCTATGCCTTTCAAGATAATTTAGAACGTATCTAGTTAATGAAACGTAAAAGTTTCCTGTTACTTTGAAAGGTTCAAATGGGTCTGAGCACTATGGGACTTAACATCTGTGGTCATCAGTCCCCTAGAACTTAGAACTACTTAAGCCTAACTAACCTAAGGACATCACACACATCCATGCCCGAGGCAGGATTCGAACCTGCGACCGTAGCAGTCACACGGTTCCGGACTGAGCGCCTACAACCGCTCGGCCACCGCGGCCGGCTACTTTGAAAGGAACAAGTCATCACAAAGTTAGAGGTACTTATCACATTCACTCACTTATCACATTCACTCAATACATAAGTTAAGCACCGATCATGCACATAAGGATCTGAATTCCTTTCTTGTGCTCCAGAAAACTGGAACCCCATCTAGAAAATCAATTCCCTGTGTACTCGGACAACAGTCCCCTGCCGGCATTTTTGTTAAAGTGAATGCTGCAGATATATGCTGAAGAGCCAAAGAAACTGGTACACCTGCCTAATATCGTGTAGGGTCCTCCTGAGCACGCAGAAGTGCCGCAACACAACATGGCATCGGCTCGACAATTGTCTGAAGTAGTGGTGGAGACAACTGAAACGATGAATCCTGCAAGGCTGTCCATAAATCTATAAGAGTACGAGACGGTGGAGATCTCTTCTGAACAGGACATTACAAGGCATCCCGGATATGCTCAATAATGTTCATGCATGGTGAGTTTTGCGGTCAGCGGAAGTGTTTTAACTCAGAAGAGTGTTTCTGGATCCACTCTGTAGCAATTCTGGACGTGTGGGTTGTCGCATCGTCCTGCTCGAATTGCCCAAGTCCGTCGGAATGCACAACGGATATGAATGGATGCAGAAAATCAGACAGGATGCTTACGTGAGGGTCACCTGTTAGAGTCGTGAAATTTTCTCTATATACGTACACGTCCGTCCGCTCGATAAAATTTGAAACGAAACTCGACCGACCAGGCAACAAGTTTCCAGTCATCAACAGTCCAGCGTCGGTGTTGACGGGCCAAGGCGAGACGTAAAGCTTTGTGTCGTTCAGTCATCAAGGGTTCACGAGTGGGCCTTCGGGTCCGAAAGCCCATATCGATGATGTTTCGTTGAATGGTTTGCACACTGACCCTTGTTGATGGCCCAGCGTTGAAATCTGAAGCAATAGGCGCAAGGGTTGGACTTCTGTCATGTTGAACGATTCTCTTCAGTCGTCGTTGGTCCAGTTCTGGCAGTATCTTTTTCCGGCGGCAGTGATGTCGGAGATTTGTTGTTTTACCGGAAATGGTCTTACGGAAAAGTTCCCACTTCATCGTTACCTCGGAGATGCTGTGTCCCATCGCCCATGCGCCTACTATAGCGCGGCTCTCAAACTCACTTAAATCTTGATAACCTGTCACTGTAGTAGCAGTAACCGATCTAAGAACTGCACCAGATGCTTTCATTCTTGTAGAGGCGTTACCGACAGCAGCGGAGTATTCTGCCTGTTTACATATGTCTGTATTTGAATAAGCAGTTTCTTTGGCGCTTCAGTGTACAACGTTCCCACCACTGGAATACCACTGAGTCCCTTATTACTAACAGGCGAACGTTCTTGACCAATAACTGTAGAACCATTCACATTCTCTGCGTCCATACGTCGCGGAAAGATGTAACTATCCAGTAAATACCAAATTTCGAAATTTCTACTTAAGGGAAAGCAACCTAGAGCGGCCTTCACACATGCAATAATATTGTCAAACCATCAATATACTGACGGTCTGAGGCCGCGTATTGACGCACTGTCAGTTCTTGAAATATCGACGAGAAGGTCGAGAATTGGCGGTTTGTCAGTATTCGTCATTCATATATTGGCAATGCTGCATGAACCAACGAACAGCGCTATTGTGCACTGATTACGTTTTAGGCATATTTGTACTAATCTTAGCTCAGATTCAATGCTTCGAGAAACCAATTGACACAAAATAGTTTTAATGGAATTATGCAAACATTACTACTATTACTACTACTACTACTACTACTACTACTACTACGTGATCAGGCCCAGTGGACCGCACGCATCTACAAGTTTCCTCCTCCACTGTATTCTGTCTATTGCTGCTATCCGCCATCCATTCACAACTATTGACACTTGGTTTAAATCTTCATGGAGTCCATCCCTCCAACGTTTCTTGGGTCTCCCTGGCGGTCTCTTTCCTGTAGGTGTGAAATCCAGGAACTTCCGAGGCCATCTGTGATCCTCCATCCGGGCCACATGGCCGGCCCACTGCATTCGTTTGGCTTTGTCAGTTCCTGCTGTGTTGGGCTGCTGGTATATATAAGATCTTCCGAAGTACTTTTCTCTCAAAAACAAGAAGCTTATGAAGTCCTGTTTCCGGATACTCCGTGTCTCACAGCCATATTGGACAACAGGCTGGATCAGGGTTTTGTAGAGTCGAATCTTGAACTGTCTGGAGAGATATATGGACCGAAGCAGTTGTGCTAGGCTGTGGTAAGATCGGTTTCCTGCTTGTATTCTGGCATCAATCTTTGGTTCACATGACGAGTTCTCAGTGAAAAGTGCCCCTAGGTATTTGAATTCTTGCACTGTCTTGTAGGAATGGTCCCCAACCTGCAGTGATGATCAGCAGTCTGATAATGACCACGCGTCATAACGAGGTACTCTGTCTTGGCTTCGTTTATGTTTAGCCCAAATTTGCTCGCAGCCTCCTTTAGTGCCTTGGTCATTTGCTCCTACTCCTCTTCTGACCTAGATAGTAAACAGATGTCGTTTGCATAGGTTAAGTATGCCAGTCTCTTTCCTTATGCAAACATGGTCCATCTAATACTTTAGAGTAGTCAATGGAAACTATACTATTACTTCCTTCATTAAAGAGAAGAAGTTTAGTAGTTCGTTGAATTACACAACAGTGCAGAAAAAAACTTGTACTTAGAAAAGTACGTCATACAGTGGCTACTAAGAGGTCTATTTGTTAGCCTCACCATATTACCACAAAATGTAACATAAAAGTCATGTTAATTACGTGACTGAATAATTGCAGAATAGGTATAACACTTCAGTTTTCAATAACTATTTCCTAATTGTGTTTGCTGATATTACAGCACTAAGCTACGAGCATTCGACTGACTCTTCCGTAGCCAGAAATCTCAGTTACACCTAATCTCTCGTCAACTGCGATTGCCCCTCTGATTAATTTATTTTCCTTCTCTATTTTATACTTTTTCAACATTAATAATGTGTTGTAAGTTGGAGGACTCATCCTAATCCTGAAATCTTTCAGGTCAGTGTTCATGATTTTAATCAGTAATATACAAGTCACTTCTTTGTTCTGCCGTTTTGGACCCACTTTTTCGTTTTTTTCTGTCGTTTACCAGCTGTAGCTATCCTGAATGTGGCACACACTTTTTTGGGTATCTGAATTATTAAGCTTTTGAGATCGCATTGTCAGCTAGCAATGTTGGCAAAATTATTGTAGGTGTGACAGTCACTTCAGTATATTGAAGGTTCGACAAACTAGTTTTGTCAATAAATGTTTAATGTGTGTAGACCCCTTAAATCGCTCACCGTATCATGTGTTTACATTCGTAGAACATTCATCAAACTGATTGAAAATTGTATACATATACATCAAAGACACAGGTGCACGTCATGTGAGAGGTGATGACAATGTAATTTACAAAATTACTGATAGTCGAACAAGTCTTCAAAAGAATACATCTCAAATATTACGGTAACGTATCACCTGTCAAAATACGAGGGCGTGCCAAAAGAAATTTCTCCGAATTTCTTATGTGAAACCTACTCAGGTAAAGGTTACAGGAAAAACGGTTACGAAATACTCCTACACATGTGAAGTCATTGAAAACTGTATTAATAAAAGAATTTACCTCATTTTACATTCATGACGATATCTCAAAATTATTTTCTAGGCGTCGGTCACTGCTTATGAAGGCAGGAGTACAGCACAACTTCCTAATGGAAAGTAGTATGGAAGTTGCAAACAGAGCAACAGCTGAGTGGCGAAATCCAAGAGCAAACTTCCACTTGCTCGCCAAATACTGACCGCCTCGTCTCGTGCTGTCCTGGTGGCTGAGATGTCCCAACGTTATCAGGTGGCGCCATAACACCGTGATGGTATCGCACTGGTTGTGCGCCAAGAGGGAACTGAAAATATACCGGAAGTTCTGGCACAGCCTGCATACTCCCAGTATTTACTTAATGAACAGTAAATTCTTATGTCTTTGGAATTAAAACTGGAAATAAAATACACTCATGATGGGCGTATTTCTGGTCTTGTAATCTTTCTAGGTAGAGGAAGAATCTTCGGATGTGCAACGCATGAAAGTAATGACTACGAAAAGAAGAAACCATCTTAACAGCTGCAGTCCACAGCAAAGAGCTAATCTGCAATTCTAGCACACGACGCAGTGTGAACTTTTGGAACATAATTCTTTCGAGACAAATCATCTTGGAAATATACCACAAAGGTCTTAATTCGGTATATTATGTATTCTCGCCAGTTCAATGTTAGGAACGATTTCTTTTTTCTCTCATAAAAATCAACTGAACTTTTTTATTGACCGTATTATTTTCCTTTTGAAATTTGGCCTTTCTGCCAGGATAACTGTGCACAATAGCAGTTTGTGATTTAAGGAATTCGTTGCGTTGCTGTATTGATCTAAGCACCAAAAATACATACGACCAGTAAAAAAGTATAGCTTACTTGGAACAGAATCAGTTTTGCTCCTATAAGATAGTGAAGATGTTGCAATCCTGTGACAGGGCATATGGGTGGTGCCGCATACGCAGATGATAAAGGGGTTTAGCTTGGGCGGACCTCGATAACCATTCTATGTAGTTGTAAACGTCGGCCTCGTGTTTTGACGTCAGGTGTAATAAAAAGTATGTGCAAAGAGCGAGCAGTCTTCTGCAGTTGAGCGAACACACTTTAGTCCGTACTAAGAGCTCCTTTTCACAAAAAAAAATGAAACATGCAATTGAAAAATAACGATAACATTATAGTAAGTAGGAGGTTTCGCAATCCCGATTTTCCCCTAGTAAATATGCATTTGTGATACAACAAACGAAAGCTTTCATGTACCGCCATCAAAAGGCCTTGCATAATATGATGTTATTATGGATTCCAGTCAGAAGACTGGTTTGATGGAGCTCTCCATGCTATTCTATCCTGCGCAAGCCTCTTCATCTCCGAACAACCACTGCAACTTACATCGTTCTGAATCAGCTTACTGTATTCATCTTGTGGTCTTACTCTAGAATTTTTACCCCCAACACTTCTCTACAGTACTAAATTGGTGATCCCTTGATGTCTCAGAATGTGTCCTACCGACGGATCCTTTCTTCTAGCCTGGTGCCTATTCCATTCAGTACCTCCTCATTAGTTATGTGATCCACCCATCTAATCTTCAACATTCTACTGTTGCACCACATTTCACAGGCTAGTATTCTCTTCATGTCTAAACTGTTTATGGCCCATGTTTCACTTTCATGCATAGTTACACCCCATACAAATACTTTCAGAAAAGGCTTCCCAACACTTAAATCGATATTCTACGTTAACAAATTTCTTTTCTTCAGAAACGCTTTTCTTGCCAGTCTAGGTCTACATTTTATATCCCTTCTACTTCGGCCATCATCAGTTATTTCGCGTAATATAACTACGAAAAATTCTTAAAAAGCCACAAAATGCGGTTGTGGTATGAGAAGAACAAGGACGATATATGTGATATTCACTTATAAATACGTAGCCTACATATTCCATTGTGGAGTCCAAAACAACCTATTCACATGCTATAGAATCGTTGACGTAGAATTTTCCGAAACAGGGCGTGCCAAAGCTTAAAGGTGAAAGGATCCTGAACTGAGTATATTGAGCTAAATAACCAACGGTAGTCACTGAATATTTCAAGCGGACGGGTTCTGAATAAGTGATAGGTGTGAAGCAAAGTGAAGAGCCCGGAAAGCCGAACGAATAGACGGAGAAAAGCTTAGCAAAAGGCGTCAGGCTAAGTGGAAGAAATTTATGGCCCACGGTGGTACCTTACCGAAAAAGTTATATTTGAAACCATAGCGGTGTAGCGAAAGTTCTCGAAAAAGAATTGTTCACGCAATGGGATTTGACAACACTGTGTTGCATCGTGCAGAAGAAAATTCATTAATAGGCAACTTTTTCTTGCAATACTCATTTCGACTAATACAGTGTGGTACGTATGGGTGGAGCACAATTCACGCCTGTATCACAAACGACGCGAGCAAGCAATCGATAAAGTGATTTTGGACCAAAAGTTCAATTCTGTCAATAAATTACGTTGTAATGCATGCACCGCGACTGGCGATCAGCTCTTTAAACAGCTGTGAAGAGCTCATGTAGGTGCTATCAAGTGCGATTTATTGATGTTAGTAAAAAACTAAATATTAATTTTCGCTGCATATCTCAAAGTATTCTTTCGTTCTTAACTAGGCGACATCGACAGATGTTAAGGTCATTTCGGGACTACATAACGGAGGGTTATAAGGCCGTTCTGGTGTAAAGTATATGTAAATGATCGATTGAATATCGTTGGAAGCTCCTTGGAGCTTTTCGCTGACGATGCTGCTACTTATAAGGAGGTTGCAACACCAGAAGACTGTAGCGAAACGCAGGAACCTCTGTTAATGATCGATGATTGGGGCAGAAACCAGCAGCGCAATCTGAATAAAAATATT
Organism: Schistocerca piceifrons; assembly: GCF_021461385.2. Taxonomy (NCBI): domain Eukaryota; kingdom Metazoa; phylum Arthropoda; class Insecta; order Orthoptera; family Acrididae; genus Schistocerca; species Schistocerca piceifrons. Next base: position 557,000,787 of record NC_060149.1, read on the forward strand.
AATGTAATGTATGCTGCACAAAAAAGGCGAAGGCATTCACTACTATTCGATTACACTATTAACAATAAATCAGTCCAAACAGTAACAACCGTAAAGTACCTAGGAGTAATCATCTGGAGCGACCTAAAGTGGAATGACCACATAAATTATAGGAAAAGCCAGACTGAAGTTCATTGGGAGAACCTCCAGAAGTTTACTTCATCTACGGAAGAAGTGGCCTACAAAACACTTGTACGACCGATTCCTTCGTATTTGCCACCAGTCTGAGACCCTTATCAAGTCAGATTAATAGAAGAGCTGGAGAAGGTTCAATGAAGAGCGGTGCGATCGTTTAGTAGGCGTGATAGTATTGCGGAGATTCTCAACAAACTACAATGGAAAACACTGCAGCCGGCCGTTGTGGCCGAGCGTTTCTAGGCGCTTTATTCCGGAACCACGCTGCTGCTACGGTCGCAGGATCGAATCCTGCCTCGGGCATGGCTGTGTGTGATGTCCTTAGGTTAGTTAGGTTTAAGTAGTTCTCAGTTCTGGGGGACTGATGACCTCCGATGTTAAGTCCCGTAGTTCTCAGAGCCATTTGAAACTTTTTTTTTTAAATGAAAACACTGCAAAAGAGGTTGTGCATCACGGAGTTGTTTACTTTTTGTAGTTCTAAGAGCGTTGGTTTGGAGAAGAGTCACACGATATATTACATCCTTTTACATCCATCTCGTGAAATAACCAAAACGAGATATTTAAAAAGTTGCCGAGAGCCGTTCTCCTCATGTACCATTTGCGAATGGAACAAGGAAAAGCGTGTGAAGAACAGTTGTAAGCTTACCAGAAGCACCATCCAGCACACACCGTATGGTGGTTTTCCGATACAGATGTGCAAATACAGATATTTATGCAAACGCCATGCGATGAAGCCAGGAGCTTCATTGTATTCTTGAAGGGCCCTCGGGTACCAGCAGTGCTAACACGTGGCACTACTCCCTCACAAGTTTACCCAGAATACCGTTGTGTTCGTACTGGTGCGGTCACTTTCACATTGTTTGACGAGGGACACTTGATCATTGCTTACACCGCACTGCTCTGAGCATTTACCGATTAGCCACGTGCATGTGCTTAGGTAGTCTAAGAAAAGCTTTTGACTGTAATCGTCAACGGTACAGGTTGAGACCGTGCCTCGTGCACTGACCACGAGATAGATCGCAGTGCTTGTGAGCTGTGGACAAAGCACCACCCTAGTAGCGATGTTAAAATTATGCGAACGGTCGATAACATTTTCGATAAATCGTGTGACTGATATCGATGTGTGTGAATTCCTAAGGGACCAGACTCCTGAGGTCATCGATCCCTAGACTTACACACTACTTAAACTAACTTATTCTAAGAACAACACACACACCCATGCCCGAGGGAGGACACAAACCCTCGGCGGGAGGGGCCGCGCAATCCGTGACATGGCCCCTCTAACCGCGCAGCCACTCCGCGCGGTACTGAGATCGATGGTGAAAATGTATAAAGAAGAGATATACCGATATTTTCGATTTATCTTACTTTAGATCAGAGATTTCGATACTGAAAAAAGTTGTCAGTTATCGCATATAAAATTGATATTATTTAAATTAGTTACATGGGTGATTTGCCACTGTTTATTTATTTACGACTTTTCCTAAGAAAATTATTTAATTTTTACAGTAAAACATATTAATATTTTCATTACTACACTACTGGCCATTAAAATTGCTACACCAAGAAGAAATGCAGATGATAAACGGATATTCATTGGACAAATATGTTATACTAGAACTGACACGTGATTACATTTTCACGCAATTTTGGTGCATAGATCCTGAGAAATCAGTACCCAGAGCAACCACCTCTGGCCGTGATAACGGCCTTGATACGCCTGGGCATTGAGTCAAACAGAGCTTTGATAGCGTGTACAGGTACAGCTGCTCATGCAGCTTCAACACGATACCACAGTTTATCAAGAGTAGTGACTGGCGTTTTGTGACAAGCCAGTTGCTCGGCTACCATTGACCAGACGTTTTCAATTGGTGAGAGATCTGGAGAATGTGCTGGCCAGGGCAGCAGTCCAACATTTTCTGTATCCAGAAAGGCCCGTACAGGACCTGCAACATGCGGTCGTGCATTATCCTGCTAAAATGTAGAGTTTCGCAGGGATCGAATGAACGGTAGAACGCTGGCCGGAGTGGCCGTGCGGTTCTAGGCGCTTCAGTCTGGAACCGCGTGACCGCTACGGTCGCAGGTTCGAATTCTGCCCCCTGCATGGATGTGTGTGAAGTCCTGAAGTTAGTTAGGTTTAAGTAGTTCTAAGTTCTAGGGGACTGATGACCACAGATGTTAAGTCCCATAATGCTCAGAGCCATTTGAAGGGTAGAGCCACGGGTCGTAACACATCTGAAATGTAACGTCCACTGTTCAAAGTGCTGTCAATGCGAACAAGAGGTGACCGAGACGTGTAACCAATTTCACCCCATACCATCACGCGAGCTGATACGCCAGTATGGCGATGACGAATACACGCTTTCAATGTGTGTTCACCGCGATCTCGCCAAACACGGATGCGATCATCATGATGCTGTAAACAGAACCTGGATTCATCCGAAAAAATGACTTTTTGCCATGCGTGCACCCAGATTCGTCGTTGAGTACACCATCGCAGGTGCTCCTGGCTGTGATGCAGCGTCAAGGGTAGCCGCATCGATGGTCTCCGAGCTGATAGTCCATGCTGCTGCAAACGTCGTCGAACTGTTCGTGCAGATGGTTGTTGTCTGGCAAACGTCCCCATCTGTTGACTCAGGGATCGAGACGTGGGTGCACGATCCGTTACAGCCATGCGGATAAGATGCCTGTCATCTCGACTGCTAGCGATACGAGGCCGCTGGGATCCAGCATGGCGTTCCGTATTACCCTCCTGAACCCACCGATTACATATTCTGCTAACAGTCATTGGATCTCGACCAACACGAGCAGCAATGTCGCGTTACGATAAACCGCAATCGCGATTGGCTACAATCCGACCTTTATCAAAGTTGGAAACGTGATGGTACGCATTTCTCCTCCTTACACGAGGCATCACAACAACGTTTCACCCGGAAACGCCGGTCAACTGCTGTTTGTGTATAAGAAATCGGTTGGAAACTTTCCTCATGTCAGCACGTTGTAGGTGTCGCCACCGGAGCCAACCTTGTGTGAATGCCCTGAAAAGCTAATCATTTGCATATCACAGCATCTTCTTCCTGTCGGTCAAATTTCACGTCTGTAGCACGTCATCTTCGTGGTGTAGCAATTTTAACGGCCAGTAGTGTATTAAAGAAAATTTGTGAGTGATTAATAATACTGAAATCTATGTTACTCCAGATGTACGATGGAAAAAAGATCCTCTAGATTGAACATATTATTTGGAAACCGCAACATTAATATTTCTTTGGTAGTTCTGTTTTGTATATTAGTTCTATGTTGGTTCAAAGGAATGACGTTCAAACGTAATGTCAGCTTAAAAAGTATTAACAAAACGTTCTAAATTGAAGTATTATACTATTTCTTAAAACTATGTGTGATTACACCAAAAATCAGGAAACAGTTATTCCATAACACTGAGAAACATTGTTCTTCCGACAGCCCCGTTTTGTGTGTTGTAGAAGCAAGGAATACATTATTTTTGAGCATATATAGTGATTGACACTAATGAGTGAAATACGATCATTTCCAATATTTTGATACCGTCCAACAAGAAAAGAGCTTTGATGAGAGAGCTCCACAAAGTCTGTTTCTTTTTTAAGTGGTGGTTTTGCAAGCCTTCGAACATAGCCTCTCAGCAGGGACAGAATTCACGCCACTATAGTTCTGATTGCTAAAAGACTATGTCGGGCAGATATACTTGAGATTTTCCCATATCCATGAAGTATGCGCTCCGTGAGTAAGAGTTACAAGTATTGACAAATATAGGGATATTTCTGCTGTATCAAGGTTCGCAGTTCAGGACAAAGGTGCTCCTTTATCTTGGATGTATTCATTGCAAGCGGCTTGTGTTTTGGCATTATATCTAGAAAATTTATTGTCTAAGGTTTCAATATTTTGGCGCAAATGTTACACTTTGAATTAGTTCTACGTTCTTCAGCAAATTCTTCACACTTCCCCTGCAAAATTTATCTCTCAATATAATAGCTTAATAACTCACTATCTAAGGAATCAACGAAAGATGCTATATGTCACGTCAGTAACTGCAAACTCAAACTGAAACAGACTCAGAAGACCACATAAATTCTCTGAATACCAAGACTGTACTAATGGACTAAGGTGAATTGCTTCAGACATGTGGGGGAGTTACCCGCGTATGGGTTCAAATAGAAAGCGGTTTCATTCGCTGGACAGTTTCAAATACATGGGAATAAATGGAGATATTCACCATTTATATAAAATGAGAGCCATGAATATGTGTGGGTTATGTGAAATATCTAGAATGCCAAAAAGGAGGTTCATATGCTGGGCGCATTTCATTACAAATAATTAAGTATTTACCATACAGATGAGCTGCTGTTTCTCATATGATATGAGATACTTGTAATACTTAATTAGTCTCTGTTTTATTAATTTTGGTTGACAAGATGCGTGGAGCAGAATGATGATTTACATTTCATACTAAGTAAAAGTAAATTATGTAAGTAGGCTGTTTAGGTTTTTATATTGGTAACGCCACGTAGCGCACTGTATGAAAATCACTGGCTGTGCTGTGTGCAGTCTGTGGCTGGGTGGCATTGTTGTAATATTCGCTATTGTAGTGTTGGGCTGTTGGTTGTTAACAGCGCGTAGCGTTGCGCAGTTGGAGGTGAGCCGCCAGGAGTGGTGGATGTGGGGAGAGAGATGGCGGAATTTTTAAAAGCGGACGATCTGGCCGTGTGTCCATCAGAAAGAGTAAATTTGTAATATTGGATATCATGGACTGATATATATAACTTTTGAACACTATTAAGGTAAATACATTGTTTGTTCTCTATCAAAATCTTTCATTTGCTAACTATGCACATCAGTAGTTAGTGCCTTCAGTAGTTCGAATCTTTTATTTAGCTGGCAGTAGTGGCACTCGCTGTATTGCAGTAGTTCGAGTAACGAAGATTTTTGTGAGGTAAGTGATTTGTGAAAGGTATAGGTTAATGTTAGTCAGGGCCATTCTTTTGTAGGGATTTTTGAAAGTCAGATTGCGTTGTGCTAAAAATATTGCGTGTCAGTTTAGTGTTGATCAGAATAAGCAAAGAGAGTAATGTCTGAGTACGTTCAGTTTTGCTCAGCTGTTTGAAAATCAAAGAATGTAAGAGGTTTATTTATTATCGATAAGGCATGCATCTAGCGGCCTCTCGTAGAGTTAAACAAGCCGGAAGAATCGGTCGCTACTTTAAAAAAACTTTCTCTCAAGCGCCAGCCGGATTAAATCCCTTCGTGGGCTGGATGCGGTCCGTGGGCCGTATTTTGGAGACCCCTGCCACACATCATCAGTTCTAAAGGTAGTCAGTCGACAATGAATTCAGTGATAGGCCCGCGGGCCGTATTTTGGAGACCCCTGCCATCCATCAACAGGACTAAAGGTAGTCAGTGGACAACGAATTCACTGACAGGCAGTGCGACCATTAGCAGTAGCCTGTTCCGTTTTGCTAATTGTAGGTGCGCACCCATTGCAGACTGACAGAGTGTGGAACCCTTTTCACTAATTGTCTCTCTATTTTTGAGTATAGATAGGGTTCCACACGACGACATCTTGACAGCAGCTTTGACGGACTAACATCCGCTCGCAGTAAAAGCGAACCTTAGCCATACCCGTCGTGGTATGACATGGCAGCGTTACCAGTAGCAGCTGCTGACACTAGTATGCAGGTTGTTGGGAAATTCCCGTTACAAACCTCTAGGACTTGTAGAGGGGAGTGAGTATTTAATGCCGGCCGGTGTGGCCGTGCGGTTCTAGGCGCTTCAGTCTGGAACCGCGTGACCGCTACGGTCGCAGGTTCGAATCCTGCCTCGGGCATGGATGTGTGTGATGCCCTTAGGTTATTTAGGTTTAAGTAGTTCTAAGTTATAGGGGACTAATGACCTCAGAAGTTGAGTCCCATAGGGCTCAAAGCCATTTGAACCATTTGAGTATTTAATATTTTGTATAGGAACTCATGTCCGCTAACGTACCGTTCCTGTTCTACGACGGTTTCAATTCATATGCTTGACCCATCTATTTCTGCTTGAGGAAATGTATGAGGAGTGACGCAGTGTAATTCAAAAATGGCTCCAAACACTATGGGACTTAATATCTGAGGTCATCAGTCCCCTAGAACTTAGAACTACTTAAACCTAACTAACCTAAGGACATCACACACATCCATGCCCGAGGCAGGATTCGAACCTGCGACCGTAGCGGTAGCGCGGTTCCAGACTGAAGCGCCTAGAACCGCTCGGCCACATCGGCCGGCGCAGTGTAATTATTAGGTAACAATTCGAAAGGAAACACAACGAAATGGGTATTTATCACTTACGCACTTTTTTTGTATCAAAACTTAAACATTATGTGTTTATGTTATTCGAAAACCAAAAAGAACTTAACATACTTTACATACAGGAAACTGCTGATGCATAACAACAGCAGCTTGATGTGGCGACCACAAACGTTGTTACAGAACATAGTGCCTTCGCAGCATGTTCTGGCACACTATGTCCATTAGAACTTGTGCCTCTTCAGTTTCTAGTGCAGCGGACAGAACTCGTGCCACCAGATCTTCCTCTGTCTCTACAGGAGTCTCTTCAGTTAAACTTTGCGTACGACCCCAAAAATAGTAGTTCAAGTGAGTTAAATCGGGCGATCGCGGCGGCCACGCGAATGGACCACCTCGGCCTATCCAACTTTCACCACATCATGTGTTGAGATGTGTCCGAACCGCACGTGAGAAGTGAGTTGTTGCACCATCATGCTGAAACTGCATTTCCTGACGGATGTTCAGTGGCACAGCTTCAAGAACCGGTCCAATATGTTAAGTATGGAGATTGAGTGGAAAGAGGTATGGTCCAATCACATGACCATCCAGAATACCTGTCCACACATTAATATCAAACTGGTGCTCATATCCCTGAACACGTGTGGCACGAGGGTTTTCGTCTGCCCAGACATGTCTGTTTCTCGGATTCAGAACATAGTCCTTAGTGAACTTATGTTCATCTGTGAATAGAACTCGACATGAAAACAGGAGTGACTCGATGCAGCGGTGCAGGAACCACGTGCAGTCCGCAACGCGCTGTGGAAAATCGGCTGCACCCATAGCGTGCACCCTTTTTAAGTGGTACAGATGCAAATGTTGCTCATGCTGAACGTCCCAGACTATACTGTGACTAAGACCCATTGCACGCTCAATTTTTCGAGTAGTCGTTGACGAGTTGTCTTCAGCGCGACGCAGTACATCTTCATCAAATTCGTGAATGCGGGATTGCCGTGCCGTTCAGCACAAAAGTCCTGCTTCCTCACAGTGAAGGTACCTGTTTGCCGGAGCCGCTGCGTAGCTTCAGCAAAAAGTTTGTACAGTAACGCGCTACGTTCGTGTTACAGCCGACTAGCAGCTCTTCCGTTATCTGGAGCTTCACCATACACAAGGAGCATGTCTGTCTATTCCCGAAAAAGTCTACCGAACCATGTTTACTGTATCGGAGACGCAAAGGCATTGAATAGGTCTCGCAGCAAGACAGACGTTAAGCGATATCAGGTGACCGTGTGACGTAGTACACGTCATCCTGTCTGCAATACTGCATACTACGACAAGCAACTCAGTCTTTTCTCTTTCCCACAGCTGATGTGGACGAGGTATACACTTGAAGTGAAACCGTCGTAGAACGGAAGCGGTGCGTTTCCGGACATGGGTTCTCATTCAAAATATTATGTACCCACTCTTCTCTAAAAGGTCTGGAAGTCTGTAACGGGTATTTCCGAACAAACTGTACTTCTGTGGTAATGTTATGTATTGGCGACAGCGAAAGTGACTTGGAGCGGCCGTTCGGAGGTGCCGGTGATTGTGTCGTGTGCGTGCGCAGTCTTGGAGTATACATGCAGGCCGCCCCCTTGAAGGTGAACAACCTTGGCCTTGCGAGGACAGAGGTGGTCAGTGGGCAGGGAGCCGGGGTGGGGCCGCAAGAGCGGTCCACCCTTGTTTGCGCCCGCCTCGTTTAGCAGCAGAAGAAGTCACTGCTGCGTTAAGCGGCTTCTTAGATGTCACTCCAGCTAATCCTCCTTATCCATTCCTCTTACAACAGCCTCTGCAGCTTTGCCTGGTTCCAGCGGGTCAGAGAGGAAGTGGATTTGGTAGGAGGAAGTGATTCCCGTTGAGTCTCTCTTCTGGACGACCACGGTCCTGTGCATACACCGTCTAATGTTGATACGGCATAAAAAGAGATGGCAAATATTAATAAACATTAGCAAACATCTCTTTACATTCAATATACATTTCGGAACTCTCTGCTCCTTAACGTTCTACGTAAACATGCTGTCTATAGTTATCATAGGGGTACAATCTGTCGAAGCGATGTTGTAGAGTTTTCATGTTTAAGTAGTGGCCACAATATCACTTTGCTGTGTCGTTCACTACGTTACCCTTAAACTAAAAAAACTTTATTAAAGCTACTAGTTCTATTTACACTTTCACCACGACTAACTATTGATACACAAAATGAACTGCTCGTGCATTTCTCTTTAAATAAAAAGTACTCGATTCCAATCATCCATTTTGACTTTTTCGGGCACGCCTGCAACATAACGCTTGAAAGAAAAGTAGATATGAGGGCGTGTTGAAAAGTAACGTCCCATAATTTTTTATGAGAAAACCTCTAAAGAATTTAAAAAAACAGACATTATTAACATTCTGCATCTGTATTCTTCATGTCTATAAATTATTTCTCAACATAGTCACCCTGGAGACGAACACATTTGTTACACTAGAAACCAGTTTAGTGATACCGTCAGTGTAGAATTTTTGACTTTGTAGACAGAGCCACAGTTTCATCTCCGCTTGTGCCGCTTCATCACTACCTAAGTGAAGCCCCCACAGTTGTTTTTTAAGGTTGGAAACAGATGAAACTCGGATTTGGCCAGGTCGGGACCGTATGGTGGATGATCGATGACAGTTAACTCAAGGCTGCTGATTGTTGCAGACGTCGCAGCTCTCAAGTGTGGTCGGGCAATATACTGTTGAAGGAGAGTGCTCCTCGTGTGGATCTATTCTTCGAATTCGTGCTTTCAGTTTCCTGAGGGGTCTCTGACTACCTTGCAGAGATTGTGGTGGTGTCTTTACTAATTAATTCCAAATGCGCCACACCTTGAACATCCCTGAGCATGGTAAGCATGACTTCACCTTCTGATAGCGTGGTCTTAAGCATTTTTGGTGTCGTTGATACTTTATGGAGGAACTCCATTGATGTTCCCTAATTCTGGGGGTCAAAATGGTGGACCCAGCTTTCTTCACCTGTCACAAAAAACCTTCACGCTTAGAACACTAAATTGCAGTGATGAGAAGGTAGAATACACTGAGATGACAAAAGTCATGCGGTACCTTCTAATATCGTGACGGACCTCCTTGCGCCCAGCGTAATGCAGTAATTGGCCGTGGAATGGACTCAAAAAGCCGCTGAAAATCTCCTGCGGAAATATTATGCTATGCTGCCTCTATAGCTATCCATAATCGCGCAAATGTTGCCGGTGCAGGAGTTTGTGCAAGAGCTGACGTCTCGATTATGTCCCATAAACGTTCGATGGGTTTTATGTCTGGCGATGTGGGTGGTGACATCATCCACTTGAATTGTCCTCAACGTTCTTAAAACAATTCTGGACAACTGTGGACCGGTGACAGCATAGTGTTCACAAAAAGAGCCATCGTTGTTTGGGTACATGAGGTCCATGAATAGTGGCAAATGGTCTCCAAGTAGCCGAACGTAGCCATTTCGAGTCAATGATCGGTTCAGTTGGACCGGAGGACCCAGTCCATTCCATGTAAACGCAACTCACACCATAATGGAGCCACCAAGAGATTGCACAGTGCCCTGTTGACAACATGGATTCATGGCTTCGTGGGCTCTGCGTGACACTTGAACCCTACGATCAGCTCTTACAAACTAAAATCGGGTCTCATCTGACCAGGCCACTTTTTCCAGTCGTGTTGCGTGCAACCGATACAGTCACGAACCCAGGAGAGGCGTTGCAGGGGATGTCGTGCTGTTCGCAAAGGTACTATCGTCGGTCGTCTGCTCCATGGCCCATTAACGCCAAATTTCGCCCCACTCTCCTAACGGATACGTTCATCGAACTTCCCACATGGATTTCTGTGATTATTTCACACAATGTTTCTTGTCTGTTAGCACTGACAACTCTAAGCAAACGCCACTGTTCTCTATAGTTAACAGAAGGCCGCCTGCCACTGTACAGACCATGATGAGAAGTTACGCCTGAAATTTAGTATCCTCTACACACTATTGACGCTGTGGATCTCGGAATATTGAATTACTTCATGATTTACGAAATGGAAGATACCATGAGTTTTGGAGCTACCTTCGTACGAGCACTTTTGTTATTGCGGGTTGCCTACATACAATGGGGGCAGGTATGCACTCAGGGGCAAACCTATAGTTCTCCTGTGATTGACAGGTGCTTAACTTATTGTTCTCCTTTGATTAACAGGTACTTAACCTATTGCTCTGTTAAGTAGTTTCCCATCTCACCCCCAGGCACTTATCTTATTGTGCCCCCCACCCCCACCCCCAACCCCCCTCCCCGCCTTGCTGCTACAGGTACACTTTCAGTTCTGAGTTATTGAAATAGGCCCTACTCTCTCTCTTGAGTACTGAATTGAACTGACAATTAATTAACCTCTCAGGTTGGAAAGTGCCACATCCCCCTGCCACACCCCGTGGTGGGAAGGTCAGATTCCACCAGTACAATGCAACCTCTACTAACCTAAGAAAATGGCGGAAAAATAGGTAACTTTAGCTACCTCCACTGACCTAATTCATCCGATCGCCACCTCAACCTGTACTGGACATAAGTCTTTATTTTTAGTCTTTATTTAAACAATTAGAGGCAGTACCTTCATCCAGTGTGTTAACCATGAGGTCCAGAGTCCACTGACCTAGTACACAGTGGTGCCAACAGAGGGCGCTGTCATCCATTCGATGACGTTATCCAAGACGGCGGACTGGGGTGGGGGAAAATGCCATTGAACTGTGTACTCGTCATGAAGTCCGGGCCTAGTACCGTTACCAGAGGGCACTGTCGTCCCTTCCGTTGCGTAATCCAAGATGACGGTCCGGTGGTGATTCTAAAATGGTTCAAATGTCTCTAAGCACTATGGGACTTAACATCTGAGGTCATCAGTCCCCTAGACTTAGAAATACTTAAACCTAACTAACCTAAGGACATCACACACATCCATGCCCGAGGTAGGATTCGAACCTGCGACCACAGCAGTAGCGTGGTTCTGGACTGAAGCACTCTGAACTGCTCGGCCACAGCGGCTGGCTCTGGTAGTGGAGAGGAAGGAAATTCAAGGGTATATTGCTTATTTATTTAAAAAAGAAACAGTTTGTGGGCGTTGGATTTCTCTTGCTCATCATTCTCTGATGTTTGGAAACATGTAGGACTTGTAAGAAGTAATTAAATGGAGCAAACACGTTGCATAACCTAACGTTTAGCACTGTACTCTGGATGTCTTAATATAATGTTGGGCCCTTTGTTGGCACGTAACCTATTGTTCTTTTAAGTTGTTTTTCCATGTCACCCCCATTTCCTTAAACTATTGTACCACCTTTGGTACCAAATTAAGTAATTAGTTAGGTCCTCCCACCATTTTCTGGTACAATTTTCGTTTTTAACATGCTTTTGACACCATTTCTGCGCATTCTTCTTTGTCACTCTCCCCCTTAAACTATTGTCCTGCGTTTTACATAAAAATTATGTAAATTAACCAAGTGTTCTGTACTTAACCTGCTATTCTGCTCCATGTCACCCACTCAAGCACACCCTCCCTTAACTATTGTACCGCTAACACCACGTTGATATAAAAAATGTATGCATACTAATTAAATCGATGTTTTTCACATGTATGGGCTAGTTATTTTTTCTATTGGCAGCATCCTATAGGTCGGTGAAATAGATGGAACAGAGTTCAAGCCAAAGATCGCTAATAAAAAACACATCCCACCACTCGATGCCCGCCGCCGCTGCCCCTGGCTCCGACCCTATCCCGGCGGCGGCCGCCACAGCATCGCTCTGGCGTTCATGGGTCGCCCTCCATCAGGCTAGCAGCAGCAACCAGGCTGCTCGCAGCGGCCCGATTCCGTAGCTTCTCCTCCTCTGCCGTCATGTCCTCGCCGATCACGTGAGGTACAGAACACACCCCTGTCCTCTTCGCCACAGAACTCCAAGACGCACTCACACTGAGCCTATACGCGAAACGCCTCTGGGCAGCACGTGTGTTTACTGTAGCTGACGCTATACCTGTGGATTGATTTGATTTCATTTGATTGTAACAGGGAAGCTAAGACAGCTTAGGTCTAATCCGCCACTGCCCTCACCGAAACTAAGTTTACTGTGTGGTATCACTGTCTGTGTATCTAATAAAGCCAACCAACGACCTTAAATAGTGCAAGGAGTCCTTTTACCAGTTTTTTGTTAGACGCAATTTGTGGTGTCACAGCCAGACACCACACTTGCTAGGTGGTAGCTTTAAATCGGCCGCGGTCCATTAGTACATGTCGGACCCGCGTGTCGCCGCTGTCAGTGATCGCAGACCGAGCGCCACCACACGGCAGGTCTCGAGAGACGGACTAGCACGCGCCCCAGTTGTACGGACGACTTTGCTAGCGACTACACTGACGAAGCCTCGCTCCTTTGCAGAGCCGATAGTTAGAATAGCCTTCAGCTAAGTCCATGGCTACGACCTAGCAAGGCGCAATAAGCATGTATCTACAGAGTCTCACATGTATCGTCAAGAGCGATTTACAACAAGGATGGATTAAAGTTAAGTATTCCAGAAGCTACGTACTTTTCTTTATAGCATTCATTACGTATCCTGTTTCAGACCTCACGCCATCCTTCGTGAGCTTATAGCGTGCATTTCGGTCTCCTCAAACCACACTGTGTCGGCACTTCTGTCGACACATCACAATTTCTTCAGATTCTGATGTCCCAAAGATTCTGTATCTTTTACTCTCCAATGCCATGCTTTCGAAGATTATGTGTGATACAGTTTCTTCATCTTCATCATAGATCCTACATTTAGGGTCCTCCGTCGTTATGCCAATTATGTGTAGGTCTTTCTTGAAATTCCCATGGCCAGTCATCAGTCCAGTCATGCGTTTGATCTCTTTCCTGTTCAATCTCAGGATTACAGAGATTATTAAAAAACATGGCATGGGCATCATTACCTTACCATATTTTTGTTGATGTCCAATATCCTACGTGCTGTTTCCTTAGCCAGTTCCATGGTGATTGTCAGGACAGGTTCTGGTCCAGTAGATGGAGTTGTTGCTCCCATCCTAGCCAGTCTGTCTGCTTGTTTATTGCCACAGATCCCTGAGTGGCCAGGTACCCTCACTAGGTGTACAATATTGCTTCCCCCTAGCTCCACCAGAGCCCTGTGGCATTCTGCAACAATCTTAGATCTTGTTGCAGGAGTTAGCATTGATTTCAGTAAATTGTAAGGCTTGTCGAAGCAGTTGGGAATTATTAAATAGTCGGCAGGCATTTCCCCAGCCATTCCTATATTTACCTCACTCACTATGTTATTGTGTGATCCTGGATATCCGAATGAGGCCCAGTTTTTGCCAGTTTTAAGTCTGTGTGCCCCAGCTGCGGACGCCTTCTTAACCCACAGGTGTAGTGGAGGCATGTCCAGCATGGCTTCCATTCCAGTGGTTCGTGTGCTGCTAATTCCGCCTGTTATGGCTAAGCAGGATCATCTCTGCACCTTAACAAGCTCCTCGGCAGCAGCCCACAGTTCTACCTGCTACCACCACACTACGGACCCATAGGAAATCCTAGGTCTAACCACTGTGGTGTATATCCAGTGCATAAACCTGCGCCATAGGCCCCAGTTTTTGCCACAAGCCATTCTAATAGTCACTAGAGTTCTTTCTGCCTTGGAGCCAATTCTCTTAATGTAAGGGGTCCACATTAGCTTCTTGTCTAAGGTTACCCCTAGGTATTTCACTACCCCATTCACAGGTAGAGTTTCATCGAAGAGCCTTAGATTCCAACTTGAGTGTTGATTATGTCTCTTTGTAAATGGCACCACAACAGTCTTCTTAGCATTAACACTCATATCCTGTTTAATACACCAATTTGGCACAATGTCCAATCCTCCTTGTGCCATACTTCTAACTGTATACCTGTGGATACTGACGTCACAGATCGCGCTATAGAAATCTTTTTCAGAATAGCACAGGCTGCTTTCTCCCTATCAATCCTAATGGGATGTATGAGCTGTATCCAACCGTGCTTACCTGCCCCAGTGTGACTGACGCCTCGCCATGAAACATCCATGTGGCAACTCACCATCTAAAATGTTCTCAATGTTATACTGATATCACATGCCTATACAATATAAGAGCCAAGTCGACCTCTCAGAAATTGTATAATGTCCCAGAAATAGTTAACGGTAGCTTTTGTAGGAGCCTTTATGATGTCTCAGCTTGTCTGTGTGGAAATTCTTTTCCTAACAGAATCTATTTACGAAAATAGCGCAGAATAATGGCTAATGCATACCTCCTGATGGTCCTAATGTGGCACCTCGTCCACCACGTCTTACCCTTCCTACTTTCAACATACACAAACGTTCTCACCGCTATGTAGAGACTTCTATATCCCAGCACAAAGGATGACTTATGAATGAACGGGGGACTATGATTGGCTCTAATTGAATTTACCCACCGCTGGTGTAGAAGCACTGACCGCCTTTTTTTCTTTCTGCAGACGAGACTTTCAGCTGCAAAAAGCTATTTTATACAGATAGCCATATAGCACCCACAATTAAACCTTGCAAAGTGCCCTACATATCGACAAATACAGAAAGACTCTTACTCAATTGCACTGTTATCAGACTGAGGACAGGAGTTTGAATGTTAGAGTGTGAAACCGATCTCCAGCCAAGCAATACTCTGTCGATGTAGTAAACATTCAATTCGTATCCTACACCATACAAACCACCACTTTTTCAACATTCGTTCATATACTGTGAAGACAGACAGCATAAGAACATAAACCATAGGTATACTCGCATCACTAGATATTCCCCACGAGGTCAGGCAGTCATCCAATCCCAATGCGTGGCCAGAGTGTCCTCAGTGGATCGAAGTCAGTCTCAGAACTTTTGTGCGATGACTGACTCATTTTACCCTTGGCACAAACGTGTTACTGTTTCTGGTCAAGACCTGCTTGCTTGCTCGCTTCCCTACACACATCTCCAGATTTGGTCATTACAAGAACACATCAAATTTTGCATGGTTTCTAGAATATCATACCATTTTCGCCGTAATTTTCGATATCAAATACATATCAATATCGCTTGCATGGAGTAACTAGAAACTTATCCCATGTACAAAGACCTTTACGTGAAAAAACGCGACAAAAGAAAGATAGAGTAAACTAATATTTCCACTCGCTAATACTGATGTTGGTCAAATAACAATTTTCTTATGTCTAGAGAACCAGCAAACGTTTCTTCCACCTGCTAGTCACATACGCCACAATCGATGTTCTCTCAACTAAATAAAGACACGAAATGTGAAGAAGCAGTCAACTGAACAATTAACATGTGCGGCAATAATTGCTCAGCGCAAACACATGTTCATATTGAATCTTCTCAAATTTCCACACGATCATGAAATTTGTCCAACACATACTAAGTATTAGTTCGCTATTGAGCCGTCTAGAGGGCTATATTCCTACACTCCAACATTCCTGTCTATTTGGACTTCTCCTACCATTTACAGGAAACATGAACCATTTCCATCACTGGCGCTGCATGCCAAGCACGCATAGGCTGAATAATCCTAGTAAACTGGTCACATATATCTTTTATCGTAGTACATTCACTAAGGGTTATGATTGTGGTCTCAGTTGAATGACAATGTGGCCTCAATTGAATGACAATGAGCAAAGTATTGGAAACACACATTACTAACAACTGTGGCTCTGGAAATAGAAATATCGGTACCATTCTTTTGACTTGACATACTCTTCCCTTTCCTATCACACTACTCCACATCAAATCCATACCTCCCTGACAGCTGGACATAGTCATTTCCTTTGTGCATGTCTGAACACAAACACATAATTTATAAGCATGATGCTGAAGGCAAACCTACCATGCACCCCCTACTACTAAGTACAATACTTCATCAACAACCGATTGATGGCGATACAGAATAATATTGACTTAAAGTCAATGATGGGTGGACATGTCTCACAAGTTTTTCTTGCAAGTGTCTTCGAAAGAGAGGTGTAATTGTCTTACAAACCGCTATATGTAAAAAAAAAAAGAAAGAAATGCATGTACCATCACCAGCGATCCTGGTTCTACAGGTACCTGGTGCACACAGGTATCCACATTAAAAGTTATACTGGCTTTATAAATCCACGTACGCCATTACCTATGAATGACGTAGTTTTTGTGGTTTTTCCAGACAAATACTGTGATGCTGAATACAGATTGTGATCGCCGGAGTGTATATTATCACACCAGCCGTGCGGTTACAGGTCGCCGATGGCATACCCTCGCAGTAAAAATACCGAATTTTCAAAGTGATTCGTCTAAGGAGTGTGGTATGAAACCGGTATTTGCAACCCCATCACACAACCATCCCTACATATTTCTCCAGTATTTGTAACGCATTCTGTCTCGATGCAATGTCAGAGGGTCGGTGATATATCCACTGGGCTGTAAGCAATGTTTGATTGTGAAGGACAACAAACAGTAGGTTGTGTGATGATTGAGGTAGTAACAAATGTGCACTAGCTTTTCAGATCTATAGTGCTATGCTATTCGCTAGAAATGACGCCTGGGATTTGGAATAAAATCTCCCCCCCCCCCTCCCATAAAAGCTCATACCTGCGTTGGATCCTATGGAGAAGTATTTTAATGATTACAGCCACTAGTGGATCATATTTCTTGCAATCTCATATGTCGAAATGAGTCGCCCTTCTGGAACCCATCTGTTACAGTTAAATTCGTGCCTCGTTATAGGTAGCCCCTATGCATCCTGCAACTGCCCCCTCAGACTCTGCACTACCATCCCTGCAGCTTTGCGCTCGTGATCGTTCCAAAGTAAATCAGAACTGAGTAGGGGTTGGAGGAAACTGTATCTACCACCTCCTGCAACCTGTGTAGAAAGAGGCGAAGCTGAGTTACAGCAACATAACTGTGTTTTGGTCATTCAACAGAAACGAAGCCTGCTCCTCCACCACGAGGTAGTATAAAAGACAGTACAGGAACTGGGGGAAGGATGTAGATTTTGATATTGCATTGTGGTGCTTCTCCAAACTACAAGCAGGTACTGTAGATCCACGTCCGTCAGGGCTCATTTACGTCTATGACACCAACATTTTATCATCGTTATTCTATTCCATCCATCAGAGAAAAATTACGAACTATAGAAGCTCCACTAACTTCATCTGATAGAGCAATCAATAAGATTTTTACCACATCTCTCCCCTCCCATATATCCATGCCGGACAGGTGTGAATCCATTGCACAGACCAGTTTAAAGTTACATCACTTGTACTATGAGAGGATGACCATCTCACACATATCATACGGTAAGGTGCAAGAGACGCTCCCTGTGACCCTGTGTCATTGTTTGAAACATTTTTTTTCTGCTGTAACACGCTGTGTACACTGCCATGTGTTTTGTTTTTCCGCCACGGCTTCGAGGTCTGTGTCAGACATTAACACATTCTAATCCATTGCCTCTCTCAGAAGACTAGACATCGCACGGTGTAAATCATCTTGGTACTCCAGCTACCACAACACGACAAGCACACTGGATGATTGTAAATAAAAGACAGTTACAACATAAGAAGACTGGAAGAGTTTGGCGGCCTTGTGGAGGGTTTCCAAACTGCTGCCCAAAAGTGAGTGCCGGCCTCTACATTTAAACTCATCTGCCACAGTGACAGAAAAGCTGATGGCTCTGCATTCCATTTCGGCTGATTCCTCACATTGCAGACATGTATGCGATCACTTTTATGGTGCTATCCATCCCTAGAAAGTGTTGTCCCCCTACCAAAACTCTTTCTCCAACTCAAACAAGTGATGTCAGTCAATCAATATGTGGTAACTAACAGTGTACCAGTGAAGTGATGGGGTGGAAAAGACACCATCAATGTACTCTAATAATAAGCGTTACAGTTGATAGTGTGAACAGTATTAGCAATTTTACAGTAATTTCTACATTGGGCAATGCTGTGACAGCATGTTTCCCAGTTTCAGTATCATAGCTAAACCACCCCCCTCTCTACTTTCCGAGTATCATTGCAAATGTAGATAGATGACTGTGCATTAAGTCCATTCATTGTTAATTGTCGAACACATACATCATCAAAGTATACTAGACAGCGCTCGACATATTCCTAACAACTTGATCATAGTGCTTAATTTACGATCTATCTCTATGCTGATGAGGGTCACAGAGCATTCTCATAGTCTTAGAGAAAAATTAGAGACTGGAAGACCCCTCACACTGTCATTGAGCAACCCGCCCTGAAGCACCGTTACCGATTTAATCTGCCACCAACCAGAAGTAGACCACTACATTCCACGTCTCGTGAATGAATGGTGCTAGTCAAGTCCTTGCTCATCGATGTACACAAGATTTCTCCAGATGGACCCATGTCGAGGAGGTTAGCACCCCTTATCTGTGTATAGTAACTGATTTGAAAGTGTTGTGATGTAATGGCTGACAGTTAATAATAACACGAAATGGGTGATTTTTATGCGTGATGGAGCTCCAAACAGATGGAGTTCGAAGCGTTTTAAGTAAATCAACTACACTATCAACTCTAAGGTATTGTTCTAGAGTCTAGGATCAGTACCTGGAAGGTACTGGTAAGAGAGAACATAAACACATGCACTCCTAGGTCTACAACGTTCCGCACTTAAAAAGAGGCTATAATGTTAGATCGCTTGAGTTTCTGACCTATCAGTCCTGTGGAATGCAGCGCTGTTAATATTCCACTGTAAGATATATATTTCCAGCGCAGGACATACTTCCTTCTTGCAGTTTTTTCAATGATAAGCTATGGTATCTAACCATAAAACGAGAAATCTGCTTCCTTAAAATAGTGCCTCTGTGTGATATATGCATAATGTAGCTTTCCAGAAATGTATAGCGTCCACTGTCCACATCCGATCACGGTTCAGAAATTACACTATGCCCACATTAGCCCTATATAAAATGATCGTTAGTAACGGAGAATACCTCTTACAAGGAAACAGATAAACACAATGCAGCGGCGTCCGACATGTGAAATTACCAGTCATTTCTTCATGTCGCCACTAACTTTGTAAACAACACATCTGTCAAGCAGATGTATAAAAAAGGGGATTGCAGTGTTTCACAAACACCTATCACTAACTTAGTTATGAGACTGAAATATCGATATTACACTTAAGATGCGACAGGGGAATGGAGTACATCGCACAAATCTTCGTTTGTTTAGTGGAATGTGTCACGTTTCATCGCACGTGAAATGGAAGTCCTCTGATGACCGAGAGATTTACTGATGACGATCGCAAGTAGACACTGCTCTAAGACCCACACAAAACAAGCGGTTGTATATGAGACGACCTCAGGCTATGTCACACATCTCATGCATCTTGACGGAACATCAGGAAAAAAAATGGTCAAATGACCTGCAGCAACTTCCCCCTCCCACCCTCTCAGGAATGCATCATGTCTACCATTAAATCGTACCTGGTTACAACTCCACCTCAACCAACTAGTCCATCAACTCTATGTCGTCCTTTTACGCTGATGCAAGAGAGTTTACAGGCAGATGGTTCTCTGTCTTTCTAAAAGCGTCAAATACAGCAGTCAGCTAGTGTGTATCACTGTTTCCTGAATAGACATACAGTAGAATGCTACCTCGACGGAAAAAGTGACGGTTTCCCTGATTCCCTTCGCTTCCATGACGATGTTTCCTCGGATACCTCTTGCTGTCGCATGCTTGTCCGCATGTACAAATTGTTCTGCGCCAAGCAGAAGATGCACAAGAACCTCCTCAATTTCCCCACATTTCGGTGTATATTCGGTCAATTTATACCTATCCCCCATCATTTTTCGCAATTCTATCGATTTTACGTCAGTACCAACCGTGCGATCATGACATAACCTCTTGCTCGTGTTCTAAAATTGCTTGTAAATGTTGTATATCTGCAACACCTAACCCAAATGCACTGATCTGGAGTCGTAGTATATCACTGTACTCGATTGACTCCAGTTGCCTAAGATGGCAATTTATAACACTTAAAACACTTGATAATGGCACTTTGAAGCCAAAATCATGATATTGTAAGTGTAAATGTAACACTGATAATAAAAAACAGTCTAATGGTGCTACTGATTTTAGAGAAATATATTACGTCTATGGCCCCACATTATGATAAAATTATATTGATATGTGTTTGATATCGAAAAGTACTGCGAAAATGGTACGATATTCTAGCAAACCATGCGAAATTAGATATGTTCTTGTAATCACGGAGTCTGGAGCTGTGTGTAGAAAAGCAAGCAAGCAAGCAGGTCCGGACCAGAAACAGTAACGCGTTTGTGCCAAGGAAGAAACGAGTCAGTCTTTGGACAACAATTCTGAGAGTGACTTCGATCCACTGAGGGCGCTCTGATCATGCAATAGGATTGGATGACTGCCCGACCTCACAGGAAATATCTAGTGCTGCAAATATACCTACGTTTTAGATTCTTATGCTGTCTGTATTCGCGATATTTGTGTGAATGTTGTAAAAGGAGTGATTTTGTATGGTGCAGGATAAGAACTGTATGTTTACTATATCGACATGGTGCGCGATGATATTTTGCTGGGTTGGAGACCGGCGTCCTACTCTAATATTCAAGTTCCTCTCCTCAGTCGGATAGCAGTGTAACTGAGTAGGAGGGTTTCCGTATTTGACGATATGTTGGGCACTTTGCAAGGTTTAATTGTGGGTGCAATATGGCTATCTGTATAAAATAGTTTTATGCTGCTGAAAGTCTCGTCTGTAGAAAGAGGGAAAAAAAAGAAGGATGACGGTGCTTCTACACCAGCGGCATCAGTAATTCGGTGGATAAATTCGATAAGAACCAATCACAATCCCCCATTCATTCACAAGACATCCTTTGTGCTGGGATATAGGAGTCTCTACATACTGGTGAGAACGTTTGTGTATGTTGAAAGTAGGAAGGTTAAGACGTGATGGATGGGGTGCCACGTTAAGACCATCAGGAGGTATGCATTAGACATTATTCTGCGCTATTTTCGTAAACAGTTTCTGTTAGGACAAGAATTTCCATGCATACTAGCTGAGATATCATAAAACGTCCTACAAAAGCGACTGTTAACTATTTCTGGGACACTATACAATTTCCGAGAGGTCGACTTGTCTCTTATTTTACATAGCCATGTGATGTCAGCTTAACACTGAGAACCTTTTAAATGGTGAGTTGCAACACGGATGTTTCACGGCGAGGCGTCAGTCACGCTGGGGTAGGTAAGCACGGTTGGACACAGCCCGTATGTCCCGTTATGATTGATAGGGAGAAAGCAGCCTGTGCTATTCTGGAACAGATTTCTATAGTGTAATCTGTGACATCAGTATCCACCTATATAGCATCAGCAACGGTAAACACACGTGCTGCCCAGAGGCGTTTCGCATATGGGATCAGTGTGAGTATGCTTTGGAGTTCTGTGGCAAGGTGGACAGGGGTGTGTGATGTACCTCATGTGATAGGCGAATAAGTGACGGCAGAGGAGGAGATGCTGTAGAATCGAGCTGCTGCGAGCAGCGTGGTTGCCGCTGCCCTAACCACTAGCCTAAGGGAGGGCAGCCCATGGACGCCAGAGCAATGCCGTGGCAGCCATGGCCGGGATACGACCGGGCCTGGGGCGTCAGGTGTCGAGTGGCGGCATGTGATTTTTATTAGCAACCTTTTGTTTTAACTGTATTCCATCGATTTTATGGACCAGTAGGATGCTGCGAATTTAAAAAAAGAACTACCCCACACATGTGAAAAATATCAGTTTAATTAATTTCCGTAAATTTTTTACTTCAACGTGGTGTTAGCGATACAGTAGTTGAGGAAGGGTGTATATGAGTGGGTGACATGGAGCATAACAGCAGATTAAGTGCAGAACACTATGTCAATTTACATAATTTTTATGTAAAATGCAGTACAATAGTTTCAGGGGATGAATGACAAACAAGAATGTGCTAGAAATGGTGTTCAAAAGCATGTGAAATTCGAAAAGTGTACCAGAAATTGGTGGGAGAACATAACTAATTACCTTATTTGGTACCAAAGGTGGTACAACAGTTTAAGGAAATGGGGGTGACATGGAAAACCACTTAAAAGAACAATAGGTTAAGTGCCAACAAAGGGCGAAACACTATATTAAGACACCCAGAGTACAGTGCTTAACATTAGGTTATGCAACATGTTTGTTGCATTTAATTGCTTCTTACAAGACCTACATGTTTCCAAAGAGCATGATGAGAATGATGAGAATAGGATAAGTGCCTGTCAATCAAAAGGAAATGGGTGTGACATGAAAAACCACTTAACATAACAACAGATTAAGTAGCTGTCAATCAAAGCAGAACAATAGGTTAAGTACCTGTCAATCATAGGAGAACAATAGATTTGCACCCTGAGTGAATACCTGCCCCTGATGTAGGTAACCTGCGCTATCAAAATGTGTTTGTATGAAGGTAGCTCCACTACTCTCATGCGTCTAACTCTAGGTAGCATACCATGTACAAAGTCTGTTAATTCCCGTAGTGTGGACATAACCACATCGGACGTATTTTCATGTGAATCACCTGAGTACAAACGACAGCTCCGCCATTGCAGTGCCCTCAAAAAAATGGTTTAAATGGCTCTGAGCACTATGGGACTCAACTTCAGGTCATCAGTCCCATAGAACTTAGAACTACTTAAACCTAACTAACCTAAGGACATCACACACATCCATGCCCGAGGCAGGATTTGAACCTGCGCAGTTCCAGACTGTAGCGCCTAGAACCGCTCGGCCAGTAGTGCCCTCTCTTATCTTGTGTACACAATACTATGGCCATTTCTATAGCTGCATATCGTTATCCCATGTATTTTGTTACCTCGGTTTTGAAGTTATCCGTAAGATCGTGCAATCTTAAGGAAAACAGTGTCGCACAATGGATAACGTCTTGTTAATTGAAAATCGTTAGAGGTGTTTCCATGTAGCATGGAAGTGCGAGTTCCACAATTCATGCAGTATACTTATGAAAGGCTCCATCTAACTGAGAAAGGAAACTAACAGTCGCTATAACAATTTGAGTTATTGCCATAAGATATCATATAACATGATTTACTCATCACATCTTGAATACTTCATTACCACTACCACACAGCAAAAATCAACTTCGTACACTCCTTATTTTAGGAAATTACGGGAAAGTGAATAACTAGAGAAATAGGAACAAAACATACTCTGGCATTCCATTTTCTTAACGGGGCTTGCTCCTTAAACACTTTTATACTGTAGACATGATGCACATGACATGACTTTCAGGACTCAAGGTTTCAAAGACCGCTGCTTTGGCAAGAACTATCATTCTTATTCGGAGGGGACCCAAATATACCGAGAAAAACTTAATACAAAGAATCATACCGCCAAATCTGATTGCCCCAGATTAAACTTAACACTATCTGATGCAGAACCGATCCGTCACAACTGTAATTATCTGCTTGCCTCACTGTCACGTTTCACTTACACTATGAAATTGTCACAAGAAAATAACACAAATGGCATAAAACCTAAGAAGTAAGGTGAATATGAAAACACGTTGCACTGAAATTACACACACAGTGCTGGCACTAACAGACACAAATCAATAGAATCAACAGAATAGTACTCACGAACGTACCATCTTTATGTACATGGTCTTACCAGCGCTTCCGACCACTAAACTTTTGGTCTGTTTCAGTCTCACATGTTCCCAATAGTCTCTTGCTCCCAATTAACTTAACATCCTTATCATGTCTTGACACTCCAATACGTGACATCGTAGCTCTGTATCAAAATTTATGTACCAGTTTGCTGTCGGCCCCTACTTCTACTTCCAGAAGGAAATTTTCACATTATGAGGTGTCAGCTAAGCTGTTTAACTTATCCACATGATGCTACATGTCCGATTACTGGTGACCTGCAGGGAAGAGCACCTCCCCGTAATATCGTGTAATCTTAAGAGAAACAACGTCGCACAGCACTAAACGTCTTATTAAATGAAAAGTACTAGAGACGGCCCAGTTTAGCAAGAAAGTACTGGTAGGATATCTGACACCGATATATTAATGAAAGGATTCATCTAACTTCAAAATGAAACCAACAGTCACGAGAACAATTTGGTTTATTGCCAAAGCACATGACATAAAATGATTTATCCACTGGATCAAGAGTATGAACATTTAATAAATGGGCGTATGGTTGTGACTATGAACTATTGCGTTGGCACATGGAAACGAATTATGCAACTGTGTAACAGATACAGACAACGACTGTGTAACTGTCTACTGATTTAAAGAAACATCCCTGGTGAAACAAGAACGAACACCAATAGATGTGCCAAGGCACATGATGGATGCAAATAGCTGACTGCGAAAGTTTAAACTGTGTAATTAATCTCTGACGCAATTTAACTAGTTTCATCTCCCCCTAGCCTTAATGGCTGCATCGACGGCTCATGCTTACCACTCCTAAACGGTGTGAGTGTGGAAGATGGCTGCAGTAATAGCTAGAAATTCTGAGTCCAGCTCGATCTATGTACTCTGCTCTAAGTAAGAGACCTCTCTGTCTCTCTCTCCCTCCCTCCCTCCCTCTCTCTCTCACTCTCTCTCTCTCTCCGTGGCTGTCTAACGTGAAGTACGTTCTCGTGGCACCCGAGGCAAGTGTACTCTTCGGTCTCTCTACGGGAAGTGTGTTCTAACTTCACTCAACGAAACTTAGCTACTTCTGCCTGCCTAGGAATCTCACTGGCAGACCTTGCGCGTTCCGACCAATACCAATTTTATAAACACATTTAACCAGTTCCTACTGCGGTGGATCTTATCAAGTTTAACCAATCACCGTGTGGTGTGGGAGCGATTCGAGGCGCTTCAGTCTTGAACCGCGTGACCGCTACGGTCGCAGGTTCGAATCCTGCCTTGGGCATGGATGTGTGTGATGTCCTTAGGTCAGTTAGGTTTAAGTAGTTCTAAGTTCTAGGGGACTGGTGACCTCAGCAGTTAAGTCCCATAGTGCTCAGAGCCATTTGAAACATTTGTGGTGTGGGAAGGAAGGCAAAGAAAACTGTCCCACCGTATGACTGATTTCCAGCCCCTGCCAACTAAATGCGTTGCATGTAGACACATGTGGCAAAGCATGCTTTCTGCTGGAATAATTTGTAGGGTCGCACGTTCCGGGGCTGGAATCTCCTACAGTTTGTCGGGATGTAGGCAGAGGAGCCTGTGTGTCGTCATCAGATGCAATAGAAAGGATTAAATATTACTTCATTTATTTCTCTGAATACATCTCGTCGCCAAATCTTCGGTGGCTGAACTCAGTGTCTGACCCGGGCGGCCATATCTCACTGCATTAGCCCGAGGCTCTGGCAGGTGACTCCTAGTAAGCAGACCACTGCCTATGGTGTGGAAGGCGGCCTTGTTGGGAATTCTCCTCGGAGATGGTAGTGACCACAGCGCGTATGTGTTGCGTCTCACACGCTGTTCTGGAAGTACTCCGCCCATACCAGTTCACTGCCTATGTTGATCCATAAGATGGACCGTGATGTCAGAAGCCGTGAGGTCATGTTGAATGCTGATCATGGATCGCCGGTTTGGCAGGCCGTGTAACCCATGCGGTTTGTGGCCCAGTATGAAACCATGTCGGTGGGCCCCTGTACTACCCACTAGTGGCGGTTGGTACTGGAGGCTGCCTTCTGCGAGATTAACGGAGGCAGGTTGGTCTGCTGTCGTCTAACCCTTTTCCGCTGAGCTCGATCGCTCTCACACACAGAGGTGTTAATGTCGTACTCTTGGTAACCGGCAAAATGTATCGTAATGTTCCCGCCAAGCGGCTGGCTCGTTTTGATACTTCCTTGTGCTTGAGCAATTTCATTCTCTCCAGACTCAGAAAATTTCACTCTTCCATTCCTTTACTTTCTTGATGCGTAACAGATTATTGTGAGCCAATGACAAAGCTTCTTACTCCTATCTAAGCGAATAGACCTGTATGGCGCGGCCGCGAGGGTCCCACGGTGTCAGACTCTGAGTTATTCAGCTGGTTTCCTAATCTCATCTCGCCTAAAGGCATTCCTTCTAGTGCCACGCACAGCGTAGTTGTTATGTAATGCAGGTCACCTTTCTACATAGCTGCTATGCGGACATGAGACACTGTGCCTTCCCTATTTTACGCTAAACGAATTTGCCACGCTGGTAATTTTAACTTGACTTCCACATTACAAGCCAGCTAAAAAAGGACCCCAAGGCTGCAGAAAATAACAGGTCTACCTCACCGTAATAAAAGGAAAGAAAAAGGAGATGTAATCATCAGTGCAGTCATTGGCGATAATGAATATTTCCTGCAGTTTTCATGCAGAGTTAAAGTATTGACTATACTGACTATTGGCATGTGCGTATTACATTATAAAATAGGTTGCATTACAGTTTGGGCATTTACTATCACGTAACAACTGGATAACTTAAACAATAAGAAAGAATGAGATTGCATCATCCAATATTTCAGCTGGATGAAGTCACATAAACAATTAAAATCCTGGAATTTGCCATTTGGGGTAAAGTTTTTGCCACAAGCACTTTTCGTTTTACTAATTTACTCTGTGCTTCCTTGGCTATGTGATATGCTAGAAGCAGTTCACTAATTCGTGCAACGCCTATTTAATCATTTCAGTCTCAGAAAGTGAGTCGAGAACCACAGAAACACTTGCGCCATTAGAAGCTACAACATGACTATTGCCAGTAACAATAGTTGGATCATTGTGGACGTTGTCTATTAATAGAATTCGTTACCTACCAGCAAGGGGTAAACGGAAGGAGCCTTCGTGGAAGAACACAATTGGGCGTACCCTGGAAAAGATGAACTAGTATCGATGGTTAATCCTTCTACCACCGGTAAACATCAGAAAAAGATAGCTAAACTCCAAAATTGGTCCTTCTCAAAATTAAAATTGTGACGACCGAGTGCACTCATGAAATATATTGTAGTGCTATGTTTGTAAAACTACATACAGAGGTTATGTCGACAAGTCTCTCAGACACCACATTGAAAGTTTAACAACTGAGCTACACTCGTGTAGCATTACGTCAGTGTACAAACCACATAATACTAATTTTACCTTCGACAAACCAAATAGTTGTCAAAATAAAAACATGAAGATTATATTGGGAGATTTTAACTTTGAAAGTGTCGGCAGGGGATATAGGTCCACTGCAAATAATGAGGAAAGATTAAAAAGTTAGACAGAAAGAGAGGGACTGAAGCTTATTTTAGATCCTAAACTAGGAAAAATGGATCAAATGGGTCTGAGCACTATGGGACTTAACATCTGAGGTCATCAGTCCCCTAGAACTTAGAACTACTTAAAACTAACTAACCTAAGGACATCACACACATCCATGCCTGAGGCAGGATTCGAACCTGCGACCGTAGCAGTCGCGCGGTTCCGGACTGAAGCGCCTAGAACCGCTCGGCCACAGCGGCCGGCCTAAACTAAGATCATTATTTATCAGGTGGTAATTTCCAAGAAACGGTGCACAGCGAAGTCACGGTCTCACTGCGAGCGATATACGTCGAAAGCTCTATTCTCGAGGTACTTACAACAGAGAAGACAAAAGACGAACGTATTTAAAACAGAAAATCATTTAAAAAGTGGAATTAGCAACACTTTTTCACTCATAGGAATTTGTTAAAGAAGTGAATAATATCACATGCATTACTCATCAGGTATATCATCGTAGTGCACAATACTGTGTGTGGTGCAGGCAACGGACACATTCCCTTTTCCCCGTACCAAGGATACACTTTTGCACGTATTTTAGGAAAATTGGGACAGTCTCGCGGAAGAGAGATTTGCCAGATAGTCGTAAGATACGACAATGTAAAAACTGAAATATGTACAATTCATCTCGATCCCCGGGTCTCCGCTCTTTCTTAATAGGCGATTTAAGTGACTTCCAAAGACGCTCAATGTTCTGTGTGTGCACAAATGGGTCGTCGAACGATACAAATTCTACTGACTGATTGATGAATTCGTGATCAATTGCCTCGTTTTTCAACGTTTTTTATGATGACCAACCACCGAAGATCACTTTCGTTCCTGGTACAATGAAATGTTTACTCCTGTTCCATACTTGCGGGTGGCGGTGTGAGATTCATCTACTTCTATTGTTTTGTTTTGGCTACCAGTGGGGACATTAATGTTAATAACAATAACATAACACACCTTCCCACAAAGTCCGTAATTGTTAGAAACCGTATTCACTGAATGTTCGCACTCGGGCGCAGTCTCTCCCAACGTAAAATTACGTATCTGGTAGGCAACAAGTATGCTCGCGTCAATACTTAATTTTATAATTTCAAACCACGTGTTCTTTGTTATACTATTTCTCTTCCTATATTTCTTACGCTTGAGATGGAAAGTAAAATTAACTTTAACTATCCTCTTCAACAGCGTGACAGAATTTTCGGAGCACAGTATCTCGTTCCGTGATTTGGAAGCAATTCACATTGCCAACAGAATGCTAGGAATTTTTCAGTATCACTCAAACGGGTACCATACTGCTTCCACGTAACAGAATTCGACATGAACATTGCACTAGATTCATTCATCGCTTCTAGTACTCTCATGCGACGTTCCGTTGTCAAGCCGAAAGCTATATCCATTTTTCCCGCTTTGAGAGTCGTGCGTTAGATAAATATCGCTCGCAGTGAGGCAGCGATTTCGATGTGCACTGTTTCTTGGAAATTACCAATAGCGGCAGATGTCAGCTAGGGTAAAGTCTTGATAACAAATTCCTTACTGAGAACAATACTCATCATATTACAAATATTACAAAAAAAGTAGAAGAATCTTTTCCCAGGACGCAGCGCTGCCCTATATCTAGTGTAGTTTCTGGAGTTGTCCTAGTAGAAAGTGCACACTTCAAAAGCCGTTTTAGCGTCTACAAAGCGAAATACGAGGCTTTTAGAGTAGAACCAGACCTCTACGTTAAAAACATAGCGGCAAGCCCGAAAACGACAAACAATTTGTCTAAGTTGCAAATGAAACATCAAGAAGTCATATTCCACGTGGATGTAGGAACCATTTTATATCTCGCATTGACTCAAGCTTACTAGACCTCTTCAGTGATTATCGAGAGCAAGTACAAGTCAGATTATTTCTCAGCAGATCCAAATGATGCTGGAGAAGAATTATTCCGAATAAAAACTTCACAAGAAGAGAGAGATGAGCTACATAACTATCCGATGCGGACACAGAACACGCCACTGTGATCCAGAGTGTTCACCATCTCCTACTGAATACAGTATAAGGAAGAAGGTGACTAGGCTCAGTCTCAAGCGAAACATAGGACGAAAGAGCGAATCTCTAGAAACTCCCGAGAACTGAAAGAAAATAAAGCAGCAAGCCCTGCTAATATACGAACTGAGCAATAAAGCAGTTTTATCCGAAAACTATTGAATGGCTAGTTAGCATGATGAGCAAATGTTTGGAAACATTTCAGATTAGCAAACTATGGAAGGTAACACAAGTAATAGCATTACTAATACCTGAAAGAAAGCTGATCGCGTCAGAAAACTTCCATGTGATTCCATTAATCTACTTATATACAGAGTATTAGAAGGAATAATGCTGTTAAAAACAGTAACCAAATACGATACAAAGTTACCCCTGAACAAGCTGGTTTCAGACCGGGGGAAACATGTTGTAGTCAACTACTAAATATGACTCAACTCACCGAAGACGGTTTTGAAAGGAAACTAATAACTGTTACTGTCTTTGTTGACCTTTCTGCTGCCTATGATGCAGTAAACCACTAATGACTCCTCACGAAAGTCTGTGAAATAACAAAGGAAATTCGACATGCAAATCAGCATGCTACAGAATCCAATATTCTACATAAACCTCCAAGGGAAGAAAAGTAGATGGAGAATCCAAAAGAATTGCTTACCACAAGGATGCGTTCTTTCACGTGTGCTGTACTACTTCTACATAAATTACCAGCCACAAAACCAGGAAATAAAAAGATTTGTATGAGCAGATGACACTAGTATAACTACACAAGGCAGAACATTTGAAGCTGTTGGAAGAAAACTGACAAAGACTGTGGATACCTTAGAGAAATACTATGAAGGAAATCATCTGCGAGATAATCAATAAAAAAAACTCAAATTTTCGCATTAAACTTGTGTAATAGAGATCCCCAAGACAGTTGAAAATAGAATGGAGGGAGATTAGACTACACTGATGCACCAAACCAAAATACTTGGGAGTCAGCCTAGATTGTGGACTGTCATTTAAAAAAAAATAGCACGATCTAAAAGAATACAGAATACTATGTTAGTACAGAAACTATCTAGAGAAACATGTGGAGCGCAGCCTGGAGTTCTTCGCCGTCAGCAATATGACACTGTTTTCATCTGGAGAGTATGTGGCACCAGTATGGGACGCTTCTACCCACTCCAAACAAGTAGACATTGCTTTAAATAAGGCTGTCAGGATTGTCAGCAAATGTCGGAGGCCTAACGCCTGTCCACAAAATTTACCCACTCGCGACCATAACATCACAAATATCAGCCGCAAAATAGCCAGCGAAACAGAGACGATGAAACAGCAAACTAACCCACGGCACGTAATTTACAACCACCAAAGAATTCCAACCCTGCTTAAGTCAAGGAAGAGCTTTGCCCAGAGGACAACAGCGCTTGGTACCCGACCTGAGACCCATCGCATATCTCTATCGTTGGACTCTGCAAAATACAACCCTGCAAACAAAAGAGCAGCAGCTACAGTGTAGTCCATGGAGAGCACTGAAAGGATTAATAACAGGAGTAGCAACATGCGAAGTAAACATGGTTAAATTGTTACACAACCTTTTCTTTTGTAATAGAATAATAGTTTCATAAATTTGTTCGGCAATGAGAGCGGCTCCTCAGGCGGTAGAGAACAGGGTAGTCGCAGTGTCCCATGTCTGCACGAAAGGAGCGTAGGAGGGCAGCCTGCGTTCCATAAAAACTGCATTGTGAGCTACGTTGGAACGAATTGTTTTTGGTGAGATACGATCTGAATGTCAGCTGACAATCTCAGACCTTGAGACTACGGGACCGGCCAATTGTCACGGGGCTGCCGTGAAGGAATGTTTGCCTAAATCTGAGAAAGAGGATCTGTGATCGGCTCGGTTTTCACTAATTGTTTCAGTAAAAGGCTCGATATCCCATGCAAGAAATTTGGTTAACCGTGGTTGGAAGTCTGACATGTAGTGGGAAAGATTCTCTGCCTCACTTCCCATGCCATGACACTGATGGATAACGACGTCAAAGTCCACGAGGTTAGGGATTTGTTAAAACTGTTTATAAAATTATTATTGGTCAGAACTAGCAATGTCTGTTTCAGTTGGAAGGCGAGATTGTTTCTGACACAGCCGCTCCTGCAGCCGTCCTCCACACTAGCACCACTGAAGAGTCGTAACAACGAGCCGTAGATGTAGTCACTGAGGTGAGGGGGACGCGACGCTAGTTAAATTGCATCAGGGTTTCATTGCGTGGATTTAACATCCATACTCAGCTAGTCGTAAGCTATCATGCACTTTGACGAATGTACAGGTGTCTATTCTGGCTTTTCAAGGGATCTTTCTTCAGATTACCAACCATTTTCAGGTCCATTGTCCGAATCCACGATTTGGTTTCATATTATGCTGTCGTACATCCATCCACTTGTGCCAAGGTTCATGTTCATAATTACATACTTTTTTCCATTTATTAAATGCTTCTTTACTTGATTCACTGAGTTAATCATTTCATTTGATATCTCATAGTGATCACTACCTACCCTTGTCGATAGACGAGTCCCTTCAACAATATATCCGTAGGAGGTGTCGTACCAGTACTTACGCTCATGATAGGGCCACCGCAAGTAATTTATACTCAATAAGACGATATCCATTGAGCGACAGTGTTTCCCTTTAATTTGTATGATCTTATGGGGAGTTTCCCTTCCCTGTAGGTCACTTTGGATTGGACTTTTAGCATCTTAGGGTGTACCAAAGAGATCATTAAACACCTCACAGCAGTACTCTGAAGATGTCCAGTGTAAATACGAAGAAACATAGAAGACCGAAAATTTTGTAATGTGCTCAAGAACGGAGTATGTTTGTACAGCTGAGTTTTAAGAAATCCTTACTGTGTGTTACATTTGCTAGAGTAGTTGCTCTTCAGAATGGTATTTCTCGTTAACAGTTTTAAATGAAACTGCAGTTTCAGAATAAAGTCCCATTTCATGTTCTGTACAGCATCTTTGTCTACCATTGTCACAGTACTATCACTTTCTGGTAGAGGTTTCGAACTTACATTACATCGCATCTATCCCTATTACTGCCAGAACTAAATTTATCATTTGACACTGTTCGTCTACTCTCAGATCTTTTACTACTCTCTTCCTGCATCACGTTATTAGTTTCCTGTCTCCATATGTGCCTCCCTTTACTTATTTCTCAGTTCCTGCATCCCTCTTTCATTTATTTGTCTTAATGCATAGTGGCCTTCCCATTCTCTGCCCCATTTCATGCATCTCCTTCTTTATGAACTCCATTAGGTTCCAAGAATCTGGCCATTACTAGAAACCCCGCTGCAAGCAGAGTGGCCAGCGGAGCACCGTCAAGATGATAAGGTACTGAAAATGCCTAATCAAATCCCCTGAATTCTCACTGGCTACGGGAGAGCCTACCAGCAGCGACAACACGGTGTCCCCGGTAGCAGTATCACAGATAATTACGTTCTTGTATAGCCCATTATGGTTCATGATCGCAGGACAAGTGTGACTGGATTCCTCGTCATGTGCATTATTACGTCTCACTGAAGGAACCATTTGATTCTCAGGCCGGCCGGAGTGGCCGTGCGGTTCTGGGCGCTACAGTCTGGAGCCGAGCGACCGCTACGGTCGCAGGTTCGCATCCTGCCTCGGGCATGGATGTGTGTGATGTCCTTAGGTTAGTTAGGTTTAATTAGTTCTAAGTTCTAGGCGACTGATGACCTCAGAAGTTAAGTCGCATAGTGCTCAGAGCCATTTGAACCATTTGAACCATCTGATTCTCAGGGAAATTAACATTTTCATCACGACTGGCCTCCACTGCAAATAAACTACAGGTTAACATGGCAGTCTTCCTATGTTCACTCCAACTTGTGGTCTTTATTATTAGCCCAGCACATTAAACTAAGGCTGCGAGGGGTAGCCGCGTGGTCTGAGGCGTCTTGCACAGTGCGCGCGGCTCCGCCCGTCGGAGGTTCGAGTCCTCCCTCGGGCATGAGTGTGTGTGTTGACCATAGCGTAAGTTAGATTAAGTAGTGTGTAAGCTTAGGGACCGATGACCTCAGCAGTTTGGTCCCATAAGATCTTACCACAAATTTCCAAAATTTTCATTAAGCTAAAGGAGTCCCTGTCTACACTTCACACCTGCATCTGCCCATAACTGAGCACGCAGACACACAAACAGAGGAAAATCCACCAAAATTACACAAAAGAGACAAAATCCACCAAAAGTACAATAAAGACACACTTAATACTAATAATGAACCGCAGATATATGAACAGGCTTGCTATTATCAAGAACAAATCCAAAATCCGCACAACGTACATGAAAGGCAGTAGGAGCATCTAAAGAGCACAAATTACAAAAAAAAGTTTACATAAAGAAAAATTCAGCAGCTTTAAGAATCAGCACTACGGCCCACCGAAACCATTAACAGGAGAAATATGATCATGTTTACCTCAGTCCCAAACCGATAAAGCACTACTACTGATTCCTGAAATCACTCTCCTATAACTCTCTACTAAAGTCAGTGGCAAGGCAATTGGTAAACGACCAGAGAGGATGATAGTGCCACACGAGCTTATCACAATCAGCAGTACCACATTTCCAATTAGGAAAATTTCAGAGTCCCTATGGCACACCCAATATGTGTTATTTATTTAAAAATAGTGAAATTCTATCAATTCAGTGGTACCTGCCATCCACAAATCATCCCCAATCAACTCTTCATATTAACAAATTAGAAAGACATACTTTTTTAATGGTGGGAGACGGGCAATTAAAACCTTAAGAATAATTTCTTGAATTTGGTTAAAACATCCGCAATAAGTAAATTACTTTAATTCTACCGTAATGACCAGCAAATCATGTGGAGATGAGTACGCATCTCACGACACAGACAAAAATGTGAAGGCGTGAGCTACCACAGCAGCAGAGACAACGGAAACACATTTTTAGTTCCTACATTAGAGATGAACACCAAGTAGCCACATGAACACATATTCTGACATTTCAGTCAAAGTACATAACCTACAAAATAATTTCTATATCACAATCAAACTGAATCAAATTGGATAGTCTTTATATCGCAATTGATGGTAAGGACGACATTTACAAAAGTTGAAGCGGGTAGTGGGAAGGGCGGACACAAGGCTTCCTTGTAGGGAAATAACTACGATAACCTAGATGCTGCGTCAGATATAAGCAGGTGGGTCGTATGGATTACCTGATATGATTCTCTCGACCTTGAGAACAACAGAAATTGTGCTTATGGATTGAATTCCACAATGGAATGGTAGGAACTGAGTAGAAGTGATGTACTGGAAATTGTGACATCTGTTGTATTTGAATCTAATATGAAATTCCCGTCTAAGAAATGTATAAATACAGTAACATAGGTTCTATCAACGGAACACAGTTACTAAATAATCATGTCTTATAGTTTTTATGCGATGGGGCAATACATTCTACAGGTTAATAGAGAAATACGTGCTCGCCATATCAGTAATGAAAAACTGAGGTATAGAAATCTGAGCAATCTCTAATATTACGACAATCACAGAAATGACTCACTATGAGCGACATATGGACATGGCAAATAAAAAGGGTAGTACACGCACTACAGCTTCACTGGTTCAACATTAGAAGAGGCAGCCCACCGGTGAAGTCGATCATAAATTACTACCGACAGTAGTGTCTTGATTGAATTCTCATAAGGTACAAACTGAATTCTCCAACAAAAGACTACACCGAAATTTATCAGTTGAACCACAGTTTATAGCACAGTAGCAAGCAAAATGTGTCTTGCATCGTACAGCGAGAGGAGACACTGCGATGGAGTGCATCCGACTGCATTTCCAACACGTGGTTCGCCACACAAAGAAAACAGCGATGATTTACCACTTATTCCCACGAAAGTCTGCAGAATAGCTGTGCACATTAGGGACAACACATCTGTATCATTAATTGCAACCATATGTGATCTGTTCTTGGTATAAAAGTGGCAGGTTCCAAATGCTCAGTGAAACAAAGTCATCCATCAGAAACATCTAACTTGACACAACAAGCTTTCCAGAATACTGAAATATGTAAATAGTTTACGTGAGGTGCACAATTCAATAATGTAAATATCAAAAATTAAGATATTCAATCAACACATTGCTTGAGGGACTATCTTACGATCAGCGAAAAATATTGTGAATTATTTTAAATAGAAATACTGCACGAATCCGCATTCATGCAACAACTTCTTAAAGTATACACAGAAGACATTTTCTATTACAGGATTCTCATCCAATTCATATATATAGTCATACTTAAATTAGCCCCTTCATCCCAGCGACTTGCTCGACAGTGCGCCTGCCTCACCTCAGACCTCGCTTCCCAACGGTATCTACAGGGTGTTTCAAAAATGACTGGTATATTTGAAACGGCAATAAAAACTAAACGAGCAGCGATAGAAATACACCGTTTGTTGCAATATGCTTGTGACAACAGTACATTTTCAGGCAGACAAACTTTCGAAATTACAGTAGTTACAATTTTCAACAACAGATGGCGCTGCAAGTGATGTGAAAGATATAGAAGACAACGCAGTCTGTGGGTGCGCCAATCTGTACGTCGTCTTTCTGCTGTAAGCGTGTGCTGTTCACAACGTGCAAGTGTGCTGTAGACAACATGGTTTATTCCTTAGAACAGAGGATTTTTCTGGTGTTGGAATTCCACCGCCTAGAACACAGTGTTGTTGCAACAAGACGAAGTTTTCAACGGAGGTTTAATGTAACCAAAGGACCGAAAAGCGATACAATAAAGGATCTGTTTGAAAAATTTCAACGGACTGGGAACGTTACGGATGAACGTGCTGGAAAGGTAGGGCGACCGCGTACGGCAACCACAGAGGGCAACGCGCAGCTAGTGCAGCAGGTGATCCAACAGCGGCCTCAGGTTTCCCTTCGCCGTGTTGCAGCTGCTGTCCAAATGACGCCAACGTCCACGTATCGTCTCATGCGCCAGAGTTTACACTTCTATCCATACAAAATTCAAACGCGGCAACCCCTCAGCGCCGCTACCATTGCTGCACGAGAGACATTCGCTAACGATATAGTGCACAGGATTGATGACGGCGATATGCATGTGGGCAGCATTTGGTTTACTGACAAAGCTTATTTTTACCTGGACGGCTTCGTCAATAAACAGAACTGGCGCATATGGGGAACCGAAAAGCCCCATGTTGCAGTCCCATCGCCCCTGCATCCTCAAAAAGTTCTGGTCTGGGCCGCCATTTCTTCCAAAGGAATCATTGGCCCATTTTTCAGATCCGAAACGATTACTGCATCACGCTATCTGGACATTCTTCGTGAATTTGTGGCGGTACAAACTGCCTTAGACGACACTGCGAACACCTCGTGGTTTATGCAAGATGGTGCCTGGCCACATCGCACGGCCGACGTCTTTAATTTCCTGAATGAATATTTCGATGATCGTGTGATTGCTTTGGGCTATCCGAAACATACTGGAGGCGGCGTGGATTGGCCTCCCTATTCGCCAGACATGAACCCCTGTGACTTCTTTCTGTGGGGACACTTCAAAGACCAGGTGTACCGCCAGAATCCAGAAACAATTGAACAGCTGAAGCAGTACATCTCATCTGCATGTGAAGCCATTCCGCCAGACACGTTGTCAAAGGTTTCGGGTAATTTCATTCAGAGACTACGCCATATTATTGCTACGCATGGTGGATATGTGGAAAATATCGTACTATAGAGTTTCCCAGACCGCAGCGCCATCTGTTGTTGAAAATTGTAACTACCGTAATTTCGAAAGTTTGTCTGCCTAAAAATGTACTGTTGTCCCAAGCATATTGCAACAAACGGTGTATTTCTATCGCTGCTCGTTTAGTTTTTATTGCCGTTTCAAATATACTGGTCATTTTTGAAACACCCTGTACTTCCGCTAGAGAGCACCATCTAGTTAACAGTTACTGTCAACCTTAGCTTTACAGACCGTTACGACTCCCATATCCAGCGAATATTAATATCAAACCACACCAGACACACTACTAGATACTATGAAATTACTGGTGGGATTTTTCTGAAGATAGTGGAACCAAGCCATTGATATTATATTCATATAAGAAAAATAGAAAAAAACGTCAGTCATTTCTCTTACCGAATTGAGCCGTTACCGTTTTATGAAGTTTAATTCAGTGATACAGATTAAATTATGAGACGTATCGGCTCGTTGACAGCTGGCGCACTACAAATGTTTAGCTTTTTCTGGCGCACTTTCAATATCTTCAGGGGACAACAAAGAAGATTAATATATTAAAACAAATGATACGGGAAAAAATTCTGTGGTGTATCTTACACAAACACAAAATATATGAGAAATATAAAAGACGTTTCGAATTTGTTGCGTATAGTTTACTGATGGATTAAAAAAACTCGTCATATTTATATTTCTTTGTTGAGGTAATACCGAATCATTGCCACGATGGGGAGAATAATGAACTCAAAGGAAGAAAGAACGGAATGGTTTATCTGGAAGAGAGCTGACAATATCTGTAAGTAGAGATCTATTTCCTCTCAAACGAAGGTACAACATTACGTTACTGTTTCCAGAATGAGATTTTCACTCTGCAGCGGAGTGTGCGCTGATATGAAACTTCCTGGCAGATTAAAACTGTGTGCCCGACCGAGACTCGAACTCGGGACCTTTGAAAATCTCATTCTGGAAACATCCCCCAGGCTGTGGCTAAGTCATGTCTCCTCGGTATCCTTTCTTTCAGGAGTGCTAGTTCTGCAAGGTTCGCAGGAGAGCTTCTGTAAAGTTTGGAAGGTAGGAGACGAGATACTGGCAGAAGTAAAGCTGTGAGGAACGGCCGTGAGTCGTGCTTCGGTAGCTCAGATGGTAGAGCACTTGCCCGCGAAAGGCAAAGATCCCGAGTTCGAGTCTCGGTCGGGCACACAGTTTTAATCTGCCAGGAAGTTTCATTACGTTACTGTGTTGAACCAAATACTTTTACTCGTAGCTTAATTTCTGAATTTTTACTAAATCAGAGGAATTAAAGAGAACGTGGAAAAGAAAGAGCGAGGGATATCCTAAGAAAAATATTGGGATCATTAAACCAGTATGTTGAAGTCAGGAGAAGAACCAATGACAATACACAGAAGGATATTGAGCAGTGGTCTTACTTGCAATAAAATTACACTTGCTGGTGATAGCCACAAATTCCGTTTATTCATTTCCTGCACTGCCCTTAAGTGTGTTTTTGATCCATTATGACATTTCCGTGTGATGTTTACGATGCGTGAGCTGTTGCATTATTCTACTGTCTTTGTTGTGATATATATATATATATATATATATATATATATATATATATATATATATATATATATATATACATTCAATTTTGTAATTAATGATGGACTGTTCCACAAATTTAAGGGCGAATTTGGCAAAAAAAGACTTGTTACTTACAGATTTATTGTTGTTCCTTTCTGCAGAAACTTACATATATTAGACTTCACTTAGGCAACTCACAATATTTATTGCATATTGAAAACAGAAGTGAACAACGAAAGGCATAAGGATATTTTACATGTTGTGAATAGAGATATTATGCTATAAATCGTTCAGAGTTTGTGTACTGTTTTATAATGTGGAAAGTATTTCTCGTATGATATATAAATCCTTACTTGCTTGTACTTTATTTGCAATGGTACTTATTTATACGTACCACCATCTTATGTGCATATTTATTGAGCTATGGAAGCTTCTGAAGAAGTTCATCGAATCACAACGTTATTTCTCGTTCAGTATTTTATCTTCAGATTTTTTGCGATGTTAACATATGTTCATTTCTTCCAAAAAATCCAGTTTGACGATCTTTACTTAATTAGTAGTGTAACACGACAATTTGCTCTACATTTCCAAAGGGATGTCCGGTGTTGTGTACGTATGTAGCTGTTGCTGGCGTTGCGTGTCTGTTGTTTTTGTAGGCTCTAAACAGATATGGTTGTAGAAAGAGGGTTTTGTACAGACATCTCCAGACGATATCAAAATAAATCATGAGGCTGGAAACTACGAAGGACACATCAAATGCTACAATGCTGGAGAAACCAGTAGATAAATTAATAGTTATTCGCGAAGTCAATGAACGCCACACTCATCTCATCCAGAAAAAGTGTGTAACACGTTATTTTAGAAAGCGTAATAATTTAGAAACATTTTAGTTCCAGATTTTATCATCAGTCATCAAAAACTAAGTTGGAATCCATTAGAGCCTTGTGTGTGTAGAGACTGTCAAGTATTGTATTAAAGAAGAACAGCAATCAGTCGTAATCTGATGTAATTAACTGCTGTATTTCTTTAAATTTTAGTCATGAGGAAGGTGGGACTGTAGATATCAGTTCAAATAAAATAGGTGCTGTTTTTGAGCCGTGTAGATGAGACTTGCATGGCAAGGACAATAAGCAGAAAATTAATTTTCTGAACTAAGTGACACGCCTAAACACTGTGCAAGTGTTAGTACTAGTCGCACAGCAACCAATTTAGAAATTTATATTTCCTTTTCTGAAAAATATTGTTACTCTGTTAGTGTAAAATCTGTCTCATGACTATCATTGTTAAGAACCATTCGGAATCATTCCTAAACATGTGTTTTTGAAGTATTGCAGCATCTACCGAGACAGGCAGCAATTCCCATAATTTTTTAGACGTACTGATTTCCTAATCAGTCGATCTCTTCACATTGAGATGCAATGCCTGCCATCGATATTTTCCTTAATGCTCTGTAAATTTTAATGTAATATTTGTCATCGTCACGCTCGAACATCTAACGAACTTAAGACTCTACACATGGAATCTGAAGGGATGAGGCCAAGCTTTATGCAGCGAGCTGCAAATACAGAGGTGTGAAAATATGTGTGATAGTGGTGGGCTGTCGGCCACAGGATAGTATGGTAGCTTCGGTACACATTACGGCGAGGGCAGAATAATATTTTCTTCATTAAACCAACAACTAAAGGCAAACTGTCCACACGACGCGTGCGTAACACTGCCATCACCCAGTCATCCCTTTCACACTCCCTCTCCTACTCATTCATGCGTGCGCATGAGCAAACACACAGCCTAAAGTCACGAAGAAATTGCGTTTCTAAAAAAAGGTAGCATAAGGAAGCAGTTTAAACGTTAGAGATTCAACAATAGAAAAAATATATAATTTTAAAATTTTGCACAAAAGTAACCTTTACTGTCGTAGTAAGCAACAGATACAGGAAGAAATTCGGCTAAAGGTAAACAATCAATTGGTTGAAGGCGGTGGTTTCACTTCAGAACCACGAGGACACACGGTTTTCAATCACCCCTCAGTCAATGCAATATATTTCAAAGAACACTCGCATTATTCCTAGACGCAATCCCACTTCTCGAAACTTTCATGAATTCATAATGCGTATATCAAACCGTAGTCCTAAATAACAGAGTAAAAATTAGCCTAAAATTTCATAAATTTTGTGTCAAAAGTACATAGACCCCTAGTGGTTTCATCTCGAAATCTTTCATAAAAAACAGTACTAGCACAAATTTACTTTACAATAACTTTAGATATACTTAAATTTCTCTGTCAATGATCTCCTCAACGTGGCCACTGTAGAAACAACCCTAAGTCACAATCTGCTACAATTACGTAGCACCTTCTCCGCATCGACTGTTGCTTGGAACGCTGTAAATGACTGCTACAGTGCACGGCATTCGTAAAAGCACCTAATCGTACCAAGATATTCATACAATTTTTCACATACATTTACCATAAGGAATCAAACAGTGACAATAAAACTAGTTACATGACAGTTAGTCGCTGTGGATTGATGAAAACATACGAATTCCTGACGGAAAAAATTCATGACGAATCGCTTCTAAAAGGAAAAGGAACGAGATATAAAATTAGTTATAACATTAAACAAATAGTTAGGTATTCTGGTTTTATCACTAACTATAGAATTAATTTTGAGGCACACTCATGTCCAACACACCAGCGTTCTACAATATTTGCTGTTTAAACCGGGTCATCTGCCTCCACTGCTACCAAGCGTGATTTTGTGTGGAGTACCACTCAACAAGAGAGAACCATTTCATATTGCCCAGAGCAATGAGCGGTTGCTGGCGCTTACGGCAGATGACGATAGAGCCCAGCGCCTTCGCTGCAGCCTCTACTGGTACCCTGATAGCAGGTCCCGGAGACCTCTGACGCATACGGCTTTCACAGGCAGACAGCCTGCCAAAATATCTGTCGCAAAGAAGGTATTACCAGTGTGTTAGAAAGAGAAATACGTTTTAGGTACGCTACCATTACACTCATGACTTCAGTATTCAGACGAAAGATGCTATAGGAATTTACTCAAGTGGTCCCGATCGCTGGATGTTGCATTTAGACGACACGCGGCTTACCGCTAGACAACGGTGGTAGACGTCGTAGAATTCCGTGAACAAAAGACAAGACTTCTTTCACAAACTGCCTATAAGGTCAGAAGGCAATGCCGTTTACTGCAGGGGCCTTATGTTCACTTTGCTCTCTCAGTACCCAGTCAAACTTGTTCTCGTTGTATCATACCTCTCATCTCGATTTCATTTACTTCCACATTCGTTCTGATGAAATTGTTTTCAAGTTAATTTTGCTTATAAAGGGCTATTGCGTATTCCTGCAAACCTCCACCCTTCCTCTGTTTGCTAAGATCGGCTTGCCAGGTGACGTCCTAATATTCATACAGCTGCATCTCTTTTCTGTAAAGATAACTTTAATATTCGTATACACGGCATTAAAGTTTCCCTAGTCACGCATGCTTCCACAGCCTTACCTTTGTTGTCCAAAGATGCCTCCTTAACAATTTCGCCTATTGTATCAATCTCATTTTTTAGACGTTTGTACCCGCTTTGCCTGCTTCGGTTGTTGCACTCTCACTTTTCTCCTCACAGCAGTTAAGTACAGGATCTCTTGCGTTGTCCAAGAATTTCTACACTGAGATGACAAAAGTTTTGCGATACCTCCCAATATCGTGTCGAACTTCGCTTTTCCCTGGGTAGTGCAGCAACTCGCCGTCGCATGGACTCAACAAGTCGCTGGAAGTCCGCTGCAGAAGTACTGATCCGTGCTGCCTCTCTATCCGCCCATAATTGCTGAAG
This sequence comes from Schistocerca piceifrons, assembly GCF_021461385.2. Lineage (NCBI taxonomy): Eukaryota > Metazoa > Arthropoda > Insecta > Orthoptera > Acrididae > Schistocerca > Schistocerca piceifrons. Next base: position 557,043,813 of record NC_060149.1, read on the forward strand.
TGTTGCCGGTGCAGGAGGGTGTTCACGAACGGACCTCTCGGTGGCGTTCCATAAATGTTAGATGGAATTCATGTCGGGCGATCTGAGTGGCCAAATCATTCGCTCGATTCGTCCAGAATGTTCTTCAAGCCAATCGCGAACAGTTGTGGCCCAGTGACATGGCACATTGTCATCCATAAAAACTCCATTGTTTTTTGGGAACATGAAGCACATGAATGGCTACAAATGGTCTTCAAGTAGCCGAACATATCCATTTCCTGTCAATGATCGGTTCAGGTGGCCCAGAGGACCCAGTTCATTCCATGTAAACACTGCCCATACCGTTATGGAGCAACCACCAGCTTGCACAGTGCCTTGTTGGCACTGGGTCCATGGCTTCGTGGTGTCTGCGACAAACTGGAACCCTATCAGCAGCTCTTACCATCTGAAACCGAGACTCACGCGACTTTGTCACAGTTTTCCAGTAGTGTAGCGTCCAACGTATATAGTCACGAGCTCAGGAGAGCGCTGTAAGCGATGTCGTGCTGTTAGGAAAAGCACTCGCGTCGGTCGTCTATTGCCGTAGCTCATTAACGACAAATTTCGCCGCACTGTCCTAACGGATACGTTCGTCTGCGTCCCACTTTGATTCCCGGGGCTACTTCACGCGGTGTTGCTTGTCTGTCCGCACCGACCACTCTACGCAAACGCCACTGCTCTAGGTCGGTAAGTGAAGGCCATCGGCCACTGCGTAGTTCGTAGTGAGAGGTAATGCCTGAAATTTACCCAGCTCACTGGCCAATGGAAGTGTTTAAACTCAGAAGAATGTTCCTGGAGCCACTCTGTAGCAATTCTGGACGTGCGGAGTGTCGCATTCTCCTGCTGGAATTGCCCAAGTCCGTCGAAATGCGCAATGGACATCAGTGATCAGACAGGATTCTTACGTACGGGTCTCCTGTCAGAGTAGTATCTTGACGCATCACGGGTCTCATATCACACCAACTGCACACGCCCCACAGCATTACAGATCCTCAACCAGCTTGGACAGTCCCCTGCTGACATGCTGGGTCCTTGGATTCATGATGTTGTCTCCATACTCGTACACGTCCATCCGCTTGATACAATTTGAAACGAGACTCGTGCAACCAGGCAACATGTTCCCAGTCATTAACAGTCAAATGTCGGTGTTGACGGGCCCAGGCGACGTGTAAAGCTTTGTGTCGTGCACTCATCAAGGATACACGAGTGGGCCTTCGGATCCGAAAGCCCATATCTGCGATTTTTGTTAGAATGGTTCTCACGCTGATACTTCTTGATGGCCCAGCTTTGGAATTTGCAGCAATATGTGGAAGGGTTGCACTTCTGTCACGTTGAACCATCATCTTCAGTCGTCGTTGGTCCCGTTCTTGCAGGATCTTTTTCTGGCCACAGCGATGTCAGTGGTCTGGTGTTTTACCGGATTCATAATATTCACGCCACACCCGTCAAATAGTCGTACGGGAAAATCCCCACTTCATCGCTAGCTCAGTGATGCTGTGTCCCAACGCCCTTGTGTCGACTAAAATACCACGTTCAAACTCACTTAAATCTTGATAACCTGCCATTGTACAAGCAGTAACCGTTTTAACAACTGCGCCGGACACCTGTTGTCTTACATTGGCTTTGCCGATCCCGGCGCCGTATTCTGACTGTTTACATATCTCTGTGTTTGAATACACTTGTATATACCAGTTCCTTTGGCGCTTCAGTGCACTTGTGAAAATGAAAATGTCACCGTGTTTAGATACAACATAAACTGTAAGTTCGTTACAAGAAGCTTGCTTGGTGGCTTGTCGGTTCAGAGGATGGCAGCGCGAAAACGTCGGATTGTAACGCTGATAACTATAATGACTACCTGGGTCCGCATGAGGACGACAGCAGTTGCTCTATGTAGCAGGGAATGTTCCGGAGAGTATAGGGGACCAGCCATAGTGTGATCCTTCCTTGTGCGTAACTCGGTGTTAAGAGAGTGGGGGTGTCCGCCAGGAAAATGCGTGTCGCCCAGAACGATGAGTAGTACAAAAGCGAGTGGTAAAACGTGGACTAAAAGAAATAACAATCATGGAATTTTCTATAAACCAGTGCCTTAAGTGCACCACGCACTATTACTCAAAGTTGTATAACTAATCTGCAGAAATATTAATTTTTAGATAAAGAAGATTGAAATTCATCAAACGTGATACGGTTTTATTTCTTGTACAAGTCGGTCAGCTAATAATTCAAGGGGTCGCTGCGCAGAACGCAGAAACTGCGATAGTGAAGACTGAAAATAATCAACACTCCCATAAGACGAACAGTAACGGTGTTACTGAACAAAGTTTGAAGCTTGAGACCCATCCGTGAAAAAAAAATGATTAAAATTTATACAAGATTTTTGCCAGATATTAGATATTGTATCGTTTTAAAGCCCACGGAAAAGTGTGCAACAACTGTACACCTTACTACATAGTTGCATGTTTTGAATGCAGCTAGACCCTCCGCTCGCATATTCAAAAGCAGTGTGCATTGAGTCGGGATGACAATAATACAACTTTCTTCAATGGCGTGGAACACCACCGTACTGGCACCCGCATGTAAGGACCTTTCTTAACAACAGGCCTCCTAAACGGTGGATCGGGTTGAACTACGATGTCGCATAGCATCAGCAGGAACTCCAGGCATGGTCGCAGAAGTGTGGAACGACTTTTACTGTTCTCTGAAGCGCACATTAAACTTTTGTGAAAAGTAAACTTTGATCTTAAATGTAGTTGTACGATACACGCCAAAGTCTAAAATTCTGCTGGGTGTTGTACGGCGTCATTGTAAAATAATACTTTAATTATAAATTTAAAACCAACGTTTCAACCTATTAAAAGAAACGTTTCGTGACAATGGTGATGACAACAACATTATACGAAAGGGTACCAAAGTCAACCGAAATAAAACAAAAGAAGGGAGCAAAGAAGGGAATCTTCCGTTATTGCACTTACCGTATATGAAGGGCGTCAGTGAAAGGCTAGGCAACGTCCTCAGCCGACGAGGTTCGAAACCGATTTTCCGCAGCAGCCGTGGGATCCACAACATGATAGGTTCCACCAGGGGTTCTGTCAACAAACTAAATACTGCAGGAGGATATGAACTACGTTGTGAGTGCCGAGCAGCCTACATAGGGAAGACAGGGAGGTCAGTTAGTGCATGAGTAGCAGAAGACCAGTGCTATGTGTGATTAGCAAAGGACAATAAATCAGCGATAACGGAACACCACCGTGACTCTGGACAGCCTTCTTGTTCTACGAAGCACCTGTGCTGACGAAAAAGTCGCGGAAGCAGCAACGCAAAATTCGAGAGGCGATTAAAATTACTAAGCAAACTGACAACACCAATAGAGAGGATGGCTACAAACCTCCGACGTTCTGACTGCCAGCTATCCCAATCCAACGGACCGCGAGCGGTCGCGGGGGAGAAGCCTCACGGTATACACACGCGATATCCTAAGCAAACAGCTATAGGGGAGCTGTCAGTACATTTCCACCCACACCAGGGAGAAAACGTGCCCACCAAAAGACAAGTGCTGAATGCGGACTGTCGCCAATCAGTGTCAATCCGGCTAGCCCACGAATAGCTCTCCCCTTTCCGTCATGACTAGTCTGTTATATTCTAGGGCCAATAAAGTTTCAAAAACCGAGCGAGGTGGCGCAGTGGTTAGCACACTGGACTCGCATTCGGGAGGACGACGGTTCAATCCCGTCTCCAGCCATCCTGATTTAGATTTTCCGTGATTTCCCTAAATCGTTTCAGGCAAATGCCGGGATGGTTCCTTTGAAAGGGCACGGCCGATTTCCTTCCCAATCCTTCCCTAACCCGAGCTTGTGCTCCGTCTCCGATGACCTCGTTGTCGACGGGACGTTAAACAGTAACCACCACCACCAAAGTTTCAAAACATGACGTATTGACACCGATCATCTGCAATGAATATAGCTTCCTTTCCTCCGCCAAAAGCACACATTTCGGTTGGAGTACGGCGAGGTACATGCTAGTGGCACGAGCGTGTTTACGGCGAACTTGCTTTTGGTTGCGATGTTATTTCCTTACCGCGTCTTTCCGTCTGCCTCGCAGCGGACTTGTTTCCTCCACTTGTCTATCATTTACCTGATTGTTTCGGCCTCAGCTCCGCCACAGGTACAGGCGAGGTAGTCTGGGCTAGCCACACTATTTGGGATGGCTAGATTAGGGCATGACGGGGGAAGGGGATAGAGGGTCATGATCCCACCCGATGCTGGTCAGCACACGTTCCCAAGGCAGGTTAGGACTAATCGGGCAAAGCTAGGCAGTGCGTTGAGAAAGAGAGCTGTTAAACCGCTTGATGTTGCACACTACGCACCGTTCAAGAAGGCAAAGTCTGTGGCCCCACAACGGAAACAGAAATTACAACTCACTACTTTGCAATCGGCTGCACAGGTCTGTACACAAGAATCTGACCGAGGCGCCACTGACAACCAGTCGGATCTCTACTTTCGACCTGATGCAATGGAGCAACTCACCGAAACAGCTGTCGGACAACTACGAGCCAGTCAGTATACGGCACCACTTCCCCTATCGACAGGAGATCTCAAGTTGATTCCGTATTTCTAGATTTCCGGAAAGCTTTTGACACCGTTCGTCACAAGAGACTTCAATCAAGCTGCGGGCCTATGGGGTTTCGTCTCAGTTGTGCGACTGGATTCGTGATTTCCTGTCAGGAAGGTCGCAGTTCGTAGTAATAGACGGCAAATCATCGAGTAAAACTGAAGTGATATCAGGTGTTCCCCAGGGAAGCGTCCTGCGACCTCTGCTGTTCCTGATCTATATAAATGACCTGGGTGACAATCTGAGCAGTTCTCTTAGGTTGTTCGCAGATGATGCTGTAATTTACCGTCTAGTAAGGTCATCCGAAGACCAGTATCAGTTGCAAAGCGATTTAGAAAAGATTGCAGTATGGTGTGGCAGGTGGCAGTTGACGCTAAATAACGAAAAGTGTGAGGTGATCCACATGAGTTCCAAAAGAAATCCGTTGGAATTCGATTACTCGATAAATAGTACAATTCTCAAGGCTGTCAATTCAACTAAGCACCTGGGTGTAAAAATTACGAACAACCTCAGTTGGAAGGACCACATAGATAATATTGTGGGGAAGGCGAGCCAAAGGTTGCGTTTCATTGGCAGGACACTTAGAAGATGCAACAAGTCCACTAAAGAGACAGCTTACACTACACTCGTTCGTCCTCTGTTAGAATATTGCTGCGCGGTGTGGGATCCTTACCAGGTGGGATTGACGGAGGACATCGAAAGGGTGCAAAAAAGGGCAGCTCGTTTTGTATTATCACGTAATAGCGGAGAAAGTGTGGCAGATATGATACGCAAGTTGGGATGGAAGTCACTAAGGCAAAGACGTTTTACGTCGCGGCGAGATCTATTTACGAAATTTCAGTCACCAACTTTCTCTTCCGAATGCGAAAATATTTTGTTGAGCCCAACCTACATAATTAGGAATGATCATCAAAATAAAATAAGAGAAATCAGAGCTCGAACAGAAAGGTTTAGGTGTTCGTTTTTCCCGCGCGCTGTTCGGGAGTGGAATGGTAGAGATATAGTATGATTGTGGTTCGATGAACCCTCTGCCAAGCACTTAAATGTGAATTGCAGAGTAGTCATGTAGATGTAGATGTAGAAACTTATCATCACCAGGAAGTCCGACCCGATAGCTGATTGCCGTCCTAAGGGCCCGGGTTCGATTCACGGAGGGGTCGGAGATTTTCTCCGCTCAGGGACGGGGTGTTGTCTTCATCATCATTTCATCCCCATCCGGCGCACAGGTCACCCAATGTGGCGCGGAATGCAATAAGACCTGCACCAAGGCAGCCGGACCTGCCCTACAAGGAGCCTCCCAGCGAATGACGCCAAACGCTCATTTCCATCACCAGGAAGAGGAACGCCACTTCGACGTCGATGACATCCCTGACGACGACGATGAACATGGGCTGATTGAAAATATGGTACATGAAGACGTTTATATCACCAATGACGCACCGGCACAGGATGCCGCCGACGATGAAGGTTTCATCACGGTGCGATATAAGCGCTAACATAGATCTGCCTCACTGCAATAGGATTCGGACCCTCGTAGACTGCGAGTGGAGACACTAGAAACGTCCAGTCGCTTCCAGCCACTCACATAACCGAGTGACCATGATGACGACGTACAGAAAAGTCAACAGGACACCCGACCATAGCAACGGCACCTGCGGCGGCATGACCATTGAAGATAGTACCACCCGTTGCAATTTATTAAACAGAAAAGTACCACGAACTAAATGCGGCGCTAAAAAAACAAACAGAGGATGCTTTGAAAGCTGTATATCAAGGAAACACGATCAAGCACCGCTTTGAAACTTACGCTGACCAACAGAAAGCCACCGCTTTCTTCCATCAACATCAACCTGGCTTTTTTACACATCAACCTCATGAAAACAGACGATTGAAAGTTGTTCTGAAGGATCTTTCTGCGTAAGTCCTGCTGGACGAAGTGATGAAAGAAATTCGCGGGAAAAGTTTTCCTGGAGCCACTGCTTGTCAATATAAGAAAAGAGAAGACCCGTCCAAGGACCTGCGACCTCTTCCTATTTACGTCATCATTCTGCCGCAAGACAATGAAAACGACAGCATCTACAAACTTCAGTGTGTATTTCACACCAGGATGTGGGTCGAAGGAGGGACCACCTCACTGTAAGCTCTTTGAGCACACAGCGAATTACTGTCACCTCCCGCCGAGGGGCGTGATATGTGCAGGGTAACATCACTCTCACACTGCTAAGAACGGAAAAACCTAAGTGCCGTAATTGTTAACAAGAGCACCGTGCCTCATACAGGGGCTGCCCAAAGAACCAAGAACTGCTGCAAGCGCACCAACGACGAGCAGCTGCCACACCACAACCTCCTTTCTGCCGATTTATTAACACCTATCACATTTCCGTTTACTCTCGTCCTATTCATCGCCGGTTTGTTTTGCCATCTCCGGACCTGACATGCGGCGAAACCTAGTTTCCCGATCCGCTATTACACTGGTTCATTTCGCCAGGTGCCGGTCCCTCAAATCTAAATTTTCAGTGTCGGTCCCTGTCACGAAAGTATCTGTTCCCATTACCTCTTTGAAATTTATCATTGGATGTGTTCCTGTTACCGTTTCCCTTATTAAAACTGTTTTTTTGCGTTCCGTTGATACCTTCCCGGATGTCTTTCATAGTAATTACTCGGACTGCAGTTATGATCTCCACTCCGGAAACTATTTGTCTGCTTACTTTGCGGTTTAAATTTCAACGTCCGTTCTAATTTTTCTGCAAAGCCCAGAAATTAGTCTATTGAGTTGCTAGGACTGTGCACTAGATCCCACTGCAATTTTTCCGGTAACAGCCTTTTCAACGTCGTAATTTCAGTAAGCACTCCCAATGTACGTCTCACATGCAATAATCTCGCCAGTTCACATTTACAAAATTCTCGCATCGACCCGTTCCCGTATTTAAATGTTGGGTCGTTCAGAAACTCATTTCGCTTCACTCAAGAACTTGTTCAGGAAACTGCTTTCAAATATTTAGTAGGTAGTGTACGTATCACTGTGTATATTTGCTCAAGATTGCGGCTCACCTTCCAAATGTCTTTTCACGAATTTTATCTTCGCCTCGTCGGACATTCTCCTTATAAAACCATTCCTGCATGCTGCTAGAAAATTTACTGACTTCCCCTCGTCTGCAAAACATTTGACGGATCCCGAGTCTATCCATGGAACACTGATCACTGTAGAGGTTTGCTGTGCAGCTAAAGAATTCAGTTAGCTTTTCATTTCATTGATTTGCTTTTAACTTCACTATTTTCAGTTTTAATGCCAGATTCTACTTGTTCCTTTATTTTATCTACTTCTTTCTTCCCTTTACCTATTCGAAGGGATAAGTTGCTAATAGCCTCTGTCGTCTCAGCCATTAGAGCATCTTGCCTACTCATACAATTTCTTACACTGCCTTCCCCATCTGCCAGCAACTTCTCTACCTTATCACCGAGATTTTTCTTCGCTTGATCTACTTTGGAGTCAAGTATCCCAACTTCGTCAGAAATTTAGCCCATTTCATCCCGAATGGTTTTTGTTATTTCGTCTATCAATTCCTCGATTCCACTAGCCATTTTACCTACTTCGTCTTTCACAACCGAAGCTATTTTGGGTTGAACCGAATCAATTTTTAAATTTATGATATGTCAACAATATCGGTTTTAACAGAGTCAGTTTTTAGATTTCCGTCACCCATATCGGTTCTAACTGAACCAATTTTTGATCCCATATCGGTTTTAACAGAATCAGTTTTGGATCCCAATTCTCTTATCATTTCCATTAATTGTGACATCATGTCTCCCCCAAATTCATCTCCCTTGCCTGATTTCGGACTATTTGCCCTACTAAATTCACCGCCGATCACGCTTTCCCTCTCCGACTTCAGTCTCAGCGGCTCGCTAGTATTTTCGGACCCACACAAACTGGCCGACTGCTTAATATTAGCGACGTCTATTATTGGCGATTGAACTACAGAACTAAGGCGCTGCAGTCATGGACTGTGCGGCTGGTCCCGGCGGAGGTTCGAGTCCTCCCTCGGGCATGGGTGTGTGTGTTTGTCCTCAGGATAATTTAGGTTAAGTAATGTGTAAGCTTAGGGACTGATGAACTTAGGAGTTAAGTCCCATAAGATTTCACACACATTTGAACTTTTTTTTTTTATGTTCGGGCTCACATGCCATGCGGTTCTTCTTCGTCGAAATGTCTTGGCTCAAACTCGTCTACTGGTTGAACCGCACCTGTCGCATTACACGCCCTAAATTAGACACTTGTGAACCTTTGGTTAAATTGTCTGGCTGATGGCAAGTTTGCGAAATACAAAGTTAATATAACATATAACAAAAGTAATAATAATATCGGGAGCTAAATTAACGACCCATAAATGATGTAGGCCACATAGTTGCGATTTGGTTAGAATAGTTTTTATTCAGAAATCAAACTAATAGCGAAAGTGGTCGTATTTAGAGTTGCTGTTACACTCGAGCGCATATCCATTTGACAAAGTTCGATCATTCACAGTCTCATCGCGAATTACAAGTCCAATACTCCAGCTCGGTAACTACGCGAAAAGTTGGAGTTCACACCAGGCGGGCGGCTGCTCACTGCTCAGAGACCAACAAGGGAACCTCCCCATCGCACCGCCATCAGATTTAGTTATAACCTGGCACAGTGGATAGGCCTTGAAAAACTGAACACAGATCAATCGAGAAAACAGGAAGAAGTTGTGTGGAAGTATGAAAAAAATTAGTAAAATATACAAACTGAGTAGTCCATGCGAAGACATGCAACATCAAGGGGAACGCGAGTGAAGGAGCGCCGTGGTCCCGTAGTTAGCGAGAGCAGCTAGGGAACGAAAGGACCTCGGTTCAAGTCTTCCCTCGAGTGAAGAGTTTAATTTTTTATTTTCAGTTTATGTGACAAACTCTTATGTTTTCGTCACTTTTTTGGGAGTGATTATCACATCCACAAGAAAACCTAAGTCGGGCAAGGTAGAAAAATCTTTTTACCCATTCGCTAAGTGTACAAGTTAGGTGGGTCGACAACATATTCCTGTCATGTGACGCACATGCCGTCGCCAGTGTCGTATAGAATATATCAGACGTGTTTTCCTGTGGAGGAATCGGTTGACCTATGACCTTGCGATCAAATGTTTTCGGTTCCCATTGGAGAGGCACGTCCTTTCGTCTACTAATCGCACGGTTTTGCGGTGCGGTCGCAAAACACAGACAATAAACTTATTACAGTGAACAGAGACGTCAATGAACGAACGGACAGATCATAACTTTGCGAAAATAAAGAAAGTAAAATTTTGAGGGGAGGGAAGACTTGGACCAAAGACCTCTCGTTCCGCAGTTACTCACGCTTACCACGGGACCACGGCGCTCCTTGATTCGCGTTCTCCTTGATGTTGCATATCTTTGCATGGACTACTTAGTTTGTATATTTTACTAATTTTTTTCATAGTTCCACACAACTTCTTCCTGTTTTCTCGATTGATCTGTGTTCAGTTTTTCAAGGCCTATCCACTGTGCTAACTTATAACTAAATCTGAGGGGGGTGCGATGGGCAGGTTCCCTTGTAAGTCCCGCGATACCACACAACGCGAAACTTTCTAAGTCGTTTCACTTCCTGGCTGCCTAAAGACCTACCGTCCGCTTTCGCGTCTGCATCCGAACTGTTCACTTTGTATCTCCAGCCGAACTGTCCGCTTTTGTGTCTGCACCAGCACTGTCTGTGCCCGTCCCCAGCCGCATTTTCAGCGCGCCGAATATCGCTCAACTGACTAGGACAGTTCCCTTTCCTGAAGCCATCCATCTGATTGGCTACAGATTATTCTACATTATTTTAACATATTTAAATAATCAAAGCTAGACCACTTTCACGTTCTAAATAAAGTAACAGTAATATCCATTACATAATAAACGTTAAATTCTTTTACATAAAACCAATACAGTTTCCTTCTTAACTTTGAATTTCACGGCCAGTAGCCTTGCTCCAATGTGCTTTCTGATATATAAATAAAGAACAAAGGTAACTATTATGCGCTAAACTATACAACAAATATTCTATTATATAATGACTCAATAAGGTGTCATGATGTCATGTGTCATGATGTTCGTGTCATCTGTGGAGAAAATGATGATTTGATGCTGAACTGGACATACTGAAATTTACATTTACTATATCTTTTGAACAAATTATGTTACAGAGTTTATATTTACAACATTTGTCATTTTAATGATGCACTTCTGTATGAAATGTCGATCTCTAAGATCGACTAAAGCGTTCAGATTTTAGAATTCAGGTCTTTGTTACAAAACTTGTGAACTTCACTTTAACAGTAAATCCCAAACGATTATAGATATGATCAACATTCAAGTTTTATTGGGTCACCATGAAAATTTATTGAGCATGGCAGATTAAAATTACTGCGACTTCATTCCCTGCATTGCTACAGAATTAAATAGTTTCTATAAATGTTTCCCTCTATGGCCGATCTTAGGTCATATTTAACACTGCTACGTCTCATTGTCCACAAACTGTTTCTACTGGGTTTCCCCATGACATAGGTTTTCATCTGTCTCACTCGCACATAACAGCCCTTAGGCCTCAATAGACAATAGATACCTGTGAGTTTCCCCATCTAGTGGTGAATTTGCGCCCTTTGCGGCACAAAGTCCTCGACAACAGGGTTCGATTCACAATTCCTGAAGGCTGACTCTTTCGGTCAAATACTTAAATGAGAGCGAAATGCTCGTTAACTCACAAGCTTCAGACCATAAATGACGTTTCCTCAGACCATCTGCCGGTCGTAGGCGCCACTGAGCGAGGGGACTTCCTTCCTGACCTCGCATAACAAAAACGCTCACCTGGAACCAGTTCAGTTCCTACCTTAATAATAACGTCCGGGCGACCATAACTCTGGACACCAAAGAACGCATTGACAGCGCCATTCGAATGTTAACCAATAAAATTCGGACTGCTACTAAACGGGGGTCCACAATGGTAGTCCAGCCGTAAGCGAACGGTTTCCGTCGCTGTTGCAAGAACTTAAGAAGCTCCAAAGGAACAGGACCAGAAGACGCTGGAAGTGATATCTAAAACCAGCCGACAGGTAAGATATCAACCATGTTTTAAGAGAACTCAGCCGATGAGCCGTAAAAGGAGACAGGGCTGTTGGGAGGACAGAATGGTGCAGTTTCTCCTCAACACCAAGGAAGTATGGCAGCTCGTCCGACGACTCCGACAACCCACTCCTGCTAAACTTGCTGGTCAGGGACCTGAAGGCCTTCTGTATGATCCACTGGCAAAGGCGGAGCTTTATGCGACTGTTTATGACCAGCAGATGTCGACTCCACAACCATCAACAATGCTTGCCCGATAGCTTCTGCAAGAAGAGAACAGACTGCGGCAACTAGTCACAGACTTCTGGCGGCGACCGACGAGGGATCGCCCTTTCCTGACGACGCCCCAAGAGACCAGGAAAGTTACACGAGAAAGTAAGAACAGTTCACCTGGCCAGGACTACATCGGCAATGCTCAAATCAAACATCTCCCTCGAAATCCGCTGATATTGCTTACCACAATTATTAACAGCTGTCTTTTACGGGAGTACTTCATGGACATATGGAAGATAGCTCACGTTATCCCAATTCAGAAGCCTGCGAAAGATCGTTCCCAACCGGACAACTGTCGCCAGATAAACTTATTGCCTACTATGGAACAAGCACTGGAACCAATTCTCCTTTACAGAATCACCGCTCAGTTGGAACATCATCACATCATACGCCCAGAATAGTTGCTTTCCAGGCAAAGTTGTCAGCGTAACTTCAACTCATCCTGAGAACTGAATTTATCCGATATAATTTTCACAGGTCCAGCTGTACCCTCGGCGTCTTAACACATACAGAGAAATCGTACAATAGGGTTTGGTGCGTTAAGCTGCTTCTTACCAATACGCATATTCAGGAGTGTTACGTGAAGATTTTGGATAGCTTTCTACACGACCGACAACTCTATGTTCGGCGTGAAGGAAAGAAGTTTAGCGCGAAACATCCCATCGCTGGCATTCCTCGGGGCTCTGTCTTGTCGTTGTTACTGTTTAATATTATGTCAACGAAATATCACTGGAACGCAACTTATGCACGATCCTTCATGCCGATGACACCGCTTTCTTAACCACGGGACGTATTATACCGCAACTGATTCTCAGCATGCCGCGACAGTTGGATCGTCTTGAAACATGGGCTTTCTACAACAAAATAACCATTAACGAAACCAAAATGGCAGCAGGCTTATTTACGAAGAAACGTCTGATACGGGACGTGGACTTAATGATCAACGAAGACAGGATACCCTGGAAGACTCACACTAAGTACCTTGGTGTATGGCTTGAGAAGGGACTCAACTTCAGAACACATGTTAAGGAGAAGAAAAACACGCCACTAAAGATGTTATACGCTCTGATGCCAATCTTTCTGAAGAAAGATCTCAACACGACAACGAAGCAGAAGGTCTTCAGGTCGACGGTACAGGTTCCGTCTCCTATGTGGTAGTGACATATGGGAGACGACCTGCAACTCTGATGTTAGAACAAATGTCTTAAGTGGTATTTAGGTCTCCCATGGTGTACGAGTACACGAGTGAATCACAGGATTCTTCACGAAAAATACTTTAGCAAAAAGATATGCGATCAACCCACTACCATCTTCCAACAGACAGAAGTCTTACTACATGTTATCCGGCAACTTGAATAAGTAAGCACCATCGAACCACGTTCGTGGTATAGATACAGTGTCCCCCGACAACTGATGAACCGTTTACACAAGAATCTGCTCTGCACTACGTTCAGCTAGACGCCCAGCTACGTTCAGCCTTAGTACAGCTCATTATTCAACCCTTATATATTTACTATTCCAGATGCGGGAAGTACCCACTCAAGTGCCAACCCCCTCTGAAAGTGTCAAATAAAGAGAAAATTTCCTTCTACCACTTATCCTAGAAGCACAAACCGCTGATGGCGATAAGACTTCAGCACCACCACACACCACAAAAAAAAAAAAAAAAAAAAAAAAAGTTGTCGTAAGTAATGCCGTTGAAATGTGGACGAAATGTTACATTTAAGTTTATAGCCAAAAAAATTTTAAACAATGACACTATACAACATTAGCAGAATTAAAAGCTTCAGCCCAAGTTTGTGTCTGCATACTTTTAAAAGATATACACTTGTAGAATGGGATGGATTTCTGTAAATAAAAGCTTTGTTGTTTTGTACGTTAATTAAAATTTATCGCCAGTTTATATCTTCATCCATCTTGTGAAAGCGAATGGATGTTTTAGAAACAGCTTGTATGTAGTGTAAGAGCTTGTAAACTGTGGAATGCATGTTAACAATGAACTGTGAATCTGTAACAATTACAAGAGGAAAGATAGCAAGAATCCGTCTAACGGCCGTGGCTAGTAACTTACTGTACTGTTCAGACAACTATCTGAGTCGGTGACAGCTTTACTTATAAGACGTTTCATCACATCTTCTCTTGTTCACGTTCCCCTATTCATAACACTGAAGGATATACACACATCAAAAAAAGATTAGCATCACCTCGGTTCCGAGTGTTCCGGAATAGAGATTAACATAAACATCATTTCCGCCCTTTTTATTGCTCATGTAAACCACACATAGCATACTGTACCACCAAACAGGGAGGCCTTCAGAGGTGGTGGTCCAGATTGTAGTACACACCGGTACCTCTAAAACCCAGTAGCACGTCGTCTTGCATTGATGCATGCTTATATTTATCTTGGCATTATAGCCACAAGCTCATCAAGGTACTGTTGATGCAGATTGTCCCACTCTTCAACGGCGATTCGCCCTATATCTCTCAGAGTGGTTGGTGGGTCACGTCGTCTATAAACAGCCCTTATCAATCTATCTCAGGCATATTCGATAGGGTTCATGCTGGCCACTCTAGTCGGGCGGTGTCGTTATCCTGAAGGAAGTCATTCACAAGATGTGTGCGAATTGTCGTCCATGAAGACGAATGCCTCGCCAATGTACTGCCGATATGGTTGCATTATCGGTCGGAGGATGGTACTCACGTATCGTACTACCGCTACGGCACCTTCCATGACAACCAGCGGCGTACGTCGGTCCCACATAATGCCACCCCAAAACAGCAGGGAACCTCCACCTTGCTGCACTCGGTGGCCAGTGAGTCTAAGGCGTTCAGCCTGACCAGGTTGCCTCCAAACACGTCTCCGACGCTTGTCTGGTTCAATGCATATGTGACACTCATCGGTGAAGCGAACGTGATGCCAATCCTGAGCGTTCCATTCACCACGCTGTTGGGCCAATTTGTACAGCGGTGCATGGTGTCATGATTGCAAAGATGGACCTCGCCTAGGACGTCGGGAGTGAAGTTGCGCATCATGCAGCCTATTGCGCACAGCTTGTGTCGTAACACGACGTCCTGTGGCTGCACGGAAAGCGTTATTCAACATGATGGCGTTGCTGTCAGGGTTCCTCCGAGCCACAATCCGTAGGTAGCGGTCATCCACTGCAGTAGTAGCGCTTGGGCGGTCGGAGCGAGGCATATCATCGACAGTTCCTGTCTCTCTGTATCTCTTCCATGTCCATACGACATCGCTTTGGTTCACTCCGAGTCGCCTGGACATTTCCCTTGTTTAGAGTCGTCCCAGGCACAAAGTAACAGTGTGGACCTGTCGAACCGCTTTATTGACCGTCTAGGCATTGCTGAACTAGAGACAACACGAGCCGTGTACCTCCTTCTTGGAGGAATGACTGGAACTGATCGGCTGTCTGACCCTTTCCGTCTAACAGACGCTGCTCATGCATGGTTGCTTACATCTTTGGGCGGGTTTAGTGACATCTCTGAACAGTCAAAGGGACTTTGTCTGTGATACAATATCCAAAGTCAACGTCTATCTTCAGGAGTTTTGGGAACCGGGGAGATGCAAAAGTTCTTTTTTTTTGTTTGTGTAAATAGCATTTTCGTTGTCAAAGCTGCATTTTTTGCTACACGTACCACACAGTTACCCGTGGATGTTTAACTTCATTGTTACTGAAACTGTAGCTTAAGACATCCAAAATCTTCATGGGCATTTTTTTAAAGTTTTTGTGAAATAACTGCCAGCGGAATACGGCTATTAACAAAAGAATGACATTTATGGATACACTCGGCACTCATTTAGAAATAACTTTGAAAATTGGATACATCATGTCTCTCTGCCAAACAGACGTTGCTTATTTCAAAGGTGGACACAAAATCCAACCACTCCTCTATGGTGTGCTGTAAAGTGGAAGTTAGCAGTTGTCACTATTTTCTGGACTGGAATCCTGTTCATATAACATTTAACGATGCGCGTTATCGAAGTTGTTGCCAGTACGCGAGGGAACTTGCAAAACTGTGCAGCCACGTGTGTTCGCTGACACGGTAATGAGCTCTCTATTAATATCAACGGCTGGAAGGGCCCCTGCAACCACAAAGGTTAGTACGGCAGCTGTCAGCGTTTCCACGTAAGGTGAGCGCGTGCGAGCAGTTCAACGGAGAAGTCGCTCTAAGTTATTTTCAGCGGCGTTTGTCGCTCTGTGTAGCCACAACGAATCCTAATTCCGGTAACGCTTTATACGATACGGTGGACGCTCAATAGATAAACTTATTTCTGATGGCTAATAAAAGAACTTTAGTACCGCCTTCAGAGGAAAACCTTCTGCCATCAGCAAAAACTCACGAAGTGAATCTATCACCGGAGTTAGCGAGCTGCTGAGGATGGGGATGAGTGGAGCCGATGAACTTTAGCTTACTGAATTTTTCTGGGTTTGAATATATGTGGCATGAGAATTACTAATGTTTTTTTTATAAATAACTGTTGTGTTACCAGTCATGAATTTCTTTTGTTTAGATTTTGCGCCACTTTTCTGGAAATGATTCCCATGTTCAAGTGCTTTTTCTGTGTGCTGCGCCATTTGTTTTTATGTTATCGATACATAGGAGGCGCTACATTTCCTATTGTCTTTACTACAACCTTTAAAAAGCAAGTGAAATTTTTAATCGATGACCAATTTTGATAGAGAGTTACCGACAAAGTTTGGAAGAACTTCTACTTACAGTTCTCTTGTGGTCAATTTATACAGAAACTCGCAGTATTAAACATCCCACTCAATTATCTGTTGCACAGCTCACACTGAAGTAACAAACTTACATGAGCAGTTGTAAAGGTGTTCTTCATGTAGTCAGTAGAGATAGCGCCTTATAGAAGACATATATAACAGAAAACGTACTTGAAGAAGGGAGTCGTTTCCCGAAATGTGCGATGCAAAATGTAAATAAAGGAACTTTGCGACTGATAGGAAAACTAACCCACTCTTTTTACAGTCAAAGGTATTGCACACCATTCATAATGCATCAAATCAAAATAAAAGTTGCTGTATCGCTCTTATTTCGGATGATGCTGAAACTAATAAATTTCAGCCAATCGTACAGCTGTTTTAAGGCAGAAACTCAGAAAATGATTGATCTTTATGTTAAAATATTCATTCAACATACTAGCGAAGACGTATCTTGTACCTAATTGCGATTGCTCACTTCTTACATCATATTCAAACGGACTGTTGGTTTCTTGTATCATTTGCTCTCACATTCGAGGAAAAATGGTTTGATTTGTCAAGGTAAGATATTTTCGTCCGGTAATAAACGTAGCTGATGTAGAGACAAGATAATGTCCATGTAGGATCTAAGTGCCTCTGTAACTGATAGCACCGAATCAAGGTCCACCGATGGCCAATTTAAATAAATTATGAGTTTTTGTAACAGTTGATGGTGCTGTCGGGACAGACACTTGCTGTGGACTGAAGTTTCGAAGTGCCGGGTTGGAGAAGAGTTTGTATTTCTTTAATTCTGGCGAATTCTACATGAGATCTGGACATGCACTCGACCCACTCCTTACCTAACGCGTTATTATGTGCACAATGCTAACGAAAGGAATTGATGGCGGACCCTGCTAGTTGGTAAAATAAAGTGTGCACACTCACAATATTTTAATAAAAATCATTATCTACTCCGTAACGAAAAAGGGAATTTTGTCATAATAAACGACAGGAAATGGGATTCTGCATCTATATATGAAATGATATGCGGATTAAATGTTGCAATGAGATTTATTATACATCAGAACATAAAGGCACATGATTATCGACACAAACAGTAGGTTAAAGGATAGGGTGTACTGAACTTTTATGATAATAAGAGATAGCTCGAGAACAAGGGGCTCCTACTCTCTGTGATGCTGATGAGAATGACTGGATATCCTAATGAATCAAATATTAATCTCCCGACTATATAGCTGTATCGCAGTTAGCAGTAAGAGCTCAAACGGGATCACATGGAGAAACAAGCAAGGTGGATTTGTAGCAAAGTGAGCGCGCGTGCTGCTGAGGACTTCAGTATAAAAATGATAGGTGCGACAATGCCGGAGCCGCAAAATACTTTACCTGTCCTGAAACCTGCAGCACGTCGTCGGTAGGCAGCTTTATGGTGATGTAGGAGCCAACTTCTGCTGTGCAGCAACTCTATTTCAACCACTTGTCTCGAAGGCTGTCCGAGAGTTCTAAGTTCTGCCGAAAAAGTGCGACTGAGTCGCAAGACCGTCCGACTCCGACGAAGATTAGATGCCGAATGATCTGCACCCGTGCAATTCAAGAGCGAAGCCAACGTTACTGAACTCCCCACTATCCTAGAAAACAGCGAATCAGCATTCAGTGCTGATTCGAAAATCCCCCCACTCTAACTCAGGACATCATTTATGCCAATAGCGACCGTTCCCTCAAATTTCGAGCAGGGCTTTATGACGTCAACTGGCCTCAGTTTAAGTTGAGAAATCATGCCTCTGCTATTTAGCTCAGGGCTCTGAACTTGCCGTTTTACCGTCTATGGAAAGAACATGCCTAAACCATCGACCATCCACTGCCAGACAGTCGTGCCCAGGAGGGCACAATCCACAAATATCCTTAGAACCACGAGGGCAATGCTGTCAGTCGGTGCCAGCAGTCTTCGTTTCAGATGCGCCGGAACGGTAAACACATAAACTGCGGCTACACTCAGATGTCGTTTCGCCTTGCCTACAATAGGCGAAACTCGACAGAGGTCAGTCGTCCCGACAGTTGCTCAAGCCCATCGATGTACGACCCTCTAAGTATTTGCAGAAGTGCAGACCCCCACCAAATTGCACTGTGATTCGTCCTCCGGAGCTCCCTTCGCACAGGCCACCCAGGGACCTAACAGAGGAAACTAAAAGCAAGGCCACATACAGTTCCCAACATGCATAGCAATGAAGTGAAAAGCGCTTTGAACTCTCAGTACAAATACCCTCATTAGAATAACCTTTTTCGGCCTGTTACCACCTTGGAATGACATAAAACATTAATAAAATTGATGAAAATAAGAGGCAACATGCAAAAGAGGGTATGGAACCTCTCATTACCCCCCAGTGACTTAAGATAAAAAAAAATGGCTCTGAGCACTATGGGACTTAACAGCTGTGGTCATCAGTCCCCTAGAACTTAGAACTACTTAAACCTAACTAACCTAAGGACATCATACACATCCATGCCCGAGGCAGGATTCGAACCTGCGACCGTAGTAGTCGCGCGGTTCCGGACTGCGCGCCTAGAACCGCGAGGCCACCGCGGCCGGCAGTCACTTAAGATAATTTTTGGTAGTGGTTGACTCACTTGACAGAGGTAGTGTGTGAATCACTCAAAAAGAATCTGTCTAAACAGTTTCCAAAATGTGACAACAAATTGGGAGATTAAACTGGAAATTGATGATAAAATGAAAGGTGGAATTTTTCTTATGAATTCGCTAATATCTTACTCACATTGATGAATAAGTCACATTCAACACAAATTTACCCTCAGGTAACACACTGTCATTCATGGACATACTCGCACAGTCATACAAATGTTGAACACATAGCAGAAAGTGAAGTTCGAAGATGCAGTAAAACGTTGATCTGTTGGATCTGGAAGCTTCTCATTAAGGTAACATTTATGAATTAGCAACTGGTTCCCAACTGAAACGCACATATACTTCTGCATGAAGCCAAAAAGACAAACAATATTTCTATGCTTCATCGTTGAAACATTCAACCACACTCATGTCATATCCCTGAAAAGAAAGGATGATAAGTTTCTTACAGCGATTGATTGATTGATTTGTGGTCGATTCACCACTAACCAGAATTGTAGCCGCAGATATCTTGCTCACATACACAAAACAAACAAAAATACTCTTGAGTAACTGTGACACAGCCGGCCGGTGTGGCCGAGCGGTTCTAGGCGCTTCAGTCCGGAACCGCGCGACTGCTACGGTCGCAGGTTCGCATCCTGCCTCGGGCATGGATGTGTGTGATGTCCTTAGGCTAGTTAGGTTTAAGTAGTTCTAAGTTCTAGGGGACTGATGACCTCAGAAGTTAAGTCCCATAGTGCTCAGAACCATTTTTGAACTGTGGCATATTATAGTGTATAACTTTTCGAGCTACTGGCACATACACAAGAAATTTGTACATGTGGCGACACTTGACAAGCATCAACGTAAGTGAGACAGAGAGAGATATAGTGTACAAAAAAAAAAAAAGATGGAAATTTTGCAAGTATACCTGTGTGATCGAAGATTGTGTAACATAGAGTACATCACAAAAAAATTGTTCCAAACTGACATGATGATAGGGAACCAGGATATCTTGAACAAGAACATGTGTATAAAAAAAGGCTGAAGCTATAAAACAAAACAATATACATGTAGTTGACATTGTGTTTCCAGTTTCTAGTCCCTGAAATAAAGTTTGGGGGGGGGGGGCAAAAAAAAAAACAATGTTCTCACTAGGGGCACCAAATTTTACTGTGTTCACGCAGTTCTTTCAGCGAACAAGAACCACTTCCCATAACATCCTTCACACGCTAACATCACATAAAGAACACACGGACATTGCCGCGCTCGTCTGTGGAGCGGGGTGGTGGTTTCTGGCGTGGAGAAAGAGGCGCCTGCTGGGAGGAATGTGACTAGTGGAGTGGGCCACCGGTCTAATATTTCTCGGAAACAGGCTCGGAAATGGCATCTGGAAGTATCTCCAGATCTCTGTAGTGGCGTTGTCAAATGGTTCAAATGGCTCTGAGCACTATTGGACTTAACATGTGAGATCATCAGTCCCCTAGAACTTAGAACTACTTAAACCTAACTAATCTAAGGACATCACACACATCCATGCCCGAGGCAGGATTCTAAGCTGCGACCGTAGCGGTCGCGCGGTTCCAGACTGAAGCGCCTAGAACCGCTCGGCCACACCGGCCGGCTGGCCTTGTCAGTCGACAAGAATCTCGTAGGGTTGTAGGACGGCCAGGGCACGATCCATAAATATTCTCAGAACCATGAGGACAATGCAGTCAGCCAGCGCCTGCAGTCTTCGTTCCAGACGCGCCGGAACGGTAAACACATGGACCGCGGTGACACTCAGACGGCACGTATGTGGTTTCGCCCTGCCTACAACTGGCGAAACTCGGCCGAGGTCAGTTCTTCCGCCAGTCGCTCAAGCCCATTTATGTATGACCCTCTCAGTATTTGTGGAAGTGCAGCCCCCCATCGGAAACGCTGTGTGCCGCGTCCTCTGGTGCTCGCCTTGCACAGGCCACCCAGGGAAGTAACAGAGGAAACTAAAAGCAAGACCACATACAGATCACAAAATGCATAGCAATCAAGTGAAAAGTACTTTGAGCTCTCAGTACCAACACTCTCATTAGAATAACCTTATTCGGTCCGTTACCACGGTGGAATGACATAAAACATTAATAAAAATGGTGAAGATAAGAGGCGACATTCAAAAGGGGGCATAGAACCTCTCAAAGTAACCGTGCAATCATAGATCCGAGTAGTATGCACACATGAAAGTGGACATGATATATTATTTTCGATGTATCTGCACAATATATGTATCTTTTCCAAAGCCTATTATACTCCATTGTGTTTTAATAATTTCATTAGTTATCCGCATTTGCACCTCGATGACGAATAATGGCGGAACATATGATAACACGGAAACTTATTTTTCGGCAAATATGACGCTTTAAGACCTCGTTGACTTGGAACTCAGTCAACGAAGACCAAAAAACATCGACTGGGAGAAAAACATTGGTGTAGTCGAAAATTTTTTCACAGTGGTAGTGGAAGTGGCCTGAAGAACATGCAAAAAATCGTGAACGTTGAGGTGTGAGAGGGGGGGGGGGGGGCGGTTGGGGTAGGTTGGGTGTAAATGTTTATTTCTTGGTTTTTCTTCAATATTCCGAAACCAGCGGCATCTAGAGAAAATGTTTCCTGGTACAAAATGAAAATACGTTAAGTTTCTTAGAAAAATGTTCTATTAATTTTTTGCTCTAGGAGTAACACTTCTGCATTGCAGATCTGCAATTGCAGATTATTAAAAGTCGAGCGTTAATGGTATAAAGTAGATGTTTATTGTCAAATGTAAGTGAAGTGAGTTAAGAACAAATATCAAATGTTTGTACCACATCTAAGTGCAGTGGAACCACATTAGGTGGCAAATTGTGTTCTGGGCGTGTAACAGGGTGGAAACGTGGGGTGGACGTAAGAAGTGTTGGGAAGGTAGTTCACCAGATTGTGGTGGTGCACGTCCCTCCTTCATAGGTCTGCAAAATAAAGAGCTACCGTACTACGTTACAAAAAGGCACCTACAGGATACTTCACAAAGTTATACTGACCTTCCGCAGCTCACTTCGTGAATCACTGTAGACAGTGTGCATACACTCCCGTATGTGTGTGTGTGTGTGTGTGTGTGTGTGTGTGTGTGTGGGTGGGTGTATGTGTTTGTCTAAGGGGGTGTTTATCTTCAACTAACCGTGGTAGCGCTACATTGAATACAGACAATGATAGAAACGCAAGAAAGGCATATGGGCAGATTCTACGTGAACCACTGCACACTGTTCTACACTGCTACAGGGGAAATTGACTCTTAGTTAACCTGTAGCAGGCAGCTGCAGCGTTCTTCCGGGAAAGGCGACTTCCTCCACCACGAGCGCCGCTCTCTTTTCAGATTACAGACACACTATATCTCCCCAACGTATCCTTTCCAGTTCTTCCACGGAAGCAGACAAAATTACATCACAGAGCTCGTGTTTATGGGTCAGAAACAGTGTGTTGTGCTGCAGGTTGTACTGGGAAATAATTGTTAAAATATTCGAAACGTTGCGCCGATTCGAAGTTAATTAGTGCTGAAGTTAGTCAATCAGGCCGTTGAACGTGCTAGTTCAAGCCGCCCGCCACGTACACTTGTTCTCACAGTGCAGATGACAGAGCAGGAGACTGCTAAACGTTTGGTTCGGGTTCGATCCCTACTTACGTCCCGCGCCAATTTTTGTGTCACTCTTCTCTTAGGTTTTAGTAAATTAAATGCAGAACATGTTTGGCGACACCGTCTCTGGCTTGAATGTGCTCGTGCAACGGCCTGATTGACTAACGTCAACGCCAATTAAATCGGGAACGGCTCAACGCCTCGAATTTTTTTACGTGCTTGTGGGTGCAAATCACCGTGTCACACTCTTAAACACGTTTCAGACTTTTTCTGACCATTCTGTATGGAACAATTATTTTCAGTTTGTTAAATGATTACTTACTTTCAGTTGTTAAGTGAGCTTTTATGTAAAATACATTCCTATAAGCAGTAGCTGAGAATTGTTTAATTTGCAAGTGTGATGTTGTCAGTGACCTATGTAGTGTTGATGGGAAATACACTGACAAGCCAGAATATTATGACCACTGCCCACTGTAAGTTTGGACACCTTAAGGATGCCTTGTGGGCACGTGACGCTGTAAGCAAAGTATGTAAACCGTGCAGAGACGGATGGAGGATTACCTTAGTGAAGAAATGCGCTGCAAATGAAGAAATACACTGAGATAAGCGACTTTGCGAAATGGCAGATTATTGTTACCTGTGAACTAGTACCTCGAAAACGACGAACCTAGTCGAATGTCCACGTGCTACTGTCGTGTGCATCTACGGAAAACGGTAGAAGGGCACAGCTGTTCACAGAACGTGGGAATGGAGGCTTGTATGCTCCATAAAGTAGGATATATGGAAATCTGGGGCACCTCTGACGAAAGAGAACAGTGCCGATGGGCGCACATGTGTTTCCAAAATCACCATTTATTGCACATCGTACAACAAGGGACTCAGCAGCAGACGACAGCTGCGTGTTCACGCCTTGGCCCAACGACACCGTCGGTTACGATTATAGTGGTCTCTGCATCATCGAGACTGAACCTTGTGTTACTGGAAACGTGTCGACTCGTCTGATGAATCATGGTCATTTCCACAGGCGCAGTCATCCAGGCGAACGGCTGTTCGAAACGTACACCGCGCCACGGACGCAGGATGGTGGGAAACGTATTATGCCAAGTTAGACATTCTCCTGCACTAGTATGGGACCTGTGGTTGTAATCGCAGGCACCAGGTCAGCTGCAGAGTACCCACATCTCTTTATTCTTGATATCTTCACTGACGACAGTGTCATCTTTCAGCAGTATAATTGTCCGTTTCTCTAACCAGAATAGTGCTGCAGTCGTTCGAGGAGCACAATAGTCAAATCACATTAATCTCTTGCCACCAACTTCGCCTGATGTGAGTCCGATTATTACCATGTACATTACCGGCCTTTAAAATTGCTACACCAAGAAGAAATGCAGATGATAAACGGGAATTCATTGGTCGGATATATTATACTAGAACCGACATTTGATTACTTTTTCACACAGTTTGGGAGCATAGATCCTGAGAAATCAGTACCCAGAACAACCACCTCTGGCCGTAATAACGGCCTTGATACGCCTGGGCATTGAGTCAAACAGAGCTTGGATGGCGTGTACAGGTACGGCTGCCCATTCAGCTTCAACACGATACCACAGTTCATCAAGAGTAGTGACTGGCGTTTTGTGACAAGCCAGTTGCTCGGCCACCATTGACCAGACGTCTTCAATTGATGAGAGATTTGGAGAATGTGCTGGCCAGGGCAGCAGTCCAACATTTTCTGTATCCGGAAAGGCCCGTACAGGACCTGCAACATGCGGTCGTGCATTATCCTGCTGAAATATAAGGTTTCGCGAGCCACGGGTCACAACACATCTGAAATGTAACGTCCAGTGTTCAAAGTGCCGTCAATGCGAACAAGAGGTGACCGAGACGTGTAAGCAATGGCACCCCATACCATCACGCCGGGTGATACGCCAGTATGGCGATGATGAATACGCGCTTCCAATGTGCGTTCACCGCAATGTCGCCAAACTCGGATGCGACCATCATGAAGCTGTAAACAGAACCTGGATTCATCCGAAAAAATGACGTTTTACCATTCGTGCACCCAGATTCGTGGTTGAGTACACCATCGGAGGCGCTCCTGTCTGTGATCCAGCGTCAAGGGTAACCGCAGCCATGGTCTCCGAGCTGATAGTCCATGCTGCTGCAAACGTCGTCGAATTGTTCATGCTGATGGCTGTTGTCTGGAAAACGTCCCCATCTGTTGACTCAGGGATCGAGACATGGCTGCACGATTCGTTACAGCCATGCGGATAAGATGCCTGTCATCTCGACTGCTAGCGATACGAGGCCGTTGGGATCCAGCACGGCGTTCCGTATTACCCTCCTGAACCCAATGATTCCATATTCTGCTAAGAGTCATTGGATCTCGACCAACGCGAGCAGCAATGTCGCGTTACGATAAACCGCAATCGCGATAGGTTAGAATCCGACCTTTATCAAAGTTGGAAACGTGATGATGCGCATCTCTCCTCCTTACACGAGGCATCACAACAACGTTTCACCAGGTAACGCCGGTCAACTGCTGTTTCTGTATGCGAAATCATTTGGAAACTTTCCTCATGGTAGCACGTTGTAGGTGTCACCACGCTGTGTGAATGCTCTGAAAAGCTAATCATTTGCATATAACAGCATCTTCTCCATGTCGGTTAAATTTCGCGTCTTTAGCTCGTCATCTCCGTGGTGTAGCAATTTTAATGGCCAGTAGTGTATATCGCTATGGAACGTCATCACCACTTACTTAATCAGCGGTCAGTTATTCACGGGAATTGCATGACTTGTGCGTAGATACCTGCTGCCAAACAGCTCCACAAATCTAGCAACGAACTGTAGAATCGATGTTAGGCAGAATCGGTGACATATTGCATTACAATGATGGCCTAGCAAGCTATTTAGCAGGTGCTCATAATGTTTTGGTTCCTCAGTGTAGATTGTATTGGTAAATGTCGCATCTTTCTGCTGTCTCTCGATCACAGCATATTGTAAACCCCTGTAACCATACTGTTGTCACTTGGTGGTGATTTAATGAATGACCAAAGAGCTACTACACTTTCTCACCATTAATTGTGTTACTGGTCACCTGCATAAATTTCTTCCATTCAGAAATCGCTATCAGTTGTAGAGTGGGCTACACCGATTGTAGCCACTTATCACAGATCAACATTATACCTTGCAAGGTGGATGTCAGTGTGTCTAACGGAATAGAACTGATAAAGTTTAGCTCTAGAGCAGTAATCTGTTGAAGTGCATTGCTTGGCTTGTGTCAGAATGTCTGAAATCCCATAAAACCTAGGTGAGCTACTTCTGTTACAGTTGGGGACATTTTAAGCCTTTGGACCTGATCAGGTGTTGGGAGAGCTGAGGCTTGGGTGCTGCATTTGACACCCTCAAGCTGGGAAAAGTATTTCAGCCATTGGTAGTGGAGGCAATCAAATCGACGTTGTTGGATACAGATTAATAGGATTTTACACTTGGGGCAGTCTCTTCAGTGTGGGAGATAGCTGACAGCTCCAGCTGTTTAGCTTTTTTTTACATAGCAGCTCATTCAAAAACTGCAAATAAATACTATCTTAAAAACTGAAAGTAATTCCACTAAATATACACTAGCTCAATTAAGTTATTTTATCTACACACTTGAGAGAACGTGACAGGATATGCTTGGGAGATATAGCCTGTCTGTAAACTTAAAAAGCTAGCAACAATATGGTAGGACAAGTGGCCATTCCTGGAAGAACGCTACAGTGCCGCAAAGGATGACTAAGAATCAATTTCCGTCTAGTATAGTAGAACAGTGTGCAAAGATTTACGAATATTCTGGCAATATGATTTCTTACGTTAGTGTAATTAGTAATTCATGTCTGTATTCCATGTTGCGTGAAAGCACTTTATGGAAAACAAACACCCTTGGGCTTATCTGCACACTGTGTCACCACTGATTCATAGACTGAGTTGTGGAAGGATCGGTGTAACTTTATGAAACACGCTGAAGTTGCTTTTGTGACGTAGTGCGGTAAATAGAATGGAGAACTAGCCTTTATTTTGGATACCTATGAAGGAGGGAAGTGCACGACCACAAGTGGTTCAAGTGGCTCTGAGCACTATAGGACTCAACTGCTGAGGTCATTAGTCCCCTAGAACTTAGAACTAGTTAAACCTAACTAACCTAAGGACATCACAAACATCCATGCCCGAGGCAGGATTCGAACCTGCGACCGTAGCGGTCTTGCGGTTCCAGACTGCAGCGCCTTTAACCGCACGGCCACTTCGGCCGGCGCACGACCACAACCCAGCAAATTTTCTTCCCTCACAGACATTAACTCCAACCGTTCCTTTCCAATCTGTTACAACCCCAGAACATAATACATAGTTTAATGCGGTTCTACTGCATTTAGATATGGTACAAACATTGATTATTTGGTCTTAACCCATTTTATTTTATAATATACATTAATTTTATAGCATTAAAGCACTGCTTTCAATAGCTTTCATTCTTTTCAATGTGGGAACTATTAGAGATAGAATAAATGAATAGGACATTTTAGGTAGAAAATTTAATTTAGTTTATTCTGTACTGGGAAACATTTCCACTAGAAGGTGCAGTTTTCGTAGCTGTCAAGAAAAATTTAAAAGAGAAACCTTTAACCACCCGCTCACATTGTTCACACCTCAGCTTCCAGTATATTTAGTATATTATTCATTACTCACACTGCACAGAAATTTGGAACTGCACTAATTTTTTCCCTTAATTTTCTTTCTCACTGGACTTTTAGCGGCAAAGTGCCAGACAATAAATCCAAATATTTCGGGTACGAATCTCATTCAATCCTAGGATTTTCACCTTTTACTTATCACTTATTTCACCTCTGGAAATGTCTGTTTATGTGAAAAACGCAGCGTTGCATTGTGGTTCAGAATCTGCATTAAACTGCAGGCGCACAATTAAGGGGCTGGATAAGTCAGTTTAAAGGGCAGAGGAAGGCACCGGCATACCACCACCAACAGGACCATGCACTGTAGTGTTCAAATCAATCTTCAGTTTGATGAATGCGTTACTTTGACTACTGCATGCACTAACGAATATTGTTACAAACCAGTGTTTAGATTTTTGCCAGATAAGTGATCGTTTATGACTGTTGTCATCTAATTGGCCTGCTACCTAGCATTGTTTGTTCAGTAGCTTGTGCTTCTCTAGTTTTTACGTTCGCTAGCCTTCCTTCATTGATTGTACCCAGAACAGACACATCTTCATATTTTAAAATTTTTTATTTGGATTTAAATTGGATTAGATTAATACTTTTTCCATAGATGGTGAACACGAAACTTCATAACGATGTGGCAAGTGTCAGTAAAACAGAATGTTTCATTGCCTGACACAATTAAATTTTATTAATAATTTTAAAATTATATAAAATTATTTAAAAATTCATAGATTGAGTAGTAGGAGAAATTCTTTTAATTTGTTTTTAAATGATGGTAAGCTATTTGACAGAGTTTTGATGCTATTTGGTAAGTGATCGAAGACTTTTGTGGCAGCACAATGCACCCCTTTCTATGCGAAAGTTAGGTTGAACCCAGAATAGTGAAGATATGCCTTTCTCCTAGTTTTGTAGTTTTGAACTTCGTTATTGCTTTTGATATGGGATGGGTTATTAATAGCACAGTTCATAAGTGAGTATACATATATTTCGAAGCTACTGTGAATATTCCTAGCTCCTTAAATAAATGTCTGTAAGATGATCTTGGATGGGCTCCAGCTGTTACTCTGAGTACACAATAATATGTAATGAATACTTTTTCCTTAATAATGAAGTATGTCAAATATACCATACGAAAACATTGTATGAAAATAGGTATAGTAGTAATTTACTGATATATTTATGGCAAAAATTTGCAATATCGCTAATATTAGAGGAAGGTGATCTCAAACATTTCAGCTGATCATCAATGTGTTTCTTCCGATTGAGTCTCTAACCAGTGGACACACCCAAAATTTTGAATATTCTGCCTTAGCTACAGGCTTCTATCATAAGTCTATATTTATTAATGGTGTTGTGCGATTTACTGTACAGAACTGTATATGCGGTGTTATCCCAAAATTTTAGATAATTTACTGATATATTTAAGGCAAAAATTTGCAATATCCCTAATATTAGAGGAAGGTGATCTCAAACATTTCAGCTGATCATCAATGTGTTTCTTCCAGTTGAGTCTCTAACCAGTGGACACACCAAAAATTTTGAATATTCTGCCTTAGCTACAGGCTTCTATCCTAAGTCCATATTTATTAATGGCGTTGTGCGATTTACTGTACAGAACTGTATATGCGGTGTTATCCCAAAATTTTGTGAGAGTCTGTTTGCAGAGAGCCACTTCATAATTTTCTGAAAGATGTAGTTCAAAGTTTCCTGAGCTAATAAATTCTTGTTTGGTGTATGTGATAATTACAATTGTGTGTTCAGCAAAAACAACTAGCTTTGTGGCAACTAGCTAGTGGCAAGTCATTAACATATATTAAAAACAATAAGGGACCCAAGACTAAACCCTCTGGGAGCTCATTCTTGATACCTCTCCAGCTTGAGGAATCTGCTGATATTTGTGCTCCATGTGACCTGTCTATTTCAGCCTGCAGCACTCTTCCAGTTAAACGTGAGTTAAATTATTTGTGCACTATCATACTTGTACCAAAATACTTAAGCTTATCTAGAAGAACTCCATGATTTACACAGTGAAAGCCTATGAAAGATGGATAACGTTTAGTTATTCAGAGCATTTAATATTTGATCAGTGAAGATGTATAAAGCATTGTCTGTTGAAAAGCCGTTCTAAAAACCAAACTGACATTTTATTAGTACTTAATTTTTACAAATATGTGTAACAGCTATTGAATAATTACTTTTTTAAGAATTGGATAAACCAATGAGAAATGGGATTGGGTGGCAGTTGTTGGCATCATATGGTCCCACATTTTATACAATGGTTTAACAATAGCAAATCAGGAAAAATGCCCTGTTTCAGTGAGCTGTTACATATGTGTCTGAGAATCCTGGACACAAGCTTCTAGTTTTCTGTAGGAAATGGCAACAATTCTGTGTGAGCTTTTACCTTTGATCGAGTTTATTATTTTCCTCATTTCAGAAGAATAGGTGGGTTGAATTTCAATATTATCAAATTGTGTGGGTATTGCCTCTTCCATATATAACACTGCCATTTCTAATGAACACCCAGATCTCATTTTCTCTGCAGCAATTAAAAAAGTTGTTATTAAAATATTTTTAGCTTCTGACGTTTTGTTAATAATCTTTTCATCCAGTTTGAGGGTAATATGGTCATCCTGCACTCTTGGTTTCCCTGCCCCCTTCCAAAAATATTTGATATTGTTTTAATTTTATTATAAGAGATTCTAAGTAGAGGCATAATACACACTCTCTTGGACTTTTTAATAACTTTTCGTAGTACAGTACAGTAGTTATTACAACAACTGACTCTTTCTGGACCATTACCCTTTCTTACTATTAGATACATTTCTTCTTTTTGGTTACAAAAACTTTTATCCCTTTAGTCAGCTCTGCTTTTAAATACGATTTATTATAATTATATTTCGCTAGTTTCTTAGGGAAACAGTTTTCAGATATACTCACAAACATATCATGAAACAAGCTGTATTTTAAATTAGCATCAGGGTTCCAGTGGACCATATTCCAATGTAACTGCTGCAAGTTTTCTCTAAAATTTGCAGTTGTTAAATCATTAACTAATTGTACCATTTTGGAAGACAGTTTTGCATTTCTGTCTGAAGCTATGTCATATTCTGCAATTATCGGAGCAATATGATCAGAAAGACCATTCTTAACCAGGTAATTGTGTATTTGATTAAATTTATCTCTCAGTCTGTTGTTTCACTGTACTACCTGAATAGGAAAATCAATAACTGATGTCAAATTGAAAGAACTGTGTAATACTTCATGTTCATTCTTCTTATCAAACTCTTTCAGAAAAATCTACATTCAAACAACCAAAATTGTAATGTGCTTCCCTCTGACAGATAGCACAACAAAGGATACATATTTTTCAGAAATAACAGAAAATTTTCCACGGGGACTTATTCACTATTACAATTGTAAAAGAACCAATATATTTAGTTTAAGCTCGCATACACATGCTTCTAGATGTTGCTCTAAATATTTCTTTTTTATTTTCTAAATTTTTTACGCTTTTAACATATGTGAAAACTTTTCCTTTTTCTTTATAGTCTCCGTTTACACGCACTGAAAGCTTATATCCACTTACGTTTACCGTTTCATATCTATAACTAAATGATGATCGGACAAGCATATTGCATCTGTTATATCCTCAGTTTCTAAATCTATCAAACAAATAAGAAACTCAACTGTATTCTTTTTTTAATCCTCTAATACTCTGAAGCAGTATACTGACTTTATTTTCACTTTGTTTTTACAATAATCTTGTGATAATTTAACATGTTCAGTACCTGTCTGTCTCAGCTTCTTTTTAAGACAAATTGGTTTCATTGTTGAATCATTGGACATTGGTCTTAGACTAAAGGAAGGTACTAACATGAATTTTAGTGCCCACTTCCCTTAAAGATTTTGCTATCAACTCATCCAATTTACCCTCCCCTTTTCCACTGAGATGCAGGGCATGCCTAGTGGAAGCCCACCTACCAAGAGCATCGACAGAGACCAAACCGCTATCCGCCCAGTACATGCCTGAAGCAGCAGCCTTCTAACTCTATACAGATCCTTGCACAGCTGTTCTACTGGAGACCATCACAGAGCATGAAAACAGGTAACAATCCGCCATTTGTATGGGTCATTGCCGAAACTATTTTTACCAGGCCACCCACAATATCGTAGCGCGGATCCCTGTCACTACTGTTTCCTGCTCCACATACTATCACAACACGATCCTGCTTTGTAAAGCCCTTGCACGAGGATCATACATCCTCTACTGCTTGGCTAAGACATTCACTGGGCTTTAAATAATTTGTGATCCGGTACCTGCCTCCAACTTTTTCCTGCAAAATCAGGTGCACACCTCTTCCATGGCTACCTCCTAGCTACAGAACTTTCCACCTACTTTCTACTGTTTCTGAAACAGTTGCTTTCCTAATCTACATCTAAATCTACATGGATACTCTGACAATCAAATTTAAGTGCCTGGCAGAGGGTTCATCGAACAACCTTCACAATTCTCTATTATTCCAATCTCGTATAGAGCGCAGGAAGAATGAACACCTATATCTTTCCGTACGAGCTCTAATTTCCTTTATTTTACCTTGGTGATCGTTCCTCCCTATGTAAGTCGGTGTCAACAAAATAAATTCGCATTCGGAGGAGAAAGTTGGTGATTGGAATTTCGTGAGAAGATTCCATCGCAACGAAAAACGCCTTTCTTTTAATGATGTCCATCCCAAATCCTGTATCATTTCTGTGACACTCTCTCCCATATTTCGCAATAATACAAAACTTGCTGACTTTCTTTGAACTTTTTCGATGTACTCAATCAGTCCTATCTGGTAAGGATCCCACACCGCGCAACAGTATTCTAAAAGTGGACGGACAAACGTAGTGTAGGCAGTCTCTTTAGTAGGTCTGTTACATTTTCTAAGTGTCCTGCCAATAAAACGCAATCTTTGGGAAGCCTTCCTCACAACATTTTCTGTGTGTTCCTTCCAATTTAAATTGTTCGTAACTGTAATACCTACGTATTTACTTGAATGTCTGTTGGGTATTAACTACACCTAAGTCTGCTTGAGTCTCTACCTTATTCAACTGAGGTAGCAAGACCAATCTGTTTTTTGTGCCAATGATGAGACTACCAGGTACTTTTCCCTTTCTGTGGCCCCTGTTCCCTGATACCACTTCCACTTCCCACTTGTCTTCACACTTTTCCCCCCCGCCACCCCCCCCCCCCCCTCCGTAACCTCAACAGCTCCTCCCTAGCACCACCCATTTCAGCCTTAAAAGCTCTCATCTTCCCTTCCTTTTCAGCTATTTTTCTGCCCATTGAACATACTTTGCAACATCATGGAAGAATCTCATTTACGAGTACTTCTCTAAGTCCCATGCCACTATATTCCCCCCCCCCCCCCCCAATGAAACCATCACTCACAAAAGCTGCATAGAACTTCAGAACTAACTTTCCTACAGCACCTCAAACGCTTCGTCCACCTGGTTGTTTACAAATTTATTTACGAAATGTAGCTAAATAATAATGATAATAATCTATTAACCACAGATCACGGGAAACAATGAAGTTATATACGGCACAGATACATGTATGTACCATTAACACAGTAACGGAATAAGATTAAAACTATGTTAAAAAGCTAAATTTGTACACCTGAAAAAATGCCTAAAATCGTGTTAGTGAGATGCGGACTTTATTTACTTTCAACAGAAATAAAACTTTTAATCTTTAATTTTCCGCGTAGATAAGGCTCTCTGGAAATATGTGAAACGAAAAGAGCTAACTGCTACACTCATTTGCTGCACAGAAGTCTTAAGTTTTTGTAAATCTACGTCTGGATTATGTGAATAACAGCTTTAAGTTGTTCGAGATAGGGTATTATATTTGTGAGCACAAACTTTTATTGTTTATTCCTTATCACAAACGCTGATAAGTGTATCAGAACTTCCCTTTGAACGTTTGCTCACCATGTATGACCATTTCCAATTCATTCATCTCTGGTGGATGAACGTGTTTAGTAAGCCTTGTTTTCGTTAGTTCGTTAATGAACTGCGTCTTCCATGTATCATCTGTAGAATTTCGCCATAATTATGTGGACGGAATTCATATACAAGCTACTTACACATTGATTATGGTGTCTGTTGCTAAATGCGGTCAGTTAAAAATTACCAAGTGCTATAATGAACCATAATTAAATTTAGAAGCGAAAATAAACACACTGCTTATCTTGTGAGTGACACATATTTAAATTACATATCATATGTCTTCCTTAATAAAATAAAACCGTATGTGAATTATGGGCTAGTTGACGAGAAACCATTTTAGTTCAGCCTCAAATTTAGTTTTTCGACGTAACAAGTAATTTGTATCTTTCAGTAAACAATTAATGCGTCGTTCTCTTAGTAACAAGTACCTATGCCCGCTCGGTTAGCCGTGTGGTCTAACGCACTGCTTTCCGCGCGGGAAGGCGTGCCGGTCCCCGGCACGAATCCACCCGGCGGATTAATGTCGAGATCCGGTGTGCCGACCAGTCTGTGGATGGTTTTTAAGGCGGTTTTCCATCTGTCTCGGCGAATGCGGGCTGGTTATCCTTATTCCGGCTCAGTTACACTCGGTCGGCGATTGCTGTGCAAACACTTTCTCCACGTACGCGTACACCATCATTACTCTATAACGCAAACATTGGGGTTACACTCGTCTGGTGTGAGACGTTCCCCGGGTGGTCCATTGGAGGCCGAACCGCACAATAGCCCTATATTCGGTGTGGGGCGGCGGTGGGGTGAGTGGGCTGCTGTAGCCTGTCGTGCGGTAGTGAACCACTGCGTGCTACGGCGGGGACGAAGCCTGTCCGTCGTTTCTAGGTCCTCAGTTCCATACAATACAATACAGAACAACAATTATAAAAGTAACAAAGATCGTTTCTTCCCTTGGAATTCTGTTTGTGAATATAGAAAATTTTATAAGTTTTGGTAGAGCGTTACTGAATAAATTCACAAAAGAATATAGTGATTACGGAACTGAAGTTAAAATGCGTATTTCCATGGAGACGCACTGGCTAAATAAGTAATATTGGTTATTACCTAAAATTCTCATTGCTCCGTTCCAAGCAGTAAACATTTTCTTTGCGAGACTGCAGCCACCACACCTTAAGAATTTAACATGTAGAGAATTTAACATATTGATTTTTCCGATGAAATTTTCTCGTGCTATCACCTTCGTAACGGCTACCAAAGGCTTGCATCAATAATTTGAAAATAAAAACAAAGTGTACCTGTCTTCCAATCGAAGGCTGCTATAGACATGTTAGTGATTTATTAGACATGGTGCTACTGGTGGTGTAATATTCTTGGATTCCTATGAACTACGGTAGGTCTAGCGGTTCTAGGCGCTCAGTCCGGAACCGCGCGACTGCTACGTTCGCAGGTTCGAATCCTGCCTCGGGCATGAATGTGTGTGATGTCCTTAGGTTAGTTAGGTTTAAGTAGTTCTAACTTCTAGGGGACTGATGATCCCAGATGTTAAGTCCCATAGTGCTCAGAACCAGTTGAACCATTTGAACCGTTAATTAGGCTGACAGTTCGCAACCTGGAAAAAAGAGCTAGCTTTAATACAGCGGGATATCATATTGTCTAGAGGAAATTCTAAACCACAGTAAATTAATTACTATGATAATTGGCTGAAATCTATCGATTTGTTTATGACTCCAGAGAATGTGAAGATAAACTATGTCGTTCTAAGTGGACGAATTCTTTGGAAATATGTCAGATACAATACAGTGATTTGATTGGTTCCAGTCACAGACATTTTTGCTTTGTGGTGTCATTCTATGCACTTCGCTTGAGGGGCCATCGTCAAGTCGTGAAAGAGTGCATTGTTGCTACCAGGAAGTGTTGGATTCTGAAAACCACAAATCAAATGAAGAAATAATACTACGAGGGTGGGAAATTTAACAATGGCACCCATTTATTTACAGCTCGTACAAAATACATACGTGTTTCAAAGTTTGGCTGGCTCTGAGCACTGTGGGACTTAACTGCCAAGGTCATCAGTCCCCTAGAACTTAGAACTACTTAAACCTAACTAACCTAAGGACATCGCACACATCCATGCCCGAGGCAGGATTTGAACCTGCGACCGTAGCGGTCGCGTGGTTCCAGACTGCAGCGCCTTTAACCGCTTGGCCACCCCGGCCGGCTATTCAAAGTTTCACTGACCATCAAAGTAGTCACCAACACTGTGTATAATCCGTTGCCAGCGATGTGGAAGTCGAAGGATGCTCTTAGCAGTGCCAGTCGTGTTGACAGTTCGAGCGGCGCGGTCTACTGCCCGACGAATTTGTAGCAGTTCTGAAGCGAATGCCGTGAAGTGTTATCCTTCAGTTTAGTAATCGAGTTGAACTCACAAGGGCTTCAGTCAGGGGAGTGCAGTAGGTGGTATAGCACTTAGCAGCCCCATCAGTCAAACAAATCAGTAACAGCTTGCCCTGTACGTGCTTGATCATTGTCCTGCAAAATGATGGTCAGGTCATGCAGAAAGTGCCATCACTTCTGTCTTTAAACTGGTCGTAGGTTGTCTTGCAAAAATGAACAGCATAGAGACAGAAGCGATGACACTTTCAGCAGGACCTAATCATCATATTGTAGGACAATGCTCAAACACGTACAGTGCAAGCTGTTACTGATTTGTTTGACTGATGGGGCTCCTAAATGGTATACCACCTACTCAACTCCCTTGACTTAAGCCCTCATAAGTTCAACTCGATTTCTAAACTGGAGGAAACACTTCACGGCATTCGCTTCAGAGCTGCTACAAATTCGTCGGGCAATAAACGGCGCCGCTCGAACTGTCAACACAACAAGCGCTGCTAAGAGTATCCTACCACCTCCACATTGCTACCAACGGGTTATATAGAACGCTGGTGACTACTTTGAAGGTCAGTAAAACTTTGAAACACGTATGTATTTTGTATGAGCTGTAAATAAATATTTCCCACTATTAAAGTTCCAACCCTCGTATTACATAATATGGATCGGTGAGATATCTACTACATAAAATGAGAGGAACGCTATTTGATGTTCTATCCCATTTCTTCTAGTAAGTTTCTCAAGTACGCTCATTTTTCATTTCCGTTGCATTGTTTCCTTTACTTCATAGTTCTCAAAGTATGACGTTACCTTCTCGTTAAACGAACGGTTCTTTTTTCGTGGAACCATTCTCGCTCAAGAACAATACCAATAATACAGACTGTAACAAAAATGAACGCCGCAAATTGCAGGACACATTCCTCACACGTAGACGAAGAAATAATGTTGTATTAACAGAGGTTTGTTTCCATCTTACAGCTCAGTTTCTCCTACTCATTAATAATGGGAAACGTACACGAGCAGAACGTATCAGCATACCACATGACTCTCTTCCTCACAGGAGGTATTCAATATGGGCCCCGTAGGCATTGATACATGCGTCAACCCGCCGTCGTAGTGAATCTTGAATACGCGGATGTGTCGTTGGGGTACAGCGTGTGGTTTCGCAGCCATCCATAATACGGACACGGAGACTAAAAATCTTGCATACAAGAGCTTTCAAATGCCCTCACATATAGACGTACAGTGGGCTTAGGTCCGGGGAGTGTGGAGGCCAGGCAACTGGTCCATCTCAACCTATCCATCTGTCACCGAATCTGTTATTTGGAACCCGATGGACATTAACACTAAAATGAGGAGGTGCTCCATCGTGCAAAAAGTACATGTTTTGTCTAACAGCTAAAGGCACATATGCTAACAGGTCACGTAGAAAATTCTCTGCGAAATTATGATAACTTTGTCCGTTGAGCCTAGGTGGAAGAAAATGAGGCCCTACCAAACAATCACCAAAAATGCCCGTACCAAACATTAACAGATCTTTATTGATGACTTGCTTCAACACCTGCTGGGAACTGACGTCTGCCGATACATGCAGATTGTTAAGATTTACAATCTGATCTAGTTGAAACGACGTCTCATCTGTGAACAGCACCGTTGCACTAAAATTATGGTTGTCACTTGACACATCACAATCGCCAGTCCTGGAGTCCAAGATCGGTGTTGCAGCTACATGTCTTGAGCTGACACTAAACATTTTATGATAGACATGATGGTCTATTTCAGTATAAAGTGGTTGAAGGCAGGTCTATAGAAGCCACTGAAACTGAATTTGCTGCTGGCCAAGAGAGCAGGAGAGGAGAGCCTCTAACCCGATCGGAAGCTGCCAGCATTAAAGAACGGACGGCGTGTCCGCTCCCGGCGGCTGGCCGCGGTTCCACCCCCACGTGACTACCTCCAAACCTCCCTATTGGATAGCCATATTCTAGACGCGCTGTTCGGTAGCGTCACCTCATCAGCAACACGTGAGTTTAGCTGCTGTTGGTTCAACACGTGAATTTCGAAGTGGTTCTGTCCGGTATAATGCAACGTGCATTACGACCTGAAACTAGCCGCCAGGCAGAAGGCACTGGCGAAAATCAGTTGAAAGATAAAAAATTAAATTTTTATAATATTACATCCATTCAGTAACGGCCCCCACTGTACCCCCTTCTCCCCTCCGCAGGAGTGAAGCATAGGGAGGCAAATTGACAGTTACTATGGGGGTCCTGCGAAAGACAGCCTTACATAATTTTTGACAATAAATTTTTGATTTTTTTTTAAATTTACATTTTTGCTTATTTCTTGTATTAATATCCTGCGTGACAAAATTTGGACGACGGCGGATGGTGCGGCAGTGTTGTGAGGCGCTGCGAGTGGCAGCGCAAGGTGCGGCGATCAGCTGTTGGCGCTGGCAGCGGCGAAGGTCGATGGCCGCGGCGGTCTGTGGCCCACTGCAGCTTCCGCCGGAGCGTATAAGTGGGGGCTTCCGGAACGGGCGAAGCACCGATCACAAGGGGGGAAGGGGATTAATACTTTTCCATTACTTCACATGCATACTGTGATTACTTTGTTGCTTATACCTAAAGGTGGGCCATGCCTTTTCTTTTTGGAGGTATTTTATTTATTTATTATTCCTTTTCTACTCATATGATACTCAGACCATGGCAATTTTCTACTGGACTACTACAGTATGGGGCAACAAGAAACATCACTGTTCCCAGTACAAAAACTTAAGCGTGATATTCCCCAGGAGGCTGCTGATTGTGAAAATGCAGATTGTGGAAATTTACAATCTGATCACGTTGAAACGACGTCTCATCTCTGAACAGCACCTCTGCACTAAAATTATGGTTGACACTTTGTTGAGTAAGCCATTCGCATAAGAGTACTCGTGCAGGAAAATCAGCTGCTCATAGTACTTCCACACGCTGTAAATGGCATGGACACAACTGGTCCTCGTATCAAAATCGCCAGACAGTCATGTAGTCAACGTTCAGTGTTGCAGCTACATATCTTGAGCTGACACTAGCGTCGTCGTCAACTGCATGAAGAACTGCCGCCTCCAGTTGCGGTGTCCTTGTCCTTCTAGGCCTCACCCAGTTGCGAGTATCAGGCTTAAATGCCCCATGTTCCATAAGTCGACGATCCATGGCTTCAACAGTTTTCTTGCTGGGGCACCTTCGTCCCGGAAATTTCTCCCAATACAAACGTGGAGCACGAGCACCATGGCTTCAACCGTTTTCTTGCTGGGGCACCTTCGTCCCGGAAATTTCTCCCAATACAAACGTGGAGCACGAGCACCATTGCTGTCAGCTAGTCTATACATCAAATGTGTCTGCAATTTGTGCCGTACATTTTATATATACAACCAATTACTCCTTATGACTGACGCATAAGACCCAAAATTCGTTTAGGAATACCGTAAAACACTAGCAATTTTGAGCAAAGACTTTGTGCATTACGTTTCCCAGTTAAAGTATGACATTGTAAATCACACCATGAACCACAAAACGGCATTAAATTTCGCCTGAAACGGTAACTGTGAATGGCTGTAGGGTGGTCAGGCGTTGTGTCAGTTAATCACTGTATCTGAAACATCTACAGGGTGCGTATAATTTACAGGTCATGGATCTGGACGGATCGCGTATCAATTAGGACAACGCCTAGTCTCGTACCCAAATTAGGCAGACATGTGACGAGCAGCGTTCTCCTCCGTGCATTTCGGGGTATCGTGTGGAACACACGGTATGAGAAATGATATGGGTAGAAAGTGGATACACCAAGGGATAGACTGACGTTCTCGACAGGTGCACGTCAGAATCTCAGATCACTATCGGTTCTAGAAGCCGACGCTATAACGTTACTAACTAAAACTGAAGGTGTTCTATATCATACATTGTATCAAATTTGTGGATTACAGCAGCTACGTAATTACAATAATGCTATTTCGTTTACGCTCTCCTCTAGATCTGAGTGCTCTCTCAGTGAAGTATTTTCGTTGTGCCTGTAAATAATTTTGCTTGCAAACTGTAATATTATATTGTTACTAGAGACATATTCAGTTTGTGTGTAAGAAGAATGCTTTATGAAGCCGTGCTATGGAATACTGGTGTCCAAAATTAAAGCAACGAACTACTATTTCCCCTTGTCTTGTTTGTGTCTAATTTGCGATTTAATCATACAAACTGTCAATAATGTCCTTACGATCGTGTTCTGCACGGAAGATGGCATTCCCACCAACGGACAGCCACGCCAGACATGAAGTTAGGGCACCTATCTAGCAGGATAGTGTTTTCAGGGTTGTCCCTCATCCAAATTCTCCGTCTACACACTCACAGACGGTGCAGTATGGCACAGAGTAGTAGCATTAGTAGTAGTTCAAAATGGTTCTAATGGGTCTGAGCACTATGGGACTTAACATCTAAGGTCATCAGTCCCCTAGAACTTAGAACTGCTTAAATCTAACTAAACTAGGACATCACACACATCCATGCCCGAGGCAGGATTCGAACCTGCGACCGTAGCAGTCGCGCGGTTCCGGACTGAAGCGCCTAGAACCACAAGACCACCACGTCCGGCAGTAGTAGTAATAGTAGTAGCTTTATTCATTATCTCACTATCAGTCACTGCACACACTATTCACACATTGTTTCATAACACTTCCTACACACAAACACATACTCACACAAACACACTGGTGATCTCTGGGCCATTTTCTGTACCGCAACCTCCCATTTGCTATCCTGAAAAACTGAGTCAGCATCCCTCCATAATGAGAGAGATGTTGAGCTCAGAAAGAGAAAGAGGTGTTAGTATTGTGCTATGCATAGCTTGAGGGGAGAGTGTTTCTAGAAAAGAAAAAAGAAGGAAAAAACATAAAGTGAAGGTGTTATGTGGAATGTTGGATGTTTTATAATCATTATTATTATTATTTACTTGTATATCATATTTTAACAAACCCCTACTCCGTTTTATCTAAGTAATCCTTCAGTGTATAAAATGTAATGCATAACAGGTACTTTTTAGCTGCCTTTTTAAATAAGTATTTTTGTAATTTCTTTAATCTCTTTTGGTAATTTATTGCACAGTTTTATTCTTGGTAGGAAATGCTGTTTTGAGTTTTATGTTTATTTTTTCTTGGAAAATGTAAGTTGAGTCTATCTTTTGTTGCATGTTCATGGACAGAGCTGTTTGCGCAGTGATTACCAATGTTATTTTTGATGTGTACAACTGACTGGTAAAT
The DNA here is from genome assembly GCF_021461385.2 of Schistocerca piceifrons. Lineage (NCBI taxonomy): Eukaryota > Metazoa > Arthropoda > Insecta > Orthoptera > Acrididae > Schistocerca > Schistocerca piceifrons. The sequence continues at coordinate 557,085,193 of NC_060149.1, forward strand.
GTATTCACATGGAGCAGTTAATATCCTCAGTGTTTTGAACAGATCTTTACAATGAGCTCGACTGCCAGTTTTGGTTATGATTCTCATGGCTCTTTTCTCGAGTTTGAAAATTGTGTTCATATTTTGTGCGCTTGTTCCCCAAAAAAGAATGCCATAGCTAAGAATTGAGTGTACATACGAATAATATGTAAGTAAAAGATACTGCATGTTACACAATGATGATAGGATTCTAAGGGCATAACATGCTGATATCATTCTGTTTGTAAGTACCTTTGTGTGTTCACACCGCTTCAACTGAGAGTCAATTTTTATTCCTAGAAATTTTGCATTTGTCACACAGTCTATAGAGGTGCCATTTACATTTAATTTAACATTGTCATTTTTCCTCTTCAAACTGAAATTCACAGCGTTAGTTTTCTTTATGTTCAATGTCACTTTATTGCTGATTGACCAATCGTAAACTTCCTTGAGAGTTTCATTTGCTTTCTCATCACGAAGTTCTCTTGTTTTCTGAGTAACTATAGTATTGCTGTCATCAGCAAAGAGAAGTCATTGACGTATATCAGGAAATGTATTGGTCCTAATATGCTACCTTGCAAAACCCCTATATTAATGTATTTTGTTTCTGATAAGTATTTTACTAAATGTTTAGATCTATTTGAAGTGTTTGTTATCTCCACTCTTTGTACCCTCTCTGCTAGGTATGACCGAAGCCAGTCATTAGCTACCCCTCTTATTCCTAATGCTTCTAATTTATTTAATAGAATCTTGTGGTCGACTGTATGAAATGCCTTAGAAAGATCCACAAATATGCGTTGTGACACACTCATCTTTATCAAGAGCATCATGTACAAATGGGGATTTTAACTGCTCCATGTGAATACATTTACCAGTCAGTTGTACACATCAAAAATAACATTGGTAATTACTGTACAAACAGCTCTGTCCATTACCATGCAACAACAGATAGACTCTACTTTCATTTACCAAGAAAAATAAACATAAAACTCAAAACAGCATTTTCTACCAAGGAATAAAACTGTACAATAAATTAACAAAAGAGATTAAAGAAATCGCAAAAATACACTTATTTAAAAAGGCAGTTAAAAGTACCTGTTACGCAATACAATTTATACACTGAAACCAAACGGAAATGGGAATGGGTCGGTAATTTTCTGTGTCTTCTGCATTACTTTTCTTAAGCAAAGGTACAACTATTGCCTGTTTTAGCTGCTCTGGCAATGTCCCTGATGTGAAGGATTCAGCTGATAGTCCTGATGGGCACCAGAGAAACTGTATCCCAGAGACCAGGACAGGGCCGACGTCGTGTGACATGAGAAAGACTGAACCGTTATTTGGCTATAAGGGCAAGACGGTACCTCTCTAGTACTGCACAACAACTGGAATCTGACATCGCAGCATCCGCAGGACTTGTTGTATCGAGGCAAACGGTGAGCAGAATGCTTCAGCAATGTGGCCTTTATTGTTGGAGACCTGCTGTCTGCTTACCTCTGACCTGTCTTCACAGACGGGAACGCCCAGAGTGGAGCAGTCAACACGCCAACTGGTGGGTCGAACGGTGGGCCAATATTCCTTGCACGATTTTGTCTGGAAAGTGATTCTCGACGGATTCGCATCGGGAGGGCTCATGAAACACGATTTCAGGACCAAAAATTGTGTAAACGGACCAACATCGAGGAGGCTCCCTAATGTTGAGGGCAGGGATTATGTTGACCACTTCGTCACCTCTTCATGAAACTGTACGGGTGAATCAGCAAGATTTAACCAGTTGTGGATTGGCAAGAGAGCCAACCCACTATGAGAGGAAGCCGAAAGGCACGCGTTTTAGCTCACGCAGGCTGGCGTGAGGTCTGGAACAGGACAAGGAAGTTAGACTTTAGCAAAAAAGGACGTAGCTGTTGGAATACTTAACTTTAATCCGTAAATGGTGAACATCGCTCTTGACGGTACATGTTTTACAGCCTCAATAGTAAATGGTAATGGCGTCTTGCTAGGTCGTACCAAATGACGTAGCTGAAGGCTATGCTAACTATCGTCTCGGCAAATGAGAGAGTTTTGCTGGGAAGCCAGCGGTGGAGAGAATGGGGTCTTTCGTTTTGAGCGCCCAAGTTTGACTGTCGCTCAGTATCAGCTTTTGTTGGTACAGACGGACTTGCTGTCTTTGCTCTCACGAGATTTTATAGTTAGAATGGTTAGGCACTGCACTGTTGCGAACTTATACGATTCTGGACCGCACCTCCGGGTAGGGAGTCGTTGAGTACGCAGCGTTCAGTGACTGAGAGCACTTCTTCTGCCTATACTAACGCTGAGACGTTATCTGAACTCCGCCCTTGTGGCTGGGAGCTCACGTTTCTCATCTGTAGAACACAGAGAGGAGAAGACAGTATTAGATTATACTAGTCAGCGGACCGTCTTATGTCATCCTAGTGTTTGAATGAGTTTTTTTTCATATTTTGTGGCTGAACTTCTTCCGTTGTCGCAAAACCATCACTCCGACGCACCGGACACATTACATTCGGTGATATTGCTAATTGCTTCGGCTTATTAGGGCTATAAAGCAAAACAGCTGTAACGTAAATTTTATTTCAACTGAGGTTGCACACCACTGTAGATCATCTTTGAAAGTAGTGTCCTTTAGTGTTTGGTACGTAGATGATGTCAGTTGTCTCTCGTTACTTATATTATACCACGGTGCCATAAAAAGGGGCAGATTTAGGCAATTCATCAATAACATTAGGTAGGAAATTCATTTGTATCTTTTTATGTCCAGTGGACATTGATTTATAAACAGTTGTAGTGTAAAGGGGTTTTAATCTACAATAGATGTATAAGCATAAACAGCACTTATCATTTTATAGTCAGTAGTTCCCTTAATCATCCATTTATGTATATGTTGTAATTTATATGTTAAACAGCAAGAAGGAGGGGATATCATGGCCAAATCTTCATTATAGGGTTCAGTTTTCCGTTGCGCACCTTTATTTTATACCCGCCCGGAGTAGCATCTTGGATATGGCTTACTGTACCGGGATGCTACCTATGTTAGAGTCGTCTGATAGTAGTCATAAAGTGGTTTGAAACCTCGGAAATCTTCAAAAGTTTTTTCCCATTAATAATATTTAGGTGTTATTGATAGTGACCACTGGCTTGTGTGTATTGTTTGCACTGGTAAAGCCATGCGATAACTTTAAAATAATATTTGTGTATTTTATTGTATTTCTTTTCAGAGGCGTTGCGCTTCAGACCGCTGGCTGCAAATTTATTCATATGTATGTTATGTGATTAGTCATTGTATTTTGTTTGTATTGTAACGACACAGCTCGTTCAGGACGTTGCCAGTAATTTAGTTAGTTTGTTGTAGATATTTTATGTTACATGCCCGTTACATATTAAATGTGGGTATTGCAAATTTTGTGTACTTTTAAGACAGAACTGTTATCAAGGATCAGCCGATGATAACTAGGGCGAAACATATCGCTAGTTGTAACAATATAGAAATGGCAGATAGAAGTTTTGGTCAAGAAAGCTTATGGGATGAGAAAGAGTTAGCTTTGTTAGCAGGACAAGGCACAGGTTTGGAGAATACCGATCCAAGGGAACTTTTTGAGGATGATAAACACAGTCAAGCCCGTGGTGGGCCCTCTGACAGCGAAGATGAGGAACAGAGGCACAGTGAGGTAATCGTAAAGATACGGGACTGTAATGTAAGAAGTCGAAGTGAACACGGAACAACTAAGAATCGTGGTAGATCGCCGTCAGTGACATCGTCATGAGTCATCATATCAGGGCCGTGCGATGTTGATTTTCTTGAATACCAAGAAATGGAAAGGGAAAAGAGTAGAGGAAGAGAAAGTCACAATTGGAGAGAAGATTTAGATAACGCAGGTGTATTGGACATCCTTGCATACATAAAAGCAATGGGAAGTGAAATTGGAAGTAAAATCCAAACGGTCAGCTCTGAATTGAGAAGCCAAATAAAAAAGGGGAATGATGAAGTACGTTCTGAAATGGGCAACAAAATTCAAAAGGCCAGCTCTGAATTGGCAAGCCAAATAAAACAGAGGAGTGATGAAGTACTCACTGAAATGGGGTAGGTAAACTTCAAAACGTTAGTGACGAAATTCAGTCGATAAAACATGAAACGTGGGAAGTGAAAATTGAGGTAGTGACGCTCCGAACAAAACTAGAACGAGAGATTGCGGAGGTCAGAAGAACCGCGAACGAGGCGCGATTACTTGCGAGGGGCGCAAAGCAGATTGCTCTTGAAACATTAGAGAAGACAGAAAATACGACAAAGGTAGGTAGAGGTGCATTAAAGAAGTTGCAGAGGCGAGTGAAACAAGTAGAAATAACGCTGCTGCAAAAGACAGAAGCTGCACCAAATAAGGCATTGGCTGCGGACCTCTCACAATTTAAACGAAACATAGAGAGCGAAATTAAGCAGTTATCTCAGGAAGTCAGGTCGCAACCTAGTAAAAAATCACATCTCAGGAAAGAAAGAGTAGGCGATTTGGAAATAACAGAAACCGAAAGAGCCAGTTCAAACTCAGCACGATCATGTCCACGCCAAGACGATACTAGAATGTGCTCGAATGTAAGAGTTGCTCGTCAACTACAGACTGAAAGCGTATCTGCAAAGCAACGAAATATCGCTACAGTGGTGGCCCCAGCGTCTACACAGAGCACGACTGGGTCGCAAATTGTGAATACGGAGAACGGCAAAGAGATATTTCATATGCATAATTGTTACCCGATAATGCGCACCATGGGACATTTTTCCAGTGATGAAAACGTAACGGGGAGTAGAAGAGAGGATGCCCAAAGTAACGGTAGACCGGAAACGTTAGCACCAAGTGAGAATATACTAGAAGACATTTTGATGAAATTTTCGATTTTAAGCATTTTATCTCTGTACGAAAATTCCAGCATTACAAAGACAAGGGTAATGTTTTACATCCAAAAACTTTCATTGGACAATTTTACTTATCATTACCTCCTCACTGGCCTCTGATGTACAAACTGGACTTCGTATAAGAACGTAGGCTTCCGCGGCCGGTGTCATAGTAATTAAAATTCTTCTGGGTATTATGCTGCGTCATTGCTAAAAACTAACAACAATAATAAACTAAAACCGACGTTTCGGTCGAATTGCAACGGCCTTCCTCGTGCCCTGAGGAAGGCCGTTGCAATTCGGCCGAAACGTCGATTTCAGTTTATTATTGTTGTTAGTTTTTAGCAATGACGCTGTATAATACCCAGAGGAATTTTAATCACTATGCACTTCGTATGTTCACATTTCGATGAAACATCGGCCGAATGCGTGCAGAACATTGCAAAAACGTGCACGTCATACGAAGGGTTTCGTGACGCATTTTTAAACAAATTCTGGTCCAAGAAGAGACGGGACAGGATCAAACAGGAAAGAATGATAAGCAGAGACTTAGAGAGTTCAGGGTTCCATAGCCCGGTGAAGTACTTCGAAAACCTGACCAAGAAAATCTGTTTTTGGACGACCCATGCACACTGGCTGAGATCATAAGATTGTGTTACATGAAGTAGCTAATTTCGTACATGCAAAAGCTTGTCGGCCGATGTGGAATTGATGTAGAAGGATTCAAGGGTATCCTAAGAGAGTTAGAGTTTACTTTCAACGAGCAGCAGGCGCGAGAAAAACGTAGGCAGAGAGGCGTGCAAAGTGAAAGAAGGGAGAACAACGGAGGGAATAATAGAGCCCATTATTGGCAAAACAATGTAATTCGGCCGCTTCACCAAAACATGAATCATAGACATCGTAGTGGGGACAATGTACAGTGCGAGAACTATGGCATAAAATATAGGCAACAAAATGAACGCAGATGAAAGCCACAAAATAATCGTGCATCGCGGGCGACAGTAGAGAAACTCGTCAACGGTCTGATGGGGTGGAACGAATAACAACAGGAATCGGGAACAGTCAATTGAAATTATACCACCTATGAGGACATGAGGGTGATATTACTTGATGAAAAGGAACGTTACACAAACAGGAAAACTACCGGTGGTAAAAGTACAAATTGGAGAAATTATGGGTACTGCTGTAATAGATAGTGGAAGATGTTGGCTAAATACAAGGATTCAGTTAATCCACCGATGCTTACAGTACAAAAAACAAAGGTACGAGGTGCGTTAGTTGCGAATGGTATGGAAATATCGCAACAAACACGTCTAGATTTTGAATGCCAAGGACACCAGATGACTGCAAATCAGTTCATGATACCGGAACACAGAGAGGAGAAGATAGTATTAGAGGAGAAGACCGTCTTATGTCGTCCCAGTGTTTGATTGAGGTTTTTTTACATTTTGTGGCTGGACTTCTTCCGTCGCCGCAGACGTGTACGAAAACCATCATTCTGACACACCGGACGCAGTATATCTACATCTACATCTACGTGATCACTCTGCTATTCACAATAAAGTGCCTGGCAGAGGGTTCAATGAACCACCTTCATGGTGTCTCTCTACCGTTCCACTCTCAAACGGCACGCAGGAAAAACAAGCACTTAAATTTTTCTGTGCGAGCTCTGATTTCTCTTATTTTATCGTGATGATCATTTCTCCCTATGTAGGTGGGTGCTATCAGAATGTTTTTTCAATCGGAGGAGAAAACTGGTGATTGAAATTTGATGAGAAGGTCCCGTCGCAAAGAAAAACACCTTTGTTTTAATAATTACCACTCCAATTCACATATAATGTCTGTGGCGCTATATCCCCTATTTCGTGATAATACAAAACGAGCTGCTCTTCTTTGTACTTTTTCGATGTCATCCGTCAGTCCCACCTGATGCGGATCCCACACCGCACAGAAATACTCCATAATAGGACGGACGAGCGTAGTGTAAGCAGTCTCTTTGGTAGGTCTGTTGCACCTTCTAAGTGTTCTGCCAATGAATCTCAGTCTTTGGTTTGCTCTACCCGCAATATTATCTATGTGATCGTTCCAATTTAGGTTACCTGTAATTGTAATCCCTAAGTATTTAGTTGAATTTACAGCCCTCAGATTTGTGTGACTTACCGCGCAATCGAAATTTAGCTGATTTCTTTTAGTGCTCATGTGAATAACTTCACACGTTTCTTTATTCAGGGTCAATTACCATTTTTAGCACCATACAGATATTCTATCTAAATCATTTTGCAAGTAGTTTTGATCATCTGATGACTTTACAAGACGGTAAATGACGGCGTTATCTGCAAACAATCTAAGACGTCTACTCAGATTGTGTCCTATGTCGTTAATATAGATCAGGAACAATAGACGGCCTATAACACTTCCTTGGGGAACGCCGTATATTACTTCTGTTTTACTCAATGACTTTCCGTCTATTACTACGAACTGTGACCAGTAAAACGATCCAGTTTAGTCCGATTGTCAGGTATAGCCTCTACCCGCACTATTTCACATGAACTATCTACTTCAATTTCGCTACAAGGCATACTATTTCTGACAGCAATAAATACTCCACCACCAACTGTAGTTAATCTATCCTTTCTGAACACAGTTAGATCGCTTGAAAAGGTTTCGTTTGAACTTATTTCCGGCTTTAGCCAGCTCTCTGTACCTACAACTATTTGAGGTTCAGTGCTTTCTATTAGGGCTTGGAGCTCTGGTTCTTTCCCAAAACAGCTATGACAATTTACAACTAAAATACCAGTCGTTTCTACAACTACCTTACTGTGTTTCACCTGCCCACTTTTAGACAGACGCCCCTTCTGTGGTTCCCTGAGACCCTCTAACCTAAAAATCCGCCCAGTCCCTTCTACACAGCCCTCGCTTCCCGTGTAGCCGCCTCCGGTGTGTAGTTGACTCCTGAGCTATTAAGTGAAACCCAGAAATCCATCACCCGATGGCGCAAGTCAAGGAATCTGTAGCCTACACGGTCACAGAACCGCCTGAGCCTCTGATTCAGACCCTCCACTCGGCTCTGCAAGAAAGGAACACAGTCGGTTCTATCGACGATGCTGCAGATGGTGAACTCCGCCTTAATCTCGGAAGCAAGACTGGCAGTCCATACCATTTCCGCTAGCCGCCCGAAACCAGACAGAATCGGCTCCGATCCAAAGCGACACACTCCATTGGTACCGTCATGAGCCACCACCTGTAGTTGGCTGCACCCTGTACTCTTCATGGCATCTGGAAGCACCCTTTCCACATCCGGAATGCCTCCCCCCAGAATGCACACGGAGTGCACACTGGCTTCCTTCCCCTCCTTGGGAGCCATGTTCCTAAGGGGCCCCATTACACGCCTAATGTGGGAGCTGCAACCACCAGCAAACCCACCCTCTGTGAATGCCCAGATCTTGCGGGCCGAGAAGCTTCCTCTGGAAGAGGGTGGACGACTGCATCCGGCTCAGAGACATCGTCAGCCACAGATAACGCCCGAAACCTGTTCGTCAAACGAACCGGGGAGGCCCTACGATCGGCCCCACGGAAAGTTTTCCGCTGCTTGCCAGACTTTGGAATGATCTCCTACTCGACCACAGGTGATGGTTCAACATCAGTGCAGGCAGTACCCGGGGAGATCACAGCAGTGGACCGATCGGAGGGCACGTGGGACGTGCTCGACGTCCCTCGCATCCTTGCGTCCGATCCCCTACAGGGACGCCCCCTGGCAGCAGCCTCAAGCTGTGTGACCGAAGCCAACGCAGCCTGAAGCTGTGAGCGAAGGGTCGCAAGCTCCGCTCGCATCTGTACAAAACAATCACAGTTCCTATCCATTACTGCAGTCGCTCCTGTTTAAAGCTCGTAAAAATGTGTAATAACCGAATGGTGTACTCGGCTTATTAGTAGCTTGGAACTAGCGGTGCGCTCTCGCTGGCGGTCTAACCGACACATTTGGTGATATTGCTAATTGCTTCGGCCTATTAGGGCTGTAAAGCAAAACAGCTGTAACGTAAATTTTATTTCAACTGAGTTTGCACACCACTGTGGATCATCTTTGAAAGTAGCGTCTTCTAGTGTTTGGTACGTAGATGATGTCAGTCGTCTCGCGCTATCTATATTAGACCGTGTAGCCATAAAAAGGTGCAGATTTAGGCAATTGATCAATAATATTAGACAGTAAATTCATTTGTATCTCTTTATGTCCACTGGACATTGATATATAAACAGTTGTAATGTAAAGGGTTTCAATCTACAATAAATGTATAAGCAGAAACGGCTTTTATTATTTTATAGTTACTAGTTCCCTTAATCATCCATTTATGTTTATGTTGTAATTTAGATGTTAAACAGCAAGAAGGAGAACATATCATCATTAAGAGATCCTAAGATCTGATTCAGGGGGTAGTCAGACAGGGTCAAATCTTCATTATAGCGTTCAGTTTTCCGTTGCGTACCTTTATTTTACATCCGCCTGGTGTAGCATCTTGGAATATTAACAGGAGTTATCTTATTATGTTGGTACTGGGAAGGCAGACAACAAGTGTATACTACAGCCGGTATATTTCGCGAGGGCACATGCCACCACTGTAGAGACTTGTTATGATGGTATCATTTTGGGTAAAATTACTTAGGAGGTAAAATAGGCCTCTGCTTGGATATCAAGGCACTGACTACTTGGGATGTTGTCATGTAAAACAAAAAAGAAAAAGAAACCTACGCGTTGTTGGAGCGAAGAATATCAGATCCCTCTGTCGAGAAGATAAGTTTCACAATTTAAAAAGGGAAATGGCTAGATAGGGTGCTGATTACTGAAGTGCTGTAGCTGGATGGCCGTGACATCTGGCAATGAGAGAACAGGATTATCAACACAAAATCAAATAGGGCTAGTGTATAGTCGTTTTAATGACGAATAAGAAAATAGGAATACGGTCAAGTTATTATAAATTGCATAGTGAATGTAGCTGTGATATATACAAAACCATCTCTCACACCAGTCTGAATGGATGACGGAAGTGGGGGACTGGAGTTCAATGGTAGGGAAAGGAGGGAAAGGAAAATAAGTAGGAAAGAATATACTTGGGAAGAAAAATGAAAGGTGAAGCCGCCTGGTAGAAGTATGCAGCAGACGGATTTTAGAGGACTTGGTCAAAAATTTGGAAACACCAAAACATAACACATTACCTCAGCTAAAACTGTATAGGGATCTCTTTGGAATTCAAAAGAGCTTTCAGTCGTCTCAGAAAGGATAACTGTAGGTCATGTATGGTTTTCAGGGCAATCTTATACCATTCTCTCTGCAAAATAGTGGCAAGTTCAGGTAACGATGATGGAGGTGTATAGAAATCATGCACCCTTCCCTCCCAAGTAGTCCACGAAGTCTCATTAACGTTGAGATATCGTAACGGTGGTGGCCCATGGAGATGCCACAGTTCTTCCTCGTGCTCACAAAGCCAGTACTGGACGATCCTCGCATTGCGAACATGAGCTCTGTCGTCTTGTAACACAGCGTCTATACTGAAGGACAAACATTGTACCATGGTATGCACGTGATCAGCCAAAATAATCAGTAACCCTTGGTAGAAATGCGATCTCGCAGAGTAACCTGAGGACTCATGGAATACCACGAGCCGGCCGGTGTGGCCTAGCGGTTCTAGGCGCATAAGTCTGGAACCGCGCGACTGCTACGGTCGCAGGTTCGAATCCTGCCTCGGGCATGGATGTGTGTGATGTCCTTAGGTTAGTTAGGTTTAAGTAGTTCTAGGTTCTAGGGACTGATGACCTCAGATGTTAAGTCCCATAGTGCTCAGAGCCATTTGAACAATTTTTTTGAATACCACGATATGGCCGCCCACTTCATCACCGAACACCCGCCATGCTTCACTCTAGCGTGGTAAAGTAGACCAGAAGTTTGAAACAGTGTGAAACAAGAGTTATCCGACCAAATGACTTCCATCGCTCCAGAGTCTAGGTTTTATTGCTTCGGCACCGTAATTTACTGTTACGGGAATTTGCATTACTGATGGATGGTTTTGGTATTCCCTGCCTATGGAACTCCGTTCGTGATGTTTTGGTACTGACTGGTTGGCGAGTGTGACGTTCGGTGTCGCAGTGACTTTTGCTGCTTTCGTCCTGTTATTTTTCTTCACAATCCTCTTCACTGACTGTCCGTCACGATTACTTAATACACACATTCGTATGCATTGTGATTTAGTGGATGATGTTTTCACATTTTCCCTGTAGGCGATATAAATCTCCGACTTCTTGTCCCTTGAAACACCAAACACTTCGGTTCACTTTTTACGGAAGCACCCACCATACGAGCACCAGTAATTTGCCCATGTTCGAGTCCACTTAGCTCCGACACAATGCAATCATAACGGTTGGCTGGTTGATTTGGGGGAGGGACCAAACAGCGGGGTCATCGGTCCCATCTGGTTAGGGAAGAATTGGAAAGGAAATCGGTGATGCTGTCTCAAATGAACCATTCCGGTATTTGCCTGCAGCGATTTTGGGAAATCACGGGCCGGACGTGGGCTTGAACCGTCGTCCTCCCGAATGCGAGTCCAGTGTACTTACAACGTACCGAGAACATTGTGCAGGTGCTTTTCGTGTTAGAATATAACAGCACAACCTGGAAGCTAGACTAGCATCTGCATTTATAGTCAAGCATGCATTTCTTGCGGTTTTCTGTGTATTGTCCAACCTCCGTGTAATGCTTTTTCGAAAGCAGATTTCAAACTGGGTAACGTTTCGTGACCATAATTCGTTGGTTATTGACTGTTGACTAAAACGGAAGTAACTGCGGAAGGGAAGAAAACACAAGGAATGAGACTTAGATAAACTGAATAAATCACTGGTTGTGGAGGTGATTCAGAGGTAGAATTGTGGAACGAGTGACTGAAATATGAGAAAGAAATGATAGTGAAGGCTAATGGGTAGCTTTGAGAGACGATGTAGTGAATGCAAAAAAGGATCAAATAGACAAAAAATATAAGGTCAAGAAGAGTAATTTGAATAATACACGAAGTATTGTATGCAATTCACGAAAGAAGTAAATATAAAAATGCAACTAATGAAACAGGCAGAAATGATTGCAGACCTTCAAAAACTGAGATAGACGAGAACTGCAGAATGTCAAAGAAGGAGTAGCTATAGGAGAAATGCAAAGCTGTAGATACGTGCATGACTATGGGAAAGATAATAAAAATAAAGCGACCATAAGCAAAAGAGTAGCAACTGTATGCTTGCCAAGATCTCAGCTGACAAGCCAGAACCAAGCAAAAAATGGAAGAGTGAAAAGTGGAAGGAATATATGGATGGTCTACTCAAGGGAAACGAACTTGAAGAAAAGCTCTTGTAAATGAAGGAGGAAGTTGATGAAGGTAAGATAAGAGTAATCACACTGTGAAAGAAAAATGGTAGAGGACTGTATGACCTACGTTGACAACAAGGAACCTGTAGAAGATGACATTGTCTCAGAATTATTGAGATCCTTGTGAGAACGTTCTACGACACAACTATTCCGTCTGATATTAAGACATACTACTGAGCCAATGGATTCTACAGGTAGTCTGTAGGTTGCCGGAGTATATCCCACCAGATATCTACTCACAAGCCACGGAATAGCCGTAAATAGCGGGGTGGTAGTTCGTAGGCTTGGAGATGACGCCCGATTTCGTCCAAAATGTGTTGCAATGGGTTAACGTCAGGTGAAACTGGTGGCCAAGACATCATCGTGATTTCTCTGTCATTGTCCTCAAATTACTATAGCACGACTCTGGTCTTGTGACACAAACAGTTATCTGGCTGGAAGGCACCATCACCATCGGGGCAGTGATCGGTCATGAGGGGATGAAGGCGATCCTTAGCAACATTCATGTTGTACACAGCTGTCATGGTGCCTTCTGTTACTACCATTGGTCCAATGGAAGCCCAAGGGGATGTCCACCATAACACAATATTCAGTAGGAAAAACAAACCTGTAAAGTTTGGATACAGCATTAGTAGCGTCCTGCCTAACACAATCACGTTATTTAAATATCTGGGCGTAACATTGCTGAGCGATATCAAATGGAACGAGCATGTGAGGATTGTGGTAGGTAATGCAAATGGTCGGGTTCGGTTAGTTGGGAGAATAATGGGAAAGTGTGGTTCCATCTGTTAAGGAGACCGCACATGGGAAATCAGTGCCACCTATTCTAGAGTACTGCTCGAGCGTTTGAAATCCGTATCGTGTCATATTACAGAAAGACATCGGAGCAAATCAGAGGCGGGCTGCTAGGTTTGCTAACGGTAAGTTCGAAACACGGCGACGCTTCAGGAACTCAAATGGGAATCTCTGGAGGGAGGACGACGTCCTTTTCGAGAAACACAATTGAGAACATTTAGAGAGCCGGTATTTGAAGCTGACTGCCGAACGATTCTCCTGCCATCAACATACTTCGCGCATAACGACCACGAAGATAAGATACGACAAATGAGAGCCCATACGGAAGCACATAGAGAGTCGTTTTTCCCTCGCTCTGTTTGAGAGTAGAACAGGAGGGAAAAGGGTAGTAGTGGTACAAGGTAACCTCCGCCAAACACCATCCGGTGGCTTGCGGGGTATAGATGTAGATGCAGAAAACTGCACCCACCAGACACGTTTCGAGCATCCGTTTGGCGGATGACGGCGTCTCCGAACACGACCATCGACCTGGTGCAACGACGAACGTGATTCTTCTGAACAGGTGATACGTTTTCACTGATTCATCGTTCAATCTCGATGTTTTCGTGCCCACTGCAATCGTAACGTATTATGTCGTTGTCTCAACGTGAGAAAAATATGGGTTCGTCTACTGGAAAGCCTCATGTTCAACAAATGTGCGCAGAACGGTGTGTTCCGAAACACTTGTGCCTACACGAGCGTCGTACTTTGTTGCCAGATCTAACGCAGCCTCTCTCGCTTTATAGAGCGGTAAAGCCTCCGCTCTCCACGTTGTGCGACGAGGCCGACATCTTATGTAATTCTGCCGTTGTAATTGAAGGTCAAATGTTCTAAGCTGCCGCGTCCTGCTACTCTTCAATTTCTTGAACTGAAACGGAACATAACGCGACCTAACAAACTAGAAGATTTTATCTTCAGTGGAACATATCGTCACCTACTAATCGTTTCACTATCTTTAAAACATTTTCCATGGATACTCATTGTGTCACGTGCCCGCTACGCCACCAAGCGGCGCTGAATGTTGTGTAGGACAGTGGTCATAATGTTTTGTTCATCAGTGCCTATGAGACAGGCGAAATACTCTCACACTTAAAAAAAAAAAATCCAAAGAGGGCATATGCTGGCAGGTGTGAATATTTCATAATCGTCATATTATTAATTTATGGTTGCGAAGTAGTAATATGAATTATTTACGGAAGATTGGGAGAACATTGTAGAAGACCTCGAGGAAGATGAGTTTGGGTTCGGATAAATGTTAAGACACGAGAAGTTATACTGGCACAATTAAGACATATCTTACAAAACAGAGTGGAAAAGAATAATCTAAGTTACAACACTAGTATATTCAGAGAAACTTTTTGACAATGTTAAGTATTTCATTCTCTTAGAAATGCTGAAGGCAGCAAGAATAAAATATTAGGACAAAAGGTCATGCACAACTTGAACGGAAATCGGACTTCAGTTATTAGAGTCGAAGGACATGAAAGGGAATCAGTCAATGACTAGGGAGTGAGACAGGTCTGCAGTCTATCGCCGATGTTATTCAGTCTGTACACTAAGCAAATGGCGGAGAAAATTAAAGAGAATTTAAGAACGGGGATAAAAGTTCAGGAGGATGAAATAACATTTTAGGTTTTCCGATGACATTTTCATTTATTCAGAGATGGCTAAACGTGTTTCAAGATCAGTTGAAGGGAATGAATAGGGCCTTGAAAAGAGTTCAGAAGATGAATATAAGCAAAGGTAAAACAAGAGTAATGGAGAGTAGTTAATCAAATCGTGAGAAGTTGAGAGAATTAGGTACAAATTTAAGACGCTAGAAGTAGTAGATGAATGTTACTGTTAAGACAGTGAAACAACCGACGAAGTAGGTAGGATGGAAGGTACACACTGGGAATAGAAACGAAAGTGTTTCTGAAAAAGAGAAATTTGTAGACATCCAAAGTAGATGTTACAGTTACGAAATTTTTTCAGACATTATATCTCTGGCTAGTAACCTTGGCTAAAAGAAATTATCGGCTGCTGGGACATATTCTTAGGCATCAAGGAACAGACAGTTGTTATCGGGGGGGGGGGGG
This sequence comes from Schistocerca piceifrons, assembly GCF_021461385.2. Classification (NCBI taxonomy): domain Eukaryota; kingdom Metazoa; phylum Arthropoda; class Insecta; order Orthoptera; family Acrididae; genus Schistocerca; species Schistocerca piceifrons. The sequence goes on from NC_060149.1 coordinate 557,100,416, forward strand.
GGGGGGAAGAGAGAGTGTGTAGAAATGGTACAGGGTGACCAAGGTTTAAGCTGGTTTAGCTGGATGGAGGTTGCACTAGTTATACAGAGATGAACAGAATTGTACAAGACAGAATAGTGTGGGGAGATGTATCACATCAGTGTTCATACTGAAGACCGTAACTATAACAGGAAACCATGTTATCTGGTTCAAATGGCTCTGAGCACTATGGGACTTAACTTCTGAGGTCATCAGTCCCCTAGAAGTTAGAAGTACTTAAACCTAACTAACCTAAGGACATCACACACACCCATGCCCGAGGCATGATTCGAACCTGCGACCGTAGCGGTCGCGCGGTTCCAGACTGTAGCGCCTAGAACCGCTCGGTCACCCCGGCCAGCCGTGTTATCTGTACAGAATGTAAACGAAAACAGATGAATACACGAAAGTTAACGAAATTTTTTACATTCCAGTTAACACTTTAGTTGACCTAACCAAACGAATTGTTCTGTTACTGGACCCTTTAAATTCGTAGTACACAATCCTGGACATTTCATATTGTTTCTTTTCCTTTTTTCCACGATCCTGTAGTTCAAGGGTGACCAACACGTCTATCGCGATCGACCGGTCGATCGCTATGATTTTACGATTCGATCTTCAAAAGATTTACCCGAAATGTATTTGAATAGACTGTTTTTATAAAATAACTGTTTGTTGACGAAGAGTATTTCGCATGCTATCTGTAAGAGGTATATCTGACAACACTGTCTCCGCTTGTTTCGTCTCGTCTTCATTTCACCGCCTTTAACGCTTGTGCCAACTAACGTTCGTTCCTACTGCATATTGAGGTACTACTCGCCAACCGTAACTATGCGCGCGTTGTGAGCGCTCAGGGGATGACATGTGGCATGTCGTGAGGAGGAGGGAGGGGGGGGGGGGAGAGAAGCACTGCCTCCAGTAGGCCACACAAACCTCTGTTTTCGAGTCCACGAAACAATTTCCACGACAGAGGAAAAACTATTTCAAAATGACAGACTCCTCTTAAAGGCAGAGTATGATGCAGGTAACTTTTGGAAATAAGTGAGTATAAGAACCTACTGTAGCATAGTGAAACTGGCATTGTATGTTTTTATGGTTTTTGTATCAACTGGTCTATGTAAAGCAGCGTTTTAAAATATGAACATAGTGAAATGTAAGTCTAGAAATAAACTGACTGGTCGTCATCTTTCAGACTGTGCCGCGCGGGGTGGCCGCGCGGTTTGAGGAGCTATGTCACGGACTGCGCGGCCCCTCCCGTCGGAGGTTCGAGTCCTCCCTCGGGAGTGCGTGTGAGTGCTGTTCTTAGCATAAAATAGTTTAAGTTAGTCTAAGTTGTGTGTAAGCCTAGAAACCGAAGACCTCATCAATTTGGTCCCATAGGAATTCACACACATTTTAACTTTTTTTTCAGACTGTGTAAGTTTGGCTCTGAGAAAAAGTCACCACATTATAATAAACTTGCCAAGAATAAGCAAGGCCAAGTATCTCACAAACGTTTCTCAATATTTATGATGGTGTATATTTTGATCTTATTGACATATGTAATATCTTGAAAACTGAGGCAGCACGACTATAACTTTTGATGGAGAGGAAAATATGCTTTATGTACTTTGGGTAAGTAAAGTGGTTAACATTGCTACAGTGTTGTTTTGTGCCTAAATATTTTTTTAATTTTTCCGTCAATTTTTAAGTCAATATGGACTAAATTGCGCAACGCGGAATGGCCGTGCGGTTTGAGGCGCCGTGGCACGGACTATGCGGCCGCTCCCGCCGGATTTTCGAGTCCTCCCTCGGTCATTTGTGTGTGTGTGTGTATGTGTGTGTGTGTGTGTGTGTGTGTGTGTGTGTGTGTGTGTGTGCGCGTATTCTTCTTAGCATAAGTTAATTTATGTAGTGTGGTAGTCTAAGGATCGATGACCTCAGCAGTTTGGTCCCTTAGGAATTCACACACACTATAGACTAAATTGCATGGAGCACATCTAGAGCCTCAAAAGGTTGAGCATCCCTGCTGTAGTTTATCATAAAAAAGCAGACGTGAGAACACTGAGACACAAATACCAGATTATGTACGTGTGTAAAAGTGTGATTATGTGAATGCATATTGTTATTACAGTTTTACATAGTGTGTGTAATAAAGCAATTTTTGTATTGGGAAAACCAACTTCAGAAAACAGGGTGACTATTGTGTGATTTTAGACGATTCATAGAACTGTAAATTTGATGAAACTTTCCTTCACGTTTGAAAGCAAAAATATCTCTTTTTGAATACCATATGTGTTGCGAGTACTATCAGTAGTAATAGAGAAGAGTGCTATTCACGTTTTAAAAACTATTGTACTGATAGCAGACATGATTGTAACTATTATCGGTTTTGTCCAGAAAGCATCAGAACTCCTCTGAAACTGTCGTGACGCTTGCGCTATTCTAACATTTACATCACTCGGGTTCTTTTCAATGAATTAGAGCTCCATTTACTACTGTAATGGTGGCTAAATTCACACGAGGCCGTAAGGATATGCCACGTAATGATTGTGCAACGTCTGATGTCTGTACATCGCCAGATCATAGCGATGGCATGAGTTACCTTAAGCAACGATACTAATTTTGTATTAGGTTTGCGATGCTGGATGATGGCCAGTTTTCTTGCGCTACTAGAGTCAACTGTTTTGGTGGAAAACGGAAGCAATGAAATCAAACTGCCATCTCATCTTTATAGTAACAGCGCTTGGTGCGCTGTCAAACATTCATAATAACGTTAGATGCTTCATGGAACGTAAGGTTTATCTCTCGCATTGCCGAGAGTAGTTTCATGTAAGACTGAAAATGCGGTTTTTAGATCAAGTGAAGTCGATAAGTAACTGTCAGTCTCTCTTTTCATAACTTTTTCGTGTAACGGTAAAAGAAAGCCAAAATCTACTGTTAGCTATCTACCAACACAACGGTGCTGAATTTCTGTTGATCACTCACCACGGCTACCTACGCGATACACCCCATGCGGGTCCGGGGTAAGAATAGGCCCGAGGTATTCCTGCCTGTCGTAAGAGGCGACTAAAAGGAGTTTCCACCGTTTCGGCCTTCGATGTGATGGTCCCCCTTGGGGTTTGACCTCCATTTTTCAAAATTCTACAGAAGTACGAGCCTTTTGGGGAAGGACGCCTTACGTGGTGTCTCACTGGTCCTCAGTGCACTAAGACCTTGGCACTCAGAATTGTAACCGCGTTGTAACCACACCCGCTATTCCTCAAATTGGGCCTAAACGCCTGATGGGTTGCACAAGTTACGCCCATAGTGCGTCTCCATCTGCACCTACGATCATGATGGACTTTCCATGGCACCCAAAATCCAGCACGGTAGCCAGCCCGTTGTGGTGGGGTCGTCATGTACCCTCTAGGTTGTAGCCCCCTGACAACACAGGGATCGTACTGCCGATACCTGAGCAGCACCCTCCCCACGTCGGCCATGGAGTAGATGCCTGTCTCCTTGGAGCATCAGGACTCCCGGCAACGGTCATCCTGCCAGGTGGCCGTTGCTGAGGTTGGGTGGCGCCCATGGGGAGAGCCCCTGGTCAGAGTGGGTGGTATCGGGGCGGACGTTTCGCAGATGAAACGTCAACATGTATCCGGTCGCTCTGCGGCCGAGTCTTTTAAAAAGAAAGGTACCGTCTCTGGTTCTGGTTCTCCTGCCCCTTCCCCCTTGGCCACTCCCTGGGCTGAAGGACAGGCCCGCCGGCTTGGGGCGAAGTACTTCCCCCGCTATTTAGTCTGTTCTCGGACCGATGGGGGGACGTTCGCCACCTCCAAGCCCATGTTCTTTGTCCAGCACATCGAGGACATCTTTGGGGAAATCGAGGCTCTCAGTAAAATGCGTTCAGGGTCCGTTCTAATAAAGACCACCTCCGCCACTCAGTCGGCGGCGCTCCAGGCGTGCGACCGACTAGGGGACATCCCAGTGTCCATTGTCCCGCATCTGGCACTGAATAGGACGCAGGGGGTTATTTTTCATCGGGAACTCCCGATGCAATCTGATGAGGAGCTCAGGGCCATCCTGGAGCGCCGAGGCGCGCATTTCGTCCGGCGAGTCCAGCGCGACCCCAAAGACCATCGCATCGACACTGGGGCCTTTATCCTCGTCTTCGAGGGGGACGTTCTCCCGGAGAAGGTAAAGGTGATGTGCTACCGGTGCGACGTGCGACCTTATGTTCCGCCTCCTATGCGCTGCTTTGGTGTTTGCGCTTTGGGCACATGTCGTCACGGTGTGAGGCTGAGCCCCTTTGTGGCGATTGTGGACGTCCTCTTTGTGAGGAACATACATGCACCCCACCACCTCGGTGTGTCAATTGTCCTGGCATCCACTCGCCTAGATCTTTAGACTGCCCCGCGTATCAGATGGAGAAGAAGATCCAAGAATTAAAAACTTTGGATCGCCTCTCTTATTCTGAGGCCAGGAAAATGTATGACCGCCTCCATCCTGTGATGCTGACAACTTCGTTTGCCTCAGTCGTGTCCACTCCTTCCACAGTATCCTCAACCCTATCCTGTCCCCCCTCCACCTCCTCATGCCATCCAGGGTCTATGCTTCCGCCTCCCAAATCCCTCCCTTCCAAATCCTCCTCCCTCGTGGCCCCTGCCCCCTCTGCCCCAGGGGCCACCCTTCCTCCTCCTCCTCCCCCTCCGCCGCCTGAGAAGCGATCCTCTTCTCAGGCATCCATAGGGGAAACGTTCCGGACCCCGGCTTCTGAGGTCCGGCATTACAAAACAGACCCAGCGCGTGAGGACCCTCTTCGGGTCCAGCCCACCATCCCCGTGCCTCATTGGACTTCCCAGAAGGCCTCCAAGAAGAAGTCTTTATCCCCCTCTCCACCCTGGCGCGTTTCACCTGACGCTCCATCCGTGAATCGCTGCTCCTGGCCGTCCTCAGTTTCGCCGGGACGCTCTGCTGCCAGGCGCTCAGCTGGCCTCTCGTCGGCGAATGATACTGCCCCTCCTACGCAACCCAGGAAAGCGGCCGCAGCTGGCGACGACTCGATGGAACAGGATCCGCCTCCTGCCGGTTGTAGTGTTGTTCCCTCAAAACCTGGCCCTCCGCGGCCGTCGAGGTGACCAGCTCTTCACCCGTTTCGTTTCCCCTTTTTTCTGACTAGCGATGGCTTTGTTACATTGTAACATAAGAGGTATTCGATCTAATCAGGAGGAATTACAACTGCTCCTCCGCCTGCACTGTCCGCTCGTCCTTGGTCTCCAGGAAACCAAGTTGCGCCCAACTGACCGTCTTGCTTTTCCCCACTATACCTCGGAGCGGTCTGACCTCACCCATGTGGACGGTATTCCAGCTCATGGTGGGTTCATGTTGCTCGTTCAGGACATGTCTATTACCATCCCATCCCATTGACCACCCCACTCCAAGCAATAGCTGTTCGTATTAGTCTTTCTGCCTTTACTTTTTCCGTTTGTACTGTCTACACTCCATCGTCATCCGCAGTTAGTCGGTCTTACATGATGCACCTGATTGTTCAGCTACCTCCGCCGTTTTTATTGTTCGGCGACTTCAATGCCCATCATCCCCTTTGGGGCTCTCCTGCATCCTGTCAGAGAGGCTCCCTCTTGGCGGATGTCTTCAACCATCTCAATCTTGTCTGCCTCAATACTGGCGCCCCGACTTTCCTCTCGGACTCTACTCATACCTACTCCCACTTGGACCTCTCGATCTGTTCTACCACTCTTGCCCGTCGGTTCGAGTGGTATGTCCTTTCTGACACCTATTCGAGCGACCACTTCCCCTGTATCGTTCGTCTCCTGCACCACACCCCATCCCCACGTCCTTCGAGCTGGAACATACCGAAAGCTGACTGGGAACTTTACTCCTCCCTGGCGACCTTTCCGGACCACGATTTCCTCAGTTGTGACAGTCAGATCGAATACCTCACGGCTGTTATCATCAATGCTGCCGAACGTTCCATTCTTCATACTACCTCTTCTTCACGTCGCGTTTCCGTCCCCTGGTGGAATGAGGCTTGTAGAGACGCTATCCATGCTCGACGACGTGCATTTCGCACCCTTCGCCGCCATCCTACATTGGCGAATTGTATTGGATACAAACGACTCCGAGCGCAATGCCGTAGAGTCATCAAAGACAGCAAAAATGCTTGTTGGGCCTCTTTCACCAGCTCCTTTAACAGTTTTACTCCCTCTTCTGTCGTCTGGGGTGGCCTGCGCCGGCTGTCGGGCATTAAGGCCCACTCCTCGGTACCTGGCCTGACTTCAGGTAATGAGGTCCTTGTTGATCCTGTGGTTGTCTCCAACGCCTTCGGCCGCTTTTTCGCGGAGGTTTCAAGCTCCGCCCATTACCACCCTGCCTTCCTTCTCAGGAAAGAGGCAGAAGAGGCTCGGCGACCTTCCTTCCACTCGCTGAATCTAAAAAATTATAATGCCCCCTTTACTATGCGGGAACTCGAACGTGCATTTGCACTTTCTCGGTCCTCTGCTCCTGGGCCAGATGCCATTCACGTTCAGATGCTGGCCCACCTTTCTCCGGCAGGCAAAAGCTTCCTTCTTCGTACCTACAATCGCGTCTGGACCGAAGGTCAAGTCCCCATGCGTTGGCGTGATGCCGTCGTTGTTCCTATACCCAAACTCGGGGAAAAAAAATGGCTCTGAGCACTATGGGACTCAACTGCTGAGGTCATTAGTCCCCTAGAACTTTGAACTAGTGAGTCGCTGCTCCTGGCCGTCCTCAGTTTCGCCGGGACGCTCTGCTGCCAGGCGCTCAGCTGGCCTCTCGTCGGTGAATGATACTGCCCCTCCTATGCAACCCAGGAAAGCGGCTGCAGCTGGCGACTTTTCGATGGAACAGGATCCGCCTCCTGCCGGTTGTAGTGTTGTTCCCTCAAAACCTGGCCCTCCGCCCATTACCACCCTGCCTTCCTTCTCAGGAAAGAGACAGAAGAGGCTCGGCGACCTTCCTTCCACTCGCTGAATCTAAAAAATTATAATGCCCCCTTTACTATGCGGGAACTCGAACGTGCACTTGCACTTTCTCGGTCCTCTGCTCCTGGGCCAGATGCCATTCACGTTCAGATGCTGGCCCACCTTTCTCCGGCAGGCAAAAGCTTCCTTCTTCGTACCTACAATCGCGTCTGGACTGAAGGTCAAGTCCCCATGCGTTGGCGTGATGCCGTCGTTGTTCCTATACCCAAACTCGGGGAAGAAAAATGGCTCTGAGCACTATGGGACTCAACTGCTGAGGTCATTAGTCCCCTAGAACTTTGAACTAGTTAAACCTAACTAACCTAAGGACATCACAAATATCCATGCCCGAGGCAGGATTCGAACCTGCGACCGTAGCCGTCTTGCAGTTCCAGACTGCAGCGCCTTTAACCGCACGGCCACTTCGGCCAGCAAAACCCGGGAAGGATAGACACCTTCCTTCTAGTTACCGCCCCATTTCTCTTACAAGCTGTGTCTGTAAGGTGATGGAGCGCATGGTTAACGCTCGGTTAGTTTGGATTCTTGAATCTCGACGGCTACTTACCAATGTTCAATGAGGCTTTCGTCGCCGCCGCTCCGCTGTTGACCACCTTGTGACCTTGTCGACATTCATCATGAACAACTTTTTGCGAAAGCGCCAAACGGTAGCCGTGTTCTTCGATTTGGAGAAGGCTTAGGATACCTGTTGGAGAGGAGATATCCTCCGCACTATGCACAGGTGGGGTCTACGGGGTCGCCTACCCCTTTTTATTGATTCCTTTTTAACAGATCGAAAGTTTAGGGTACATGTGGGTTCCGTATTGTCCGACGTCTTCCTCGAGGAGAACGGAGTGCCTCAGGGCTCCGTCTTGAGCGTAGCCCTTTTTGCCATAGCGATCAATCCAATTATGGATTGCATTCCACCTAATGTCTCAGGCTCTCTTTTGTCGATGACTTCGCGATCTACTGCAGTGCCCAGAGAACATGCATCCTGGAGTGCTGCCTTCAGCGTTGTCTAGACAGCCTATACTCATGGAGTGTGGCAAATGGCTTCCAGTTCTCTGAAGAGAAGACGGTTTGCATCAACTTTTGGCGATATAAAGCGTTCCTTCCGCCATCCTTACATCTCGGTCCCATTGTTCTCCCATTCGTGGAAACAACTAAGTTTCTAGGGCTCACACTGGACAGGAAACTTTGATGGTCTCCGCACGTCTCTTATTTGGCTGCCCGTTGTACACGTTCCCTTAATGTCCTCAGAGTTCTTAGTGGTTCATCTCGGGGAGCGGATCGCACTCTGCTTCGCTTGTATCAGTCCATAGTCCGATCAAAGCTGGATTATGGGAGCCTCGTCTACTCGTCTGCTCGGCCATCCCTCTTACGCCGTCTCAACTCCATCCACCATTGGGGGTTACGTATTGCGACCGGAGCATTCTACACTAGTCCCGTCGAGAGTCTTTATGCTGAAGCTGCCGAATTACCATTGACCTACCGGCGCGACGTACTGCTTTGTCGGTATGTCTGCCGGCTGTTGTCAATGCCCGACCACCCCTCTTATTAGTCCTTCTTCGCCGATTCTCTCGACTGTCAGTATGGGTTGTATGTGTCTGCCCTGCTGCTCCCTGGAGTTCGCTTTCGTCGCCTGCTTCGACATTTGGATTTTGCCCTCCCTACCACCTTCAGAGAGGGTGAGAGCCCGACACCACCGTGGCTCCAGGCTCCGGTTCATATTTATCTCGACCTCAGCTCGCTCCCGAAGGAGGGTACTCCGGCTGCAGTGTATTGCTCACGGTTTGTCGAACTTCGTGCGCGACTTGCCAGTCACACCTTTATTTACACCGATGGCTCCAAAACTGACGATGGTGTCGGCTGTGCCTTTGTCGTCGGGGCCGGCACCTTTAAATACCGGCTCCTCGACCAGTGTTCCAGCTTTACGGCCGAGCTTTTTGCTCTCCATCAGGCCGTTCAGTATGCCCGCCGCCACCGCCATTCATCGTATGTACTCTGCTCTGATTCACTCAGTGCTCTTCAGAGCCTTGGAGCTCCATATCCGGTCCATCCCTTGGTGCAACGAATCCAGCAGTCCCTCCATTCTTCTGCTGCTGATGGCTCTTCTGTCAGCTTTCTGTGGGTTCCCGGCCATGTAGGAGTGCCTGGGAATGAGGCTGCTGATGCTGCAGCCAAGGCTGCAGTCCTCCTGCCTCGGCCAGCCTCTCATTGTGTCCCGTCATCTGACATTAGTGGGGTTGTTTGTAGGAGGCTTGTGTCTTTGTGGTGGGATACTTGATCATCACTTCACGGAAACAAGCTCTGGGCAGTAAAACCGTTCCCAACTGCTTGGACAACCTCCTCCCGACCATCTCGGCGAGAAGAAGTCCTTCTGACCAGGTTGCGGATTGGCCATTGCTGGTTTAGCCACTGTTACCTGCTCTCCGGTGACCCAGCCCCGCAGTGCCCTTGTGGTCATGCATTAACAGTGCGCCATGTTTTATTGTCGTGTCCCCGTTTTAGTCCATCTCGTGTTGTCCTGTCTCTGCCATCTACTTTACAGGATATTTTAGCTGATGACGCTCGAGCAGCTGCTCGTGTTCTTCGTTACATTACTTTGACTGGCTTGTCCAAAGACATCTAACTCCTTCACTTAATTTATCTGCATCTTTGTAAGAACTTTCTGGTGTCACGCCACCCGCTTGAGTTTTACTAGATTCTATGTGCTCTAACAATTGTGACTGGGCGCTAATGACCTTAGTAGTTGAGCGCCCTTCAACCCCCTCCCCCCCCCCCCCCCAAAAAAAACCCTACGCGATACGGTAGTGTCGCCTAAAGAAGTATCTCCGCAGCTTTACAGACGACACAGGGTTTTTCATTCATAATGTAGTGGCTGTGAATATAAATTTTTGTTCTCTGAATGCTCAGATTCACTGAAAGGGGCAGCTTATCTTGCGCTGGGGCATCAGTAAAAAGGAAGAACGGCTTCAACCAAATGTATATCGAAACATAGTTCGAAAGAAATAAAATCTAGCTTTTATTCTAAAGCTTTATACACATTCACAAAGCACTCGTTGCTTGACAAGACTGATGAAACGTGATGATTGTGTTTCGTTGCAAATGCTGATTTTGTTCCTCCGCATATCACCCGAACTTCGCAGCAGGAATTTTACACATGCAGAAAAGTTGTGTAGGCGGCTCAAAACAGACCCTCACGGCTTAAAGTGAGATGAGGTTAAGAAAGAGGTAAAACTGGTATTGTTAACAGTTCTTTGAATTGTTTTATAAATTTTTATTTTACTACATAGTCTATTTTGTAGGATCATTCACAATTTCACGTCTTCGTTATTTCATCCTTGAGTTTATGATCTAGGGCGCACATACAAAGAATCTCACTCGTTGCGTCTTATGATAATCTAATTTGAAACGGGATTCTGTTCAAAACTGTGTAAGTCATGCAGTGTTTTTAAAGTTTTAGTATTTGTTGGTGACGGTTTTAATTCATCCATCTTACATTCAAAGAAATCTTAAGTAAATAAGGTTTATTTATTTATCGTATGATGAAAGAACTGTACAACAGTAGTGGGAAAATGTGCACAATCACAGGATATAGCAATCTTACGCCACAATTTCACGTCTTCGTTATTTCATCCTTGAGTTTATGATCTAGGGCGCACATACAAAGAATCTCACTCGTGGCGTCTTATGATAATCTAATTTGAAACGGGATTCTGTTCAAAACTGTGTAAGTCATGCAGTGTTTTTAAAGTTTTAATATTTGTTGGTGACGGTTTTAATTCATCCATCTTACATTCAAAGAAATCTTAAGTAAATAAGGTTTATTTATTTATCGTATGATGAAAGAACTGTACAACAGTAGTGGGAAAATGTGCACAATCACAGGATATAGCAATCTTACGTCTCCAGATCTAATTCTCTGATCCATTCGATCGCTTCATCCGAAGAGTGGCGAATGTCTGTTGCCGTCCCTTTGTACGCTTGGAGAGGACAAACGGTGACGATATGAGGAATTGACTGTAAGGAAACTTCACACTCACAATTTGCAGTACTCTCCGAACCTCAGTTGTGCGTTAGGTAAATCGAATAATTGTATCCGAATGGAAGAGATCTCTACTAGATGTTTGTTGACCGCTAATGACTGCTCCCACTGGATTTTCCATGAGTGGTTGACACTGAAGGAGAATGTTGTTTGTTGTGCGCCACTAGATTTTCCTTGATTTCAAGCGCTGGTGTTCTGCTTGTGCAATACCTGTATCTCTGTGAATGAGTAACTGAGGATTCTTCTGAATGTTGTGCCAGATCTTCCGGAGTGCTTCTGAACTTATTAGTGCTAGAGACAGGCTATTATTGTGAACGGGAAGCTGTAGGGTGTTTTTACTCCGAATACATTCCGTAATTATTTGCATTGCCTGACTGAGCTGCCGGCCACGGTGGTCTAGTGGTTCAGGCGCTCAGTCCGGAACCGCGCGACTACTACGGTCGCAGGTTCGAATCCTGCCTCGGGCGTGGATGTGTGTGATGTCCTTAGGGTAGTTAGGTTTAAGTAGTTCTAAGTTCTAGGGGACTAATGACCTCAGATGTTAAGTCCCATAGTGCTCAGAGCCATTTGAACTAACCTGACTGAGCTGCACGTTTACCGCCATAGTGTGAACATTATTGATCCCGGTCGAACAGCAGCTTTCAGCAACAGAGTGTGACAGGGCTAAGACTGGATCGTAAAACATGAGACTCCTGCGAGGTACCTGCAAGATTTAAAGAATGTTATTTCTCGTTTTGACTTTAGTAGCTACATTTCAAAGATGCTGCTGGTAAGTTAAGTTATATCTAGTACGATGTGTAGGTACTGTGTTGTACAGCCGTACTAGAAGACTTGGCATTTGAATCAGTTTTCTGGTTTTTAATTTGTCAACTTGTTGCGTAAGTGAAACGCACTTGTAACTGTTTTCTGAGGATTTAAGTTCATGCCTGCAGGTGTAACCTTTAAGCACCCCAAAACGTGACGCTCGGATGATGCTAAGAATGTAACAATGGTAAGATGAGACTGAACTGTGTAGAAAGACCTCTCGTCCTTTTCAGAACTCATAAGTTGGTAGAACTTTGTGCATTTGTCAACTTAATATCGAAGGGATGAGTGGAGCGAAATGTGAACAAATGTAAGTAAATATCACAAAACTCATTATTTTGTGTGCAAATGAAATGCTCAACCATAAAGGGTGACTCGCTGATTGGGGTTTTTGTATTTGTGTCACTGTCAACCACTCTTAGTGTGTCGCGTAGGAAATGGCATTTAATATATGCAGTTTTTACTGTGGGGTTTAGAAAACGTTTGAATTCTCGTACGGTCAACAGCTTACGTTGTGCAAATATTCGAAAATGAATATTTAAACGTAAGAGTGGCTCTTTTTCCTCCCACAGATGAGCGATAAAACGCGGTTCTGTTTTTTGTGATGCCCAACAGCGGGAAAACAAAGAGTAATACACCAGGTGCAGTACGGAACCTTCCATAACGTTATACATCTGAAATCCATGTAATATGTTGCGGGCTTGTAAATAAACAGAGAATGTGAATTACAGAGAAGATGAGCCTATCGCAGGGTGTTGTTCTGTTGCCTCTTTTGCTTATATGTTCAGAGCATCTGTAATGAAGCAGTCTACTCTACGTGTCGGTACCCGGGGTTATTTATAACTATCATACACGAGATCCGTTTGTTTATGCAAGACTGGCGCCTGTAATGAAGTGCAGGAGGCAGAGGAAAAAGAACAGAATGGCGTTGGAGAAAAAGAGCGAGGCACCTGTTGCGTCTAACAATAGCTTGCTCTACCAAAGCGTTGAGAAGATTAGGTGCGTCAGTTGGGCGTTGTATATTAGTTGTGAGACACTACCACCTGCCTTTACAATACCGTGCTAACTCACAGGCATAATATCGCCATCTACGGAAGGTCCCATGCAGTGTCTGTACTCCAAAAATTTCCTAAAGCGTTCAAGATAACATTTCTGATGTGAAGATACACTTACGAGTTTCGTGTTTTGCTGTATGGTTAATACGCAAAAATTTTATTGTGTAACAATATGCTATTGAAAATACCCATTGTTTTAACGAACTGATCCATATTTAAAGGCATATGATAGGTTCTCTGTAGAAGGATACAGGGACGTAACAAACAAGACTGTTGGCAGATGAACTTTTAGAATACAAGAAGGGAGTTTTTGCTTTATGTGTGTCAGTTATCTACTGGTACAGCTAAGTTTCAGCTTCGTTCTACGGTATTCATAACGGGATGGACTGCTCTATGCCGGTGGCTTTGGCGTAACATGTAGCACATACAATTTCGTCTATCTTTGAGGGACCGCTTCACTGTGAGGACAAACTCGTCAGAGATCTCTGCCTCATGTTTCCACGTGATAACGAATGCCGTAAAAAGGGACATAATTTTTTTTTTAAAGAAAGACACTTGTACGAATACGTCTTTAAATAGAAAAACGTTTCGAGTGTTACTCGTATCGCGAAATACTCGCTCCTTTTTAACCATCTCCTGTGGATTCAGCATCTGGAGAGCGTTTGTTTCCACGTTACATTTTAAACACTGTTTATTTGCTCTCCTGTATCAGTTCTCCATTCCCAAAAGCAGTTCTGTAAGTTTTCACTTCCTTTTAGTTGCTGCACAAGTTTTCGAAGATAAAATGAAATTTTGTAAATGAGTGAAATAAATTCTATATGTGAGCCCAGGAATATTTTCATAAGTTTTATTTCAATTTTTATCGCAACTTTTACTTATTTATTTCCAATAACTTTTTTTTGCACATAGCTATCACCAGATACACGTTAAAGACAGTACTCAATACGCAGTTTCAGCTTAATAACAGTACCTTCGTTTGTTATTGACACAGATGGAAACTGTTTTGAACTGACGCTAAGTATCAAGCACAAGTGCTTTTGTTTCAACTTCAACCAAATCAAAACAAACAGCTGTTGAGGAATATGGCATTGATTCAACTTCTGTTAGCGTGCCGAAGAATGTGCACGTCAATGCTACAACTTTCATTTGATATTATCACGATTATTGGAAATTCAGGATGGACATAGGAGTCAAGCTTAGATATTCCGCATCACGAAAACTATTCTAGAGCCCTATAGGAGCTTTTAGGTCCTCAAACTGGAGAAACTGCGAAAATATTGTGCCACTAACATGTGCCAGCTCTGTTTTGTTGACGACATTGTACTGATTGCCTTTATTGTAGATAAACTTCAATAAAGAAGAAAGCATCCACTAGGGTAAGCTTAAAAGTAGGTCTCAAAATAAGTAGTAATATGACAGATAGTGTGCACTGAATCAGAGACCAATGAAAACTCCCCGTTAGTTGAATATTCTATTCAATGTGCTTGATCACATATCCAGTTTTGCACTAAAACAGAACAGGTAGATATTCAGAGAAACGTGTGGAAGTAAACACTGTGAAATAACTGTATAACACAGAGAATTATGAGGTGTCGTTATTTTTAAAATCACGGTTGTGAGTTAGGAATAATCGAAATCGAAGGGTATAAGATAACGTTGGAGATATAGCGAGGACTATAATGTATGGACTTCCAAGTCTGAACAGAAAGAAAATTTGAAGCTTATGAAGGAAGCGGGGTGAAATCCCTGTAGTGGAATAATTGTCATTACTGCTGCTTGCAAGAAACTAATAGCTATCGTATACCGCCTACTCGCGATTCAGCTGCCACACAGAGTAAGTAGTATGAATGATGGTGCCACAGTAAACATTTTGATAAAACTTTCTTCCGCGCTGTAAAAGATCCCGCAAAAAGGGCGCGAGTCGCAGCTAATTTTAAAAAGGAAAGAATAACAATCATAACGACAGGGATTTACAGCACCACGAAAAGCTGAGATATAAACGTAGCTGGTCTATATATGAAAAACCAGTTAGGACAATTAAACGTTGTGGTATAATAAAGTTTCGTCTCACACAACTTGGTTAGGAACATTTCCATTTACTCCCAAATGTAAAAATTATTTCCGGCAGTGCTTTGAGCGGGTGTTTCTCGAAGCAGCAGCGTGTAAAGTGAATATGTAAATGAGCGTTCGGTATGACAGAGCGCCACGGGCCAACTCTGGCGGTGTGCTTCTCTCTGCATTACGTATGTACACACTTAGCTTTTCAAACTTTATTAGAGATGCGTCAGGCGCAGAAGAGTAATGGTCAGTGCACGGAGAAGATGCCGAAACGTTTTACTGTCCGGCACAAAACAAAAAAAATTACTGAAGCAACATGGCTGCGGCCGAGCAGCTCTCCACTTCGCTGGAGACTCTCGGTCGAGTTATTTTCATACAACGAAAACGATTCGATTTTTGCATTCTCGCAGTAGTGACCCTCAAAAAAATTAATTCCTTCCTCCTTTTACACACACGTGATCTCGTTACTAATTACTTACTGCATGGTATATAACGTTAAAATTGCAGACTTACTCGTAACAGGAAACCAATTATTTACTTTACGCGAGTTGGATAGTACCGTACGATGGCAGCGCGAGTCAGTAATTCGTTCTTTTCTACATTAAATCGAACGTACAAGGTGTTCAGAAATTCCCCTTTACAAATCTCTAGGAGTTGTAGAGGGGAGTGAATAGACAATATTTTGAATAGGATCCCACGTCCGGAAACGTACAGATCCCGTGTTACAGCCGTTTGAAAACGCGTTTGCCAGGTTGGTATGCAATAGGGTAGTCATGGTGGGGGCGCTTGCATCGGATCGGCTGTCATTTGACGCATATGTTGCCTCTCTCACCTCGGGCCTCATTCAATTGTCTGCTACCGTTAGAGCAACATGGTTGAGTACACGTTTGAAAAATACACCGACATGATCCTTCTGTATGGCGAAGCTCATGGTAATGGAAGAGCTGATCGTCGTCTTTACCAAGAACGTTATCCACAATGACCGACTCTAGAGCACACTATTTCCGCCAGAATTACGCAACGGCTTCGAGAAACGGGTACCTTCACCGTCAACAGTCGTGACTGTGGTGCTCCAAGGAGACGACGCACAACCGAATAGGAAGAGTGTTTGTGATGTTTGTGTAAACTGATTAAGTTTCCTTTTGGTTTCTTTAGTAATTAATTAGTGGAGCTGTAACACAGATTCTGTGCTGAGACTATTAAATTAAGTGTAAAAGTGGTCACGTTACCAACACGTTTTCAAATGGTTGTAGCATGGAAACGGTACGTTTCCGGACATGTGTTCCTATTCAAAATATTATGTACACACTCCCCTCTACAAGTCCTAGAAGTCTGTAACGTGAATTTTCGAACACCCTGTATATTTACATATCGTATCATACAATGAAAAATGTGCACTAACCTCATTTGTAAGTCCGACTAGTTTATGCTTATCCATTACGGACATTTTAGAACTCGTGACTATTAATTGAATGTAAATACACAAAACTGAAACCAGACTTTTTTTGAATAGATATTAATTGTACCATGAACCAGTTTTAGAACCTTTTCAGGTTCATCTTCAGATCACTGGCTGTCGCAAGCCAGCACCTAGCATTATGCTAGAAATAGTGATGTAACTTTCGAAAACCATCTGAAGATGAACCTGAAAATGTTCGGAAACTGGTTCAGGGAATAATATACAACTATTCAAAAAGTGACTGGCTGCAACTGTTCAACTGTGTGTGAAATCTTATGGGACTTAACTGCTGAGGTCATCAGTGCCTAAGCTTACACACTACTTAACCTAAATTATCCTAAGGACTAACACACACACCCATGCCCGAGGGAGGACTCGAACCTCCGCCGGGACAATCCGCACGGTCCATGACTGCAGCGCCTAAGACTGCTCGGCTAATGACTGGGTGCAGTTTTATGTATTTACAGTCGGAATAATAGTTCATTTCCTTAGATCCAGGACTAAATAAGTGCGCGAAAAAATGCAGTGAACATATAATAAGAGAAACAATTGGAAATATTATTGAAGAAGACAAAATATAAACTTACGTTAAGCAGACACCAAAATATATCAGCTAAGATGCCAGACGGCACAGTAACTAACAACAGAGAGGAAACTGTACAGGCATTAATGAGTTCTGTCAGGTTTCATAAAAATCAAATGATGAAAAAGAAACAGAGATATATTCCAATGAAAGTAACGGTATTTCAGACGTGAGGCTAATTGCGTTGTCAAGACAAAAGACAGTTAACTTCGTGCAATGCACTCATTAGAAAGGAAATGGTACAGATTAATAGTGAAGTCGTAAAACATGTTGATGACTTTTTGGATTTCGGTCAGTCGAAAATGACAGCATGGACAGCCAGAGAAATATGCAGAAGAGTGAAAATCTCTGCAGTGCTCTTGCTGAACTAAATCAGGTTTTCACACCGTAGTTTCCAATGTATTGGAACAAGAAGCTTACAGTCACTGTGTGTTAATAATTTTGATTTATGACAGAGAGAAATTTGAAAATCAATTGACAACTGAGAGTTGGTCAACCAGCAGAGGAGACAGATGTATTGCGGCCATGGGTGACACTTATCCATTGGACAGTGCATGTTTCTTTCTTGATACTAGGATCTTGGGGAGGTTATAAATTGGAATTCAGACGAGAAAATGTCAGTAGAAAGCAGAACAACTAAACTGAAACAAGCGCAACGTATCACCTGTCCAACATACAAGAAGGAATGTCACTCGATAAATGCAAAACTCAGACACTACCACTCTGCTATTAAACCTGAAGCATCTTATGCTAGTGAAACAGTGTTCAAGATGAACACCAAATCAATCACAGACAAACTACAGAAGGCAGACAGAAGAATCCTTAGAACAATTATAAACAAAAAATAGCAAGTAGAGGGACAGTGGCGACTATTATCTAACGAAGTTGTATACCGAGATACTGAGTCAATAATTGACACAATACGGAAAAGGGGGGTTGCTTTTTTTCTGCCACATTTCCAGACTACCAGAAACCTGGCTACTGAAACAACTGTTCACTTAATTTTGGAAAAGTAAGACCAAGAACAAATGTTTCAAAGATGTTCAACATGATTTAGGCGAGTCAGGCTTAACAATGCAACAAATTGAAGGTGGAGAAGAGAAGAAGGTCCTGAAACACAGTGACACGAGATTTAAACTAAAGACATTTACACGCAAAAAATACACCATAACCGATGAATATAGAGCAGCCAGGTAGGAAAGTATGAAGAACTTCTGCGAGCAGAAGAGGAAAGCAAAATCTACAACAAGTATTAAGACTTAAATGTATCTGGATTGAATAAAGTGCTCTAATGTGGACGTAAAATATCTAAATAAATAATTCTGCTGTAGGGTTTCACCTGTCTCATACAGCTTGTACACCAGGTGGAATAGTTTCGTCATGGCTGGCTCTTTCAAAAATATCAGTAGCTCTGACAGAACGTCATTTACTCCAACGATCTCGTTTCGGCTTAGTTCTTTCAGCGCTCTGTCAAATCTTCTCTCAGTATCGCATGTCCTATCTCATATTCATTTACTTCCTATTCTCTTTTGTAATACGGCCTTCAAGTTCATCTCAGTTGTATAGCCACTCTATATACTCCTCTCATCTTTCCGTTTTCCACCTCTTTGCTTAGCACTGGTTATCCATCTGAACGCTTGATAGTCACACAGCTGCTTCTCTTTTGTCCGAAGGCCTTCTTAATTTTACTGTAGGTGGTATCCATCTTTCACTTAGTGATTTACGCTTCTACCCCCTTACATTGGTCCTCTAGCCGTTCCTGCTTAGTCGTTTTGCATTTCCTGTCATCCGCGTTTTTTAGACGTTTGTGTTCCATTTAGACTGCTCCACCTGATGTATTTTTATGATTTTCCTTTCATCAATTAAATTCAGTATTTCCTACGACACCCAAGAATTTTTACTAGGCCGTGTCTTTTTAACTATGTGATCCTCTGCTGCCTTTACTATTTCAACTCTCAAAACTACCCTTCTACCCATACGTATTCTACAGCATTACTTTCCCCTGTTGTCGTGTATCGTTGCCTAATTCGCCCTCTGGAACTCTCAACAGCTTCTGGTTACAATTTATCCAGGGCAAATCTCCTTAATTTTCTACCTTTCCGAAGGTTCTTCAGCTTTTATCTACAGTTCTAAACCAAAGACTGAGGTCAGAGTCCACATCTGCCCCTGGAAATGTCTTACAGTTTGAAACTCGGTTCGAGAATCTTTTTCTTACCATTATGCAATCAGTCTGAAACCTTCCTTTGATTCTGCGTCTCTGAAAAGTATGCAACCTTCTTTCATAATCCTTTAACCAAGTGTTAGCAATGACTGAATTATGCTCTGTGCAGAATTCAGCCAGGAGGCATTCTCTTTCATTCGTTTCCCCAAGTCCATACGCACCTCCTATTTTTCCTTTTCTTACTTTTATCGAATTCCGGCTTCCCATTACAATTAAATTTTTATCTACCTTAAATACCTGAATAATTTCTTTTAGCTCATCATAAATATATTAAATCTTTCCATCATCTACAGAGCTAGTTTCCATATAAACTTGTGCTACTTGTGTAGTTGTTGGTTTCGTGTCCGTCTTGACTACGATATTGCGTTCACCAAGACGTTCAAAGTAACTTACTCGCATTCCAACTTTATTAATTATTATTAGACCTACTCCTGCATTACTCCTATTAGTTGTTGTATTTATAACCCTCTAACTGTCTGAGCAGAGGTCCTGTCCCTCCTGCCACCTAAGTTCACTGATCCCCACTATGTTTAACTTCAACCTGTCCATTTCTCTTTTTAAATGTTCTACCTATTTTCCCGGTTAAGGGATGTAGGATTCCACGCTCCGTCCCGTAAGAAGCCAGTCCTGATAATGACATCCTCCTGAGTGCTCCCCGCCCGAAGAATCGAATAGGGGACTATTTTACCTCCATAATATTTTAGGTAGGAGTATTTTATCATCATTTTACGATACAGTAGAGCTGCAGGCCAACAAGAAAATCACATCTGTAGTTTCTTCTTGCTTTCAGCCATGTCACTAATGTTACAGGGCCAGATCTGCCCCTCTTCAGGAACTATACAATTTCGCCTCTCAGCAGATATCTCTCCTTTCAGGTTACACCTATTGTACGGCTTTCTGCATCATTAAGGTACGCAAGCCACCGCACCACTGCAAAGTCCGTGGTTCGTGGAGGGGCGGCAGTGAGAATTATAAAGGTTATATTTAGTGAGATAGTGATTCACAGTGTTCCATGCCTTAATTAATGAAATATTAACACACATTCGAGAGAAAGCACAGAGACGCGAGGGCAACGAAGAAGTAAGGCAAAAGAACGAGAAAGATTACCTGTTACAGAGCTGCATTATTATCGCAAATGAGGGCGAAACAAATTAAACATAATTGCGAAATTGTTTACAAATGCACCTAAAATGGCTCGATATATATTTTCTTGATTACAAGTTTTGTTACTTGAGATGCTGGGGGTTAAAATACGTCTATGAGAAAACAGTTTCACTGCTTATAAACTCAAGAAATAAATAGAAGGCGTATAAATTTTCCCAAGTTTTGTTACTTGAGATACTGGGAGTTAAAATACATATATGAGAAAACAGTTTTACTGCTGATAAACTCAGGACATAAATGGAAGGCGTATAAATTTACACAATGCTATGTTCAAACTGTCAAGGAGATTTGTTATCTTTGTTTTAGAACCGTTATTCCTCTTTACATCGATGGAAAGTAAGCACTCCAAAATTGACTCTAGTTCTTGTAGTTGCATTTTGTGGGCCTTATTTAATCTGTGCAATACGCTGAGTTAAAAATTTATGTTCTCGAAGATGTGGCCTGTATCTGTGGAATGTGTGTGTGTTGTAGATTTTCTGGCGTGTCATATCGCAATGCTTTTGTATGTTCCTTGAGCATCAGTTTGAAAGATAGGATTACGGCCAGTATATTGTATTTAATCAGCACAACATCCATTGGAAGTAATTCAGTTTTCATGAATTGATCGTCATTAGTTTTAAGATTGCTGGGAGCTGATTCATTATATGTTTCCTTTTTACTTTTCTAGTAAATTGCCTGTTAATGTGGGTGTATAAACATTATAGGTATTTATCTGTTTGATGAAATCAATTATTGCAGGGTGATTTTCTTCAATCAGGGGTTTAAGATGCCTTGGGGATCGTGGAGATGTATGCTGCTATTTTTTGGGATTTGGGTGTCAAGATGCAGAGTGCATTTTAATGGCAGTGGTGGTGGATTTCTTGGAGATTTTAAGAATATATTTACCTTTCGCAAATATGTGCTGTAATAAAGCAAGTTTATAGGTTTTTCTATAGTTCATTTAGTTTACAAAGTAATCGTGTTGAAGAGTGGTATTATCAGTACCTAAAGACGGGTGGGTGACGTTAAAAAGTACGCAACAGCAACGTGTGTGCGTTTTGCTGAAGATCGAAAAACATATGAAGTTCTAGAAGAGGCTCTTATCCAGCAGTAGCTTACTGTGATGAAGATGTTGATGACAATCGAGGGGCATGTAGTAGCACACCACTATTCCGATGTTAATGTCGTCTTTTCCTAATCGGAGACATTACTTCTCGGTTCTAAGGTCCTTCAGTTTTCCTAGTGAGGCAGGATGCGCCATGTTCCAGACTTCCTGACAGGGAAAAAATATAAGGGTGCAAAACGCGGGTCTCGCAAATTTTCATTAAGCACGCCGACCACTAAAATATGCAGGCTAATTCTTGCGACGTATCGTAGTAATATGTTGCAAGTAATCAAATTTTAATGGTTAAGTTATACAGCGAAAACTGCTTTTATTATAAGCGATATTGCTGTGACGCTACGCGCCAAAATATTTTCGTGATTTGTGCGGCAAGTGGAATATTCCCAGAGTTATTGTCTCACCGTTTTGAATCCAAGAAGCATTTCTGCTTGAAGTGCACAGTAGCGAATTGATTTTTGAGATTATTGTATATCTTAATCTCACCTTCACCTAAGTTTCAAAATCAGTTCCATTTAGCTTCTGTAGCAAATATACGTCTGGATTGCAACATGAAAATATCGTGGCCTGCGAGAGCATAAAACGGCCTTGTGTGCGTGGAGCACTGGAGAACGCATTCGTCATAGCTCACCAGGATGGACACCGATTAAGTAAAGTGAAGATCCTATTTGCCCTTTGAAGTGAAACCTTTTCATCCTTTTATGACTGCAACGGTCGAACGAGCTGTATTCCTCTTTTAATCAGGTTAAGCTGCATCCTCATTCCAGAGCTTTACATGAGCCGGTGGTAGGATGAAATGGAATTTTCTGCAATTAAGTCCACGGTTTTCTACTTTTTGTAAAACGACGAATGAATTTGCGATTGTTAAAAAGTGTCGTTGTAACTAAAAAAGTCTGAAAAGGTATCATGTTTACGAACACAAATACAAAGGAGACACCTCGACATACAGTCCATAGAATTTACTGTAAGATATAAATATCAGCAACTACTGTACCATATCAGACACTACCCACTCAAACACACACACATAAACAAACACACATACCAAGAAAATTAATGCCAATACGTCACCTAAATTTAGAAACAATATCTTTCCTGTCATCATAAATTGCCATTTAAACAACTAAGTGACGTCTTCTTCGCTCCAATAGATGCAAAATGAGAAAAGACTATTGAGGCGTTGAAAAGAAAAACTCACCTCGCAGCTCTAAGCTCAGGGAAAAGGAATAAAACGGACATTTCTTACGCATGGTCTAGCTGGCCCAAGGCCCGTCACGTGATTCCTTGTAGTCTTTCAGCGGAGTCGTGTTAAGGAATTCTCGAAAAATTTCAATCTTCGACAACTGCGTACATAAAAGATTTGAATTCATACTAGTATTTGTTTTGCACCTAAGATGTTGAGTGCGTATTTCTGCCACACATGTTAAAATTTTTATTTTGCAAAACCATCATCAGGAACCTGAAAACTACTTATAGCTATTATATAATATCAGAAGGCTGATGATGCTATTGTAAACATCAAGCGAAACATGTGTGGTATGAATATACATGACAGATTTCACTTGTGGAGCAGACATTAGTATAAATGCAAAGAATGTAATAAACCGTAACATTTTGAAGTTCCCTAGCTTTGAATGAAAGTAAATTGACGCTTCTCCCAAAATTCACATTATACTGAGTTTAAGTGCGGTATTTTTGTGCCAGACATTTGAATTCCATGTAATCATTTGTGAGGATACTTGGTAGATTTGGGGGAGGGGACCAAACAGCTAGGTCATCGGTCCCATCGGATTAGGGAAGGATGTGTAAGAAAGTCTGTCGCGCCCTTTCAAAGGAACCACCACGGCATTTGCCCGAAGCGATTTAAAGAAATCACGGAAAACCTAAATCAGGATGACCGGACGTCGGTTTGAACCGTCGTCCTCCAGAATGCGAGTTCAGTGTGCTAACCACTGCGCTACCTCGCTCGCTGAGAATACTTGTATTGGATTGTGTATCGCGTCATAAATTTCTTTGAATTCAGACGCGAATCGGTTTATAACAGACAAATTTCAGAAACGAAAATAATATTTTTCATTGCAAAGATTCACTGGATTTTCCTTTGGTACATAAGCGATGGATCAGCAGTCTATTCAACAAAAGCAGGCGAGAGGTGCACTCAACCCATTTGAAATCAATCTTCGCCCTACGTGAATAACCATCAGCTACAACCTGCTTACTGACAAACTTCTCCCTAGTTATGATCCAATACCAACATATAATTTGAGTCATTGTCATTAAGGAGTTGCTATTCACCCTACGACGAGGCCCCCCCCCCCCTCTCCCACCGCTCTCGCAGTCTTGCCGGAGTTATGGTCGACTACGCAACGGTTAAGCACCTAGGCAGATGTCCGCAGCTCGTGGTCGTGCGGTAGCGTTCTCGCTTCCCACGCCCGGGTTCGATTCCCGGCGGGGTCAGGGATTTTCTCTGCCTCGTGATGACTGGGTGTTGTGTGATGTCCTTAGGTTAGTTAGGTTTAAGTAGTTCTAAGTTCTAGGGGACTGCTGACCATAGATGTTAAGTCCCATAGTGCTCAGCGCCATTTGAACCATTTTGAACCTAGGCGGAAATGTTTTAAAACAATGACTATGAGTGATGGGTGAAGTGGGAACAGTCTGTTTGACCGGATGGCCCCCGCCTACGACACACTGACGTCGATATCAGCTGAGGCGGTAGGGCAAGCTGTAGCTACTGTGCACAGTGACCTTCCAGATGAAATTGGGGAGCTCACAGACGAATGACATTAGATGACAACGTGGAAACGCAAGACATGACATATATGTGTCAGTAATATACAACGCAGGCAGTAGTCAGTTGCTTGGAATAGACAATAAACAGTGCCCTACTCCAAGTAAAGGCAGTAAAAAATGGCTAAACAGAATAACAGATCATGAGCTTTAGGTTACTTTCACTGAAATAAAATCGGCAACGTAGGAAATGTCCGTCCTATGGTGCCACTGGAAAAAGTTTTCACGAAAATATGGCGGGAGAAAGAGGACACATCTGTAACACAGTAGCGAAAATGTAGATACATAGAGGACATAAACAATCATGACAGAATTACATAGTTCCTTTCATAACAAGAGTAACGAAATAAGGCGTTTGCATTTACTGGATGGAACTGCTATAAAGGCACTTACTGTACTGTTGTGTTATTGCGCTTTTAGTACTTCTTCCAACCTCTTTTCTTCCTAATTGCTTCAAAAATTCGCTTAAGCTCTGATTTTGTTAGGATTTATAGTTCTTGCAGTGAAATTTTCGCCCACTCTTCTCTTATCGCACTTTTCAGCTCAAATAAGGCCTTAAATTGGCTTCCATTGCGATAAACACGCCTTGTACATATTCCCCAGAGGTCTTCTACGGAGTTCATATCTGGTTCACGTGCATGTCCTGGCTAGATATCAATATCTTTATCTCGAAACCACTTTTTGGTTGTAGCAGAAACATGCACACATGCATTAACTTGTTGAAACATTATACTTCCGTTTCCTAGGTACTCATACACTCTAATCAATTCTGTCTCTAGCACCACAGTGTACATGTTCCAGTGAGTAGCCAAGTAATGCGTGATTATCTTTAGCGCAGAACGCTGCCAAAATCATAACACTCCCACCACCAAAATTTGTGCTCATTCTTACCTGCCGCTCTGTTCTCAGATCATGCCAATAACACTGAAATCCATCCTGCCCAAACTCCTATCGAGTCTGCTTGTTTTTAGGTGTTAGAACAGGTTTCTACAGCCGTTTCATGAATGCAAGGTGTTTGTCGTACACGTCTGGCAGTTACTCAGAACTGTAAATTACCAACAATTTGAGGGGAATGACGGTTGATGGCCCTTGCTTTGCGCAAGAGGAACTGTTTGGATGCCTCAAATTATTTTCTACCCAGCCCATATTTTTCGTTCTGTGCATATCGTGCAACCAATCTGAAGAAATTATCAATCACTGTACTTGAATTGTTCAACTCCTTGGCGATTT
Source organism: Schistocerca piceifrons (assembly GCF_021461385.2). Lineage (NCBI taxonomy): Eukaryota > Metazoa > Arthropoda > Insecta > Orthoptera > Acrididae > Schistocerca > Schistocerca piceifrons. Next base: position 557,125,901 of record NC_060149.1, read on the forward strand.
GATGATTAGAGTCCCATTTCTTGTGTGCTCTGATTTTTGCAAACCCTGATGCGAAATGTGTGGTGCTGATCAGAAAATGTCAGACGGTGAATCGGAGAGTGTTGCATACGCCAATTGTACCGATGTACACCATGCAAAACGCAAAGCGAGGCCCGAACTGAGACAAGCCCATGAAATTGCTGCAAGAAGTAACATTTCAGTTAAAGAAGCACTGTAAGTACTGAAAAAGACCATTACGTTGAAATCGTTGCGCCGCAGCAGAGTTATGTACTCACATCGACAGATAGGTATGTGCCGATTAATAGAATGAATAAAACTAGGTGATTGCATTGATAGAATAAACATCCGGAAGGTGCTCAAGAAAGAGAAAATCCTGCAGCAGTATAACAGAACAGCTACAAACAACTAAATACACAGTGGGTGTATTGTATTGAAATTATAAGTCCATTATAACAAATGCAACGGCCCTACTAAACCTGGTGGGATGTAACGACATTAAATTGCCATTAGCGAAATATGGGAAGCCACAGATGAAATTTCACTTTCCTATGGATCAGGTAGTGCGAGCTTGTAAATAGGACGGCTACGGTGGTACAGCAATCTTGATCCGCTATAATGTAAATTACGAGCGTGTCACAGTAAGTAACAAGATCAGGAGAATCGAGACGTGTGCTACTGAAGGAACCATTACTGTGAAACTACGTCAGTCCTTTCTGTGTGCAGAACGTACAACGTAAAGATAAGTAAGGGGGCGATTTTCTATACATTACATCAAGAGGAGGTACTAAAGTGATTCGGTGTGATCTAAACGCAGACCACAAGGCATAGGGCTGTAGACGGGCAGATAGGGAAAAGAATATGCTTCTGGAAATAATAGATGGAGACTACTAATGCTGAATAATGGCTCGGCGACTCATATCTGTATGCCTAAGCAAGGAAACTCTGCAGTTGGCCTAACCGTATCATCACTCGAAGTGGTTCTTCTCATGAACTGGTGAGCACGAGAAGAACCACTAGGACCGGATCACTTGTACACTTCCACGGCCACGACTGGTATACCGAAATGCTTTATAATCTGCATTCTGTACGTCGTATGCAAAGAAAGCTAATTCGGAGGCGTACAACATATACGTGGAAGACAACATGGAAATAGTTAACCATACACACAACACTGTAGGATCCTATACAACATTCACAGTTACCAAGAAGGCTAGGAACTTCTTAACACAAAAGTGAACATCTTACGTGTCCCGAAGCGCTCCTAGGTCATGGTATGATGTAGAATTCCAGGAAGAAAGGAAATATGAATAGGAGCACTAAGGCAGTACAAGGAACCTATCTTAACCTCCATTGTGAGATAAGGAGAGCCGAACATACTTTGAAACAAAAACGAAGGAGAGGTTATAAGGATTTCTGTTCGAGTTTCACAACAAAAACCACTCGAAGAAATCTGATAGAATGAACAAAGTGCTGTTTATATGCGAAACTTACAGAACCTGGACCTGACAATATTGGCTACGAAGTGCTCTGACCCCTCCCACAAATGTGAAAAATTAACTAGTGAAATCTTGAATAGATTATGGGATCGTTTTACTGTTATTCGTCCATAAAACTGTAAATAATAGTGACTATTAAGAAACAAGACAAGGACAAAAATAAGATAGAATCTTATAGGCTGATAATGTTGTTAACATGCACACAAAAACATTAGAATGGATGATTAAATGTAGATTGGAGTAGTGACGGAAAGACACGCGTTCTTTCACCGTATCAGTTTCGTTTTGCAAAAGGAATGGGCGCAAACGAAGTTACGATGATTTTAACAACCGACATTCATAAATTCCTAAGCGAAAATATTTACTTACTGGCAATTTTTGCAGATTTAACAAATGGCTACGATAAAGTATGGCTAACGATATTAACACATAAATTGATGAATTATAGTCTGTTTAAAAGGTATTATGGCATCGACAACGCCACTCAGACGGAGCTCTAGCATTTCTTTCCCAAGATTTTCCTTTTGAATGTATTTGTTAAAAGCTTATTTTGTGTAAATATATGTCCGGAAATGTTTTAATTTTTGAGTAATGACTGTGCGATTCCTTCGGACAATGGCTGTATATATACATGGCTGTACATATACATCTACATCTACATCTACGTGTACATACGTACTCCGCAAGCCATGGTACGGTGTGTGGCGGAGGGTACGTTGTACCACTACTTATCATTTCCCTTCCTGTTGGACTCTCGAATAGAATTGGGGAAAAACGACTTCTATATGCATACATACGAGCCCTAATTTCTTTTATGTTCGCAGTTCTAAACGCGAAATGTACGTTAGCGGCAGTAGGATCGTCCTGCAGTCAGTTCTAAATTTTCTCAACAACGTTCCTCGAAAACAGCGTCGCCTTTCCTTCAAGGATTCCCATTTGAGTACCGGTAATGAATCTAGCAGTCCGCCTCTGAATAGCTTTGATGTCTCTCTTTAATCTGACCTGTTGGGGATCCCAGACACTGAAGCAGAACTCAAAAATGCGTCGCACTAGTGTGCTATATGCGCTCTCCTTTACAGATGGATCAGACTTTCCTACATCTCTCACGATAAACTGAAGTCGACCATTCGCCTTCCTCAGCACAATCCTTACATGCTAGTTCCATTCCATACTTCTTTGCAGCTTTACACATTCTTATTTAATTGACTCGAATGTGTTAAGTGGCACACTTCTAATGCTATATTCAAACATTACATTACCCTCTTTTCTAACCATATGCATTAATTTCCATTCATCTACAATTAGAGCTAGCTGCCGTTCATCATACCAACCAGAAATTTGGTCTAAGTCATCCTATATTCTTCTACAGTCACTCAAGGACGATACCTTCCCGTAAACCACAGTATTAGCCACAAACTGCTGCCCACCTTGTCCGTGGAACATTTGTGTATATAGAGAATAATAACGGTCCTATCATGCTGACGATAACCTTGTCTCTGATGAACATTTGCCGTCGAGGTTTCGCAGGACTGATGTTTTCTATTCCCACGTTGATTTGTGGACGTAAGTTTTTTCCATCTCAAGGAACTTTGTTATATTGGAACTGAGAATATGTGCAAGAATTATCTAGCAAGCTGATGTTAAAGATAATGGTCAGTAATTTTGCGGGTCAGTTATTTTACCTCTCTGATATACAAGAGTCCCTTGCTTCTTTTCAGTCGGTGGGGTTTGTGCTGCGCGATAGATTCGCAATAAATACGTGCTATGTAAGGGGCAGTGCCGTAGACTGCTGTATGTATGAAGGACCAGAATTTTCTCGGGTTTTCTACTAGATCCTTTGCTAAGATATGACGGTGGTAGTAATTGTATGCTTAGCGCATAGACCCTTTTACAGACGCACGGATCTCTGCAAAATTTTTCCTGCCCTCGTTTGTGAGTTCTCTTCTGTTATTCAACCGCGGAAGGTCTTTTCGCGCTTAATCCACCTACTCAGCATATACTTCTCCACAGCACGATTTACAGTGTGGTTAAACTTTGCACATTAATCCTCTACTTCGATCATATTTGAACTAAATGTTGTCTATTCATTGTCTAAGCGGGATGCTAGCAACTGCTTATCTGCTCCTTCTAGCAAAAGTACTCCCACTCCTCTAACGTAGAGAAATTTGTCTAAATGACTCTCATAGTAAAAATTTCTACATCTACATCAGGGAACATTATCGTATAACCACGCAGGTGTTCCGTTTACGACCGGTGCGTGACGGACTCTAGGTAAGCCTATATAACAGCTTTAATTTTTCTGGTCTCCTCATCGTGGTCGTTTGCTGATAAATGTTAACTGACTGCCCATGGAATGTGCACTCCAGAAGTGTTTACAATAATCCCCTCCGCGAAGTACAACGCCTCGCTTGTAGTGCCTGGCACTAGAGTTTGATGAGCGTTATCGTAATGCTCTCGTGCTTACCTAACAAACCCAAGACGAAAAGCGCCGTTCTTATTTAGATCTCCTCTATCTCTTCTACTACGAACTCCATATTGGGTTCCCATACTGAAGCACAATACTTAAGAAACGTTCGAAAGAATTACTTGTGAGCCACATGTTTCATGGGTAAATTACTTTTCCTTAGGATTCTTCTAAAAAGCTCATATTGAAAGCTGTTTTTCCTACAACTAGATTTACGTGATCATTCCAGTACAGGTCGGTCTGAGACGTTACTGTTTCCAGTCTTTTATTACCAAAACTATAACTGAAACTTAACGGATGTCTGTGCCTATTTATTTGTAGTACTGACATTCAGTAGTTTTTATGTTCAGGTTCAATAGGCAGTCCCTGTATCAATCGTTGATCTTCTACAGGTATTCCTGCACTTTATTTCAATCTTCTGGCGTTTCAAACCTACACATATAAGTTACATCACAATTTTCGATTACGCCCGGTGAAGAACAATGTGTCAAGTTCTTTCTGCGAGGACGTCCTGATGATTCTGGTCTGACACTCGATAAGCTCGTGGTTTTTTTTTTTCCACGGAAAAGTAGTCCGGATGCGATCCGAACGTCAAGGAGCACGGCGTCAACCAGAATGAGGCACTTGCCCAGACTGGCTGCATGTAGAGGCAGATTTCATTACTCGTGCTTATCAGAAGATCCATCCTAATCTTTCAGAATGAACAATCGAGACCTACAAGCAATTAAATTCTTGATAACCACTGTGTGTCTGACGGAACGCTGCTGTAACCTCTGTGAAACGGGTAGGAGTCACTTCGCAAGGATATCTTAGAAATTGTGTTGACCTTAAGAGTGAAAGTCGAGGGCAGAAAGTGGAAGGCACGAGATGTCACGCGAGTGTCCAACGTCTTAAACACACCACATTCTGGACGTCGCTTATTCTGACAAAGGGAAATATACGACGTAGAAGCATGTAGAGAAATACTATTTCAGCAAGTATATTTGTTTCCCTTTCTGAAGTAACTGCAGGACACCATATTTCCACATGGTTACGCCCCGTCTTCTTTGATTCCTCCTTCCTTTCCGTCTTCCCACTATCCACCCTTACACCTACCATCATTTCCATGGATACCACCCAAAACTATGTATTTACACCCACACCCTTCCCGCCTATAGATTATCCAGCGTAGAGGTGCCCACATCCGCTGTTCCCTAGCAGATCCTTCATCTTTTTAGTGAAACTGCAGTGCTCTTTTAAATTTAAATATTTAAATTCGCCGTCTTTTTCAGTGTGTTCTAATATCATTTTTTTTCTTTTTATCTTTATCTGTTAGTCTTTTTGATTCTAGTTTTAACAAGGAACACAGTAAAACAATGCATTTCACGTAGATTGCATCATAGAATCATCTTATTTAGATTTTACACACATTTTTAAATTTGCATTTTTAAATCTGGTTGAATGTCTTTATTTATATTGCAAAAGTGTCTGGCTGAAGGACAGGATACTGTTTAGCCTTAAGTTCACCCTCAGTCCTTACGTGGCGAGGAGGTTGAAATAACAGTAAAGAAAAAACATACTTCCCTTAAGTTGGTGACGTACTAAACTGGCCTTCTATGTCAACAGATCTGTCAATTTTGAGCCTCTTTTGGACCCGTATTTCAGTATTTTATACAGTTTTGTCATTCTCTATCCCTAAAGACAGAAGAGATGTTCCAATATTGCATCACTGCAGAGGGAGAATGTTTCCAGCAAACTATCGGGCACACCGGTAATGGTACGGCGAGAATACCAATTAAGATCGTTTGGAAGGGGATTTCCGACTCCGGCATTTGCCTAACAACTAAGGGAATCTGTCAAAAACCTTGACCAGAATCGTGGGATAGGAACTACTTTAATTTAAATTCTCGGCCGTATGTCCCAGACAAAGTAAGGAAGCCTAGTGTAAATTTCATGTTTATTTAGAATAATGTGAATTGCACGCGATGTGAACGCTGCCGACTGTTACGTTTTTGAGTACAGCTTCAATCAGCTAATATTAGAGGAGCTTAGGATCACCAGTTGTAAGAATTATGGCCACCTCACCTCCGTGGTGTGCGAAACATATCTGGTACCTCATGTGTGATCGAATTGTCGCGTACCATACTGATAGAAACTATGCGACATTAAATTAATTGTATCATTTAGCAGACTGTGAGGTTTCCTTCTTACTATACGCTTTTTTCTGTCAACGAGATTAATGTAGAATTTGTTCAATGCAGACAGAACCTTCACAGATAAAGCGGTAAGTACCGTTCATAGTGACCTATTTCTTTATGCATCAAAATAAAAAAAAAACTAGCAGAGAGAAAACTGCAGGTACAAAATGTATTTTAACGAAACCTACTTTTGTATTTGTGCCCTCCAGCAGTTTTCAACATCGCTTACTTTTTTCTCTTCTTTTGCTTCCTTCAGGGAGTGCAATTCCTGAAGAGTTCTCTGGCGTTATTTTAGATTCTGCATGAATGTCTGCATAATTGACTCCAAAAAATTCATAATTAGATTAGACGGAAGACGTCAAACAAATAGTTGTTTGAACGTAGCGGCACAATGTGACTGGGAACTTTTAATACCTTCCGAAGTATTGGTCTGCGTTTGAGAACTATTCAAAATTTTCTCGCTTAGGAGTGACGAAATCATAGAGAATAAACCGAATGTAAAATTCAGCGTAGTCACCAGTGGAATTGGCGGCTGCGATGAAGTCTTGTCTAATGACTTTCCTGCCATCTTGATACTGAATTTCATGTGTACCGTCCTCCGGAGTCAACTAAATTGCCGAATGAGAAGTTTCTGAATAAAAAATTAATCATTATACATATCCGAAGACGATATCAGTCGTCGATAAACACAATTAAAAATTGGTCTCCTCTCCAACACGCCACCTCCGTTTGCCATCGTATTGATGAATTTCATACAAATAGCATTTGACACTATCTACATTTACGTGATTACTCTGCAGTTCACTTGCAACTGCCTGGCAGAGGGTCTATCGAGCCACCTTCAAGCTATTTCTCTAATGTTTCCCTCTCGAATAGCGGTCAGGAAAAATGAACACTTAAATCGTTGCCTGATGACTTTGATTTATCTTATTTTATTATCGTGATCATTATTCCCTATGCAGGTGGTCGTTAAAAAATATTTTCGCTTTTGGAGCAGAAAGTTGGTGATTGAAGTATCGTGAGAAGACCATGTAGCAACGAAAGACGCGATTGTTTTAATTATTGCCTTCACAGAAATCTGATGGTGGACATTTCAACTCTAGTGATTTTATATGGCCTGTGTATAATTTCAATTTTCTAATTGCATCCCCACAACTTTACTAAACGAGGCCCACAAAGCTAAACGGGGCATAATACTTTTATGGTCTTGTCCCTCATGGTCGGTGAGTAACTGAAGGCATGGTCTACACTGAGGATATATTTGTGACTGTTACTACGACAAGACCGAATATGGTGTCCAATTGATTAAAAGTTGTGGAATAATATTCAAAAGAGGTAGTCATAAAATGTTTGTATTACCATACAAAATTTTGTTTTCCGAGTCATTCCAAACGAACGCTATGTTAGCTCTGGTCGATACCTTCCTCCAGCCTCTCCAGTGGAACTAGTGTTCCATCTCTGAACACTGACGGTAGGGAGACGTTAAACTCTGACTCAAAATTTTCCAAATATGGATGAGAACAGACGTACAAGATGTTATTACGAACAGTAGACGAAAGGTCTTCGCAAGCTAGGTGACCGAGAACAGGGGAAAGTGTGACCTGCAAGTTAAGTCTACTGGCAGTTTCATAATTATCCTGCGTTACATCCCAAATTCTCACAACAACCTTTGTTGTTGAGATCTAATAATAACCTTACGTCTGTTCTCAGTCTGAGTATTTCGAATATTAAAATAAACGGCACGCGTAAAGTAGACCTCGCCTTCAAATAATGCTTATGGTGTGGTAGAGACATTTGAACTTTTATAATGTAGTCCTGGCAGTACTTCTGTACCACATACGAAACTATGTAGTTCTAGTCCCGGTATTTATGAAGGTGGTTACGCGTCAAGATTCGACTCGTCCAATAATCCCGAATTAGTACCCGTAGCACGGACGTGCTATGGAACGAGTACTCGATGAAGGTACATCAGCAAACCTATCACGAAATCCTCTTAATCAGGTACTCATACATAACAGCTACCACCGCCAACGTGCTGTGGGCGAAGACACTCTGAGTCTCCAAGTCGTAGACAAAACATATAGCACATATACACGCTGTGATATTCATACTCCCCTTCTGAATCCGATTGCTGTAAATCAATGTGTCTTCCATTGACATTCGGATCACCATACCACGAATTTATGACAGTAAGTTCAAAAATGCGTTGTACATGGTGGATACCTAACCTCAAATGTAAGTAACAACAACAAATACCGTTGTGGATTGGCAGGAGAGCCAACCCCGTATTATTAGAGGAAGCCGAAAGGCACGCGTTTTAGCTCACGCAGGCTGGCGTGAGGTCATGGAACAGGACAAGGAAATTAGACTTTAGAAAAACGGACGCAGCTGGTGGAATACTTAACTTTAATCCATTAATGATGAGCGTCGCTCTTGACGGTACATGATTACAGTATCAATAGTAACTGGTACTGGCGCCTTGCTAAGTCGTAGCAATTGACGTAGCTGAAGGCTATGCTAACTATCGTCTCGGCAAATGAGAGCGTATTTTGTCAGTGAACCATCGCTAGAAAAGTCGGTTGTACAACTGGGGCGAGTGCTAGGAAGTCTCTCTAGACCTGCCGTGTGGCGGCGCTCGGTCTGCAATCACTGATAGTGGCGACAAGCGGGTCCGACGTATACTACCGGACCGCGGCCGATTTAAAGGCTACCACCTAGCAAGTGTGGTGTCTGGCGGCGACACCACAAATACACCATTTGATTTCAAGTACTATGGTATGCTGCGAACCAGAGAAATGCACCTCACGCATTGGCATAACTCTTAAACGTCTGATATATTCCATAACAAGAAAATGAATCTCTGTACGGACATAGTCTTTCTCATAGTTTAATCATGTTGGCTTGAAACCCTTTGAGCCCCAGGGGCTTCTGCCTAAAACCAACATTATATTCATTTTGTTTTGAAATACCGGTGCCCTTAGCATGAAACACTGATGTTACTAAAGCCCTGGTTTGGGGCGAAACCACTGAGGCTCAAAGCGTCAAGTGCTGTCAATTAAGAGAAAAATATTTACGTAGAAACGTCAATTGCGAGTATGTTCTTAAGTATTTGCCCTCTTTCGATTTTTCTGTCGTTGTTCATAACATAGTCTGAAAAAGAAAACAGTTCATACAAAGGACGCCATCCATTGTTATTGTCCGTGGTTAATCAACTCCTCATATTGCACAATTCCACCATGACGGGATATGTAATCTCATAATTCCGTCTAGGATAATATATGCGCATATGCGTATTCACGAGTAAGGGCGCTTAGACGCCTCAGAATGTGGAGAGGGGTATCGTTGTAATGAACATAAACATCTATAGCTACCAGAAGGGGGAGAGGGCTAACTTTGCAATGAACATCTAAATCTATACCCACATATACCGGTGTCTCTCCAGAGCGTCATCAGGCGCATTTCTCTGGTGTTTCGGCTGGTATTTGCAATTTCGTTTTTGCGACGTGTCCCTGGTGTCAGCCCAGACAAATAAGTCTCATCACATGGTACATGCGACGCCCACCATCGAAAGCATGCGTCGTCTTGTTTCACTTAAAAAAAAAAAAAAGAAATTAAATTGGAATTTTACGATCGCATTCGATAGAGCGCTGCCATAGTAGTCTAGTCCCATATTCGTTTTATCGATATGTATTAACGGGAACAGTAAAACCAGATGAAAAATCAGTACTCCAGCAGCGACTGAGCAGCGCGCTTCTGCATGACAGTAGCTGTGAACGCTGGCCAGGGCGGAGCTGTCGCTGTTGGACTACGCGTTATTCCTCGTGTTTTACACTCCCTGCCAATGCATATCCGTCAATACATATCGGTCAGTACATATTGGTAAAACAAATATCGCACTAGTCTAAATGGGACCGCTCTCTCAAATGGGCACGTAAAACTCCATTTTAAAAAGCATTTTGTCTGGAGAGGGGAAACAAACTGAAGCTCTCCATCGACCCTGGGCGTCGCATGAAAGACGAAAGACGTCATAAGCGGCATTTGTATGGGCTGACTCCAGCTACACGTTGCAAAAACAAAATTGCAAATATATACCGAAACACCAGAGCAAATGGGCCTGACGACTCTGAGGAGAGACATCCTGTATACTCCCTGGGCCATTGTAAATTGCGTGGCGGAGGGAACTTGGAACCACCCCGTGTCTATGCATACGCAACAATCTCTCCCGTATCTTAGCCTCAATATCCACACGCGAGATGTTCGGTGATGGAACCTGAATTGTAGCACAGTCTTGCTCGAATAATGGTTCTCTGAAATTACTCAGCAATGTTTAGCGAGAACAACGCCACCAGTTTTCCAAACATGGCCGTTTATGTTCAGCGTTCGTATCTTTTACATTTTCGTATCGTCTCTATCGAACATGTCCTAAAAGAGTGTCTCTAAATTTGTTCAGTATTGGTTGTTGTGCCAATTCAATACGAACTCCTAACGCTGGAGCAGTATTCTAGAATTTGTGACTTCCCCTTTGCACGCGATAACCTTTACACATGCACCGAACTTTCCCAGGATCTTTCCAATAAATGCGACTCTTCTATTCACCTTACGTATTGCAAAATTAACGTCATAGTGTCAATTGAAAATGGTTCAAATGGCTCTGAGCAGTATGGGACTCAACTGCTGCGGTCATAAGTCCCCTAGAACTTAGAACTACTTCAACCTAACTAACCTAAGGACATCACACACATCCATGCCCGAGGCAGGATTGGAACCTGTGACCGTAGCGGTCGTGCGGTTCCAGACTGTAGCGCCTTTAACCGCTCGGCCACTCCGGCCGGCAGTCCAAATTGATCTAGCTTCGTAGTATTACCCCTACTGACATGAGGTGCTCCTTATGTTCGCCAGTAATTTTATACTCGGATGCTCATAGATTCCTTCTCATTGTTAGAGATAGGGTTAGAACAACACACAGGTATTGCCGCGATGCTTCGGGAATTCAAGTGGGAATCTCTGGAGTGAAGGCGGCGTTCTTTTAAAGGAGAACCACCGGCATTTGAGGCTGACTGCAGAACGATTCTGCTGCTGCCAAAGTGTATTTCGCGTAATAACCATGAAGCTAATATGAGAAAGATTAGGGCTCTTACGGACGCATATAGAAAGTCGTTTTACCCTCGCCCTACTTCGGAGTGGAACAGGAAAGAAATGAGTAGTAGTGGTGCGGGGTACCCTCCGCCACGCACCATACGGTGGCTTGCGGAGTCGGTATGTAGATATAGATGTAGATTATCTTGCACGTATCCACATTTCAGGAATGCTGCCAATCATTACACTAAGCGGAAATTATGTGCAGGTGTATTTGATTTTGATAATTAACTTATAGCAATGAAAGTTTCATGTATACAACAGCGTGGTCAGCAAACAATTTTACATCGATTCTGATCTTATGTGATAAATCATTTATGTATATGTAAGACATCAGTCTTACTATAATGCTTCTTTGGAGTACATTTGATGTTATTTTCATACCTGTCTGACATCTATCGTTCCCTACATCGTACTGGATTATGTTAGTCAAAAATGAATCATAGCAATTGCACATCTGTGAAGATATTCCGCTGTCTGCTAGTTGTCATATCTGAATAAAGCAAGATGTGTTTCGCGCAAAGGGGTTTTTCTCTAAACCGTGCCGATTCTTCCAGAGAAACCTGTTTTCCTTCAGGAAAATCATCTTGTTTGAGCTTAGAATATACTCTAGAATCTTGCAGCAGAATGAGTCAGCAACCTTGGTTTGTAAATCCGATGCTCTGCCCTGATTGTACGCAGAGCGCTCTCTCCAGTTATGTGAAACTTTTCGGTGCGTGAGTGATTGTCAATAAATATGAGCTAGGAAAGAGGTTAACTTCGTTGCGCATAGAATGCAAAATCTGAAGAGCATTACGTCCGTGCCTGGTGCCTCGTAGGCTAAAAAAATTCAGAATGGAAGGTAACCTGATAAAAAAAAATTCGTCGGCACACCGACCGTGCATTGCAATGTTGAGCGTTGAGTGTGCCGAGTTTCTGACCCCATAGCGTGGGAAAAGACCGTTAGAGATTTCAGGGCAACAGCACATTGAGGATCCAGCAAAAACACATTTTTATTGGTGCAGTTTGTTATAATTAAATGTCAGTTAATAACACATCTACGATTAAGGCTTCCGGAGTATAGTAAGAAGCAAAGTATGGTCGTAACTCACTCATAGTCAGTGTGGGGTAAGGAGCAGAGAAGCAGGATAGTAAGGAAACAGGTGAGGCATTGCTATTTCGCATCTCACTGAATCCAAACAGTTCTTTACCAACCTTCACGTTGTCTAGTAGATTGTGATACTTTCTTATCAGTTTAGTAGAAGGATACTCTATAGTATTCGATGTTATGTAAATATACTGCGCTCTTTTTGGGAAGTGAGTTTCTTCGACTGGATGTATATACAAGACAGCTTTCACTGCTTCAAGTAAGGTATTTTGCACTTTCTTGTTTCAACTTTTGTATTTCACTTGTCGTAAAGGTTCTGCTACTGAATAGGAACAGTGATAAAAGTGTTGTGGGTTGGCAGTAGAGCCAACACCGGTATGAGAGGAAGCCGAAAGGCACGCGTTTTAGCTCACGCAGGCTGGCGTGAGGTCATGGAACAGGACAAGGAAATTAGACTTTAGAAAAACGGACGCAGCTGGTGGAATACTTAACTTTAATCCATAAATGGTGAACGTCGCTCTTGACGGTACATGTTTTACAGCATCAATAGTAACTGGTAATGGCGCCTTGCTAGGTCGTAGCAAATGACGCAGCTGAAGGCTATGCTAACTATCGTCTCGGCAAATGAGAGCGTATTTTGTCAGTGAACCATCGCTAGCAAAGTCGGTTGTACCACTGGGGCGAGTGCTAGGAAGTCTCTCTAGACCTGCCGTGTGGCGGCGCTCGGTCTGCAATCACTGATAGTGGCGACACGCGGGTCCGACATATACAACGGACCGCGGCCGATTTAAAGGCTACCACCTAGAAAGTGTGGTGTCTGGCGGTGACACCACAAAAAGTAAGTATGATCTTAGTGTTTTACTAAAAGATGCGAATATTGAAATGACTTTTTGCTTGTGTGGAGAACTATTGTAAATCTGTGCCGCATTATTTATAATGGGACTGTTATAAGCCGATTTTCTTACTGACCGGACATGGTACTTTCCTTTTTCCCTTACAACATTTTCGTGGATGTTGAAATTTTTTTATTTATGTATACTATTGAAAGAACAGCGTAACCAACATATGCAAAAGGAAAGATATGTGCGTTTTAATAGAGCTAACATAGAAATTTTATGCCCGTCCATCTCGTGACCAGTGTGAATTTCGAGCCAGAGACAGCCGACTACTGCCAATGGAGCGCGCTGCCATCGTTTAGACCGCATCGAGAGACACTATGTTATCAGAAGTACCCGGGCACCCCAAAAACCTACATTTTTCATATTAGGTGCATTGTGCTGCCACCTACTGTCAGGTGCTCCATATCAGCGACATCAGTACTCATTTAACATCGTGAGAGAGGAGAATGGGGGACTCCGCGGAACTCGCGGACTCCGAAGGTGATTGGGTGTCATTTGTGTCATACGTCTGTATGCGAGATTTCTACACTCCTAAACATCCCTAGGTCCACTGTTTACGATGTGGTAGTGAAGTGGAAACATGAAGGGACACGTACAGCACAAAAGCGTACAACCCGACCTCGTCTGTTGACTGACAGAGACCGCCGACAGTTCAAGAGGCCGTAATGTGTAATAGGCAGATATTTATCCATACCATCACACAGAAATTCCAAACTGCATCAGGATCCACTGCGAGTACTATGACAGCTAGCCGGGAGGTGAGAAATCTTGGAATTCATGTTCGAGCGGCTGCTTATAAGCCACAAATCACACCGATAAATGCCAAACGACGCCTCGCTAGGTGTAAGGAGCGCGATTGAACAGTGGAAAAACGTTGTGAGGAGTGACGAATCACGTTCACAATATGGCGATCCGATGTCAGGGTGTACGTATGGTGATTGCCCGGTGGACGTCATCTCTCAGCGTGTGTAGTGCCAACAGTAAAATTCGGAGGCGGTGGTGCTATGGTGTGGTCGTGTTTTTCATTGAGGGGGCTTGCACCCCTTATCGCTTTGTGTGGCACTATCACAGCGCAGGCCTACATTGATGTTTTAAGTACGTTTTTGCTTCCCACTTCTGAAGAGCAATTCGGGGATAGTGATTCCATTTTTCAACTCGATCGAGCACCTGTTCATAATGCACGGTCTCTGGCGGATTGGTTACACAACAGTAACATCCCTGTAATGGACTATCCTGCACAGAGTCGTGACCTGAATCCCTTGGGAAGTTTTGGAACGCCGACTTCGTGCCAGGCCTCACCGACCGACATCCATACCTCTTCTCAGTGCAGCACTCCGTGAACAATGGGCTTCCATTCCAAAGAAACTCTCCAGCACCTGATTGAACGTATGCCTGTGAGAGTGGAAGCTGTCATCAAGACTAAGGGTGGGCCAACACCATAGTGAATTCCAGCATTACCGATGGAGGTCGCACGAACTTGTAAGTCATTTTCAGCCAGGTGTCCGGATACTTTTGATCTCATGGTGTACATGTACCGTACGCGGTGAGCATTCAGCAGCACGATGAACTCGGCATGCTCAACGTTGGCGTTCGAAAGGACAGCCCGTGTGCCGACATATTTTCTATTGTTTTTCCGTTCCTTGTGTAGAGTTTGTGAGTGGTGGTAAAGCTTTGGTACTGTAGTATCCTCAAGAGTGTACACATATATTAATGCGGAATTTAAAATTTCTGTTTTGTGTTTTAATACTAGACTGATCTATGAGAGAATGAAAGAAAGCTGAGTTTTAGACCTGCGGAAGCACTAATCCTCTTCTACACACAAAATGTTATTGAAGTGAAATGAACTTATCTTCGTTAATTCGATGTCACTGAATTTGAAACTGGCGTTCAAATTCTAATGTTAGCCCTGCTCTTCGAATTGCAGCCATTACCTGTTATTACGCCTTTTTGTCGAAAAATATGGGGCCTCCTGCAATTAAGAGCAATTGGTTGCAGTGCTTGAGCATGTTAACATTCTCACAGGACGGTGTCATCACGTGGCGCGACACATTTGCGTATATGTCCATCACCCTTTCAGTAGCTTTGTGGACGGATAACAGCATTGTTGAAAGTATTATAAATAACATAGTGATCTTGTTTTGACGTGCCTTCATGTCCTTCCATGATAATTGTGTTGTGATATACTTCCAGCTGACAATCTGCTATTTACAGGTAAGTACAATGCCTTGAGATAATGTCTGCTCCTCGTATATTTGCGGCGAAGTAACATTTGGTTCGAGAAAGTGTTCAATTACACCTTCTACAAAAAAGGATATTTATTGTATTTTGGCTAAAAGATAAGGGGCTAGGATAAAAATGGGCAGCGCATGTTTACCGCACTACGTGTTTGTCTATCCTGAATGAATGGATTGATAAAAAAGGACGTCATATGGCATTTGGAGTTCCGATGGTTTGAAGGGAGCCTGACAGCCACATAACTGACTGTTATATCTGTATGGTTCCCCCTATCAACAAAGGAATCTCCATGAAGAAAAGAAATTAACAGCTGTATACCCTAACACACCCTCTGCAGTTCGCCCTGTAGCACATGGCAACGAACTGCCTGTTCCTCAATCCTCAGAAAATGCTTCTGTATGCTGTGGTGAAGATAGATGTGCTACCATAACTTAATAAGAACATGAAGTGCCATCGACTTCAAGTGGTGTCGACTTCTTTCCAAGCAAATCATCGTTGAATCCCCAGCTGACACAAGGGACATCGGGGA
This sequence comes from Schistocerca piceifrons, assembly GCF_021461385.2. NCBI lineage: Eukaryota > Metazoa > Arthropoda > Insecta > Orthoptera > Acrididae > Schistocerca > Schistocerca piceifrons. The sequence continues at coordinate 557,141,924 of NC_060149.1, forward strand.
TCTAGAACCTCCTAACAATACGTCGCATCTTTTGTCATCATGATTACAACAGTAGATGTATCTACACTACTCCGTGAAAGTGACAACATTTAGCACAAAAAATACAGAATCTGAACAGTTGATAATTGGTGTGAAGGAGGTATTGAACATGAAGCACAGTCGTGATCAGCCATGACTATTCATCGATTCTTCGAAGACAAGTCTTAAAGCAGTACTTTTACACAATGGAAACGAGTTTTCTTCCATTACTGTTGTGCATGCCAGCAGTACAAAAGATACATACACATATATGAGAAACATCCTGATATGAGTTGAGTACCCGAGATACCAATATTTTTAAGTTACTGCCATTTTATTCGGGATAAAATCCTGCTACACCGAGTAGACCCTACTGTTGTTCCTTTTTTGAGTGGGATAGCCGTGCTAGAGACGAACACTATTCTGGGAAATGTTGGCCCATGAGATAGTCATTAATTCCTCGAATGAAAACTGTACTGCATGGACCACTGATAGACCAAAACAAAGTTTTGATACCAGCACTACGTATAAAACTGGGGCTTACGAAAAATGTTGTAAAACCTTTACATGAAAATGGCTCTGCATTCATTTACTTAGGTCAAATGTTCCCCAGGTTCGTTTTTTAGAAACTGAAAGCAGGTGTGTTGACTGGTACACAGATAAGAAAACCTTTTAAAGACAGTATGTTTGAAATTGTGCTAAATGAAAAGGAGAAAGCAGTATGGCATTCACTTACGAATGTTCGAAACAGTTTTCTGGGAAACTTCAAGGATGAAAATTTCAAAGAACATCTGGATGATCTGAAATCACGCCTAAATTTCTTTCTACCAGATAGTGGTGATGTGAGTGACGAATATGGTGAGAGGTTCCACCAGGCTAGTTCAGTGCTGGCGCAAAAATGTAAAGGGAAATGGAGTGCTGCCATGCTAAGTGATTACTGGTGGATGTCGACGATTAACACGTTCTTTTCTATGATTTCATATTTTTGTGGAAAATACATATATTAAATATCATTATCTCAAAAAGAAGATCCATTAAACCATACAATTTTCGTGTCTAGCGACCCTAAATACATACAGGAAACATATTTTCTTATCCATAACGTTCAAAATGTGAAGATTTGTGTAACATTATAACGAGAACTTAGGAGGAGGATTTGCTACGACAAAACGAGGAGTCCACAGCGGGAGGCACTGAGGGATAATGTAGGAAATAACTGGGGAAATATTGTTTCAAAATACAGTCAGAATGAAAAAATTGCGTAGCAAATTTAGAAGAGCACGATTATTGGTAACAGTGTGCATTATTTTCCGTTGATCGTCAAAAATCGTTACGGGATAGGGACCGTGGTGTTTTCTGAAGATTTTGCGAGTGTGATCGTGCCAAGTTACTCGACCACCAACGAAGGGATACATACTCAGAAACCTACTTCAGTATTTCAGGACGCCCCCAAAACCCCCACGGAAATATATAATGATGATAGAGGTCAAATCACTCAGAAATTTGTCTATATATTTTTTTCCAACTCACAGAGTTATCATCTAGACAGTTATGTGTTGAGGCTGTTCTCAAGCCGAAAGTTGGTTTGAATTCCAGGGTGCTTTAGTAAGTATGGTACTGCTGGAGGTGATATATATTGTGCTCTTGGCTTCCTTAAAATTTTGAAGTGGCTTACCCAGCCAGTTTTATTGGGTAATGTTTAAAGTGGACTCCGCATCAAGGTGCCTCTTGGTATGTTTTACATGTAAGAATTATTCTCATAGGCGCGAGAAGCGACAAATGACAGAAAAAATGCTAGGACCCATCGAGAACTGAACCCTGAACCCGTGTCTCTGTCGTCCGGCGGTTTCCTATTCAGCTACTGAACCACACGAGAAAATACAATAACAGTCTAAGGCCAATATATTACATTCATAAAATTCTATAAAAAACGATCGCATGAATTTAATCATAAGAAAGTGTTAAGTGAGTGAGAAATAAAATTTCTAATTCCGTAATCATCAATAATTTTTAATGGGTTAAAATGAAATCATTTGAATTTCATAACAAAAAGCCGGCTAGCTAACTATATTTTAGTCGTTGCAGACATTACTGAACAAGTATTTGGAGAAACTGGAAACCTACAGTATATTACTATGTGTAACGATTTCTGTCATGTGATTTGTAATTAGCCTAAACCAGACTCGTATACTGAAGGAAGGGTGTTTAAATACTCATCTAGCGATCCAGATTTAGGTTGGCCGTAGTTTCCACAAACTGCTTAACAAATGCCAGGTTTATTCCTTCTAAATCATACGATCGATTTTCCCCTATCTCTGTCCTATCTGAGCCTGTAGGCCGTAAGTAATTATATTGTCTTTAGTCCGTGATATTCCTACCTACCTTCCACGAATTCGTACTTCCACTAAATAACAAATGTACAAAACGTTTGTCAGTAAATAATCTTCATATTAGTGTCTTCAGCGACGGCATCACAATGAGATTAATTATGGTACGTAACATCTTTGGTTGTTTTTCCCGTCTTCAGATAGTCACATTGTTTGCACGCTGTTGAGCTACGTACAAGATTGAATTTCGGTTCGACTTAAATTTCAGGGAAAGCTGCGTTCATTGGCGTAAAATAACAAATTAGAAACAGAGATCAGCATCATCGAACTAGAATAAGTACGTCAGTAGCAACTGCAATCATTTGATGCTGGGAAAACTGATTACGACGTATCTTCATAAATCAGCGATCCTTGGTAATACTTGGCGGATTGCGTATTATTCGGAGTTGGTCGAAGTAAACACAGTAAATAACAATTCGCGTTTCGTTTTCGTAATTGTTCAAATCCAGAAAGCTCCTTAGAGTTCGACTACATTTATTTTCATGCTAGTTAATGATGTTGCCACTTTCTGTCAAATAGTATTAATCTTAGCAGAAGTTTGTTTGAATACTTCCGCATTAGCTGGAAGCTTCTATCGTCTGTGACAAAAATGGTAATATCACAGGAGAAATTGCAAGCTCTCTAGCCGTGAAACTGTACCGATTCACTGTTTGCTACCCGTCATTCGATGTGTGAGGCACCACTTGCCACTGGAGTATTGTGAAATGTAATTTGGTGATTATCGACTCGCTTTTAACAATGGTAATTATTCCACCAACTAACGGCGTAATTAAAAATAAATATTCCCCTTACTCGCATGTCGCCGCAGTACGTGTCATAAGGCAACTCAAATGCAGCGGGGCTTCCAAACAGCAACAGATGCTGAACGAGCCCCAAACTGTTAGACTTTGTGACGAAAGGCTTTTTAATACTTTTATAACACGACACAGAAACACATAGCGGCATCTGGTGCTGGAACCTCGAAGAGGGTGGACACCAAGTTAGACATTTTAAAGTTCGTATGTGAAGCTGGGCCGCGTTTTGTAAATGTTGAAATGCTGAGCGTGTTTGCTGCCATTAAGCAAATAATGGTGTGTACTGAAGCAGTTTCCAGAGAATTTAATAGCACTCCGATAGTGCACGTGCTGAAATGCGCTAAAATTCCAATACTTAACGCAAATACACGACGAATTCGTGTCACAGAAGTAGACACCACTAAACAAAATTACTAACCAATGGACGATGTGGCCGCAGCAGAAAACTAAGAAAATCCCTAAGAGCTATCTGAAGAAAGATTTGTACTAAAGTAGACTTTTTAAACTATACTTATGGTTGGATGCTGCTTTAAATTATAAACCCAATATTACAGCAACAGTTGTTATAAAACCTAATATTACAGCTACAGCTGCTGCTTTCGACAAGATAGCATGCTCTTCTACTACTTTTAATGTCTCATTTCCTAGTGTAACTCCCTGACATCTCCCGATTAATTTGACTACATTCCATAATCTTGTTTCATTCTTGTTGATGTTTAAATGGTTCAAATGGCTCTGAGCACTATGGGACTTAACATTTGTGGTCATCAGTCCCCTAGAACTTAGAACTACTTAAACCTAACTAACCTAAGGACATCACACACATCCATGCCCGAGGCAGGATTCGAACCTGCGACCGTAGCAGTCGCGCGGTTCCGGACTGCGCGCCTAGAACCGCTAGACCACTGCGGCCGGCTGTTGATGTTTATCTTCTGACCGCAGTTCAAGACACAATCCATCACGTTCAAAAGATTTTCCAAATTATTGACAGTCTCTGAAAGAATTCGAATGTCATTGGCAAATTTTAAAGTTTAATTTCCACTTCCTGAACCTTAATTCCTTTTCAGAATTTCTCCTTGGTTTCCTTTACAGCTTTCTCCGTATACAGCGTGACTAACATGGGGTATATATTACAGTCCCGACTCTCTATCTTCACTACTGCCTCCATGAAAAATTCTACGATTCTTATAACTGGTTTGTTTACATGTTGCAGATCACATTTCCCTCCATATATTTTTCCTGTAATGCGAAAATATAACTAGTAAACGTATTTTAAAACTTAAATGTGATTGATATCATTATGGTTTGCTATTTTCCGACATTTTTCCCTACGTTTTCACGTCTGTGAGCTTACATGTACCAGGTTCTTCCATTATTTGTGTTACATACTAATCTGTTTACGTGTGAATAAAATTGTCTTATTTTTTCTGTTTTCTCATTGCCATGCTATTTTTGACTATACACAGAAATAATTTTAACGTCTCTAAATATGATGTTCCTCGCAAAACCATCGTCTTCCTGTAATCTTCTCAGAAATCAGTCAACAAAATGTCGCCTTTTCTCATGACCAGTTTCTTTCAGCTGTTGCGTTAATGGGATTCTGTAAGGATGATAATGGACACCGGAGAATGGATATCGGAGAATTCAACGTACTGAAGAATATTCTATGCCAAATTCTAGGAAATGGCAAACACCTACTTCACTGGACTAACGGACACATTATCACGAACCACCATAAAGTTTTGTACATATCGGCCAGAATGAGAGCAACCAAAACTTTGATACACGCTCTTAAACCCATTCCATTGAACTTAACAATACGTCTGTGAACTATTGATTCATCCAGTGCTTCATTGCACCCTTGAATCACCCGAAGCTGTCTCACAGTTGCTGCACAATTTTATCAGTTCGATAAAATGTTTTCACTACTCACATACACTGTACAGAAGAAAACTGTTTCATGGTTAGACATGCAGTGAATGAAAGTAAGAAATACAAACTGAAGCAACAATAAGAATGTCTATGGAAACCTAAATCACACATAAGAATGTGGCCAGCCGACAAACAAAGCTATATTACGCTATTCAAACCCGGCACGCTTGTCGAAGGAACCCTTTATTTTCGTATATTGCAACAAATTTGTAGTGTTCTTCTATATAACAGGATTACATTTGTTCCTAATTTCCTGTTTGCATCCACCTTCTACGTATATGATGTGCTCCACAGCAAAACGTCAGCGCCAAATATACGACTAAGTATCTCGCATTTTGTGATCTATGTTAGGAAGTTGTTAACGCTTTATATCTTCCGAGCAATGTGAGGGATTCCGTTTAGTGAGTAACCGAGTACTTCGAGATTGCTCTGCTGTTTCTTCCCAGATTTCCTATTTAACAAGCAAATTTTCATATTTATGCTCTATAGTTAACCTTTGTTTCCGTGTTCTTTATCGTTAAGTTGAACGAATCACTACAGGCTCTGCTAGTACTTTTCAATAGTTTCTTCCATTATCCGAAAGCAGGACAAGCCGCGAGCCTCATACATACACTTGCATATTTCTTTTCTGAAATTTTCTCTATATTTCTCAACTACCTCTTCAAAAAGTACAGACGGGGGGGGGGGGGGGAGGGGGGGCCGCAAAGGTTATCACACTGGACTCACATTCGGGAAGAAAGGCTCTCAAGACACCGCCGTAACATTGTCATATGGGAATGATTTCCCTAAAACCATCAATGCTCATAGAGCTCCTTTGAAAAAAAAAAAAAAAAAAAAAAAAAGAGAGAGAGAGAAAGAGACCGATTTCCGTCATCTCCTTGCCTTGTCTATGACAATGTCGTTCCACGTTCCAGATGGGGAGTGAAACTCTAATCTTTTTTTCCATCTTTACATCTCTTCATTCCCAAGTTAAGCTCTAGTATACATGATTTATTCCATAGCAATCCTTACCAACCAATGCTACCAATGTGGTTATAAGGGAACTTTTACAATTTTTTCTATCGTTCACAATCTCATAAACGTCGACAGCGGCAATAAAAGTCCAAGTAAATTGTTTTTGATTATAGTAAAGTTTGCTGAATAAGGCATAATGTGTAATGTACACTGAAGTGACAAAAGTTATGCGATAGCGATATGCACATGGCGATAGTATCGCGTACACAATGTATAAAACGCCAGTGCATTCGTGGGGCTATTATTTCTACTCAGGTGATTCATGCGAAAAGCTGTCAGACGTGATTATGGCCGCACCACAGGAATTACCAGACTTTGAACGTGTAATGGTAGATGGAGCTAGACACATGGGACATTCTATTTCGGAAATCGTTAGGGAATTCAGTATTCGGAAATCCACAGTGTCAAGAGTGGGCCGGGTATACCAAATTTCAAGCATCACCTCTCACCATGGACTACGCAGTGGCCGACGGCCTTCGCTTAACGACCGAGAGCACGGCTTTGGCGTAGAGATGTCAGTGCTGACAGACAAGCAACACTGCGTGAAATAACTGCAGAAAACAATGTGGGACGTACGACGAATGTAACCATTACGACACAGCGGCGAAATTCGCCCTTAATGGACTATGGCAGCAGACGACGAAAGCGAGTGGGTCAGATTACTCCCTATTCAAGTTGGTAAGAGGTGATGGTAGGTTTCGAATGTGACGCAGACCCCACGAAGTCATGGGCCCCAGTTGTCAACAAGGCACTGTGTGAGCTGATGTGGCTCTATAATGGTGTGAATTATGTTTACATGGAATGAACTGAGTCCTGCCGTCCATCTGAACTGATCGTTGACTCGAAATGATGATGTTCGGCTTCTTCGAGACCATCTGTAGCTATTCACTGACTTCATGTCCCCAAACACGACGGAATTTTTATGGGTGACAATGCACCATGTCGCAGGTTCGAATCCTGCCCCGGGCATGGATTTGTGTGATGTCCTTAGGTTAGTTAGGTTTAACTAGTTCTAAGTTCTAGGGGACTAATGACCTCAGCAGTTGAGTCCCATAGTGCTCAGAGCCATTTGAACCATTTTTTTTGCACCATGTCACCAGGTCACAGTTGTTCACGACTGCTTTGAAGATCATTCGCCGCGCGGGATTAGCCGAGCGGTCTGAGGCGCTGCAGTCGTGGACTGTGCGGCTGGTCCCGGCAGAGGTTCGAGTCCTCCCTTGGGCATGGGTGTGTGTGTTTGTCCTTAGGATAATTTAGGTTAAGTAGTATGTAAGCTTAGCGACTGATGACCTTAGCAGTTAAGTCCCATAAGATTTCACACACATTTGAACATTTTTTGAAGATCATTCTGAGCAGTTCGAGGGAATTTGGCCACCCAGATCGCCCGACATGAATCTCATCGAACATCAAAGGAACGTAATCGAAAGGCCACTTCGTTCAAAATATCCTTTTCCGGCAATACTTTCGCCATTACGAGCTGCTACAGTCGCAACACGGCTCAATATTTCTGCAGGGGACGTGTTGAGTCTATGCCACGTCGACTTGCTATACTATGTCGGGCAAACGGAGGACCGACACAGCATTAGGAGGTACCCCATGACTTTTGTTACCTGAATGTATATGGCCATAGTTTACAAACATTAAACAAAACAGGAAGAAATAATCTACGTGTATCACTTTTTGTACTAAAATGTCATGCTTAATATCGCCGTTGCTTAGTCAAAGTGGCACTATTTACAATTCTGTTGTTTTTTCGTCTTTTTCGTCATCTTCTTACCAGATCGTCACAACATACGATGTACTCACAAGTAGGACTGAGGGAGAGAAGCAGATATCCCCAACACAGGCACAGGAGCGAGGATTGAGACGTCGGGCGCCGCTGCAGTCGCGTTGCTGACGAACCTTAAAAAGCGATTAACTTAAGTACGACTGCTCCTGCGTCACTGGGGTCAGCTGTATCTCAAAGACGATCGCGGAGTTTCAACAAGCAGCGGTGGCGGCAGTGCGAGTTTACGTCGCGGCGCGTTGAACAAGGCCCCACCGGCCAAAGAGGACTCTCTTGGAAATATCTGATGGCAGGCCACAGGGGGAACATCAGATAATTCGGAACTTGAAAACACAAATTTATTCCCCACCCTAGTGCTATTTCTCATCGCCTCGGACACAGAGCGGGGGTCTATAGCAATTCCATTGTTGTGGGCCCGCGCCAGTGTAGAGATAGGCTCGATAAAGCCGGCTGCCCCTCCCGCCGCAGCGCTCTATGTGCGTGTGCGTGCGTGCGTGCGCGTGCTTGCGCATGCGGCCCACTGCTTGCCCGGCCGGCAGTCTCGTAGGATCACGTGACCTTCAGCACACGAGCCGGCTTTCGGTTATCACATCCTATATGGCGGCCGCTTGAGTTTTCGTACACACACATATCGATAAAAAACCTTAAGTATATGCAAGGGTACAGAGACATGAAATATAACTTCTCGCCAAGTTAGTGGTAGTACACTTTGGCCCCTCCGTGATCGGTGAAGTCGGTTCACTTTGCACCACTCCGGAATGTTTACGATCGCTGCCAACGTTCGCTATGTAATTGTATTGTGCACCGTTACAATAAGCAGCCGTTGTGAATAGTGTTGATCCGTGTGTAGTGTTGTCTCTAGTGACGGTTAATACAATTTCCAAAAGTGAGCCAAGGGGTAGTACCTACTCCTGGTAGCTATTCGCCATTAACTTCCGTCTCACTTCTGCGATGCGTTAACGTGTTACACATTAATTCTTTTTACAGGCCGAGAGTTGACCGCTCTGGGAGAAGGACACGGGGCTTGTCCCAGCAGCTGATGTACTACGAGCCGCCAGCAAGCTTCCGCTACCACCATCCTCCACTCAAGGGCCAAGAAAAATTGGGCGATCAGTATGTGGTTCATTTCCAGTGATCACAAAATCAAGTTAAATTACAAACGAAAGCCGGTCGGTGTGGTCGTGCGGTTATAGGCGCTTCAGTCTGGAGCCGTATGACCGCTACGGTCGCAGGTTCGAATCCTGCCTCGGGCATGGATGTGTGTGATGTCCTTAGGTTATTTAGGCTAAAGTAGTTCTAAGTTCTAGGGGACTGATGACCACAGATGTTAAGTCGCACAGAGCTCAGAGCCATTAAAAAAAAAAAAAAAAACGAATTTTGGAGTACAAGGCAAACTTCTAGTATCGTGTTAGAATGACGAAGCACACACTGTGATACAATTTATTTGGGAAGCCACTGTATAGTCTTAGGTGGAGATTTCAATTTACCAGATATAGACTGGGACACTCAGATGTTTAGGACGGGTGGTAGGGACAGAGCATCGAGTGACATTATACTGAGTGCACTATCCGAAAATTACCTCGAGCAATTAAACAGAGAACCGACTCGTGGAGATAACATATTGGACCTACTGATAACAAACAGACCCGAACTTTTCGAATCTGTATGTACAGAGCAGGGAATCAGTGATCATAAGGCCGTTGCAGCATCCCTGAATATGGAAGTTAATAGGAATATAAAAAAAGGGAGGAAGGTTTATCTGTTTAGCAAGAGTAATAGAAGGCAGATTTCAGACTACCTAACAGATCAAAACGAAAATTTCTGTTCCGACACTGACAATGTTGAGTGTCTATGGAAAAAGTTCAAGGCAATCGTAAAATGCGTTTTAGACAGGTACGTGCCGAGTAAAACTGTGAGGGACGGGAAAAACCCACCGTGGTACAACAACAAAGTTAGGAAACTACTGCGAAAGCAAAGAGAGCTCCACTCCAAGTTTAAACGCAGCCAAAACCTCTCAGACAAACAGAAGCTAAACGATGTCAAAGTTAGCGTAAGGAGGGCTATGCGTGAAGCGTTCATTGAATTCGAAAGTAAAATTCTATGTACCGACTTGACAGAAAATCCTAGGAAGTTCTGGTCTTACGTTAAATCAGTAAGTGGCTCGAAACAGCATATCCAGACACTACGGGATGATGATGGCATTGAAACAGAGGATGACACGCGTAAAGCTGAAATACTAAACACCTTTTTCCAAAGCTGCTTCACAGAGGAAGACCGCACTGCAGTTCCTTCTCTAAATCCTCGCACAAACGAAAAAATGGCTGACATCGAAATAAGTGTCCAAGGAATAGAAAAGCAACTGGAATCACTCAATAGAGGAAAGTCCACTGGACCTGACGGGATACCAATTCGATTCTACACAGAGTACGCGAAAGAACTTGCCCCCCTTCTAACAGCCGTGTACCGCAAGTCTCTAGAGGAACGGAGGGTTCCAAATGATTGGAAAAGAGCACAGATAGTCCCAGTCTTCAAGAAGGGTCGTCGAGCAGATGCGCAAAACTATAGACCTATATCTCTTACGTCGATCTCTTGTAGAATTTTAGAACATGTTTTTTGCTCGCGTATCATGTCATTTCTGGAAACCCAGAATCTACTATGTAGGAATCAACATGGATTCCGGAAACAGCGATCGTGTGAGACCCAACTCGCCTTATTTGTTCATGAGACCCAGAAAATATTAGATACAGGCTCCCAGGTAGATGCTATTTTTCTTGACTTCCGGAAGGCGTTCGATACAGTTCCGCACTGTCGCCTGATAAACAAAGTAAGAGCCTACGGAATATCAGACCAGCTGTGTGGCTGGATTGAAGAGTTTTTAGCAAACAGAACACAGCATGTTGTTATCAATGGAGAGACGTCTACAGACGTTAAAGTAACCTCTGGCGTGCCACAGGGGAGTGTTATGGGACCATTGCTTTTCACAATATATATAAATGACTTAGTAGATAGTGTCGGAAGTTCCATGCGGCTTTTCGCGGATGATGCTGTAGTATACAGAGAAGTTGCTGCATTAGAAAATTGTAGCGAAATACAGGAAGATCTGCAGCGGATAGGCACTTGGTGCAGGGAGTGGCAACTGACCCTTAACATAGACAAATGTAATGTATTGCGAATACATAGAAAGAAGGATCCTTTATTGTATGATTATATGATAGCGGAACAAACACTGGTAGCAGTTACTTCTGTAAAATATCTGGGAGTATGCGTACGGAACGATTTGAAGTGGAATGATCATATAAAACTAATTGTTGGTAAGGCGGGTACCAGGTTGAGATTCATTGGGAGAGTGCTTAGAAAATGTAGTCCATCAACAAAGGAGGTGGCTTACAAAACACTCGTTCGACCTATACTTGAGTATTGCTCGTCAGTGTGGGATCCGTACCAGGTCGGGTTGACGGAGGAGATAGAGAAGATCCAAAGAAGAGCGGCGCGTTTCGTCACTGGGTTATTTGGTAACCGTGATAGCGTTACGGAGATGTTTAATAAACTCAAGTGGCAGACTCTGCAAGAGAGGCGCTCTGCATCGCGGTGTAGCTTGCTCGCCAGGTTTCGAGAGGGTGCGTTTCTGGATGAGGTATCGAATATATTGCTTCCCCCTACTTATACTTCCCGAGGAGATCACGAATGTAAAATTAGAGAGATTAGAGCGCGCACGGAGGCTTTCAGACAGTCGTTCTTCCCGCGAACCATACGCGACTGGAACAGGAAAGGGAGGTAATGACAGTGGCACGTAAAGTGCCCTCCGCCACACACCGTTGGGTGGCTTGCGGAGTATCAATGTAGATGTAGATGTAGATGTAGATTATCCACTGAGGTATTTTGGCCCACATTGGTTGTAGCTCGCCCTCGATAACCTGAGTATTAGTAATGGCTTGAAACTGACCTGTCAGCTGCTCTCAAGGAACTTTGAAACGGACTTCAGTCATGTAACATATTTCATTTCACACTTCTAGTTCCACAGGACTATGGTTATGATACTGGTCAGTACATGAAATTAACTCAAGCAAAGTTAATAACAGATAAAATAAAATTTATACTGGCCCTATGCAGGCGACAAGCCATTGAGTATATATCTAGCATAAGCAACAATATAACACAGGAATTTTTCTCAATTTTTCCCCACGAACTCCCCAGCGCAATGGAAGAAATTGTTCAGTTTCTACTTGAAAGACGTATAGTCCTTGTGGTGACTTATTTCAGATGAATGCAGCAGAATACTGCACGCCTTCTGCACGAGCGTCGAGGAGATATGATCCAAAGGCAGAATATATGCTGCTTAGTATCAACTGCATTAAAGCTGATAATTCTTCGCGATAAGCTCATATTGTTGACAACAAATGATATGAAAGGAAATGGTTCAAATGGCTCTGAGCACTATGGGACTTAACATCGATGGTCATCAGTCCCCAAGAACTTTGAACTACTTAAACCTAACTAACCTAAGGATATCACACAACACCCAGCCATCATGAGGCAGAGAAAATCCCTGACCCCGCCGGGAATTAAACGCGGGAACCCGAGCGTAGGAAGCGAGAACGCTACCGCACGACCACGAGATGCGGGCATAAAAGGAAATATATGTTAAGACATCAATGTCAGAAATGCCAGACTACTGAATAAGGATCGACAAGAGGTTCGTGAACTTCAGCCAAATATTGCTCGAATTGCCCGTCTCTGAGTGAAAAGAACCTTTTCTAAATGGGGAAGTTACCCCATAACAAAATGCTATATGTCATAAGCGAATGAAAATAAGTAAAGGAGACAATTTTTTGTGTTGGACTATCACTTACTGCAGATACTGCTCTAATGGTAAATATAGCAATAATTAGTTTTGGAACAAGTTCGTATACGTGGTGTTTCTATGGCATTTTCCCATACATCTGAACACCTAAGACTTTTATCGTTCAAACTCACATATCATATGGGCATTTCGTACGATCAGAATGTCAGTTTTAGTTAAACTGTGTGTTATATCCGTAAAAACTGGGTCTTACTGTGATATATCATGAATTAATTTTTAAAAGTCTTGAACTTATCTCTTGGACTACAGTATTTGTTACATTGCCTATGTTGCCATAAACATCCTTCACTCCCAAGCTATTCTCATAAAGAAACAGAAATATTTTAAAATCAACTGTCACATTACGAGGCATATCATTTATGCATGTAAGAAACAATAGTAGTCCCAACACTGACTCCTGAGACACTCATGCTCCAACTCCACGTCATAGCCGTTTTCATTACTGTGGTGAATGGCGTTATTCCATAATGGTCCAACTTCTGCAGTAATATTTCGTGACCAACAGGATCAAAAACCTTAGCTAAATCAAAGAAGACACGTAATGATCGTAAAATTTTGTTTAACCCGACAGATTCCTCACAGAGAAAAGATAATGCAGAATTTCAGTTCTTAAGGCACTTCTAAAACCAAATTTTAGGTTTAACAGCAAATTATGTGAGCCCAAATGATCAAAGACCTTCATGTAAATAGCTCTATTAACAAACGCCGATGAGCAGAAATTAGTCTAAAATAGTCTACATTATACCTTTCTCCTTTTCTATAATGCTGTTCCACCACTGAGTACTTGAGTCGTTCAGGAAACGGGACTTTCCTACTGGAAAAATTACAAATGTGGCTTAGTAATGGGCTGACATATGCAGCACAGTGCTTTAATATTGTGCTAGAAACCCCACCATATCCATGATAATCCATAGTTTTCAGGGATTTCATTATTGACTCTATCCCTCCCCCCCCCCCCCCCCCCTTGGCAGTATATCGGAGGTTTATTTCTGATAGCATTCTTAGAAAGCCACTATGTACGAAACTCATATGATTTCCTGTAGACGCAAAGTTTTTCCCATCTTCAGAAAGTAATTCACAAATACTGTGCATATATCTAACTTACCAGTACAAAAAAAAAAAAAGAAAAATTCCTGCGTATTGACTTCATATCCTCGACCTTCGCTGTAGGTCAAACACTTCCATCAGACTGACCATAAGGTTTTAATTTTACCCTGAGAATTAGCTATTCCATTGGCATTCCACATGCTTTTTGCCTTCCTAATAACATTTTTGAGGACCTTACAGTTCTGTTTGTAATGGCCTACTGTAGCTCGGTTGTGTGGAATTTTGTCAAATAACCACAAGTTAACAGAGCCGCAAACCACTGTCCCGTCGTCGGAAGAAGAGGTCCCTCAAACTTCTAGTACACTGTGTCAAGCGTAAGCAAACACGTAACTCGCATGATGTTGCGTGAAGTCTTTGATGTATGAAATTGCAAAATAAAATGACTGAGAAGGTCCTAGCTGTCGGTCTCGTAGTACAACATTCAACAGAGCAATCGATGTGAGTCGCTGTACAGCACATTGTGTCTCTAGGTCGTTATTTTTAACAGTTGTTCTGGACAGTGATGACACAGGAATAGGTCCAAAAATGTCAGCATACAAATTGTACATTGGTTACGCCAGTAATAAAAACTAAATATTTGTGTCTGATAGTTAGTTGCTTACCTCAAGTGCTCAGTTTAGGATACTCTGTCATTTGCTTAATTTTTACCGCATAGTTTTACGACACCCTTTGTATCGTCAGATATTCATGTCAACTACTGTTGAGAACTTCAGTTACAACTCGGGTCAATGCATTTACATCTGTATCTACGTCTACATGGATTTCCGCAAATCACGCCCGAGTGCCTGGCAGAGGGTTCATCGAACCACCTTCACAATAAGTTTCTGTTATTCCAATCTCTAACAGCGGGCGAAAAGAACGAACATCTATATCTTCGGTGTGGACTGTGATTTCCTTTATTTTATTATGACGATCGTTTCTCCCTATGTAGATCGGCGTCAACGAAACATTTTAGCATTCGGAGGAGAAAGTTGGTGATTTGAATTTCGTGAGAAGATTCCACTGCAACGAAAAGCGCCTTTGTTTTAAAGATGTCCATTCTGAATCCTGTAGCATGTCAGTGACACTCTCTTCACTATTTGGCGATAATACAAAACGTGCTGCTCTTCTTCGAACTTTGCCGATGTACTCCGTTAATCCTACCTGGTAAGGATCCCAGGCCGTGCTGCAGTACTCCAAAAGAGGTTGGATAAGCGTAGTTTAGGCAGTCTCTTTAGCATATCTGTTACGTATTCTAAGTGTTCCGCCAATAAAACGCAGCATTTGGTTTCACTTCTCCACAATATTTTCTGTATGTTCTTTCCAATTCAAAGTGATCGTAATTGTAATTCCTCCATATTTAGTTGAATTTACGGCCTTTAGACTTCACTTATTTATCATGTACCCGAAGTTTAGCGGATTTCTTTTAGCACTCATGAGGATGACTTCCCACTTTTCATTATTTTTGGTCAATTGCAAATTTTCGCACCATGCAAATATTTGGTCTAAATCGTTTTGCAATTTATTTTCTTCTTTTGATGACTTTACTACACGATAAACAACAGCATTATCTGCAAACAACCTAAGACAGCTGCTCAGCTTGTCTCCTAAATCGTTAATATAGATAAGGAATATGGAATAGCAGAGGACCTGCTGTAATACTACCTTAGAGAACGCCAGAAATCAATTCTGCTTTACTCGATGATTTTCTGTCAATTACTTCGAACTGTGACGGGATACCGTGAATCGAATTACATAACTGAGACGATATTCCACAACAACAGAAGGACCCTTCGGAAGATTATGGACTGGGATTTCATAGTAGTATTGCTTACCAGACGCCGTTGTTCACAAAGCTTACATATGTGGGAACAAATCTACCATGCGTCTTTCAAAGAGCGAAAGATTATTTCTACCTTAGTTTGTCATGGTACATGGTTTCCAGCTCATATGGGAGTATGTGCACCTGATGGATGACTATGGATTTGTTCTCAACGGAATGTGTTTTGGCGCAAGTATAATTTTAAAGAGGTGATATCATTGTCTAGAGTAGTTTGCACTGGTTGGACCTGGGGCCAGTGCTGATAATCATGTCTAAATGCGGATACGTGTATGATAATCGTGAAACTCATACCAGTAGAGGGACAGAGTACTTTTTAGCCAAGATAACGATCTTATCTCAAGGTCATTTCCTGTGCAAGGTCACACATGAAGTAACTGAGCTTATCTCTAAGGTCACCCCCACAATCCTCCCACAGAGAATCCTGCACTGCCCACACACCTGAGGCAACAGCATGTGGTACATTAGAGATCCCCATCCCCCTCTCCTCCTCACTGGACCGTTAAGAATGAAGCTAGCCCCTCCTCACTCCCACTTGTATCACTAGATCAAATGCGTAGACCACATCAGTCTTGCCACGTACGCTGGAGTAAGAGGAAGGATCATGGAACACCAGCAACTGAATTACTTTAATTAAAAAATGGCTGTCAATATTACCATAATTTACGAGATAAGGCACCTTGGCATTGCAGTGTGTGGCTGAATTACAATAATTTTGTGATGTCATGGCATGTTTTGCATGATGATGTAAAATAATTAGTTCATCCACTTCTGTAGCCGATATGTGTGTAGCTCGGTGTTATTCTACTTAAAAAGGGTAGCCTATTCTACCATAACTGATGGTCAAAATGGCCATCTTTAAGTTTCGTACCTTAGTTAACACAATTAGCAGCAGAGTATTGAGCATCTGTAAGTACGCCACGTCCCATTGTTGTTACAGTTTTAGCCAATTTCTCCACACATACCTACTTTAAGAGTGGGAGTGAACAATGGTAAGAAATAAACTAATGCTACAAGGATCACACTGCTGTATTATTGTTAATGAATTATGTCATAGTTTGTTAAAAACAGTGGCATAAACAATACACATCCCTCAGCTGCATATAAGTTTGAGTGATTTTCTCTGATGACACACATGTAAAAAACGAGACTGCACAACTATCACAGAGCTATATTTAAACAACCAGGACGGTATGATATTTTAACAAACATTCTTTGATACTACATTAAACAAATAGCACACTTCGACAAATACATACCAAGTCTACATTATCCCTGCGTTATCAGTGTGATATTGGAATAAAACAGCCTATGGCATGCTCGTAAAGAAATAGTGTAAACTCATAATATGACTACCCACAACACACCGCTGAATTGTACACTAAACAATTTCCCTGCGAGAGGACAGGAGTCACAGAGGTACACACTTCACTGAAAATAAACTTAAAAAAGCTATATCTAGTCTTGCGCATAATCGTCTCTATGCGACTATGCAGGCAGACTGCTAAGAAACAACTGCCGCTGCCGTTGGCTGCTGTCTATTGGGTCTCCCGCTTACGCCACAGCGTCCGACCAAGGGGAATATACCGGTAGACCCACAGCCAAAGGTCCAGAGCCGGCCCGCCTTAACTCGCAAATCGAGGAAGTCACGCATATATCTGATGGATGATGGTCAAGTATTCCATTCATTGTCAGTGGTACACCTATCTCCTCCAGCTAACGGTCGCATCATTTCATAAAGACGCATACCCAACAGCAGCAGCACATATACACAACTGAAATTGGACTAGTGTGTGTGCTGTAAGAAGCAGTCAGTGGACGCAATATGCTGATAGGCTTAGAAAGGATATAATTTTTTTCTCCAAATAGCGAGGATATTTCCAGTAATTAAAGTCATTGCAATTCAAATAAGCAATCGTCCATCACTATACTATTGGGAACATCTTGCTTAGGTGATGGTCCACAGCATGTACAAATTTTACAAAATTTTGGTTTAAACTACCATGAAGGACAGAAAAATTATCACAGATGTATCACATGCCGTACATGGCTTTGACATAAGTTACCACTGAAAACCATAATTGCCAACAAAAATGAAAAATTGTGACAAATTTAAGATATGATGGCACTTTGACAAAAGGACAACATGTCCTTTTGTCTGTGCTTGTTCTGCCCCGGTGCAGTGTGTTGGTTAGAAGAAGACCAGCTTAAGACCTGCAGCCAACCTTTCTGCATGCTAGACACACCGGACCTACACCTGGAGTTATGATCTGGGATACGATGTAGTATGACAGCACTTTCGTGATTATCCCATGCACCCTCACTGCAAATTTGTACGTCAATCGCAGTATTCGACCTGTTGTGCTGCCATTCATGAACAGCATTCCATGGGGTGTTTTCCAACACTGTAACGCTTGCCTACTACCGCTACTGTAACTCAACATGCTCTACATTGTATCGACATGTTGCCTTCACCTGTTCGATCAATCAGATCTGTCTCCAATCGAGCATTTATGGGACGCCGTTAGTCGACAACTCCAGCATCATCCACAAACAGCATGAGATGAACGACCAGTTACAACAGGGCCGAAATTCCACCTCACAAACTGACGACCGGTGGATGTACAACACCGCATGTATGACTGTATGCTAGCGTTCAACATTCTGGTCGACACATCGGTTATTTATGTACAAGCATTTAACCAAGCAGCTAGGTCATCGGTCCCATCGGATCAGAGAAGGGTGGGGGAGGAAATTGGCAGTGTGCTTTCAAAGCAACCATCCCGACATTTACTTCAAGTGATTCAGGGAAATCACGGGAAAACCTAAATCAGGATGGCTAGAGGTGGGTACGAGCCGTCGTCCTCCTGAATACAAGTTCACTGTGCTAGCCACTTCGTCACCTGGCCCGGTTTCACATTTGAAATGGCTGATGTTGCGTTCTTGCAATGTTAATCACTTAAATGTGTTACCTAGACAAATGTATTCCCGAAATTTCCTTGTTCTACATTAATTATTTTTTGCTGTTTTTCCGCCAGTGAATGATAAACTAATAGCTGCAGTACCATGTTACCAAGGTGGGAATTTTAAAATAATTCTGACATACAGGTATACGCAATGAATTAGAAATGTCATGGAAGGTCTGTATGGTAGCAGAATCAGATATTTTTCTCTGTTCTATACAAACAGATGAAGCCTCGAGTTGTTGCTAGGTTAGTGAATTGTGTAAGTTGCCTTGACGTGCTAGTCTCTCTGATCACAAAATATCTGTTAACGGATGACACGGAAACGCATACAGTAATCACATCCAATTCGTTCCATAAATGCTATAGCACAGGTATAGCTTAGCTCTACTGTGCTGGTGTGCAGATCGGAGTGCTACGTGATTTCCGAGTGTTCGCAGCCATAGATGAGTAGACATCTGTACTAGGCTATGGGGTGACGGGTGCTGGTATCGATCCCACGTCAGTTAGTCTTAGTAATTGCATCTGTCACCTCTCTAACTTCCCGGTCTACTATGCCTTGCAGTTCACAAGTTAGAGGATTGTTTGGAGGCAGATTATTCGATGTTCTTTATCAAGTCGTAATTTAACCCGAAGGTTACATTTTTTGTGCAGTTTCTGGACACTAGGTTCCATGAGGTCTGCCCTCCAAACTACTCCATCATGAAAGAAAAAAGTATCCCTTTCACCCATGATGGTAGCTTTACTGATGCTGTATGGAGTACGTTACAAACTAATTTCCTGTATGCTCTATGTCCCTTATTTCCAAAGGATAATAATATGTTGGGTTTTTTGTGCTCGTAATGAAAGAAGCGGTGGTGCTAACCTCAACACGTGTGAACCGACGAGACTCCTCGGAATCGGGATGATGAGCTCGTCAGAGAAAATCGTCGGTAACACAGACGCAAGGCAAGGTGGATTCGGAATTCATATGTTAAGGCACCACCATCAACTCTACAAGGTACTGCGAGACCCTTAGATAACTGAAAGCATGAATTAAAAATTTTCGTTCACACATGGAGCACCCTCTCCATTACCATGGAATTGCTAGAACAGGCACAAATCCTGCGACGTTCACTGTCATCGATCATCCTCCATGAAGTCCCGTCTTGGCCGGCCGGAGTGGCCGTGCGGTTCTAGGCGCTACAGTCTGGAGCCGAGCGACCGCTACGGTCGTAGGTTCGAATCCTGCCTCGGGTATGGATGTGTGTGATGTCCTTAGGTTAGTTAGGTTTAATTAGTTCTGAGTTCTAGGCGACTGATGACCTCAGAAGTTAAGTCGCATAGTGCTCAGAGCCATTTGAACCATTTTTAGTCCCGTCTTGACCCCGTCCGATTCTCATCTGCTTCCAAAACTTAAAGAACAGCTTCGAGGACTTTACTTTGATATTCATGAATCGGTGTAAGAAGAGGTGTGGTTTTGCCTCCGTCAAAAAATGAAACATTCTACAGTGACACTGGCAACAATCTGGTCTCTCGTTGGAGAGAGGTGTTCGTCGCTATGGTGACTATGTAGAGAAATAAATATGTAGAAATGAAGAATACAGATAAGAATGTTGATAAAGTTTATTTTATTTAGAAAGCTTTAAGAATTTTCACATAAAAAATTCAGAGGCATTACTTTTCAGTACGTCTTCGTAATATTAAAACAGTCACAATTTTTATCAGTTAATAGCCGTTTGTCAAAAATACGTAATGTTCTATGATTCTGAATGCTCCTTGACAAACCATGAGTTTATCACGTTTAGGACTCTCAAATTTTCCTGTTACGATTTCAAAGCGCTTTAAAGAAAATGATGTCTGTTCACTACACGCGTGCAGCTTGGCTTGACGAGCCGAGGGTTTCACGCATAAACCCTCAGCGCGCGGAAGCTTTCTCTAGGGCTATGAGTCACTGTGCGTGGTAGGGTCGATTCTGTCTCAAAAGGCGATGTATGTTATTAGGCGTGAGTATGTCTGAATGACAGTACAGTAAGACAGAATGAGATCAACAGTGGATACAGACAACAGTGTACGGAGAAGAATTTGTTGATTTAGTTCTGCTCGAATTTTTAGTTTTACAAACACCTGTTGACATGTTTCCTAATCTATGAGAACTCAGTTTACCGAGAGTTTGTTTGATGAGTTTATATATATGGTTGAGTTTATGAATAAGGTTGTAGGGAAAGTAACGATTAGAGTGAGGGGGTGGGGGTGTTGATGGTGGCGCAGTAAATAATAGTTTATCAAGGCAACTTTGTAATTTGTCCTAGCGTATTCATTTGTTATCTAACTTTTCCTTTTATGCAAAGTAAGGCTCTGCAACGTTAACACACTGACAACTGCTGCTCTGTTACATATATCTATTTCAGGGGAACGACACACCTCCAGTTAAATAGAGGAGAAATTACCTCGAACGAGGTTCCCATTATTAAACATGTTTGACCTTAAGAAATATTTCTGTCGTGTCGATTAAATATTTAGGATTAGCTTTACCAGGTGTTATGAAGTGGGAACGGTCTTTGAAAGCAATGGTGAGGAGGATGACTGGAAGAATCCGATAAATTAGAAGAACTCAATGATTTTGTTAAGAGGAACATCTGTAAAACCCTTTAGCGACTTTTCTTGAGTCCTATTCTAATATTTCGACTTTAAATAATTTGAGCTGAAAGGAAATCTCGATATAATTTAAAGGAAAGCAGCTGTAGTTTTAATGGGCCAGATTACTGCTTAAAAAGAGTTACAGATACCCTAAGAGCTGAAGTAGATACTGACTTTCTAAACTCCGTAATTTAGAAAAAAAACATAGAAAAAGTACTGTCTGTAACGTAAATTTAACAAGGGCACGATAACGGAGATTAGAATGCCTGTGGAGCATACTGGCAGTAATTTCTCTCTCGCCCCATATCCTATCTATCATTAAAAGAAGTGACTAAATAGAGCGGTTTGTATGGTAAATTTTTATGTGTAGGTAAGTGTGACCCTTTTCATTTTAAATGAACGGAAAACCTTCGTTTCAGTAGCTGGTTGTGTTCTTTCATAAATTTGTTGACATGAAAAGTGAGAGAACATTGAGCATATGGTATGATGCTTTCCATTACACATCAAAAAGAAACTCTGGTGCCATAAAATGTAGGTGTTTTCAATACTAAATCAGTAATGGTGTTAGTGTCCGATTACAAATAGAATAGAGTAGTAGATTACTAACGCGCACACCGAATGCTGGTATACTACGATAGACACAACAGGTCTATGGGAACAAATGTACAGCAAACTGATGAGCTAAATCTATACCGTTAAGGGAACATAAATTCATCGTTCCGTCGGGAGTAATAGACCATGGTCTCCAAAGAGGATCCAGATCTAGATGCGAAGCCGCAGTAACGAGAGGTTTGTAGACGTGTGGCTTGGTAAGTTGTGGGAGATGCCTATCAGATCCGTTGCGAGTGATAATGCTAGTCACGGCTTAGTTGATGTCGGCCCCGTTGTAAGAACCTCTTAAAGAATCACCATGTTTACGGAATTCACTCTGCCGTGGCCGGAGGCCTTATCGACGTCACTGTTTATTAGGGATGCGTAAATAAACTTGGGTAATCACTGCCAAATCCCTTGGGTAAACATGTACTTTGTATCTCACCTACGATATGGGATCCAGCACGAATAACGGATCACTTCCTTACCTCAGTCTTCTATGTATTCAGGTCAGAACTGGCAGTAGCATATCTAAAAAACATAAAAGGGCACTCTCTTTCAGTACATTATGTTTGACTCCTGTTGACGCTTCTCGTTAGTTTAGATAATAATTGTCTCGTCCCATTATTAATAGTCATATGCATAAACCTGTTATCAATAAGCAGCTACCCATCTTACGGCAGTGCTGTGGCCACATCTTGGACAGCTGCATTCCTCCCTCTGCCACATTGCACTTCAAACGAACCTATCTTCCTGAATATTGTAATCATTTTCTCCAAATCCTTAGCAGACATCAGATCATTGTCTTTTTTCATACCCTTGAATGTGCGAAACTTCTGCAGGGGTACTGGTGCACAGTCACCGTTCTTGTGAAAGAGCGCGCGTAATCCTTCATGGAGAGTCATGTTAGGTGTCTCGGGCGCAAATTGAGGAACAGCCGTGTGCGCACATCCGTTGGTCTGAATATTCTGACACAGCACCATCTGTAGGTTAAATTTTCGTTAATTTATTTACGCTGTTTAAATTTGCGTCATTCTCAGCATTGGTTCCCTTTCTACAGCGTTTTAAAACTGGAACTTTAATTATAGACACCCTGCTCATACTGATAGGATTTAATGTCAGTAAAGTATTATGTTTCCAAATAATTCTCACAGCAAATATCTTTCTTTTTTGTTACATAGAAAAACGTGGATTTTATTCTCAATTTATTTGTCCTGCTTTCTACATCTGAACCTACATCATCCCTAGTACATTCCTTTCAGTCATGATCTTCAAACCTTCCCACGCCCTTCCAACAGTTTCTTCTTCTTAGAGAAATAAATCTCCTTAAGTCCTACGAGACCCAAAACAAGTTTCGTATATAATTTTCTGTAATGAATTCGTACTTGTTTTTAGATGCATTCTGAAGATTTTTGTATCAAAATATAACAGAAACTTCAATGATAACAGAGAGCAGTCAGCTCGGTTCACCTACTTGAGCGCCCCGCTCTTTTCCTGTTCAGCCCCACTGTCCACGATGGCACGAAACGTCCGGTCCACTCCGTGACCAACTCTGCCGTTCATTATCAACTGCTTCCCGAGGTTAGCATGTCCACGGCCACAAATTCTGGAGCGGCGGTTCTACATGAATCGTGGAACGTACAGCCTCGACACGGTCGCAGGTGTCTGTAGCTTCTCAGAACTGGAATACCCTTCAGCGGCTGAGCTTGGTAATTAGTCACATGGAGCCTCCGATACACTTTGCAACTATTTTTTCCATCACGGGTTCTTGATGAAAATCTGGATTTGCCTACAAATCGAAACCAGAGAAAACGTTAATTGCGGTTCATTTGGCATGTGGCTGGCGAGCGTGAAGCTAAGGGGAGATGTCTGAGCTGTATTTAGTTGTCTGCTGTTAACCATTGTCTGCTATGGGCCAGTGACACGGAGAAGCGTGGCCATTTTGGGATTATACCGCACAACGTCTATTAGGAACCAGTTATCTACGTAGGTGGCTGCTCTGGCTAGCACTTGGGAAAATTATCCAGGACGAAATTAGACACGTAGTTTTTTAGTAGCTTCTACAAATATCTTCCTATTTTACCTGAAGTGTGACGAGCCGACCGGAAAATGTGTTGGACGAGCACATCACGACACCCCCATCAACGCTCCAGCGACAACGCCAACGTTGTACCTGGCGAATGAGATGCGATTATCAAACTTGTTAAACGCTAATCAAACGAGCAATTTATTTCCAGCTAGTAGAAGAGGCGTGATAACATGATTCCCCGGTGTCGGCTTCATTAGCTGCCGCAAACAGATGCGAAAAACGTTTTTCCATATTTAGCCCTCGCTGCAACAGTTATTAGAGCATGAGGCGGCACACACGTGGCAAATTGGTCAATTTAAATTACACGACTGACTTGGGCTAGCTGGTGCTTGCCACTAGTCGTCACATCCACAGCGTGAGGTCGGTGGTGTCACGAGCGCACGCCCACGCCACAGGTCGCTGCGGTGCGTGACAAATTTGGCGACTGGCATGGTTGGAAAGAAGACGTCATATATCGCTTCGAATAGCATTAGTATTAACTTTCTCATGGTGATACAGACTTACAGTCTAGTTAATAATAACTGAGAAATGAAAGAGAAAAAGGGGAACAATCAGTGTAATTCCTTCCTCCTTCATTTATAATTTGGGCCACTAGTGTTTCTGTATGATACAGTCAACACAATATGAGATCAGACACAAGAAAATTGAGACCCACTCAGCAGTTGTGAGTTTTTACTACATATGTCCGATGAATGATGGTCTCTTCACTCGTAAGTGAGTACCATTCGAGACCACTCCTACCGGTATTCGTCTTTTCCAGGGATCCAAACGTTTCTATACGTTGCTTTTCGTGCTGTTGTGCAGAACACCAACAGTTCCTCATTTGGCCCCTTTCACATTTGTGATAATCCGATTATAATGACAGGACAAATTTGTGCTATCCTTCCGTTCTTCAGCAAACATCTTGACACACGTTTTTCTAAATCTATGATTTAGTGTATGGAAGAGGCTACTATTGATACAAAAATGATTTACCCCCAGTCTTGTTCCACTCATATATGATTTTCGGGAGGAACAACACCTGATATAGCCCCGTATCAGGTGGAGTTTTTTCCACTTTTGCCGCCTTGATCATTCCTCAAGATGTGTGTCATTTAAAGTAGTATGTCACTTGAGTCTTCTTTAAGATATGCTGTCGGAGTGTTAACAATAATCCTCTCACTGATGCGCAACGCCTCTCTTGTAGCATCGGCCATTGCCCTTGGATGGGCATCACCGTGACACTTTCGCACTTAATAAACAAACCGGTGATGAAACGAGACCCTCATCTATGGATCTTCTCTAACTCCTCTGTTAATATGACCTGATTAAGGTCTCAGGCAGACAAGCATTACTCAAGAACTGATCGAAAGATTGTGTTGTGAGCTATCGTATTGGTGGGTGAATTAGTTTTCCTAAGCTTTATTCCACTGAATGTCACTATGGCCTACGGTATTCGTATAGGTAGTGTTAGCTAATCGTTCTGCTTCAGGTTGTCATTTTAGGTATCCTCGGGTTCCAAATATTTTATTTATCTCTATTATTGAATCGACCGATTTATCAGCAATAGTGCAAAATCAATAGTAATGGTTCTTTCCGCCTATTTATGAACAATGTACTACAGACATTTATTTTGCGTGTCAAATGTCAGTCCTAGCACCAAGAATAAAACCTCTGCAGGTCTACTGTGTTTTGTTGCAGTTTCTTGGAGTTGGAAGTTTCTATAAAGAACAGAGACATCGGCGAACAGCCCAGTGAAGCCTTCTGCATTATCTATCGCTCCACATACAGT
This sequence comes from Schistocerca piceifrons, assembly GCF_021461385.2. Classification (NCBI taxonomy): domain Eukaryota; kingdom Metazoa; phylum Arthropoda; class Insecta; order Orthoptera; family Acrididae; genus Schistocerca; species Schistocerca piceifrons. The sequence goes on from NC_060149.1 coordinate 557,167,675, forward strand.
ATCAGCCCAACAACACTCACTTGGAATACTAGAGAAATCAACTTTAGATCCGACTATACTGTCCCACTAAAAACTGTGTGTTGAGCTATGTCTGATAGATGTATGGACTGTAACTCGCCTTTGCGTGTTAGTGTATGAAGTAGCTCTATTTTATCACGCTAAAAATTGTGGTTCACCATACACGCTGCCTTTGGAACAATTTAGGAGGATCGTTCCGAAAGTAATGCCTCCTATTCTTTTGTGGCGACTTTGGATGCCGTGAGTGTAGTGCTAATGCTTGAACCTTCCTCTTTCATTTGCAGTCGGTTCCGTTGTTCTGAGGTAGCTGGCGCCAGCAGATGAGTGTTCCAAAACGGGCCGCGCTGAATAGCCGCGAGGTCTGGGAGCTACTTGCCACATTTCGCGCGGCTCCTCCCGTCGGATGCTCGAGTTCTCACTCGAGCACGGGTGTGTGTTTTGTCCTTAGCGTCAGTTAGTTTAAGTTACATTAAATAGTGTTTAAGCCTAGGGACCGATGACTTCAGCAGTTTGGTCCCATAGGAACTTACCACAAATTTACTAAATTTTCAAATTGCAGTCTGATATGGACGCGCGTAAAACAGCGATGGGTGATTGACTTTCTCACTGCCAAACAAATTGCACAGATTGAAATCCACTGAGGCTTGCTAATGTGTATAGAGACGATACAATAATGATCGATGTGAGGGGATGGTTGCGGAATTTTGAAGGTGGTAAGAAGGGTGTGCACGACAAGCCAGGCAGAGTCGAACCTGCACAGCTGTAACCCCTTCCAATGAAGAGCGTGTTGATCAACTCATCATCCATGCTAATAGGCGGATAACGACCAGAGAATTGTGTACAAAGCTGAATGCCAGATGTAATGCCTTGGAAACTATGTTGGAACATTTTGGTTACTGCGAAGTCTGTGTGAGATGGTTCCCGCTGATGCTTAAAGAAGAACAAAAAACTCATCGAATGGAAATTTGTCGGGACCTGCTGGACCACTATGAAGCTGAGGAAGACAATTTTCTGAATAGCATCGTCACCGTAGATGAGAGGTGGTGTCACCACTATGAGCCGGAATCCAAAAGACAGTCCACAGAATGGCGACATGTGAATTCTCCGTCAAAGAAGACACAGTCATCGTCAGGCAAAGTGATGTGCACCGTCTTCTCGGATAGCCAGTGTATGGTTCTTTTGAATGTTCTGGGACTTGGAGAAACTGTCAGTTGAACATGCTACAAAACGACATTGACTAAGCTGAAAGCCCTAACATCCAGGGTAAGGCCAGAGAAGAAGACTAACTTTCACCTGTAACATGATAACTCCAGACCCCACACCAGTTTTACAACCACGCAGCTCATTGAAAAATTCCGATGGACTGTCGTCTTACGACATCCACCGCACAGTCCCTTTTTGGCGCCTTCAGGGTTGCATCGCTTTGGGCCTCTGGAAGATGGACTACGTGGCGAACGTTTTCAAGACTCGGATGCTGTTGTCAAAGGTGAAACGAAGTGGTTAGCCTCAGCTTGTTCCGATTTTTACAAGCACAGCATGCAGGCTCTGGTTCATCGTTGGTAAAATTTCATAACGAATGGTGGTGACTATGTGGAAAAATGAAACTCTGTAGCTGAAATATTGATCTATTTAGCTGTACTGTGGGATTTATGTACGTCCTGTAGTTTTCATGAAAAAAAAAATAAAATAAAACAGAAGGCATTACTTTCGTAATGACCTTCCTACCAAAATTCTTTGTACTCCGTAATTTATTTCGCCTGTCCTAGCAGATAGCAGTATAAGAGTGTTCGGTTACCATTTTTAATCTTATTTCAAAGCGATAAATATGATACATACAATTTAGTCATTTATTACAGGTTCGTTTGAGGTACGATTTAACATACACTTAGAAAAAAGCGCTGCATCACGAAGAAGCTATGCAAGATGGTGACAAACTGATGCTCATGCGGGTATCGACGGAAAATGCAAAACTGTAAACTTTGGCGGTAATTTTGCAGCGTAATTTAACCGCGCAGCTGGAGAGGACATTACACCGGGGACTTGTCGTTAGCAGGGCATAAAGCCTTTGCGAATCTCATTCCGTGCACTCAGGTGGACCGTAGCCACACCGTGCAGAGAGGCGTGTGAACAATAAACCCAGATATCAGCATTTGAGAGAGGACGTGAGACTGGGTTCAAAGAAGTCGGTTGGAGTAAATGGCGAATCGCTCGACATTTAAATAGGAGCGGTGTCACTACTGGACGATGTTGATACTAATGGGTTGACCATGGCCGATCACAGCATTAAGAAGTAAGTGGTCAACATAGAGAGATGACAGAAAGAAAGGGCCGTACAGTTGTCAGAGAAGCACTCGGAGGCCCTGATTGATGATTATAATCGATCCGGTTAGCAACTGGTGCTTCATTGCTTACAAGGAACAGAAATAGACAGCTCAGAGAAAAGGAGCTGTGCCCACGGCAAACCTTCCGCTGACTGCCATGGACCTATGTACACCAACAAACCCATTTGTAGTGACGTCGGGCACATTCGTCCTGAACTTTCGTTAACTAGAATTGAATTGTCTTCAGCGACATACACCACTTCGACCTGAGCCCCAATGACCTGCAACGCCCTAGACATCGGTGGGTTACCAAACTGATTGTCGCCAGCTATACAGCCCGAAATCCAGGAGCCTGTTATGAAAAGATACGCCACTGCAGACAGTAACAGCAGAAGCTGCACACGTTGTAATTACAACTCCACAGGCAAGACAGTCTCAGTTTATATCTCGAATGAGTATCTTAAGAGTTGAATCACGGCTGCACACTCATAATTAAACTAAATTCGACTGCGATGAGATGAATGTCGTCAACTTGATTTACTTTCAGCTATTAGGTCCCCATGCATTCCATTTTTCCTACTGCAAGGAAAGTAAGAAACCCATCAACATGACTTACCTCCATGAAAACAGGAGCTCAAGTGCCGCCAGCACGTTGCTTGCTAAGGTATTCACTTCCTCTCCGTCAACGAACTTTTATCAGTTATGCCACTTTAATCCATAAACATTTACTAGAATTTACGGATCGTCTGTGCTTGGTTCGCCTCCAGAATTCTTTGCGGAAGGAAGACACTATCTTTTTGATTGATCTGTTTGCTCCACACATACACGCTATGTGCGACGAAATTTGCATAGCGGGTGCGTCTTCCTGGAATCTGATCTCTGCGGACCCGAATGTAGTTGAGCTACCTTTGTTTTGCTCGCAAAGAAAGCAACGGTTCTCTTGTCTACCAACAGAACACCAGACTCTGAGTCCCATGGCGCGTCCGCAGCAAATATAACAAAAAAAGCTAACCTGCCCAAACTCTGAGCACATTCACTCAAAGGAGACACATAATCAACTTGCGACCGATCAGATACGAGAATCATAACGCTATTTAAAGTAGCGTAGTTTCATTCGACATGTCGGAACTGTATCGAATACATTTCAGAAAGCAATGAATCATGCATCATCTTTTGCACCGGTACATGTTGCCCTTTTCATCTCATGGACGAGCAGAGCGAGTTGAGTTTCTCAAGACTGCTGTCTGAGGATTCATGTTAATTTCATTATAAAGTTTTTCATTCTACCGAAGGGTCATAATAAGTGAGCAGGAAACATGTTTAATAATTACACAACAAATTAACTTCAGGCTTATAGTTACATGTATTTTTTGATGACCCTTCTTAGATAAAGGGCGATCTGCGCATCTTTCCAGACAATTGGAACTCTTCGTTGCTGCAGTGGTCTGTAGGTGCAGCAAGTTCATTCGCGTTATCCACATAGCCGTTCTTAGTTCAACGATTTCACTTTTTTCTATTTCACGATTAATTAGTTAACTATCTATTAATTCGGCCTTCGTAAAGTGACTGAAAAGAGATACTATGTTATGATCACCCACGCTGAAATAATTTAGGGGGGCGAAAACCAATATTTTTGCCTACTCTGTGCTCTGACATTTCCATACAGTATGAGGACTGGAAGACTACGTAGGCTATTATTATTCGGTTACTTAAAATAAGACCAGAATTTCTTAGAAAGTTTTATCAGATGAGTAGGGAAAATTTTACTCTTGTATTCACTGAATACACCTCACTTTGCTCTCCTTAGACTCACTTTGGTTTCCATCACCTTTTGTATAACAAGTACGTGATGACTTAATTGAAAATGTGATGAAGCTCTCATTCGTCTCTTAGCCATTTCTTAACACTGTAATTGAAATACTACGGGTTTTTCCTATTCCTCTTAACCTTGTTTGGCACTTACACTGTAGGGAAGCAGCCTACCCACGCCTTATAAAATTCACATCAGTCTTTCCATTGTGTGCCAGCCAGTCCGCTGTAGCTAGCTCTGACGTCATAAATGTTGCGCAATACCTTAAAAATCAAGTAAATAACCTGAAACGTTTATAGCATGTCAGGAGTAATACAAAATCAATATGTGTTGGATATCAGTTCAAAAACTGTAACCATTCTCAAAGTTCGCATGTTTTTCTGTAAAAATCATTGGCGCAACAGAAAAGAGCTAAAAACTTAAAAATTTATATTTAGATTCCTTTTTCATAATAATTTAGTAGAGACAGTATTCTGGATCTCACAAATTAAAATTTTAGTTGAAATTCATGATTTTCTGGATTTTGTCTTAGAAATTAGGGAAGCAAGATGGATTAAGTAGGCGAATAAATAAAGCTAGGATGTTTAAATTTAAGTAGAAGGGAGATCCGCTATAATCATAAAAATGTGAGAAGTTTCAACAGAATAACTATAAAACTATAGTTATCACGTATCTCGAAAGAGCAAGTTCAGAGCTCGTCTACTGCGTGTAGTGTAATTAAATTAATTCTTTCGCCCAAAATATTTGACTTAGCCACGTCAGACTTTTATTATGATTACTTACCTGTATGCTGATTGCACAATGAAATTGAAAGCTTCATTGGCCATCAGCAAAGGAAGCAATGATTAATTCGATAACTTAAAGTGGTGCATTACTAGCCCAGCAGCTAGTCGGGAGAGCAGATTTGATCAGCCGTTCCCTTAGCCGTCCGCACCGCGGCTTTATATGCAAAAATGCTGCGCGAGAGAAGAAAGGCCCCAGTTCTCTCCAGACGCTGATTAGCGCACCACCGGTGCCGGGAGTCGCGTCGCGTCGGTATCGTTGATATAAACAGCCTCGGATGCAGTAATAACTTACTCGGGATACGCGTAACCATGAAATCGTTTTCGAGTGAAGTGTTAATTTTGGGATGACGTTAATGATCTAGCTTTAGTTTGCGTATGTCGTATTTTCACGTGCCGCCGCAGGACAGACATTCTACCATTATTAGCGTGGCGTTTGATAAACACTATCATCAAATTATGGCGAGCATTCACTTAAACATTTAATTTGCACAGTTATAGTGGCATCAGCGCATTAGACTCTGAACTGCTCTGGTAGTTGGATTATGTGGATTCTTTTTGGTCTGTGACTTTCAGAATATAGTGAACATTTTAGAGAGAATGGTTTTTGATTATGAATCCCAGACAATCTCCTAATTCCTCAGAGCTATAAGCTGTAGCTATCAATGTATTTATCAAATGGTTCAATTGGCTCTGAGCAGTATGGGGCTTAACATCTCAGATCATCAGTCCCCTAAACTTAGAACTACTTAAACCTAACTAACCTAAGGACATCACACACATCCATGCCCGAGGCAGGATTCGAACCTGCGTCCGTATCAGTCGTGCGGTTCCGGACTGCAACGCCTAGAACCGCATGGCCACCGCGGCCGGCAAATGTATTTCTCAGATGAAGTGGGCACTAGGAATTCTAATTACAGGCTTCACGTTTTGCTAATCACTTTCTGGTTGCCAATATTGTAGTTAGAGAGCCAGTGTTGAGAATGGCAAACAGCATAAATACAAAACATTTATTCTATTATTCCACCCACTGCCCCACAACACATATAGTGCATTGTGTTCTATTTTATCCATTGACACCTCCGTATCTTCGACCCTAAAGACGCATGTTTCACGATGACTCCTAAGACAATTTGCACCCTGTCTTCTGTCATACGTAATATATTTTCCTACCTTCCTCTCTATTCCTTTTAAAGCCGCAGTCATTGATGCTATTACCTCCTTATGGTCTCTGGTTACCTCATCTACAGACAGTCAATAATAATATGCAATATTATTGGATGCACAATAGCGTTGAACGTGTATGGGTGAAATTCACAGGTTGAGCAATATATTTTGACAACAAAAACTTTCGAAATGTATTTCGCTACCTGTAAATATTTTGTCGCGTGTTGGCAGTGTTGACAATTTCCTTGCTAGTCTCTCCCCTGCTGCAGACTAGACAGCTTTGTGTTCACTGTTCGTTGTTGTTTGGTTTGAGAATGAGCTCAAAACACGACGAAAGATCCTTGTTCTTGGAGTGTATCGAAATTTGTAAATCACTACCGGTATTGTGAGATGCTAGGCCAGTTGGCTACAAAAACAGACTGACACACATCCCATTACTACTAGTATACAGATACATAATGTAAGTAGACTTATAGTATGTACAATTGCCATGTTGCAGAAATTGCTGTATATACAGTCGTTTGTTGCTCTGTATCAGATGCCACAGATGATGGGTTATACACCCGAATGCCCGTTTAGAAAATAATCATTGCAAGTTCACCTCATGGTATATTGGAGATCTCCTTTAATAAAACAGAAATGTTAAGAATGAATCGTGTGATTTGTAGCTTAGAGAATACAGAGAACCGTCACGAGAGCGATGTTTTTAAAAAAATTAATAATGCAGAATTATGAATGAAAGTATAATATTGAAGATATGTAATGGGCAGAGAATCAAGACAGGATCACATCTTCGTTAAGTGACAGAGGAAACGCTATTGCTAATGCAACGACACGTCCCAAGAACTTTTACGAACCAGTCCTATACTACAACAAACTCGTTAAACAGGCACGTCAGAGCCAGAACCGCCGATAACTTCGTAATAGCAAGACCTATGCGGTTATGGCAACTTACGTCGCGTAAACGTTAGCCATTACTGCACCCCATAAACACCCCAGCATTTTAGCTCGTAAGGCAGTCGGTGAGACAGATTGATGGCGTACATAACGTTCGCACTCGATTCCCTGATTCCAATACAGTGATGTCTGCCACAAATCTGTTGTAGATATCCCCCGCGTTGCTAAACAACGACAGCCGCTACAGGGAGAGATGGCTTTATTGCCATAATCACCAGCCACGTCAGGTAGCCGTGCGGATCTGAAGTGCCTTGTCACGGTTCGCGCGGCTCCCCCCGACGGAAGTTCGAGTCCTCCCTCGGGCATTGGTGTGTTCGTTGCCCTTAGCGTAAGTTAGCTTACGCTAAATTAAGTAGTGTGTAAGCATAGGTACCGATGACCTCAGCACTTTGGTCCCATTGGAACTTACCACCACCCCACCACCATAATCACCAGTCACCAAGTTCAACACCATAGCCTGCCGCTGTCGCAGATGGGTGGATCGGGGTCTTCCCTCTCTTCCCGGGCCGGGATACCAGCGTTCCTGATATTTTTAGCGGACTAACGAGGACCTACTTGAACGACAGGTCAAGATCGTCGTACTACACAGCTACACGGCAACCGTCATCGCGGTTCAACAGATGAAGAAGAACGTCGGTGAACAGGAGGGTACAGAGCATCTCCCAAATCGGCGTGTGTTAAGTCCAACACACTCGAAGTCTTCACTCACTGCCGCAGCATCGCGGTACGGCCAGTGCCGAAGACAACGCGGGGGGCAACAGCCATAGCAAGAGCCCGCCAGGAATGGCGACTGCGGCGTCAAGTTGTCGTAAGCGTACTGAAGGCTGCTTACGACGCGTTTGCTCAACGGACATCGTCAGTTGATGTAACAGTGAGTGAAGACATTGATTACAACTTACGGAAAAAAATAAATAAATACGAATCTTTTCCACTGCCGCATCCGGTGACAACAGGCCACCACCTGAGAAATGGGAGAGCGCCTCCTGTCACATTACCATGTCTACTTCTGCCCTCCCAATAGTCGCCTTTCGCATTGGTACTTAGAACCCATAACAGTTGATTTCCAATCAGTGATGTAAATTTTTGCATTTTTGCTACTAACGTCTCTGCAGTTAGCAGGGGAACTTGAGTTTTGGTGCAGCCCCTCTGCACCACTTGCATATTTCTTGTATCATTGATCATGCTAAAAAGATAGAAGGTACTTAATTACTTGACTTACGTGAGGGTTTCTTGGGATTTCCCTATTTCCGAATATATCCACACTAAGCTGAGTCTAGTACAGATGTCCCTACCGTAGGATACATAGCCACATCAATATACAGCGTTAACCTTTCTGAGTACAGGTGTTGACCCCTCGCAAATCCTAAGGGTGACGAATAGATCTTGTCACGAATCCAGGTAGGCTACATTCTGCATATAAAGAAACATTATGCAGAGGGTTTCGTTTCAGAAATTGCATACGAATGTTGGTTATTTGTGAGAAGATCGTGTTATATCTTATGCAGAATTAGGAAACGGGCTTTTTTTTTTTGCTGAAAGACAAGTAACAACAATGACTGCCATCAAGGCGATCATTGTTTTCCTCGACAAGGCAGCAGAGAGAAGCGCGCTTACGGCAACGCGGCAAACGGCAAACACTGAACACAGAAGTGGCGCCACGTCGTCTTCTCAGGCTATTCCCAGTTCCGCGTACAACATCACGATGGACGTGCCCGTCTCTGGAGCCTGCGAGGAAAACAAACGTTGTGAGACTGCATTGGTCATCATTATATGAGCCCAGCACCAGATGTGATGGTGTTGCGTACCACTGGGCGCACAACTTCATCACTTCTAGTTTGCATAGCCGGTAATTTGTACAGCTGGTATTACATTTCTGACGTGTTAGGGTCAGTGGCTGTTCCATATCGTCGAGGTGTCCGTGATGTAATCATTCAGCAAGATTTTGGAAGAATACATTTTGCCCATGCTGACCTGACATACCTCGATGAGTGCCGTGCTGGACGTCCTGTACTGCACTCTCTTCACGTCTCTGACACATCGGGAACATCTGGCCAGGGACTGCCGAGAGTTTGACATGCCACCAGTAATCATGTTCACTGTCACATAGTTGATGCACCTTCACATGACGTACTCGTATCAACTACCAAATATCATTTCCACTCTATGCCGATTCGGCGTAGAGCCATTATTGCTGCCAAAGACACTGTTTAATAAATTTCGCGTCCCCTACATCCCGAAATCACCTTAAATTTCATTGTGTGTTCTCACTGCTATACCGAATAAGCACAGTACGTAAAATGTCATTATTCGCTATCCTTACTGTTTCTACATTTTCAGGGAGTATAAATTTATTAATCCAAGCAGTCGTTAACTAACGGAAATACTACGAGGAGACAGCAATCACGTCTACGCTTCAGACTGCTTGTTTGTTTAAAAGTTCTTAACTTAGTGCGTAACCAAAGTTCGTCGTCGTCGTATACAGGGTGATCAGAAACAGTCTGAAGGGCTTGTAATCGTGTTACAGGATAGGTTGTATTGAGAAATGATTGTTAAGAAAAAATCGATACGTTGTGCCGTTTCCGAGCTAATTAGCATTGAAGTTAGCCAATCAGGCTGTCGCGCGCAAATTGAAGCGGGCCGCCAGGTACAAAATGTTCATATGTGTGTGAATTCTTATGGGACCAAACTGCTGAGGTTATCGGTCCGTAGACTGACACACTACGTAAACCAGCTTACGATAAGAACAACATACAGACTCGAACCTCCGGCGCAATGGGCCGCCCAATCCGTGACATTAGCGCCTCAAACCACGAGCCTACTCCGCGCGGTCCGCCAGGTACAACTAGAGGTAGCTGTTCTCATAGCGTAGATGATAGCGCATGTGATTGCTCGGACTTTGGCTCGGGCTCGATCATTACTATCGACCCATGTTGAATTATTGTATCGCTTTCTTTTTCGGTTTTACGAAACTAAACGAAGGACACGTTTGGAGACACCGTCCCTTGCGGGCCGCTTGAATGTGCGTGAGCAACGCTCTGAGCGGCTAACTTCAACGCTACTTAACTCGGAAACGGCGCCACATATCGAATTTTTTCCTCAGCAATTATTTCTATGAACAATCTATCCTGTAACACCCTTAAAAGCTTTTCAGACTGTTTCTGACGACCCTGTATGTTTATGGAATCGCCACACACGTGTTCTCGCTTCCCACGTCCGGGTTCTCGGGTTCGATTCCCGACGGGGTCAGGGATTTTCTCTGCCTCGTGATGACTGGGTGTTGTGTGCTGTCCTTAGGTTAGTTAGGTTTAAGTAGTTCTAAGTTCTAGGGGACTGATGACCATAGCTGTTAAGTCCCATAGTTCTCAGAACCAACCACACGTGTGGCATTACCCTGTTGTTGTTCAGTCAGCTTCCTATCCTAAGTTATCTTCAATAAATTGCAGTCCGCCCCCGGTAGCTGAGTGGTCAGCGCGAAAGAATGTCAATCCTAACGGCCCGCGTTCGATTCCCGACTGGGTCGGAGATTTTCTCCGCTCAGGGACTGGGTGTTGTGTTGCACTAATCATCATCATTTCATCCATCGACGCGCAAGTCGCCGCAGTGGCGTCGAATCGAAAGACCCGGCGAACGGTCTACCCGACGGGAGTCCCTAGTCACACGACATTTATTTAATAAATTGCTGGTACTACTATGATTGCCAATATGAATAAATGTCCTTAAAAAGTTGTATAGTGTTAAGGAATTATTTTTTATCAAACGCTTGCTTAATACAGTGGCAGAAACAACAGAATGAATCGCGAGCTCGTCCAGGAATGCACAAAGCCCGTCTAAACCACGTTACTGTTCAAAGTTAATGTTCAAAATATCGGTGCTGGATAACTTTTCAGTCTGTAAACCTATATTGAAATCACTAAACACGACCGAGCAAGGTGACACAGTGGTTAGCACACTGGACTATCAATCGGGAGAACGACGGTTCAAGCCCGCGTCCAGCCATCCTGATTCAGATTTTCCGTGATTTCCCTAATTCGCTTCAGGCAAATGCCGGCATGGTTCCTTTGAAAGGGCACGGCTGACTTCCTTCCCCATTCTTCCCTAATCCAATGGGACTGATGACCTCGCTGTTTGGTCCCTTGGCCAAACGACCAAAACCGTAGGAAACGTGCGCTGAGCCCACTGATCTGATAAAGTCAGCAGTTGAATTTTCTGTTTAATATCTCCTGTCAACCCGTAACAAGCAAGCGTTAGTGATCTTAGGTACAAGATAATTTGTGTCATTCGAGAACTAATAGCGGTAGGTAGCAGCTGTGACGAACACTGATGGCTTGTGGGAGCCTGGTAACGAAGCTTAAAGAACACCATAGGTTGCAGTTAATGTACGTTGTGAAAATCGACAAAAACTGTTCACGAGTAGGTCCGTTATCTACCCCTTTATCGCTGGATAATATAATTTATCGAATTCGCCGATAAAATTTTGAAGGATGTTCAGAGACATTTTCTCAGCATTTTGATATTAGGAACAGGTGTTCTCCGATGGGTCATTGCAAGGTAGTGATTTAATTAAGATTTATTCGATTTGTAACTCCTATAATCTTTTGGAATGGCATTAGGAAAGACGACCATCCCCATTTATGTCTTCCGTGATTTCCTTAAACTGCGTAAGGCAGAAGTGGGGAATGTTCCTTGGACAGTATATGGCCAGTTTACATCTCCATGGTTTCCTAATCGGAACTTTCAGTCCATCTCTAATGGCCTTGTTGAGTATACGAAGTGAAACTTTCTTTCACAATTACAACAGCTTCTATGAAAACACACACTGTGAAAAACCTTGCCGGCCGCGGTGGCCGTGCGGTTCTGGCGCTGCAGTCCGGAACCGCGAGGCTGCTACGGTCGCAGGTTCGAATCCTGCCTCGGGCATGGGTGTGTGTGATGTCCTTAGGTTAGTTAGGTTTAAGTAGTTCTAAGTTCTAGGGGATTTATGACCTAAGATGTTGAGTCCCATAGTGCTCAGAGCCATTTGAACCATTTTCTTTTTGAAAAACCCTGTAATATGAAAACACAAAAACGTAGAGCGTAAAACGTACACTCTCAGACAAAAAAGGACGAACCACGTAGGAAATATCCGAATGGGAGGGAGATTGGTAGATGTGATGCACATGAACAAGCGAACAAATTATTACAGATTCAGAAAAAATATTCTAGAGAATGAGCATCGCAAACTGAGCAAGTCAATAACACGTTAGTCAACCTGTGGCCCTTATTCAAGCAGTTATTCCGCTTGTCAGTGATTGATAAGAGTTGTCGGATGTCCTCCTGACGGATGTCGTGCCAATTTCTGTCCGATTAGCGTGTTAGAGCGTCAGAAATGTCCAGCTGGATGGAGGACTCTGTCCATAATGATCAGTTGGGGAGAGATCCGACGACCTTATGCCCAAGGTAGGGTTTGGCAAGGTGAGTGAACAAAGCGGTTAAGGCGACCACTCGGGTAATGCTGGAATCCAGGTTTGAATCCCGGTCTGGCACAAATTTTCATTATCGTCATCCCTTGTACAGCTGATGGTTTGCATCGTTCTTCTTAACAACACAGGTACTGCAATATCGTGCTATGACCGGATGTTTGCAGTGGTTGAGATATCTGGACAACGTGCTGGTCAAGACAACAGTCGGCCATCCTCTGGACAGAAGTAGGTCAGAACAGCACGGAGCAACATGCAGTACGGCATTATCTTGTTGATAGAAAACATCACTGCGATTTCGAAGATAGGCCACATACACCGTCCTTTGCACATCAGAAGTGTTATGACCGCTTTCCAAAATGTCGGCTGTGTGAATCAGAGGTGCTCTCGTTTTGTACTCAATGACCTTAAGTCTCTTATGACGATGGCGAATACAGCCTCGCTGCAATCGCTCTCCTCGGTGCCTCCACACAAGGATACGTTCTCTGAGTGCCGTGACTTGTGTGAAGAGACTGCGTGGTGCCACTTGGTGTCCATTGTTTTCGTTCGGCGCACCACTGTCGCCACTCTTTCTGCCACGTTAGGGAAAGCAGCAACAGTGTTCACCATGCTGACAGTCCGTGGTGCTCCAGACTTCGTCGGGCTAGTGTATTTATTTACCTTCCTGCGAAAAAAGCCATTTCCCGACTCAAGGTACGTGACGTGGCTATACTACAAGGCGAGCGAACAAAATGTCTCTCCTCTTAGACCACTGAGATCCTGCATGGCATTGGTTATGTCCCTCATGAATCTATCAATTCCATTTTCGCATGACTGTCGTAGGCTCCCTAGCAACGCGAGCAGTAATAACGTAGAATGGTAAACTGTAGTTTCGATTTGCCACGCTTCTGTCACCGTCGAATTTGGGCACATTGTGTAAAGCGTTTCTACTTCTAACACGAGTAGCAACACAGTATTCTCATAAGGAACCACGATTCAAATATGAATTCTGAGTGAGAAACTCGCTGTGTAATCTGTACTTATACTCATACCTGTTTTTTACCTTTGCGCTGATATGCTTATCATATTCTTATTCTGGCATGCAGTACACTCCAAGGCAATTTCACGTTTTTTGCATGCTGAATTCACGATGGTGTAACTTCAGTGGCCAGCTTTATATTAAGTTCAGAAGTGTGAAAGAATTGAAGGTCGTATTTTTGAGTGAAACGCGAAAAAATTTCCAAGCGGGTTGTTCATTTGGAATTAATTTTCTTTTTCACGCGTCAGTAGCGCAGAATGGAGCAGTCATTCCAGTTGAAAATCGTAATAAAAACGATTCATAATTCGATGTCTTTATTGAGAATATATTGACGACTAAAATATCGGCATCTCAATTTCCAGTGGTTACTAAGAGACGGATACGTTTGCCATCATTCGATAAGAACACACCATTTCAATATGGCTTTTTCCTATGCAAGAAATGTTGTTTACATAACAGTTTTAGTGAGGACAAAGAGGTATTTGAATGTATCGTCTTCCATCAAGCGAAGTCATCAATCGTGTGACGATGATATGACAGGTATCTGTGAAGAACAATGGAAATAAAGCTGACCAATTGTCAACACATATTAATGAAGCCCTACATGAGGAGACTGAAGGCAGATGGGATATCAGGAAGTTTTTCTCTGGTAGTAGGAAATAATGTGAAATGCCAGTAAAACAGCAATGAAAGATTTAAAATTGGTACCAGCGTTTGCAAGTGAGATTGATTAAATGATTCAGAAAACGTTGATTTATCTAGAGGTCGGGGGCAGATACGCCTTGACCTAATTTATATATTTCTTGTATGTGGTCCAACGTAGTGATTGACATCGTATGAGAAACGAAACACAGGTAAATTAGGAAGATTATACAATCTGAAACCTGTTCCCAGAAGTGACGATTAGGGCAAAGTGGCAAGTTTTATCCATTTATCTGTGAAGAAGAACAGGAATGAGGAGCAAGAATATATTATGGACATTTAACCAACGTCGATTAAAGTGGTGTTCAGGACGTTTCCTCTGTAATCATACGACTGATTTTCTTGCTCCATCATTGATCTACGGTAAGACTTCTCAGCAAATGTAAGTAGAACTTTCTTGTTTTTTTTTTTTTTTGGTAACTTGATATAGAATGCATACAGTTTTTTCTCAAATTGCTTATTCGCCTCTTTCAGAAAGCAGCGGCTGGTAACCTTTAATTGTCTTTCATAGTCAAAATCACAGTCAAGCAGAAAGACGTGCGCCTGCGAGACTTTCCCAAAAGTACTTCATCGGAGCAGCGGAGATCGCTGATATGTGGCATACCTTCTCTTATTAACAGGCTCTCGACGACGAAAGCAGCTCAGGGTTGGCCGACGCTCTCTTAGGAGTTCCTGCGTACTGCTCACTAATATGCGGAGACTTCTCATTACTGCGAAGAGCTGGAAGTTTGCGATTTCAACTTGGATGACGAAAGGAAAGCCGGTGACGTCAGTCAAGTGCTTTGCTGGTCGGGTTGAGAAGGCGAACTGAAAAGTAGTTCCTTTATTTCGGAGCCTCTTGCATATCTCAGAACGGAACTTCGTGATAGTTGCTGGCAGTTTCCCTTCTTAACTCTGAACTGGTGGTGATGCATACAACCGCCTCCTTGCGAATCTTTAAACGTGACCTTAATCATTTAATTCCTCTGGCGATGCAGAAAGCCACAAGGACGAATATAGCTCAAACCAGCTTAGCTAACTTTTCTGTCGTCTGTATCGCTGAGATGAGAGATAATAGGTGTAGACATCACTCCTTGCTACGTCGTACATGTAATCTCAAATACAAGTAAGTTATAACGGTTACTATGGATTATTAAATCCTGTATTTGTTTTTCAGGTCTCCACGGACTCATAAAATGACCTTCTTTCGACACGAGTCATCGTTCGAGTGACATTACTTTCAAAACAAACGCATTTAAAAAAAGTATTTTTCTGAATGAGCAACATGGAAATCCATCATTTGAATGACTACAGAGACGGTGAGTAATAATGGTGTGAGTACGGAAATATCAAAATTCTGGTTCTTTAATATAACATGTCATTCGTGGGAAATGTCTCATTGAGTGTTCACCAAGTTCAATTCGATTTATTCCCACGAACGATAACTCAAAATTACAATGCCATTATAGATGGATCAGGACTATCGAAAACCTTTGAGAATATTGTTTATGGGAAGATGACAAATTATCTTAACACAAATAACATTTCTTTAAAGTATTTTTCTTTCGTATGATACCAGACTGCAAGAAGTGCATTAATTATATATCCACATAAAGTAGTAAACTATGCGTCAGCTGCCACTAAGTTCGTCGAGCCTGATGAAACTTGTCACAGCGTAACGACACAGTTCAGTGTCAGAAGACAAAATGTTCAAACGTGTGTGAAATCTTATGGGACTTAACTGCTAAGGTCATCAGTCCCTAAACTTACACACTACTTAATCTAAATTATCCTAAGGACAAACACACACACCCATGCCCGAAGGAGGACTCGTACCTCCGCCGGGATCAGCCGCACAGTCCATGACTGTAGCTCCTGAGACCCCTCGGATAATCCCGCTCGGCCTGTCAGAAGACAGCCGCTTACGGCACGGCAAGTGGTTCCTCACAAATGCGAGCAATCGCTTTTCTGTTCTGGAAGAGGTCGACTGAGTTTGACCTGCCACTGAGCTTTTAACTTCCCTCCATCGGAGTCATTTCACTAAATGATGCCTCGACGGTAAGTGAATGGACGAAACTAATGCTGATGTCTTCTCTTTCGCCATCGTCTTTACCTCTAACAATTAGTTGTCTGATTTATATACACCACTCCTTGTACATTTTTATTTCCTTTGTGTTAACCGGAGTTATTATAGTTTTTGTGTCTGTGGTTTTGTAATTATTGCTGAAAAAGTAAAATTTCCATAGGCGTTACGTCTCAACAAATTCCAAAAATGACAGCACCATTCCCGCATAGGCTCCTCAGCTAAAATAAGTATCTTTGATCTACCCTGTACTACCGATCAGTTTCCGCGTTATCGCCATTGTCAAGTGCACATGGATGGCAATAACCCTAATCTAATTGCATGCTTAAAATACAACCATTACATATGACGTGATGAAACGGAAAGTAATTGCAGTAACGTTTTCTTATTTCCAGAAGCGTCACAACAAGCCGAGGAAACGTCCATCAGGAATGTCGGTTCTTGTATGGATGTCGCTTCTGTAGAGTTCCTCTGCCTGAGTATAATTACGCTTGTCTTCAACCTCGACAAAAGTAAAGTAACAATAACGCAGTTTTTAGTCAAGAACTGCTTTCACTGCACTTAATCTGTCGTTTAAAAGTACTAAAGCGTTGTACAATATTCGCCCTTATTGTAAATAAGTAGAAAATTCTCTACGTATGAATAGGACCTCCACCTTCTCTTCGTTGGCACGCATTATACTCACACGAACATTCAACTGAACACGCTTGACTGACTTACTGGTATGAATTTTCCTTTGTTTACTGTTAACTCCACAAAGTAGACAAGTTACGTTGCCTGGAATACATGTACTGTATTCCAGTACAGGAGAGTCGAAGACATTTTGGTTTACGTTTTCAGTAACGTCAGGTCTACGAGAAAGGTACACTGAGACACGTTTCTGGTCGTCTTAAGAAGAAGAAGTCAGTTACAAAATAATGGCATGCCGTAGTGGCCTAGCGGTTCTGGGCGCTTCAATCCGGAACCGCGCTGCTGCTACGGTCGCAGGTTCGAATCCTGCCTCGGGCATGTATGTGTGTGATGTCCTTAGTTTAGTTAGGTTTAAGTACTTCTAAGTCTAGGGGACTGATGACCTCAGATGTTGAGTCCCACAGTGCTTAGGCCATTTGAACAAAATAATGTAAGTAGCATGTTACTTGAAAAAGACGTGCTGCTGTTCGTATCTCAGTAGCGAATGAAACTGCAAAGAGAGAAATCACATTCGATATTGTCTCCCTAGTAGCTAAACAATATTTGCTTGATAGATTTTCATTTTTCTTCCGAACAAAACGTGGTGGTCAAGATACAGGTTGTCCAGAGAAGCAGTCCCTGATTTCAAAACGAAATAAAATATCGTCAGATGAGCGTAACAAACGGCGTGTTTATTGTGATACCCGTAAAAATGTTATGCAAAAGTTTCGGAATAGTTCGAAAAGCTGCTAACAGATGGCACTGTAATCGCAATATGTGGTGTCTATTAATAGGGCGCCGCAGCTCAGACGGATAAGTTTCAGTGTTGAAACGTGAAAGGATGTTAGCGTACCGAAGGAAGCGGTTGGAATCATGTATTACAATGAAGAACGTGTTTTTCTGGTACTGGAATACCACAGGTTAGAACACAGTCCTCCGGCAAAAAGGCACAGGTTTCCGACACCATGTAATGTTCCAAAAGAACCCCATGCGAAAACCAGTCGCCAGCTCCGCCAAATTTCAATGAGCAGGCAGCCTGGCAAATGCTCTAGGGGAGTGTGTTGGCCATTGGGAATCTGTAGTTACTCCTGATAATGTCGCCACTGTTTATGGAATTAGTCAGCAAATTCCAAGGAAGTCCGTCCGAAGAATTGCTGCAGAGACTGGCTTGAAGCGTTCCAAGATGCAGAAAGGACTGATACAGAGCCTATACATGTTCCCGTTTAAAATCCAAAGCCACCAGGCCATAGCTACACGAGCAGTGCGACAGGAGTCCGATTCTGCGAATCAGATTCTCACAATGATTGATAATGAAGGAGTTGATGTTGGCTCAAAGATGGAGCACACTTCTAGCTGATCTAATTCATGAACAAACAAAACTGGTGGTTTTTGGGTTCCGAAAATCCCCATTTGTATGAAGCAAAACCACCGTTTCCTCCCAAAGTTACTGTGGGGGCTCTGGTGTGGTATAGAGGCATTATCGGCCCGGTTCATGCGAAAAACCATCACTTGTAAACGCTACGTTGCAATTTTGTAACAATTTGTTGTCACACAGCTAGCGCTGGAGGTTCGACCAGGCAGCGAATTGTTCACGCAACAACGGGCCAGACCACACTGCACCGAACAGGCGGTTTCTTGATGAATACTTCAGGAATAAGCATATTCTAATGCTGTATTCGAATACTACGGGATTGCTTTTCCTACTCATTTGAATTAAGTTAATTTTTGTACATTTAAAGCAAGCTGCCATTAATCATATCAACCAGGAATTTTTTCTAACTCACCTTTTAGTTTGCTACAGACATTCGCCAACCACACCTACCAGTACACCTCATTGTCATCGGCAAACATTCGCAGACACCTGCTCACCGCATCCGTCAGATCATTTATGTATATAGAGCGCAAGTGCGGTCCTATCGACTTTCCCTGGGTCACTCCTGACGATACCCTTGTCTCTATTGAACATTCACCGTCGAGGGCTACGTACTGGGTTCTGTTAATTAATGAGTCTTCGAGCCATTCACTCATGTGGGAAGCTATTCTGTATGCTCGAACTTTTGTTTACGGTCTGCAGTGGACATCGTGCAAATGCAACCCAGTCCCATTGTGCACATAAGTTTGCAATAATTCTTCGTTGACAGGAAACAGTTCACTCACGCTCCAGCTGCCGCAAAAAGTGTTCAAATGTGTGTGAAATCTTATGGGACTTAACTGCTAAGGTTATCAGTCCCTAACCTAAATTATCCTAAGGACAAAAACACACACCCATACCCGAGGGGGGACTCGAACCTCCACCGGGACCAACCGCACAGTCCCTGACTACAGCGCCTGAGCCTGCTCGGCTAATCCCACGCGGCTGCTGCCGTTTGTGACACATCGAGAGAGTAGCAAGTTACACGGTTAGCTTTTGTATGTGTTTTTACAGTTTAATTCTCATATTACAGGAAGCAAAAAGAATAGGAAGAGTGCATGCTGTGTGCGGGCGTAGGAGGAGCTGGCCAGAGTTCGTCAACAGCTGAAGACGGTGATAGCTGCGATAAGCCGTCTGCAGGCTGATGTCTCGAGATGTGGCGCCGGCGGAGAATTTGGTACGTCGCATTGGACACCTCTGGTGTTGCTTGGTTCGCCCACGGGGTATGCTACCGAAGCACCTTGCAGCGTACCGGACACTGGGGATACGCCTTCACCACAGGGTGAGTGGCGGGTTGTAAAACGTTCGCATAGCTCGAGGCGTAGCCTTGATGTGGGGACTGCCCACCTGGTCTCACTCGTTCACCGAGTGAGGGACCCGCTCCTTCAGCAGCGTCCAAGGAGGCACGCGGGTGGACTGGGTTCACTAGTTATTGGAAGCTAATATGTTAGGCTTGTTATGGAGTACATTAAGAAAACAGCATCCAGGGCTGGAAAGAAATCTAGCCGGCCGGTGTGGCCGAGCGGTTCTAGGCGCTTCAGTCTGGACCGCGCGACCACTACGGTCGCAGGTTCGAATCCTGCCTCGGACATGGATGTGTGTGATGTCCTTAGCTTAGTTAGGTATAAGTAGTTCTAAGTTCTAGGGGACTGATGACCTCAGATGTTAAGTCCCATAGTGCTCAGAGCCATTCGGCAAGAAATCTAGTGTGTGCTCGATATGCCTGCCGGGCGTCTCATCCGAGATGTGCAGATGGGCCTGCCTACCGCTATCGAAAGTGCAGCGTGCGGTCATCTGCAGATTGTGGCTCACGTCGGCACCGATGACGCCTGGCGCTTGGGTTTTGAGGCTGTCCTCAGTTTACATGAACTACTGGCGGAAGTGGTGAACGCTGCCAGCCTTGCTAGTGGGGTGCAAGCAGAACTCACAATCTGCAGTTTCGTACCCAGAATTGATCGGGCTCCTATGGTTTCGAATTAAGTGGAGGGTCTCAACCAGAGGCTCTGTCTATTCTGTGCTGGTTTTAGGTGTACATTTCTGCCGCTGTGATATGAGATGGAGAATTGTAGGAGTCGTCATGATAGGTCAGTGATGTCCTACACACAGCAAATACCAACTCGGGTAGCAGATTACTTACCCAGTGCGCGTGCGGATTCGTTAGGCTAGGTGTCAGTTTGAAGTCGTCTGACGAACGCTCTCCAGCAAAATCAGATCACTTCATAGCAAAGGTATTTCATCTGAAGCATTTGTAACAAAGTTCATGAATTTAATATCATCCAGAAAAGTTGTCGCGCACAAATTATTCTCGAAACCGAGGAGCTAGATGAAACCCGAAGTAGAGTGATCAGAAATATTTAACGCGGCATGTAACTTATATTGGAAAGACAGGAGGGAGAGTGTTCACTGCAGTTGACAAAAATATACCCTCTGCTGAGATTGAAATCGAGTCTGACCTTGAAGTCATCTAGACACGACTAACAGGCCTCGGTGAACTGCAGTTAATCGCCGGGTGTTTCTACCAGCCGCCTGATTCCGCTGGAGCAGTTATACAGTCACTCAAAGAAATTCAACGACCAGTAGCGAGGGAATACCCCGATCATGCAATAATAGTTGGAGACGACTTTAACCAACCGAGTATAAACTTAGACGTCTACGGATTAGTTGCAGATGGTACGGGCAGACAGTCTTGTCAAGCAGTTCTGAACACGTTTTCCGAAAACCGTATAGAGCAAGTTGTTCAAATGGCTCTGAGCACTATGGGACTTAACATCGGAGGTCATCAGTCCCCTAGAACTTAGTACCACCTAAACCTAACCAACCTAAGGACATCACACACATCCATGCCCGATGCAGGATTCGAACCAGCGACAGTAGCGGTCGCGCGGTTCCAGACTGAAGCGCCTAGTACCGCTCGGCCAACCCGGCCGGCAAGTTGTTCAATACCCCACACTAAATCGAAATATTTTAGACCTTGTACCTAAGAACAGACTTGATCTTATCGACAGTGTCAGTATAGAGACGGGGATGAGTGATCATAATGTCATCATAGCGACCATGATTTCTAAACCTAATAGATCAATCATGAGGGCTTGGAGAGCATCGATGCTGGCAGGAACAGATAAGCAAATTTTAGTATCCTACGTATTTAAACATTAAATGTACGTCATTTAGTTTCTCTATGACGGACGCAGAGGAATTTGAGCAGAATTTAAACTGATTGTTAATCGCGCTCTGGTGAGATACGTGCCGATTAATTGACTTAAGACCAAACGGTCAGTGCCTTCACTTGAAAATATTTGCGGTTGCATATGGAAAAATGGTTGTACCTAGCCTTGCACCTCTACCCCTTAAGCATAAAAACGGTCGCGAATATCTTTCTTCAGGACTCAAAAAGAATGTAAAACGCATGGGGAGGGATCAGGTATGAATGGAGGATGTGTAAGAGCTTCCAAGAGAAACTTTCTCAGCATCGTCCAAACAACACGCACGCCATCTCCGGGAGAGTCTTGATGACATTTTCCTTTGACTGCAAGGGCCTGCTATTGATTGACTTTATGGAATAAGGCTTAGTAGTACGTGGACACTCTGCCCAACTTGAAGGCTGCCGTGAAGCTTAAACACCCCGGAATGTTGACGGACAGTATTAATCTGTTGCAGGAAAATGCCCGCCCACATGTTGCGAAGATTGTTCCGAGTTCGCTGCAGGAGATTTGATGAGAGACCTTGATACAGCCTCTATACAGTCCCTACCTCTCCCCATGCATCTTCTATACTTTTGGAGACTAGAAAAAGCCACCTATAAGAAAAGTGGAGCAATGGACCTACAAAATAACAGATATATGCAATTCACATGGGTGTGCTGCAGAATTCTTGAACATATTCAAAGTCTGAATATAATAAATTTCCTAAATACAGAAAAGCTTCTGTCGATAAATCAACACGGATTTAGAAAGCATCGCTCGTGCGAAACTCAGCTCGTAATAGCAGCTTGCTCTAAATGTAGGAAAATATAAGTTAACACAGATGAACAGGAAGAACAATCTGTAATGTTCGAATGCAGAGTTAGTGTTGTACTGTTGACACAGTCACGTCGATTAAATATCTGGGTATAAAGTTGCAACACAGTATGGAAAGGAACGATCACGTTAGGGCGGTAGTACAGAAGGTGAATGGTCGACTTCGGTTTATTATGATTGTTTTAGGAAATTGAAGCTCATCTGCAAGGAGACCGCATATAGAAGACTTGTGCGACCAATTCTTTAGTACTGATTGAGTGTTTTTATCCCCATCAGGCACTATTAAAGGAAAATATCCAAGCGATCCCGAAGCGTACTGCTAGATTTGTTGTCGGTAGGCTCCATCAACAAGCAGGTTTTACCGAAAAGTTTCTTGAACTCAAATGGGAATCCCTGGAGGAAAGACGAAGATCTTTTCGTGATTTTCAACTGACTGCAGAACGATTATACTATCGCCAACGTACATTTCACGTTAGATGGCAGAGACAAGAGCAATTGGAACCAGTATGAAGGCGTATAGAGCGTAATCAGAGACTATCTGAAAAGCTTCTAAGAGTGTTACTGGGTAGGTTGTTCTGAAAAATAACTTAAGAAGAAAACTGGATACGCTGCATCGTTTCCGAGTCAATTAGCATTGAAGTTACTCAGTCAGCCCGTTGGCGAGAAAATTCAATTGGCCCGCCAGATACAATTTCTGCCAGTTGTTCTCATAGTCCAGATGACAGTGCACGAGGCTGCTCAGCCTTTAGCTCGGTTTCGATCCTCACTACCCTCTCACGTTCAATTTTTGTATCGCTCTCTTGATTGGTTTCAAGAAATCAAACGAAGAACACATTCGGCGACATGCTCTCTGGCGGGCCGCTTGAGCACACCACAGCCCGACAGGCTAATTTTAACTCGGAACTACACGACATATAGAACATTTTTTTAACAGTTATTTCCAACATAATCTACTCAGCAACAATCTTACAAGCATTTCATACTGTATAGCTTATGTTAGTGGTTTTTTCCATTTGAGACCAGGGTCACCACTACCAAGACTTTCAGTTAGACTCTACTGCGCTCATACTGGGTGATTCAGTTGCCCCTGTCGATGACGTTTTATGGAACCCCACATGACAGAACAATGTTGTTAGCTAGTTCGCTCTGGAGATGTGAAGGCCAGATATTGCAGATGACTGGTAAAGTATGCCCCGAAGATATTTAGTCCTACTGTACAAATTTTGATTATGAAACTACTTTAGCACACTAAAGTAGCGAGTCATTTACTAATCTTTTCACTGGGTTATACACCGGAAAGTTGTTACATACACGCTTCCCATTTTGATATCTCTTGTTACCTTCATTGTTTCCGATGATGAAACACACTTTATAAGGTAATGTTTATGCACCATTAACAAAAGAGTAATTATTATAAAGGGAATAAACCTACAGATACATCTAAAACCTGTTGATTACGCTACTAATTGCACAAAAAAAGATAGGAGGCACTTGGATGAGTATGGCAGAAATAAGGAAGGACAAGCACTATAAAAAATGAATGAACTTACAGAGACATCCAACTTTATGTGACTTCAGCGCTAATCACACAAAGAAAGATTGGAGACACTCCGATAAATATAGAAGAAGTAAGGTACATCTTGTTTCAATAATACCACGTAACTCATGTCCAATCCTCACTTGTATTTTTTACAGAATGATTCTGTTTGCTAGTTGTCGGCCAAAGCTCTGAGAGGGAACTTACATCGATTATGTGGCTGTCGTCTGTCTGTATACTGTTCCTGATACAGATGTAGTGCGAGTTCGATAAAACGACATCGTTAGGAGCAGGTAAATCGCTCTGTACAGCGGGTCACTTGCCCGCAACGCCACGGACAACGTTCAATCTCGAGGTAGGCAATGGTCATAATGTTTTGCCTCATCAGTGTGTTGTGCAATAAATAATGACTTACTCTGAAGGTTCTGAGGCAGAAAATGCTAAGGAGAGTCAAGAAACATGTTTGTGTGCACCAACGATATGCTACTTTCACTTCAACCTTGTCCATGCGCTTGATGCTTTCAACAGCGCAGTGGTCTAAAATGAATGACATGCGTCAGAACATATTGCTTGCTATCCTGGAGACGAATGTCTTGCACAATGTGAACTGCAACAGCTAAGCGTAACCAGTCTGTTTACGAAATTAATAAATACTTAGTGAATATGTGTGTTTCTGATCATGACGTTTATTGAACAAAACACTACAGATTTTTAGTATTACTCACTTTAGAAGTTTATCTTAATCAAAATATGTGTGAGAAAATATGAATAGCTTTGAAAATAGAGAGGCTAATAAACTTGAAGTCTGTTCACTTAAAACAGTTGGTCCGAAATTGTTACTAAAATCTTGGATATGAAATTGCGTTGCTGTGACAGCGAATTTTCTTGTCGCTTTGCGTGCATCAAAAATGGCTCTGAGCACTATGGGACTTAACATCTGAGGTCATCAGTCCCCTAGAACTTAGAACTACTTAAACCTAATAAACCTAAGGAGATCACACACATTCATGCCCGAGGCAGGATTCGAACCTGCGACCGTAGCGTTCGCGCGGTTCCAGACTGAAGCGCCTAGACCGTTCGACCACTCTGGCCGGCCCACGCGACCGCTACGGTCGCAGGTTCGAATCCTGCCTCGGGCATGGATGTATGTGATGTTCTTAGGTTAGTTAGGTTTAAGTAGTTCTTAGTTCTAGGGGACTGATGACCTTAGCAGTTAAGTCCCATATTGCTTAGAGCCATTTGAACCAATTTTTTCTGGCAGTGTACAGACCGGCAAAAGGAAACGAAGCACTCGTTCCCTTTCTTTGTATATCTGTAAATTCTCTCCTGCATTTATCTGCTTAATTTTAGAATGTTTTACAATTTCAGATCAATTCCCAGCAGCCAAATTAGCTAACGTGATGGCGTTGACTTTTCTTGTATATCATAAAGTCTCTTCTGAAATAATACCCACGCGCGGATGCCTCGGTACGTATGTGCCTGTGTCCAGCGTATTTGTGTGTGTGTGTGTGTGTGTGTGTGTGTGTGTGTGTGTGAGTGTTTGATTAATTGGGGCGCTCAAAAGTGAAAGTATTAGCGTCCTTACTAAGCTAGTCCGAGGCGAATTTGCTTAAAAGAGCTAAAACTACAAATGCCTAAAATATTTTGTCATTTATAATTATAATCACCCTCTCGCATTTTCAGTCACATCCACTTGCTCATTCACACTGAGTCACAAAGAATTAAACACTTCAGTACTGTCAGTGCTAAAATGTGTTATTAAAACTTTCTGCCGACGAGAATTATAGACTCGAAGTTTTTCAAGAAATCGGGAAAGTTTACTTAGCTGATCACTTTAAGAAAATCTGGATGAACTAACCAAGCAGGTAATACATCCAAATATTCTCCCTAATACATTACCGAGTAAGTCAAACATGCCACAAAATTTTAAAATGGTAACTTATTCATCTCATTTCCTGTCAATAAAAGGCGTATGAGTTGCAAGATTAACTGCTGCTCTTCGTCGAAATATGAAATACAAGGAGTTCGAATGTGATGTACTGCAATCAGTACGCTACGAGCACCACGCTATGGAGGGTCCCCCTGCCGGAGCACATGAACATGTACTTCAACAGCGAGGTGATAGCATGTAGGGGGACAAAAGATAGAGAAACCTCAGAATACACGCTTTCTTTGCTGCCACATCCGTTAATTCATTCCCCTGACTTCCCTTGTGTGCTTGTATCCAGCAGAATGACACTTTCTTGCCCAGCAGAAGCAGACAGAGTAAGTTTTGGATACGTATGTACACTGGTTATATTCGTTGAAAAGAGTGGAAGGCACTGAGAAAGCCGGAGCAGAAAGGGAATTTCTAAGCAGGGATACGTACTATGTGATCCAGTGCCCACAACACTGCATGCAACTTGGCATCATATACACTTAATTCATTTGGTAAACGATCTTGAGGACTTGCTCAAGGAAAGCGACTGAGCAGCCAAGAGAGTCCTCTAGCTTAAATCTGTAAGTAGATAACTTTACCTAGTTGTGGTGCCCTTTTTAGATTTTATTAACACTCCAATTAAAGTCATACGCAGGAGCACTGTATCTCCAATATCGCATTAACAAGGAACCCCTAAATGCGAGGTCGGAGTTTTAATCTTTAGTAAGGCTCATTTGAAAGTGCTGTGTTAACAGTTATCACAGGAAAAATATTAGATGCTAATGACTCAACATGAGCATCAGGGGAAGACAGAGAACGAGAGTCCGGGAGTTGCAGAGATCAAACTTCTATGGGACGTATATTTTACACTTCACAAAATTGACATCGTCGTCGTTCGAGAAATGTTATAAACAAACCATTAAACTACACCGTGAGCACCGAATGAAAAATGGCGCGTCACAGTGATCACAAAGATTCACGGCATCAAGATCGAAGGCGAACTTCTTGGTATTACGGACTGTTCAGGACGTTCAGCTAGGTATCCATTCTTAAAAAATGCACATAGATTCATATTGGTGTAACGTGGTGATGAGAACTGATGGAAATGGCTCTGATCACTATGGGACTTAACTTCTAAGGTCATCAGTCCCCTAGAACTACTTAAACCAACTAACCTAAGGACATCACACACATCCATGCCCGAGGACGATCGGATAAGTTTGTTTATCTCACCTAAAAATTTTCTGGCCGATTCCACAGTTTGCTGCACATCGTCAGGTTGACGTTTCGTTTGAAATTTCGCCTTCCAATTCTGTAGCACTGTTTGACGTTACGTAACCATCCACTGCTTCCCTTGAAATGACTGTCATCTACGTCGCGTGCAATTTAATGTGCATAACGTAGTAGATCACTATCGTGCAATTCTTGTAACCTGTACTGAGCATCTTTGAAATGCGCAAAAACTGGTTTCCTCAAGAAGTGTGCCTTGTCCTCCCTTGAATATTCGTAATTTTTGTTATGCACTGCACGGACATATTGCTGTGGACTTATCCGAAATTCGTTCATAATTGTCTTTTTACTATGCTGCTGATGGTCTTCCAAGTACGTAATTATGTGTGGTATCTGCTCTTTAGACAACGATTGTCATTTACTGCGTTTCACTGGAGACGGGATTTGTAGCCCCCTCTCCGACAAGAATGGTGAACTACATAGCCCGACACCGGTTTCAATATCACTTTCACTTGTGAAGCACTGTCCGCTCGGTAGAGTGTATATTACACCACATATTCCACTGACGCATCTTGCAGAGACGCTAATATTGCATCTGCCACTTCTTTCTCACTCTCTGAAATTCCTTGGATCCCTCTCTGACGAAATGTCAACTTCGGCAAGTGTTGTTGCAGATATAATGCAGTGTTTACTTTGATTACCGTTACCATTGCTCTGCTTTGTATCAACACCACTAGCACTGTAGCACTGTTGTGGTTCAAAATGGCTCTGAGCACTATGGGACTTAACAGCTGTGGTCATCAGTCCCCTAGAACTTAGAACTACTTAAACCTAACTAACCTAAGGACATCACACACATCCACGCCCGAGGCAGGATTCGAACCTGCGACCGTAGCAATCGCGCGGTTCCGGACTGCGCGCCTAGAACCGCGAGACCACCGCGGCCGGCAGCACTGTTGTGAGTTACTCGTCGACTAAGCAGTTCAGCTACGCTCCGTAATCTCATGCTGTGCTAACCATTGGATACCTTCAGTCCCGTCCCCGTTGCCATTGCTAGCTAGCATTGTGGTTGCGTGTTAGACGATCTGTAGGGCATCTAATGCCGTAGACATCATTGGCCATTTGCAATTTCTCAGTCAAGGGGTCCCTTGTAATTCGAAAATTATTCTGCGCTTCTTCAGTAGCATATATGGCAGTCAGCTCCAAGCCTGGGTCAGTGATTGTATTTAACCCACGCCTGGAGTCAAAAGATCTTGTTCTGAACTATTCCTAAAAGATCTCTTTCTCGTGAGCGATCTGAAAACACTTCTTCCATGGGAGAAATAGGAACGGCTTCGTACGCTGGTGAATCTGGGGGGGCAGAGAACCTATAAGTCTGATGCACCGGAGCTGCCTCCTGACGGCAAGAAGCGGCTCTCCAGCCTCAGCATAGACGATAGGTGTGGAGTTAGTCCTATTGGGAGCTGTGACCACCTTCATCCTCCCATGCTAAATAGCATCAATAGTCTTGAAATAACTACGTTTCGGTGATCCATAAACCATGCATCTATAATCTAACCAGGGTCGTACTAAGGCTTTGCGAAACTACAGCAGGCGTACCCCAATTGCTCCCGAAGACTTGTGACTAAGGCACTTTAAAACGTTCAGTCCCTTGGGGGAACTTGTACTTAGATCCCTTATGTGCGGTAATGCAGTAAGCAGGACAACTTCGAATAAAATGTAAGGCACATAAATTACTCTAAATCTTGGCAATTTCGAATCATATCCCACATTTGCAGACCAAGAACGGTAGAAAAGAGACGAGAATGTTTAAAACCAACACACACACACACACACACACACACACACACACACACGCCCATTTTTGTTCATTTTGAGATACAGAGTCCTAAAGTTAAATCAGCGCTGAAAAATCTGCATTTGAGATACCAGAAACATTCAAGCATATGGCTTCTTGCTAGAGATGAACTTTTCTTTCTGTTTGTTTGGATCATTAATTTCAGAAGCATTATAGGCAGAAAAGGTGGAGGTAATGGACTTGTACCACTACTGAAAAAGCCAAATAAGCCCTTAAGCCGAGTTGCAAACTCTTGCACTCTCCTAATGGCAAGTTACAGCTGACGAGTTTTTGTTGCGGGATTGGAAGAGAGACAAAACCCTGCAAAAGCGACCACAAAATACGATCAGTGCACTGGGGTCCTTACCGTGGACATTATATCACTAATAGTAATCGAGAACAGAGATGTACATAAAAGACCGTCTTAAGGAATATCATCCTACTGTCCAAATCTGTCAGACAGAATTTCACCAACTTGGTACCTAAAAAAATAAATAAAAATGAATTTTAAGCTGGGAAGGACGATATGAACATAGCAAACCCTCCAGGAAAATCATATGCTGGAGGTATTTCAGAATATTGAACCTTGTCTGTATTAAAGTTATTCAGACTTTTTCCCGCATTTCCTCCGTGTCCCCTGCATTCCTCGGGTTAAGGCGACACACTTGCTGCCAGTTTACTGCGGCAACAGTACGTGAGCGGGAAGTGATGGCACGCGCGGGCGGGCCGGCGCATCTGCCGCCGGCCTGCGCGGAAGTCGCGGTCAGCTAGCAGGCACGAGTCAGATTCCCAGGCCTCGCGTGTGCATTAACGCCAACTGACACGGTCTCATCTGCTCCCATTGCGGCTAGCTCAGTTCCATTAATACGGAAACCATTCGATTTTAACAGATTGTTTACGGAGAGGTTCACGCATAAGACACGTCCGAACTGGCCAATAAAATAGCAACAATTCGAAGGCGGCAGGCATCGACGTCAGATCGTCACAAACTGTTCTGTATGTTTGGATATGTCAATAATTATCACTTCGCCACAGCCACAGGGATTATGAGGGAGTAACTGCATTCATATTAGCTATGGAAGGAAATTTGCACAGCGAATTTTTCAGTCAGAAATCGTATTCGAATATTGGCTGCTTGTGAGAAGATTGTGTTATGCCTCGTGAATGATACCCATTCTTCTCAGAACTTGGATTTAATGGCAAAGTCGATACTCTGAATGAAACCTGTACCGGACTTTAAATACCAACCACTTCTATGTAGAACAGTGCTTACCCTAGTTTGCTCTCAACATGTACCGAACACAAAAATTTAGATTGGTGGTTTAAATTCTTTTAATACTGGTTAAAAAGATTGCCAAAGATAACATATTAAAATTTGGCTGGTAGTTATTAAGGGACGATAAAAACTGAATGATTTTAAGAAGCCTGACTAGGAAGCAAGATTCTGTTGTGAGATATAACAGTTGCAACTTAAGAAATCACTGAACAATTGTTTGTGAGTTAAAAACACACGAGGATATTAATTAAACCACAACTGCCGGGAATGCTGGTGCTTAAACTTCGGCATATAGCATCTGTCTATCGTAAGAACACCGTCTCCGTACGTGGAACCAAATCTGCTAAATAACGGGTAGAATTTAATTGCACACAAACGAAGATTCACATCGAACATCCGTACAGCAAAAGGGATAGAGTTTAGAAGAATGCTTCCATGCTCTATTTTTAAGTACGCTGAGTCAGAGTTTTGACAGTGATCTTCTGAGGACAAAGGCCCATTCCAAAAATTCGGTTCAAACTCTCTAATTTCACTGTATAATTATAAAAAAAGTACATCTACTCCGTAGTGGATTTGAGGACCTAATACGATCACGAGAGGTAGTTACATGGGGTCGCAACCTCATAACGTACAAAGAAACGCACGTGCTACACTTGAATGTGAGTTACCACATCCATTAAAATAAAATATGAAATTGACAATAAATCAAATAAAATTTAGCACAAGCATACAGGAAAGCACACGACATATTCATCCATGATACGAAAACTGAGTTTTTACATCACTTGGCGTCATCTATTAGCCACCACAAAGTTGCGTTTGAACAAAGGATCACATTAAGTAAACCGTATATTCATAAAAATAGCACCTTTTCCTAACTGAAATGATTTATATAGCATGTTTACCGATGCCTACACTGAAGAAGGACTATCAGAAACTCAAAAAAACTAAGTTTAATACATTTTAATTTACGCACCTAGAGATGACCACTCAGACCTTCCTTACTCACCGGCGACCCAACGAAAAGTAAAGCTTACATACTACAGTAGCCGGGGTCCTTGCAGAAGCCAAAAACGATCAGGGAGCCAATGCGGTGGCTGCCTGCGCCAACGTTACAATTAGCTGGTGACTAAAGTGCGCGTCATTTATGTTGGCGGCCGAGTTTAGGTTCGTTCTGCGCATCTGACGTCACAAAACACAGTCAGCCAATGAACAGAGAACGACGTTGCCACATCCTGACTGCAGTTCAGAACATGGACGAGTGTCTTCAGTTTTAGAAACGTTCAGTCATAAATAAAATAATAGAACAAAAGCAATGTCTTGATAGCAGACATTCTTTTATAGAAAGTTTGGAAAAAGCATTCTTTATACCAATTGCTTCATATTCTATTAATTAAACCAAACAAGCAATAAGACTCCTAATTCAGGCGATAGCAGGGAATGGTGTTTGTATCACTCTCACAAACCGCTTTTTCGCAATAAAGAACAGCGGTAATTGTTTATTTCCTATTGTACTTCGACGAAGCGTGAGTAATTCATAGTCATACCAACAGCGTTTGTCAGTATTTTGCGTGACGTGTTATACTCCTCATGGCGTTATGTAGTCAGATGAGGTGCGTTAGCATAACGGTTAAGGTAGCCGGCACGGTAGCTCAGCGTGCTCGGTCAGAGGGCTACGTGCTCTCTGTAATAAAAAAACTGAGTAAATCAATCAACGACGAACATAAATGGATGTCTAACGACGTCCGCGCCGAGCACATGCAACGAACAACAGCAAACAAAATGAGATTTAAAAAAAAAAAAGTGTTGGGCTGCTATGCGAATGGTTATGAGTTCAAACCTTAGCGATGCTTAATATTTTCATTATTTCAAAACAATATCGAAGTGCCTTACTTCACGATTTATATTCGTTTGAATGGTATTTTTTGAAATTTCTAGTGCTTTGTCTCTTCATTAACCCTTTCGCTGCTGCAGACACGTGCTCACCGCATTCCGCGCTGTGCGCGATTTTGTCATCACTGCACTGCTCGCCTGTGCAGACACATGGTGTTCCCACTGCTTTGACACACTTATCATTCGACACACTTATCGATTGATAAGAGTGTCAAAGCAGTCGGAACACGATGTGTCTGCACAGGCGAGCAGTGCAGTGACAAAATCGCGCACAGCGCGGAATGCAGGGAGCACGTGTTTGTAGCAGCGAAAGGGTTAATGCGGCCCTGGTGGCTTTACTTCATGAACTGCGCGCTCCCCCCTAAACGTAAGCTTGCGAACTATGCTATACTATGGCAGCAATCTCTCGCGTCTGGGCGGGCATGCGCGAGCCACCAAGATGAAAAAATTGAACTATAGTAGCCACTAATATCTCTTTGGACCAACGTGGCTCTACTCAAACTCTCCGAAAAAGTTGGTTAAACTGCTCGTAAAATCCACACAAATCTTCTTGGAACCAAAGAATTCTGAAGTACCACACACAGACAATTCACACACTCACTCTAGCAGACGAAAGTAGGAACAGGAAAGATATGATATGGATACTCGAAAAACGGGTTACATGGACACGTACAGAACATGAAACTGAAATTATAATTTGAGAAAACCATCTCTCTCAGCGTTGAAATTCCTCTGGGGCTATTAAATCACGCACTCTCCCATTCACATTTCTTTCCAGTTTCAAGCACAGTCGCACCGAACATCGGAGGTGTGAAGAGATGTAAAACCGAAGTTTGCTTCGCAGATTCAATGGAACGGCTCACACGGAGACTTTACAACGTGTACGAGGATCTGTCGGAATTCGATAGTATCGATGGATCACTGTCTCGTGTATCTGTTTGGTCTAGCAGGTAGCCGGAGGCGTGACATATTTCACTGAAGGTTCCTTGGTTTGCAGCGGTCAATTAGACGTTTGTTACGAAAATTTGCTTTGAACTCGGCGTAGTGTGACGTTGTGTCTTGTCTCGGTCCTGCTCGAACACTCACTCGTCTGTCACTGTTTCACTTCATGTCGCTGCAAATTTGTTGGTGAGATCACGATATGCTACTCGCTTAGGCAGTGTGTTGCAAATATAATTAGGTGCGTATATGTAGGACGAAAGTATTTTTCCGGTATCAGCTTAGGTACAGCAAATCTTTCACTTTTACTTGGCATCCTCATAGAAGTTGGAACTTAGATGTTTGTGGATAGCTTTGAATTTTGTGCTCGTGTTGACAGCAGTATCCATACATTATATTACCATCTATGATAATGCTAGATACTAAAACACCCTCTCATTCCATAGCAAGTCAGTTCAGTTCTTTGAATCATTGTTTTACACATCCTGTAAAGTGATCTATTACTTTTGTATTTAGTTTGACTGTCGTTGTTTAATGATCTGACTGCTTTTTACGTCAAAGCTGTAGTGTTCTCTTAGAGGAAGTTATTAACATATCTGTGGTTGATGTGTCCGTTTTTCAGAATCTTCCTTTTCTCCAGCAGCCACGTACCTATTTAAGCTCACGGTCTGCAAAAGGGCATACATCGATAAAAATAGCTCTGAGCACTATGGGACTTAACATATGTGGTCATCAGTCCCCTAGAACTTAGAACTACTTAAACCTAAGTAACCTAAGGACATCACAGACATCCATGCTCGAAGCAGGATTCGAACCTGCGACCGTAGCGGTTAAGCGGTTCCAGACTGAAGCGCCTAGAACCGCACGGCCACTCCGGCCGGCGGTAATGAATTGCATACACAAACTTTCCTCGTCAGTCAGTCTATTTCTACTGAAGTTTTTGATATACGTCTTCTCACACGGATAGAAAAACGCGACGACCGACTTTAATTTCTAGTACGCACAGATTCCCCAATTCCAATAATCCATACATCCATACATACTGTATGACAGATGAGGATAATATGTATGTACATATGTATGGTCCATATCTCCTCTTAAACCACTGGGCCGATTTCACCAAAACTTGGCAGCTGGTATACGTATCACTTGGTGCCGGGAAAGAATCTCTTTGGGGATGGGAACTACCTCCCTGTCAAAGGCGTGGAGATGGGGCTGAAAACAAAGTATAGCACAGACGCTCGTATAACTAGACTTTATTCATGCAGTAGTTGAGAGTGACTGCACTTAGTAACCTGCAACAACGTTTACACATAATTACAAACCCTTACAAAACTAGTTGTCTCTAACAATCCCCACAAAACGATGAAAGGAAAAAAGTTTGTTTCTCACAACATGTTAGCAGTTCGTGCAGTAACTCTGTGTCATCAGGTATGAAGTTCTATTTTAGTCCCTTACTACTAGCATTATTCGCAACACATTTCGCAGCCAACATGCTCTAATGCTTATGAATGTATGAACAAAATTATATCATCGTAAGACTCATAGTTCAGGAGATATGGCGTCATAAACATTGAGCTGCGTGAAAATGAAACAGCAGGGCTAAATTCGTTAGAGATATAGTAGGACTATATGTGCAAATATATGTGGAATATATTAAATATATGTGGCATATGCATACGCGGACAAAGCGAAGAGTAAAAAGCTCGTCGTTAACCCGTGGATCAACTTCTACAAAACTTGGTACACATACTGCTTAATATCTGGAAAGAAACACTGAGGTCGTGAGAACCAGCAACCCCCTAGTGATGATAACGTGGAGAGAGAAGCAGCCTGGAAGAGTTGGACAGATAGAGAGGTGGAAGGAGGACATGGACACAGATAGGGGAGAAGAGATGGGCAGAGAGAGGGGAAGGGAAAACGGGCAGAAACGAAAGACGAGCAGATAGAGAGAGAGGAGTGGGGGCGACAGAAAGAGAGAGAGAGAGAGAGAGAGGGAAGAAGAAATTGACAGAAAGGAAAGAGGAGATAGACAGAGAGGGGCGGTACTCTGTTCTGCAGTCGAACTAGACTGATGGAGAACACGAATGAGCGGCAGAATCATTTCTCTTGCTTGTCAAATGGCTGCGATGAACAAAATATTTTGTCAAATTATGTCTTACAGCTAGACTAGAGCATCAGGATTTTGTGTCAGTTCCATTAAATCTTGTGCTGTAATTGAAAATTTCTAAACAGGTACACTACCTTGTATGATGTTGCAGAAACAATGGACGGTTTACCACAAACAGTTATTATAAACAATTACTGACGATGAGTATAACATTGACCCCACGGCGGTGGAAGCTGATACTTTCAAGGTTTGGGAAGACATGTTACTTCTGTACTGTCAAACATTCTTTTTTTTTGCGAGACCGACCACTTTGGGCCACTTCTGTTTCTCAGAATAAAATTGGTGTCTTTTTCAACTTCTTTTGATTTCTGACAGTTTGTTCGCATAGAGTGTCGTATAAACTTGAGTACAATACATTACTGAGGTACTGCCACTTAAAATACAAGAGATATGATAACTTTAAATTATACATGAGTGGTCCACCTCAACCATAAGTGCGTGGGTGAGCTGGACCAGTGTACTGGGAGAGATGCACCATATAAAAATGGCTATACATGAAGAAAAGCCTGTGCAGCGCGGAGTGGCCGCGCGGTTAGAAGCACCGTGTCACGAATGGCACGGCCCCTCCCGCCGGAGGTTCGAACACTCCCTAAGACATGGGTGTGT
Organism: Schistocerca piceifrons; assembly: GCF_021461385.2. NCBI lineage: Eukaryota > Metazoa > Arthropoda > Insecta > Orthoptera > Acrididae > Schistocerca > Schistocerca piceifrons. The sequence continues at coordinate 557,203,470 of NC_060149.1, forward strand.
GTGTGTGTGTGTGTGTTGTCCTTAGCGAAAGTTAGTTCACGTAGTGTGTAAATCTAGGGACCGATGGCCTCAGCAGTTTCGTCCCTTAGGAATTCACACACATTTGAACACTTGAAGAAAAGAATGAATTAAAGTTACGTATTTTTATTTAGAATATGTTTTAATGACTGCAGGATTATACATTAATTACTTTAGTCAAAAACAATTGGAGCAGTTTACTATAAATATTGATTAATATTGCCTTTCCAATGAGTAGTTGGTTTTGTTGAAGCGTAAGCATATCTTTCTCTCATCACAGCCATTACATTTTTTAACAAATTTTAAATAACATTCACGCGACCATCGTGAAAACGAAACACAATGAATCCAGTCGTCAGTTTCATTAGCTTCGTAATAGATTTAGCCACAACCAACACCTTCATCTTCCTCCCATCCCTCAAAGCTACTTTCGTAACCGTCTACAGTGTCTACATTTGATGAACACTGCGAGCTATTAGTAGTATTTTCTTTTTGTTATTTCCTTCAGTCTGTTTTTCTCTTCATTAGTATTTCCCATTGGTGATTATTTTGAGCATTTCTTATTTCTTTTGCCGCGCGGGATTAGTCGAGCGGTCTTAGGCGCCGTAGTCCTGGTCTGTACGGCTGGTCCCGGCGGAGGTTCGAGTCCTCCCTCGGGCATGGGTGTGTGTGTTTGTCTTTAGGATAATTTAAGTTAAGTAGTGTGTAAGCTTATTGACTGATGACCTTAGCAGTTAAGTCCCATAAGATTTCACACACATTTGAACATTTCTTTTTGTTTCTTTTCCTTTCTTATCCTTTTTCTCTATATAGTTCTAGTACTTTCTGCAAATTCTAGTGCTTTAGATACAGTTGCTGCCTTCCATTTAAAATTAATAGGTTTTTTTTTAATAGAAGAAACAGGTTACATTTCTTCCTAAAGTTCTCTCTCTGTCGGACTGGAAATAGTTTCGAGGTCGTAATCTTTGAAGTTTTAGGTTTAGTCGAAATGGGGTCAGAAGTTGTGTCCGTGAAGGAATTTGAATTATGCAGATACCTCTGCTCTTGTGATGTGCTTGGGATCACTAGGTCTTTTCATGAGCGTTAAAGTGGCTGGTTGGCTTGCGTGTGAAATTCTGCTATTCCATTTGTGGTCACAGACGTATCTTTGCACGAATAAGCATAGTTTTGGACTGCGGCTATCTTCAGTGAGATTATTCCAGGTGCCTTGAGGCTAAATTTAATTGTGCTCCTCTCTCCCACATAAAAACAAGTGGTCCATCTTTACCAAATAACATTGGTCCATCTTTCCAGACTATCTGGGAGGAGAAGAATGAGGTTGTGCATTTAGGTTGCTTTTACTTCATTACTCAAATACATCTAAACGTTGTTACAAGTTAAAGTGCCATTATCTCGTTACTGTAACACTTCGATGCTAAGGAATTTCTCTTGTAAAAGGAGAATTGAAGGGTGTACCTCTTAACATCCAGTCGACGACGAGATCATTAGTAATGTTGCACAGATCACACATGAATGGCTAAATAAATTGGCTGTGACTTTTACGAAGGGACCGTCCCGGCATTCGGCTTGATCGCGCTAGTGAAACTGCGCAAGACCTAATTCAAATGGTTCAACTGGTTCTGAGCACTATGGGACTTAACATCTGGGGTCATCAGTCCCCTAGAACTTAGAACTACTTAAACCTAACTAACCTAAGGACATCACACACGTCCATGCCCGAGGCAGGATTCGAACCAGCGACCGTAGCGGTGGCGGGGTTCCAAACTGAAGCGCTTAGAACCGCTCGGCCACAACGGCCGGCCATGACCTAAGTCGTTTACAGCGATTTCAGTCTCAATAACCCTCAGTGAGTGTGTAGTTTCTTCACTTTTGTATGACCTTGGGAGGCCTCATCTACAGATGAACTGAATGAGATACAGCACTTTACAGAAGTCATGTCCTTTCTTAAAGGCTTCTGTCAGGCTTTAGTGCCAGCTGCAGGACGTTTCACAGAAATATTCGAAGACTGTGCAAAGAAGAAAGGCCAAATCTACTGACCCACAATAGTTTTACGTCACTTGGACAATTCTGAATCACACAGTGGTTCTGAAATGTATTACACTGACGCACCACTATTTAATATTTCACAACTGCTTTTGCTAAAATTTCTTCTACAGAAATTAACTATGACTACACGTTTGAATTGTCTTTGATCACCTCTACAATGCTGATAAGAGGAATAACACTTGATTTGAAAAATAAATAGTTACTTAGATGTCTCTGTAGTGGCTTTAGAATAATTAAACAAAGTGGATAACAGATGTGGCCAGGGTAGCCAACAGTAAAGAAATCGTGCGACCCGGCATAATTAATTCAGGAAATGGGATTGCCGAAGACAAACTGAAACAGTGAGATAACCGTTGAATACACAGCAGCAGTGCGAGGACTTAATTGTATTCATTGAACATTAATTATCAGGGTAAAGAATGACACAGGTTTTGGACAAGTGAATTAAAAGTGGAATTAAAGGAGAAAATATCACAATAGGCGATACAGCAGGAAATATTAATAAAGGGGTTGCAACAACTGTTGTGGTCTTCAGCCCTCCATGATACACTATCGTGTGCCAGGCTGTTCATCTCCGAATAACCACTGCAACCTACATTCTTTTGAAACTGTTTACTATATTCCTATATTCATCTCTTGGTCCCCTCTACGATTTTAAGCCCCCATACTTACGTCCAGCACTAAATTGGTGATCATTTAATGTTTCAGAATGTGTCCTATCAAACAAATCCTTTCTTTTGGTAGAGTTTTGTCACAAATTTCTTTTCTCCCCAATTCTGTTCAGCACCTCCTCATTAGTTACGCGATCTACCGATCTAATTAAGTGTGTGTGGACAGTTTGCATTTAAACAAAACTTCTGAAACACGAAGATTTGACTCTGAAAGCTATATTATTGACTGTCAAAGCTTTGTCATATCCGGTTGTAAAAAAACTGGTCAATGGCGACATCAAAAAGAAATTTCTACTGTCTAATGTAGCAGCACTGTTGCAGCCATTGGACAACGAAGTTCTGGAAAATATTATGCGTGTATATTAGAAACAAGTGCTAAGCACACTTGTAGAAGATCAGGGGAGGATGGAGTGATAACATTTCAAAAATTTATAAATGTTTAAGACGTGACGCATATTATTGTTGTGGATTGACAAGACAGCCAACCCACTATGAGAGGAAGCCGAAAGGCACGCGTTTAAGCTCACGCAGGCTGGCGTGAGGTCTGGAACAGGTCAAGGAAATGAGACTAACAAAAAACGTACGTAGCTGCTGGAATACTTAACTTTAATCCATAATTGGTGAACATCGCTCTTGACGGTACATGTTTTACAGCATCAATAGTAACTGGTAATGGCGCCTTGCTAGGTTGTAGCAAATGACGTAGCTGAAGGCTATGCTAACTATTGTCTCCGCAAATGAGAGCGTATTATGTCAGTGAACCATCGCTAGCAAAGTCGGCTGTACAACTTGGGCGAGTGCTAAGAAGTCTCTCTAGACCTACCGTGTGGCGGCGCTCGGTCTGCAATCACTGATAGTGGCGACACGGGGGTCCGACGTATACTAACGGACCGCGGCCGATTTAAAGGCTACCACCTAGCAAGTGTGGTGTCTGGCGGTGACACCACAATTATTGTGTCTGTGGAGAATAATGGTGGCAAGTTAATATTCGTGAATACCCGAAAAATATATAACCAGACATATGTGAGTCCATTGATGTAACTTCTACATTAAAGAAAGAAATGGTGAAAATCTCGGTATGTCAGAACTTGTTGAAGTATTTGTAAACATTCCAGGATGTGGAGACATCGGTTTGGATGACGTAAATGGTAGGTTGGGTAGTAAAATTGACGCTGGCTACTGTATGTATGGTTCCTGATGACGAATTTGCTGTCGATCGTTCGTCTACTGACAATGTCGATATTGATGATGGATCATCTAAGTTGGCGCTCCCCTTTTGTGACTGCAGGTTACGTTTTTCAAAGTAACTGTGATTTCTGTGCCATTTTTAGTCTTTACGCTCAGGTTTTCTGGAAACTGGTTGTCCCTACCAAAGAATTACGCTAACTTGTTACTTTGGGAGCAGACCTTCCAACATGTATCACTGAAATAATGATAGCAGATTCATATGTTTGCTAGTCTTTTGAACGTAGTGGGAGCAGGGAAGTTAGTATCATTAGTATGGTGCTACGCTGAATATTGCCTTATTATTGGCACACATACAGCTCTGAAGAACTTTCAATGTTCTCGGAACACCGATTACTGTGACAGTGTCTAACTAGTTGCTCATATGCTTCTCATGTGATCGTTATCAGCGTTTAATAGTATTTAGTGTTATTGCCCTTCCAAAGACGAAAAAAATTAAATAACAAAGGCAAATTAAATAACATAGTCTCGCCCCTGAATCTAAATAACTACATTTTTCGGTTGCATGTTGAACGTTATTCTGTAGCACATGAATCACTCGTCTTACGTAACAATTTTTGTTTGTTAATGCGACGATAAACAATCCGTCCACAGTGAGATGAATGGGAACCGATTTTTTTTTTTCGCACATAAGCGAATGAATGTGTTACGAGATATACATATAGGCCGAAACAAGCCTTCCAAACTCATCCTGTGTAGAACTAACTTGAATGCTACCAACTTCAATCATGCACGCTACTCTCGCTCCCATTTTCTAATGGTGACAGTTCAATTGCCTCATAATGCACAGTAACAGCTGTGCTAATGTTCATAAGAACATAGTTTGCTTATCGTTTTTCCTTTCACACATTTAGCTACAGCAAATATTGAAAGTGCGGTAATTAAAGTACCACATCTGCCGCAAATGATAACTTCCATTTAGTGAAAGCAGAGGTGCTCCTGCAAGATCTACAACCTCAGGTATAGCCGCAGGGGGACAGCTATTACAATATGGAAAAAATAACAATAATACTGTTGCTAAAGCTCCCGAGAAGCATTAAAAGTCCTCCTTGCGAAAATAATTCATTTTGTTAGCGAGTGTTGAGGCGAGTGCGACGTGATGGGAAAGTGCAGGTATTGTTGGTATTAGAACACCCTGCTTAAAAAGTCTCACATTTCTCGTGTTACACTTAGTTCACTATTTCAAGCGCTTTAGTATCTTTTAAAAGGTAGTTCACTTTTCGGGGGAAATTGGCAGATTTCAGAGCTGCATACGTTGTAGGAATCTTAACTGACGATTAAGCATTGCAAGTAGAGTAATTACTATGACTCGAGCCTTTTCAAGCCGTCGTGTTAAGCTAATTTGTATATTACAAATAAACTGAACGAAAACTTGATTGACCATTAATCCCAAGGGTATAACAGACTGGTAAAAAATGCAGTGCATCAATGTTGAGATGTGATTGACACGCGTGTTTATGAAGAGCAGAGGTCGTAAGTGCTTTTAGGCAGAGCCCGCAGGCGGCAGCCGAGGAGCGGCTGTGAGAAGGAAAAACTTAAAGGTGGTCTGACAGCTGCTCCGAACGAGCGTGTTTTTGTTTTAGTTATAAACACACAAGTCAATAATCGCAGTGGGCGGACTGGTTAAGTAATGTTACTAACATTGGTTTATCTGTCATGAGCTGCCATGCAGCTTGCTTCCACGTCGTTAGGCCCAGCTACAGATGAACACCCTTCAACGAGATAAAAACACGCTTTCAGTGGTAGTCTGCTGGCAAAACAAACACGGCCTTAGTCCTCGGAGCGCAGAGTGCACTAAATATCTGTTATTATGGTTTCACAAGTATCGCCCTCCATGCCTGCCCGCGTCTTCGTAAATACAGATATTCAGGCCCGCTGAGGGGGAAAGTATCGCGCGCCAGCCTAAAGACAGATGCAGCCCAGGCATTCGTCAACGACAAGTCCACACAGTCGTCGCTACAAATCACACAAATCTCCTATTTTTTCCGAGTGCTAATACTGGGTTAGACCGCCTATCGCCGATAATTATCCACTCATCACAACAAAATTCACCTTAAAGTTGTTTCCGAATCATGTAGGTCCTGCTGCTTCTAGCTCCTAATTCGCTGCCCTCTGAAAGTAACTTGGATGTTCTCTGTGAATTACACATATTTTCCATCTCATAAGGGGCTGACCTGTTAACAACGGAATGTTTGGCGAATACTTAAAATTGCCGCTTGTGAACAAATGTACGGTTATGAGCTTAAGCGAAGCAGAAGAGGAAACAAACGTGCAAATATTAGCGTATAATGAGCAGCATCGTTAGTTCCAAGAAAGGTTAACAGAGAGAAAATTTATTACGAGAAATTACAGTCTATGTACCCTTCTACTAGGCCTGCACGTTAGCTGCACCTGTGAGTAAATTGTTAAAAATGGAAAAATACTTCTCTACATGTCTTGTACAGGTCAACTCAAATGCGATGCAGTGATCAACAGTAACGTTGCCGTCAGTGGTTCTGTTTCCTACCTACCGAAGTGATGCACGTGATGTCCCATCGAGGGCAGATAACCTAAACCAAAAGATATGAGTCTATACTGAACACATTCTACGAGTCAACGTCTTTGTGAACCGTTTTAGATCTACAGGGAAAACGTGCGCCATGGGCGACACAGAGTAACATAATGAAGTGTAACGCCCCACACTATTCATTATTACAAAGCTAGGTAACGATTTTCTTCTCTCTCCTGGAAAATTTTAGTCAGACTACACTCAACTGTCATCCTTCTCCTTTTGTATTCTGTGCTTCGCGTTTTCCATGATCTAACGTATGCATCCTTTCCGTAACAGGAATGCACTTTTGCCGCGAAGTAGACTCAATTTAGAGCATAGGAAATAATTTCAAGAGAAAAGAGCTGATGACCGATATGCAGGGGCGAATAGTATCGTTTAATGCAATGAACATTTGTTTTACTGAAAGTGGTCCTTCGTGTTCTTCATGAACGTTGATGATTACTTGTGTTTTGAGACAAAATATAGCGATAACTAAGGGTTAACAGTAAATCTAAAAACCTCATTACACTAACGCCGTCATCGTTCTAACAACCAGATTATCTTTACCCATTATATTTCTCCGACCCCAGTAATCGTAGTTAATTCAAAACAAATGACATACAGTTCACCTACGTGTCTATAGATGGAAGAGAATATTTTTACTTTCAGATTTGGCCAGAGACCAGCAACAGAAGTTCCTATTCGAATGCAGATAATGCACTGTAATACACTGAATTCTCATATCCTAGAGATGGTGCGGCGGTCGTCAGGGGCTCTCCTGATAGGGGTCAGTTATATAAATAATTGAAGACACTGAAATATCTCGAAAATTACACGCCGAATCAAAAAGAAGGTGGAATTCCAATTTGTTTGTCTTGGAGGGGGACATCCAACAATACCACATTCGACTCTTCCACCCTACCTCGTGCGTGAGTGGCGGGGAGCAACATTGGAATCTTCAAGGGGAACTCTCGTTTTTTATTGCCGATTACGATTCTACGGCAAAATCTATACACGTTTTGCTTGAAGCATTTTCTTGGTTTCGCCACAGATGGCGCTCTAATCGGAGTAATAAGAATGGGTGCACAACTGTAATTTACGATATGCTATTCACTGGTCCCTGAATATCCAGTGGCACGTAGGACCCCACCTTCATGCTGCAACTGCAGACAGGGCAGTATATCATAACTTCAAGTTGAAAACTCCATTCGCATCGTTGTATTCCGCCGACATCTCGAACAGGGGACTGACTACTCGACGTGCTACTGTGACCGTGGCTCGAGGCGCACGCTACTTTGTTTTCCCGTTAGAGTAAGTGTTCAAGCGTCTTGCAGCCAATTTCAATATGCTTAGTGATCCGCTTTTCAAAAGGCCATACACAGCTCAGAGGCACATCTGTGGGAATGTCTGCACAGGCGCATCTGATGTGGTCGACCATGTCTTCATGGCCTGTTGGCACTAGCTGGTACACTTTATCTTTAAATATCCCCACAGAAAGGAATCTGGCGAATTCAAATCCGGAGACCTACAAGCCAATTAATAGGGCCACCTCTGTCAATCCAACGACCAGTGTAAACACGGCCGAATAAAAAATGGTTCTAAGCACTATGAGACTTAGACAGACGGCCATTGTAGTTTGGTCCCTACAACCCCCACAACCCACTATGGGACTTAATATCTGAGGTTCTGAGCACTATCGGACTTAACATCTGAGGTCATCAGTCCCCTAGACTTAGAACTACTTAAACCTAACCAACCTAAGGACATCACACACATCCATGCCCGAGGCAGGATTCAAACCTGCGACCATAGTAGCAGCGCGGTTCCGGTCTGAAGCACCTAGAACCGCTGGGCCACAGTAGCCGGCTCACGGTCGAATACTACCCGTGCTTCAGTTGCGTAATGCACTGGGCAGCTGTCATGCTGAAACCACATACGCTGTCGAACGTGCAGGGCAACATCCATCAGTTGTACCGGCAGCTCCTGTTCCAAATACGTTCAATATTTACGTCCACTCGACGTGCTGTCGGTAGAAACGTACCACTGAGTTTGTTACCAAATAAAGGACGTTGACCGTCAGCTTGCCGTAACCAGTGACGACTGTCTACCCTCCAGTAATGCATAATGATGGTTAAAGCTACCATGGTCTGTGAATGTAAACATATCGCATATCGGGACGGGAAACAGTACCTCATGAAAGAACGGATGGGGGGGGGGGGGGGGGGAGAGGAGTTGGGTTGCATTTGTTGTCGTGGCCATTCACAGAATACTACCCGGTTATGGAAATCGTGCCATGAAGTTATTTATACTGTGAAAGTTGTTTGTATGACACTGATGACGATTTAGTGACAATCATATCTATGGATCCTCTGAAATCGTGGTCTAACTGCCGGGCGCTTATTCGTGGGTTGTGATGCACTGCCGCCAGTATAGCTATTTCATGAACTTCTCCTGTGTGCTTAGTTTCCGTTTGTCGGTCTGTACACCGCCAGACATAAGGGCGTTCACAACCTTGTAAAAGAACGAACGAGAGTGAGCTTTCTTAGGAAAACGCTCGGCGTAGAAGGAAATAGTAGTCTCAACACTTCTCCCACATTCTCCGTAAATCAGGATCATTTCAGTTTTTTCTTCTGTTGTTGCAACATTCATAGTCCACTTGCACGTCTGTTCTCCAAATAGTAGATACTTATGCAGGCTACACACACTGTGCAAGTACTGCAATGTTCTACGTCTGCACGATACGTGAGCTCCAGTCGTCGTGTACTGCCTGTTACGATACGTCGTAGTTCGCTTCACGGCAACGGTGACGTGTTAAGTAGCCCCTGTTGGTTATGTCGGAGGAGTACAACGTTGTGAATGGAGTTTCTAACTAGAAGTTATGATACACTGGCATGTCCTCCTCTCACAGCATGGAGGTGGGGTCCCACAACCATGGGATATTGAGGGGCCAATGAGCAGGGTGTCGAAATTACGATCACGTACCCATTTCCATTTCTCTGATTATAACGCCATCTGTGGCGAAACGAAGAAAATGCTTCAGACAAAACGTGTGCAGATTTTGCCGTAGAATTGTAATCTGCAATAAAAAACAGGGATTTCCATTGAAGATTTCAACTTTGCCTGCTCCACCCTCGCGTGGGTTGGGGTGGCGGGTTGGGTGTGGTACCGTTGGATGTCCTTCTCCGAGACAAAAAAATTATAATTATAACTTCTTTTGATCAAAAGTGTAGTTTTAGAGATATTTCAATGTCTTCAGTTAAAATGAACACCCTGTATATTCGTTTCCCTGATTCTACCATACTGTTCGCCTCAAGTGCAGATGATTTTCAACACGAATGGAAGAACTTCATAGAGTAAGTTGAAAGCAGATTTGAAAATCAATTACCATAAGATTAAAATAACATATAGCCCATGTATTGAAAAGAAAGTAATATGAATTAACAATGAAGTAATAGAACCAGCAGATGAATTCTTAGTCTTAGGACAGTTGAAGATAACTGTGAGGGAAAGGAATTAAGAGAAGAGAGCGAATCACCTGGAATACTTTTGGAGTACTATACAGGGTTTATAGAACCTAGTTTCCTGTGGGGGCTTAAAAAGGAAAGTTTATGATCAGTATATATTATCAGTTTGGAATTAACACAATGGGACTTGGACTTTTCACAATAATACCTTTCAAAAACTGAAAGTACCTGAGAGAGCAATGGGGAGATGCGTGTCTATAATTATTGGGAGTGTTAGGAATACAAACAAATGTACTATCGATTTTTGTATATGAATTTTCAGTCGCTTAAGCTGTCATAACTTCTGTACTTAGCGAATGGTTCAAGATATCGAGATGATTTTTTCGGGAGATAGTAGTACGCCGGTGAAAATATTTTTGTAGTTTGGCTGATCATCCTAACTCTTTTATCAACTGAGAAATCAAAACAAGCGTGACGGTTTTAAATGGAAAGATATTCTTTCTTAACGGCATTCGACAGCCCTTAAAAACTTGAGTTCAAACTTTTCTCAAATTTATCCTAGAAAAGTGCCAGGATCGCCTAGGTTGGTTGGTTAGTGGTGTTTAACGTCCCGTCGACAACGAGGTCATTAGAGACGGAGCGCAAGCTCGGGTTAGGGAAGGATGGGGGAGGATATCGGCCGTGCCCTTTCAAAGGAACCATCCCGGCATTTGCCTGAAATGATTTAGGGAAAGCACGGAAAACCTAAATCAGGATGGCTGGAAACGGGATTGAACCGTCGTCCTCCCGAATGCGAGTCCAGTGTGCTAGATCGCCTATTACGGTGTGAACACCGTCAAATCGGGCATTCGCATCAGATTGTGTTGTTATATTGTCCTTCGACTATTCACTTGCCTGCACTGCCGAAAACATATCCTGACCGATGGTATCAGACGCTCCAGGCACTTGTATCAATTATGATGACCCTAGTGCGAACGGACAGGATAAACGTCGATGTAAAAGAAAGAACTACAACTGACAGAGCAAAAAATCGGCAAGCGGGGCACGATACGTATTACGATATCAGATTCATCCCTTTCATCTGTCAGTCCATCTGACATTAGAAGCACCTGAAGTCAAACGTCGTATAGAATTTGATGGATTTTTTCTGCAACACGGCAGAGACGTTACTGCGTTTTTGAAAATTATGGGCTGTATTGAGGGAGCAAGGTTTATTAACCACGCTAATGAAAATTTACATACCATGTCTTATTGGGCAGCTTAAAATCCTGTCTTCGTCAAGTACAACAATAACGACCGAGAATAGTAAACGTATCGTGTAACGACGTAGGGAACTTCTGCAGCCCGTTAAAAGCTAATGCTTATTCACATTGAAGGAACCTTTTTATTGATGTTCCAGGAGAGATGCCACTGCAAATGCGACATGTATGTGGCTCCAACATGATGGCTATTCGGCTCAGTCTTCCCGAGTTGCTACGCAAATACTAAATTGTTAATTTCTTGACCGATGGATAGGACAGGAAGCAGCGATAAAACTGACTGCAAAGATTATAATTAATTTAATGACCTTTGTAACCTAATTCGGTGAGCTAAAAGGCGCTCTGCTCCAACAAAACAGCAGCTATGATCAAACTGTAGTAAAACAGTCTGCCACATCCCCAACTTCTCTTCATTTTTTCTGTAAGCTGCAGTCTACCATGAAGCCCCAATCACGCCTCTCGATACGTACCAAAGAATCACCACAATATGTACTGTCGTATCATCCACCGATATCTCATCTTTTCAACTACCGATGTCCCCGGAACATCGATTTTTTATGTTCCTCGCAATGGCTCAGAAGGATTTGAGCACATGCTACATGTTAAGCCTAAAGCTGTGTTTGCTGAGATAAATATTTATTTTCTAGGTACTTGGTGGTCACCAATTCGTTGAGAGTAGAATGTTTAGGCTTTTGACTTGTGTATAGCATTGAATTTCAGTTTCAGGTAGATTAGAAATGGTTATTTTTGGTGATTGGCAGCATGGCGGAAGGGGGGGGGGGAGGGAGAGATCCTACATACCACCACCCAATAGCGGATGTACAGCTTATGTATATATCATTTGGTTGTGTGTATGACTGGATGCTGGCTGTTAACAGATTACTAAAATGCACAGGCTTTAAAGTAGTGCGTGAGGTGGAAAATTCATTTAGGAACAGTGTAAACATAGTTGTCTACTCTGATCCCAGTGTTTAATTAGGTATTCATCTACAGAATACGAGAAGGATTTGTCCTAATGAAATGTTTCAGACTGGATGCAAAATTGGCTTTGGTATCTGTCACTCTATATTATTGGGCAACTGATCAAAAAACGTTGTGACTGCGTACTGAATTCGTTACTGAGCCTCTGACAGCTTTATTAATAAGAAATGAAAGATAATTTGTAACTTTGGAAGTTATGACGAAGGTGCATTGAGAAAACCTGAGAGGAAAAAGCTCGTGTAAGGTGACTGTGAGTGAGCACCACATATTATTCTCATTGCTTAGTTTTGAGTAAACAGTAAACAGAAACTACACTTACTTATTTCACACTTTCAGTCACGTCTGTGAACCGAATACGTATCGTTGACAAAATGTATCATTTATATGCACGCATTTTTGGTGGTTTAGCAGGATACACAGTGATAAAAGATAATTATAACAGAAAAATTAAATTTATACATCAGATACATTATGACATCGAATGTGGTGTGTTTTGCGCCATTGTGTCACTTAAAAAGATCCGAAATATCATCCCACGTAATTAACGCTCTTATTTGGAACAATATTCAGATTTAAAAGTGACAATAATTACATAAATTTAAAGTTACAATTAAGTTAATTATGAGCTCTGAGCTCTTATAAATTATACACGACTTTCACTGCGTAACATTTTTGTGTTATATGCACTTTCTTTTTTTTTACTTGACAAAACTTTTCAGCCACCATGTATTCCCGTGTGGCATTCGAAATGTGGGACACTGTGAAGACTCAAACACTTCACCATGATAATTTCATTCTATGTTGCGAAAAGCTTCTTGTGCTTTCTGATTCTTAGTCTTCTTTTTTATCGTACTACGCTATCCTTCTTTCTTTTTTCTGTATAGCTATAGAAACCGTATATTCGGTCCAAAGTAACTGTCTCTACTACCCACCAAATGTCCGCCCCTGGTGGCTGAGTGGTCAGCGAGACGGCATATTATACCTATGGGCCCGGGTTCGATTCCCGGCTGGGTCGGAGATTTTCTCCGCTCAGGGACTGGGTGTTGTGTTGTCCTTACTATTATAAGTCGCCGAAGTGGCGTCAGCTCAAAATACTTGCACAAGGCGAACGGTCTACCCGACGGGAGGCCCTTGGCAAACGGAATTTCCATTTTTCCACCCACCAAATACGTAAAAGAAAATGAAGATGGGGACAGGGAATATTCGAAGCAAAAAGAGCAGAAAGAGGGTGTGTTTGTTGTCGAAGCATACAGCAGTAACTGTTATTCAAGTACCCAATGAAGCTTTTCTGGAACAAAATGTTGGAGGTCTGGGCCTAATATTCTTACGGAGTAAGTGCCTCTAGAACGCAAGCTCCTGCCTGTGGTTAAGTTGTTGCCAAGATAAAGTATCATGGAAAACTCTTCCCTAGACACAGGAACTTTTATGGGAACACAGCCACAGTAATTTAATAGAATTTTCGGCTCTGTCTTCTTCATAGTTGTAAGATACCGTTAATGGCTGATGTTATTTTTACTGATTTATTCCAGTGAAGTGATTATTTTATTCCGTTGAACAACACACACCAAAATTTGTAAATTTCTCGTGAGAAGGTTACTAGGTATCGCGAACTCCGGGGAAATTGAGAATCCACTTCGCAGACTCAAGTATTCTGTAGTCGTAGACAGTGACGTTTCTATCTACTGACCAGCCGTGTGTACTCTAATCGCTCGAACGTAGTTTAGCTTCTTAGAGAATTGATTAATACTCGCCAAGGAGTTTTATTTCCTGTTGTTTTATCGAGGAATGAAAAGATAACTTTTCTTGAGAATGTAATTCTCTGTAGGGACTATAGCGATCAAGTTACCCCCGTAATCCTAGGGCCAACTCAGGGTTCTGACACAGAGTTATGGTAGTTTTTCCAATATCGATTGACTGAATGCTGATGTCACTTCGGATCGATAGAATAAACCCGGAAGCATACATGTCAAAACTATGTGTCCTACAGAGACTAGATCCCTACAAAGGTGTAGGAATATCATTTATATCACAAAACGAAACCAAAAGAATAAAAACTAGTGTCTACAAAATTTTACATTTAAAAAAAAACACCAAATAATGAAGCGATCCGACAAAATGGCTCTGAGCACTATGGGACTTAACTTCTGAGGTCATCAGTCCCCCAGAACTTAAAACTACTTAAACCTCACTAACCTAAGGACATCCCACACATCCATGCCCTAGGCAAGATTCGAACCAGCGACCGTAGCGATCGTGCGGTTCCAAACTGAAGCGCCTCGAACCGCTCGGCCACACCGGCCGGCTAGCGATCCGACATTTGTCCAGTAAAAATATGCTGTCAGCGCACATCATTGTATACATTATCAATATTCTGGCCCCTATGATTAGGGCTTGTCAAGTAAGAGTAGTTAAAATCCAGATATAAAAACAATCAAATATATGTTAAGTTATGTTTCGAGGTGCACGACGACTGACAGGAAACGGAAAGCGCGAATACCAGGAATACAAGGCAGGTGGCGCGTGCTCGAGATCGAAATACGCTTGCTACGTAAGCGGCCAATGAGAGGCTGTGTATTGAGGGTGGGGAGAGGGGCTGGGGGACTAAGATGGTTCAAATGGCTCTGAGCACTATGGGACTTAACTGCTGAGATCACCAGTCCCCTAGAATTCAGAACTAGTTAAACCTAACTAAGGACATCACACACATCCATGCCCGAGGGAAGATTCGAACCTGCGACCGTAGCAGTCGCGCGGTTCCGGACTGAAGCGCCTAGAACCGCTCGGCCACCGTGGCCGGCAGGGAGTAAGGGAACAGTGAGATATAAAGGATATTGAAGGATGCTATTGTAAAGTGAAATGGGTTATCAAAATCCTCATAAGGACACAAGTACATTTTGTTACGAACAGTAATAAATGAAATGAGAAAACACCCTGTGACGCACGTACGCGACGATGAAAGTGTGTGAAAAACATACAGTAACAAGAGTGGGCAAAGTACATGTCCTCAGAAAATACAAAACCGGAGAAACGAAAACGTATGCACAATTAATTTACATATATTAGAATTCTGAGGACTGAGCAGCTCGCAAAGGTTACTGGCAACCGTATGAAGATTTTATGCACAATATAGGTCGAAGTCTTAAAACTGTCTGCAAGAGAGCGGTGTTGATTTCCTACGGTTTTTACTTAGTGAATGAGCCGCTCTCGAAAAAAGTAAAGACAAGTACAAACGTTTAAATGTCACTTGCACTTGCGGTCGACCGTCTGCATTTGTATACGGGCACACCACAACTACAAAGAAAGAAATAAAGAATGATCTTTTCTTTGTGTAGTAGCGTAATGAGTTTTGCAGCGCCACAAAGTAATACGCTGCATAGGTTGACAGCAATTGTAAGCAGTACGGAACGTTCCAATGTCAGGCGTTCAGTTCACCAGTTAACGGTCAGAGCAGATGAGGAGGCCTTGTACAGAAAAAAGAAAATAAAATACTACTCTAGTCCACTTAATTTCATAGTCACAAATAGAAGAGAGACATAAAATAACAAACAAAGAAACCATACTTTTTAAAATTAAACATTAACTGAGAAGTGTTAAGTTCGGAACTGGCATACTACTATTTTCATCACCTAACTATTATCTTTAAATGCTTTTCCTCTAGCATCTTGATGTTTGGGATGTTTGGCCTGAGATGAGTGGTCATCAAACGCGTTGTCTTAGTCAGTTCGAGGTCAGTAAGACTACGCCTAAGTTTAGATTTTGTTAATTTCAGTGTTGAAAAAATTCTTTCACACATATTTGTGATCCCGAACATACTGCAGAATTAAGCAGGTGACAGAAACAACTATGGGAGCTGTTCTCGAGCGAATTTCTTGTAAAAGATTTCAGTACTTTCTGCAGTGCGAAACCTCTCCTCGAGCACAAGACTACACTGAAAATCAGTGAGCCCCAACTGAATTTAAGGGGCGCACTTTCAACGTCCGCTGCAAACGGAGATCCCAAAAAATTAAAATTAAGTTCAAATCGATTTAAGTCACTAAATCTGCTATCAAAATAATGTAGCAAAACCAGTAGCCCTGTAAGACATTCATCAAAATGTTCATTCAATGTCTCCTTTTCAAGATCTATTTCATTTATAACTCGTGCAAAGAGTGTAAATGACATTTCTGAAAGTTGCTTTACTACAACTGCAATTTTCTTTCAAAATCTAAAGTCGGTTTCAAAAACATCGGTAGTTAGTTTATTTCTACGGTGCAAAATTGTACTCTACACATTCAGATGCCTTGTAAGGTCAGTTAGACAGTAACATCTGTCATCCACCGCAGGCCATCAAACTCGTTTACTGGCAATACTTTCATGGCAATGAATAATGGTGTGTCTTAACGCAAACTTAAAAAAAATTAATATATACACAACCATCCTACTTCACAAACATACCCTCCCCCCACCCCCCCACCCCCACCCGTGGCCAGAATCACACCTCAGCTCTGTCATGAAGGATTTAAACAGCCAACGTTCCAAACCGTACGATGTAAGTGTATTACTATTTTCACAACGGTGTCTATGACGCCAGCAGATTAACACGATATCAGTGTGTCTTTGGTATTTTTCATCTGGATAACAGCTTTTTTCACCATGGTTCTTATCAAAGCAACGACACCAGACTTCAGAACAATCATTGCAGGAGCTCCTTCTGTTGCAGTCGATAAAAGCTTTTCCCAGAAATGGTGGTATCGGTCAATAACGATTCTTAAGTGGTTGTATCATGTGTTTGCACTAAATTCCTCCATCACTTTGAACTCAGCGTCAACACCTGCACAAATAGAGCAAGCTGGGCAACGTGCGTTACATCGTGCTTTCAACCAAAGCCAAAGACAAAAAAAGAAAGAAACAAATCCTTAGTTTTATCCTTCAGTTGCATTTCTACGTCAGTTGCCATTTCTTTGATGGGTCTACAAACTGTTATCCGTGAAGGAGGAACTATTTTGAAAACAGGAAGGGTAGCTGAACACCAGATTGTTGTGGCAGGAACAAAACACCGTTTAACCAACTCCCCATCGCTGAAGGAACACACTGTTTGGCTGTCTTAAGGCTATGTGATAGCTCACTCTCAATGCATCATCACTGTGAATGCCATGGTTCTCTTCCTATAAATATGCTACAAGGAAGAGGTAAAACCCAGGGCAAAACCACATAATGCTTTATAAATAATAGTAAAATTTTTAAGACATGACATAGCTCTATATGAACTTTCATCTTTCTCTCTTTATAGTTGTACCTGCTCCCCTTTCCTCAGTGTCCAAAATGAAAATGACGCTTCACATTGTTCTTCTTCCATGGCGATAAAACAGAAGTACAAAAGTGACACAGAAGGCTGGCTTGTGTTTCAATAAAAGGTATTCTTCTTCCCATTGTGGGCTGAAGTGTAGGGATTTGGCCGATTTCCGTTTTGAGTATCTTAACTCATCTTCAGCCGTTTTCCTCTTTCTAATTATATCCTCCTACTAACGCCAAAGAAACTTCGACACCGACAACACAAACGATACGGAGTAAAGAAGCCCGTCTTGTCTCGCGCGAGTAGTTAACGAACGAGTGATGTTAGCAGGCAGGTGGAGGGTGAAATGCTGGCTGAAAGCTCCGGTGGGGAAGCAGTGCGGGCACTCACGGGAGCCGCACCCGCAATAGCCGCATTTGCCCACCACTGTACTAGACAATTGAATAATGCACTTTGCTTGCCCGAACGTGTTCATAAGGACTGATTGCTTTCCAGGAATCATTTGGCATACTGGCTGGAACAGACAAAACATTTCACATTGGTTCCTCTGTGTGAGTGGCTGTGTGTGTGCGTGTGAGTATGTGTGGGTGACACAGTCTCCTCTTTCTCCCTCTCTCATTACTGGCAAACATCGGTGTTCAGAATCATGAGAAATGTGCAGTGAGATATATAGCTCTTAATATTTCCGCTTCAGCTTTGCTACATTTACAAACATTATGTTATGGAAAGTTCGTTTTTATTTTCTCTTAATACAAAAAACTCATCTTCTCTACATCTACAAAGGGTATCCTACATTTTTGTAGTACAGCTGGCTGGTGTGGCCGAGCGGTTCTAGGCGCTTCAGTCAGGAACCGCGCGACCGCTGCGATCGTAGGTTTGAATCCTGCCTCGGGCATGGAAGTGTGTGCTGTCCTTAGGTTAGTTAGGTTCAAGTAGTTCTAAGTTCTAGGGGACTGATGACCTCAGATATTAAGTCCCATAGTGCTTAGAGCCATCTGAACCTTTTTTTTTAATAGTACAGTTTCAGCTCGACCGCATTTCCGCTATCGTAGAACAACAATATTCTGCCCTATATATCCACAACTGCTCATCTATATCTGCGTAACACCGATTTATCTCTGCTACATCTACAATTAATATGCTAAATTGCCATAACTCAGCTGTTGCATCTCGCTACATCTACAAAATGTAACTTATATTTTCACAGTAAAGTTACATTATTACATTACAGTTGTTCATAATTATACTTATAATCTACAGTCGACTGCTGCACATAATTCAGTTCCAGATGGCCTACTGCCATGTAGACAGTGAATTATCTGATCCATTAATTTTCGGGAGTACAGCCGCATAATCTTATTTCTGCTTGGTATAATATTTCGGCCGTAAACATTTCGTCCATCTTCAGAGTGAACCGAATGAGTGAAGCCGCTGTAAGCTCCAGTACTTTTTCCGTTGTTCTAAACCACAAAAAACACAATCGCCAAGGACCAAATTCAAAGTGATTTTCCTCAATCAAAGACAGCAGTACTTTTGAGTTCTCGTAAAGATGACATGATGCACCTGAAATTTGATGAATCAATTATTACGCCGCGAAAACATCAAGATGCAGAGTGCATTACCTAGTAGGCTACGTGTCTTGTCTTCTCTTCACGGAAATCGAAAATGACCCCAAGTGCTCAAATTATCCTCAAGTGTGAGCAGTTAATAACCTTTTGACGACAGTGTCAATTTACATTGATTTATAGAGGAAACTAGGTTGTTTTGATGGAACCACATACTGAACAGTCGATTTGTCAGCATGATGTTCACATTCACGGTAGTCATCAATATTTAATTCTGTATCTGAAGCATGTTTCATATTTCTTTCTCTACGCATTACGTGTTGCATTTCAGTTCCAAGAGCGCACATTCTTCCTGTCAATCCAATGAATCCTTTTATAATGTTACCTGATAATTCGTCTTCCAGTAAAGCCACTTTCTTTCGATTGAGTTATGGGGTATTGTATGTGTTACTTTCGGGATTACCCGAGGTATCGAAACGCCTGTGCACATAACTTTTAAGAACAGCGTAAGTATTTGAGTTATTTACATGATATATTAAGATAGCCATGTCTGTGTAACCCATTTTAAGTTTTTGTTTATTTCTGGACATTGATTCCAACTAGGAGAATCTAGAAGAACCTTCTTAGAAACGTAGAAAATACCCATTCCTACAGCCATGGGTATTCATAACTCAGTACCAATTAGATTTACGTTAAATTTTGCACTATTATTGATATTAGATTCTGCACTCAGAGAAGCAGCTCCATATCTACCAACCCAGATTGTTACTAACTTAATATTACTGATTTTTGTCTCATTCTGCATATTTTTTCGAAGAACGCTGTTGTTCATAAGTTCGAAAAAAATCCTTTCTGAAACCACGTTTTACGTGCACACGTTTGGTAGCATTTATGTTTATATATAATGTACTTCGTTTCCACACCTTGTTCGCTCAGAGCAATTGTATAGCCACTGACCGAAAAAGATGTAGAAACAAAATACATGAACATACAATGTAAAATGTACGATAACTCGATGGCTTCTGCAGCACAGGAAAAGAACACGAGGGAATATTCCACTGGAAGAGAAATAAAGCAGGATTACACTATGGCCCCGAAACAGTTTATAGTAGTACCTGAGTTGGCTACGTCCAAATTGGTTTGGAAAGAAAGAGAAATTATAAAAATGGGAAAAGCTTCACTAACTTGAGAGTGGCAGACGATATAGTAGACCAAAAATATAATTGCTACCCTCTACAAAGGATTTGCCAGATATTTCCGAAAAAGTGGGCCTCAAGATAAATCTTTCCAAAACAAATACTAACCATAAACAATGAGCAACTGGAAGACGAATCACATTGAGCAACTGTCTAAAAAATCTTAACGAATATGTTTCTCTGGGATTATTAACTCATACTCAAATAGACTTAAAACCCGAAATTTTTCGTCAAATCAAGCTGGGTTGGGGGCTTATGGAAAAAACGTAACCATTGTTAAATCTAATATGCGAACGACTCATAAAAAGCTTATTTTGGAACAGTGTGTTCTTCCCGTAGTAATATATGGGTGTGACACTTGAATTTTAAACGAGTTTTTCAAAAGGAAACTATGTACTGCTCAGAGCGCCGGGGAAAGGTCACTACTAGGTCTTAGTAAGAAAGATCCTAAAAGAAGTGAATACGTAAGATCACTAACAGGCGTTCAGGATGTTGTGGAAAGGGGAAAAGCTTTAAAATATAATGAACGGGACATATCGCACAAAAAAGTCGAAAAATGTAGAAAAGCAATACTAGGGTGGAGACCCAGGGCAAGATGAAGACCACGAGGTAGACCACCCTATCACTAGGATGAAGAATTGAAGAAAAGTCGCAAGTATAAGCTGGCAAAGGACAGCAGGAGATAGAGATGCATGGAAAAAGCCACTGTAATTGTATTTTTAAGCTTAAGGTTAAAGAGGCTACATATTGTAAAGACTGAGTTAGCTGAACAATTAATACAAATGGAGCTTTATGGAATGGCAATATAATGTGAATTTTGCTTATAGTAAGATCATTGTTCAGACATTGCTTTAAATCCGTATAGTGAATAACATGTTTCTTTTTATTACTCAAAGTTGAAGTCAGTTTCTCCTTGACACCTTCCTGGTTGGTGCTAGGTAGTGATAGCATTTTCTCAGGTTATAATGCTACATCGAACTGAACTTCATCGACATTTTCTGGATACTCAATATCTACTTCTAACATGTAGCCCATGTCAGAATATTTGGTACACGCACTACATCAAAACTTCGTGGTTTCTATAGGTAAACATGCAAAATCAGAGAGTGGCAGGTATTGCATCGCCCGCCAATGAATGAATCCAATGACGTGTAACAGTAAGGTCTTTGAAGGTCAACGAAAGTCACAAAAGTGGCATGGACGTTCATTTACAGAAGGTGTTCGAGGTGATGACCATTGGTATCAATGCAGTGCTGCAATCTTCTTATCATGGATTGAGTGGTATTCCTTATCACATCGGCAGTTATAGAAGCACATGCTCTGACAATTCTCTTTTGCATATCTTCAGGTGTAGCTGAAATGTCTTTATAAACAATGTCTTTTACGTATCCTCACAAGAAAAATCCAGAGGCGTCAAGTCTGGAGAACGAGCCTGCCACGACACATCTCCTCCGCGTCCAACGATATGGGAATTGCCTGTACAGCTCATTTCTGGCCATCAGCGAAAAATATGCCAGACACCCATTGTGTTGATACCACATTCTGTTCCCTGTTCCTAAAGGTATTTCTTCCAATGACAGACCTAATGTTTCTTTCAGGAATGTGATGTACTACCTACCATTAAGATTTCCTTCGATGAAATAGGGGCCTATAATTCTGTTCTCCAGAATCCCACACCATACATCCAACGACCACGGTTTTTAATGTGCAACTTGTCGCAGCCAACATGGATTTTCAGTTGCCCAATAATGCATGTTATGCAAATTAACATTTCCATGGTTCGTGAATGTAGTCTCGTCAATAAATAAAATCAAATTAATAAATGTGTCATCCCTCTGAATCTGAAGTTGAGCGCATCAGCAGAATTCAATGCGACGCTTACAATCCGTCCCAGGTAAATCTGGTGGAGACTGATGTGGTAAGGATGATATTTATGGCGATGCAGAACATAAGCAACCCTACTCTGGCTCATGCCAGATTCCCTTGCGATTTGACTCGAACTATCACAAGGATCTCGAACCAAAGTGGCAAGAGTACCAATTTCCGTTTCCTCGTTAGTAACTTTCCTTTGCCGGATATGTTTCCGATGCGTTAAAGATCTAGTTGTTCTCAATTTATAATACACATATTTAAATGTACGACGTCTAGGACGAGTACGTTGAGGATATCCTTCAGCGTATAAGTCTCTAGCTGTCACTGAATCTAGTTTGCATTCTCCGTAAATCAAAAGCATACATCATTCACATTCGCTTGATTCGACGATACTACTCTTACCATTGTATTGCGAAACCGTCGAATGGTGTTTACATGTCATTGGCACGTTAGATGGATTCTCCGTATCCGCCGAATATTTGCTTTTTGCACAATGTACGAGGGAGAATTCGCAGAGCATGTGCCGAAGTGATAAGGAATACCAGTCAGTCCATGATAAGAAGATTGCAGCACTGCACTGATACCAATGGTCACCACTTCGAACACCTTCTGTAAATGGACGTTCATGCCACCGTCTTGACATTCGTCGCCCTTCCAAGACCATACTGTTACACATCATTGAATTGGTCTCGATAGCCGCTACCAGAAAATAAGTACCAAACTAGAGCATCCCATTTACAAAAACAAAGTTGATCCTCATATCTCTGAAGCGACCCCACCTAGCAAAAAAGAAACCAATGTCATATCTTAGCACCCGTTGTCCCATGCAAATTGTCCCACAAACTTTTCAGCTACTATCACACAATAACAATAGTTAGTCACTCACCCTGTATTTTTAATATCGCCATTTTTCTGCATATGTTTCATTGCGATAGTTATAGTGGCCTAAATTATTAATACTTTTCAATGCTTATCGCTCTCAAAGAAATGAGTCTAGGATTCATTTTCACTCTCATTATTACGCCTATTTTTTCCATTTATTCGTCTAGGTTAATGATAATAAAATGAGCATCGCAATTTGTGAAGTAGTGAAACGCTATTAGTACTGTAAGATTAGATGTGACATTTGCATTACAGCTGGCATGTGGAGCTCCTAGACATCTGCAGGTAAAATGACAATAATCTATGCGCTTTCCATCTGTTTCATTGCAGTGTTCGTTGCTGATATGGTAAATTTCTGCTGGTCGAAACGCTACATGCTCTCGAGGCAAACATTCAATCACTGAAACACTGCACTGAGAAACAGGAAACTCATCGGAACATCAGCTGAATGCATGGAGGAGAATATCATCTACAGAACTTGGTGATAATTTCGATTATAGTTTCTGAAGACGCAAATATTGGTTCGGTTTCATTCAAACAAAATTTACATCGGTTTCCTTCTAGTTGAGTTTTTAAGCAGCATTTCCTTACTCGTGCATACACCACACCTCTTGAAAGAGGATTTAATATTATTAATGCAGATCATAAAAACATAAATCTACCTTTATAAAAATGTAATGACTGCTAACGACTGGTGCAGATGGAGCAATTTTCGAGGCATTTGAATTTTACGGCGGTCAAAGTTGCAGTAATTTCCTTACTGGTCGCTACTAAGAACTTTCACACCCGAGATGAAACCTCAAAAGTGCGGAAAATTGCGACCAAAGTTTCTACGAGCCGTTCTTGTTTGCTTTGTTTCATTAGGCAGGTCAGTAGTTGCCTTTTCTTTCCATCTCGCTCATACTCTCCTACTGCTTTGTGAAGCAATCAAAAGGCGGGTCACTTGCACAAAACTTGAGTACGGCCCTTCCCATTTTCGAGCTAGAACTGTGTATATGAATGATAACTTCAAAATGAGCGTCTTAAGTCTCGAGGCAGAAAACAGAACACCTGTAGTATGGTACAAGCTATTCTGTTTCGACTATCGGTTACGGGGCGGGCTCTTACAGAACTGACCTCCCCTAAGCAGCACGTAGTAGTGAGTCTGTGAATAGAACTAAATGACTAAGGTTCTGTTTAAGCGACTATTTTGGTTTCAATAATTATTTTTATATTTAAGCTTAATTAAAATGTAACTTTTAGAGGCGGTACAGTTTTCTTTTATTTTCAGGAAGATATCATTAATTAACAAAGTAAAAATATAAAATACCCCAAGATGTAATGCAAATACAAGAAATTGATTAAATAAAATCACTTGGGAAAATCTGTACCTTAAAAGTAATGAAAAATCAGCGTTAGCCAAGGAAACGTTAAATTAATAATATTCGGAAAAATAATTGCGTACATACAGTGCCATTCTGGTTTACGTTTTCCAAAGTTCTCTAACTAATGCGAATACAGGTATGGTTCTTTTGAAAAAGAAACTGCCGACCTTCCTCTTTATCCACCGCTTCCAATCTAATGCGCCATCTATAATCAAATAATTGTCAACGTGCTGTACACCCACTCTTCCCTCCTTTCTAAAAATTCGTAGTTTCATGTGCTTCTATATTGCGCCACATTTCTTTATTAATCCGCATATTTAAAAACCAAGTATGCATCAGTTGTGCTGTTCTAGATATCTCCTTTCAAAGCACCTAATGTTTTGTCGTCATTGTTTACCCTCGTTGTTATAATTATGCGACGAGTTGAGCACATTAAGATGAGAGTGTAGAACACCCAGCTTGAGTGTATTTTGAATCCCATATTCTACGAAGTATGGATAAAGGAGTAAACTTCATGCTATCCCACGAGCTACGAACACTGTCCGTTACGCACCCCGAACGATAGTCCCACAAAGTGGTATCTCGCTTGGGGTTAGCAACCATTACACGCCGACGAGTTTGCAGGAGAACGTGATCGCTACGTTCAGAGTTCAGGCCTTTCCGGAGAGGTGGACAGGCAATTTCTCAGAAGACGTTGTGAACTAAATGTTCTGTTAACACGATGAAGACCATCAATAACTCCCTACCAACAGTCCAACCAAGAATCCAAAATGATAACTAAGTATACAGAGATTTCGTGATCATAGAAGCACTATGGAACTTTTTCTTATACTTTTATTTCCCTACTACTAAAGGTACAGTGGGTCTTGTGACTAATGGCACAGTGAAAAATGGAAATGAGCGTTTGGCGTCATTGGCTGGGAGGCCCCTTACGGGGCAGGTCAGGCCACTTTGGTGCAGGTCTTATTACATTCGACACCTCATTGGGTGACCTGCGCACCGGATGGGGATGAAGACAACACAACACCCAGTCATTGAGCGGAGAGAATCCCCGACCCAGCCGGGAATCGAACCCGGGCCCCTTAGGACGGTATTCCGTCACGCTGACCATTCACCTATCGGGGCGGATATGACACTGTTAAGAGCCAGGGACTTAGCAGGCAAATACCAGACGGGCTAGTCGTGGGGCAAATGCAGCCCCGTTTGGAGTATTTTTGTAGGGGATTTCCAGTACTAACATTTGCTTTACACCCGTCACAAACGTCCACAGAGCCTTGGGGGTATACCTGAGTGATACGACTCGATCTTTTTCTTTTTTTTTTGTATTAATACTCTTCAGTCCCCATGCCTACAGGAAGAACGGGCTCTCTCACGGGGATGGGTACTATTTCACGTTAAATGTCTGAGCTTGTGCTTCATCTCCAGTGACGGAATTTTATCTCCTATTACTCCTTCTTTTTCTAAATTTGTATCTCTATAATGTAAGTGTAGACCACATGTGGCTTGAAGTCAAAGAAATAGTATCGGCAGCAGTTGAGAGATTTATACCAAATAAATTAACAAACGACGGGGCTGATCCTCCTCGGTACACAAAACGAATCAGAACACTGTTTCAGAAACATCGAAACAAACATGCCAAATCTAAGCAGACACAAAATCCCCAAGATTGGCGATCTTTTACAGAAGCTCGAAATTTACCTCGGACTTCAATGCGAGATGATTATAACAGTTTCCACAACGAAATTTTGTCTCGAAACCTGGCAGAAAATCCAAAGAGATTCTGGTAGTATGTGAAGTATATTAGCGGCAAGAAACAATCAATCCCTTCTCTACACGATAGCAATGAAGATACTATCGAAGACAATGCTGCGAAATCAGAGTTACTGAACACAGCCTTCCGAAATGCCTTCACAAAAGAAGACGAAGTAAATATTCCTGAATTCGAATCAAGAACAGCTGCCAGCATGAGTAACGTAGAAGTAAATATCCTGGGAGTAGTGAAGCAACTTAAATCACTTAATAAAATCAAGTCTTCTGGTCCATACTGTATACCCATCAGGTTCCTTTAAGAGTATGCTTATGAAATTAGCTCCATACTTAACAATCATATACAACCGTTCGCTTGACGAAAGATCTGTAGCCAAAGACTGTAAAGTTACACAGATCACACGAATATTCAAGAAAGGTAGTAGGAGTAATCCACTTAATTACAGGCCCGCATCTTTAATGTCGATAGGCAGCAGGATCCTGGAACATATTTGTGTTCGAACATTATGAATTACCTCGAAGAAAACGGTCTATTGAGACACAGTCGACATGGGTTTAGAAAACATAGTTCTTGTGAAACACAACTAGCGTTGAGCGCTATTGACAAGGGATTTCAGTCCGATTCCGTATTTCTGGATTTCCGGAAGGCTTTTGACACTGTACCACACAAGCGGCTTGTAGTGAAATTTCGTGCTTATGGAATATCGTCCGAGTTATGTGACTGGATTTGTGATTTCCTATCGGAGACGTCACAGTTCGTATTAACTGACGGAAAGTCATCGAGTAAATCAGAAGTGATTTCTGGTGTTCCCCAAAGTAGTGTTGTAGGCCCTTTGCTGTTCCGTATCTATTTAAACCATTTGGGAGGCAATCTGAGCAGCCGGCTTTGGTAGTTTTCAGATGACGCTGTCGGTTATCGACTGATTCAGTCATTAGAAGATAAAATACGAGTAAAGTTCAAAACGAATTCGAAAAGATATCAGAATGGTGCGAAAACTGGCAGTTGACCCTAAATATCGAAATGTGTGAGGTCATCCACATGAGTGCTAAAAGGAATTCGTTACACTTTATTTCCACGATAAATTAGTCAAATCTAAAGGCCGTAAATTCAACTAAATACCTATGAACTACAATTACGAACGACTTAAATTGGAAGCAACACTTAGAGGAGGAGGAGCAGGAGATTAGTGTTTAACGTCCCATCGACAACGAGGTCATTAGAGACGGAGCGCAAGCTCGGTTGAGGGAAGGATGGGGAAGGAAATCGGCCGTGCCCTTTCAAAGGAACCATCCCGGCATTTGCCTGAAGCGATTTAGGGATAACACGGAAAACCTAAATCAGTATGGCCGGAGACGGGATTGAACCGTCGTCCTCCCGAATGCGAGTCCAGTGTGCTAACCGAACACATAGAAAATGGTGTGGGGAAGGCTAACCAAAGACTGCGTTTTACCGGCAGGACACATAGAAATTGTAACAGATCTACTAAGGAGACTGCCTACACTACGGTTGTCCGCCCTCTTTTAGAATACTGTTGCTCGGTGTGTGATTCTTACCACATAGGACTGACGGAGTACATCGAAAAAGTTCAGAGACGGGCAGCACGTTTTGTGTTATCACGAAATATGGGGGAGAGTCTCACTGAAATGATACTGGATTTGGGCTGGAAATCATTAAAATAAAGGCGTTTTTCGTTGCGACGGAATCTTCTCACGAAATTCCAGTCACCAAGTTTCTCCTCCGAATGCGAAAATATTTTTTGACACCTACCTACACAGGGACAAATGATCACCACGAAAAAATAAGGGAAATCAGAACTCCTAAGGAAAGATATAGGTGTTCGTCCTTTCCCCGCGCTACACGAGATTGGAATACTAGAGAATTGTGAAGGTAGTTCAACGAACCCTCTGCCAGGCACTTAAATGTGATTTGCAGAGTATCCATGTAGCTGTAGATGTAGATATACCTCAGCACTGCGCACTCGCCCATTTCAATAAAGCTAAACGGTCGGGTAATTCAACAATTTGGAGAAAGTGACTTGTGAAAACCTCAGAAGATACTACTAGCCCACTGCATCAGCTATTGGGCCATCTTCTTCAGTAAAGTCTACAAAACTGTTCCACCTGACATACTATTTACACTGATGCGCCAAAGAAACTCGTATAGGGATGCGTATTCAAATACAAAGATATTTAAACAGGTACAATACGGCGCTGCCTATATAAGACAACAAGTGTCTGGAGCTGTTGTTAGAACGGTTACTGCTGCTACAACGGCAGATTATCAAGATTTAAGTGAGTTTGAACGTAGTGTTATGGTCGGCATACGGGCGAAGGGACACAGCATCTCCGAGGTAGCGATGAAGTGGGGATTTTCCCATACGACCATTTCAGGAGCGTACCGTGAATATCAGGAATGCGGTAAAACATCAAATCTCCAATACAGCTGCAGCCGGAAAAAGATGATGCAAGAACTGAACCATTGACGACGGAAGAGAATCGCTCAACGTGGCAGAAGTGCAACCCCTCCGCAAGTTGCTGCAGAGTTCAGTGCTGGGCCATCAACAAGTGTCAGAGTGCGAGCCACTCAACGAAGAATCATCGATATAGGCTTTCAGAACCGAAGTCCCACTCATGTACCCATGGTGACTGCACGACACAAAGCTTTGCGCCTCGCTTGGGCCCATCAACATCGACATTGGACTGTTGATGACTGGAAACATGTTGCCTGGTCGGACGAGTCTCGTTTCAAATTGTCTCAAGCTGATGGACGTGTACGGGTATGGAGACAACCTCATGAATCCATGGACCTTGCATGTCAGCAGGGTACTGTTAAAGCTGGTGGAGGCTCTGTAATGGTGTGGGACGTGTGCAGCTGCAGTGATATGGGACCCCTGGTAAGTCTAGATATGACTCTGACGGGTGACAAGTACTTAAGCATCCTGTTTGATCACCTGCATCCATTCATGTCCATTGTGCATTCCGACGGACTTGGGCAATTCCAGCAGGACAATGCGACACCTGACACGTCAGAATGGCTCCAGGAACACTCTTCTTAGTTTATACACTTACGCTGGCCACCAAATTGTCCAGAGATGAACATTATTGAGCATATCTGGGATACCTTGTAATGTGCTGTTCAGATGAGATCTCCACCCCCTCGTACTCTTACGGATTTGTGGAGAGCCCTGCAGGATCCATGTTGTCAGTTCCCTCCAGCAGTACATCTGACATTAGATGAGTCCATGTCAGGTCCTGTTGCGGCACTTCTCTATGCTCGGTGGGCTCTAGACGATATTAGGCAGGTGTACCAGTGTCTTTGGCTCTTCAGTGTTGCCTTGGCCTAGTCGATTACCAATGTGTCTTCAATAGAACTCATATTGAACATCATCCCCCCATGAATCACGGACCATGGCGTTGGTGGGGAGGCTTGCGTGCCTCGGCGATACAGATAGCCGTACCGTAGGTGCCACCACAACGGAGGGGTATCTGTTGAGAGGCCAGACAAACGTGTGGTTACTGAAGTGGTGCAGCAGCCTTTTCAGTAGTTCCAGGGGCAACAGTCTGTATCTTTGACTGATCTGGCCTTGTAACACTAACCAAAACGGGCTTGCTGTGCTGGTACTGCGAACGGCTGAAAGCAAGGGGAAACCACAGCCGTAATTTTTCTCGAGGGCATGCAGCTTTACTTTATGGTCAAATGATGATGGCGTCCTCTTGGGTAAAATATTCCGGAGGTAAAATAATCCCCCATTCGGATGTCCGGGCGGGGACCACTCAAGAGGACGTCGTTATCAGGAGAAAGAAAACTGGAGTTCTACGGATCGGAGCGTGGAATGTCAGATCCCTTAATCGGGCAGGTAGGTTAGAAAATTTAAAAAGGGAAATGGATGGGTTAAAGTTAGATATAGTGTAAATTAGTGAAGTTCGGTGGCAGGAGGAACAAGACTTTAGGTGAGGTGAATACAGGGTTATAAGTACAAAATCAAATAGGGGTAATGCAGGAGTAGGTTTAATAATGACTAAAAAATAGGAGTACGGGTAAGCTACTACAAAGAGAATAGTGAACGCATTATTGTGGCCACGATAGACACGAAGCCCACGCCTACTACAGTAGTACAAATTTATATGCGAACTAGTTCTGCACATGACGAAGAAATTGATGAAATGTATGATGAGATAAAAGAAATTATTCAGGTAGTGAAGGGAGACGAAAATTTAATCGTCATGGGTGACTGGAATTCAAGCGTAGGAAAAGGGAGAGAAGGAAACATAGTAGGTGAATATGGATTGGGGCTAAGAAATGAAAGAGGAAGCCGCCTGGTAGAATTTTGCGCAGAGCATAACTTAATCATAGCTAACACATGGTTTAAGAATCATGAAAGAAGGTTGTATACATGGAAGAACCCTGGAGATACTAAAAGGTATCAGATAGATTATATGATGGTAAGACAGAGATTTAGGAACTAGGTTTTAAATTGTAAGACATTTCCAGGGGCAGATGTGGACTCTGACCACAATCTATTGGTTATGAACTGTAGATTAAAACTGAAGAAGCTGCAAAAAGGTGGGAATTTAAGGAGATGGGACCTGGATAAACTGAAAGAACCAGAGGTTGTACAGAGTTTTAGGGACAGCATAAGGGAACAATTGACAGGAATGGGGGAAAGAAATACAGTAGAAGAAGAATGGGTAGCTTTGAGGGTTGAAGTAGAGAAGGCAGCAGAGGATCAAATAGGTAAAAAGACGAGGGCTAGCAGAAACTCTTGGGTAACAGAAGAAATATTGAATTTAATTGATGAAATGAGAAAATATAAAAATACAATAAATGAAGCAGGCAAAAAGGAATACAAACGTCTCAAAAATGATATCAACAAGAAGTGCAAAATGGCTAAGCAAGGATGGCTAGAGGACAAATGTAAGGATGAAGAGGCTTATCTCATTAGGGGTAAGATAGATACTGCCTACAGGAAAATTAAAGAGACCTTTGGAGAAAGGAGAACCACTTGCATGAATATCAAGAGCTTTGATGGAAACCCAGTTCTAAGCAAAGAAGGGAAAGCAGAAAGGTGGAAGGAGTATATAGATGGTCTATAGAAGGGCGATGTACTTGAGGACAATGTTATGAAAATGGAAGAGGATGTAGATGAAGATGAAATGGGAGATATGATACTGCGTGAAGAGTTTGACAGAGCACTGAAAGACCTGAGTCGAAACAAGGCTCCCGGAGTATGCTAACTATCGTCTCGGCAAATGAGAGCGTATTTTGTCAGTGAACCATCGCTAGCAAAGTCGGTTGTACAACTGGGGCGAGTGCTAGGAAGTCTCTCTGGACCTGGCGTGTGGCGGCGCTCGGTCTGCAATCACTGACAGTGGCGACACGCGGTTCCGACGTATACTAACGGACCGCGGCCGATTTAAAGGCTACCACCTAGCAAGTGTGGTGTCTGGCAGTGACACCACAACAGGCGATATTCCCTCAGACTTCAAGAAGAATATAATAATTCCAATCCCAAAGAAAGCAGGTATTGATAGATGTGAAAATTACTGAGCCATTAGTTTAATAAGTCACAGCTGCAAAATACTAACGCGAATTCTTTACAGACGAATGGAAAAACTGGTAGAAGCCGGCCTCGGAGAAGATCAGTTTGGATTCCGTAGAAATGTTGGAACACGTGAGGCAATACTGAATCTACGTCTTATCTTAAAAGAAAGATTAAGGAAAGGAAAACCTAAGTTTCTAGATTTTGTAGACTTAGAGAAAGCTTTTGACAATGTTGACTGGAACACTCTCTTTCAAATTCTGAAGGTGGCAGGGGTAAAATACAGGGAGCGAAAGGCTATTTACAATTTGTACAGAATGCAGATGGCAGTTATAAGAGTCGAGGGGAATGAAAGGGAAGCAGTGGTTGGGAAGGGAGTGAGACAGGGTGGTAGCCTCTCCCCGATGTTATTCAATCTGTATATTGAGGAAGCAATAAAGGAAACAAAAGAAAAGTTCGGAGTAGGTATTAAAATCCATGGAGAAGAAATAAAAACTTTGAGGTTCGACGATGACATTGTAATTCTGTCAGAGACAGCAAAGGACTTGGAAGGGCAGTTGAACGGAATGGACAGTGTTTTGAAAGGAGGGTATAAGATGACATCAACAAAAGCAAAACGAGGATAATGGAATGTAGTCGAATTAAGTCGGGTGATGCTGAGAGAATTAGATTAGGAAATGAGACACGTAAAAAGTAGTAAAGGAGTTTTGCTATTTGGGGAGCAAAATAACTGATGATGGTCGAAGTAGAGAGGATATAAAATGTAGACTGGCAATGGCAAGGAAAGCGTTTCTGAAGAAGAAAAATTTGTTACCATCGAGTGTAGATTTAAGTGTCAGGAGGGCGTTTCTGAAAGTATTTGTATGGAGTGTAGCCATGTGTGGAAGTGAAACGTGGACGATAAATAGTTTAGACAAGAAGAGAATAGAAGCTTTCGAAATGTGGTGCTACAGAAGAATGCTGAAGATTAGATGAGTAGATCACATAACTTATGATGAGGTATTGAATAGAATTGGGGAGAAGAGGAGTTTGTGGCACAACTTGACAAGAAGAAGAGATCGGTTGGTAGGACATGTTCTGAGACATCGGGGGATCACCAATTTAATATTGGAGGGCAGCGTGGAGGGTAAAAATCGTAGAGGGAGACCAAGAGATGAATACACTAAGCAGATTCAGAAGGATGTAGGCTGCAGTAGGTACTGGGAGATGAAGAAGCTTGCACAGGATAGAGTAGCATGGAGAGCTGCATCAAACCAGTCTCAGGACTGAAGACCACAACAACAACATGGAACATCATCGGACTACAACTCTAGCGTCATCCACAGTCATCACTAATCGTCCGTGTATTGTCTGTCCAAGTGCAACAGATATGGAACTCCATTGCAAACTGACGTCCAGCACCTGCATAACACAATGGATTCATGTCTGCATGCTAGGATTCAACATTCTGGTGGTTACACTGGTAATTAATATACCAGCATTTCACATTTGTAATTTCTTAACTCGCTCTTACATTAGCCTGTGATCTTGCAATATTAATCACTTAAGTATCTTACCTAGACAAATATATTCCCAAAATTTCATTACTCTAAATTAATTTTTTTGTTTTCCCATTTTTTCGTCAATGTATGTGAAGTGGAACCTTATATAGTAGCGAAACCTAGATGACAAGCAGTAAAGACAACAAGAGTGCATAAACTCTGTAAGTAAGATATTACAGAAGAACGGTAACGATAAGATGTGTTGATCAGATAACTAATGAGCAGATTGCGAATCAGAGAGCTTTGTTACCCAAGCTCGTGTAAAGGGGGCGATAGGTTGATAGGACACATGTATTTAAATTGAGGAGGAGTGTATGGGGTATATTGTTAAGTATATGAAAATGGATAAGCTTTCTTTTGTTTCTTCTAACATGCTTTTTATAACTTATAATAAAAGTTGTTGTATACATGGTTACCATACTGTTTTAGGTCATAAATGCATGATATACTTCAAATTAGGTTCATAATTTTGGAAAAGTGTCCAAGAGCTGAAATGTTGTATTTAAGTCCTTTGCCTGGTCATCAGATCGAACCATAAGTGATACTCCATTTTCAACGGTGTTCCTGGAACATGTCTAAATATTGAAGTTGAATTCCACTTCATTCCTCTCTCTGAAGTGTCAAGAGAGTGTGTATGCAACATATGTGTCTACAGTGAGTAACTGTATAATATTGTGTTCACGCACAGTTTTGTGTTAATTCTGCATGGGATCCAAAGAAAATCATAGGAAAATTGTGGTTAGCAGCTGTGGTAGATATCCTACTTATCTAGGAAAATCATCGAAGGTGTAGCTGAAATTATAGTCTCCAGTACACAGAGACACTATAGAGCAATATGAGTCTGCATATCATCACCTATCCTTATAATTGTGACCAGAAAGTGAAGATGAAAATGATGTTTAGGTAATAATAGCCGAATATCTGTTCATAAGCTATTTTGGTGTTCAGTACCAGGCACTTGGTAATGTCTTGGGGGCGGAAACCAGTCCTGAAAACAAATTCGTTGTAGTACAGCTGTTTCTGCCAGTTAATAAAGCCTGAGGTTGTTTCAGCTTATTCATGTTCCATCTCCTAAATCCCCTACAACACCGAATAATGAAATGAGAACAAAAAAAACCGCATTTCCATCGAACAAAATTTACGATCAGATAATGATAATAAATTATGTATAACGATTAAATCACATCCACCCAATGAACGCGCCCTTCCCCTTTTGACGGTACAAACCCCCGTTAGTAGATGAATATTTCTAGTATGCAAGGATTGCTTTGTGGAGAGCGAGCGCGCTACATGGTGCGCGATTCGCGGAAGCACGTGCGACATTTGCAACGGTCGGTCTCCACGACCGGGTGACCACGTGGCCTGCAGCTTGGGGCATTGTTTGGTTTTTCGCGCATTACGCGAAAACTATGTAACTTACGGTGAAGAGCGATGTGGTAGTGGATTGTGGTCAGCAATATGCGCCTTCTGAAAGATCGATCTTCATTTCAAGTCACGAGACGCAAAAGTTATAGTAACCTCAAAATCTGTTAATATCACGAATACTGAAAGATTAATAAAAATAGTCAATACCAACTTTCAGGGATGAGCGAGCACTCATTAAAAACGTTTCGTCATAGCGGATCGAGTGCTGTAGTCATATGTTAAAGTTCATAAATAATTAAGCCCGTAAAGAGTAATAAACAATGTATAAGGGAAAATTGTTTATAAAGTTCAATAGAAAATTCATGAAGTAAAGAACGACACTATATAATATTTTGGGTGGCATCACACGTATTTTAAACTAGTGAAGTTATACTATACATTTAACTTGCAATAGTTTTCATTGTTTGCAAATTATTATTAACATTTATCGCCCACAATTAATTAATTATTATAGATATGAAGATTTTGAGCAGTGCACTGCGTAGATCGCTATAGATTACATGTAAAAACGGTGCTATATGCAGTTCTATGTTAAAAGTTTGCAGCACAGATGTCAACAAACAAATTTGCCATAAGTGGCGAAATTTTGCAAAAACTAAAACTTTATTTCCGGCGATAAAATAATCCTAGAAATTAATGTAATATAGTAAATAAGATGTACTTTTTAGCGCGGTTCCGATGGTGTACTTATTTCTGTCGAGGGATGTACATATCAAAATTGGTAACCTTAACTGGTGAGACTGGTACTTGCATAACCAGAGGGTTGACGTGCGAGCCTATATAAGCGAGCGGCCATCTTGGCCAGGGACACCTTATACCCCTCCGCCAGTGTGCCCCAAGATTGCATCCTCTCCCCTCTTCTCTACCTTCTGTATACGGCGGACATGCCGCCGCCTCCACCCCCCGTCCACCTTCTCTAGTACGTCGATGACACTACCTTCCTTGCCCTCGTCCCACCCTGCAACGTTGCTCAAGGTCAATCCTTCCAAGACCCAGGCGATCATTGTAGGCAAAACCACCTCTTCCTTCTGTCTCCTCGACTTATATATCACCATTTAAGGCCGTCCTATCACCCTCACCCCCACCCTCAAGCACATTGGCGTCACCCTTGACTGTCGCCTCTCCTGGGCCCCCCATCTCCAGACAATCCAAGCCAAGGCACGCTCCCGCCTCTGTATCCTCAAGCTCCTTTCTGGCCGCACATGGGGTCTGGACCCCTCCACCATTCTCCACACCTATAAATCCCTCATCCACCCTATCCTCTGCTATGCCCACCCTGATGGATCTCTGCCACTCCAACCTTTTACAAATCCCTTCAAACCCTAGAATGCCATGTGCTCTGCCTCCCCTATCACATCCATCTCCCCTTCCCCACACGGATTCTATATGACCTTATTCCATTCCCGCACCTCCTCCTTTTCCTCCAACAGATATGGATCCTCTACACCTCCATCACCCTCACCCGCCTGTCTCTCCCATCCTTTCCCACCCCCCTGTCCACTGCCACCCCTGTATTCCCACGTCCCACGTGCTGTCTGTCTTTCCACTCTCCATACCCTCACCCAAGGTGGCTTCCACCAACTCCCCCTCCCCGATATTGCCACTCCTACCAACTTTGATCTTCCCCTTCCACACCCTGTGCTTTTCCTTAGGCACCCTCTCTCCCTTCTCTCTCTCCTCCCTTCCTCCCCCCTCTTCCCCCCGGGCCTCCCCTACCCCCATACCTTCTTTTCGCCCCCTCTCATCTCCTCTGCCACTGCCATCGACACCCTCCCCCCTCCCTCCTCCCTCACCTTTTCACCTTTTGGCAGGTCCCCGGACTCGTACACGTAAAGTGAACATTTGCACTCCGGAGATGGTCTCCAGTGTTTTGTGTGTGCCATCGTGTTAGTGATTCAGTGTTTCATCATTTGTGCTCCTTCGTTCACGTGTGCCGTTTCTGTCGTCTGTTAGTGCCCGAGTGCTGAACGTTTTTCTTTGGACGCTGCACTTGTGAACGACTTCATGTATTTTTAAATTTGTGTGTCTACTGTTGCCTATCCACCGTGTTGTTTCGTTTTGCGATGTCTCCACTTGTAATACATGTATTATCTGTGGCCGAAGGGCGGCGCAGTATTGCCGCTCACGGCCTACCTTTGTATAAGGTGTTAAAATAACAATAAAGGAAAAAAAGAATAATTGGCCAGGGGTCAGTCGCTGGTCAGTCGTATTGGAGGGTGGGTGACGAGCAAGCCCCACTGGAGGGTAGCCCATGCGGTCATTTGAGATTTCTTTTTCGCGCCGATTTATTTCGACAAAAAGTATTGTTTAATAGCGCAAGTGTGCAAGCATATATTTGGTGAACTGGAAGTGCTACGGTTATTTGTGTGAGTGCGATTTACGAGGTATACATCATCGTAAGTGAACATGTGGCGAACTGTGATTCCGCGCCAAAACTGTTAGAACAAATAGGACAGTGGGAATTGTGGTTCTGTTCGAAATGACTGAATAACTTTCAATTATAGCAGCCTACATTACTGCTATTGGGGGCACAGAGTCAAATTATTATTAAAGTAAAACTGTAAACCGTCTCACCAGTGATAATTTCATTGTGTAAAAGAAAAGGACAACGCCAATAAATAGTTATTGAACTGTGTCGTGAAAAACTGATTTTAATATAATAATCGCCTAATTCTTGTTCCCTAGCACAAACTGTACTTACGTCTAAGTGAATAATTAATTCAAAACTATAACAAATGCCCGGGTATGGAAGAGTACTAATGCACCAAGTGTGGAAATCATCCCCTGAGACTCACGTGAGAGCCAAAATTTGCAATAACATTTTTTTAACCAACATTTGTGTATTCACAGTCGTGTGAAAACGCATCAACCGCACTTCTTCTTTATTTACCGGCCCGTCGCACCCTTCACACACACACACACACACACACACACACACACACACACACACGCACACACACACACAAGCCTTGAAGCAGGATCAAATTCAGTGAAAAACAGTGGAAACTTGTGCAGATTGTATTATAACTAACTGCGAAAACTGAGGCAAGGGAAAATATACGATATTTGAAGCAAAAATTTCATTAAACATGAGTTTGAAAATGTGCCATGTACTAAATAATTAAAATTAAGTAGGCATGAACCGCCGCTGACCATAGTACAAAATATTATCGCATTTAGTACCGATGTATTTGAGGCACAAACTTTTCGATTAAGTTAATATAGCTATAGTGGAGGTATGAAAGTTCCAAGACAATGGACCCCTGGTCCTGGAACTCTTATGCCTCCACTACTCATAGCTCATACAATACTGTATCAGCATGTTACATGTTAGATTTTACTGTACATCCGAATGGAAAAACGAGATATTCCACTTGTCATCCTCGCATTCGGCTGATCAAAGCACTTGTCTCTGCAGTGGCTTACGAATTTATTCACGCACCTCTCGGCCATCTTTCAAATTTTAATAAGACTGCACAGTTCGCTGCTCCACTTCTTCAACCACAATGATGCGTCAGATGTCGTCTTACAACATTAGCAAAATGTGTTGGTGTACCATCATATATCCACCATATTCCGAAACCATGGGAAATAGGCGAAATTTGAGCCCAGTAAGATGGACAAATCGAAAAGTTTAGATGTAAAATATATTTATGATAATTGGCAATACTTTATTTAATTCACTGGAGGCTCGGTAGCACGCATTCGCTATTATATCACAAGCAGATCGTTTGTACATCCATGTTTACTGGAACGGTTTTGCTTATACTGCCGTATACATTCACTCACCTCAGTCTTAGCTATTAATTGTGATGTATCACGTACACGAGGAATTCCCATGTTTTTTTTACTTAAAAAGCCCGAAATTCAGAACTCTGTCTTTCGAAACTGTTTCATCTCTAGAGACAGTTATACTCGTCCTCATCTGAACCAAAGCAGAAACACCGTAAAACACTAACTGGGCTATGAATTCGTGATAAGAAATCGGTTAAAATCGCTCTACAGAAGAATGGTAAATAGACTTGATGGCATTCCTGTACGATTCTAAGTAGATAGTGCGTAATACATTGCTTCTCATAGAACAGCAGTTCTTCATACGCCACTCGAACAACGAAGCATTCCATGTGATTCGAAAAAGGCGAAGTCAGACCCTTTCCTTTTTTTTTTAGGAGAGTTATGGCAAATGGACATAACTACAGCTTAGTATTGCTGACATCGATCTGTAGACAAAAATAGGATAATCACTGTGGTCAGAGACTGAAAATCTTCAATACAGAAATTGACATAGATAACAAAACCAAAAATATTCTGAAAAGCAATTCTACTTGTTTGTCGCTGAGACTGAGAGACCACAGTTCTGATTCTGACACCGAGCTGCTTCTCTTCCTAGCAAACAGAACAGAACACTTTTTCCCAAAGAGGACAAATCGTCAGATGTAAACGTAACATGTTGCGAAGATGAAAATGAAATATCAAAACCTTTAACGTGTTGAAGTCTCAATCAAATTAAAGAAAAGAAATAATTTATATAGCTGCCTTATAAAAGCTATCTTACCTGAAGTTCTTCGTCTCTTGCTCATGGCAGCATAGGGCAAAAAAGCTGCTGCGGTTATTTCAGCCACATGCAGTTAAAAGGTGACGGAACAAGTAAGTAAGAGAGTAGCAGTAAATCAATGGAATGGTTAGAGAAGCGAAAAAAATTTTAACCTTTTTTCTCTAACTGCTAACGAAAAAGCTAATCTTTATGTCTCGGGTGTACTGATAACGAAAATGCTAACGAAAATGTAAGACTATCTCTCGTTTTAATGTTATCATAAATTTAAGTTATTACCTATGTAAGCTTATGCATGTATTTACCTTGGCATTATCCCTCAGAGGAAGGTCATTGAAGGCGCAACCGCTTTGCCTGGCGTGTGTAGTTTTCTGCTGGAGATTCCCTGCTTAGTGTCTACCAGAGCATTTGGCTAACATTGATGAACGCCACTTCCCCGGTGTCTCAGTCGCGTGTCCGAAATTTGCTGGTAGAAACATCTTCCGTGCTCTTGGATTACAACACCACAGCTGTCAGGAAAGAAGTCCAAGTGGGAATCTAGGAAAGCAGGCCTCGGGGGCCGAGCGGTTCTAGGCGCTTCAGTCTGGAACCGCGTGACTGCTACAGTCGTAGGTTCGAATTCTGCCTCGGGCATGGATGTGTGTGATGTCCTTAGGTTGGTTACGTTTAAGTAGTTCTAAGTTCTAGCGGACTGATGACCTCAGATGTTAAGTCCCACAGTGCTCAGAGCCATTTGAATCTAGGAAATGTAACGTAAACGACACGACGCTCTTCTGTCTACTGTAGCAGTGCAGAAGATTTGCCACAAGATTCTTACAGTTTTCTGTCTTATTTCCTAGAAAGTTTGTTGACGCTAGAACAAAGGCATTTCAAACTAACTTTTGATCACCTGTGAGATTGGTGTAGAACTGCTCGTCTTTGTGCAGTCTGTGTATCTGTGGACCTACGAAAATCCTCTTTTTTATTTTCGCCTCACTAAGACACGAAAATTTCTTGTGCAAATAAAGAAATGCTTCCCTAGTTTTGTCCATGACCTTAACGAAGTTTTGCATTAGGTCCAACTTTGCATGAAGAGCAGGGAGTATTATGTTCTTGGATTCGATGACTGCTTCTTCTATGACACTGCGACATCCTGGTTCAGGTAACTAACGCTTAGGGCAGTCTTTCTTTTTGTAATGAAATGCTTTGGCGTGGCTATTCCAGAAGCACAGGAAGGAACAGAATTTGGTGTACCCGTATCGCATCCCAAGTAATACGTCTATGACTTTCAGATCCATAGAAACATACCATTTAGACTAGTCATAATTCAATGGCAATAACAATTATTTCATTTTATCATATGTTTCTTTCATGTAAGATGCGTACCCAATCTGAATCTATGCGGTTACGGAACGCAGTCACATTTACCGTCTTATCAAGACAATTCCACAATTGTAGTCTTGACAGCAACAGTTCGCCTTTATCATTCGGCAATTGCAGAGCTCTCACTAGCTCATTAAGATCAAATGGTTCAAATGGCTCTGAGCACTATGGGACTTAACATCTGAGGTCATCAGTCCCCTAGAACTTAGAACTACTTAAACCTAACTAACCTAAGGGCATCACACACATCCGTGCTCGAGGCCTGCGACCGTAGCGGTCGTGCGGCTCCAGACTGTAGCGCCTAGAACCGCTCGGCCACTCCGGCCAGCAGTAATAAATCCTGCCTAGCTGTCAAATATGAGGTGTATAGAAAACCAGCTTTGGTTCAAATGGCTCTGAGCACTATGGGACTTAACATCTGTGGTCATTACTCCCCTAGAACTTAGAACTACTTAAACCTAACTAACCTAAGGACATCACACACACACATGCCTGAGGCAGGATCCGAACCTGCGACAGTAGCAAAACCAGCTTTCTCGGATCGCTAGACAACATTGAAACGAATCGTATTAATGAGCTTTATTACAAAAAAGTAAATGACAATACTTAACTTTGTGTTACATGGATGTGTCACAAGCAAAGGGCGACAGACGAAATAAAAAATCTCTTCAGTATAGCAATTCCCAAATCCATGTTACACAGTCAGTGCAAGCAAGTGATTAGAGTTGACGCTTCTATCCCAGTTGCTAGTGTTGAAGCTGATGCACAACTGGGCCGCGATCAGTCGGGCGACACGCTTACGTTCTCTCCACATAGAGGCCGCTGCTTTCGCGTTGTCGTCCTGGAGACGGGTCAGTGAGCCTGCGACTGGCTGACGTCTTCTCACAGCCATCTCTTCTCTCTCGTTTCCGACTGGATTGACAGCGCCTGACTTTACACCGTAACATAAAGTTTATCGAGTTGTTAATAGTTCACACTATCGGCGTGATTGGGGTCATTGCATTTGTGATTTTGCTTCCTGTATAAATCAGTAATTAGAAATATTATTAACCGAATAATTAAGTACTCCTTCTTTGTAAGAACTGCATGACAGTCGCTGAGAACTCTCCACACGTGTATGATAAGCTGTGGCAACGTCTCAGGTTTACAACTTTAATGGTACCCAAAAGGTGCGTCTTTATGTCGCACATATGCTACATCAGACTTTAATTTTTTTATGGCTCGGAGAATAAGCTTAACTCTCTGCGCCTGATTGTAGGAAATACTGTTGTGGGTTGGCAGGAGAGCCAACACCGGGTATGAGAGGAAGCCGAAAGGCACGCGTTTTAGCTCACGCAGGCTGGCGTAAAGTCTGGAACAGGACAAGGAATTTAGACTTTAGAAAAACGGACGTAGCTGGTGGAATACTTAACCTTAATCCATTAATGAGGAGCGTCGCTCTTGACGGTACATGATTACAGTATCTGTTGTGGCGTAACAAGCTTGCCACGCCACACTGGGAAGGGAGCCGAAAGAAAGACACACGTACACACACGCCGACTGGCGTCAAGTCTGGAACAGGATAACTATTGAATGGTAGCAAGAAAAGTACGTAGCTGCTTTATACTTAACTTTTATTCGTCGATGAATACAGCGTTCTTCTTGAGACATTTATACTATAACTCTCAAAGTAGGTAAGGCTACTGGCGCCTTGCTAGGTCGTAGCCATGGACTTAGCAGAAGGCTATTCAAACTGTCTCTCGGCAAATGGGAGGAAGGCTTCGTCCGTACGGTCGCTAGCAATGTCGTCGTACAACTGGGCCGAGTGCAATATCGTATCTCGAGACCTGCCTTGTGGTGGCGCTAGGTCTGCGATCACACAGTGGCGACACGCGGGTCCGACATGTACTAAATGGACCGCGGCCGATTTAAGCTACCACCTAGCAAGTGTGGTGTCTGGCGGTGACACCACAGTATCAACAGTAACTGGTACTGGCGCCTTGCTAGGTCGTAGCAAATGACGTAGCTGAAGGCTATGCTAACTATCGTCTCGGCAAATGAGAGCGTATTTTGTCAGTGAACCATCGCTAGCAAAGTCGGTTGTACAACTGGGGCGAGTGCTAGGAAGTCTCTCTAGACCTGCCGTGTGGCGGCGCTCGGTCTACAATCACTGATAGTAGCGACACGCGTGTCCGACGTATACTAACGGACCGCGGCCGATTTAAAGGCTACCACCTAGCAAGTGTGGTGTCTGGCGGTGGCACAACAAATACATCACATCAGGTAATTTCTGTGCGTCACTTGTTTTCGTGTGTGTATGTTACCAGTACGTAACAGTATCTACTTGCAGAAAGCTGTTCATTACAATGTCAGGATATATACAGATAATTTCTCATTTTTTCACTAACTTTGAAAAGAAATGTGTTTAGAGTATGCTGAAAATGCCTGTATACCCTGCAGTATCAGTTAAGTGAGTTTTTGTATCATCACAACAACACAGCCACAGAGGGATCGGACAAAAATGTGGGAACACTGCGAGAAATGCATTTTTGAACATAACTGCAGATGATAGCCAGGTCTGCAGGTTGCGCTCTTGTATTCGACCACGAAAGGCACTTGTGCAATATCCCCAATACATTCTAAGTGTCAGTCGTGGTTGCAGGAGTGATCTGTGTAGTTGTGAGTGCATTACATCGGATTGTTGGTACTCGTATGGTGGGTGCATCCGTAACCAGGATAGCTGAAGTGTTTAGTGTTTAAAGAGGCACCGTGTCGAAGATTTGTCCCGTATACAGGGAAATTGGAAAAATATCTTCCGCCAAGTCACAACTCGGACGAAAATGTGTTTTGCGTTGTCGTGACAGACAGCCATCGAATAGGATTGTCACGAAAAATAAGTGGGCAACAGCTGCAGTAATCACTGCAGAACTGAATGTCGCACTCGCGAACCCTCTCAGCACCAAAACAACACGAAAAGATCTCCATAAGGACGAGCTGGAGTTCCAGAGACACTTATCGGTGTTGCAAATGCCCGTAAGGCGCGGTTCACGCAGGCGCGGTTCACGCTGAGTGATGAGATATGGGATACGATTCGTTGTAAGAAAGATTGCGCGACGCGAAGCTTTTCGGGTGCGACGCTTGCGTTCCCACTGGCGCGGGACAACATGCGATACGATACGCGATGCGACCTGCACTACCACAAACGAACAAGACAGCAGGAATCACATCTCTGTCTCAGTTGCAATGATGAACTCTTCCAAAGAGGACGTTTTGTTGTACCCGGACAATGCTGTCAATATGAAACATAGGTCGGCTGTGGTTCTTAGAGAACTCGCTCAACATGAGTACAAATTCCATGAATTCTACAAATTGTGTTCAGGCAGTTTCCACTTTTTGGAGTAACTAGTATGAGCTACTCTGACAAAGCAGGGAAAAATTTTCGACTTGCTGTTTCTCCCGCTGAGAAGCAACTCATTACAGTAAGGTACGTTCGTGAAAGTGTGTGAATTACGTTAATATTTCTACCATGAAAAGTTAATTTTTAATAATACGACATAGTGAGTTACTTTATTCAGAGAATAAACTGCGTCGTGAGTTTCTTCTTGTTATTTTAGTGACGAGGTTCTTTCCTTACAACAAAAGAGTAAAAAATGGATACCATCAAATAATTCACGGTATCCG
This sequence comes from Schistocerca piceifrons, assembly GCF_021461385.2. Taxonomy (NCBI): domain Eukaryota; kingdom Metazoa; phylum Arthropoda; class Insecta; order Orthoptera; family Acrididae; genus Schistocerca; species Schistocerca piceifrons. The sequence goes on from NC_060149.1 coordinate 557,247,682, forward strand.
GTGCACGTATAGTAAGCGCCTTTATGAGCTGTATTCTCTTGGATTGTATTATGTAAGTTTATCATGATTTTTGTAGGATTAATTTTCATAGATCTAGAAAAAGCGTATGACACTTTGGAGACCACTACATATGGCAAACATAAACCCATCCTTGACTAAAATAATACAACACATGTATAAAGATAACATTTGCCAAGTGAAAGTTGGTAAGAAACTTTCACAGAAATTTAGGACAAGCAAAGGCCTTTTACAGAGCTGTCCCACGTCACCATCATTATTTAAAACCTATATAGATATTAGCCTTAGAACATGGTCTCGTAAATGTAATAGTATGGGATTAGAAATAAGAGATGGAGTTTACCTACATCATTTATTGTTTACTCATGATCAAGTAGTCGTAGCACAAGATGGGGAGGATGCTAACTATATGTGCAATCAACTAGCAGTAGCATACAAAACTTGGGGTTTGAAGATTAATTACCAAAAAACAGAATACTTGACTGATGATTCTGATGAACTATACATTGAAGGAAAGAAAATAAAAAAAATGAACACTTTCTGTTATTTGGGATCCATTTTAGAAATCGAGGGAAAATCTGAGTCAGAAATCAATAAAAGAATTAGTAGCGGACAGAAGGTCATGGGAATGCTTAAATCAGTCTTACGGAGCAGGAATGTAATGAGCAGAACTAAAAAATTAACATACAAATCCATGGTTCTGTATGGAACGGAGACGTGGACGATTAACCTGAAGCGCATAAAGAATTTACAAGCTCTAGAGATGGACTTGTCGAGAAGATCGGCAAGAATCTTCAGGAAAGACAAGATAATGAACACCAAAATAATAAGGAGAATGGAAATAAAAGAAAGAATATATGACGTAATGGATAGGAAGAAATTACTGTGGTACGGGCATGTACGACGAATGGAGAAAGCCAGAATACCAGAATTGATACTGGAGTGGGAACCGGAGGCGAGAAGAAGAAGACGACGACCAATGACCACCTGGCTCCAAAAAGTACACCGCACAATGAGGAGAGTGGGCGGAGAGGAAGAGGACACACAAGATCGAAAAACCTGGAGGAATATTTTGAAAATGTAGTTTAAGAATGTTTATTCTTTGTATTGTAATTTCCGAGTAAATTATTACGTTGGATATAAGCCTCTGTAATGAGGAAAAGCTCAAAATAAAAATAATTTTATTTTACACTGTCATGATATCCCATGATTAAACTAGAATTGTAACCCCATCCGTTCGTCGAAGCAGCTATAGACAACTTGTATTCGATGCTCTATGTTTAAATGTACTGAAACTGGGGCTTGTTCTGTTTGTATCCCTGCAATTACTATTTGCAGAACCTTAAACTGGGGCTCTTACATCTCAGTTTCAAATGAAGTAATTTCCAGAATACGCGTAACATTTTGCAATCATCGACCAAAGCCATGGGTTTGTTATCTGAATAAGAATCTGCTAAAACGAACATAATGAGTTCAAAGCAATGGTACAGAGTACACAAGAAATTCTTATCTGTTTCTTTCAGTTCCATTGCTATCTTACTTCACGCTAAGCTGGTCACATCTGTCCTCGAATACGATTTCAGAGTGTAAGCCCACGGACAAGTTCTTTTCTCAACAATCTGCACGACAGATATAATCTCAGAACAGTCCTCTCGTGTGAACGACATGCTGACTATACGAAGCACAGAAAGAAATGCACAGGTCAATACGTCTTTCTAGCTCGATGGCACACATGTGAGTGAATGTTTGGGGCTTGTGTCCCAACAATACGAGACGGCTGCGCACAACGCGGCTGCGGTCGCAACGTGGGGCGTCGCGCGTCGTAGCACGTCGCGGCCAAACGTCAAAATGTATCACGCATTTACTCGAGACTGAAAAGAGGGGTGGCTTTCCTTCAAGCGTTAAAACCAATTTACACTACTGGCAATTAAAAATGCTACACCACGAAGATGACATGCTACAGACGCCAAATTTAACCGACAAGAAGAGGATGCTGTGATATGAAAATGATTAGCTTTTCAGAGCATTCACACAAGGTTGGCGCCGGTGGCGACACCTACAACGTGTTCACATGAGGAAAGTTTCCAACCGATTTCTCATACACAAACAGCAGTTGACCGGCGTTGCCTGGTGAAACGTTGTTGTGATGCCTCGTGTAAGGAGGATAAATGCGTACCATCACATTCCCGACTTTGATAAAGGTCGGATTGTAGCCTATCGCGATTGCGGTTTATCGTATCGCGACATTGCTGCTCACGTTCGTCGAGATCCAATACTGTTAGCAGAATATGGAATCGGTAGGTTCAGAAGGGTAATACGGAACGCCGTGATGGATCCCAGCGGCCTCGTATCACTAGCAGTCGAGATGAAAGGCATCTTATCCGTATGGCTGTAACGGATCGTGCAGCCACGTTTCGATCCCTGAGTCAACAGTTGGGGACTTTTGCAAGACAACAATCATCTGCATGAACAGTTCGACGACGTTTGCAGCAGGATGGACTATCAGCTCGGAGACCATGGCTGCAGTTACCCTTGACGCTGCATTACAGACAGGAGCGCCTGCGATGGTGTACTCAACGACGAATCTGGGTGCACGAATGGCAAAACGTCATATTTTCGGGTGAATCCAGGTCCTGTTTACAGCATCATGATGGTCGCATCCGTGTTTGGTGACATCGCGGTGAAAGCACATTGGAAGCGTGTATTCGTCATCGCCATACTGGCGTATCACCCGGCGTTATAGTATGGGGTGCCATTGGTTACACGTCTCGGTCACCTCTTGTTCGCAGTGAGGACACTTAGAACATTGGACGTTACATTTCAGATGTGTTACGACCCGTGGCTCTACCCATCATTCGATCCCTGCGAAACCCTACATTTCAGCAGGATAATGCACGACCACATGTTGCAGGTCCTGTACGGGCCTTTCTGGATACAGAAAATGTTCGACTGCTGCCCTGGCCAGCACATTCTCCAGATCTTTCACCAATTGGAATAGTCTGGTCAATGGTGGCCAAGCAACTGGCTCGTCACATACGCCAGTCACTACTCTTGGTGAACTGTGGTGTCGTGTTGAAGCTGCACGGACAGCTGTACCTGTACACGCCATCCAAGCTCTGTTTGACTCAATACCCAGGCGTATCAAGGCCGTTATTACGGCCAGAGGTGGTTATTCTGGGTACTGATTTCTCAGGATCTATGCACCTAAACTGCTTGAAAATGTAGTCACGTGTCAGTTCTAGTATAATATATTTGTCCAGTGAATACCCGATTATCATCTGCATTTGTTCTTGGTGTATGTAGCAATTTTAAGGGCAGGTAGTGTAGATATGTTAGCTATATTCCTTACGTAGATATATGCCATCAGATGCACCAAACGTAAACTGGCCAGCGACTATATTTTGCAAAGCAAAATTTTCAAAACACGCGTAGTACTGAAGTATCACAACAGCAACGCACAATAACGAAAAGTAAACCAGTTCATTTCTCACGCTGTGACGTGTGGCTATAAGATGCGTAAGTACAATTTGTCAACGAACAGTTTCCTCAAAATCGAATGAGGAAGACTGCGTTGTGGAGAGCACGCGCGAATCCCAAAACGGTGAGTTTAATTTTTTTATGCGAAAAGTAAATGGTTCTCTAAGAAACAGTCTATAGAGACAGATGTTGCTTTGCTTCATACACAAAAAAAACTGTTTTGAGGAAAGTCGGATGACTTGGAGTTTCACTCCTCGCATATCGTTCGGTACGAGTTGCGTGGAGATACCAACACTCCGTGTTGTGCCGATCGATAGACAGAGATATATAGCGCTATCGTCTCAGTTAGGTTACTTCCATTATGTTTCTATGTACCGCCTCAGTCTGAACAGCACCTAACAGGAAAACGTGCTGTCGAAGCCATAAAATCTGGACCGTGGAACGATGGAAGAAAGTCATTTTTTCAAATGAGTCTTGTTTCACTTTGTTTTCAACTTCTGGCCGAGTTTACGACCACAGAGTGAAACTCAGTGAAAAACACCAGAAAATTGCAGCAAAAAGCAGGAAGCTCAGTAGAGGTTTAACGGTTGATGCAGAAACTGACAGCTGTCGCTCGCCGTAAATAAAAAGATTGCGAGGTACTCCGCATAAATAGGCGAAAAGACTTGTTACTGTTAAATTTCACAATTGATTATGAAATACTAGTAACAGTAGCAACCGTAAACGTCTAAGGCGACGTGTCCTGAACGATAAAAAATGGCTCTGAGCACTAAGGGAATTAACATCTGAGGTCATCAGTCCCCTAGAACTTAGAACTACTTAGACCTAACTAACCTAAAGACTTCACACACATCCATGCCACCGAGCGAGGTGGCGCAGTGGATAGCATACTGCACTCGCATTCGGGAGGACGACGGTTCAATCCCGCGTCCGGCCATCCTGATTTAGGTTTTCCGTGATTTCCCTAAATCGCTTCAGGCAAATGCCGGGATGGTTCCTTAGAAAGGGCACGGCAGATTTCCTTGCCCATCCTTCCCTAATCCGAGCTTGTGCTCCGTCTCTAATGACCTCGTTGTCGACGGGACGTTAAACAGTAATCTCCTCCTCCTCCTCCACATCCATGCCAGAGGCAGGATTCGAACCTACGAGCGTAGCAGTCGCGCGGTTCCGGACTGAAGCGCCTAGAACCGCTCGGCCACCGCGGCCGGCCCTGAACGACATATGGTGAATTATGTACGTGAAACAAGTTGTAAGGAAAACAGATGCTAGACTGATTGGAAGAATACTATGCGCATGTAATTCACGTACGATAGAAGTAGCTGAAAAGAAAAAAAAATTTTTTTTCAATCAGAATGAGATTTTCACTCTGCAGCGGAGTGTGCGCTGATATGAAACTTCCTGGCAGATTAAAACTGTGTGCCAGACCGAGACTCGAACTCGGGACCTTTGCCTTTCGCGGGCAAGTGTTCTACCATCTGAGCTACCGAAGTACGACTCACGCCCGGTCCTCACAGCTTTACTTCTGCCAGTATCTCGTCTCCTACCTTCCAAACCTTACAGAAGCTCTCCTGCGAACCTTTTTCAATCAATTCACGAGTATTACTGGTCAGTTTGGGACCGTTTCCTTGTAGGCTTCATGGAGAAGATAAGACGAAATTTTAAATAACAGCTGCACGTTTTGTCACAGGTTCGAGTAGTAAGTGCGAGATGTTACGGCGATGATCATAAGACTTCAGAGGCAGAAGTTACAAGTGAGGCGTTGAGCAACACCGAGATGACGTCGGTTAAAATTCCGAGATAGTACTTTGGCTCAAATGGCTCTGAGCACCATGCGACTTAACTTCTGAGGTCATCAGTCGCCTAGAACTTAGAACTAATTAAACCTAACGAACCTAAAGACATCACACACGTCCTTGTCCGAGGCAGGAGTCGAACCAGCAACCGTAGCGGTCGCTCGGTTCCAGACTGTAGCGCCTAGAACAAAACGGCCACTCCGGCCGGCGAGATAGCACTTTCTACACAAAGTACTCTTCTGAGGTCATCAGTCGCCTAGAACTTAGAACGAATTAAACCTAACGAACCTAAAGACATCACACACGTCCATGCCCGAGGCCGGATTCGAACCTGCGACCGTAGCGCTCGCTCGGTTCCAGACTGTAGCGCCTAGAACAAAACGGCCACTCCGGCCGGCGAGATATTACTTTCTACACAAAGTACTCTTCTCTGCACACTGTAAGCTTTCTTGCTCTCCATACGTGACGGTGTAGAATGACAATCAACAGAGCCAACAGATATATGTAAAAGATGTGTCACATGTAAGTAAGTACTTAATCAATACACTTATTTACATTTAAAGTAAGTATGTAGCTACCGTACTGCTATTCTGAAACGCTAGACATTTAAATTAAACTGGTAGAGACCATTTACTTACTATAAGAAAATAAGAGTAATAATCATTTGCTTTGAAGATTTCTAAAGATGTGTTAAATGTAGTGTGAAACGTGTTTGATGAGGAACGATTGTAAACATTAGCTGTGAAGGACAAATAATAGTGACATTGCACGTTAGGTATGAAACTAGGGAATGGATTAGAAAAGGCCTCCTGTAGAAATTATCCTTTGCTAGTGTTGATCCACTGATCTGAGAGCATCCAGTTGAATATCAGGATGGTAGGGGATTTTGTACATTGACAACTTCAGCAACTTACAAATCATTGTCCTGTTCAAAAATGTTCAAATGCGTGTGAAACCTTATGAGACTTAACTGCTAAGGTCATCAGTCCCTAAGCTTACACACTACTCAACCTAAATTATCCTAAGGACAACACACACACACCCATGCCCGAGGGAGGACTCGAACCTCCGCCGGGACAAGTCGCACAGTCCATGACTGCAGCGCCTGAGACCGCTCGGCTAATCCCGCGCGGCCCATTTTCCTGTTCCGCACTTCATGTGTCCATGTTAGAGTAAACGCATCGAGTACTTAGAGCGTAATGCGAAGTTCCGTCTGCAGTGATGTCATTACAGATGGTAATCCATTTGAGTTTCGAGAATGTATAAAAAAAAAAATTTCAGAATGTTAGAGCTCTACAGAGTTCTTGATGAAATTTCATGAATCAACTAAAACCAGACATTCAGGGGAAAAAATAAGGTAATTTAATTTCACTGTCGTTCTACATAAGTTTTCGACGTGTAATTCAGTGTAAAATATTGTACTGTGTTTCTTTCCAATGTGTGCACTGCGTGTGAGTTGGTGTGTGTCAGAGAGAATGCGACTGGTATGTAACTATATCGAATAAAGTCTCACTCCTTCTTATATCTTTGTCTATCCAGCACAGACTTTTAGCAATTTTTTTCCAGTTCGTTGCGTTCTGTAGCGTACTATTAACAGTTTACCAATTTGTAATGCATAAGGATGAGTTACAAAGTCTGCAGTTACTCGAATGATAAAGTACAAGACGAGGCATCGATAGACGCTCCTTTAATTACAAGAGAGAACTCTGTTTCGGTCATTATTAAAGCTCTGAGACTTAATTAATACGAAACTGATTAACGATTTCCACAGCTGCACGTAAACGAGGATTTCATAAAGCGAATTCCATGCAATAGCGTAACGACGCAAGTAGTACTTTACCTCAGACTATGCATACACAACATGATGAATTTATTATTATTATTATTATTAATATTATTAGAAAAATAAATACCTGGCGAAGCGGCACAGTGACTCGTATTCAGGAGAAGCAGAGTTGATCAGGAGTGAGGCAAATTGTTAGTGCGGATTCCATACATCAGGGGTAAGCATACATTCAGGGTAAAACCTGTTTTTACTCTAATTGATTTATGATCCATGGGGATAATCGGTTCTTCTCAAAAAACACCCAACCCGCACACTCCTCGTCCACCATGTACTGCAAAATCCCCAAACCCTTCCCCTCGCTGACACAATCACACTATTGATACCAAATTAATTGACTAATTAATTAAACTGATAAATTAATTAACCACTTCCCCTCTGAATTATCACCCACCCACCCCCTCCCCACACTACCACTCCTACCACCCCTCTCCCACCTGGAAACTTCTCAGATGTTGGTATGGAAGGACATATTCCTGCCGGCCGAAGTGGCCGAGCGGTTCTAGGCGCTTCAGTCTGGAACTGCGCGACCGCTACGGTCGCAGGCTCGCGTGTGTGATGTCCTTAGGTTAGTTAGGTTTAAGTAGCTCTAAGTTCTAGGGGACTGATGACCTCAGATGTTAAGTCCCATAGTGCTCACAGCCATTTGAACCATTTGACATATTCCTCATTTTTGGAAATTATGGATGTTGTTCTGTCGGAAAACTTTTTCAAACTTGGCAGGAAAAATTCTTTGTGAGCTCTCCTTGACAAGCAAGAACTGACTGACCTAGTACACTATGCCACCACCAAATGACATCCCTCCCAATACTCTTCGTCCCCTCACCCCCTCCATCCCCACTCTTCTCAGAAAAACAGTGGCGATAAAAATCGCTGAGTTGGTGGAATGGAAGGATCAGATGACAGGAAATTCAGTTACATTGAAGAGGACGTAATAATAATAATATATTGTTTATTTATAAAATTCAGTTTCCACGGTTTGGAACTCTCTTGTATTGGGCACGAAAACTCATCATTCCTTACCGTTTTAGAAGATGCCGGTCTTGCAAAATACATCAAAAATAGAGTAAATGAATCTGCAAATAGATCGCTTTTTCCAATCACACAAGGATTACCGTCACTGTTAAGATCGCGCTAAATATATCTGCTGAAGAAAGGTACTTTCGGATTGTATACACTTGCTTCTTTGTGAGCGCTATCGACAGACTATTGCATGATGCTGGGTTGAACACTGGGCAGTGCCTGCAGGAGTGCCGAGCCATCATAGGTAACAGCCTCCAGTCGCGTACTGCTTAATTCACGAACAAAGTATCAGGTGCTGGCGTCCCTTGGATACCAGACCCAAATCTATCTTTGCTCTCAAACACACACCTTCCATACCAGATCAGTGGAAGCAGCTGTTCTATGTGATCGCTCTGCTGTACAGATACTAAGTTCACATTACCACTGGCAGAGGACGCTGGTAGAAGCTACGTCCTTCCTCTTCCTCCATAATATCCTCGCTTCTTCTCCTCCTCGCCTCTGAGGTTACTTCCTGTTGGACAAAGCATCAGGTGGCAGCAACATTTTAAAGCTGATTCCTGAGCAATTCCTATCGAAACACATGCTCTCGGCCCCCCCTCCCTCCCTCCCTCCCTCTCTCTCTCTCTCTCTCTCACTCTCTCTCTCTCTCTCTCTCTTTCTCTCTCTCCCTCTCTCTTTCTCTCTCTCTCTCTTTCTGTCTCTCTCTCTCTCTCTCTCTCTCTCTCTCCCTCTCTCTCTCTCTTTTCCCGTCCCTGTCTCTCTCGCAAGTGGGTACTTCCTAAGCCTGTTGCATGCCGGTGGAAACCCCTCTAATGTCCAGAATAAAGTAGTGGATACCTGGTAAATCCCCAGCCTTCCCCAAAATGCTGGGCTGTGGATGTATTGGAAATAGTCCATTTGCAATGCCCCCACTGTACCAAATTGGTTGACTAATTAATTAAATCGATACTCTCTGTGTGGAAAAGTTTTTCCTTTCCCCTTTACCAACAATACTCTTTCCCATTATGGATTTCTTTCTTGCATCCTGTTAGTGGATACTGGCACAGATCGTTTGTCAGATAGCTGAAAGTTTCAAATTTCAGCTCAGGTGCATGAAATGTCTTTAAGCAATTTGCAGGTGACAGGGGCAGGGGTTTGACTGGTGTGTGTGCTCGCAATACCACTTTCAGAAACAATAAATTGATCAATAGCGAATTTGATGTTGCTGTTGGTTTCTAAAGCACTATATAATACCTAAGTTGATTATCTCAGATACACCAGGTTGAAGAATTAGGAGGATAAGCATGAGGAGGAAGGATCTATCACATGGTAGGATGATGACAACAACGAATACCACTCCCACCCTTCTGCTGCAAGACAGAGTCCACAGGACTTCGTTGAGAAGTGGTAAACACCACACTCTTAAACCACATTCCATTCTATAGTAGCAGTTGTCACGGTTAGTTGTCAGAGATTGCTGAAACACACACACATCCCGCGTGCTCATGTCCCAATGTCCACATGCAGCACACCAGGCCAGTTGTCACACTGGCAGGCTGCTGCTGTGGACGTTCATCTCAGCGATCGTGCCAGGCCTGCAACTGCACTCAACCTGCTGGAGAGGACCTCCCAACGGTGGAGGGTGTCCAGGATGACCTGAGTGATAGGAATTAGGATATTATGTCCAGCACCAACACTTGTCAGTGATCGCTATTGAATCTTCTCTAATATCCATATAAGAATCGGAGAATAGTAGCAACAGACGCGGTCACAAATGTTACCCAGCACATACTGAGTATTAGTTCGCTATTCACTTGCCCAGAGGGCGACATGGTTGTATCCCACCTGACTGGTCCTGGAGGCTCATCAGCAGCTCGCACATTAAGCCAGAAACGTCAATTCGTTCCAGCTAACGGCTCTCTTCAGCAAATGCTCTGACACTAACAGCTGTCATTCTAGGAAATCGCCGGCCGCTGTGGTCTCGCGGTTCTAGGCGCGCAGTCCGGAACCGTGCGACTGCTGCGGTCGCAGGTTCGAATCCTGCCTCGGGCATGGATGTGTGTGGTGTCCTTAGGTTAGTTAGGTTTAAGTAGTTCTAAGTTCTAGGGGACTAATGACCACAGCAGTTGAGTCCCATAGTGCTCAGAGCCATTTGAACCATTTTCTAGGAAATCAACTACATGTTGACCAGTTTCATTACAAGCAATTACCACGATTTTAGCACCAATCTGGTGCCAGAAATACCTCCTCCAACCGACTGTGCCTCTGCAAATAGCAATTTCCCACGTAAATCTCTATCCTCCTTATGGCTGGACATAATTTTACTTGTAAAATATTTCATACCCCTTATGGCTATTGGTACACTGAAATTGCAGTTTTCCGTGTCTAATTCATACCTTCCTTACAACTGGACATAGTTACCACCTTGTCATTTTCTTTTGGAACACTGACCACAGAAGCACTACACTCCGACTGTATACCAATTTCGACTACCGTTCATATGTGCGTATATCGTGCGAAAAATTATGGTATGTCCACACTCACACCAGCTGGGTGTCGTTTCACATTTCCCGGTACAAAAACCCTCCCGCCACATCGTCGTTATCACGTATTTGTTGAGGAATAAAGGGTGTAATTAACGAAATGTTTTCGTATTTTTGATACTTGTAAATCCTACCAACACAGTGGCGTCTTATATACTCGGACCGCCAAGTTGGAGTTTGCTTTAGTGCATTTGAGACTTATTCCATATTTACGTGCAAAACTATTGTAGATCTAACATCTATATAATACAAATTTCTCAACTAAGACATCATTGTTAGTTTGATATACTGGAGTACGCCCATTCAGCGTTAATATCCAAGGGCCAAGCATATGGGTAGAGAGACGTTTGCATACCACAATGTTACTGCAAAACAGTTCGAAATCGAGTCTTTGCACAGTTTAAGTTCCTCTTGCTAAACAACGCTCATATTTAACCGTTTGGAGGAGGAACGCCCCGAGACGGATCTGTTGCAGCTGGCAAAAATGAGTATGTTATGAGAAAGAAAGAGCCTGTTAGATCGTCATACAAAGATCTTGTTTGTTGCATGTCTGAGAATATGATGACGTCGATCAGTATTGAAATTACACAATGCGTAAAGTGTGCCCAGAGACCTCTGCTTCCCGCGACAGTGAACACAGGCTGCATTTTTCGAGGCTATCCGCTCATCAGGTACTCCACAGCCGTGGTCGCTTTTGTTCGTTTGCTCGTGGCGGCGTCCTTTGCTGGATATTTCCCACCTCAAGAGGCTACTTCCAGTTGCAGCACCTGCACATCAAACCAGCAGACCAAGATGCCCCAGAATACTGCGCTCGTATTTGCTAATGCTGCGACAGGTGTTCCGGAGTATTGTGTTCCTGTCGGCTGATGCTGAATAACTGGAGGTATATGAAGCCCAGTCCCTCCACTCCCAGCCTCATCCTGCCGTCATCTGCCGTTGTGTGGGGTCGATTGTCTTGTTCTCGCTTGTGTTTTAATCGTTAGTTCGGTTCGTCTCTGACCTAACATGAAGCGTTCAGCGGTATCAGGCGGCAGCAGCGCCAGTGCTGGCAAGCTGCGAAGAATGTTAGACGAGGATGGAGAATTACCTGGCAAGTACAGGTTCAAAACGGAAACTGAAACATTCTTTTCGCTAAGAGTTTCGTAATGCTGAATGCATGTCGTCTTACTGTATCAGCGTATGTCCACCGAATCGCTGTTGAAAAAAATGCTGAGATGCATCAGCACCAGCAACAGCAACAACAGTATCGTCGCGAGTATACATTTCCTTCTTCCTCTTCGTAGTATACATAATATCTTGTGACCAACGTGTCTGCGGATGTTTTAGATGATTTAGAGGGGCCAAAATCGATAGATATGGCTTTTTCACTTAGAATTTAGTAGTAGTAGTGTTGAGTACATGCTTTCTTATTGTTTCAGCATTTGTTCAGCGGATAATTGACGATCTGGACGCTGACAAGCAACAGCAGCAGCACAAGTATCGTCTTAACTAAATATATATTTTCTTCCTCATCATACTATATGTAATTTCATTTTACAAAATTTAATCATATACGTTATATGTCACGAATTCCTTGCCAATTTAGATGATTTCTAGGCTCAAAACTGATAACTGTGACTTTTTCACTAAGAATTTCATAGCAGTAGTATTGAATTTATTTCGTCTTATTATTTCAGTATTTGTCCAGCCGATAAGCATTGTAAGTACTATATACATTTTCTTCCTCCTATGTTGCTGTTAGACATATATTTTTTTTAAAAAAGTCATCTTATACGAAACATGTTGCATACTTTTTGTTGTTGTAGATGATGCCCTGGCAGATGAAGAAGGAGAGGGAGGGGTATGTGCCGAAGAGAAGCAGGAGCCATCTAAGTGCAGATTCTAAAAAAAAATGTAGTTTTTGTGTGTATATATTTTTTATTAGATCGGTATGTTGTAGGTGATATCGATTAGATGGATGAGGGCTCCGCACATCAAAGGGCGAAACACCGGAGTGAATGAAGGAGATAGAGAGAGACCTTTCCGGCGTGAGGAGATGTTGGATGACCTTAGTAAGACGCCACGGGGCCTAGGTGAAATAGGTAATTTACATACATGCATTCATTCTACTTGAAAATGGTATGTTCTTTCTTCGTTTGCAGCAGGTGGCAATGTCTGAAACGTTGTATTTAATTTTGTTTTCGTTGTTCTCTCTTCTGCAGCGGCCGCGACTGGGGACAATCACCGCAGTACGCTGTGGCGCGTGTACCGGGGTGATGAAGGAACAACCATCTAGACGAGGTCTGGTGCGGCACGCTTCACCATCCAATACGAACCTCGTGACTGTGCGGGAAGCTGCATCGCAGGCAGCAGCCGTAGCCGCCCCTGTCGTCGCCGCCGCTGCAGCTGCCGCCGCCACTGCGGCCGCCGCCGTCGGCGACGCTCCCGATGCCGCCCCAGCGTCGCTCTGGCGTCCATGGTCAACCCTTCCTCCGGCTACTGACTAAGGAATGTGGCAACAGCCATCTCCACAGCCGCAGCTGCAGGCAGGCTCCTAGCACTGGCCCGATGCCACGTCTTCTCCTCCACCCCCTCGTCTCAATCAGTGGCAACGCAAGGTACGGAACACTCGTCATCGCGGCTGATTCATCTCCTGTCCTTTTAGTGAAGGACATCAGATTAGTAACACCATACCGCAATTAGAGTACTCGGTGATTGTAGATGCCTTTGAGGAGCGAATCTCTTTCACTAGGATCGAGAATCCGGCAGGGGGTACCGTGACCCCGTAGGGTTTCTTAGAGTGTGTCTTCCTATTCTGGAAACTGAGCTCCTCGAGGTTATTAATGATCTGCGGTATGCCGCTATTAAACACAGCGCAGTGCTGTGTATCGAACTGTCGCGCCCCCCACACATGCCCCTGGCGTTGAAGACACAAGCCTTCACTATCTTTGGGGGGGGGGGGGGGAGGCGTATATCGCAGAGCATATCAATCGCTGAGTGTTTTCGTGAGTCCACTTTGGGTACTATACTGGACCTGTTTTCCGAGAAGTAAGTTAGAGGGTCAGCTAAAGCACTCAGCCGAATACTACACCTGGACATTCATACAAACGTCTCTTGATCCAGTAAATGTAGGGTCAGACTATATTGAGCTTCATAAGATATAGAGGCCAATCAGGCACGCATTAACGTCCAAATTAAAAAGGATCAGCTTTTTTGGGTGATCAATCTTGTTTGTGAGAGAAAAGATCCACAGCGTACATCTTAATACGGTAGGTCCTTCGACATTCGTGGATATTATAGCTTTGACAGTGTCAAGTTTCCCGTTACACTTCGGGACGTACCTAAATTGGAGACTCTGAATACCGGAGTTTCGGTTCATGTTTATCACCTGGAGAAACGCAGCTCAGATGAGCAAAACAAGCAGGAATGAGCATAAGCTGCATGTAAACATGCTGCTATTCTCCTATGAGAAAAATAAGGAGAAAGACAGTTACCATTATTTTTGGATCAAAAACCTACTCCGTGCCGGACGGAGTGGCCGAGCGGTTCTAGGCACTACAGTTCAGATGTTTGCCACTAGTCTTGTAATCGGATACTATTGGATTCTGTCGAAAAATCATGTTCGGAAAATGCAGGACTACTTCCTTGGGCAGCCGGTGTGGCCGAGCAGTTCTAGGCGCTCCAGTCTGGAACCGCGCTACCACTACGGTCGCAGGTTCGAATCCTGCCTCGGGCATGGCTGTGTGATGTCCTTAGGTTAGATAAGTTTAAGTAGTTCTAAGTTCTAGGGGACTGATGACCTCAGAAGTTAATCCCATAGGGCTCAGAGCCATTTGAACCTTTGAACATATTCCGTCACCTATTCTCTCAAATGAGTAAACACGCACGTAAAAAGCATATTTGCTGATAGTTTCTTAGTGCATTTTCAACAAGTGAGTTAGTAGCAAATCATCTGGGAGACTGCACTTCCAAGGACGCGGTGCGTGGTATTATACCTATTTAGAACAAGAAATTCATAAAGTTTAAAAATGCTCACCATACGAACGATGCCTGTTTCTGGTCTACGCAGACTTCGAGTCTCTCCTCGTTTCTGTGACCCGCTATGAAGGTAACCCCGCAGCCTCGCACACTACCTTCATAGAAAAACAAGTACCTTATGCGGCTGTGTTCCAGATTATATCGTCCTATGATTAGAGTCTTAAGCGCTGCAGATCTTACGTCGAGGATAATCCTGCGGTTTGGCTTCTTACTGAGCTTGAAAAACTTTCGTAGGAAGTTGATAAGCCATCTTACAGGGAAACTCCGAGGCGCAGCTCACAATACACGCAATTTAAGGTATCAGTTACCGCATACCCATTTTCTTTCATAATTTAAGCGGGTATGACACTTTACTTTCTTGTTGAGAATTTCGCTAAATTCGGTAGGGTGAATGACCAGGTCAGTGCGTTGCCTGAAACTGTTGAGAAACATATTTCATTCCCAAAACGAATAACGCCACTTCCTTGACTAGCTCCGTTTTATGCAGGCACCACTCAGAAACTCGTTGAAACACCATGTAGGAAGGATATGCATATAACTCGAGCTGCATTTCCCGACGAGGGAAAGTTTCAGATCGTGACTAGGAAGGTGGTTTTCTGATATGAGTATCTGGATAACATGGCATAGCTCAACGGTACCTAACACAACTGCATTCTCTAGTAACCTTGCAGGCGATGCTATAACAGATGCAAAGTATGAGCAAGTCTGGCAGGAATTTAGTATCTCCACTTTAGGAGTGTATGCACAGGTTTGCATGGACACAGACGAGCGCTTCCTTGCAAAAGGTTTCAAAAAATTCCGGAGTCTATTCGTGACTACATATTCTCCGAATCCCGCCTTTTATTACACAGTACCTAGACTGTATTGGGACGCTATGCTTAACAAAACGAAGCACAGCATAACATTATTGACCGATGCCGACATGCTTCTTTCCTTTGAGGAAGGCATCTGTTGGGGACTTTGCCTATGTGTCCATAAGCACGCCAAGGCTTACATCGTGTACTTGGATGTCAATAACTTATATGGGCACCCCATGGAACAATCCTGCCAGCTGGCGAGTTTCGATGCCGCCTGAAGACGAATACAGGGGATTAGACAGAAAAATTGAGGGTGTAGTGGCGGATTCTAATGTGGGGTATGTGGTGGAAGCAGAACTAATGTACCCTGCGTGATGAGGACGCAGATTTGCCGCTGTATACATAGCAACTAGTTCCGCAAGGACGCCACCCCGAAACTGATGACAACACTGGGAAAATATGAGATGTCAAATGGTTCAAATGGTTCTAA
This sequence comes from Schistocerca piceifrons, assembly GCF_021461385.2. NCBI lineage: Eukaryota > Metazoa > Arthropoda > Insecta > Orthoptera > Acrididae > Schistocerca > Schistocerca piceifrons. The sequence goes on from NC_060149.1 coordinate 557,263,662, forward strand.
GCACTATGGGACTTAACATCTGAGGTCATCAGTCCCCCTAGACATAGAACTACTTAAACCTAACTAACCTAAGGGTATCACACACATCCATGCCCGAGGCTGGATTCGAACCTGCGACCATAGCAACAGCGTGGTTCTTGACTGAAGCGCCTAGAACCGCTCGGCCACAGCGGCCGGCTATGATATGTTGTGTGGCGAGGATCTCACGTCGCGCAAGGTGGACGGGAGGGGTTTTAGGGAGGAGGGGTAGGGAGGTTGCTTCTCCCAGTGTCCTCTACCAGCCTCTGTACAGCAGCGAAAGCAATAGAGCAGCTGCCGGCCGCGGTGGTCTAGCGGTTCTAGGCGCTCAGTCCGGAGGCGCGCGACTGCTATGGTCGCAGGTTCGAATCCTGCCTCGGGCATGGATGTGTGTGATGTCCTTAGGTTAGTTAGTTTTAAGTAGTTCTAAGTTCTAGGGGACTGATGACCATAGATGTTAAGTCCCATAGTGCTCAGAGCCATTTGAACCATTTGAATAGAGCAGCTGCTTGCACTGATCTGGTATGGGAGGTGTGTATCTGGGAGCGAAACAAGAAGTGAGTATGCTGTCAAAAGGATATCGCGCCTGACACCTTATTCGGGGATTCAGTGGCAGGCGACAGGAGGCTAAATACTTGCGGTGGCCCAGTAGTATTGCAGTCCCTGCCAGTGTTCTCACACACGTGAGGCTATGATTCTGTCATTGCCCTGTAGTCTGCAGATGGCATGCATGAAAAAGCAAGTGTATGCTTTGTGAATGTTTCTTTCTTTTTCACCTGATATTTTTTGCGCAATCTGTAGCAGTCTAATTATGTGTAGTGTGTTATGTTGATGAAGATTTCATAATTGTCTTCCCTGTGCGATTGGAGAAAAAGCAGTCTGTTTGCATACTTCATTTTTTATGTATTTCACAAGACCTGGATTTGTCCAAACAGCAGGGAATGATGAGCGGTTCCCGTCAAATAAAAGAGAGATCAAACCATTAGAAACTGCATTTTATAAACAAACAATATATTATTATTATTGTTATTTTTATTATGTCGTCTTCAATGTAACGGAACTTCCTGTCATGGGATCCTTACACCCCACCAGCTCAGCGACTTTTCCTGCTAATCTTTTCTGGGGATGTCTGGAGGTATGGGGTGATGGCATGAGGGAGGGGAGGGACATCCTTTGATGGTGGCATTGTGTATTAGCTGAGTCAGTTCCTGGACGTCAATTCAAGCACACACATAACTTTTTCCCACCTACGTTAAGAAAGTTTGCCACCATGGTAACACCTATAATTTCAAAAATTAAGAATACGCCCTTCCAGACCAACAGTGCAGCACAAACTGAGCAATTTTCCCACCAGTTTCTAGGTGCTGAAGATGATGTTAGTGGGGAGGGGAATTGAAGGCTGGGGGACTACTCAGAGGGGGAGGGGTCAATTACCTTATCGATTTAATTAATTAGTAAAATAATTTCACATCAAAAGGGTGCTTGTATTGACGAGGGAGTGGGGGTTTGGGGATTTTCCGGAGGATGGGAGAGGAGGAGGGTAATGGGGAGTGGTGGGGCGTTTCCTCAGAAGCATGGATTATCCCCAGGGGGTCATGAATCAATTAGCATAACAATAGGTTTACCCCTGAATGTGTGCTTTGCCCTGATGTATGCAACCCACTGTAACAAAATGCCCTCATGCCACCATTGCCCCAATACTTTGGATTACATTTACATCTAGATGTATTTACTTCCTAGATTGCGTGTCAGAGAATATTAGAGATATTAATTTCGTACACTGAGTGGAGATGGGAAGATTACAGTGTATATGGCTCTATAATTGCAGTAACCCTACTTATCTTAGTCTCGTGATCCCTCAGCGAGTGACAGGATGATGTCAGCAGAATTACTGCACAGTTTTTCTCAAATGCCATTTTTCTAATGGTCAGCGCTTCTGACTGCCATACAGTGAGCCTGGGTTCTATTGCCCATCGCATTGGATATTTTCTCCACTCTGGGACTGTGTGTTGTGTTTTCTTTATCGTCATCTCATCATCATCGACACACAAGTCGCTAAATGCGGGGTCAACTGAAGAGATTTGGACCTTGACCGCTGAACTTCCCCAGGCAGGTACTCCCAGCCATCAGTGCTATGAGATCATTTCATTTTACCCACCACAACATCACAAGAGAACGTAGTCTTTTTTCCCTAGATTACCACTTAAATTTCACGGCTATCTCAGTTACACTTCCATGTGGGCTATATTTGGTGTAGTCCGAAGAGTGAGGTCTCATGTTACAGTTGATACTTCATGTTGGCACCACAAGCTGCAGACAGTCGCTGCCAGACACAGCCCCGAATGAGAGACGTCAGCAGCAGAGACACGCCCTGGAGAGGTTCCATATGTCGCCGTCGAAAGACTACTTCCGTCAGAGAGCAGTGCCGTTCACCTTACTCTTTGATCGTACGTTAAGGCTCAGCATAAACGTAGCTCACATCCAAAAACGGTAGATTGTTAGTCAGAACTGTGTATCAAAGTGTATAGTTATATACATTCTAAGAAAAAAGAAAAGAAGCACCATGGAGGAATTATCCGAATGGGACGGAAATCAGTGGATCTGATGTACATGTACAGAAGAACAAATGATTCCCGTTCCGAAAAATTGGAGAATTTATTCAAGAGAAGGAGCATCACGAACTTAGTGAGTCAATAACGCCCTCATCCACCTCTGGCTCTTATAAAAGGAGTAGTTGTGCTCGGCATTGGTTGACCGAGTTATTGGATGTACTCCTCAAGGACTATCGTGCCAAATTCTGTCCAATTGGCGAGTTGCATCTTCAAAATTCCGAGTTGGTCCTGGGTCCTGTGCATAATGCTCCAAATGGGGGAGAGATCCGGTGACCTCGCTGGCCAAGATAGTATTTGGCAAGCACGAAGGCAAGCAGTAGAAACTCTCGTCGTGTACAGACGGGCATTTTCTTGTTGAAATGTAAGTCCAGGATGGCTTGGAATGAAAGGCAACAAAACTGGGCGTAGAATATCGTCGACGTACCGCGGTGCTGCAACGGTACTGCAGATAACTACCAAAGAGGTTCTTGTGTGGAAACAAATGGCATCTCAGACCATCACTCCTGATTTTCGGGCCTTACGGCAGTCATCAGTCAACTTTGCGTACCACCGTGTCCGAGGCATCTCCAAACACGTATTCGCTGTTCATTGGGGCTCAGTTCGAAGCGGGAATCATCACTGAAGACGGTATAATACTCCAATCAGTGAGATTCTAGGCCAGAGACGTGTCTGGAACGTCCCTGACAGCAGTGAGATGGCAACCTAAGTGTCAACCGCCATGCGGTCCGACAGCCAGAAGTGATGATTTGGGGTGTCAATTCTTTTCATAGCAGGTCCCCTTTGGTTGTCATTCACTGCTCCCTTACAGCGCTGCGGTATCTGTACGGTATTCTAAGCTCCATTATGTTGCGCTTCATGGTAATCCATCCTGGGCTTATATTTCAGCAAGATAACGCGCTTTGCACAAGGCAAGACTTTCTACTGCTTGTCGTCGTGCTTACCAAACACTACCTTGGCCAGCAAGGTCGCCAGATTTCTTCCCAGCTGAGAACGTTTGGAACACTGTGGTCAGGTCCCTCCAACCATCTTGGGACTATGACGATCTAAAGCACCAACTGGACAGAATTTGGCATAATATTCCTCAGGAAGATGTCCAATAACTCTACCAGCCAATGCCAAGCCAAGTAATTACAACGTTATTGTCATGCTCAATTTGTGCAGCTCCTTCTGTTGAATATATCATACGGTTTTTCTGAAACTGTAATAATTTGCTTTTTTGCACATGCGCTTCTCACGTACTCGTTTGTATTCGGATAATTCTTTCGTGGTGTGTCTTTCTTTTTTGTATTCGAGTGCTCTGACTGTCTTTCCGTACTATTCAAGTGTAACAGATATTCTAGTGCTCGGTGACAGTAATAAATATACATATCATCATTCAAGTTAACCTGGAACGCATCTGTGTTAAGTATTAGAGATTGAAGTTTTTTGCTCAAGTTATTAATACCTTACGTGTGTTGTAGCATGCACTCGACCTTCCCCTGAAGCTTTTGTATGTCTATCCTTTTGACTGGAGGGCTTGAGGACCACGGCCGTTTACTATTGTAAGAAAATTAAGCGCATACAGCCTTCCTTATGATCTTATTTACTGTGTAGCTACGCGTTTGGACGCTTCAGTGCGCCATCTTCAGGCCTTAGTTGATGTTGAAGTGGTTATCACGGTCCGTATATGGGCTGCTTCAGTCAACAACACAACTAATTCACGCAGACTATCTGTTACTGTGATTCAGCACTCCAATCAGTGCAACTGTCAGTTGATGGTTGAAGTACTGACATCACAATTACAGATAGTCTGCGTAAATCAGTTATGTTGGTCACCACACAGCGTATTATGGGTCGTGATAACCGCTTCAGCATCATCCAAGGCCTGAAGATTGCCCATTGTAGCGCCGAAACTGGTAGCTACACAATAAATAAGATCATAAGGATGGCTGTAGGCGATTCGTTTCCTCTTGAAGTTGACCTAAACTTGCTAAGATACTGAGAAATACGATTATACCGATCTGTTACATCTATAGCACATACACCCGGCGCTCTTAATTATTTGTTTTTATAAATTCAGGTCCTTGTCTTCCCTACATTTTTGTACGTCTGCCGCTACCCCTGCTGCAATAGAGTGAATTTCCTGATATCTTAACATATGTCCTACCATCTTGTTCCTTGTCATTTTTATTTTCTCGTTGATTCTGCAGGGAAACTCCTCATTTCTGATCATATCAGTCCAGTTAATTACCATCATCTCACACATTTCAATTCTCTTCTCGCCGGTTTTGTATTGCGCTTAAATATTTAAACGAAACGCGGGGCTTCAGATGTTTGCCACTAGTCTTGTAATCGGGTGCTATTGGATTCTTTACCTTTGTTATAGCATTATTCTGCAATTACAATTACCGTCAGGTTATACTGAATTATATTTTCCACGCCTGTCGAAAAATCATGTTCGGAAAATGCAGGACTACTTCTTTGGGCGGCCGGTGTGGCCGAGCGGTTCTAGGCGCTCCAGTCTGGAACCACGCTACCACTACGGTCGCAGGTTCGAATCCTGCCTCGGGTATGGATGTGTGTGATGTCCTTAGGTTCGTTAGGTTTAAGTAGCTCTAAGTTATAGGGGACTGATGACTCCAGATGTTAAGTCCCATAGTGCTCAGAGCCATTTGAACCATTTGACTACTTCCTTAGACAAGGCCCAGGGCTGTTTCATTCACTACAGTTCTGAATTCCGGGCTACAGCTTGGACTCTAATGCAGTCCACTTTAAACTCCAAGCATGCTTTGAACCTCCGATGACAGCCTGCAGTTTGTAGTTAAATTACTTTAGTCGCTTCTCGCCAGCATTTGGAGGAGTTTCAGCTCGAGCGCAGTCCGTACTTGTCCACACCAAGTCTGTGCACCGCCTCTAGCGGTCTCGACGTTAAACTCCAGCCTCGGCTGCTGCCCGTTTTTCTACATTCACGCAGCTAGTGAGGCGCGGCACATTTCCGGCAGCTAGAGTAGCAAATAAAGCCCGGTGGGGGTCCGCGCTTGATAAGGTAGGAGCGGCGATGACAGAGATCGCCGAGCCAACTAGCGGCCAAAGTAAAACTCGCCTCCGCCCATAAAGCTCGCTGCGGGAGACGAGATGGTCGTCCATCTGTTGCCAACTGCTCCACGTCAAGTGTCACACAACATTTAAGACTCGCGCTACTTAGCTCGAGGGAAAAATATTATTCGATTTTCTCTGTGGAGTTAGCAGATTTTTAGTTCACAAAACAACATTTTTTATGTCTTCGCATCCAATGAAGATGGGTTCTTTCTCGCAACTTAGCCATTTTGTATTTAGCTTTCTATTTGGCTGTAAGACTTGTCACAACTTGCAAACTTCCTGCCGACCGTGGTGGCCGAGCGGTTCTAGGCGCTTCAGACCGGAACCGTGCGACTGCTACTGTCGCAGATTCGAATCCTGCCTCGGGCATGGATGTATGTGATGTCCTTAAGTTAGTTAGGTTTAAGTAGTTCTAAGTTCTAGGGGACTGATGACCTCAGATGTTAAGTGCCATAGTACTCAGAGCCATTTGAATTTTTTGCAAACTTCTTTCTCATGACTATCCCAAATAAAGACAAGTCTGAGAAGCAATGTTCCATCTACTAATGCTCCCTCATTAGGACATAAATTTACCGATGATTGGTCGCTACAACAGGTACAAAAAGATTGGTAAGCCTCTACATGGTATGCAAAAGCTTTAGAATTCAGCAGTTGTTGAGTGGGAGTAACTTGAACATAGGAAACGCGTTCGGTCACCGAAATACTAGGCTGGCGCATAAGTTCGTAGCGTTTTAGTTTTCCATGTTGGTATTCTGGTTGCTATCCATCTACTTATTGATTGTTATTTTTTATTTGTAGATCACTGTTGCTATTTGAGTTTACGTATTATCATTATGTTACTTGAAGATAGTGAGTGGAGCTGTTGACGCTAGAAAATGGAATGGTAAATGGAGAAATCGAAACAATTTCGACATACGTTCCAGTTTGAGTTCAATGGGCGACAGCAACGGTGGCAGCCAGATGGACTTGCACTTTATATGGGGATAATGGCATTGGACAGAGGACGACAACAAAATGGTTTTCTCCTTTTAAGGAGGATCAGCTTAACATCTGTCTCTCCACTTTCAGGAATACCTTCAGGGTTTGATGAATGTGGTTTAAACGCATTAATCCAAAATGACCCAAGTCAGTGTAGTCGAGAAATGACAAATGTGACGAGCTGTGACCATTCCACCATCGTACAATAGGGAAGGTTCTGAAGTCTGGTGTATGAGTACCGAATGCTCTAATCCAAATTCACAAAAATCAGCTTGTGGCCATATGTCCATCTCTGCTTGCTCATCATCTACTGACTCGTGAAAAGCACCGAACACTCCTATCCTCTATCGTTACTGATGAAGAAAAAAGGTGTCTTTATGACAACATATGGAAAAGAAAGGAATGGTTGAGCCGAAACAAAGCAACTCCACGATGCATGCATCCACAAAAGATAATGTTATGCATCTGATGGGACAGTGGCGGTGTCATGTATTACAATTGCTTCCCTAGGTGTAACCGTGACTGCTGACATTTCTTGTCAACAAATGAGACGTGTTTCAGACACAATCCAAGATCAACGACCAACTGGACAGCTTGAAGTGATGCTACTCCACGATAACTCCCCACCCACACTCTGCTAGACTGACAAAAAACACAATACCAGTGATGGGCTGGGCAGTCATTCCGCACCCACCTTCCTCATCTCATCTTGCTCCCTCAGGTTTTCACCTTTCACGCTCTCTATCGAACAATCTTCAAGGAACTTCTTTACCGGACGAAAGAGCTCTCCGAACATGGCTCGATGACTTCTTCGCCTGAAAACCACGTGATTTCTACAATCAAAGAATCGAAAATTTACCTTAGCGTTGGCAGACTGTTGCAAATAGCGAAAGATAATATATTATTGATAACTAAAGTCTCTTATGTGTATGTCTTGTGGTTGTTAAGCTTATGGGAAAATGCTACGAACTTATGCATGAAACCAATAGCTGAAATAAATAGCCTTGCCAGTAGAATTTTTAATGAGATTTTACGTCTTGGTAGCAACATTTTTTTAACACATCTGATTTACCATCAGATCACTCTTCAGCGCGAAGAGTCTTCAGATCTGAGATATGAAATACTCGTGCAGTGTAAATTAACGTAGCTATCACGGGGCTACACTGTACCCGAAGTGTGCGTTAGTGCAGCGCTTGCATTAACATCAATTTGAAGGACTGTTGAGTAGTGCTCGTCAGTCAAGACACTCAACAGGATGGATTAATGCAGACAAAGATGCTTAAACGAAGATACACGTATTTCGTCATCGGTTCTTTTAGCACCTGACAGCGACACGGGTAGACATGGTGACTCCGTGATAATGTTACATACCTTACGGGAGGATGGAGAAGGGTAAATGTACCAGCCTGAAGTAATAGACCCTGTACTGGAAACGAAATAGTCGAATGTTATATGCGAGAATACTCTCATACCTCAAAAATCGAATCTCTTGTATTCCAAGCTCTTTGCTTTACATACTCTGGGAGGAGGTAGTATGGTCCAAAATAAGAAAAATTTCCTAGTAAACATGCATACCCTAAGAGCTATGAGTACTTGTTCAGTAGAAGAGATGTATTTCACAGTAGCAAAGATGAACACATGCTCATAGTTCTTAAGGTATGCTTTTTAGATTCCATGTTTTCTTGGCATTTTTTAATGTTTTGGTCCATACTACCTCCTCCCAAAATATGGAAAGAAAAGAGCTTTAAAAAGAAGAGGCCCACTGTCACAGGTATCAGACCGATTTTCGCTTATGACTTTCGGCTCAGTCGTTTCCAGACCAGGGTACCTTACCTCAAATTGATACATTTACCCTTCTCCACCATCCTTGGAAGTCTGTAACATCTCATAGAATTATCCTGTATCAATGTAACTATAGTAGCAGACGCTACAAGAGAGTTGTTGAGCATCATGTAAGGGTCTACTGCTCTAATTCCGAGAGTGTACTACCCAAAGTAAGTGAAGCAACATGTAACTTACTCCCGCATACGACTTAAGAGATCGTGTACACAGAATTAGGAAAAGTTCATACGGACGCAGAGCTACAGTCATTCTCCTCCATCGCTCCTTTCGTTTATGGGATGAGGAGGAGGTTTTTCCGAGAAATACCAAATGCATACTGCTATTCACATAAACGTTGGTTTAGGAAGATTGACTTGCTGCAGGAACACAAAAGAGGTTAAATGATAGAGGTACTGTAAATAAAATCTGCCACCTACTGAAAGAGGGACTGTGAAGTATAGACGTTGATGTAAATATCGAGTGCATGTACCCCTTCCTTAACGTTTGTTCCGCGTGCACTCAGATCCGGTGATTTCAGTCCCTGTCGCCAGTTTATCCGATCTTGTGCCAGATCAGGGTGCACATATGAGATCTTGAGATCATCGCGCTGCTGTCAAGTCTTCACTGCATGGGTAGTCCTACTGGTCGTTTACCATTTACTCTCAAAGTGAGACCAGTCCTTGCCACTGTTGTATCTGCTCTAAGAACATGCCTGTACTATTATAGGCGGCTTTCTCTCATCTTGTCTTCTATTGGTGCTACTCCACAGAACTTACGAACCTCATCACTTGTGATATGATTGTGCAGTGTTAATCCAGATTTTCACCTGGGCATCTCTATTTCCATGACAGCAAGTCGCTGATCCACTACATTTGCTGAAGGCCAGCATTCAGCACCATACAGTGTAGTGGATGGACTGCTTCTTGGTGCACTTTCGAACTGAGTTCTGCGTGGAGATATCCGTCAGCAGCAATAGTTTAGCCTAGGTACTTAAAAGTTCTTGTTGTTGGGAGGTCAATACCATGGATTCCAGTGGTATCCGAGTCACTTAGATACCTTGTATTGAAATGAACCATCGCTAGTTATGATGTACAGGGTGACCCCGAAGTTCAATAACATTTGCAAATGCACTAATTGACGGAATAATGGAAGTAAGGTAACACTTTACATAAATGCCTAAAATGAAATGAGGCTTTATTGAAACAAAAGACAAGAGTAAAAACCTGTCAACAGATGGCGCTGGATTGCAACGCATAAGTGACGCAACATGAGAACACCCACAACTGAAGAATTTAGGCTACCGAAAATCCCAGAACTGTCGTGGAAACTCCAGCGTATGACAAGAAAGTCACGGTCTGCTGTTGATTAACCACATCAGTCTTGATCAGATCCATTTTCTTTGAGTAACTGCTGGGTAGTGCTACTCAAAACGTCGGAGCGACGGGTGCGCGGTACGCCGATATGTTACAGAATAGCATCCCCACTAGCATGACTGATAAACACCTGCTGAAAGGCATGGATTTTATGCAGGATGGCGCTCCACCCAATGTTGTTTACGTGTGAAAGAACTCTTGCTCATAGCGTATGGTGAGAGTCGCTATCTGAGCCGCCACTTCCTTCATGCTTGGCACACAGTGACACTTGTAGGGAGAGAGAATGTGTTGACATTTGCACGGAGCCCAGGACGCTGTAGGCACTGGACAGGGTGTTGCAGATGTAGGATACACTGGCCTGTCCGCCACTACCTGCGACGTATTCTGGAGAAGGCCAAAGCTCACTTCTGCTCAAAGTTCCCTGTTCCCACATCAGTTCGTAGTATGCCTAGCAGCTGACCTCTGACTGGCAAGTATTGTTCCATGTTTTAGTGTTGAGATAATGGAGTTCACTGAGACCACCAAAGTGAAGCCTTTATTGATTTACAATGGACATCGTTAAATAATGGACTATACAAACAAACAAGAAGTGACACACTGCCGTTGTGTAAACTTTAAAAATAATAAATGCAAGGGAAGACTATCCACAAAAAATAACACAGTGGCCGGCCGATGTGGCCGAGCGGTTCTAGGCGCTTCAGTCTGGAACCACGCGACCGCTGCGGTTGCAGGTTCGAATCCTGCCTCGGGCATGGACGTGTGTAATGTCCTTAGGTTAGTTAGGTTTAAGTAGTTTTAAGTTCTAGGGGACTAATGACCTCAGATGTTAAGTCCCATGGTGCTCAGAGCCATTTAACACAATGTTACGGGCAGGAAACCATGTTTGTATTCCAGATGAAGCAGCAAATGAAGTGTCAAAACATTTTGTCAGCGCAAAGAAACTAGCAAAAGACACAGACGCTACAGTTTAACCATTTTACGTTGAAAAAGTTGGGCAGCTCTTCAATCGTTATCATCACACAGAAGGGCGAAAAAAATCGTTGTATCCCATTTGACAAAAATGTATATCCGACCGATTCTGGAGGAATATTCTTTCAAGAAAATAATTTACTGAGGAGAGATGGTTGCAACTGTTTACTTGCAGATGATAACAGGGGATCCAGTGACAGAATACTGGTGTTTGCCAGCGAAAAGGGAAGAGCGTGTTTATCAAATTGCGAATAATTCCTTATGAATGGAAAGTTGAAGAGTTCGAGCAAGCAGTTTGGACAGTTCCTTATACTCCACGCCGACTTTAATAGTTCTTGGGAGGAAACAGTCACCATTCCAGATGTTTACGCTTTGCTGTCAAATAAAAATCGAGAAACATATGACATTTTTTAAAGCTATTAAAACTAACGTGCCTGGATCTCTGATGATGGATTTCGAAATTGCCGTAGTCCAAGCAGCCAACGGTTTGTTTCCTGGACCAGATATTACTGGTTGCAATTATCGTTTTAATGAATGTTTTTGAAAACAAGTTGAGTTTTGCGGCCTCGTTCCAACCTATAAGGAAAACGAGGAAATACGCTACCACATAAGAAGACCACAAAAACACCAAAAAACTAATGTTACTACAAGACACGTACCCATTAAAATTCAGTGGCACCATAACGTTTTCCCTTCCTGCTTATATGAGGCTGCTTCTTATAATTTCAAGATCAGAGGAGCCTTTGTCTTGAATTTTCTGAATAAAAACGCTCTCAAGTCATCTTGAGTAGGTGCTGTGGTAGGGATATTTCGTTATAAGTCTGTGGCTGTTTCCTTCGAGCTTGTTAATTGTACCGAACACGGCTTCGATGTATTCCCTAAATTTATATTTACACAGTCAACAGGCAAAGTAATTTATTTCCAGCGACTGATTGCAAACCGTCTCTCTTCAGTTTTTCTGGAAATCTTGCAACTTGTTTTTCCCAGTTTGAGTTTATTCCAAGTTCAAAGTAGAGATGGTTCTCTTTGATGGTGATAGAAATCAAAAATTATCCTTGGCATATTTTAGTGTGGCACAGACCCTTTTACAGTGTGTATTTCAAACATTTCTTAGACATACTGGTAATTCGAATACAGCCATATCGTTTTGGAATCTAAGAGTAAACACTCTAAAGATGTGAAATAGCCACCAACTTAAAAAAAAACAACCTTGTAGTTTTAGGGTGGTGTTTCTACATCACCATCTTTCTGCCGGAAGCCTGATCTATCTGTTTATTGTTTGAGATGGTGTCGTTAATAAATGTGCTTCAGAACTTTGAGCACAACAAAAATTTTAGTTTAAAACAAAATTACAATAGATTCCATTTGAAAGATTATGTACACTTTGAGGGTGAACAGCGAGAAACTGAGGTGAATAAATTCTTGTTTTCAAAAGGAACCCCCAACGACATTCAGCTAATGAATCTGCAGTTAGGTCAAGTTACCATAATGCATTTCAGCTTGCAAAGAGTTCCGCAGTTTCATTGATTTTCGGGTGATCTTTCTCATCCCCCATAGTTGTATGGTGATTAAAACCGTGTAGAATGCTTATTAATTTTTTTTTTATTTGTTACCACGTTTCGGCTACTCCTGTCGTCAATGACAAAAAGTTTGAAACTTATAAAAAAAGGTTCTGTGTCAGGAATGAAACATGCGCCTAAACATGGCGTCAACCCACAGCTTTGCATGCCTTACTAAGGCGTATTATACAATAATCGAAAATTTTTCCATTGGTGCTCAACATTTTACAGTCCTTATACACTATGTGATCAAAAGTATCCATATTAGGTACACTGTGCTGCCACCTGCTGCCGGATACTCCATATCAGAGACCTCAGTTGTCATTAGACATCGTGAGAGAGCAGAATGGGACGCTTCGCGGAACTCACGGACTTCGAACGTGATCAGGTGATTGGGTGTCACTTGTCTCATGCTTCTGTACGCGAGATTTCCACACACCTAAACATCCCTAGGTCCAATGTTTCCGATTAGATAGTGAAGTGGAAACGTGAATGGACACGTACAGCATGAAAGCGTACAGGCTACGTCGTCTTTTGACTGACAGAGATCGCCGACAACTGAAGAGGGTCGTGGTGTATAATAGGCAATGCACACATCTATTCAGGCCATCACACAGGAATTCCAAACTCCATCATGATCCACTGTAAGTTCTATGAAAGTTAGGCGGGAGGTGAGAAATCTTGGAATTCATGGTCGAGCGGCTGCTAATAAGTCACACATTACGCCGATAAATTCCAGTCGAAGCCCCGCTTGGTGTAAGGAGCGTAAACATTGGACGATTGAACAGTGGAAAAACGTTGTGTGGGGTGACGAATCACGGTACACAATGTGGCGACCCGATGGCAGGGTGTGGGTATGGCGAATGCCCGGTGAACGTTATTGTCAGTGTGTGTAGTGCCAACAGTAAAATTAGGAGGCGGTGGTATTATGGTGCGGTCGTGTTTTTCATGGAGGGGCTTGCACTCCTTGTTGTTTTGCGTGACACTATCAGAACACAGGCCTACATTGATGTTTTAAGCACCTTCTTGCTTCCAACTGTGGAAGAGCAATTTGGGGATGGCGATTGCATCTTTCAACACGATCGAGCACCTGTTCATAATGCACAGCCTGTGACGGAGTGGTTACACGACAATAACATCCCTGTAATGGACTTGCCTGCACAGAGTCCTGACCTGAATACTGTAGAGCACCTTTGGGATGTTTCGGAACGCCGACTTCGTGCCAGGCCTCACAGACCGACATTTATACATCTCCTCAGTGCAGCACGGGCCGCCATTCAACAAGAAACCTTCCGGCACCTGATTGAACGTATGCTTGCGAGAGTGGAAGCTGTCATCAAGCTAATGATGGAACAACAGCATATTGAATTCTAGCATTACCGATGGAGGACGCCACGAACTTGTAAGTCATTTTCAGCCAGATGTCCGGATACTTTTGACCACATAGTGTATATTACTGCTGTTCATCACATTCCTATTTACAACTATATTCAGTGATACGGCAATAGTCTTACTATCACTGATTCCCTGTTCTACGTTAAGTCAAGAAGTTTAGGCTAGTTAGTGACTTCACGAGTCGTTTCTCTGATTAGCTTGTCAAGATAATTTTCGTACAAGACATTCTAAACAATGTTACGTTATTCCCAATCCCTACTACCCGACTGAATCAATTTAGTCTCCCGGTGTATAGTTAGTAGAAAGTGATGTGTCCGAAGATAAACCTGGTGTCACAGACGCTTAAGCATTCATTATATTGTTAAAACTGTAGCATGTTTATTTAGACTAATTACAGTATGTTATCCTCGGACGTACCTGCTTCACACTCTCATAGTTCTATAGTGTCACTGGCTATCAGTACAACGTTCCAGCACTAGTGATTTTTATTAAATTATTAGCGTCGCGTAGGTCCTTCTATTCTCATTACGAGTCTCTGAGATTTGGGCCGGAGCCTTGTGTGTGGCGACTTATAAAAACGCGTTGAAAGTTACATTTGCTTGCAGTTAATAAAGCGACGACGGCGTCCTCTGGTGACGTATGTAATGCCAGCCATCGGAAGACGGTGAGTTCTGGAGAGTGGAGACAGCGAAGACCGGCGGAGGCAGGTTGGCAGGCTATTGGAAATTTCGTCTTCCGCAGCGAGCGGCGCTCCATGTGCAATCGACTGAGACAACCACGTTACCGCACACCTCCTCCCAACAAATACGCACCGTCGTTGCATAGTGTGAGTGCGGACGACGACGTCGTAAAGGTCTATACCGTTAGTGCAGCTGTTGGAGTGGTCTTTGGGGTGATGGTAGACGGCGGCTTGCGAACCAGCGGTATCTTCTGGCAAAAGTCGGAGGTAGGACGTTCATCCATTGGCAGAGGTGGATTTAGCACTGACACTGCTGAGGACGCCAAAGGCTGAATGGCTGATGTCTGTGACTGTCGTCACTGAGAACCGCTACGGATGCCGCGGCTGCAGAAGTGATTGCGTCGTTGCGTAGTGATCGACCTCCATAACAGAGTTGTCGGTTCCCAAACATGAAATTCTACCTCAGGATTAGAATAATCACGAAAACGTAACTGCTTTTGGTGCCGTCGATGGGTGCCTGATTTGCCGTCAACGGTGTAGTGAGCTCGGCCAGCTGTCTGAGTGATGGCGCCAGATTCACAACTGTGAGGCTTGTTACTCTCACGATAAAATACTTTGTTTTTCGAGCGAAACTTCTTTGCGAACTTGGTATCTGAAGCTGGATGTCAAGGGTAGAATGCGAGATAATGCTGAAATGCAATGCCTCCAGATTTTTATGTGAAAACTCTTACATCTTTTTAAATAAAACGAACTATATTAATATTCTAGATCTTTAGTCTTCATGCTTCCATTGTTTATTGCTCAAACATCGTCATTCCGGCGGTGGACACGTTTCTCCCAAAGAGAGACCAGTTTGTTGATATCGTCACTGTAGAATGCTTTTGCTGAGGGGCCCACAGCCACACCTCTGCTTGCACCGCTCCATTAATATCAAAGTGAAGTTCTCGAAGGTGTTCATTAAGTTTTCGAAACAGATGAAAATCGGATGGTGCCAAGTCGGGATTGTATGGAAGATGGTTGGTGACAGTGAATCCAAGGTCTCGGATTGTTGCAGATGTCGTAGCGTTTGTGTGTGGTCTGGCATTCTCGTGGTGAAGGAGAGGGTACTGCATGCAAGCACGACCTCATGAAATTCGTTCTTTCAGTTTCTGAGGGTCTCACAATACTTTTCAGTGTTTATTGCGGTGCCTTTAGCCATGAATTACTAATGCACCACACCTTTTACATCTCAGAATGCCATGAGCATAACTTTGCCTAATGATGGCATGGTCTTTAACTTTTATGGCGTTGCTGAAATCCATTGACAATTCTTGTCTTTGTGGTCAAAATTATGAAACAGACTTCATCACCTGTCACAGTGTTGTTAGGGAATCCATCACCCTCACGGTCAAAGCGCAAAAGGAATTATTGACAGGTGTCCAATCTCTCTGGTTCAGGTCAGAAGTGAGCATTCGAGGCAACCACAATTCGCACAGTTTTTTGTAATATAGTTCTGCAATACTACCCTGCACACACTCTCGTGATATGCCACACTTACTCGAGAGATGTGTCTGTATTGTCCGAAGATTTTCCCCGATAAGTTCATTAACCCGGTTCCATTGAGTCTCGTCGTTTGCCGTATGCGGTCTTCCACTTGGAGGTCTGTCACACATGTTGAAGTTAGAACCACCGTTTCCTCCACAATGAGCGCGAACAACCCAACATCGCACATTCCTAATGCCGATACTATCATCACTAGACACAGATATTAGCATTCAGTGGATTTAAATAGGAGGCACGATTTCTGTAGTTAGAAACTCTATTACAGCACGTTGTTTCTCTCATACTGACATAGTCACGTTACACATCATCATTTTACACGCTATAATTCGAAACCCTCTAGCGGCAGAGGGTTGCAACTTATGCAAGCAAGCGGGAATGTCGACGGAGTTATATGCATGACATGGGATACCCAACCAATATTGAGAACAGAAGAAAGAAATCCGAGGCATTACTTCTCAGCACGACCTCGTAGATGCAGCGAAGTGCGGTGGGGACCATGTAACAACTCTGTTGGCGAAATTTCATGAGAAGACAATGTGCAATAGATGCTCAGAAATAACAACAAAGCACTTTCACTCGAGTGTAAAGCACTAAATCAGCACATCTGAGCCTTGAAAGTGCGAACTAAATGTTCGGTTTCACCGTTCGATTCAACAGAGTGGAACGTTCGAATATGTTTAATTCCATTTTGCTGATAAAACTACTCAAATTGAAACGAAGAAAATTTGCGGACTATTGTCCAAAACGATTGCTTGTGGCAAATTTTCTGAGAAGAAGCCTGAAGTGAGAGCTTTTACATGGCTAGCGCTAGTTGCCGAGTTCACTGGAATGACAAATGGGTATCTATTGTACGGATTGACGACTGTGAGCTATCGTTTGTTCCATAAAGGCCCACCGAAATCAATGAGGACGCGTTGCCAAAGACCGTCATGTAGAACTCAATTGATAACTTGCTGGTACGGAGCTACCTGGTTATCCGTGCATGCGTGGCAGTGGGAGCCAACTGTTCAATCTGTCTGTCAAGACCGAGCCATGTACAATTCTGGCACGCTAATTGCTTATTTTTCCTATATCTCCTCCTATGTATCGTATATACCAATTCCTATATATCCTCTGTTTAAAAGGTTCAAAACATGTTGTTGCAATGGGGCCGGAATCACGATTTACCAGAGTGCAATAAAATTACGCTTTTCTGAAGAGAAGGTCTGGTGTGCTGAGCATAGTATTTTCGTACTACTGAATCAAAAATTGATATCAGCTTCCGAGGTGAATCCATCTGAGTGTGGTACCTGCGCAGTCATAATGAATTATCCTATTCAGCAACTTGTGCGACGTATCGACACTCAGTGGAAAAATATTGCAGTGCTTCCGAATCAGAAACATCATTTTGAAGACAAGAAGCTTCTGATGCATCACATTTCTGATATTGGATGCTGTGCCGTTCGCACCCAGTAGCTGAGTGGTGACGCCGGCACGGTAGCTCAGAGTGTTCGGGCAGAAGGTTAGCTGCCCTCTGTAATAAAAATCTGAGTGACTGCATCAATAATGAACTTCTACGGGCCTAAGGGGACGTCTGCCACGAACAAGTGAAACGAACTACAACGAACGAAATGAGATTCCACAAAAAAAAAAAAAACTGGTCTGCGCGACAGAATGTCAATCCGAAGGGCCCGGGTTCGACTCCGGGCTAGGTCGAAGTTTTTCTCCACTCAGGGACTGGGTGTTGTGTTGTCCTAATCATCACCATTTCATCTCCATCGACGCGCAAGTCGCCGAAGTGGCGTTAAATCAAAAGAGTTGCACCCAGCGAACGGTCTACCCAACGGGAGGCCGTAGTGACACGACATTTTTTTTATGCTGTGTCGTGGGGCAATAAAGAATTTCACGCTGTTGATTTGAAAATAGTAACGCAGATACTGAGCTCCAAGATCAGACATGCCTTTCCCCGCATGAAAAAGAGCAAGAGCCAAGAAAAAAAAATTTCTGACATGCTGATATCGATAAAATTTTGTGACACCATAGACTGCAACTGCTTCTTTTCCAGTTGCCTGTAGCTGAGGTGGGCCTTGTTCAACACCTTGAACGTGAATGCTACGGGCCGTTCAGTGTTGCCCAACTAGTAAGATAAAAGTGCCACTATTCCATGTGACGACACATCAGCTACAAGTGCTACTGTTTTTTCAGGATCGAAATGAATAAGAAGACATGGGTCACTGAGCAATGCATGTTTCAGTTCTTTATATGAGTGTTCACACTCCCCCGTCCGTTGGAAGGGAAGATTTTTATCCTAGATGCTATGCAATGGAGCAGGAATTCGAGCTCCGTTCCGAAAGAAATTAATGTAGCAGGTTAGCTTTCCAAGAACAGCTTGCGAGAGGAGCAGGTAATCCCCGAATGATCTCTAAATGCTTATTCCAGGGACGAGGCCTATGGGCACCAATGAGATGTCACAGGTATTCAGATTCGGTGTTGAAAAATGGACGTATCTGTAAATATCGTTTGAATCTTACTACAGTTGGAACTTGAAAAAGAGATTCTAAATTCTAGAAATGGTGTACCAGAGCTTGTCCGGACAGAGTGATGTCATCCAAATAATTCTGACAGGGAGAAATCTTCGTTGTCACTAACACAAGAGAGCGTGAAACAAAGCTGGTGCAGATGTGCTTCCAAAGGGAAGGAACTGTTAATGACCAAGACGGCGTGCATATTGACCACCATCTTTTTTCCTCATCCAGCGGAAGCTGAAGGAAAGTATCTGCTGAACAAATTTTAGAAAACAAACGTCCACCTACTAGGCGATCCATAAGCTCTTTTGTATGTGGGCGCTTGGAAAGAATTAAGAACTGTTTGAGACGTTTTCCCGTACGATTTTCTTGTGATCAGACGGAGAGATGCCCACTGACGTGTAGAAATGGATTTAAAAACTCCTGTACGTTCTAATCTGATGAGTTCAGACGTAAACCGATTAGCGTGAGGTACCAGATATAAGTGATATCCATGTTTTTCACACAATTTATGAATGGAAACCTCGTTATTGACAGCATGCACATTATCGTGATTATCTAAACCAAACAAATCAGATGCACCCATGCCAAAAATATTTGGACTAAAACTTGATTGCAATGCCACGAATGTTGTTAGTGCAGTCACATTTTTATATTTGTCTTGCAAAATGCTTGTCCTAAGAACAGATGTACTTTCGTTTTTGTAGGCTGTGAGGTGGAGACATGAAGCCTGGAGCTTGGGTGTCACAATTGCTCATATGTTTTCTGATTAATTAATGTGACTGAAGCACCAGTGTTCAACTGAACCGGTGCAATCTGATTGCAAATCTGTAAAGATGTGAACGATTTGTGATTATTCCTCAGAATATGTTTTTCAGTTGTGACTTTCAGAAGACAATGATGTTCTGATTTGTTAATAACATAACGTTTCCCTGTTTGTCTATTTCAAGGGAATTGCTTAACTGAACAAAATTCTTGATTGAGCTTCCCAGCTCTTGTGCTTGCGTCCGCAGGCTCTGTGAGGATTTTCAGGGGACAGTGAGGATTCAGAATGTGGGATCACATTGCTTTCCGTTTTCTCAAATTTAGTTTTGTATGGAACATAGTTTACTTTGTGAATCTTTTATAAGCACACTTGCCGTGTTTGTGCTGAGTTGTCACAGTGTCAGCATGCCACTTGTTGGAAGGAGCTATGTTTAAGGTGTAGCGCAATACTTAACACAAGGCTTTCGGAGCATGTGAAATTGCAGACAATCTGGCTCGACATCTCGTGTTCTGTTTGCACCAGTGCCTGCTTAGAACTTCTCACTGTCAGCATTGCAACAAAAGGCACTTTAAAGTCTTGCTCCAGAATGTCTTACACATCCCTAGCTTGAATCACTTTTAGTTTATCAGTGACAGCAAGATAGCGATTCTTTAGTCTCAGTCCATATATTATTGTCAGTCAGGTTCTAAATAGTTGTATCTTGAAGCACTTCATCTTGATATGAAACTCCATAAGTCCAGTTAAATTTAGAATAACTCATCATGCCCTTGACGTCCATGATCCATTCCGTGTAATTTTGATTACTATGACCGTGCGGGGTAGGTTCCGACTGAGTTAAGAATGTAAATTTCCGAAGCTGATAGGATAAGCGGGTTAAGTCCAGGAACAATTAAGATAAGGGGTTATCATGTTACACAAACAGTGTCAGGTTAGACCCGACGCAACTGGGCGAGTTATATTCATACATCAAATGAGTTCTCAATTGTGAATAAGGACTACCATCAGCTGTAGAATGGAATGAAGACAACGAAAATTTGTGCCGGAACGGGACTGGAACCCCGATTTCCCGCTTATCGCGAGCGATCGCCTTACCATTTGGCTATCCGTGCACGACTCACCACCAGACCCAAACTTCCATATTTCGTCACCCATGCGTCTACGACCGATAGTCGTATATCCCATATGCATATTCCCGCACAGGTCAAACGTTGTATTTGAAAGTCGCTTTCCCGCTATCGGCAGATAAATGCGATATTGCAGTGCCTGTGTTATTCCGATTACGATGCAAAGTTCCTTTGGACATGCATGCATGTTCAAAGGAAATTTACATCGTAATCAGAAAAACTCAGGCACTGCAGTATCGTAGTTATATTCGTGGTCAAACCTGGGGAAGCCCCGTGCTGTCAACTCATCCCTACCCCTTCCCACCTACTTTGGAGCCCTCCACCGCTACCCTCCCCCTCCCCTCCATAACCAATAATATTCAAATATCCCCTCCCCTTCCTCATTCTTTTATAGATACAGCAACTGCAACAAGAGATATGTCATTTGAGATCTGTATGCTGTCAATAGTGAGACGATCAGGTTCGTTTGGGGGCAGTACTGTGAATTCGTTATACATAATCATAATAACAAATTGAATTCGTTATTATTCCAATTATTTCAGTTTCATCACTCAAGGTCTCTGCACTGTTGAGCGAGGAGCACCAGCATCAGAGTCATTATACTTAAAAAATGGGGTCAAACACTACCACAATTTACAAGGTAAGGTACTTTGACCGTACAGAGTGTGTGTGTGTGTGTGTGTGTGTGTGTGTAAATTAATAACGTCGTGGCATATAACTCGAAATGGCGGTTAACATTAATGTAATTTATGACGTAAGGTAGTTTGACATTGCACTGTGTGCGTCAATAACGATAACTTTGCCAAATATACATCATCCCAACATTATCAGAGTGTGTGATGTCATAACGTATTTATTAAAACGAGCGCATCGTCCTACTGGCGGCTACAACGTTATTTAATTGCATTGCAGATTATTCTGCAAAATATGGGTAAATGTTAACAAACTGCATGACATTACAGTGTGTGACTGTGGTGTGTCTGAATTACTACAATTTAATGACATCATGACATATTCTGCTAAATTTCGTAATATATTAAGAAAATTTATGACGTAAGAAACTTTGACAATGCAATGCGTGACAGTGGCTCAGTTGGACTACTATAATGCAATGACGTCATCGTATATTTAAAAAATTACTGTAATTTGTGAAAAATTTGTCCAACAACGTTGAAGACGCCAACATGTTCATTAAAAAGTATGAAACTGTTTTTACATTTGGTTCTTCCGGATCATTAGATGTTTTACGTTTCAAATTCTTCAAATACCACAGTTTAACAAATAAATTATTGGTACGAGAAAACGTGTTCTTGCATTACTGATGTGTGACATCGGAGACTGTTAAAAGCAGTGACATACGATCTCTACATCCCACAGCTATCTACATTTTACGGCCGATTTTCTCCCAAATATCTGTCTTTCCATTACAAGTAAATATGATGCTAAAGAAATACCGCAGTGCTCAGAGCCATTTGAAGCATAAAATTGTATTTGATGGGAATGGATAGAGGAATACAATTTACACTGAACATAGTATTATCGCTGTGCAACTCTCCAGCTAGATTTTTCAGGACTATCTGCCTGGCTATGGTGGCGGGCCAGGGGAATTACCGACTGGGCATCAGTATCTGCGGACTACAGGACATGACTCGTCGTGGTCGCCAACAACAGTCGAAAGCATCTCAGGCACCCAATGTAGAGCGAGCAAATGAGAAAGAGAATATATCTCTCACACTAGGTACTAACCGTCAAGAAGTCAACCAACATACGGTAAATAGTGGCAGGAAGTATTCGTCAGAGCTGCTCTGATGACGAGCCGATATACATACTGGAGAATATGCACCCAAGAATGATAAACAGCAGCTCCGCAGAATGCGGCCTGTTTTAACTGCTTTACCCATGTTTCGCATTGCCGCTGACAGTCGTTTTGTGTTTATCATCTTGATAAGGCTAGCGTGGAGGAAACACTTTGCAAATATCTTCATATGCGGGCAGAAATTGCACAGTGTGATCTACGCACTGTACATGACGTCTTCCACAGAGTCAGCGAACAACTACTGCTACAAGTAATATGTCCAGATATTACCAATGTGTGAAACAATTACCCTCACCAACTGCATAAAAATAATGTTGCCAAGTACCAAAGCTACATTAGTTGTGTGTGATAACATTATAAGGCATGTAAATAACTACAGGAAAATGCCAAAATTGCTCTGTAAGCAATTACCACCGCCAATATTAAAAAAATGACGTCGTAGTATTATAAAACAATAACATCAGTATAAGACTAGCAATAGCATACTTATAAATAACTACTGAAAATATGATGTAAATACAGATCTCCAAAGTCCGCGTAAATCTTACCATATCACGATGCCTTGTGGTGACTCAATGGGAAGTGGAAGCACGACGGCTCGCTCTTTTCCCGCAGAGACATTCCTATCTATCTCGCGTATTCACCGCTATGCCTATAATTTCTACTAAGAAAGTTCAACTAGCGGACAACACATGCACAATGGCTGCAAGTAATTTGCGGAAATAGCCCTGATTACAGGACGAATCCCGCCGTTCCGCACAGAACCATGCACACACTACGTACCTCTGTAACTGGCTGGAGATGGAATGACGGGCTGTGAAGTTGCCCGCGGAGTAGCAAACACCTGTAAGAATCTTTGATGGCAGCAGATAACATCCAGAAACGCTACAAAGAAGACGATGTTCTGTATTCTAACACACTATCTAGGAAATTTAGAGAAATGTAACTTGTAGCTGACTGCTTATTGACTTAAGTACCACCAACATATATTTCGCGTAAGTATCAAGAACCTAAAGGAAATTAGACTCATATTAGACATTCATTTTTTTCCCTCTCTCTGTTTCCGAGTGGCACGAGGTATCCTTCACCAAGGTGGAGCTTTTGCCAGCTATAGTTGTGAGTGCATAGCCGTTCCCAAAATGATCATCTTATCCAGTCTTGATTCTGTAGCAAGTTCCTGATACCAGTAACTTGGCTGACGAATAGATTTCCGTGAAGACGAATAGCGTCATCCACTTCCTCCTACCATTAACAAATGTTCATTGAAATTGCAGTCTCGTATGACCTATAGATCCAATACTGATTTTGAAATGTAGTTTGCTTATGACACACAGTCATCCAGCACAGCAATGTGATCAGATGCACAACATAGAATTCCACCAAGAAGCACCCTACAAAATGGCTGCAGTAATGCTGTGTGGTATTTGGGGTAATAACTCATCTCCCAAGCTTGAAATGCGTTTTAGCATAGCAATATGATGAGAGTGTCTACCACCGGCAAATGCTTTTCATTGGTGAGTTATTCCAAAAAATGGTTCAAATGGCTCTAAGCACTATGGGACTTAACATCTGAGGTCATCAGACCCCTAGACTTAGAAACTACTTAAACCTAACTAACTTAAGGACATCACACACATCCGTGCTCGAGGCAGGATTGGAACCTGCGACCGTAGCAGCAGCGCGGTTCCGCACTGAAGCGCCTAGAACCCCTCGTCCACAACAGCCGGCGAGTTATTCCAACCGGTAGCAAAAACCTCTGGGTAAAGTTCCAAGATGGCAGCATTTCTAGTCACGTGATCTTCTGGCCATTCTTGTACGTGCAATCCAATTTTAAACTCCTAGACCAGTCACACTATTCGTGTTTTGAGTATGCTGCGACAGGGAAACACCAGGGCCAGGGGTAGGGCGCCTACGAAATCTGTACCATGATGCTGTGTTTTATGTATTTTGTTTACAGAGGAAGCATCGCTTACAAACCTTCTTCGACATATGCTGTACTCGTCACTTAAAAATGCGTGGTGGCAGCGACTAGTTGATAAACAACGATTCGGCCGGTTAACATGAGGTGTGGACTTTACACGAATCGCATCATTGGTCACGGTTTTGTTGATGACACTTTAAATAGCCGAAGGTACGTAAAGAACTGCGACTGTAACGATAAAAATGAATGTCTGGCTGATCCCAGACAAGACCAACATACACGACGAGACGGAATTAAGAAAGTTGTTTGTTAACTTCTGACTGTTTTGTTGAGTCCACAAAATAATTGTTCAGTAAAGTTCTAATTTTTGAGCCCCCCATGTGCATCTGCATGAATAATAAATTCTAAATGTAGAAATTCACTGTATATAGGGCCTCTTAACTGTGCTGTCACCGCCAGACACCACACTTGCTTGGTGGTAGCCTTTAAATCGGCCGCGGTCCATTAGTATACGTCGGACCCGCGTGTCGCCACTATCAGTGATTGCAGACCGAGCGCCGCCACACAGCAGGTCTAGAGAGACTCCCTAGCACTCGCCACAGTTGTACAGCCGACTTTGCTAGCGATGGTTCACTGCCTACATACGCTCTCATTTGCAGAGACAGCAGTTTAGCATAGCCTTCAGCTACGTCATTTGCTGCGACCTAGCAAGGCGCCATATTTAGTTACTATATGTCTTCTGAACAGATAATATTGTGAATCATGTACCGTCCAGAGCGACGTTCCTAATTAATGGATTAAAGTTAAGTATCAAACTAATTATGTCCGCTTTCTGAATTCTCATTCCTTGTCATGTTCCAGACCTCACGTCAGTATAGTTCTTCCCTCCTCACGCCAGCCTGCGTGAGCTAAAACGCGTGCATTTCGGCCTCCATTCGTAACACGGTGTTGGCTGTTCTGCCAACACAACATGAACATGTGGCTGGACTTCGAAAACTTGGCTATGCTGTAGTCTAGAGACCAACTACCGAAATTTTGGCATTAACCCTAAAAAAATCCAGTCACAAAGATTAAATAAATACAGACATGAATTTGCGGTGAAAAATAATGTTCACAGTATTTTAAATTTTCAGAAAAACTGAGTTCATTCAATCACTGTAACGCTCATTACAGATTAGTAAAGGATTATCATTGAGTTGATTAATGTCTGTGCGAGGACTAAAAAAAAATGGGACAGTATGTTACGTCCACGTTAACTCCCGGAGAAATTTCAGGAAATAATCGAAGTTCATTTAGCACATGTTTAACGTTAAAGTTCCATATTGTGAACTAGCTAAATTTGTAGTGCACATCATTCCCAAATACCAGCCACAGAAAAGTTTCAGGGTTCGGAATAGATCGCCTAGCGCGAAAGATTCAGAGTTCACACAATGTAAATATTTCAGAGTATTCACTAGCAACACACGTGATATCACAAATCCACGACTTAACACAAATATAGTATTTTGACTCACATACAATACTACCTACTGCCCCGCATACGTACTCGATGTCACAGATCTCAAACCCGACTTCCAATCGAAAACAATGCAAAAGTATAAAGTGCCGTGCGCAAGCTGGCTGTCCCCAATTTAAGCCCTTGCCTTGATGCAAGTGAAGCGTACGCACTTGCGACTTTCACAACATATTTGTAACTATAACTTAAATGTTATGTACATGTATCGTACATCAGATTACACATATATTTCCTCAATTATATGTTGTTATTCTTGGTTTTGCCCTATGAAGAACAGTTTGTTCATAAATAACGATTTTTTAAGATAAACAATGCTTTACATTGTTCAGTTACTAATAAATATAACCAATTAAAACTAAGTACATTACTAATTCCCTATCTGTGTCTATTTCGTAACCCTGTCGCACCCCTTAAGCATTTTATTTATTATTTATGTGAAAAGGTTTTTATGAGTGGAATGCACATTGGGGAATGTAATTCAGAATAGGTACTATTTACAAAAATCTACTATGATAGGCCATTAGTTAGTACTCAGAAAGACTCCTCAGACATTATGTCTGTGAAAATCTCTTACGGAGGATTGAGATTTTACTTTTGAAATTTCTTTTTATACAAAAAAACTACTTTTCCAATTTAAGGCGTGTTTTCACCCATACGCTCATTTTAATCAGTTGGGTTCAGTATCCGTTGGGTTTAGTCTTTGGTATTCATTCTGAACACTGAGTTCAACGGTGGTGGCTACCCCTCCATTTTTCACGCTAACGGCCGGACGCTCAGGTTTTCCTGATCACGCCGCCAAAATATGGATTTATCTGCTAGCCGCTGTCCTGTGATGTTCGTAATTCTCATACTCAGCCTGTTCGCCATTCACTGAGGCTCATAGGGTGCCGCCGTCCACTGGTAACGCTGCGAGACTCGTGCGGTTACTATGCTACGACCAGCTCGGGCCGACTTGCCCTCCTGGTTATCGAAACAGGCGCTGGCTGCGCCGCACCTGCTCTTATGTCACAACAGTACGCGTGTTCCCCAACGTCTCACGGCCTTGACTGTTTTAAAATTCCCAGTCATAGTGGCGTAACGTGAGGGGAGACTTTGAGACTTAGTCTCCCCTGTATTCGTGCTTGAAAAAGATGCAATATTAATTCATAACAAAAACATAAACAAATTTCTAATAAGAGCTCTAAATGTGCGAAGACATCAGTTTTGTAGCCCGCGCCGCTCCCCGAATATTGGTGTAGTTGCCTGCTTGAGACTCGACTGCTCTCAGTCTCTGCCTCCCCTTAGCTGGCTGTGTGCGCCTTCGCTTTAGTGGCATTCTTGGCTCCCCTCCTCTTCTCCTCTTCTACGAAGGCTGGTGGACTGCATTTGCTGGCAGGTATCGAGACTAGTCTCTAACGCTTCTATGCTGGCTTTTAACACGGAAGTGAAAAGTCGAGCGGTTTGTATTCATAGTAATTTTTTGTGTGATTTTAGTGTATATTTTCGTTGTGTCGCCCACATGAGTGAGCCAGCAACTGAACACCTTACAGAATTTTTATTAAAAACTTTTTTTCTGCATTAACGTACGAAAAACAATGTGAATTGAAGGACAAACTATCTACTCCTACACTCAGTGTAGTTTTAAGTGAAACCAAACGAAAACGCTCTTTTCAGACAGCCTGGTACGAAAAGTATACTTGGCTGACTGCGAATGCAGCTAATAAGATATTATATTGTTATATATGTCTTCTGTTTGGGGGGAAAGGGAATGGTGCAATGAGGGCATTTGTACAATGAAGAACTTTGACACGAAAGCACAAAAGCATCAGATATCATAACGTCACCTGCAGAACAAAGGATCATTTCAGTTACTGCGCAAAAGTAGAACTGAGCACGCCCTTTCTGAAGCCGCTCGCCTGACAGCAATGAAATACAACTAAGAAATTGCATCCAACAAGAGAGTATTGGCTCGTCTTATTCAGGCGATTGTATTTCTTTGTAAAGAAGAACTAGCCTTTCACGGCCATCGAGAACAGGAATCCTCCAGCAACAAAGGTAACTATCGGGAATCATTGGATTTACTGCTCAAGGAGAGCATTTAATCCGAGATCATCAGTCATCATCTTCAAACTTTAAAGGAACTTCTCCAGATATACGGAATGATGTAATAGAAGTGATAACTCTGGCAGTTAACGAGAAAATAAAAGCTGAAATTCAGAACTGCTATTGCATTTCGGTTCAGGCTGATGAAACATTAGACGTGTCATGCTAGAGTCAAACGAGTGTAATATTCAGACATTGTATTGCAGACAAAATTGAGGGAAGATTCGTTGGGTTTCACGATGTTTCTGAAGATAAAACTGCTGAAGGTTTGTCAAACATTATTCATGCAGTATTGAAAGAATGGAATGTGGAAGGAAAAGTGGTTAGTCAAACAAATGATGGCGCTTCAGTAATGGCGGGCAGAGAAAGAGGACTAAAATGATTGATGTACCAGTTCTGTCCCTATGCGCTGTTTATTCATAGTAATGCACACCAACTAAATTTGGTACTGTTGCATGCCTCCAAAATCATACGAGGAGTACGCGTGTTTGTAAGTGATTTTACTACATTCCATTCGTTTTCCAGCAAATCATCAAAACGAGCTTTATTGATAACTGAGAAGGGATTTAAACTGCCACATGCAAGCGATACTCGCTGGAACATTCGTTCCAGGACAGTTTAGACAATATCTAGTCTTATCTCAGAGCTATATAGTGTTTTTAATTATATAATTGATGATACAGACTCTCAGTGGACCTAGAATCTTTTAGCTGTGCTGTGATATGAAACGACGGATGGATATCATACTTTTGTCTACTTGATTTGCTTCTGCCGAGGGTGCTTTGTTTATGTTAATCATCTTTTTAATGTCCTTCAGTCAAAAGCTGCCACGATGAAATAAGAACTGTTTTGAGAAACTTAAGACAACTAAGAAGGCAAAAACATTCGTTGGTGAATGCATTAAATGCAGCGCAAGTTTGAATGGCAACTTATCATTCTGTGACAGTCAAAAGACATCTCTGAGGGCACTAACTTACGAGGTACTGGTTTTGCAAATAGTTCAGATGGAAGGAAGATTTCAAGACTTTCGCCAAACTCAGTTTGTTGAACTTTTGAACGAAAAGTGTTTCCCGAACTATCAAAAATAATTCCCAAAGTTGAAACTGCTTCACTTATTAGAACAGTACCATTTTTCAAACAATAACAACTTGAAAATGAACTGTGTAACATATACCTTGACGAAAAAATTCACTTAACTCCAAGGATCCTCTTAAAGTACATTGTCAACAATGATTTAGACTCAGTTTATGAAGAAACAACGAAGTTCATACGTTGGGTTTTGGCCCTACCCGCAACTAAGCAAGAAGTGAAAGAAGCATGAGTACTCTTAAAGGAGTGAAGAATTATTTAAGGAATTCAATATCCAACACCCAGATGTTGTGTTTGAGCACGATAGCAATAGAAAATACATTATTTGGAGAGATAAGACAGAGTTATAGACTTATTCGCGGAAAAAAAAGACAGGCCCATTGTACTTGTGAACAAGAAAATGTAAGTGCTTCTTCTCTTGCGGCTGGAGTTCTCCAAATCTGTCATCGTTTCCTGAACAAGTTAGTTATTACTATTATTATTATTGCTATTATTATTATCATTAGTGGTAGTTATAGTGGTAGTTGTAGTAGTTGTTGTTGTTGTTGTTTTGTTTGATGCATTTTGTTAAGTTTGTTTAAATTATTGTTTATAGTATTATTTGTCTCCCGATAATAGCTGCAGAGTCTCCCCAACCTTTACAACCACGCTACGCCAGTGCTAATCACAAATACAGGGATGTACACTGAAGAGCCAAAGAAACTGGTACACCTGTTTAATATTGTGTAGGACCACCGCGCATGCAGAAGTGCCGCAACACGACGTGGCATGGACTCGACTAATGTCTGAAGTAGCGCTGGACGGAATTGGCACCATTCATTCTACAAGGCTGTCCATAAATCTGTAAAAGTACGAGGGGGTGGAGATCTCTTCTGAACAGCACGTTGTAAGGCATCCCAGATATGCTCAATAATGTTCATGTCTGGGGAGTTGGTGACCAGAGCAAGTGTTTAAACTCAGAAGAGTGTTCCTGGAACCACTCTGTAGCAATTTTGGATGTGTGGGGTGTCGTACTGTCCTGCTGGCATTGTCCAAGTCAGTCGGAATGCACAATGGACATGAATGGATGCAGGTGATCAGAAAGGACGCTTACACACGTGTCACCTGTCAGATTCGTATCTAGACGTATGAGGGGTCCCATATCACTCTAACAGCACACGCCCCACACCTTTCCAGAGCTTCCACCACCTTTAACAGTCCCCTGCTGACATGCAGGATCCATTGATTCATGAGATTGTCTTCAAACCCGTACACGTCCATCCACCCAATGCAGTTTGAAACGAGACCCGTCCGATCAGACAACATATTTCCAGTCATCAACCGTGCAATGTCGGTGTTGATGTTCCCAGGAGAGGCGCAAAGCTTTGTATCGTGCAGTTAGCGAGGGGACACCAGAGGGTCTTAGGCTTCGAATGCCCGTATCGATGATGTTTCGCACGCTGACACTTGTTGATGGCCCATTATTGAAATCTGCAACTGTTTGTGGAAGGGTTGCACTTCTGTCACGTTGAACGATTGAGCGATTCTCTTCAGTCGTCGTTGGATCCTTTCTTGCAGGATCTTTCTCTGAACGCAGTGATGTCGGAGATTGGATATTCACACTACAGTCGTGAAATGATCGTAGCGGAAAATCCCCACTTCATCGCTGCCTCGTAGATGCTGTGTCCCATAG
This sequence comes from Schistocerca piceifrons, assembly GCF_021461385.2. Taxonomy (NCBI): domain Eukaryota; kingdom Metazoa; phylum Arthropoda; class Insecta; order Orthoptera; family Acrididae; genus Schistocerca; species Schistocerca piceifrons. The sequence continues at coordinate 557,294,176 of NC_060149.1, forward strand.
CTCCTGCAACGACTATAACATCACGTTCAGACTCACTTAAATCTTGACAAGCTGCCAGTGTGGCAGCAGTAACCGATCTAACAACTGCGTCAGACACTGGTTGTCTTGTATAGGCGTTGCCGACCGGAGCACCGTATTCTGACTGTTTACATGTCTTTGTATTTGAATACTGATACCTACACCAGTTTCTTCTCGGATTCCAAACAGATACCCTTGCCGTAGTTGTTCGAAGACGTAACTTAACGAAACGCAATTCATGTTGTGGAAACATGACGGATGTGCCACCCAACCCACACAGATCATTACAGACTCTATTAACAGATCATTTGGAAGTCGTAGGCTCATTCGTTCGGGACACTTAAAATGTCAGTAGTCTTAGCAGATTTGACACCTCTCGATTTTCGTCTATAGGGACAATTAAAACAGAAGGTTTACACGGAAACGCTGATGACTCCCGAAGACATAACATGCCGTATAACACGGGTGTAATCTGAGGGAGATCCAGATGAAATGCAAAGTACAAAATTGCCGATCCAGAGCTTGTGTCAGGGTTCAAGGACAACATCTTCGGCACCTGATACGACAATCACAACAACAAACTCACAAAACGCGGCTGAGTTATTCGTTTATTTACGTTTGATAGAATAGGTGCAGACGTTTCTGGAACCTCTTCTACGGACTGCGAACCAGTGATTCGTGGCTCTGTTATTTTGCTACTCTTTGATCGTGTCCCACACATGTTATTTCACTGAAGTCCTCTTCGAAGGCTAGTTCCACGCAAGTTAGTTTTAATTCAGACATTTCTGCGCACTTGTCACTGATTGTATGTCATTTATTACTGTGACTCAATAATGAAACATTTCAAACCGATGGTTATCTGTAAAATTTTGCTCGCTTTGGCAAAGCAGGTGTAGTAATTCAACAGTTACAAACGTTTAAAGATAGTTGGTTACATCAGAAAATTCACCTCATTTTCCTCTGGGCTATAACAGCACCGCGATACGTTTATCAATATGAATACATTTTGGGTGTCCTGAACGTAAATACTCCGTCCGGCTGGCGTTTGGGGCTGGATCTTCCCGACACTTCCATTTTTTGAACTAACATCGTAATGAAGGATCATGTGGAACTTTTAACAATTCGCCATCTATGGATACAGTCTGTATGGTAAAGTAAAGTGTAATAATCTGCCAGGAAGTTTCATATCAGCGCACACTCCGCTGCAGAGTGAAAATCTCATTCTGTAGAGTGTAATAGTTTTTAAGTGCAAAGCAGATTGTAGTTTCTGTTTCTGAAGGAGCCAGACGTCAAACATTAAATCTCCGTGAAACTTTATTGTACAGAAACAAGAACAGTACTGCATGTCTTCAGCAATAATGTAATCCACGTCGCCAGCTGTGAAGTCATTGCTACTTGATACGGCGATTGGGGGGCAATAAAAGTATATAAGAACAACGTCCATTGTTTTCATGATTTTGTAAACTTATTTTATTGGACAGACGACCTTCCTGTTGCTGTGGTCGTAAGGTAACCTAAGAGAGGAACTCACGTGCACCCTCTGTCTGTGAATCGTGTGAACTTTGTTCTCTATGTTGTCGTATTTTAGCTCTTTGTGTCTCGTAGGAGATTGTGGTAGAGACAACATTTGCTCAAAATATCATGGGGACCACTTCAAATCAGGCCACTGTACCATGCCAGCGGTTGTTAATGCTAAGACAATGCGCTGCACGTTAAAGTGTAGTAGCAGCTAATTAAGATTTGCAGTCATAGATGACTACTGTGGCTTATTCTAACGACTACTCCAACCGCGTAGTCAAACGATATTTGCTTACCCTTCTGCACTTAGAACCACTTCAAAACGCTCTCACCACTGGGTATAGAACTGCTTTGGCTGCGAACAACATCCGATACCTACAAAAATTTGTCTGCTAGATCACTTACCAGTATCCTATACGTTAACAGTCTTAACATTGAGATTATCGGGATGCTACACACATGAGAAAAAGTTTTACATCACCTCGGTTCCGAGAGTTCCGGAACCTGTACAGAAAATTGGAATAGAGATCAACATAAGTATCATTTCCCCCTTTTTATTGCTCATGAAAACCACACATTAAATGTTGTACCACCATACAGCGAGACCTTCAGAGGTGGAGGTCCAGAATGCTGTACACATCGGTACCTCTAATACCCAGTAGCACGTCCTCTTGCATTGAGGCATTCTTCTATTCGTCGTGGCATACTATCCACAAGTTCATCAAGGCACTGTTGGTCCATATTGTTCCACTCCTCAACGGCGATTCGGCACTGATCCCTCAGAGCTGTTAGTGGGTCACGTCGTCCATAAACAGTCCTGTTCAGTCTATCCCAGGCATGTTCGATAGGGTTCATGTCTGGAGAATATGTTGGCCACTCTAGTCGAGCGATGTCGTTATCCTGAAGGAAGTCATTCATTCATAAATGTGCACGATGGGGGCGTGAATTGCCGTCCATGAAGACGAATGCCTCGCCAATATGCTGCCGATATGGTTCCACTATCAGTCGAAGGATGGCATTCACGTATCGTACAGCCGTTATGGCGACTTCCATGACAACCATGGGCATACATCGGCGCCACATAATGCCACCCCAACACAGCAACGAACCTCGACTTTGCTGCACTCTTTGGACAGTGTGTCTAAGGCGTTCAGCTTGACCAGGTATTTTACAAACACGTCTCCGACGATTGTATGGTTGAAGGCATACGCGACTATCATCGGTGAAGAGAACGTGTTGTCAATCCTGAGCGGTCCATTCGTAGTTGGGTCCATCTGTAGCGGCGCTGAATAGTGTCGTGGTTGCAAAGATGGATCTCACCATGGACGTCGGGAGTGAAGTTGCTCATCATGCAGCCTACTGCCCACACGACGTCCTGTGGCTGCACAAAAAGCTTTATTCAATATGGTGGCGTTGATGCCAGGGTTCCTCCGATCCATAATCCGCAGTTAGCGGTCATCGAATGCAGTAGTAGCCCTTGAGCGTCCTGAGCGATGCATGTCATCGACAGTTGCTGTCTCTCTGTATCTCCTAGATGTCCGAACAACATCGCTTTGTTTCACTCCGGCATGCCTGCGTACTTCCCTTGTTGAGAGCTCTTCCTGGCACAAAGTAACAATGCGGACGCGCTCGAACCGCGGTATTGACCGTCTAGGATTGGCTTAACTACAAACAACACGAGCTGTGTACCTCCTTCCTGGTGGAATGATTGGAACTGATCGGCTGTATGACCCCCTTCGTCTAATAGGCGCTGCTCATGCATGGTTATTTACATCTTTAGTAGGTTTAGTGACATCTTTGACCAGTCAAAGGGACTGTGTCTGTGTTACAATATCCACAGTCAACGTCTATCTTCAGGAGTTCTGTGAACTGGTGTTACGCCAAACTTATTTTGATGTGTGTATTTAAGCTTTAGCTAGTTTCCCCATTAATAGCGACTTATACAGAGTCGGTCACTAACTATTGCCACCAATAATAACTCTGAAAGTATGATAGGAGCTGAGAAGTTAATAACAAAAAATAATAACAAAAAACCAACGTAATATTATGGCCCTCCTTATCCCTTGTCACATTTAACCCACAAACGTTTCAGCTACTATCATACTTTCGGAGTTATTCTAGGTGGCATTAGTTAGTGACTCACCCTGTATATTCGGTCTAGGAGAAAGTCATGTGCATACGTGTTCCATTATTGGTTAAGAGTATACTTTGTTCGTGTAACAGAATAGTACCGGAGGCTTTTTAGAAGTCAAAATACCAGGGCTGCACCATCTACGGAGAAAGCTGACTTTCATAAGCTTTTACTAACCAGCTACAGCAGTGAAACGTCTCATTCACCGTCGAAATGACTCAGCACCGCGTTTCTGATTAAAGGCTTTCTATATATTCGTGTTGTTCCATTCCAGGGAAATTCTGAAGAGTTCCTTTAACTGAGCAGGAGTTTTTCTTGCTTTGGCTGTCCTTTGCGTCTCTGTTGGAATTTTTGACAGACATTAAAAAAAGGGAAAAGAAACGAAAAGATGTCGGTGCCTTCAAGATAACCTCGAAAAAGAGCGTAGGGTGCGACAGATGCAGCGAAAAATTGTAAGTTATAAAAGAATGGAAGACTTTATCATTTAGCAAAATTTCGTGTATAGTATATCTAGCTCTATTGTCTATGTACGGTACTTGTAGGTTGCGTAAGTTAGTTTGTTACTGAGGTACCCGTAATCTATTTCACAAAGCTTGAATTGCCGCTAGTGGTTGCGGCACGAACGCGGCCGTATCAGTGTCCGAAACTTTTAATTGTGCCTCCACAGTGACTGCCGACCCATTGTTCAAAGAGCCTCAAAAGGAGTAAGCTGGGAGAGTGACGCCTTTTCTTTAAAGCAAACAATAGCGGTGCAGTACGAATGGGCTGTGTAAAGCTGGCTGTGGACAAGAATGGAATCCCAGAATGGAGGCGCAGTAGTGATGGTTACAAATACAAACTCTAGTGTGTGCATGAAACAGAACACTGCTTAAGTTTCTAAAGTCTAGCTACAATCGCCGTTCAGAAGAATTCTATAGCTTACAGGATTTTCAAATGAAATAAAGGCAATGAATGAACAAGCGCTGCAGCCAATGGAAATTGTGTATCACTGCTCGGTCAATATAAGTTCAACCCTCTTCTTTCTCTTGCTTAAAAGGGGCTTCGAATAATTCTCAAGCAGATGTTAAAAGGAGTGTTTCATGTTCTTTTATACGGGGGTACTGACGTTTCACTTCGTCAGGTGAGAAGGAACGCGGTTGTTCGGAGTAATTCTGTTTTACCACTCACTTTCTGTTGGAAATTACTAGTTTGCCAGTCACACGTCACCTATAGTTATCTATCCACCTATAGCGATCTATTATTTTGTATTGGGTTCATCTAGTGTTTAAATTTACTGGTAAATAATCTCTTGTGGTGCTATAGTAGGTTTTTTCCAACAACTTCAGTAACTGCTACTAGAAGCTTTGTAAGTTTCCTTAACAAGACCTCACTGAGAATAATACACCGAGTTCGGCTCGTAATTCCTTAACTTTGTTGTGCTCCAAAATGCGACCCAACACCCATACTGGGATATATTCCCGTCATATATTACGTGTACAAAGTGTCATTATCGTCGTATTTACACTTCAGAAAGTGGGACGAGAGATAGTAATTGTGTCACGCCAGTAGTCTTTCAAGCGGGGTGTTTTCACATGCTGCACATCTATGTATTCGTGCCCTGAATAGCACAGCAATGAAACATCGACCGATATAATTATTTGAAAATACTCGTCATGCACTATCACTGTGACAGTTTGTAGTCATAGAATAATGTGTATGACACCACGTTTCGTCTAATAAAACGCTGGTCACTTTAATTGTGGTGCTTCAGTTTCCGTAAAAATTTAATGTAATTTGCCCTTTTTAAAAGTATATCGTCTCGTCCGCACAAGACACACCTGTATTCTGAAACTACCTTAAAGTCAAACACTTTGGAGAGAATTTATTTTCCTCATAGGTTATTTGCTAGTGTTAGGGCCCAGTTCGATGCACCAAATGCTGGGAAGCTTTCGGAAAGTTGGCAGTCCCCTGCATTATTCATAAAATCGCTGCCTAATTATGCATTTATCCTTGTCGTCGTCAGGATAGATTTTGTGTGCCTTCACTTCTTCTTCTCTGATGTAGATGCTTTAATATTACACGTCACATCATTGAATCATTCATGCAGCTATTTGCGCACCATCAACTTACTCGTTGTAGATATTTGCCTCGCACGTTCGTCACCTTATCCACAGTCTTCACTGTCACTTCTCACACCATCTCGCTGTCAGTGAATTCAATGACGCCACTGGGGCTGCCTATAATCGCATATTCGAATATCACTTCGTCTGCTTGCAGCGCAAGGAAACAACGTGCACTTCTTAGAACTGAAACGTGGTCTTACTTAGTACTTAGTTCCCTTTGCCGTCAGGACTACGTCTAGCCTTGTCACTGACTGCTCGCCCCCCCCCCCCCCCCCACCCGGAGGTTCGAGTCCTCCCTCGGGCATGGGTGAGTGAGTTCTTATTAGCAAAAGTTAGTTTAAGTAGTGTGTAAGTCTAGGGACCGATGATTTCAGCAGTTTGGTCCCTTAGAAATTCACACATTTGAACCTTTTTGAACGTCTAGCCTTATCGACTAGCCTGGATAGCCATGCGCATTAAAGCGCCCGCTAACGGAACGGAGAGGCGCGCTAGAACAACGACGAGGGCGTTAGTGCCACCCAGGTTGGAAGTGGTTTTAGGGCGGTTTCCTACATCCATTAGGTGAATATCGGGCTGGTACCCATGTCCCGTCTCAGATCCACGCCACGTTATTTCAGATTTTGTACTAAATACAGTGAAATTGTTTAAACACAGAAGAATGTTCCTGGAGCCACTCTGTAGCAATTCTGGATGTGTGGGGTATCGTATTGTCCTGCTGGAATTGCCCACGTCTGTCGGTATAAACAATGGACATAATGGATGCAGGTCATCACACAGGATGCTTACGTACGTATCACCCGCCAGAGTCGTATGTAGATGTATCAGGTGTCTCATATCACACAAATTGTACAAGCCCCACACCACTACAGAGCCTCCACCAGCTTTAACAGACCCCTGCTGACATGAAGGTTCATAGACTCATGAGGTTATCTCCATACCCGTACACGTCCATCCGTCCGATACAATTTGAAACGAGACCCGTTCGACCAGACAACATGTTTCCAGTCATCAACAGTCCAATGCCGGTGTTGATAGGCCCAAGCGAGACACAGAGCTTTCTGCCGTGCAGTCATCATGGCTACACGAGTGGGCATTCGGCTCCGAAAGCCCGTATCGATGATGTTCCGTTGAATGGTTTTCACACTGACACTTGTTGATGTCCCAGCATTGAAATCTGCAGCAATTTGCGGAAGAATTGCAGGTTCTGTCACGTTGAACGATTCTCGTCAGTCGTCGTTGGTTCCCTTCTTGCAGGATCTTTCTCTGGTAGCAGCAGTGTCGGAGATCTGATGCTTTATCGGATTCCTGATATTCACGGTACACTCGTGAAATGGTCGTACGGGAAAATCCGAACTTCATTGCTACCTCGGAGATGCTGTGTTCCATCACCCTTACGCCGACTATAACACCACGTTCGAACTCACTAAAATCTAGATAACCTGCCATTGTAGCTTCAGTAACCGATGTAACAAGTGCGTCAGACACTTTTTGTCTTATGCGGGCGTTGCCTACCGCAGTGACGTGTTCTGCCTGTTTATGTACCTCTGTATTTGAATACGCTTGCCTATACAAGTTTCTTAGGCGCTTCAGTGTATAAACCATTTATGCAGGGTTCCGAGGAGGAATAGACAATATTCAGGGATATTCGAAGCAAAAATTCTAATAAAGATGGCCTGTAGAATGCATACTTTAAAGCTAAGAGCACTTTTTCATCTTCGATAATGTGAAACAAATCTGTTCTATTGCCAGCTGTTTGCTTTCGTTAGTTTGGTAGAAGGTAGTGTGGGGCAAAACAAGAAAAAATAGTCTAGTAAACATAGGCTCTAAACTGCATAGTTTAAGAGCCATGAATCCTGGGACAGTAGGAGAGATGTGTTTCACAGTATCGTAAATAAAAAATAGGCCGTAGCTCAGAAGGTATGGCATTCTAGAACCATGATTACTAGAAGAAGTGCTCATGTCCCTTAAGGTACGCATTTTAGAGCCAATGTTTCCTGGAACTATTTTTCGAATTATCATTCGTGTCATATATCTGAATATTGACCTTTACTCCTTGGATAGGACATTTGTAAATATGTGGTAAGATTCTGTGGCACCAAACTGCTGAGGTTGTCGGTCCCTAGGTTTACACACTACTTAATCTAACTTAAGCTAATTTACGCTAAGGAGAACAAACACACTCATGCCTTAGGGAGGACTCGAACCTCCGCTATCCGTGCAAGGCGCCCGAGACAGCGCGGCTACCCCTCCTGGCACTCCTGGGATATGCAGACATATAATGTACTCTATGAAAATATAGTATGGCTGCTACTCCACGTATAGGGTCGATAGAATTGAAACTAAAGGATCTCAAAAGCTGGAGGCAAATCCCTCTGTGTTTAGGAGGCAAACATGCGCCGATGGAAAAGGTGGAAAGAGTGTGGAGAGCGCGCCAACTGAACTCAAAGCGCCAGTCAGTACTCAGTCGTCAAAGCGAACATACCTCTGACCGTACACGAGGCTAAAATCTATACAATTCCATGGAAATACCTTCTTGTGTGGTCGCTGGCTCCGGTATTGTAGGTGTGGAACGTTTCAACAGCGCTCCTTGTAATGTGTTAATTAGAAGTGCTATGTGTGAGCCTTGTAAAGGCTGATGCTGAAACTACACAATACTCGACAAAGCCGACATATTAATTTCACATCAATGCCTCCAGCCAACGCACTGGTTTCTTTAGTATTGCAAACAATGTGGGCTAGTATTTATTGTGTATTCTTCTATCTATATAGTGCAATTTGTATTTGCATACAGGCTGTTATTGGCCAAAGTTATACTGCCTGCAGTAGGTTCCTGGCCCAAGTCGTAAAAGTTATCTTAGTGTCATAATGTTAAAGAAAAATTGTCTTACTTTCGTAATGAAGACTGTCAGAAATTTGATTTATAATGAAAAACAACTTAAAGGTTCAGTCTGCTTTAAAAAAATCACAAATTTTATCTGTTGCGTCATGCTGTAATAGGATCAATAACCCTACAGTAAATTAATTGCGACAGTTTTATTCAAAAAATAGTCAAGATAAAAGAATATTTCCTACTGCTTAATGTTTCATTATTGCAGCAACGTTGGGACAAGCATTTTCCGTTTATTTGTACTTGTGTTTAAGAGGCATATATGTAAAGTAACGTGGGCTGCAGCGACCGTTAAAGTGTGGGGAGATTTGCTGAATAGTGTTTCACAGTAAAGCACATAATCAACATTACACGTAAAAGTTGGTTCAGGACCTTCCTTAGTAAATAGTTAATGCCTACAATTAACTATTAATTGATGATTTGGTTTTAATTATTGCTATTTCTTTTACTTGCTGTAAAGTACGTCAGAATAGGACCGGCGACCATTATTTTAAGTTGCTGCAACACGTAATTACAGCTTTGTGTGACATAAAATTAACGATTTGCAATCCGCATTGTTTTGTACAATATTTGTAGTGACTTTTGGAGAAGAAAACTTAGTCTTGAATGTGGTAAATGAGCCATTGTCAATACGATCACAGTCATACTTCAGTAAAATAAGAGCTCACGCGATTTATAAAATGTTTTCTGTGAATGTGGCTGTTGTGCCACGATGTGAACCTCGTATTCTCGTGTTACGTCTGTTGACAGTTCAAGAACTGTGAAATGTGTCTTCACTGGAGGACACAATGTTCCAGAGAAAGTTCTGTGATAGCCATTTGTCCTTTTGACATCCTTGTGTTGGTTTGAGATAAACGCTTCAAACGCTCTTTGCAACTCTGTGGTTGACGAAAACTCGGCATGTTGGTGTACGGTTTGTGATTGTTCTTGTAAATATCCAGTCTTCGTAACACACTTCGTAGGTTGGCCAACGCCACAGAAACGTAACAAAACAAGCGCAAACACACATAACAGATCTATTTGTTTCAATGATTGTTTATACGGTGGCTGGTAGTGATGTGAAGCGTGTAAATTACTCACATACCTGTTAACATTCATAATTAAATAACGCTCATTCACACGAACAAGCACGCACCCGCACACACACACACACACACACACACACACACACACACACACACACATACAAACACACACACACTCACACACTCACTCACAATCACACACACACAAACACACACACACACACACACACACACATACACACACAAGCGCGTGCGCGCACACACATGCAGACCGTTTCCTTACCTCATTCTCGTTTTATCCTTACACAAACCGGCCTCTAGTTAAATCGTCTTATTGACATAATATTATTTATTCGTTATTTCCTTCTGAGTTAGTTAGTTAAATGATTCACGGCTCATTTGAACGATTCTTTTATCAAAATGATCTAGAACGAGCCACTTTAGTGGATATGTACACATGTTTAGTGTTAACATTAACGAACTAAATACTTTTAATCCCACTCGCTCACCTTTTAGCAGTAGAATCAAAGTTAACTCTACACAGATTAAATCTTTTTATTTCTACGGCATTTGCTACTTGCCTCTCCCCCAAGATTCCGTGACAACTGGAGTTACGTTGAACAGACCTTGATCAGAGTCAGAAGGACCTTTCGGGCTGTGCATTAACTCACCTTTTAATCACAAAAGCGTACAGCATGAGCGGAAGTACTGTCACTGTTCTTATCCGTGTTAGGGTGTAGGCCAGTGATTTTGAAACAGTTTTTTTGTTGTTTTTTTCTGTACTTGATAAGTGGTGCAGAATGTAATGGAGAGTTCTGCGGTATCACATATCCATACCACTCCACAGGTGTCAAAGTTGGCAATAGAATTTCAAGTTTCCATCAGACGCCGATGGCGGTCGTGCGGGTTCTGGCGGACCCAATGGAGCACGCCGCCTCACCCACACCTCCACCGCTCCGTACTATGAGCGCCCTCTGCCGCCAGTGGCAGCCATACGGTCCAGTCTCACTTGTATCCTCCTCGCTACGTGACGCTATGCTAACGCCACCCAGTGACGGCTCGAATGCCATGCTTCATGCTTTGGTTCAGAGAGCCTCATTCTTGTTGACATTGAGAGCTAGACTTTATTTCTTGCTCCATTATTTGTAATGAGTACTTACACACTTGGAGAAACACAAGTTATGTAAATCTTCTGTTTACTGTGATAACTTGTTCTATAATCACTTCTACTGCAGTCCAGCTTCCCTCGATGACAGTTGCCACACCACTCTGTGGCCTGCCTCTCCTTATCGCTGTGTAAGAAACCGTTCACAACACGTCCGACGTTGAAAGTCACTCTGGTCGACATCGGCTGTATTTCAGTAGTACAGAGGGACACACATTGTAGTATCTAATTCACTGCAGACATGGAAGAAAATGAAGCCTACCATTAGTGGGTATTCAGATGAAGAAGAATCTTGTCACTGCCGAGGGAACTTCTCTACACAGGAGTGAGACACTCATGGACCTGTTTCTCCATCTGGCACACCAAAGTACTGACCTTACCTTCCTGGTGCACATTAACAGTTTGGACTTCCTGCCAAATGTAAGACAAAAGAGCATGTTCCACCCAACACGCATAAAAATTGTAATTCTTGACTCCATCAAAGAACTAGTATAACGTGTACCTAGCATTCTTTAATCATATTGTCTGTGGCGGGACGTTAATATCTAATGTTCTTTCCCTCCTTTGTCTGAAAATCACATCATATTACACCTTGAACGCGACTGTTATCTCGGCTTCACCATATACTCTATTCATAATGTTCTTCACGTCCGTTAAACCTTCCCTGTCCTACACTTCTTTTAGTTGTTGAACGTAATTCATCATAACATCCCTACCAAATACAATACCATTATTGCGATTGAAAATGTTACTATAGGAACATACAGTAGCAGTTTAGCGTCACGGATTTTGTCGTATTCAGAAGAAGTATCCGTTTGCACCAAAAGCGTTAAACTGCTTTACTGTTTAGCGAATCTCTTAGTTCCATTTCCTTATTGCATGAAAATGTTATTTTAAATTGCGGGAAACCGCAGCCGAATTTTCACATTTTGAATGAAATGGTCCGCTCTGGCTGTAAAATACTTTTTATTAAAAGTCACGAACTGTTTCGCGTCAACTGAAGATGCATCCACAGGCGATCTGTACAAAATAATAAGGAAAGGAAAAAATTGCAAACAATTTTTAAAAATAGTCCTAAGAATAAAGGGATGCTGGAAAGTAGTATTATGAACAAATGTTTTACGAGTACTCACAGAGATCCTTTTTATCAAGTCATGCCGGAAAGGCCTTAGAGTCACTCTCCATCATTCACGTCAAGTTGTAACAAACACTGCGCTAAAAGCGGTAGCCCACAGTTAATATAAAGGGGACAGCGTAAATTATAGAAATGAAACTTGCATAAAAACCAAGCGGGCCAAATAAAGCTATTGACTAGTAACGCACCCAGACATTTTCAGGGTATGAACCCAATAAACGAAAAGAGCATTATCGTGTCACGAGCGGGAAGATGGTTGAGGGGCAGCATTGAAGACAGTTTTGGCCGTTCTGCAATGCAAGAGGCGTTTACTGGTTGCGTCAGAGTCAACGGTAACAAAACCGTCACTACAAAAGGCGTGATGCTACACATGTGTTGATCTACTAAAAACCATGTAGCACAGTATACAAACGATTGAGCGTATTTCAGAGATATACTAAATGTCGACATTTAAAATGTAAAATATTAATAGAGCCTGGGTGATAATAAAAATTCCCTCTTTCACAAATACAACTCAAAAAAATACTGTTAGTGGACAATTAAAATATAAAACATAAATGAAGCCCAAGTGGTAAATACCAATTTCTAGAGTGAGATTTTCACTCTGCAGCCGAGTGAAAATCTCGTTCTGGAAACATCCCACAGGCTGTGGTTAAGCCATGTCTCCACAACAGCCTTTCTTCTAGGAGCGCTGGTGTGAAGTTTGAAAGGTAGGAGACGAGGTATTGGCAGAGTTGAGACTTTGAAGACAGGTCGTGAGTCGTACATGGGTAGCTCAGATGATCACCGGCACGGTAGCTCAGCGTGTTCGGTGAGAGGGTTTACCTACCCTCTGTAATAAAAAAAACTGAGTGAACGGATTAACGAACATCTGAACGAGTGTCATCGGACGTCCGCCAAGAAACAAATAAAAAAAAAAAAGATGGTAGAGCACTTGCCCACGAAAGGCACTGGTCCTGAGTTCGAATCTCGGTCCAGCACACAGTTTTAATTTTCCAGTTAGTTTCAGTATAAATTTCGTTTTTCCCAAAAACAATGCCATATTAGTGGACAAACGCAAAAGGCTAATCTGGGAAGCTACAACATGTAATGATAAATAGTGGGCTATAGAAGTACTGCTTATCTGATCAAACAGTCGAAATTTGCTACGCGCTTCGTGCCAATTACGAGCTGGAATCATTGATGTGCTGTATATTTAGTATTACAGTTATCATAAGTGATACTACATATTTACGTCAAGTTGTAGTCCCCCTATGCCTTGATTTCTGCCTATTATTATTTGGGATGCAAATAGCCTGAGTTGTATATTTAGAGGTGAAAAATTTGCCAATTTAGCTGGATATATTACCACAGAACTGGTAACCTATGGAATTTATTATCAGCAAATGATCTTCTTACAAAGGTGAGGAGTGTTAAAGCCAGGCATGAGCGGTAGTGTGCTTTGCAAGCAACTTTTGTATACATACACTAAGTGATCAAAAGTATCCGGAACCTGGCTGAAAATTACTTACAAGATCGTGGCGCCCTCCATCGGTAATGCTGGAATTCAGTATGGCGTTGGCCCACCCTTAGCTTTGATGACAGCTTCCACTCCCGCAGGCATACGTTCAATCAGGTGCTGGAAGGTTTCTTGGGGAATGGCAGCCCATTCCTCACGGAGTGCTGCACTGAGGGGAGGTATCGATGTCGGTCGGTGAGGCCTGGCAAGGAGGTCGAAGCTCCAAAACATTCCAAAAGTGTTTTGCAGGATTCAGGTCAGGACTCTGTCCAGGATACTCCATTACAGGGATGTTATTGTTGTGTAAACAATCCGCCACAGACCGTGCATTATGAACAGGTGCTCGATCGTGTTGAAAGATGCAATCGCCAGCCCCGAATTGCTCTTCAACAGTGGAAAGCAAGATCGTGATTAAAACATCAATGTAACCCTGTGGTGATAGTGCCACGCGAATCAACAAGGGGTGCAAACCCCTCCATGAAAAATACGACCACAGCATAACACCACAGCCTCCGAAATTTACTGTAGGCACTAAACACGCTAGCAGATGACAGATAACGTTAACCGGGCATTCGCCATACCCACACCCTATCACCGGATCGCCACATTATGTGCTATGATTCGTCACTCCACACAATGTTTTTATACTGTTCAATCGTCCAATGTTTACGCTCCTTACACCAAGCGAAGCGTCGTTTGGCATTTACCGGCGTGATGTGTGGCTAATGAGCAGCCACTCGACCATGATATCCTAGTTTTCTCATCTCCCACCTAACTGCCATAGAACTTACAGTGGATCTTGATGCATTTTGGAATTCCTGTGTGATGGTCTGGATAGATGTCTGCGTATTACACATTACGCCCTTCTTTATCTTTCGGCGGTCTCTGTCAGTCAACAGACGAGGTCTGCCTGTACGCTTTTGTGCTATATGTGCCCCTTCACGTTTCTACTCACTATCACCTCCGAAACAGTGGACATAGTGACGTTTAGGAGTGTGGATACCTCGCAACACCCAATCGCCTGACCACGTTCGAAGTCTGTGAGTTCCGTGAAGCACCCCATTCTGCTCTCTCACGATGTCTAATGACTATTGAGGTCGCTGATATGAAATACCTGACAGTAGATGGCATCACAATGTACCTAAAGTAAGAAACGTATGTTTTTGGGGTTGTTTGTATATTTTTGACCACATAGTGTATATTCATTCCAAACAAACAGTCATTGCATGATTCTGTTTGTATAATATGCAGATACCTTCTTAAAGGACTCATCTTCCTTTCTGACAGTGCAGAACACATTCATAGGAAGGCTCAAAATACGATTACGATTAGCAACGTTTGAAACTTCCCCTTAGAAAAATTATTGAATATCTGTGCTGATAAACCCCTTACGTTATTTGCTTTTCAAACAGCTGAGCAAAACTGAACGTTCTTAGACATTACTCTCTTTACTTATTCTGATCAACATTAAACTGACACACAATATTTTTTTAGCGCAACGCAATCTGAATTTCAGTAATCCCTACAAGAGAATGGCCCTGACTAACATTAACCTATACCTTTCACAAATCACTTACCTCACAAAAATCTTCGTTCCTCGAACTACTGCAATACAGCGAGCGCCACTACTGCCAGCTAAATAAAAGATTCTAACTACGGAAGGCACTAACTACTGATAGGCATAGTTAGCAAATGAAAGATTTTAGTAGAGAACAAACAATGTATTTACCTTAATAGTCATAATATATATAGCAGTTCATGACATCCATTCTTACAAATGTACTGTCTCTGATGGACACACCTCCAGATTATCCATTCTCAAAAATCCGCCATCTCACTTCCCCACATCCACCAGTGCTGGCGGCTCGCCTCCAACTGCGCTATGCTACGCGCTGTTAACATTCAGCTGCCCAACACTACAATGGCAGAGAACAATGCAAACTAGCCACAGACTGCACACAGCACAGCCAGTGATTTTCATACAGAGCGCTACGTGGCGTTACCAATAAGAAAACCTAAATAGCCTACTTGCACGTTCTTTGAGCCAATTTCTTCTGAGGGTTACAAGATATTACCTTTGTTGAGCGATTGTTATTATTAAGAAGAACAAGTTACCACGAATGATTAGAAGAAGTGTAAGTTGAATTAGGTTGTTACCCGCCTATTGAGCAAGCCTAATACAAATGGACACGGTAGGTGCCGCAGAAGTTTCCTGCTAACAATTGTTTTCCTCTAACAGATATACGTCCCATGAGCAAGTAGCACACCTTGAAATTCTCTCTAGAGTTACGTACTATTCGTACAACAGTGAAACCAAGACATCTGTTCTCTGACAGAAAGTTCCACAGTCATACCCTACGGTGCTTACTGAAATATGAGCAGAACTATCGGATGTAAACAACCTTCCCGTGATCATGGAACAAACTTTTGGGGATGATGAAGAATAGCAAATGTATAAATTCGAGGCAATAAACTGAGTCGAAAGCCACGAAGCCAAACGCAAGAAACTTTTGTTCGTAGGATAGAATTAGTTGATTTATTATGCAGATAGTTAATCACTTCGAAGTTTAGGCAAACCCGATCAAGAATTAGGCGTACAACATGAGGATGTGGGACAGGATACTCCAACTCGTTCACCGGATAGGACCCCACTTTAATCTGTTCTTGTGGCTTCAAATGAAAAGTGTTGTGATAAAGACCAGTGTCGAGACTTGGGATTCTTAAAACGGGCTCGAGAAAAAAGAGTGGCGATAATATGGCTACACTGAAGTGAGGGGACGCCGATTTGTAGCTTTGTTGACCATGAAACACCTTGTAAACTTGTTATAATAATCTGTCTTCTCTAAATTTTATCATAGTCAAAGGCCAACGGCATTTCAGAAATTTCTTCGTTCTTGGTTAGAGTCGTTTCCAGGCCAGGGACGTCTGTCTGAACATCGTTGTTCAGGTTGGCAACTGAGGGTTCACTGATCATACACCCAGCCAAGTCTGGCTAACGTCACTGAGGTGCACGCGATTTGCTGTTACCGACGAGTGGCATGTAGCTTATCGAATGGCATGGATTACTAACTCCTTTCGAAGTAAACCGAGTAGCCTCACTGCTTGGTGGTGCAGTTGCACATTTCAGAAAATGACTCATCGTTAATAAACTATCTTAATTTATTTACTTCAACGAAGAATTTTCGAATATAAATTTTTTGCAAGATAGAACAAAATATTTCTTTCGATAAAAAGCAGTTGACGAATAGACCACTTATGACCATTAAAACGTTATGTTATCTCTCTACTTTAGTTAAAAAGTAAAAAATGAATATATTTTTCTTGGTATGGTGTAGCTGTATTTTTTTTCTAACAGCCGTTTTAATTAATAGTGTGGTCTGTTAGCAATATAATATTTCATTAACAATATTTTATATCTGTACTATGAAGTAAAGTGTAAATTAAAGTTCGTGATATTTATACAGAGTGGTCCATTGATCGTGACCGGGCCAAATATCTCACGAAATAAGCATCAAACGAAAGAACTACAAGGAACGAAACTTGACTAGCTTGAAGGGGGAAACCAGATGGCGCCACGATTGGCCCACTAGATGGCGCTGCCACAGGTCAAACGGATATCAACTGCGTTTTTAAAAATAGGAACCCCCATTTTTATTACATATTCGTGTAGTACGTAAAGAAATATGAATGCTTTAGTTGGACCACTTTTTTCGCCTTGTGATAAATGGCGCTGTAATAGTCACAAACACATTGCTCACAATTTTAGACGAACAGTTGGTAACAGGTAGGTTTTTTACATTAAAATACAGAACGTAGGTACGTTTGAACATGTTATTTCGGTTGTTCCAATGTGATACATGTACCTTTGTGAACTTATGATTTCTGAGAACGCATGCTGTTACAGCGTGATTACCTGTAAATACCACATTAATGCAATAAATGCACAAAATGATGTCGTCAACCTCAATACATTTGGCAATACGTGTAACGACATTCCTCTCAACAACGAGTAGTTCGCCTACCGTAATGTTCACAAATGCATTGACAAGGCGCTGACGTATGTTGTCAGGCGTTGTCGGTGGATCAAGATAGCAAATACCCTTCAACTTTTCCCACAGAAAGAAATCTGGGAACGTCAGATCCGGATAACGTGCAGGCCATGGTATGGTGCTTCGACGACCAATCCACCTGTCATGAAATATGCTATTCAGTACCGCTTCAACCGCACGCGAGCTATGTGCCGGACGTCCATCATGTTGGAAGTACATCGCCATTCTGTCATGCAGTGAAACATCTTGTAGTAACATCGGTAGAACAGTACGCTAATCATTTCTTTTCGATCACTGCATTTGTGCCTACTTTAATTACTGCAGCTGCATGCCCAAAAGACAATAATGAAATAAGAAATGGGAATGTGAATGTTTGAAAAGAAGAACGACTTATTCCATATTAAGTTATTCTCTAAAATCCGATATCCCTTGCAGCGAAACGTTAGTTAGTAAAGTGTAGGGGGACAATGTTCAAAACATGACTGAAAATACGTTCACTAAATAGAGATAAGAACGTCGAAGATTGACATATCTAAAGTCGACGTACAATTTTAAAATGTTAGAAATGACGAATATTTACAGGGTCACAGAGAAAGCATCCTAGGTTTTGGAGGGAAAAGCCGTAATTATAATGATCTGCACTACAACAGAAACAACAAGCACAACTTAAGGAAAAATAATGTAATGTGTGTTTCAGCTCAAAAGCAACATTGAAGGAGATACTTCCTGTGACTTAGTATGGGCAGAGGTTATATTTGACAACCGAAATAAATTAATAACTGGCTCCTTTTACCGACCCCCAGTCTCAGATGAAACAGTGGCTGAACAGTTCAAAGATAACTTGAGTCTCATTACAAATACGTACGCTACTCATACAACTATAGTTGGCAGTGACTTCAATCTACCTTCCGTATGTTGATAAAAATACAATATCAGACCATATTGTAGATAGAAAACAACTTCCGTAATTGTTCTAAATGCTTTTTAAAAAAAATTATTTTGAACAATTATTCTACGAGGGCATTCAAATTTTAAATGTTTACGAAAACACACCTGACCTCTTAGCCGCAAATAATCCTGATCATCACGACTAATACAGGGATTATTGAACACACAGTCGTAGCGAGGCTCAATTCCGTAGCAAAGAAATCCAGCAAAACCAAACACGAAATATATCTATTTATAAAAGCAGCTAAAAATTCGGTTGACGTCTTTCTAAGAGACAGTCTCCAATCCTTCCAAACTATGTAAGTGAAGACCATATGTGGCTTAAGTTCAAAGAAATAGTATCAACAGTACTCGAGAGATCCATATCAAATAAATTAATAAGAGACGGAACTGATCCCCCATGGTACACAAAACACGACAGAAAGCTGCTGCAGGAGCACCGAAAAAGTCACGTATAATTTAGACGGACGCAGAATCTCCACGCTTGGCGAAGTTTTACTGAGGTTCGAAATTTGGGGCGGATTTCAATGTGCGATGCATTTAATAATTCCCACAACGAAAGTCTCTCTAGAAATGTGGCGGAAAATCCAAAGAGATTCTGGTCCTATGTGAAGTAAACCAGCGGCAAGGCTCAGTAATTACCTTTACTGCGCGACAGTGATGAGGAGGAGGGGGAGACAAGGGACCCAACCCCTCGGAGCAGGTAAAATCGTGGCAAATGTCCGGCGTGGCAAATGTCCGGTATTCCCGTTAGTATACGTCGGACCCGCGTATCGCCACTATCAGTGATTGCAGACCGAGCGCCGCCACACGACAGGTCTAGTCTAGAGACTCCCTAGCACTCACCCAGTTGTACAGCCGACTTTGCTAGCGATGTTTCACTGGCTACATACGACGACAGTTTAGCATAGCCTTCAGCTACATCATTTTCTACGACCTAGCAAGGCACCATATTCAGTTACTATTGATATTGATATTGTGAATCATGTACCTTCAAGAGCGACGTTCATTATTAATGGATTAAAGTTAAGTATCAAACTAATTAAGTCCGCTTTCTGAATTCTGATTCCTTGTCATATTCCAGACCTCACGTCAGTATAGTTCTTCCCTCCTCACGCCAGCCTGCGTGAGCTAAAACACGTGCATTTCGGCCTCCTCTAATAACACGGTGTTGGCTCTTCTGCCAACACACAACAACCAGTGTGAGCTAACATCCCAAAGATGTTCGGGTTCACATGCGGTTCCCCTTCGTCGAAATGTCTTGGCTCAAACTCGTCTACGGGTTGAGCCGCTCGTGTCACGTTACACGCCATACATTAGACACTTGTGAGCTTTGGTTAAGTTGTCTGTCTGATGGCAAGTTTGAGAAATACAAAGTTAAAATAACATATAACAACAGTAATAGTAATATCCGGAGCTAAATTAACGACCCATAAATGATTTAGGCCACATAGTGGCGATCTGGTTAGAATAATGTTTATTCAGAAAGAAAACTAATAGCGAAAGTGGTCGTATTTAGAATTACTATTACACTCGATCGCATATCCATTTGACACAGTTCGATCATTCACAATCTAATCGCGAAATACGGGTCTAATATTCCACCTCGTTATCTTCAAGAAAAGTTAGAGCTCACACCAGGTGCGCGGCTGCTCACCGCTCAGAGACTAAGTCCTGCGATACCACACGACGCGAAATTTTCTAAGTCGTTTCACTTCCTAGCTACCTAAAGACAGACCGTCCGCTTTCGCGTCTCTACAAGCACTGCCTCTGCCCGCCCCTGGCCGCGTTTTGCCGCGTGCCGAACATCTTCAAAACAAAAATGTGTGTGAAATCTCATGGGACTTAACTGCTAAGGTCATCAGTCCCTAATTATCCTAAGGACAAACACACACACATCCATGCCCGAGGGAGGACTGGAACCTCCGAACATCTTCGCTCAACCGACTAGAGCAGTTACCTTTCCTGAGGCCGTACATCTGATTGGCTACAGCTTATTCTACATTATTTTACATTTTAACATATTTAAATAATCAATGCTTGACCACTTTCGCGTTCTAAATAACGTAACAATAATATCCATTACATAATAAACGTTAAATTCTTTTCATAAAACAATACAATTTTCTGATTAACTAAATTCTTTTACATAAAACCAATACAATTTCTTGTTAACTTTGAATGCCACCGCCAGTAGCATTGTACCAATGTGCTTTCTGATAAATAAATAAAGAACAAAAGTAACTATTATGCACTAAACTTTACAACAAATATTCTATTACCTAATGATTCAATAAGGCGTCATGCCGTCATCGTTCAATGTGTTTTGTGTGGAGTAAATGATGAGTTGATGCTTCACTGTAAATACTGATAATTTAAAATTACTCTATCTTTTAAACAAATAATGTTACAAAATGGTAGTGGTTGTTTTGGGGGAAGAGACCAAACTGCGAGGTCATCGGTCTCACCGGATTAGGGAAGGACGGGGAAGGAAGTCGGCCGCGCCCTTTCCGAGGAACCATCCCGGCATTTGCCTGGAGTGATTTAGGGAAATCACGGAAAACCTAAATCAGGATGGCCGGACGCGAGATTGAACCGTCGTCCTCCCGAATGCGAGTCCAGTGTGCTAACCACTGCGCCACCTCGCTCGGTACAAAATGGTTCAAATGGCTCTGAGCACTATGGGACTTAACTTCTGAGGTCATCAGTCCCCTATGACCTAGAACTACTTAAACCTAACTAACCTAAGGACATCACACACACCCATGGCCGAGGCAGGATTCGAACCTGCGACCGTAGCGGTCGCGCGGTTCCAGACTGTAGCGCCTAGAACCGCTCGGCCACCCCGGCCGGCAAATAAAGTTACAGACTTGGTATTTACAACGTTTGTCATTTTAATGATGCGCCTCTATATGAAATGCCAATCGTTAAAATCGACCAAAGCGATTTTAGCATTCAGGTCTTTGTTAAAAAACTTGTTAATTTCAGAATAACAGTAAATCCTAACTATTATAGATATGATTAATATTCAAGTTTTATTGGGATCACCATGAAATTTGATGAAGGATAGTAGATTAAAATTACTGTGGCTTTATTCCCTGCACTACTACAGAATTAAATATTTTTCGTAAATGTTTCCCTTTATATCCGATGTTAGGTCCCCCATATTTAATACTGCTACGTCTCCTTGGCCACAAAAGCCTTCTACTGGAAGTCCCTATGACGTAGGTTCTCGTCTGTCTCACTCGCACAATACAGCACTTAGGCCTCAATAGACAATAGACGCATATGAATTTCCCCATCTCGTGGAGAATCTGCGCCATTTGTGGCACTCGGTCCTGGACGACAAGGTTCGTTTCACAATTCCTGAAGGCTAACCATTTCAGCCTTATACTTAAATGAGAGCTATGGGACTTAACATCTGAGGTCATCAGTCCCCTAGAACTTAGAACTACTTAAATCTAACCAACCTAAGGACATCACACACATCCATGCCCGAGGCAGGATTCGAACTTGCGACCGTAGCGAACGCGCAGTTCCGCATTGTAGCGCCTAGAAACTCTCGGCCACAACGGCCGGCTAAATGAGAGCAAAATGATCTATTGCGAATGGTCGCAGACACTTTTACGAAGTCAATATGGACCTTTCATACTGAGCTAATTGCACGGACGCTTGTCTGTTGCTACTTTCAGTTAGACTGGTAATTAGGACCGCTTTTGACAGTTTTCGTAAACACCATACTATTTCTTTGTTTATTTAATATGCACCCACCGATGAAGATGACAAAGTGACAAGACACTAGACACGTATTCCGGATGACTGAGGTTAGAATCCCTATCCGACCATCCAAATTGAGATTTTCCTTGATGTTTCTAAATCAATTAAAGTGAATTGTGGGAAAGTTCCTTTGAAAGGCAGTGGCTGATTTCCTCCGGATCCTTCCCAAATACTCGCTAGTGCCCCGTCCACAATGGCTTCGTCGTCGACGGATATTATGTCTTAATCTTCTTTCCTTATGTTCTACATAAGCAAAATGACTACAAATGTTGTGGGTTTAATGTATAGCGTTCTAAGATCAATGGTTGATATAGATGATCGATCCTGTAAAGTGTAACGAATGTACAATGGTCAGACACAAACTGCGTGAGAATGAGCTTGCCTAGAGGAAGGAACAATATAAAAATGACACCTAAAAACTGTTGGGTTGAAAGATATTATTTGGAAATTTTAAACTCATTACAACGAAAAATTCTGTTGTAAGCGACTTTTACAAAGGACAGATTGTAACTGGGTGATGACTGCGATCGCTTATCCGGAAACTGACGATGTTTGTCATATATTCTGTAGCTGCCGTCATTACTACCTATCGATAGTGCACATATTAAGATGATGTCGCTAGTGGACTAGTGTGCGTTGGATCTAACAACCTCGATCATGAATATGTATTACAGTAACTTACCTTCAGTGTTGTATTAGACTATGTTGTACAACGCTGAAGAGGAGACGTGTGTTTCGAAGCGTCGTTTTTACAGTAGTCTCAAATGGGCTTTCGCACCACATGACCCATAGGGATGTTCTTACTGAATGAATATGGTCAGGTTACGAACGCTTCTTGTTGGGCTACGTTAAACATCTTGCGAGGATATGGTGTCTTTCAAGAGAGCAGCTACTCAAGACGTACACTGCCAGAAGTAGAGGTCGGTGATGGCAGGACATCTCTAATGTTACATTCACTTTAAACTGCTTGTCATGAGAGTATTAATAATAATTTCTTGTGGCTCAAAAGCCTGGTGCAGATATTTTAATTGGACACCACTTCGGCAACTTGCCTGACACTTATCTACCCCTGTTAGGCAACAGGGGAAACGGAAGTTACTATTAAACGTGGATTCCGAACCAAGTGTCTTTTCTGGCAAATCTTCATATTATTGAGTGATGAAGTGTAGGTTAAAGGCAGACCAAAAAATCCATGGACCGGAATTCGCTACCATAACTTTTCACTTTTCAGGCATGCACTCTATTGCTAGACGACGAGGTCCGACGTAAATGCTTTATACGGACTGAGTTACCTAAAACTTGCACTGCAAGTGTTTCCGTAATAGAAGGAGCCATTGATATGCAGATTTCACAGATAGAAATGCAAGGCAGGGGTCCGCCTATGCTGCCCATACACAGAGTGTTATGAGTTTCACAGGTATGTTTACTTGAAGCAGGTACAAATATTTCAATGGAACAGTGCCTGTTGACAGTACCTAAATAGAAGAAGTCTAAATTAGAACGTCAATGGTTTTTCTTGTACGAGTCAAGTGCAAGTAGCTTACGAGATATCGTAGTTTGAACACTGTAAACACTGACGGTTGTTTTTTACATTTTGTAACACAGACGAATGTGAATTCCACATTGGTGCGTTTGTGCAGCCATACACAAATGTTAATAAGTCCTCCGGAGGTATCGTATTATAAAATGGGACACTACCTATGACGAACGAAAGACAGAACTTAAGTCCGCAGCTCGTGGTCGTGTGGTAGAGTTCTCGCTTCTCATGCCCGGGTTCCCGGGTTCGGTTCCCGGCGGGGTCAGGGATTTTCTCTGCCTCGTGATGACTGGGTGTTGTGTGCCGTCCTTAGGTTAGTTAGGTTTAAGCAGTTCTAGGGGACTGATGACCATAGATGTCAAGTCCCATAGTGCTCAGAGCCATTTTTGACAGAACTAAAGACCTACTTCACATTTCTATTGTACCTCTGCGAGGTCTGACACGTCAAGAACCAATGTACCCTCAAAGCCTGTGCTCAAAATGATCACCACCAGCGTCAGTACAAGCTCGTAGTCTGCCACGTTCTAGCATTTCAGCGGTAACTATGTGATCAAAAGTATACGTAAGTCATAAACATACGTTTTTCATATTAGGTGCATTGTGCTGCTACTTACTGCCAGGTACTCCATATCAGCGACCTAAGTAGTCATCAGACATCGTGGGCGAGAAGAATGGGGCGCTCCGCGCAACTCACGGACTTAAAACGTGGTCATGTGATTGAGTGTCACTTGTGTCATACATCTGTAAGCGAGATTTCCACACTCCTTAAAATCCGTAGGTCCACTGTTTCCGAGGTGATAGTAAGTGGAAACGTGAAGGGACACGTACAGCACAAAAGCGTACAGGCCGGCCTCGTCTGTAAACTGACAGAGACCGCCGACAGTTGAAGAGGGCTGTATTGCGTAATAGGCAGACATCTATCCAGGCCATCACACATGAATTCCAAACTGCATCAGGATCGACTGCAAGTACTACGACAGTTAGGCAGGAGGTAAAAAAACTTGGATTTCATGGTCGAACTGCTAAAAAAAAAAAAATGGCTTAACATCTGAGATCATCAGTCCCCTAGACTTAGAACTACTTAAACCTAACTAACCTAAGGACATCACACACATCCACGCCCGAGGCAGGATTCGAACCTGTGACCGTAGCAGCAGCGCGGTTCCGGACTTAAGCGCCTAGAACCGCTCGGCCAGAACGGCCGGCTGTCGAGCGGCTGCTCATAAGCCACACATCACGCCGGTAAATGTCAATCGACAGGTCGATTGGTGTAAGGTGCGTAAACATTGGATGATTGAACAATGGAAAAACGTATTGTGAAGTGACGAATCACGGTAACACAATGTGGTGATCCGATGGACGGGTGTGGGTATGGTGAATGTCCGGTGAACGTCATCTGCCAGCGTATGTATTGCCAACAGTAAAATTCGGAGGCTGTTGTGTTATAATGTGGTTGTATTTTTCATGGAAATGCTTGCACCCCTTGATGATTTGCCTGTCGCTATCACCACAGGCTTACATTGATGTTTTAATCACCTTCTTTTTTTCCACTGTTGAAGAGCAATTCGGGGATGGCGATTGCGTCTTTCAACACGATCGAGCACCTGTTCATAACGCACGGCCTGTGGCGGAGTGGTTAAATGACAATGACGTCCCTGTAATAGACTGGCCTGCACAGAGTCCTGATCGTATCTCTATAGAACACCTCTGGGATGTTTTGGAACGCCGATGTCGTGCCAGGCCTTACCGACCGACATCGATACCTCTCCACAGTGCAGCACTCCCTGAAGAATGGGCTGCCATTCCCAAGAAACCTTCCAGCACCTGATTGAACGTATGCCTGCGAGAGTGGAAGCTGTGATCAAGGCTAAGGGTGGACCAACAACGTATTCAGTTCCAGCATTACCGTTGGAGGGCGCCACGAACTTGTAAGTCATTTTCATCCAGGTGTCTGGATGCTTTTGATCACATTCTGTACATTCAATATGGCGACCCAAGTGAGCGAACGTTAGGACAATTTTGAGACTATCCCTGTCAGTGTTGCTTAAGTCCAAGATTATGATCCAAGATAGCACAGCACTACTATGGCATAATGCAAAACGGTGGACCTTTGCAAAACATGTCAGCATGCATGGTAACCAGGTCGACTGTTCTAAGTCTACAATACAAGATGGCAGATGAGGAGATTTCAGGGACGCCACATTTCCTCCCGCCCTGTGACACCAAAATCCAAGACGGCGATCCTATAAGGCGCACTTGAAGATATGAGGCAATCCTGTATGATGACAGAATGAAATATAATTTTCTACCATACTGTGTTCTTAGTTAAGAATCCTATGCTAAGTGCAAAATGCAACGTAAGTTTAAGTTCACTATTGCCACGCGTATGTTTTGTGTTAAAACAACTGTCATGAGTGCTGGGATAAGATCAGAATGTTTGTCTTCATGTAACAAAATGGGGGTAGAGAGCTCCTTTCCGTGGTCGGAGCATCTGTGCATGCAGCCATCCCATTGTACCGCCCTCCAGGTCTTGCATCGCACCACTTATGCCTCTGCAGACCACACTGCCTCCACCAGCTGGCTACATGCTTGGAGATTGGTCCGACTGCTCTGGTGCTGGAAGTGTTAATGAGCGGTGTGCACATACACCACTACAGCATCGATGTCACACCAAGACTAAAGTGCAATAGCTCTTGCTGCCACTGCCTCCATGGGTGCCCGAGGACTGGGACCGCGTGCTGGTGCTGTGATGGTCACGGCACAATGCGGACCGACTCAACAGTGCTAGTGCTCCCCTCCACTTGGCGCCACGCACCGTGTGGTGTCACAGCAAGGACCAGCGAGCCACATGGTTTGAGAGACACGTCTCTCTAGCAGGCACCAATTGCAAATTATCCTGCACGGCGCTGGCTGGGGCCACCGGGCTTAGACAGCAGGCATTCACATATGCAACCTGCTAGGCAAGAGGTAGTCAGGTCACGTTTATAGTCATGTAGGGGCCTACGTTATTCATAACTGAGACAAAGATGTTTTACCATGCAGTTGTAAGCCTGTTCTTACGTGTCTGTCAAGTATTCGTATTTCTAGGTACTCATTTAGGCGACGTAAAGATGTTATTCACTCATAAGGAATGTAACATAGAGACTAAGATGAGCTGTTTCTGGTCCACCTTTCTAATCATGCCTTTTCATTCATCAAGAATGTAACATAGAAACTAAGACATGCTATTTCTCGTCTACCCTTTTAAACGTGCCGGGTATTTGTAGCCACTGACTTATGGGACGTGAGTATGTTCTTCAGTCACCAAGAATGTAACACAGAAAATCACTACCTGTCTAAAACTGCCAACTATTTATAGGAACCCAGTAAGGGAAAATATACAAATTAGTCGTTCATCAAGAAAACCACTCAGGTGTGGTACTTTGGTACTAACTTGAATGAACATACACTGTATATATAGCTGATCTACTTTCCGCAAAAGGAAAAACCTCTTAGCAGACGTAAACATGTTTTCCCCCTTACAGATAGAACCCTATTATTCACTCACCAAGAAAAGCACTTAGATATGTAATTTTGGTACTAATCTGCCAGGACTTGCAGCACTATTTATAAAATAACCATGAACATTCGTTCATTAGTAATGTGAATTCGTAGCTTCAGTTTACGCCATACACATGCATTATGGATAGGTTTGGTAAACGTCAACGCAAGGAAGTTCGCCAGATAATAAACGAAGGTCGCACACCTTCTAATTTTATATCTAAAGAATATATAGATTCTAAATTGGTGGGACTCAACCAACAAAATTAAGAAACATGAAAATGATAATTGTACAGTTGTAGTTGGTATAGCTGCAGTTGTATGTTCCTTCCATAGACTGAAACAGTAGGTCACACAATCTTCCATCCTACTGAAGATTCAGTTGGAAGTGGGACTCATTTCTGAAGACAATTCTTCTCTAGTCAATGAGATTAAAGGCCGGAGACGAGCGTGGAGTCGCCCTCAACAGCAGTGGGATACCAACATGACCGTCACCTGCCCTGCGGCCTGACTACCAGGAGTTAAGGTATGGGGTGCCATTTCATACCAGGACCCTTTGGTTGTCATCAGCTGCTACTTTGCAGACCAGTGGTACGTCGACGATATTCTACTTTCGATTTTGTTGCCCTTTATGGCAAGCCATTATGGATTTGTATTTCAGTAAGGTAATGCCCGCTCGCACGTTGTGAGCGTTGCTACCGCTTGTCTTCGTGCTCCCATACCCTGCCTTGCGTAGCAAGAGAGCTGGCTCTCTCTCCAATTGAGAACGTTTGGAGCAGTATGGGCAGAGCCCCTTAATCATCTCGTGATTTTGACGCTGTAACTCGCCAATTGGACAGAATTAGTCACGATATCCCTCAGAAGAACATCCAACAACTCTGTCGGACGGCCCTATGTTTTACCAACGTGTGTTCTTTACCTATGAATCAACATTTACCAACAAGGGGAACGTAAATTTTGCGTAACATGCATTACTGAGCAGCCGAAAATCCACATTGTTTTCGTCATGTGCAACATCAACAACCATGGAGCGTAAACATATAGTGGAGCATCATAGGAAATTACATTGTGGGACCTTACTTCATCTCAGGCTTTCTAAATGGACTTTCATACGCATACTTTCTGATGAACATACTACCGGCTCTTCTGGAAAAACACGGCGGATATTCATCTCACTCGTTCCGTATTGCAACGCAAATACTGAAGAGAACTTTCCTGGACGTTGGATAGGACGAAATTCTGTTGTCAAATTACCTTCGTGGTCTCCTGATTTGACTCTTCTTGATGTCTTTCTTTGGGGAGCGCCCAAAGTTGGAGTCTATGGCGAGGTTCCAACTACGCCAGACGATATTGGTCTTGGAATCGCCAGTGCATGCTTTACCATACCATATGCTTTAACTTCATTTTTTCATCGTGCTTTCAAACGGAATGTGTCTTTCAGTCCATCGTCAACAGCTAGAACACAGAATGAAATAATTTTTTTGGAAAACAAAATTTATGTTACGTGAATTGGGTGGTTACCAAATCATTGTTAGTAAATTGTTTATTTCATTGCAATATGAAATAAGTCAACAGCGTGTACTGCACGTACCTGGTAACATTGTCATTACGCGCTTACGTTCAGCATGATATGACATCTCGTTGAGAAGAACATTTATTTTGCGGTTTACAGGCGGTCACCGACGTAATTTTAGTAAAATGTTTAGTTCAAGGAACGCATCTCACATGATACAACTTAGAGCGGTGTAGGTAGAAACAGTTGTCCAACAGCAGGTATTTCACCTCACACAGCCACATACAGGAAAAGATGGGTCACATCTTTCTTCTGACATTTAGATATTTAAGACAGTAGTTGCTTTTTGCAACGTGTAAGTCCTCTTTATTTTTGAAGAATGGGCTGTTGATTTCTCTGTTTCAGTTCACGTAAATCTGGCAGGATACGCTAATGTGAAATAGTATTCCTAAACTTTTTGTGATACGCTAGATTCTAGCCTGTGTCTTATTTCCATATGCAGCATTCGTAGGTGAACCTGCATCTAGATCGTAAGTTGGTTCAAGAGGGAATAAAGCTTTATTCTTGTAGCGCCGGTCTACCTTCCGGTATATGATTGCGCAGCCTGGCCTGAGATGCCTGCGTAGCAGTGTTTTCACCGCAAATGCTGTTCCCGGCCACCGTGCTCTCACGTTCTAGGACATTTTTTACGACAGGTTTCAACGCCAACATTAACAAACGCTTTATCACTGTTACTTTCTTCTCAAAAGCTATAAACGCCGGTATAAAAGGTATACGGCTTCATTTTAAAAAATCGTACTTACTTCAGTATCTCAGTTGATATCAGCGCTAAAAAAAATTAACCAAAGAGAAACACACGTGCCCCTCGACGCTCTAAAATTTGCCTAAAATCACGTCTCCGTATGCGTAACCGTTCCCGAAATAAAAGGTGTGTTACGTCTTACGTGAGTAGCCCTGTATATTCAGAGTGGTCAGAAACAGCCTGAAAAGGTTGATCGGATTGATTTGCACTGGTGGTTGTGCTGAGGAATACTTGTTAAAAAAAATCCATATGTTGTGCCGTTTTTGTGTTACTTAACACTGAATTTAGCTAAACAATCGTTGTGTGGGAAAATTGAAGCACTTGCTTTCCTTAAAATGCGGTAATGCATAGACATTTGAGGGTCTATGACATACCATTTGTTCATATATTCATTACTAGTTGTAATGTGTTTTTGTTTCGGAAGTGATAATTTGTAGCTAGATGAGCTAAGGCTACGTTTGTTCGCTTTAAGGACACCGAACGAAAAATAAGCTCGGAGACAATGTTTCAGGTAGGATGCTTGAATCTGCACTCTACGCTGATTGGCTAACTTCAATGCTAAATAACTCGAAAACAGCGCAACCCACCCAATTTATTTCTTAACAATTATCTCTCAGCACAGTTCCTTCTGCGACACCCTAAGTAATTTTTCAGCCTATTTTTGACCACTGTGTGTATACGGGGTCTTAGACGTATAGGCTATGGGCAGATTTTTTGTGTTTGTGACTAAGAACAGAGTTTTCAACAAGATTACATCACTGTTTACTTAATTTGCAGACTAATAATTGTGCGTTGATTAGCACCTTCAAGAGCACATGGCACAGCAAGTCATTAATGTTCATTTTCCCCTCGGCAGCACATTAGATACTGAAGTGTGGATGAGTGAACCCAAACAAATAATCTATACTGACTGGCATAAATCACTTCACAAAGCAGCTATGACCATGTAGAAATCATCAGGTAGTAAATTAGTAATGTGTTTGTGGGAAGACTATTATATGTACATCTACACTCCTGGAAATGGAAAAAAGAACACATTGACACTGGTGTGTCAGACCCACCATACTTGCTCCGGACACTGCGAGAGAGCTGTACAAGCAATGATCACACGCACGGCACAGCGGACACACCAGGAACCGCGGTGTTGGCCGTCGAATGGCGCTAGCTGCGCAGCATTTGTGCACCGCCGCCGTCAGTGTCAGCCAGTTTGCCGTGGCATACGGAGCTCCATCGCAGTCTTTAACACTGGTAGCATGCCGCGACAGCGTGGACGTGAACCATATGTGCAGTTGACGGACTTTGAGCGAGGGCGTATAGTGGGCATGCGGGAGGCCGGGTGGACGTACCGCCGAATTGCTCAACACGTGGGGCGTGAGGTCTCCACAGTACATCGATGTTACCGCCAGTGGTCGGCGGAAGGTGCACGTGCCCGTCGACCTGGCACCGGACCGCAGCGACGCACGGATGCAGGCCAAGACCGTAGGATCCTACGCAGTGCCATAGGGGACCGCACCGCTACTTCCCAGCAGATTAGGGACACTGTTGCTCCTGGGGTATCGGCGAGGACCATTCGCAACCGTCTCCATGAAGCTGGGCTACGGTCCCGCACACCGTTAGGCCGTCTTCCGCTCACGCCCCAACATCGTGCAGCCCGCCTCCAATGGTGTCGCGACAGGCGTGAATGGAGGGACGAATGGAGACGTGTCGTCTTCAGCGATGAGAGTCGCTTCTGCCTTGGTGCCAATGATGGTCGTATGCGTGTTTGGCGCCGTGCAGGTGAGCGCCACAATCAGGACTGCATACGACCGAGGCACACAGGGCCAACACCCGGCATCATGGTGTAGGGAGCGATCTCCTACACTGGCCGTACACCACTGGTGATCGTCGAGGTGACACTGAATAGTGCACGGTACATCCAAACCGTCATCGAACCCATCGTTCTACCATTCCTAGACCGGCAAGGGAACTTGCTGTTCCAACAGGACAATGCACGTCCGCATGTATCCCGTGCCACCCAACGTGCTCTAGAAGGTGTAAGTCAACTACCCTGGCCAGCAAGATCTCCGGATCTGTCCCCCATTGAGCATGTTTGGGACTGGATGAAGCGTCGTCTCACGCGGTCTGCACGTCCAGCACGAACGCTGGTCCAACTGAGGCGCCAGGTGGAAATGGCATGGCAAGCCGTTCCACAGGACTACATCCAGCATCTCTACGATCGTCTCCATGGGAGAATAGCAGCCTGCATTGCTGCGAAAGGTGGATATACACTGTACTAGTGCCGACATTGTGCATGCTCTGTTGCCTGTGTCTATGTGCCTGTGGTTCTGTCAGTGTGATCATGTGATGTATCTGACCCCAGGAATGTGTCAGTAAAGTTTCCCCTTCCTGGGACAATGAATTCACGGTGTTCTTATTTCAATTTCCAGGAGTGTACAAAGATACTCTGCAAACCTACATCTACAACTACATCTACGTGAGTACGCTACCATTCACAATAAAGTGGCTGGCAGAGGGTTCAATGAACCACCTTAAAACCTTCCAGCTGTGTCTTGTGTCTCTACCGTTCCACTCTTGTACGTAGACGGGGGACGAGAAATTAAATTTTTCTGTGCGAGCCCTGATTTCTTTTATTTTATCCTGATGACCATTTTTCCCTATGTAGGTGGGTGCCAACAGAATGTTTTCGCAACCGGAGGAGAAAACTGGTGATTGAAATTTAATGTGAAGATCCCGTCGCAACGAAAACCGACTTCGTTTTAATGAATGACACTCCAATTCACGTATCATGTCTGTGGCACTATCTCCCCTATTTCGGGATAGTACAAAACGAGCCCCCCTTCTTTGAACTTTTCCAATGTCATCCGTCAGTCCCATTTGATGCGGATTCCAAACCGCACAGCAATACTCCAGAATAGAGCGGGCAAGAGTGGTGTAAGCACCCTCTTTAGTAAACCTGTTGCACCTTCTAAATGTTCTGCCAGTGAATCGCAGTCTTCGGTTTGCTGTACCCACAACATTATCTATGTGAGCGTTCTAATTTAAGTTATTTGGAATTGTAATCCCTTAGTGTTTAGTTGAATTTACAGCCTTAAGATTTGTGTTTCTTATCGCGTAATCGAAATTTAGCGGATTTCTTTTAGCACTCATGTGAATAACTTCACACTTTTCTTTATTCAGGGTCAACTGCCACTTTTCACGCCATACAGATATCTTATCTAAGACTTTTTGCGATTCGTTTTGCTCATCTGATGACTTTACGAGACGGTAAATGACAGCATCATCTGCAAACAATCTAAGACGGCCTCTCAGATTGTCTCCTATATCGTTAATCCATTACTACGAACTGTGAACTTTCTGACAGGAAATCACGAACCCAAAAAAATTTCAAATGTGTGTGAAATCTTATGGGACTTAACTGCTAACGTCATCAGTCCATAAGCTTACACACTACTTAACCTAAATTATCCTAAGGACAAACACACACACACCCATGCCCGAGGGAGGACTCGAACCTCCGCCGGGACCAGCTGCACAGCCCGTGGCTACTCCCGCGCGGCTCACGAATCCAGTCGCACAACCGAGGCGATATTCCATAGGCATGCAGTTTGGTTAGAAGACGCTTGTGAGGAGGGGTGTTGAAAACCTTAATGAGAATGGCAGAGTGTTCATCGAACCACCGTCACAATAATCCTCTGTTATTACGATCTCGAACAGCGTGCGGAGAAAACGAACACCTATATCTTTCCGTGCGAGCTCTGATTTCCCTTATTTTATTATGGTGATCGTTTCTCCCTATGTAGGTCGGCGTCAACAAAATATTATCGTATTCGGAGGAGAAAGTTGGTGATCGAAATTTTCGTGAGGAGATTCCGACACAACGAAAAACGCCTTTGTTTTAATGATATCCACCCCAAATCCTGTATCGTGTCAGTGACACTCCTCCCCTATTTCGCGATAATACATAATGTGCTGCCGTTCTCTGAAATTTTTCGATGTACTCCGTTAATCATATATGGTAAAGATCCCATACGGCGCAACAGTACTCTGAAAGAGGACGGGCAAGTGTAGTGTAGGCAGTCTCCTTAGTAGCTCTGTTACATTTTCTAAGTGTCCTGCCAATAAAACGCAGTCTTTGGTTTGCCTTGTCAACAACATTTTCTATGTGTTTTTTCCAATCTAAGTTGTTCGTAATTGTAATTTCTAGCTATTTAGTTGAATTTACGGCTGTTAGACTTTACTGATTTTCTTTCAGTTCTCATGTGGATGACCTCACAAATTTCATTACTTACGGTCAATTGCCAATTTTCACACTATAAAAACGTCTTTTCTAAATCGTTTTGGAATTTGTTTTGATCTTTTGATGACTTTACTATACCATAAACGACAGCATCATCTGCAAACAGCGTACAACGGCTGTTCAGATTGTCTCCTAAATCTTGTCTTGGGGAACGCCAGAAATCACTTCTGATTTACTCGATGACTTCCAGTCAGCTACTATGAACTATGACCTCTCTGACAGCAAACCACGAATCCAGTCACACAACTGGGACAATATTCCATATGAACGGACTTTCACTACAAGCCGCTTGTGTAGTACAGTGTCAAAGACCTTCTGGAAATTCAGAAATACGGAATCAATCTGAAATCCCTTGTCAACAGCACTCAACACTTCGTGTGTGTAAAGAGCTAGTTGTGTTTCACAAGAACGATGTTTTCGAAATACGTGTTGACTCTATGACAATAGACCGCTCTCTTCGAGGTAATTCATAATGTTAGAACACAGTATATATTCCTAAATCGTGCGGCATATCGAAGTTACTGATAAATAAAATGCCGTGTGACTAGGGCCTCCCGTCGGTTCAAAAATGGTTCAAATGGCTCTGAGCACTATGGGACTTAACTTCTGAGGTTATCAGCCCCCTAGAACTTACAACTACTGAAACCTACCTAACCTAAGGACTTCACACACATCCATGCCCGAAGCAGGATTCGAAACTGCGACGGTTGCGGTCGCGCGGTTCCAGACTGTAGCGCCCAGAACCGTTCGGCCACTCCAGCCGGCCCTCCCGTCGGGTAGACCGTTCGCCAGGTGCAAGTCTTTCGATTGGACGCCACTTCGGCGACTTGCGCGTCGATTGGGATGAACTGATGATGATTACAACACAACACCCAGTCCCTGAGCGGAGAAAATCTCCGACCCAGCCGGGATTCGGACCCGGGCCCTTAGGATTGACATTCTGTTGCGCTGACCACTCAGCTACCGGGAGCGGACGAAGTTACTGATGTGGGCCTGCAATTTAGTGGATTACTCCCATACCTTTCTTGAAATTCGTGTGACGTGATCAACTTTCGATTGTTGGGTACCGATCTTTCGTCGCGCGAGAGGTTGTATATGATACTTAAGTATGAAGCTTGCAACCTAACTACTTTCATTTGAAAATCATCACTTTAATAAAAAAAGGCAAGGAACTGTTAATCAGAACACTGGGAGAAGTTGCGATCTAAATGACACTAGATTTATTCATCCTCAACACCGCAAGACAACAAAAATGACTAAACAAACGTCACACAAACATTTTTATTTGACAAACGCTTTCACTAACATGGACAAAGTGATCAGCTGCGGATCGACCCACGACACTAGCCGGAACACTAATCGTTTTATCTCACTTCATGCACGTGAATCCTGGTTATGGCACAAAAACTACGCCACCATCAACCATCTATAGTCTACTATTTCAAAAAAAGAAACATACGGTTCGAAAGAACAGGGTGCTGAGAAACATATATTGGAGCAATACGCCGTAGCAGCGAATACTTGACCCTCCTGTGGGTCAGGGCGGCACATCACGATGCATTCAGCGACTGAAGTCATGGACGGCCGCAGTCTGTGGTTAATGGCTCATACCCTTAAGGAACCTAACTGGTATACAACCTGAACTGGAACACTTGCTTTTATTAACTCATTTAAGTTGCTTCTCTACTCCAAGGATGTATTTCTAAGATATTCAATTTGGCAGCTGTTCTTGATACGATTTCTGGAATATTTGCTTCGCATTTTTTGGTGAAGGAATTTCGGAAGGCTGTGTTTTGTAATTCTGCTTTAGCATCACTGTCGTGGGTAGTATTTCCTTGCTATATTGCAGAGAAGGCAGTGACTGTGTCTTTCCTCTAGCATACTTAACAAAAGACCAGAACCTCTTTGGAATTCCTGCCTGGTTTCGAGACAAAGTTTCGTTGTGGAGACTATTATAAACATCTCGCATTGCTGTCTGCGATAAATTTCGAGCTTCTGTAAAGGATCGCCAGTCTCGGACATTTTGCGTTCGTTACAATTTGGCATGCTTTTTTCATTGTTTGTGCAACAGTGTTCTGACCTTTTTTGTGTATCATGGGGGTTCACCTCTGTCTCCTGTTAATTTATTTGGTATAAATCTCTCAACTGCTGCCGATCCGGTTTCTTTGAATTCAAGAAACATCTGGTCTACACTAACATTGTCAATTTGGAAGGAATGGAGTTTGTCTCTCAGCTAACAAAGCGTCAGGCAGATTATTGTCAGCTGTTTTCGAATAGGTATATTTTTCGTTTATTTTTGGCGGATTTGGGGGTTACCATACTCTATCTCGCTACCACAAGCCTGTGTTCACTAACCCCTGTATCCGTTTTAATGCTCGTTATTAGCTCAGGATTATTTGTTGCTAAGAAGTGAAGTGTATTTTCACAACCGTGTACTATCGGCATGAACTCATGAACTAACTTCTCGAAATAATTTTCAGAGTGTGCGTTTAGTACAATTTCCGATGATTTTTTACTCGTACCTCCGAATTTAAACATGTATTTGCGCCAACATTGCCAACTCAGCTTAGCCTATCCTTTCGGAACACCGGTAGGTTCTTCGCAAAAATTTTGTCTGAACTTATCTGTGGCTTTAGCCAGTTTTCAGTGCCTATAACGATTTGAGCATCAATACTTTCTATTAGGGCTTGGAGCTCTGGTACTTTTCCAACAGAGCTGCGACAGTTTCCAAGTGTTATACCTATGGTTTTTGTATCTACGTTCTTCCTGTGTTTTGCCTGCACCCTTTGAAACTGAAGCCGTTTTTGTGTTTTGCCGAGACCCTCTAACCTAAAAAACCGCCCAGGCCCCGCGACACAGCCCCTGCTACCCGTGCAGCCGCCTCCTGGGTGTAGTGGACTCCTGGCCTATTCAGCGTAACCCAAAACCAACAACCCTATTGTTCAAGTCGACGAATCTGCAGCCTACACGGTCGCAGAACGGTCTGCGCCTCTGATTCAGACCCTCAACTCGGCTCTGTACCAGAGGTCCACAATCAGTCCTGTCGACTATGCTGCAGATGTGGTGTCCTGCCCATTCGTCGACTATAGGGCGCCTATGAAACCTGCTTTTTCGGATCGCTAGACAACAATTCAGGCAAATCATATTAATAAAGTATATTGCAAAAAGTGAATGACAGTACTTAACTTTGACAATTTACAATGGTGTCACAAGCAAATGGCGACAGACAAATAAGAAGTCACTTCAGTATATAAAGTTCCAATACAGTGAAACAATACATTTTCTAAGTCGCTGCTGTAGCGTTCGTAGAACGACTCGTCTTCAACTTGGCCGCAGCCAGGTGGCGCGGTGCTTATGTCCTCTTCGTGTAGATGCCGCTGCTGTCTTGATGTCGTCCTTGAGAGGGGTCGGTGAGCTCGGCATTGGCTGACGTCGTCTCACAGCCTTCTCTGCTCTAACATTCTTGCCCGTCGTGCCGGTGCTTGACTTTACGCCGGAACAGCAAATGCTGAACTCTGCTTTCATCTCGCAAGCAAGACGGGCAGCCTTTACCACTTCTGTCAGCCGCTCTAAACCAGACAGAACCTCTTCCGATCCAAAGTGGCGCACATCATTGGTACCGACGTGAGTCACCACCTGAAGTTGGCTGCACCCTGTGCTCTTCATGGCATCCGCAAGTAACTGTTCCACGTCTGGAATGACTCCTCCCGGTATGCACACGGAATGCACATTAGCTTTCTTCCTCTGCTTGGCAGCCATGTCCCTAAGGGGTCCCATAATGCCCATAACATTGGAGCTCCCAACTACCACCAGTCCCACGCTCTGTGACTGCACACATCTTGCAGGCTAAGAGGTTTCCTCTGAAACAGGACAGCCGACTGCATCTGGCTGAGCGACAGTGTTAGCCTCATACAGCACCTGGAACCTGTTTGTTAGATTAACTGGAGAGGACTTACGTTTGGCCCCCTGCGAAATCTTTCGCCGCCAGCCACGCCCCGAGGCAATCTCCTACTCGACCACGGGTGAGGGGTCAACCTCAGTGCGAGCAGTAACTGGTACGGACCGATCGGAGGACTCAGACGTGCTGTACGACCATTGGATCCCAACGGCTGGCCCACAACAGTGATGCCCATCTACTGCAGCTTCAAGCTGTACAACCGAACTCATCACAGTCTGGAGTTGAGAGTGAAGTGTCACCAACTCTGCTCGCATCCGCACACAGCAATAACAGTCCCTAATCGTACTAAAGACCGTGGAAAACTACACTAAACAGACAAACGGACTATTGACACGTGCTGCGGAACCCTGCTGTGGACGCTGATGAAAACGCAAGAACTGTGTCTAATAAATTAGATTAACACGCAGAGATTCAAAAACTGAATTACCAAAGCACTCACATGAGACTAAATAATTCGCACCTGATTAGGAACTTGCAATATGTCACAAAAGCGATGAAAAAGAAAACGAAAGAACTGTGTCTATTAATTATTAAATTAACACGCAGAAACTGAAGAAACTAAACTATCAATGCACACGGAATAAACTATACAATTCAGCAATTCACTCCTGGTTAGGAACTTGGTAAATATCGCAAAATCGATTACTTCCCTGTTGCTGCCCTTGTCTCGGCCGGCTGCTGCTGGCTGATCGTAGAGAAAAAACAACTAACACACTCAAGTGGGTACGTGTTAAAGTACCAGTTCCCACAATATCTGTACCTATCCCCTAACACTAAATAAATAGACGTGTGTGTGTCTAGTGTCTCTCAAAAGAGTCGTCACAAGCAGTTTCTCTTTGTTTCGACGGATATTTGCAGTTTCCTTTCTCCAGTATATACACGGTATCAGCTGAAACAAATACTGCTCATCACATCTTTCATGCGATGCCCAATGTCGACGGAAAGCATTCGTTTGCTTCACGTTACAAAGAAAATTATTTTCAAAGTGGAATTTTAGATGCCCATTCGATAGAGAAATACCATTTTAATGTAGACCAATGTCGTTTTATCGATAAGTATTAAGAGAGACAGTAAGACACAAAGAATAACAAGCAATCCAACAGCAACAGTACTACCATGGCCAACGCCGACTGCTACCGCCAAGCACGCAACACTACTGTGTCACTGCTGGGATGTTGTTTATTCTTAGATGTTTAGTGTTCAAAATGCTCTGAGTACTATGGGACGTAACATCTGTGGTCATCAGTCCCCGAGAACTTAGAACTACTTAAACCTAACTAACGTAAGGATATCACACACGTCCAGGCCCGAGGCAGGATTCGAACCTGAAGCGCCTAGAACCGCACGGCTACACCGGCCGTCTAGATGTTTACTGTCCCTGTTAATACGTATCGATACAGCTAATATCGACCTAGAGTAATTTGGAAGCCTTCTATTCAATGGATACGTAAAATTCCGAATTAAAGGTACTTTTTTTTTAATGGGAAACAAATTGACGCTTTCTGTTGTCACTGGGCGTCGCATGAAACATGTGATGAGCAGTACTTGTTTGAGCTGACTCCAGCTACACAATGAAAAAACTAAATTTCAGATATCCGCCAAAACACCGGAGAAAATGCCCCTGATGACCCGTCCACCCACAGTTAGTTTGAGATAGGTAGTCAGAACATTCGTCTGTACGTTGACACCAAATTCATACACTCGATGATAGTATAAAATATCATACTGTTAAACTTGAAGCACACGGAAAAAGCATCATGGAACCAATTCCCATACGCGGGTCATTTTGAGGTTCACCAATGAATCAGATCCAAAGGTTGATGGAACTGAAAAGAAAACAAACAAGAGTCTCTTCTATGTAAGTAGTATATTGTTCCAAAGTCTGCTTAGTACATAACGAGTACACAACAAGTATATCGGAGACAAACTGTTATTTCTGTGGTTAGGGCATTTGGAGACAAGCCCATCAGTCAGGCCTGTTACAGAGTCTCCTGAATGACACTCAAAGTCGGAAGATGCTGTTGCAGGTTTCAATAAAAAAAGCATACAGTGAGAGTCAGACAGATAAAAACATGGAGTAAGCAGAGAGAAAGCATGTGTTTCAGGTACTCATCCTAAAACTTTTACCAAGGATGCAATGAAGATCGGTGATAGAGAATCTGGAAGCACATCTGGTTTACTGGTTCTAATATTCTTAAGAACTGCAAAACTCGATAACTATTCATCGAAAGATATACGAATGGTTGACGAGATAATATGTATGACAAAAGTACGCAGAAGAGCCAAAGAAACAGGTACACCTGCCTAATATCGCGCAGGGCCCCCGCGAGCACGCAGAAGTGCAGCAGCACGAACTGCCACGGTCTCTACTAATGTCTGAAGTAGTGCTGCAGGGATTTGACACACTGAATCCAGGAGGACTGTCCATAAATCCGTAACAGCAGGAGGGGGTGGAGATCTCTTCTGAACAGCATGTTGCGAGGCATTCCAGATATGCTCAATAATGTTCATGTCTGTGAGTTTGGTGGCCGGCGGATATGTTTAACCCCAGAAGAGTGTTCCTGGGGCCACTCTGTAACAATTCTGGACGAGTTGGGTGTCGCGTTGTCCTGCTGGGATTGCTCAAGTCCATTATAATATACATTGGACGTGAAAGGATGCAGGTGATCAAACAGGATACTTATGTACGTGTCACCTGCCAGAGTCGTATCTAGGTGTACCAGAGATCGCATATCACTCCAAGTGCACACGCCCCACACCATTAAAGAGCTTCCAGCAGCTTGAACAGTCCCTTCTGACATGCAGGGTCCATGGATTTATGAGGTTATCTCTGTACACGCACACATCCATCCGCTCGATACAATTTGAAACAAGACTCGTCCCACCAGACAACATGTTTCCCAGTCATCAGCAGTCCAATGTCGGTGCTGACGGGTCCAGGCGAAGCTTAAACCTTTGTGTCGTGTAATTACTTAGGGTACACGAGTGGACCTTCGGCTCCTAAAGCCAATATAAGCCCATATCGTTCATGTCTCGTTGAATGGTTCGCACTCTGACACTAGTTATTGGTCCAGCATTGAAATCTGCAGTGATTTGCACTTCTGTCACGTTGTCGATTGTCATCAGTCGTCGGTGGTCCTATTCTTACAGGATCTTTCTCCCGCTGCAGCGATATCGGAGATTTCATGTTTCGCCGGATTCCTGGTATTCAAGGAACACTCGTGAAATCTTCGTAGGGGAAAATCCCCACTTCATCGCTACTTCGGAAATTCTGTGTTCCATCGCTCGTACGCCTACTGTATCACCACTTTCAGACTCTCTTAAATCTTGATAATCTGCAATTGTAGCACCAGTAGCCGATCTAACAACTGCGCCAGACACTTGTTATCTCATATAGACGTTGACGACTGCAGCTCCGTATTCTGCCTGTTTGCATATCTCTGTATTTTAATACGCATGCCTATACCAGTTTTTTCGCCGCTTAGTGCATATACGATAGCTAAGACAATGTATTCAGATGTCACTGATGGCAGTTAAAAGAGCTTCAAAAGGAAAACTGATTAAACTGCATAAGGTATTATCAGTGACTAGAACATCAAGCAAAATCTTCCCATTCATAATTACAGCTCGGGAGGAGAGGGCTTTCCATGATTGGGTCTTTAGTAAGTAGCACTGCAGCTGTTGCCAGAACAGTAAAAAACGCGGAAAACGTGCTCAGCATCTTGAGGAAGTGAAAATACATACAACTTTAATGGATTCTATGGGTACTAAGTCTAAAACTATACAGCAGAGGGATTGGCTTCTTCCTTAAAAAATAGCTACTACGTATACTGCCGCATAAACTGCTTACGTAAATCAATCTCCTTAAACTCCTCAAAAACTTCTCTATTTCAGGATTTAGTGGATTACTTACACGGGAGACACTACCTAAGACTAACTGGAGATATAAGAGGTAGTCACGTGAAACCGAGACAAATGTAAAAATGTAAACCTTTTGTTATTTCAAACGTAATCGCTATAAATCTTAATACGTTTATACCACTATGAGACAAGAATGTAAATGCTTTCATGGAAAAGTGTCTTCGGTTGACTACAGAACCATGATTCTACCTAGGCGTGCACCTCTTCGTCCGAGGCAAATTGGTGGTCACAAATGACAGTGCTCCAAAAATGATAAACAGTTTACTTACTTTTGCTCCATTTGTCTTGTTTTGATTTGACTACCTCTTGTATAATGAATGCACAATTATAAATTGAAATGTTGAAGGAGAACCTGGAACTTACTAAATGATATATGTTAGAATGAGAAACTGAAGTCGCGTCTACTACTTTCATTCATTCGATGCCTAATAGCCACCGGAAGAATTACGCAATTACTTTACCGGTAACCAAGTATTCTACAACGTTCAGTGCTACCAGAAGTTCAGCACAAGCCTTTATGGACACTGTAAGTTGGTCTTACACGTCCACCAACTCAAATGTATTAGAATTTCGTTACCAGGATGGAGAGTGTGGTCTGAGACTGGTGTTGGGAGCTGCGCAACAG
Source organism: Schistocerca piceifrons (assembly GCF_021461385.2). NCBI lineage: Eukaryota > Metazoa > Arthropoda > Insecta > Orthoptera > Acrididae > Schistocerca > Schistocerca piceifrons. The sequence continues at coordinate 557,336,622 of NC_060149.1, forward strand.
AGGATGTGGACCAAATGAACTTTAGGAAATGTAATTTGCATATCACGATTTGGTAACAATTTGGTAGCAGCTATATGCTCTATGATTGATTTGAAAAAAAAAAAAAAAAAAAAAAAAAAAAAAGACCTCGGACTTCTTTTCTGAATTATTGCAGGTTCCGCACATATAAGGAATAACAATGGACATTATAAGTTAGTAATAAAATCACATCAATGGCAGATTGGTAGCACACCGAAGCTTTGCGCCTTCCCTGCTAGAAATGCTGAAAACTGAAACTCTTGACACAATCAATAATGAAATTAAACATGTGTACTGGAGAATTTATAATAAAACAGCACCGAAGTAAAGCAAGACGAGCTAGTATATTTCGAAATCACTACATGTACAGCACACGGTGCTTACATTACGAAGGTAGACAGCAAAAGACAAGGGTGAACGGTGAGGCTTCTCCTACTTGCCCTCAAAAAATTTGAAGGCTGAGCCTGCTTTTATTACACAGATAACACAAAACTGAACGTGGACTCTGTGGTCATAACCTTTATACAACTGTCTTACACGAAACACAGTTTTTTAGAAAAGTGTTATTACAATGCCCCCTGAATGAGTACGACAGTTGGTTACTGTGTTGTGAGTAGTCATTCAGCCTCTACACATCGGAAGGAAATGTTGATATGTACATTTGTTTTTCTTGTTCGATAAAAATAGTTTCAATGAATGTTAAGTTTAATCATTGTTAAGTCCTTGGCACAGACTTACCCTTTATCAACATCACATATGAACGACACAATGCTTTGGGGGTGAGCGTCGATTCCAGATACTTGTCGACTGGCTACGAGTCTGTCGGAGAAGTAACATCAGTCGAGGAATGTGACGTCTCCAGGTGGTGCCAGGCCGGCAAGTACAATTTCTCTTCGAACGTTCGCAAAGCACGCACACAGTATTATGCTCTTGATTCTCACCCTAGTGTTTGCTCCCATACGTTACCAGTGGCGAGGCTCCATGATTCATGAAACATTTGTACACAGACGTAAGTCTTTTGAAATGATGGACTTCTATGGTGCATATACAATTAATATAGACAGAGAAATAGATTCACGATTGATAAATATCTCAGATTCATTTCTTTACAATAGGTAACAACATAGCATTATAATATATAGCTTTTCATCTTGTACATATTTTGTCTGCTGGAAAGACCTGGACATTCTTCATGGCCTAGGAATAGCATGACTTCATAAAAATTGAGACAAAGCTGAAAGTCCGTTGTTTGGAGAATGAATCGCTTATCTACAAGAGTTAAAAGTTGTTGAGTTCACACGAATATCAAGTGTCCATCAGTTTTGTTTTCTCGTACTCTTATTAATGTATACATTTTACACTGAAGTGGAGAAGAAAGTTGTATAGGCATGCGTATTCAAATACAGAGATATGAAAACAGGCAGAATACGGCGCTACGGTCGGCAACGCCTACATAAGACAACAAGTATCTGGCGCCGTTATTAGATTGATTACTGTAGCTACAATGGCAGGTTATCAAGACTTACGTAAGTTTGAACGTGGCGTTGTAGTCAATATATAAGCGATGGGCCACAGCAGCTCCGAAGTAACGATAAAGTGACATTTTCCCGAACGACATTTTCATGAGTGTACCGTGAATATCGGGAATCCGGTGAAACACCAAATCTCCGACATCGCTGCCGCCGGAAAAAGATCCTGCAAGAATGGGACCACCGACGACTTGAAGACAATCGTTCAGCGTGACAGAAGTGCAACCCTCCCGCAAATTGAGGCAGATTCCAATGCTGGGCCATCAACAAGTGTCAGCGTGCGAACCATTCAACGAAATATCATTGTATGGGCTTTCGGAGCCGAAGGCCCACTCGTGTACCCTTGATGACTACACGACACAAAGGTTTCCAACCCGCCTGGGCCCATCAACCCCGACATCGGACTGTTGACGAGTGGAAACATGTTGCCTCGTCGGACGAGTCTCGTTTCAAATTCTATCGAGTGGATGAACGTGGACGGTATGTAGACAGCCTCATGAACCAATGGACCTTGCATGTGAACAGGGGACATCCCTGCAGGATTCATGGTGCCAATTCCCTCCAGCAATACTTCAGACATTAGTCGAATCCATGGCACGTCGTGTTGCGGCACTTGTGCATGCTCGTGGGGGCACTACACGATATTAGGCAGGTGTACCAGTATCTTTGGCTCTTCAGTTGTCATGGTCAATAATGCACACTGCGGAGAAGTAAGTTTTACTGCTGGCTCGCTGCGGCGTAGTTCAGTCGTGACCGTTGGACGCGTCACATCGTGTTTACGTAATGTGGAGCATTTTCAGCGAGAACTCGTGTTGGAGATGCATTTGGAGTTGCTACGCATGGAAATCCGCCGACACCCTTTCAGTAGCTCACCCTCTTGAAGGAAGCAGCTTCATTTCGTTATATCCGGCAGGAATGGTGTTTTGTTATTATGTTCGTTAAACACCCCACCAGGCATCGATATTACACACGAAGCACCCAACATACGAGTGGTCATTGTTCATCCGACACACACCGCTAGTTTGTTTTTCACTACAATTAAAGTCTGGGTACCTCCGTACATAATTTCTTATATACTGTGTGATTTTATCTTTACAGTTTCTCTGTCCAAGTCATTTTATCTGCTAATATTATTGTAATTACCTATTCACACGTTTTTACAAAGTTCTAACATATTTCCAGCCTTTTAAAGTTTCTGGGTTCAGTATTTACATATCGCGAAATTAGAACTTCAAGTAATTATGTTCACGTAAAAGTCAGGTTAGAGAAAAGTCACTACAACACATCAACATCGAAAGTACAGAGTGCAAAATAGCAAATTACCTACCGTGAAAAACAATTCAATTGCAAGACAAATAGCCCACAAAAAAAGAAGCATAAAAAAGAACCTCTAATTACAAGTTTTTCGTGAGCAGTACACTATCATTGATGTTATGTAGCCATTCTTTGTAAGTGTAGTCCAGTACATTACGTACATGTGTGTGACATGTAACACATATACGTATACGTGTCTGTATGAATGTTTTCATTTACTGACAGGACGTCATGGACAGGCTTTTACTAATACACAGTTTTTTTTATCGGTTCACGACCATCATTTCTTCCTTCTCAAGGTACCTGTCATAGTATTCAAAGGCGTTAAGCATACGATGTATTCAGCAAAGTGACTCTGGACACAGAGAAAATAATATTATGACTACACACGTGAAAATACATTACATTCTAACAAATCATAAAAAAATATAGATAAACGCTAGTTGGTGCTACTGCATATCTTCTTCAAATCAATGCGTGGGTATGTATACAAACAGATAAACACGGTACCAACTAATGTAGTCCACGTATCACTGACACATATGCGTGCTGAAAATGTAATGCTTGCTCTAAAACAAGGTCAGGAGGAGTGATGTTCCATGCTTTCCAGTTTATTTGGCTCTCATTACGACGAATATTCTCGTACTTATTACTTATCTTCCATATTTTTTATTTATTGGTTTTGCGTAAGATGAAACTTCTTCAACTCTTTGTGTCGGTACAAACCTTGAATTTTATTGGTTGTAGAATTTGTGAGCAAATAACAACCTGGGTGAGGAATGGGTGTGAATGACATACGGTCCTTCATAAAGTAGTGCCCACTTACAGTTTTTTTCGTTTTAGTATTCTATACAGACAGTCGACAAGATTACAGTTTTATGAGATAGTACGGTGATTCTGGTAGTCCGTTCAAGTTCCACTTGGTGAGATACTACGGTGAGTTCTATATGAATGAGAATTTCTTTTAATCCCTAGTGAATTTTCAGTTACCTCGTACACTATGGACACATATTGCCCTCTCTTCATGTCCATCTCCTGAGGAAAGTTTCCCCAATTGTTTTCAGTACGCTTTCTTAATTAGTCTTACTACTATTGTGTAGACTGACAATTATTGAAATCGTCATAACTTCGAAACTGTTTGCGTTTTCAAACTGCATGGCTGGCCGCTGGGCATGATGAGAATTCGAATGCGCAGTCGTGGTATCGTTTAGCGATAAGGCCCACTTTCACTAGAATGGGTTCGTCAATAAGATAAATTTGCGCGTTTGGGGGCTGAAAATATGCTTTTCGCGATCGAGAAGTCTCTTCACGCTCAACGGATGACTCTGTGGTGTGCAATTTCCACTCACGGTACAATTGTTGTGATATTCCTTGATCGCAGGGTGACTACCAAACGGTACGTGAAGGTTTTGGAAGATGATTTCATCACCATTATCCAAAGTGACCCTGATTTCGACAAGATGTGATTTATGCAAGACGGAACTCGACCCTGTCGAAGCAGGAGAGTGTTTGATGGCCTGGAGGAGCCCTTTGGGGACCGCATTCTAGCTCAGTGGTACTCAGAGGCCACTGGCATGGGCCTCGATTTGCCACCACATTCTCTGAATCTGAACACATTTGACTCCTCTTTGCGAGCCTGTATTAAAGATAAGTCGTAAAGCAGTAACCATAAAACCACTGCTGAGCTGAAAACAGCCATTCAGGAGGTCATCGACCGCATCGATGTTCCTACACCTCAGTGAGTCATGCAGAATTTCTATATTCGCCTGCGCCACATCATCGCCAATGATGACAGGTATTTCGAATATGTCATAACCTAAATCCGAATATATATAATGACGTCTACATGTTGAATAAAGTGTGTGCATGCCGTAGTTCGTAACTAATTAAATTTTTTTCGTATAATTCACTATTTATCAACCTGTATGTTCGCCTGTGGGTGCATAGGTACGGTATTACTATCTTCATTATGATGACACTTTAATTCAAACATTCTTTTGCTGTGTAGACCATGGGAGTGAATGTGTTCCTTCATACACTACATAATTAGGGGAACTAACTTTCATATACTGTGTAGTGTATGTTGAGATGATACTAATTCCTTTTATTGGTTGAATAGGTGTTAGATAACAGTAGCTGTCGTTATTACTTGCTATGAGGATTTTGACTGATGGAGGTAGAATTGAGTGTAGTATTTAAATTCAGTTTGTTTAGGTCAATTTCCGTGTTATACACGGGTGAGCAATGATTGTAAACCGAACGAGGGGGCGCAGTGGTTAGCACACTGGACTCGCATTCGGGAGGATGGTGGTTCAATCCGGTGTCCGGCCATCCTGATTTAGGTTTTCCGTGATTTCCCTCAATTACCTCAGGCAAATGCCGGGATGGTTCCTTTGGAAGGAGACGACCGACTTCCTTCCCCATCCTTCCCTTATTCTGATAAGACCGATGACCTCACTGTTTGAAACCTGCCCCCAACTCAACCAACTACCAATCAATGATTGTAAGTGCTTCACTTGCAGGTATTAATCATGTCCTCACATTTTATGTCAGTTTATGCTGTATTGGTTTGCTACCTTGGCCTTATTCATCACAATTTCCTCGCTATCTGTAGTCGAGTAGGGGTTTCTTCCGAGGAGAAGTCGTCTGTTACGTCCTACACTCTACTTACACAATAGTTAGTATTCAAGTACTAGGAAAGAGCATTTTCTTTTACTCCGTTTTCCTGGTTACCTTTCACTAAAGGTATACCCCAACCTTGTGAAACTAACCTAACAGCACTGATATTGCAGTATTCCTAACCAGGCTATCTTAGTTCGGCATTAATCCTGAATCTGTGGCACAAAAATGTACATTATAATATATCATAATTATAATAATTTACTTCTGTAAAATATCTTGGACTATGCGTGCGGAACGATTTTAAGTGGAATGATCATATAAAATTAACTGTTGGTAAGGCGGGTACCAGGTTGAGATTCATTGGGAGAGTCCTTAGAAAATGTAGTCCATCAACAAAGGAGGTGGCTTACAAAACACTCGTTCGACCTATACTTGAGTATTGCTCGTAACTGTGGGATCCGTACCAGGTCGGGTTGACAGAGGAGATAGAGGTGATCCAAAGAAGACCGGAACGTTTCGTCACTGTGTTATTTGGTAAGTGTGATAGCGTCACGGAGATGTTTAGCAAACTCAAGTGGCAGACTCTGCAAGAGAGGCGCTCTGCATCGCGGTGTAGCTTGCTGTCCAGGTTTCGAGAGGGTGCGTTTCTGGATGAGGTGTCGAATATATTGCTTCCCCCTACTTATACCTCCCGAGGCGATCACAAATGTAAAATTAGAGAGATTCGAGCGCGCACGGAGTCTTTCCGGCAGTCGTTCTTCCCGCGAACTATACGCGACTGGAACAGGAAAGGGAGGTAATGACAGTGGCACGTAAAGTGCCCTCCGGCACACACAGTTGGGTGGCTTGCGGAGTATAAATGTAGATGTAGATGTAGATGTAAAATGATTTATGTAGCTCTACTCAAAACTGCTCGTGTCATGGCTTAAACTGGTTTACTTGAGAATTCACTACACTTCGTTTTTTCCTTAGCTAAAACGTGACATAGATATGTGTCATCGGTTCAGTTCAATATACTTACATACCTTACTATATCATAATTTCTCTAGTTCGTTTCACTTTAGCACATCCAGATATGTTGTTGCCCCCGTCAGGTCCTTGGTAAAAACTCATGTTATACTGGACCCATTTAGTGTTGTTTATTTGTTATTAACTGGAGATTGGCGACTTTGTCTGCTGCATATCGGTGTGTCGTATGGGTATCATGTGGTTGCTACTTTTGTTTATACGTTACCTATGACATTGCTAAGTCGTCGTAAGACCCCTAATGCAGGCAGTTATTTTTTTCTTTCTTCTCTTGTAGTTATAGTTTCGCTACGACTGCAGAATCCTTTGGCAATAAAATTCATTGAATAATGCCTCTGATCTGAATAATGAGCTGTTCGTGTTTGAGAAAAAAATCGCAGAACATGAAAATATGTGATATTTTCACTACCACTAGCGTATTATACAATAGGTGGTAGGACAATGCCTTGCTGTGCATTGTGTCTGCATATTACTACGCTGCCTCACGTTTTGCACACCGTTGTCAGAACATGAAGTTACTGGAAAAACAAGCGCTGCACCCAAATTGTAGTGCTGCTGTGACAAGATACCTTTCTGTACAGTATATTACTACACTGTTTAGTTTCAAAACGGTCGTTCGTTTTTGGTACAACATCACTGAAATTTGTATAGACGTTGTCGAACAGACGTTAGTGAGGAGTTGTACTAAATGGGACAAAATTCAATTCAAGTTGCGTCGTGTTCATGCTTGGCGTGATATTTTAAGGCCATTTCGGTGTCTTTTTTTGTGTAAGCTCTTCTAACTACCCTTGCAAGAGTGACACAGCACACATATCTAACAAAACTATTATCTGGCAGTCCTTCACTTGCTTACTGTTTGACTACGGATACTGAGTCAACATTTTCACTTGCGCTGAGAAAATCGTCGTCTGCAAATGGCAAGAAGGAAAAGCAGTTTCCTAATTTGCCTGCATTATTGCAATAATCGATCATTCTGGTGTGTCAAAGGGTGGTTAGAAAAGTCGTTTCTATTATTTTCTACGTTATGTTCATCTCGTTGTACAACATTTGCAAATGATAATAAAGAGAAATCGTATTCTGTAGTTTCTTTCTACTTGCAAACGTTTGAAATCTACGATGTTTTTTCTTTTGTTCACAGAACACTGAAATCATATTATCAACTTTAGTTCTCATTACATTTTTGATTTCATATGTGAAAGTGGACATTTGGGTGGTTATCATACTAGTTAATATTTTCTGCAATATTTGTTTCATATCGAGTCCGAAAAAAACTTGAATTGGCTGAAATGCAAGGTCGGATGAAGGTCGAACCGCTGCGTTCGTGGTTTGTTTTTTGCTAGTGAATGGTTGCACATCTTGTAGTCCTGTGGCATTTTCGAAAAGCAGCGTTAATATCCTCCATATTTACGTTCATTTCGACCTCGTTACTTCCTTCGTCTGACGATGATGCACTAAAATTGGTCTCTGACGTTTTCCGTTTCCTGCAGTTTAAACCATAATAACAAAAGACTGATTAATCTCAATAAAGCGTGTTTTTGTTCATGATACGGTACATTTGAAGCGAAATGAACAAACGGTTTCAAACCAGCACAGCCAACCAACAGCACATTGCTATAAGCCGACTTACGGTAACTTAACAGCAAAGAACCATCAATTCCTGTCGTCGTTGGGCTTGAAACTGCCCACGAACAATGTCATCTCTCAACACAACGACCTCGATCGAATAAGAGGAACAAATAATTCACGAGGAATACTTCTCACACAAACCTTTTGCCTCAGTGATGTTCGACAATGACAACTATATCCAGGTTATAATCCACCACCAAGATTCTTTGGCGATTCCAAGCCGGAGTTTTCTATACCAGAACGGGATATTCATGAAAAAGAGCGATATACCATCTTACACATAATACATTCACTTTCTTATATCAGGAAATAAGATAGGATCTGGATTGTATTGTAATTGACTGCTATCATAATACTGTATCACATCAAGCTTAAAAACATATACTTCAGTGTCAAAACATGACATCTGACTTGAACAGATTATAAAATGCAGGAAGGTTTGTAAAACTTTTAGAACCACTTGGTGTTAGCATTCAGTTGTCTATAAATTTCAAATCATGGGAGCTGTTTCAATATTCTCTACTATAAAGCTCATCCTGACAATCATGTACTATTAAAACACTACTTCGATCAGAAAGAATACCATCTATCATACTTGCATTTCTAACCAGTTGTGGTTAAGTCGAAAATTCAATGCATTTCTTTGGGATGAAGTTGGATTGACTTTAAACGACATGGTCGCAGTACTTCTAAGATTTGATCTGATTAACTCGAATGTTTACATGAAAAGCTGTGAAAGATTATTGTAGATACATGATATTTACACAAATGTCACAGTTACAGATCTAGAAATAAATGGCTGTCTATTGATGCTTTTCCTCAGGTTGAAGAGGATAATGATGATGAAGAAGTGTTTTGTGTGTTAGATAGTGTAGGGCTGCCATTGAATTTGGTGACAAATAGATTAAAAAAAAACGGTGTCTTGTATCTTCTTATATCAAGAAGGTGTTCAGAGTTTTCACCACTAGGAGCCGCAGCAGCATGTGTTCACCCACAGTGGAATTTGCACCACTACTGGCTATAATCTAGCCCAACCACCACTCCCCTTACCATGGCTCTATTACATGGGCAAGTACTCAGTGTTTTACTGCAGTCTGTTGATAGCATTCCTGCGTGTTTTTGGTATTGGCAGCAGCAGTGTTAGTAGCAATGGTAGTAAACACCCTCATTTTAATGAGGACAGGGTGCCAAGACATGTTTGTAGTTTTAGTGGAGCATGTTTCAGAGGAAGATCTTCCATATAAGTGCCAGTTATTCTCTCTCTCTCTCTCTCTGTGTGTGTGTCTGTCTGTGTGTGTGTGTGTGTGTGTGTGTGTGTGTGTGCCTGTGTGTGTGCGTGTGTAGGTATTTTTTTTTCACATTTTACTTGCCCAGTGCCATTATTACCTTATTGATGAATGATGGTTGTATACCAAGCCTGGTCGGAACTTCACCAGCATCAGAGGGATGGCACCCTGACATGAATCTGTGTGCAGATATGCTGGCCACACCATCTCAGGGTGAGTATTATGTGTATGCGTATGTGAGTGTCTGTATTTTCTTGCATTTTACTTATCCACTGTCACTGTTGTTTCCGAATCAGTGAAGGCTGGCACCCTGACGTGAAGAGATATATAACAATGTTGGTCAAACCATCCTATGACCCTTATAACGATGATGGTATATAATATACATACATATGTGAGCACTGTTATTTTAATGTACACTTAACATATGATGATTCTTTTTGTTCTAGTGAGTCAGGCACAAGGCATATGATACGTCATGGGTCATTACATCCCAGTGCTGCAGTTCACACTGTCTCAGAACCCTAATGATGATGATCAAGTTTTGTTAGATGGTAGCACTGAAGAGTGTATGCACATGCTAGAGGAGAAACATGAGGATGGATGTGCACTTCTCCCTTCATAGATTTGGGTGAAGCAGAGATTGTGTGTATCTATCTGTCTGTCTCTCTGCTTGAGAATTGGTGTATGAATTTTTCCCTTGATACTTACTGACTGTTGTGCAGTATCAGAAATGCTGGATGAATTGCCTGTACCTTGGCCTTCATCATTAGTCATGCTTGCGTTGGCACCACCAACGGCATCACTGACACCTGCACAGACAGCCTCAGTGCCAGTGGTCACAACACGGCTCATGTCCATACTACAGCAGCTGGAATCACCACCAGCTCAGTGATGGTCTGGATTGTTAGGAGTGTGAGTTCTGTCATGTGCACCATTGATGTCTACACGACCATCACCAACAGCTGGACCCTCATGAGCAGCATTACCATCACTGTCAAATGGGCCATCTGGGTGGAGTCTTTGTAGTTTTAGTTATGGTCAGCTATTGGACAGCAGCAGCCTTTTTTCCTGTTATGATAGTCAAAATGAGGATGATCGGTATGTCACACAGAATTACCATATTCAGCGTTTGGATGTGCACTTGGGAATACGATATTGATTATACAGCCAGGTATCAAGAGTCAATCCTTTTCATAAACATGCGCCTACTCATTTTTGAAAGAGAAATTTCCAAGGTCGTGAGTGATTTGCAGTTCTTTACTAATAAGTGTAGTGGTATGATATGCTGTGAGTTCACTCTACAGTCTACAACCAAGGGAGTGTGTGTCAGGAAACAGTGTTGTACAAAAGCAGAGTAATAATGGTGTGATATTGTGGGGCACGTCAGTTGCTGACTGATTTTAGGACTTTATCCTTAACCACCCATATACTCTGCTCTCTCAGTTTCAAGAAAGAGAGTCAGAGAAACCTGTTAGAAGAGGCCTGTGTTTGGATATTCACATGTTTGTGTGTCATTCTATATATTGGGTCTTCATAAATCCCTCATCCAGAGGATGTAGCACGAAATGGGCCGTTGTTAATGTTAAAAATAGTGACAAATACCGCATTTTATAGTCACTTCTTGCTTGTGAATTAAATTATAAGAAATATACAGAGCATAGAAGTGAATATAAAATGTATAATATTCAAAATTATTATAAATGCAATAGTACCGAATTCCTGACTAGCAAATTTGAGACCCCGAATCACCATACATTTACTCACGTATATGGCCAGATGAAATGCTAGTCAGTGATGGCATGCATAAAGTCGTTGATCCCCTACACTTCCCCGCATTTGCTGGTCGGAGTGTGACGCATGCACAGTTGTTGTTAACGTGTCAGGGTGAGGAAAACAAAAACATTACTGCCGTATCAAAAACATGTCCAGCCTTCTTCCCCCCCATTTCTCAAAACATGATGGTGCACTGCATTTTTGGCCAAGGTACTTCAACGCATGTGAAATGAGCAAGTGATTAATAGAGCAAACATTGGATTGCTCTGTACAGGACCCAGCAGTGTAGAAAGGCTTACAGAGGTGAATAAATTTTTAACGTTTACGAATTTTCCTTGCAAGGAGCAAGCATCCTTCTTTATATGCCAACACTCAATACCTTCTCTCTCCTTCAGCTGGTTGTGTGGGTGACCTCACTACCTCACATATTACTCTCGCATAATTGCATCTATCTTGTTATGTAGCATATCAACTTGTATGTGCATACAACTTGCATTGCAGTCATTTTGACTTGCACATTGGGGAAGATCCTTGCAAGGAAAGTTGATGTGGTTTATTGCCCCAACATTGCTGAGACGAATGCGCAGGTAGGAAGTTTACTAAATTGCGGTGGATTGCTATGTTTGCGGACAGCTATAAGCAAATAAAGCTGATTCACTGCATAGGGATCATTTCCATTTAACCAGCAAATAGTGCATCGGTGCACACAATTCAAACAACTTGAATTATAAGCTCCCATGACACATACACTATTTCATGCAGAATTTAAGTGAGTATGATTCGCACTTCTTTATTGGGCCACTGGCTGATTTCTGTCTGTGCCATGATCAGGTTAGTGTCCTGCTTCCTTTTTAAAGACAATAACGTGGAATATTACGCTGCACTTGTAGACTCACTGAGAGTCATGTTAGAACCACTCCACAAACTTGCTGCACTCTAAGACAAAACAGAGAGAAACAAGAAGAAATTTTCAGAATGAGATAGAAATTGGTAGATATAACGCACATGTACAAACAAGCTAATGATTCCAGCTGAAGAAAAACTGGATGATTTAATGAAGAGAAAGAACTTCACAAATTGGGCATGTCAGTAACGCTTTCGTCGATCTGTGGCCCTTGTGCAAACAATTATTCTGCTTGTCACAGATTAATCAAGTTTTTAAGTGTCCTTCTGAGAGATATCGTGCCAAATTCTCACTGACTGGCACATTACATCGTCAAAATCCATAGCTGGCTGGAGGGATCAGCCCATAATGTTCCAAACTTCCTCAGTTGAGAAGAGATCCGGTGACCTTGTTGACCTAGGCAGGGAATAGTGAGCACAAGGACAAGCAGTAGAAACTCTCCCCGTGTGCAGACAGGCATTATCTTGCTGAAATGTAAGCCCAGAATTTCTTGCCGTGAAGAGCAAGGAAACTGTGTGTGACAGACCGCTGTACTGTAAGAGTGACATGGATGACAATCAAAGGAGTCGTGTTATGAAAAGAAGTGGCTTTCCAGACCATCACTCCTGACTGTCGGGCCATACAGCAGACCACAATCAGACAGGTACCCCACTGCTATCTGGGACGTCTCCATACATGCCTTTGGCCTGGAATCTCAATGACTGGAGTAGATTTGGAGTAGAGCTGCCATATGGGATGCAGTATTGAGCATGTAGTTACTTATTTAATTGTATGGCTCAGGCACCCCATCAGGCAGACCGTTCGCCGAATGCTGGTCTTTCATTTTGACGCCACTTCTGCGACCTGCAGTAAAGGAGGATGATAGGATGTGGATGAGGACAGCACAACACCCAGTCCCTGAGCAGAGAAAATTCCCCGATCGAGCCTGGAATCGAACCCAGGCCCAGAGGATTGTCGATCCATCATGCTTACCATTCAGCTACTGGGGGCAGACAGCATATAGTGAGAGCTTGGCGAAAGTTATACATTTCTAGTTTAAGGGACATGTGAGTCATTATTAGGACGCAGATATATGGTCACTTGCCTACATTTTCGAACGATTTCCGAGTGTATGCTGGGAAACATACATTCCAGATCATTCAACCATATAGTTCCAGGCTTTTTGTGGGTTGCTGTGCTCAAACTCACATGTATCAATACTGAACTCTTAACCGGTAATGACAGTGTGCTATTTTTTGGGCGTAGGACTCACTTTTGGCTTTGTGATTGTGTACACAGACACACTAAGGCAAATATTCGGCAAATGCACGAAGTGCAATAAAGCATTCGGTGATTTAAGTTTCATTGTGTCCTTTGATGTAATCAAATTATACAGGCATACCATGCAAAAATTTCTACCTAATGGAGGGATTTAGATAGCTGTCACATGACAAAATCGTCGGATTCGACATTTGCTCGTCTCTGCCTGCATTTTCTGAAACATGATACGTTTTATAAGTAGATTTAACGTACTCTATTAGTTTGCATGGCATGGAGAACGATATGTCATTATGTCCAGAATGTCGAATTCAGCACAGTTGTTCCCACTCCAAGCTGTTGACAATGCTGGAGAGAGAAACAAGTTACGTAATAAATTATCATTACCTCTAGCAATGTCTCTAATTGGGGCTCAAACTAGTTAGATTCATCTGTGTAATTTACCTCAGGCAGTGCTCCTGGTTAAAGTAATATATAGATGTAAACACCGAAAGAAAGGCTTCTGTCACGTGTGATTTTGAAAGATTTTTATAAACTTACTAACAATGCAGTTTTCGGCAAATGCATGGAAACTGTTAGAGATAACCACTAAATTCACCTAATCACCCACTGTGAGAAGCGTTATGGCTCAGAAAAGTATACTGCCAGTTCAAATTTTAAGTGGTCTGCAATCCTCGACAAAGTATTCATCTATCTGAAAATGGAGAATGTTTCGGTAAAGTTCATGAAATCTTTTTATGTAGATACATGTGTATTATACCTGTATAAACTCCATATGCACCTGTTTCGTTATGATTTTGCAAGAACTCATTTTTCTAAACTGAAATTACTGTATATGACACAGACAGCTTCATGGATTGGATGAGAGTTGCATTCCATATGAAGTAATGAAGTGCCACCATGATGCATTAACACACCTAGATATGCAGCCGACAATCCTTACAACACAAAACTGATTAACATTAAGGTTATCAGCTTTACGAAAGGTGGTACGACTGGGTGGCCAATAAGAGAGTCGGTAGGTCTTCGCTCAAAAATGTATGCATACTGTACACATATTGCATGCTGATGCTGTGCAATGTGTGGCGTAAACTGCTCTCACAGTTGAGAATGATTTGAAGTTCCTGTGCAGCGGTATTGTTAGTGCTCTAAATCCTCCTCTGTATATGATGCACCAAGTCAGTATTCAGTCTTGACACTAAGTGCAAGCGGTATCATAACTGAGAATTGACTGTCACTTCGTGATGACAAGCATGTCATTTCTATTGATGCAGCCAAGCCCTATCATACACACAGAACTTACTTTTGTGATAGAGTGTATTCATGTAAGTATGCATTGTATGTATAGTGCATGTATATAGAATTGTATGACCAAATTATCAAAGGACATATGTAGGTGTGGATATACTCATATGTATATTATTGTGGGTGTATACATGAATGCATTTGTGTGTATGTGTATATGACAACCCACAATGCATATGCAAGTCATGTTGTTTGCATATGATGTGTGCGAATGCATACTCTGTGTGCTAGGCAGACTATATATTTTCTGTACACTATGTGTGAGCTAGAGTGCATATATTTTCTGCACACTATCTGGGTTAAGTTTCACTGTTGCTGGTCATGTAAAATGTATAGATCATTAAATGTCACACATATATTTTGAAATATTAAGTTTCTAAATTAGTCCAACACATGGAATATATATTTTGTGAAAAAGCGAATTATTAGCTGAACTATGAGTGCCAATCAAATGTAAACCTAACACCTGCAAAAATGCGACAATGGAATAGCTCCAGTCAAAAGTAATCACCACACACGTTAAGAAATTTTTACCACTGTGAGACGAGATGATCAGTTCCATTTTCTGTAGATCACAGTCAGCTGCTGGCGGGTTCAGATCATACCCATTCATGTGCTTCCTTGCCCAATTGACACACATGTCCATCCGCATCTTTCTTCAGATCGCCAAAGATATGAAAATAACACATTGGAAGACCTGGACTGTATGGAAGATGTTGCAGTGTTTCCCAATCAAATCGCTGAAACTTAGACTTCATCTGATTGGTAATGTGCAGCAACAGGGTGATCCCACCCGACAGCATAACTGGGCATTTTTACTTTATGGTGTGTCACTGTCTCTTCACTGTGTCTTCACAGAATTATGCACTGATTGTGATTCCATTCTTGAGTAATTCGATGAGCAAGGGAAGCATCTTGATGCACGATAACATCCATCCCTACACTGCCAGCTGGACTAAGGCTACGCTTCAGTGATATGGTTGGGAAGCATTGCAACCTCCTCCATCTTTCACCATGTGATTTTCACATGCTTAACAACCTGAAGGAAGACATACGTGGACATCACTTTCAATTACAAAAGTAAGTGCAAAAGCGGGTGCGGTTGTGGATCTGTCAGTGGCCGACCGCTTACATAAAGTAGCTGAAATGTTATGTGTAAGCCGGCCGGAGTTGCCGAGCGGTTCTAGGCGCTACAGTCTGGAGCCGCGCGACCGCTACGGTCGCAGGCTCGGAACCTGCCTCGGGCATGGATGTGTGTGACGTCCTTAGGTTAGTTAGGTTTAAGTAGTTCTAAGTTCTGAGGGACTGATGGCCTTAGCAGTTAAGTCCAATAGTGCTCAGAGCCATTTGAACCACTTTTTTGTTATGTGTATAATAAATACTTGGGAACAAAAATGATAGAACAGGTATATCTAATATCTTAGGTTGTATCAGTTGTTTTCTTTCTTTCTACCTTAACCCTGTGAAATAAAGGTTTACTACATGACGTTGCTAGACCATATAGCATGCAGTTACATTTGGACTCCACATGTCTTTCTCTACAAGAACAGACACATTTTATCTTCATTCATAGTGTTCACTTCAACGGTGGACAGGTACAACTGCTTGCATTTTTTTATAAGAAGAGTTTCATTTACGCTGGAAGTTTCTGACAGAAATAACATAAGAATGATGTGTCAGGCTGTGCATGCTATGCAATATACACCATGTAGACCCTATGTAGTGCATGCATACTGGTCTGCAGCAGGTGGTATTGGTCTGATTAAACCCATATTTTCATGGTGGTTGCAGCAATGTTGCATGCAATTGGCGACGAGGCTTGTTGGCATTATAGCTAGTACTAGACTACATGCAAGGTACATCTCTCAGACACAAGCATTCGCCTGGCACCACTCATTTCCTGCCGGCCGCGGTGGTCTCGCGGTTCTAGGCGCTCAGTCCGGAACCGCGCAACTGCTACGCTCGCAGGTTCGAATCCTGCCTCGGGCATGGATGTGTGTGATGTCCTTAGGTTAGTTAGGTTTAAGTAGTTCTAAGTTCTAGGGGACTGATGACCACAGATGTTAAGTCCCATAGTGCTCAGAGCCATTTTGAACTCATTTCCATGCAGCAGCCCCCTGATAGACCTCACAACTCAGCACTTCTTCCTGCTTCCATGGCAAGTCCTTCAGTGCACCATGTACATCCACCGATTTGGTGGACAGCCACCAAACCGAACGCTGTCAACTATGGGCTACATTGCTTCCATTTTTACTGGTGGACATGGAAATTCTTCCTCTAACGGGCAAAAATATGTGACATGCTGGAGACACTCCTTCAGTTCCAAACTAGCAGTTAGACAGTTCAGTTCACTACCTGCGGCCAGCATAGGACAGATCCGACTTATCAGTCGCTAATAAACAAGATTGTTTGCATCATTAATATCAGTTAGAGTGACCAATTCTTCACTGTTAAGCTGAAGTGTATAGATATTGCTCAACAAAGCATAGTACATCAAGTGACATGTATGAAGATACACCAAAGTTGAACAGCATTTTGTAACTTATTTCTTGTTGCATTCCCACATTTCTGTTGTTGTGCCATCCTATCAAGCGAGTGATTACGTCGATAATTAGTAAGTGCACAATCAGCCACTTTTAGACAACTGCAGCAGTAAAACCACTCTTCTGCTACAGACTGAAACAATAGTAGAATTCACTTTCAAAATTACCGATACATTACTATCCTACCCTGGAAATAATAAAGGTTACTTAAATATAAGCCTAGCACAAGTGGATTTAAAGTTAGATTGAATTTTACACTTAGGATTTGATGTTAAATTTAGAAGAAAAGAAATCGGTCAACCATACTGAATTCTGACACTGTAGAGAAGGGCCTTGTACCTCCATATTGGGGAACTATCTGGGATTATGACGTCATAGGACTGAAGGGAAATCTGACAACCATGCCAGCTGGCCACACATCCTCAGGTCAACGATATTGTGTTTGATATTTAGGACAAGCCACCCGCCAGCCATACATGTTAGTCTTATATACACAAATCCGCCATACTGCATTGTGACTTCTTTATTTTTATTTACGCGTCAAGTTCCGTAGGACCTAATTCAGGAACAAATCTCCAAGGTTATGGAACTTGTCAGAACAAGAAATTACAATATAAAAGTAGTAACAGATAAAAATAAAATGTTTATGAACCCAAAAATGTCAGTCCATCAGTTTAAGTAAACGCAGTCAGCAATACAACAAGAATCAGCTTAATTTTCCAAGGAACTCGTCGACAGAATAGAAGGAGTGACCTATGAGGAAATTCTTCAGTTTAGATTTGAAAGGGCGTGGAATATTGCTAAGATTTCTGAATTCGAGTGGTAGCGTACTGAAAATGGATGCAGCACGTACTACACACCTCCCTGCACAAGAGCTAAGAAAAGTCCGATTCAGACGCAGGTTTGATTTCTGCCGAGTATTAACTGAGTGAAAGGTGCTTATTCTTGGGAATAAGCTAATATTGTTAACAAGAAATTGTAGTAAGGAATATATATATCGAGAGGCCAATGTCAAAATACCCAGACTCGTGAACAGGGGTCGACAAGAAGTTCATGAACTTGCACCACTTTTTGCTCGAACTGCCTGATTCTGAGCCAAAAATATCCTTTCCGAATGCGAAGAGTTACCCAAAAATATAATACCACACAACATAAGCGAATAAAAATAAGCGAAGTAGGCTAATTTTCGTGTCGAACGATCACTCCCTTCAGATACCGTTCGAATAGCAAAAATGAAAGCATTAAGTCTTTGAACAAGATTCTGAACGTGGACTTTCCACGACAGTTTACTATCAATCTGAACACCTAGAAATCTGAACTGTTCAGTTTCACTAATCATGTGCCCATTCTGAGAAATTAAAAAGTAACGTTCTGTTGAATTGTGTGTTCGAAACTGTAGAAACTGAGTCTTACTGTGATTTAGCATTAGTTTATTTTCTACAAGCCATGAACTTAGGTCACGAACTGCACTATTTGAAACCGAGCCAATGTTGCACACAACTTCTTTTACTAGCAAGCTAGTGTCATCAGCAAACAGAAATATTTTGGAGTTACATGTAGTACTAGAGGGCATATCATTTATGCAAATAAGGAACAGGAGTGACCCCAACACTGATCCCTGGGGCAACCCTCCCACCCCCCCCCCCACTTGACCGTACTCCAAAAAAATGGTTCAAATGGCTCTGAGCACTATGGGACTTAACATCTGTGGTCATCAGTCCCCTAGAACTTAGAACTACTTAGACCTAACTAACCTAAGGACATCACACACATCCCTGCCCGAGGCAGGGTTCGAACCTGCGACCGTAGCGGTTACGCGCTTCCAGACTGAAGCGCCTAGAACCGCACGGCCACACTGGTCGGCGACCGTACCCCGTGAATAATGACCTTTTGCTGTCTGTTACTAAAGTAAGAGGTGATCAATTGTGAGCTACTCCCCGTATTGTGTAATGGTCCTACTCCTGGAGCAATATTTTATGTTCAATACAATCAGACGCCTTAGTTAAATAAAAAAAGTATACCTAGCGCTCGAAACCTTTTATTTAAGCCCTGCAGTATCTCACAGAGGACAGAGAATATAGCATTTTCAGTTGTTAAACGACTTCTAAAGCCGAACTGTACATTTGTTAGCAAATCTTGTGATATAAAATGATCAATTATCCTTACATACACAGCCTTTTCAATAACTTTAGCAAACACTGATGGCATAGGAATAGGTCTAAAGTTATCTACATTATCCTTTTCTTCCTTTTTATAAAGCGGCTTTACCACTGAATACTTTAATCGTTCAGGAAACTGACCATTTCCTAAGGAAAATTACAAATATGTCTACGTACAGGGCTAACATATGCAGCATAGAACTTTAATGTTCTGCTAGGCACTCCATCATAACCATGAGAGTCCTTAGGCCTCAGTGATTTAATTATTTACTCAATCTTCCCCTTGTCTGTATCACAGAGGAGTATTTCAAACATCAACATCGGAAAGACATTTGCCAAGAAAGTTATAAGATTCCCTGTAGAAACTAAATTTTTATTTAATTCACCAGCAAAGCTCAGAAAATGATTGTTAAATACTGTACATACATCTGATTTAGCAATAAGAGAAATATATTTACTACGAACTGACTTTATATCGTCGACCTTGTGCTGCTGACCATACACTTCCTTCACAACTGAGTATATGGTTTGAATTTTATCCTGTGAATTAGCTATCTATTTGCATACCACATACTCTTTGCCTTCGTAATAACATTTTTAAGCACCTTATAATACTGTCTGTAATGAGCTACTGTAGCTTGATTGTGACTACTTCTAACATTTTGATATAATAGCTTCATAGTGCTGCACATTCTTGGACTGGCAATTTTAAATTAAGCGATACTGATTTGGATAACCTCACAAACTGCACTAATGTCAGCCATCTAGGATCACCATATTGAAGTTAAGTGACAATGATGTATACAGTGTCTAAACTGCACTAAGTTCCGCCATCGTGGATTTTATACATAGCACAAATCGGACAGGTCCTCAAGCTTGGATTTTTCGAATTTTCCTCTATTTTATACTGGCTTATCCCCCCTAATGGTGTCATCAATGACGTCATTATAATAAGAAGGAACAGTGGCTGACTTAATAAACAGTTCATACTATGCCGAAACTGGCTCATCTGTACCACTGACATGTGCATGGGCAAACGCATTTTGTAAATTACACTGTAGGAAATATTGCAGTCAGCTCGGCCACAAGTGGCATGTTGCAGTATTTCAAACAGTGGCATATATTAAAACAGCTGCGGCGGTCTGTAACCAAAAGGGATAAATGATAAACCCAGTTCGAGCTCTAGCTCTGTAGAGTCAGCTGTTCGAGCACACCTATTGATCATGTTTACTGCAGAGAGATTTTTGTGCTACATGTTTGTGGCACAGTAAGCCTGAGCATGAAGGACCCGCCAGAAAGTGGTTGACATTTTATTGTACATTCAACACAAGAAAATCTCTAAATTCTTATAACGCATATAATTCATATATACCAAGATTTGTTTTGAGCACAAAGTATATGGCTTACCTCTGTCTTAGTCTATTCCGTAGGCATTTTAATGGCTGTTCACGTATTACACTGACTGATGTGACTTTTTGCTCTATCTACTGCAGCAGCTCCTGTCAATTAATTGAGAATATCGACTGAAACGACGAATACTGATGTGTCAAAACATCATGACCGTTGCCCACCATGATAGTGGTTTTGCGAGTGCGTGATGCAGTTAGGAAAGTATAAGTTGTGTGATTAAATGAGTTTGGACACCTGTTAGTCGACATTGTGAGGAGGTATGTCCACCCTCCGCCTTTATGATGTCACGAACTCTGCTGGGGACGCTTTCAGTGAGGTGTCTGAGTATCTGTAGAGGAATGGGAACCCAATCTTCCTCATGAGTCGAAACGATAGTAATGTTAGGGGCTGGGATCTGGAACAAAGTCGACGTTCTGACTCATCCCACAGCAGTGCTTTCAGGTCGGGCTGTTAGTAGGCCAGTCTACTTCAGGAATGTTGCTGTCCACGAACCATAGCCTCATAGACGCTGCTTTGTGACTGGTTGCATGGTTATGCTGACGCAGACAGTCATTGTCCCCAAATTTTTCCTCTAGTGTACGGAACACAGCGCTGCAAAATGTATCCGTAAGCTCCCGCATTCAGCGTTTTCTTAAGCACAACAAGGGGATCCGTCTCTAACCACGGAAGAAACCTCCATATCGCATGAGCACCTCCGCCATACATCACTGTCAGCTCTACAACATATGGCAGGTAACGTTCACCAGGCATTTGTTAAACTCAAGGCCTTCCATCGGACGTTCGAAGGGTATAGTGTGATACAGCACTCCAAATTACTTGTGTCCAGTCATACACTGCCCAGTGCCGTCGCCCTTCATACCAGCTTAAGAGTCGCTTAGGACTAACTTCAACTGACTACAGAAACGTTTGGTTCATGACGAGCTGCTGGACCTTCATTTTATATCCTTGCGCACAGTCTTTGTGCTAAGTGAATTCTTGTTGCAGTTCGGAACTCACGAGTGATTACTTCTGCTGATTTTACACGAATTTTTACAACACCTCACAATGCTCGACGGATTCTGGTCGGGTGTCATAGTTTGGCTTTGGTTGTTCTTTCGCGTTTCCATTTAACTCCTCACCACCAACAGTCGACTTGTGTTGTTTCTGAATGGCTGAAATGTCCCTGTTGTATTTATTACTGAGATGACATTAGTGACGACATTAGTGGTCGAGAAAGATTTGAATGTCCACGCGTCACACATACAAAGCGAAGATAGGAAACTTGCCCAGTTGTAAAAACAGACGCTTGCCGTGGAACTGAAGGCAGAGTACAATGGTGGTGCAGGCACACGTGTTTCGGACAGCAGATTATAGTGCACATTGGAAACGTGTGTTTCCGCAGCAGTCGACCCCTACTTGTTCCCATGTTGACCCAACGATCACTTAATTGAATCGTATTTTTTTAAAGAGGGCATCAGTTCGTCATTTGGTATATTTTGAGTTTTGCTATTGCTATTGATACTCCATTTGTAACTGCACAAGTTGGCACTGAAATGGCACCAGTTCGTCAGGTGGTCCACATTCTATAGGATTCTGAAAAAGCAGTGTTATTTTTACTATGGCATCAGTCAGTGAATCGCAACCTCTTAAAAGCAAAATGGCATCAGTTGTAACTTAGTACTTTGAAGAAAATAAAGCTTAAATAGTAACACTGACCAAACTGAGTATCATTTAACACTATCTATTCGTACCACTAAAAGGCATTATTAGTAAGATTCACAGGCAAAATACATGCTGCAATTGATTCGTCTGTTGCACATTTTTGTCTTTGTTATCTACGCAGTTACACGTTCATTGGATTACAGGTTGGCAATAGTGTTTACGGATAATCTGCAGTACAAAGACTGCTCCAAAGGCTGTCATACAGGAGCACACCAAACATCATATGTTCTCAGAAAACTGCTCATCTCAGAACAAAATTCATACTCTTTCTGTTGTATCTAACTGATTGTGTGAAATTCAACATTAATTTCCATTGACAGGACACTGTTTCCTTTTTACACTTTGATAGGGACTTCGGCCTTATAAAAAGGAAACTAAGGAAAGAGGATAGATAGTTTACCGTAAGCGACGTCACAGAGCTGATTCTTACGAGTTAGAAACCAGGTAGATTTGTCGATAGAGAGGTTGCTTCTGCTGAAATATAATATTAGACTTGAAATAATTGTGGCAGCCGAGCTGCAGGAAAATCAGAATTTCTGAAGAAACTCAAAGTATTGGACGATAAGGGAAGGTGACACTGTCTGTCAGATTTTTACATTTTGCTTTTCACAACACAAGAGAAAGGTTGTATGACTGCTTCCACAACGATCAATAGATTGGTTACTCACATTTTTCGCCTGGGCCTCCAACGTAATCGGTCGACTACTCCAAAAAATCAGCTGATCCAGGAAAGGTTACAGTTAAGTTTAATACGGTCGAGGACTTGGAAAGAACCCGACGTCATCTGCCTGACGAACACTTCCTTTCTGTGAAGAAATTTTAAAGTAACCTTAAAGAATGACAGCCAAGACGACGAGTGAATGGAATGTCAAACACCGGTTATTGTTGTAGAATGATATATTATTACTGCGAAATGTAGAACTGTACAAACAAGATAACATTAATGTGAATAAAAAGGAGTGGGTGATTTCCGAATCTTTTACGCGTAAGTTTTTAAAAAGGCATGAGTTTCAAGCTTTTAATGAGTAATTACATTACTAAACTATGACATTAGAAATTCAGTCTCTTGTCAAACACATTTGCGTCATATAACACAGTAATGCCAATAAAATGTACCTATAAAGTTATTATAAAAATTAAACAGTTTTTTCTCAATTTTCTACAAATGTGTGTCACTTGACTTGAGCCCCTTTAAAAACATACGCTTCAGTTATGGCAACAGTGGACACTGGATCATCGACACTGCTAGCACAGTAGCTCAGCGTGTTCGGTCAGGGGGATGCGTGCACTCTGTAATAAAAAAAACTGAGTAAAGGAATCAACGATCAAATTGAACGGATGTCTTATGACGTCCGCCCAGGCCAAACGCAACGAACTATATCGAAGAAAAAAAAAAAAAAAGAAAAGGCTAGGACGTGGCTGTGAGCGCTATTGGACTTAACAGCTGAGGTCATCAGCCCTCTAGAACTTAGAACTACTTGAACCTAACTAACCTAAGGACTTCACACACCTCCATGCCCGAGGCCGGATTCGAACCTGCGACCGTAGCGGTCTCGCGGTTCCAGACTGAAGCGCCTAGAACCTCTCGGCCACACCGGCCGAGGACGTGAATCGATGGAATTATGTCTAGCGACGTTCCATGTCTGGCCCGGTCTCCCTGTCGTTCCATTCCTCTCATTCCTCGTTATTTTTTTCTTCTTTTTAACTGGCTTGTAATATATGGCTGTATAGCCATCCCAAATTTACTTGTAGTAACTATTGTCGGTTATGGGTGATGTCTATGTCGAACGATGTTAAAATAAAAATAGCAATATTACTGCCTTTACAGAAGAATAAAATAGCCTACTTTACAAAATATGTAGTATAATTTTCAGAAATTTGAGGTAACGTCACACGTACTTCCGTCGTATTATGTAGTTGGAGTCACTCTTCCAGATGATGCCTTACTAGGTTCGACTGTTCTCTCTCGTGGTGCAGAAACCTCAGAGTGGTGTACTTGGGTGACGTCTCATGCTGCAGGCCTCCTGAGGCTCATTTTTCTTCCAAAATACTTTTCTGATGATGTTTACAGCAGAAAAATACATCTACACATCTAATTTTCTTTTTTTGCCTGGGTGTATGTACAGACGTAACTCTGCTGTCTTGCATCTGAAACAGAGTTAGAGGTGTTGAATTTTCAGTAAGTAGTCAGATGGTGCATTCCACGGTCACAGAAATAATACAAGACGCTGCGTAGTAATTCAAACGTTTTGTCTTTCTGTAGTTCTATAGGCCCACCTCCTTCCGTTCCCGTTCAGCGATTGTGCTACCACATAACGCCAGTCTGCCATGTCAACTTTTTCTTTTTTTATTAATGTTAATTCTGCGAGCGAATGCACTTGCTCACGACCTTGCCGTCAGTTAGCATGCATTAAAGGCAGGAGAACCGTGTGTTCCATGTGGACTATGAGATCAAAAGTATCCGGACACCCCCAAAAACACAAGTTTTTCATATTAGTCGCATTTTGCTGCCACCTACTGGCAGGTACTCCACATCAGTGACCTCAGTAGTCATTAGACATCGTGTGAGATCAGAATGGGTCGCTCCGTGGAAGTCACGGACTTCGAACGTGGTCAGATGCTTGGGTGTCACTTGTGTCATACGTCTGAACGCGAGATTTCCACACTTCTAAACATCGCTAAGTCCCCTGTTTCCGATGTGATAGTGAAGTGGAAACGTGAAGGGACACGTACAGTACAAAAGCGTACAGGCCGACCTCGTCTGTTGACTGACAGAGACCGCCGACAATTGAAGAGGGTCGTAATGTGTAATAGGCAGACATGTATCTAGACCATCATACAGGAATTCCAAAATGCATCATGATCCACTACAAGTACTGTGGCAGTTAGGCGTGAGGTGGGAAAACTTGGATTTCATGGTCGAGCGGCTGCTCATTAGCCACACATCACACCGGTAAATGCCAAGCGACGCCTCGTTTGGTGTAAGGAGCGTAATCATCGGACGATTGAACAATGGAAAAACGTTGTTGCAGGGGCGAATCATGGTACACAATGTGGCGGTCCGATGGAAGGGTGTGCGTATGAAGCACCTAATCATAACGCACGGCCTGTGGCGGAGTGGTTACACGACAATGATATTCCTATAGTGGACTGGCCTGCACAGAGTCCTGACCTGAATCCTATAGAACACCTTTGGGTTGTTTTGGAACGCTGATTTCGTGCCAGGCCTTACCGACCGACATCGATACCTCTCCTCAGTGCAGCACTCCGTGAAGAATGGGCTGCCATTCCCAAGAAACCTTCCAGCACCTGATTGAACGTATGCCTGCGAGAGTGGAAGCTGTGATCAAGGCTAAGGGTGGGCCAACACTATATTGAATTCCAGCATTATCGATGGAGGTGGCCACGAACTTGTAAGTCATTTTCTGTCAGGTGTCCGGATACTTTTGATCACATAGTGTGTGAATCGTGTAAGCTCAGTTCTGTGCATTGTGTGATTCGTATTGTTCGACAGTGTGCGTTCAGATGGCTCTGAGCACTATGGGACTTAACATCTGTGGTCATCAGTTCCCTAGAGCTTAGAATTACTTAAACCCAACTAACCTAAGGACACCACTCACATCCATGCCCGAGGAAGGATTCGAACCTGCGACCGTAGCTGTCCTGCGGTTCCGGACTGAGTGCCTAGAACCGCTCGGCCACCGTGGCCGGCTCGACAGTGTGCCTGTGCTTCTTTGCTGGTATTCACTACACTATTATTCCTTAGGTAACACGCTGCTCTTACTGTTTCAGTTCATACTGCTAATCTACAGATAAGTTTCTGTAACTGAAATGATCGGAGCAGTTGAAAAACGTCGTCGTAAGTGTTTGTACAGTTTCCATGAACATTACACAACTTCGTAACATGCGCGTTATTTGACATAAATAGAAAATACGGAAAATATCTGTAAAGGCTTCTCACGTAGTTACATACATTATCGCAGAAGACTACAACATAGATTTGTTTGCCATGAACGTATCAATTTCCGTCTTTGTAGTGATAATGAAGTATAAAGAGCTGAATGTTTTTCAAAAACATTGAGTTTCGCTAACGTGCATGACAAAGATATTACTGCACGCTATTCAGCCAATTTTCCGCTTGATTCCCATTTCAAAACCACAGAACGATTAATTATTTTCTTTTTAATTGCATTTTAATCCACTCAAGGACACTCGCTTGTCACATTTGCAGAGACTGCGGAGAGCGTTCGAGAGGTGTTCAATCGGGACGAAATTCTGTTGTATGTGACAATTTTTGCAGCTTAACACAATTTCGACACGGGACCCACGTTAGTACGCGCGAAAAATACGGCACGCCATTTAAATTAAACAAGCTGCGGTTTTTCCAATTTACGGGAAATTGTCAACGCAGACGTAAGGTATACTGCTTTTATTGTGTTATAGAGAAGCAATTACATTTGGATTCAGATTTTTTTTCAGTCTTCTCGCGATGAACGACTAAATAAAAGTTTGGTTTTTATATTTTCCTGATTTTCGCAACGCAGCACTAGTCAGAAGCAGTTGGTCGAAACTGCCGCTTTTCTGGAGATACGGTGCAATATGATTCAGCGGTGTTAAACTCAGCACGCTTATTTGTTTGCGCTTTCGAGCACAGCGGAAAGGTAGGTAGGGACCTCGGTTGCTGCGCCCCTTTGACGCTTTTTGTTTTTCGAGGTGTAACTGCCTTGTTGCCGATAAATACAATGAGTCACAAACCAAAACGAGGACAAAACTCCTCAGCGCGGGCGTATATTATTGTCGCCTCGTAAATTTTTACGGTATGTGTATAATAATCCACGTGGGTTCCCGATTGATAAATTACCCCACGTTTTCGAGTATGAAACGAGAAACAAAACTAGCAGAGCCGTGAAATACATTTCGCCCACAGTATATACATAATCGTAAAGCTTTGAGACACAGGAACACGGGTCCGGTCTCAGCGCCGAGCGTCAACGCTCGCGCCTTTATACATTTATTCGCTCGGTATAATACGTAAAGCACGCTTGTGACGAATTTCACCGGCATATGCCTTGTTGAGACCGAAATTTAAAACTCTTTTCCGAGAAGTTAGTTTGGAGCATGTCATGTCGACACGAAAGCCTGGACAGGCCGACAGTGTACGTCCGTTCTGGGTGCATACACAATGAACCAAATTTAGGCGCTTTCCCTCGACTCGTTGTCAGTTAAAACCAAAGGAGCTTAATATGAAAATTATTTAAAAGCGTATGACGCTGCCGATGCTTACTACCCTTTAACTGCTGCCCACCCGTAACTCGCGAACTCTTCCCCGAGCGCGTTTGCTTATGAAATTTAATTACCTGGTCAGAGAAACGTGTTGGACAAAATGAAGAAAGGAAACCAGAGGCACCGAGAGAGAGAGGAATAGAGAGAGAGGGGAAGAGAGAGAGAGAGAGAGAGAGAGAGAGAGAGAGAGAGAGAGCAAAGCAGAGAACGAGTCTGCTCACAGCGGGGAACAGTGTCAAAGGTGCATGTTTCGCACCACGCCGTCTTTTACAATAGTAAGCCTGTCAGCGGAGCTGGATGGGACGTGACGCTCGTTCTAAATTACGCTTTGCATCTTCGATCTCGGGTACACCTGCCTGGGTTCGTCCAACCGTGCTCCAGGAGAATAAATAAATGGAAAAAGGAAAAGATACGATGGCAGTAAGTTCCGTGGGCGCGTTGCACCTGACACGGACACAAACGAGGCGTGGAATTTATTTGTCCTCGGCTGGTCAGATAGGGAAAGACGTGCCGCATCGACGACTGGCAGCGGCTGCTTCTCTTCATCAGCAGCGCGTGCTGCGGGCCGCCGGCCACGGTTGCCCCTTCGACATGTCGCTGCGCACACGACGGCCAGTGTACTGTCCATAAATTTGGCCGATTTATTTATAGAAGTCAATCTGCCAAACCTCCTTACCACGCTAATGAGATCGACCACAGTGTAGTAGGGAAGAATGGAGTAGTGAGCCGGTCGGAAATGTGAATAAAGTTAGTGGAAGATATTTGAGCGGAGATTGCGGTTATTGCCGAAGCAACCAGTTTTCGCTTGTACAGACGATCTTCATCTCCGGTTTAACCTGACTCCTAAAACCGTTCAAATTAAACGGTTTCAGAAATAGCCGATTTCCTGTACTTTTGATTGTTGTTATTTACAGCAGTTATGAAACGTCCCCTTAGAAAAGCGCAACGCAATCTGACTTTCAAAAATCCCTACAAAAGAATGGCCCTGACTAACATTAACCTATACCTTTCACAAATCACTTACCTCACCAAAAATCTTCGTTACTCGAACTACTGCAATACAGCGAGCGCCACTACTGCCAGCTAAATGAAAGATTCAAACTACTGAAGGCACTAACTAATGATAGGCTTAGTTTGCAAATGAAAGATTTTAATAGAGAACAAACAATGTATTTACCTTAATAGTGTTCAAAAGTCATAATCCAGTCTTACAAATTTCAAAACTCCGCCATTTCTCTCCCCACATCCACTACTGCTGGCCGCTCACCGCCAACTGCTCAATGCTACGCGCAGTTCACATCCATCTGCCCAACACAACAATGGCAGACAACAATGCAAACTAGCCACAGACTGCACACAGCACAGCCAGTGATTTTTCATACAGAGCGCTACGTGGCATTACCAATAAGAAAACCTAAACAGCCTACTTACATAGCCCCCATGCTCCCCACAAAAAATTTTACAAATTATTTTGGGCACTGGACAATACATATTTGTTAAAATTTTTTCACAATCACAATTACAATAAATCAAATGCACACATTTATTGATACAATGTTGGTCAAAAGCTAAAATTTTCTCAGAGTCTATAAAGACAGTTCTGATCATTCATCACAGTAAAATAGCAGTTTTTTCTCAAAGTCTGAGCAGTAAAAGAAAATGCACACGGAAGTAGTGGATTTCCATGCAGTCTTGAAGAGGTAGCGTTGTCCTTCCAACGGAAAGACAGTGCTGACTCTTGACAGCAGACAGGTAATGAGCCACAACAGAGCAAACCCACAGCAGAGTCAGTCGAAGTTTTGAAGAATACTGGTAGGTAGGTTATCACAGAGCAGACCTACTGTAGTCCTGGTAGAGATTACGGTATTGGTGGGCCACCAGAGGCGCAGACCTACTGCAGTCCTTGTAGAAGTAAAGGTACTGGTGACTCATCAAAGGTGTAGACCCATTGTAGTCCTTGTAGAAATAATGGTATTGGTGGGTCATCAAAGATGCAGACCCACTGTAGTCCTTGTAGAGATGGCCAACAGCCATCTGTTGTGACTGTGCAGGTGCACAATCACCATTTAAGAGTCTTGCGGATAATATAGCAAGTCCATAAACCACCATTTGTGCACTCACAAAGTTTTTTTTTTTTAATTGTCCTTTGAACCAGCAATGCTGTTATCCAGTCCCTTGCTGAATTATTAACACACATGCAAACACTATGAGTCCCTACTTCTCACATATTGTCCATATACTATGACCAACAGAAACGTGTGCAGTGAAATGGAACTTACAAGTTAATAATATGATGATCTGGTGTCAATTACAATTTTATAACATAAGAATATAATTACTAAGCACAAAATATATCATTAAAGAACATAACAATACAGATAACATTTGTGGTAATACGGGCTTTACAAAAGAATTGAACTAACATATACATCAGTGTTACAGGAATTATGACATAAGTAAATACATAAAAGATCAGAATAACTTTTGAAACATCAACTTTACACATGAGCATTAAAACAAATCAGAACAAATAATGTCTAAGCATATTTACAACGTAAATAACATATTATCAGAAAAATTCTACAACATGACTCTTATTAGCTAAACACATATAGAATGGAAAAACACAAATTCACATAGTGTAATAACACAAAAATACAGGATAGGGTTTGTTTTCAGTAACATTTGTTACTGCAGTCCAACCCAAAACTTCATTCCATATACCTTTCCTCTTATTTCAACATTTGTTTCCACCAAAAAATTCTATCCAAGCATGCTTTCTGTATTTATATGTTCATATATTTCTTACCTCATTATTTATTTTCCATTATCTTACCTCATCATTTACTTCCAAGAAAATCCTACTTAAAGCTGTTGTCCCTAAACCTTAGTTTTTTGTTCATATCCTCTTTCAAAATACTTGTTTGGCCATACCATTTTCTTATAGCTTCTCAATGCATTTCTTCCAATTCATCACAACGTGTTCTGTTATATGGCCTACCCCATCTTA
Organism: Schistocerca piceifrons; assembly: GCF_021461385.2. NCBI lineage: Eukaryota > Metazoa > Arthropoda > Insecta > Orthoptera > Acrididae > Schistocerca > Schistocerca piceifrons. Next base: position 557,367,391 of record NC_060149.1, read on the forward strand.
AGCTAACTTAAATCTACTGAGCTCAGATGCTAATCTAAGGGACGAGGCAATGAAGCAGCACAAAACAATTAACACAAACAGTAACGACAAAAAATGCAAATTGCCAAAGCAAGCAGCAATATTACAACTAACATAAGGCAATGAGCAGCAAACAAGAAAAATAAATCAGTAGTAGAACCGGCTTAACAGAGTAATGTAAAGTGAAATTTAGTAGTACTATGCCTGGCAAACCGCAGCAGCAAATGCAATAACTTGTATCTAAACATGACAAAGCTCAAGCAGAAAAAATATTACAGTAAAAATGGCCATGTTTAATACCTATGTCACATGTTACCATTAGGGTGATGCATCACCTTAACTTACACTACTAAATAAGTTACCCAGTCATTGACAAAAATTACGTATGCAATTCCTGTGAAGGGAAATGTCTTTTAGTGCTCCCTCGTTTTTTTGAAGTAGATTATAAAATGGTTATTTACTGGATCTGTAGGTATAAAATATCTATATTAGTACATCTATTAAATTTTATTTTAACCAATGCTGCAGTGCAGCTAGAAACTAGATATCAAACAAAATGAGCAATCTCTCAACTAGAAAGACAATAGATGTGAAATGTTTCTCATCATTTCATTAGGCATTTTAGTAAATATCATAAATTAAGATCTCCACAGTGTAATCATATTTTTCAAGTTTGAGCCTGTCGTATTTGTGATGCTTTCTACAAAGAAATGTCAATAGCGAGGATAATGGCCTCCTTTTTTTTCCTCCACCTAATGGCTTTCTTTTGTCAGACGACTATCTCTCAGCTGGGCGCCCAAAACGCATTACGTCAAGGTCACTTACCTTTCTTACTGAAATATTTACTACAGCAGTTTCCGCTACAGTGATAGTCACATATAAAAATATTTTCACAGGTTGAGAATTTGTGTTACAAATGTGTAGAAAATAAAATCCTATAAATATAACAGCGTCCAAAAAATTTTCAACAGCATTTTAATACATTCACGCATGTACACACATTTCATAATTCTTAAAGTACGATTCTTGGTTTCCAACATCCTTTTCCACAAATCAGAGTCCCTAACCACTACTCATTGTTCCTTACCTTATTACACTTATACATATTCATCGACACTTCTTAAATAATTCATCATAAGAAATACGTAGCATTATCAAATTCTTCATATACAGTAGCATCATCTTATTGATCATAAACATATCTCAACAGCATAATACACATCGTCGTCGTAATAATACCATAACATCCCACTCAATTCTCAAAATCGTCATAGCTTCCTCCAATAATTTCAAAACCTAAAAAAAAATTATCTGCTCATTTCAGTAGTGTCATCTACCTCAAACGTACTTTAGAACTCATGATCTCATTCCAATTACATCCTTCAAAGCTCTCATAGTATCACAATGGTACCGAAAAAATATGAACAGTTCACAAAGTACAGACAAAATACAATTTCATAAGTGTGAAGTTACCCAACTGTGTAATTGCGTAAACATGTGTCACTGATGTAGTAAAAAAAATGTTTGTCTCTCAGTTAAATGATCAGATAGCTGTGTAATTAATGTGTTAGAGAAATATGGTACTGATGTGTAAAGTTGTATAAGCAAATACCATATTAGCTAGGGCTCCTTGCACTTGCCAAACACATGGTACACGAAGTAGGCGTGTACCCCCTGAGGATTAATGTAATTATACCCTCAGGTGTTACAGGTTACAGCAATGGAATGAAATGTATCACAGAAAACCTTTGTATCTTTGTATTTCAAATATCTTTAAAAATAAATGATTTAAGTACAAAATCAATCACTCAAACACGTGTACTGTAGCGCTAAACTGTGCGTCTTGTTGTAAGATAATCTCTGTGGAAGTGTCGTAGTTATCGTCCTCCGAAAGCTAAGTTCTGCACAAGCCAATGTACTTACCTCATGATAAACAAAAGTGATATGCTTTGCGTATAGATATCTTAGTAATTACGCTTATTGCCGTGATGAAGAAAGTACTGTGCTGTAACGTATTGTTGTGCTACGGAAAAGGCAGCTATACCACAAAAATTATTACTAAAACATGTTTCCCTTTCCAGAAGAATTCAGAAAAACTGTGCAGGTATAAAACAGAAACACTGCAAAGGCAACATTGTAAATTGTCACTCATTAGTAGCGTCGTGATAAAATCGTGTAGCTGTCACATAAACTAACCACCGTGTCATCTGGTTTCTCACTGAAAGTACTTTAAATCCAGAAGGTATTTTCAAGTAAACTTAAATGTAGCATTAAAATCTAATTAGCAGTACTGGTAAATGTTCTAAGTATGAGCCTTATAGTCGTTACGTAATGGTGCAACTAACAAGCAAGAATATACAAATAGCAACACTGTGTCGCCTGTTCACTACAACAATTCATTCGTAATTTCTGTTTAAATAAGTTCTCTTGGTTCTTGATTGGATAAAATGGTACAAATGGCTCTGAGCACTATGGGACTTAACAGCTGTGGTCATCAGTCCCCTAGAACCTAGAACTACTTAAACCTAACTAACCTAAGGACATCACACACATCCATGCCCAAGGCAGGATTCGAACCTGCGAGCGTAGTAGTCGCGCGGTTCTGGACTGCGCGCCTAGAACCGCGAGACCACCGCGGCCGGCAACTTGAATGGATATTTAACTTCAAACATTGTTGCATGGTAACAGTTTCTAAGTCTGACAATGCATACTAGTAATGTAAAGTGAAAATCTATATGGCAAAGACTAAGTTAAAAAGCTGATTATCTCTCAATAAACGGTTTTACATGTGAAATGTGGTGCAATCTGTTACTCTTCCTAGTACGCAGAGTTTCAGTTTCAACGCAATTATCATGTGGTTACGTCGGTAAGGAACACTGGAGTTTTTCTCAAGGTTAGCGTCTATGTTATTTTTCCCTGAGCCAGCGGACGCACGTGGCTGCCTGCGGTGCGAGTCATTGTCTGTTTCTTTGTTGGCGCTCGTCGTTACTGAGATTAGGAGACCTAACTGCTACAAATTCACCTTGACAAGAATGCCCTGCTCTGTTTGAATCTCGCCAGTTCTGGTGAAATTCAGGTCTGTCGTAATGATTATATCGTCTGTCGTCATGTCGGTAGTTCCTGTAGTTTCTTTCTTGTCGGTTACGTGGTGGAGAATTTCTCCCTGAATTATCACTGCACGGTGGACTGTTGCGTCTGAAGTTATTCTGTATCCCGCGATAATAATAGTTCTGGTTGCCATATTGTCTGTTTCTATGATTGTCTCTGTTATATTCATTACTACGGATTGCGATCTTTCGCTGTAACTCTTAGTACTGTGCCAACCGCTGTCATACGGGTGGTGTCTGCTTTGGTCACTATTTACATTGTAAGAATAGCCTTGTTGTGTCCAGTTATTATTTCTTTCATCGCGGAATTGCGACGGATGCGACATGTAATTGTTATGTTCCTATTTTCGCGTTCCGCGATTGTCAGTGTCAATTTCTAATTCTTGTAAGAGTCCCCGAAAAACATCAGTGTCGTCTTTGCAACGTCCTGCCACAATAATATGTCGTAAATGTTCAGGTAATTTGATTAAGCAAATGTGGATGAGTTCTGAGGGGCTGTATGAGTTTGACAGGAACTGATTCTTGTGCAACATGTCTTCAAAATATTTCACAAGACTGGAAAATTCAGATTGTTCTAAATGTTTCAACATTATGATGCTATGTTATACTCGGTCTTGTGTAGCTTGAGACCATTATGCTGAGAGGAAGTCATGGTAAAATTCTCCTTCACTGTGACAATCGTGAATAACCGATCGCATTCTTACAGCTGGTTCATTCTCTAAATAGCCACACATACAGGGTGTTTCAAAAATGACCGGTATATTTGAAACGGCAATAAAAACTAAACGAGCAGCGATAGAAATACACCGTTTGTCGCAATATGCTTGGGACAACAGTACATTTTCAGGCAGACAAACTTTCGAAATTACAGTAGTTACAATTTTCAACAACAGATGGCGCTGCGGTCTGGGAAACTCTATAGTACGATATTTTCCACATATCCACCATGCGTAGCAATAATATGGCGTAGTCTCTGAATGAAATTACCCGAAACCTTTGACAACGTGTCTGGCGGAATGGCTTCACATGCAGATGAGTTGTACTGCTTCAGCTGTTCAATTGTTTCTGGATTCTGGCGGTACACCTGGCCTTTCAAGTGTCCCCACAGAAAGAAGTCACAGGGGTTCATGTCTGGCGAATAGGGAGGCCAATCCACGCCGCCTCCTGTATGTTTCGGATAGCCCAAAGCAATCACACGATCATCGAAATATTCATTCAGGAAATTAAAGACGTCGGCCGTGCGATGTGGCCGGGCACCATCTTGCATAAACCATGAGGTGTTTGCAGTGTCGTCTAAGGCAGTTTGTACCGCCTCAAATTCATGAAGAATGTCCAGATAGCGTGATGCAGTAATCGTTTCGGATCTGAAAAATGGGCCAGTGATTCCTTTGGAAGAAATGGCGGCCCAGACCAGTACTTTTTGAGGATGCAGGTACGATGGGACTGCAACATGGAGCTTTTCGGTTCCCCATATGCGCCAGTTCTGTTTATTGACGAAGCCGTCCAGGTAAAAATAAGCTTCGTCAGTAAACCAAATGCTGCCCACATGCATACCGCCGTCATCAATCCTGTGCACTATATCGTTAGCGAATGTCTCTCTTGCAGCAATGGTAGCGACACTGAGGGGTTGCCGCGTTTGAATTTTGTATGGATAGAGGTGTAAACTCTTGTGCATGAGACGATACGTGAACGTTGGCTCTCATTTGGACCGCAGCTGCAACACGGCAAACGGAAACCCGAGGCCGCTGTTGGATCACCTGCTGCACTAGCTGCGCGTTGCCCTCTGTGGTTGCCGTATGCGGTCGCCCTACCTTTCCAGCACGTTCATCCGTCACGTTCCCAGTCCGTTGAAATTTTTCAAACAGATCCTTTATTGTATCGCTTTTCGGTCCTTTGATTACATTAAACGTCCGTTGAAAACTTCGTCTTGTTGCAACAACACTGTGCTCTAGGCGGTGGAATTCCAACACCAGAAAAATCCTCTGTTCTAAGGAATAAACCATGTTGTCTACAGCACACTTGCACGTTGTGAACAGCACACGCTTACAGCAGAAAGACGACGTACAGAATGGCGCACCCACAGACTGTGTTGTCTTCTATATCTTTCACATCACTTGCAGCGCCATCTGTTGTTGAAAATTGTAACTACTGTAATTTCGAAAGTCTGTCCGCCTGAAAATGTACTGTTGTCCCGAGCATATTGCAACACACGGTGTATTTCTATCGCTGCTCGTTTAGTTTTTATTGCCGTTTCAAATATACCGGTCATTTTTGAAACACCCTGTAAATTCTGATCTGTGCTCTAATGACCAGTTGGGAGGTAAACAATGAGAGAATTGATGGAGCCACGCTTTTGGATGAATGTCGTTGCCAGAATTCTTAAATGTTTTAAATTTACGTGTAGGAATGGACAGCTTATAGTCAAAATCATCATGTCGGCGAGTCGCATATCGGTCATTGTTACGTCGTTTCAGCGGTTCCATTTCAAAATTCGGTGCACCTTGCCAATTTCTTTCATAATTTCCGAAATATGCTGTGTTATTTTTTGTGGCTGTTCTGTGTTTCTACGTCCCTCTTCCCGCATTGGGGCGCGAATGTCCTCTGAAATACGTAATTCTTGTATTACCGGTGTCAGCTGATCTTGTACTTCCCGGATTTCTTGTGGTGTCACTTACTAGGTGGTAGCCTTTAAATCGGCCGCGGTCCGTTAGTATACGTCGGACCCACGTGTCGCCACTATCAGTGATTGCAGACCGAGCGCCGCCACACGGCAGGTCTAGAGAGACTTCCTAGCACTCGCCCCAGTTGTACAACCGACTTTGCTAGCGATGGTTCACTGACATAATACGCTCTCATTTGCCGAGACGATAGTTAGCATAGCCTTCAGCTACGTCATTTGCTACGACCTAGCAAGGCGCCATTACCAGTTACTATTGATACTGAATCATGTACAGTCATCATTAATTGATTAAAGTTAAGTATTCCACCAGCTACGTCCGTTTTTCTAAATTCTAATTTCCTTGTCCTGTTCCAGACCTCACGCCAGCCTGCGTGAGCTAAAACGCGTGCCTTTCGGCTTTTTCTAGTATACCGGTGTTGGCTCTCCTGCCAACCCACAACATTTCATTTTGGTGTTGAGTATTAATTTGATTCTAATTTTGTTTGAATTTCCTAATTTGTTCGCACTCTTCTGTGTCATTAAAGACTACCGGTTTTGTGTCATTCAGATTATCATCTACCTTCGTAGATAAATTATTTAGCTTCTCCGGAAGTTCAACTACTTTCTCTGATAATGAACTAATTTCCTCCAAGTGTCTTTCTGGACCAATTTTCAGAGTCTCTACTGTGTCCTTTAAGTTTTCCTGAGTTTTTGCAAGTTGCGTACCCGAATCGGTAGATGCAACTGAGTCAATTTTAGCTTGCAAGGTCTCATGATTTTAATGAACAATAGTTGGCAGTTCTTTTATGGCTGTTTCGAGATTCCGTAATGCATTTTCATGCAGCGAAAAAATAGGTTGAAAATGCTCACAAATTTGTGTTTTTACGTCATTACAGACTTTTTGACATTTCGATTCAATGTTATGTAACTCAGTAGTTAAATCTTCACGTGTTTGTTCAAGCGTGGTGTCTAACTTCCGAAGATTTTGTTCCATTGTGTCTAACTTTTGAAGCTTTTGCTGTGTTTTTCTCTGATTTTGTACCATTGTGTCTAACTTTTGAAGCTTTTGCTGTGTTTGTCTCTGATTTTGTACCATTGAGTCTAACTTTCGAAGATTTTGTTCCATTATGTCTAACTTTTGAAGCTTTTGCTGTGTTTGTCCCATTTGTTGTATTAATTGTAATAATAATGCACTGGTGTCTGAAACATGTTCCTCAGTGCTATTCGGCAATGCATTTGAACCGGAAATATTCGCATTTTGAAAAGCACGAAATGTGCCTTGACTTATTTGAGAAAACTTCCAGGACGCAAAACCTGAATCTACAGTATTTTGCAGGATTGTGTCCTGTCATTTCGGATTCCTGAGGCAAGCTGTTGCCGACCGATCGATCGATAATGTTTCCCTGTTCACTAATTGTTTCACTGCCTACACCATTATTTGCAGCCCGCTTCATTTACCAATGCACAATTACCAAATTACTACTTTGAACATTAGTTAATTCATTACACGGTGGAGCTAACACACTGCTTTCGTCTTCACTGTCATTTCTCAGTTTACTTTGGAGCCTAGTATTACGTTTTTCACACGCCATTATTGTCACAATATGTCACACGACAACACAGAAAAGCACAGTTTGAAGAGCAAAATAAGATAACACATTAACATAGCACTGAAAATAATATCTCGTTAATTGCAAGCGCAGCTGCGAAATACTTGGTGCAAATCTACATGCATGCCACAACTGTTTTACGATACAAGAATGAAAAACTACAACTACAAAGGAAATTCTCTCTACAATTACGCGCTAGCAATAGACAAATGCTGCACTAATTGCACAAACTACAAGAAAAAGTCAGAAGATTCCAGTGAGGTATCCTCGACTAAGGGTCGATATATAAAACGTCCCCTTAAAAAAATTATACATGACTGTGCTTAATCTGACACACAATATTTTTAGCGCAACGCAATCTGACTTTCAAAAATCCCTACAAAAGAATGGCCCTTACTAACATTAACCTATACCATTCACAAATCACTTACCTCACCACAAATCTTCGTTACTCTAACTACTGCAATACAGCGAACGCCACTACTGCCAGCTAAATAAAAGATTCAAGCTACTGAAGGCACCAACTACTGATAGGCTTAATTAGCAAATGAAAGATTTTAATAGAGAACAAACAATGTATTTACCTTAATAGTGTTCAAAAGTCATAATACATATAGCAGTTCATGACATCCAGTCTTACAAATTTCAAAACTTCACCATTTCTCTCGCCACATCCACCACTGCTGGCGGCTCACCTCCAACTGCTCAACGCTACGCGCTGTTCACATCCATCTGCCCAACACTACAATGACAGACAACAATGCAAACTAGCCACAGACTGCACACAGCACAGCCAGTGATTTTTCATACAGAGCCCTACGTGGCGTTACCAATAAGAAAACCTAAACAGCCTACTTACACAGTAAAAGGAAGAAAGATTCAAAAATTCTAATATTTCCTCAGACTTTTGCATTATACATATCAAGATACAAAGAATCAAAATATCAAAAGAAATATGTAAATAAATGAAAACTGAGTCCGTTCGCCTTTCGCTTCTCTTTTAGAAAGTAATGAGGAGTTAAATGCTACAAAATATTCACCAGTATTCTCCAACTGATTCTAATTATTTAAACCTCTGCTCAAACATTACGTTCTAATCGATTATCACACCACTATTTTGGCATTGCGAACAGTCAGTGCTCAAGGGTAAAAACTGACGTAGGAGAACTCTGTTTTTCGTGTTAAGTTCTCCGAATCCAGAGGCTACAAGGAGACCAAGGCATATTACGTAAATAAAGGCAGCAGATGAGCTACATTTTCATTTTTATTACAAACTATGAATGAACTGGTAAGTTTTTAATGTATTGCTGTTGCCCTAACTTACTTATTATTATTTCACAGAAATTACAGACAAGCTTTCCTGTAAAATTTGTAGGTTTATTTTACTTTAATTATTTAGAATAAAAACCCATTGTTACGCAAATATATATCATTATTATTTCCCATAAATTTAAATTCAGTTGCTTTTTACTGACAAAACAGAAAAAGCCCTTTCAAAAGATGCAAATGAATATTTTAGTAGGCAAATTTTATCGTTTGCCATGAATAATTACATGACAGTAGTTAAAATTTCAGTAACTAATTAATACATTGTCCAATATATAAGGGTCAGTTTATTATAAATACTCGTTGCATTATGTGTTACCATGTAAGTTGACTTCTTTCATCAGACACAATATCATTCAAATACGACACCAGTCTTTCCTAACAAACAAGATTTTTTTTAAAAAAGTTATGTTTAAAAACAAAACAAAAATAACATGTCTGCTAAGACAAATTGATATACCCGGTTATCAGTAAAATAAGTACCTGTAAAGCGAGACAAAAAAATACTGAAAAGTACCACTTATTCAGAACTAAAATACCGGTATAGGTTTCAACCCGTCGGTTTTCATGCGCAACTGGCCAGGAGGGTATGTAATCGAGCATCTTGGGTTTTTCTGATGCTTCACCAAAATGTTGTGTTAGTGGATTTGAAACGTTTGAAAGGTAACTGTGAAGGAAATAACGGACGAAAATAATTATAGGCGCACAATTCTGTTCCCAGTTTATCCAAGGATTTTTTTCCTAGCAGTTAAGATGATCTTCGAGTGAATTGTTGCGTATTGGATTCCGTAGAAATGATGGAACACGTGAGGCAATACTGACTCTACAGCTTATCTTAGAAAATATATTAAAGAAAGGCAAAACTACCTTCCTAGCATTTTTAGACTTAGGCAAAGCTTTTGACAATGTTGACTGGAATACTCTCTTTCAAATTCTGAAGGTGTAAGGGGTAAAATACAAGGAGCACAAGGCTATTTAAAAATCAAATGGCTCTGAGCACTATGGGACTCAACATCTGAGGTCATCAGTCCCCTAGAACTTAGAACTACTTAAACCTAACTAACCTAAGGACATCACATACATCCATGCCCGAGGCAGGTTTCGAACCTGCGACCGTAGCAGTCACGCGGTTCCGGACTGAAGTGCGTAGAACCGCACGGCCCTCGCAGCCGGCAAAGGGTATTTACAATTTGTACAGAAGCCAGATGGCACTTATAAGAGTCGAGGGGCATGAAAGGGAAGCAGTGGTTGGGAAGGGAGTGAGACAGGGTTGTAGCCTATCCCCGATGTTATTCAATCTGTATATTGAGCAAACAGTAAAGGAAACAAAAAAAAAAAAAAATCGGAGTAGGAATAAAAATCCATGGAGAAGAAATAAAAACTTTGAGGTTCACCGATGACATTTTAATTCTGTCCGAGACAGCAAAGGACCTGGAAGAGCAGCTGAACGGAATGGACAGTGTCTTGAAAGGAGAATATAAAATGAACATCAACAAAACGAGGATAATAGAATGCAGTCGAATTAAATCGGGTGATGCTGCGGGAATGAGATTAGGAAATGAGACGCTCAATGTAGTAAATGAGTTTTGCTATTTGGGGAGCAAAATAACTGATGATAGACGAAGTAGAGAGGATATAAAATGTAGACCGGCAATGGCAAGGAAACCGTTTCTGAAGAAGAGAAATTGGTTAACATCGAGTATGGATTTAAGTGTCATGAAGTCGTTTCTGAGGTGTATGAAGTGTAGCTATGTATGGAAGTCAAACGTGGACGATAAATGGTTTAGACAAGAAGAGAATATAAGGTTTCGAAATGTGGTGCTACAGAAAAATGCTGAAGATTAGATAGTTAGATCACATAACTAATGAGGAGGTATTGAATAGAATTGGAGAGAAGAGAAATTTATGGCACAGATAGACTAGAAGAAGGGATCGGTTGGTATTGCATTTTCTGAGGCATCAAGGGATCACCAATTTAGTATTGGAGGGCAGCGTAGAGGGTAAAAATCGTAGAGGGAGACCAAGAGATGAATACACTAAACAGGTTAAGAAGGATGTAGATTGCAATAGTTACTGGGAGATGAAGGAGATTGCACAGGATAGAGTTGCATGGAGAGCTGCATCAAACCAGTCTCTGGACTGAAGACCACAACAACAACATGTAAAAACAAAGTTGCACTAATGTAGGCTTTCACGACCGGTGTTGTCTTCAGTTGAAAGTTCTGGGCTGAGAGGCTGTGGTCGACGTATAAAATTTCCACCTAACGTTTCGTCTCCATCTGCGGGAGACATCTTCTGGGGTCGTCTGGCTACTGCGCATTAGCCGGACGACCTCAGAAGATGTCTCCCACTAATGAATCGAAACGTTAGGTGGAAATTTTACACATCGACCACGGCCTCTCAGCCCGGAACTTCCAACTGAAGAAAATTGCACTGCTCTTCGGAAACCATGTTAAAATTTGAAACTCCCTATATCTGTGGCGGTTCACAGGTACTACATACTACAGGGTGTGGTAGATAAGTAATGAGACAGTCTAGAAAAACAAATTTAGTGATCCAATTTGTACAAAACGTTAATATTCTTCAAAGTACTCGCCTTGGGCGTCGACACAACGTTGCCAGCGCGTTTTCCAAGCTTCATAGGCCCCACTGTAGTCCGTTTGAGTTATCCCAGTTAGTGCCTTCGTGACAGCACGTTGGATGTTCGGAATATCGTCGAAACGATGACCCTTCAGGCAGCTTTTGTCCTTCGGAAATAGGAAGAAATCAGGAGGACTCATGTCAGGGCTGTATGGTGGCTGTGGCAAAACTTCAACTCCAATTCGGGTCAAGTAGGAGGTCACGAGGAACGCTGTGTGCGCCGGAGCGTTGTCGTGGTGGAGACGCCAGCGTTGAGCAAGGTCCTGTCGCTTCCGTTTGACGGCTCTGTGCAATAGCTGAAGGACTTCTTTGTAGAATTCGGCATTGACAGCCTTCCCCTGAGGGACAAACTCTTTGTGAATTAACCCCCGCTTGTCAAAAAACACAATCAGCATTGTCTTGATGCGGGACTTTGACATTCTTGCTTTCTTCGGCCGCGGGGATGCCGATGTGTGCCACTCCGAGCTCTGGGCTTTCGTCTCCGGCTCCTACTGGAATGTCCACGATTTGTCGCCTGTTACTACGTTGTCTAAAAAGTGTGGATTATTTTCCAAATCATTCAACATCTCACGGCAATCGTCCACTTGTTGTTGCTTTTGTTCGGCGGTGAGCGCTCGGGGAACCAATTTTGCGCAAACTTTCCTCATCATCAAATCTTGCGTAACAATTTGGTGAACTGTAAATTTATTCACGGAGACCTCATCGGCGATCATTTTGAGACTTAAACGACGGTCGGAGTCCAGGAGTTCTTTCACTTTGGCCACCGTTTCATCCACACGACTCGTTGAAGGGCGTCCAGATCGTTCCATGTCTTCAACGGATTCCCTCCCGTTTTTAAATTCATTAAACCACCGGAACACTTGAGCTCTTGATAGGGAGTCTTCTTTGTAGGCCTCCGTAATCATAGCAAAAGTTTCCGAAGCAGTTTTGCCCAAGCGAAAGCAAAATTTGATTGCATACCGCTGTGCTATCGAGCGATCCATCTTCAGCGTTTTCACAAGTGTCACGGGCACACAAACAACGTAATACGCGAAGCTCGACCCTCACTGCACCAGAGCTCCGACGCGACTGCGAACCGGTTCTATTATTAGCTCAGATCCCCCACCACGTGCACCACGTGACGTACAGGTGGAGACCGCCCTGCGAGCGACTGGGGCGCCGCGCGGCGGCCAGTCTCATTACTTATCTACCACACCCTGTATACTACTACTGATAATCCCTAGTTCTGTGGTATCCAAACAGCCTTACCTTTTTAAAGATTTTATACGTACCTAGGGTATGAACCTTAAATAAGCTATAAAGAGAAGTTGTATTTCTCTACTCATTTCATTGTTCATTTATAGTTAGATCCTCAACACTTACAGGGCATTGATGCATAATTAAAAAATTTCGTCATCCTCACTAGTGTTCGGGAGTTGAACATGTCACAAGAAGTGGGACAAGGGCAGTGTGGCGCCACTCTGCATTGTTGCCAGATTTATTCAAGATTGCAGATCCAAGATGGAGGCGATAGATATGGCATGGTCACAATGACGTCATGGAGGGAAGTTCTAATTTTTGCGGGAAAATAGGTCGATTTGGCTAACTCCAGTAACCTAACTCCCTCCCTTTCCCTCCTGCCTTGTGAATGTGTGTCAAATCTTATGGGACTTAACTGCTAAGGTCATAAGTCCCTAAGCCTACACACTAGTTAACCCAAATTATACTAAGGACAAACACACACACCCATGCCTGAGGGAGGGCTCGAACCTCTGCCGGGACCAGCTGCACAGTCCATGACTGCAGCGCCTTAGATTGCTCGGCCAATCCCGCGCGGCACCCTCTCGTCTTCCCCCTCCATAAGAAAATGTTAGAAAGTTCCAATTTTGGCATAAAAAAGGTGAATTGGGCTTCCTCCACTAACCAAAGGAATCAGTGGGAAAAATAGGACACTCGGGCCACCTCCGTTAACCTAAGTTATCGGACTGCACCCTCTTCCATGAAATTGATGGGAAAAGGACTCAGCTTCTGCTGGGCTGCTGGATAGGATGGACGTAAGTCTTTATTTTTCATGCAGTGTTAACTTAAACAATTTGAGATGTCATATGCTCCATCCAGGTTGTTCACCATCCATGGTATTCACCATGAGGTCTTGAGTCTAACTGCCCTAGTGCACAGTACTGCCACCAGAGAGTGCTATGAACTCATGGTGGTCTGGGGAAAAATGGCAGGAAAAAGACTCAGCCTATTCTGGGCTGCTGGAGAGAGGAATGAGTGTACTTTATTTATTTTGGAACAGTTTATTTAGGGTTCGATTTCATGTAGTTTGTTTACTACAAGACTTGGAAAATACTCATAAATTATCGAAATAATGCAGTACGCTGATGTACAGACACGCAAACATCTCGTTAATTACCGAATAATGCAGTACACTGATGTACAGATTACCGAAATAATGCACAGCACAGCCTACAGACCTGTTCACAAAATAGTGCTACAGACACGTTCAATACACGTAAAATTGTCAAAATAATGCACATATAATGCTCTGCCAACATGCTCACAACGCTTAAACAGCCGAAAATAATGCAGTGCACAAACCCTTATTCCACGTAAAATTGCTTTCAAACAATCGTTAATAATTTCGACCGCGACATTTTAGCAAACTGTTCCCTACAGGGGTTCCAACACGCGCGGGCGCCGACGCCGTTGACTCCGGAAGCGTGCCACCGCCGGAGAGACAAACGCAGGGGCACAAGCCATTGCTATCACGCCACTGCCTCCTACAGCCAGCAGGTGAAAGTCGCATCTATTTTCGGGTATACAGCTACAGTTCTTCGAGTGTTATACTGACATCACGTGTCTATGTAAATAAGAGCCAAGTCTCCCTCTGGATGCGCACATGTTCACCTAACCACTGTGGTTGAGGCATAGCTGTGGGTCCAGCGCCGAGAGAGATGTTTGTGTAGCGGCTCACCCTCGCAAACGCTGCTAAAATGTTGTCAATATTATACTGACATCATATGTCTATGTAAATATCAATCAGGTCTCCCTCTAAACAGGCGATACAAATCAGTTGCAGTGCTTCCCAGAATAGCACAGGGTGCATTCTCCCTAGCGATCCAGCAGGATATGCGAGACGCCTCAGGCTGCGTATGTATTGACCCAGCCACTACACATAACTCCTGGTGCAGCACAGGTCTAATTGAAAAGCGAGAGATGTCTGCATAGCTACTCACCCACACAGGCGCAGCTAAAATGCTGTCAGTGATATACTGATGTCTCATGTATATGTAAATAACAGCCATAGCCGGCCGTAGTGGACGTGAGGTTCTAGGTGCTGCAGTCTGGAGCCGACCGGCCGCTACGGTCACACGTTCGAATCCTGCCTCGGGCATGGATGTGTGTGATTTCCTTAGGTTAGTTAGGTTCAATTAGTTCTAAGTTCTAGGCGACTGATGACCTCAGAAGTTAAGTCGCATAGTGCTCAGAGCCATTTGAATCATTTAACAGCCTAGTCTCCCTCTGGACGTGCTATAGAGATCATCTGCACTGCTCTCAGAAACTGTCAACCAAAATAGTCCAAAATAACACCGAATGCATTCTTCCTCATGCTACTAATGGCAGAGCCCGTCCATCACACATCAGTCGCTCAGAAATCGTAAAGTGTCGCAGAAATAGTTAACTGCAGCTTTTGTTGTTGTTATAGGAGCTTTCGTGATGTCTCAGCTTGTATGCATGGAAATTCTTGTCCTAACTGGATATGTTCGCGAAAATAGCCCAGAAAAACACCGACTGCATTCCTCCTGATGGTCCTAACGAGGCATCACGTGTTATCCTTCCTGGAAATCGTAATGTCCTGCTTTCAACTCACATCTCAGAAACGGTAAACTTCTCACCGCTAAAAGCCTTCATCATGTATGTGCACGCTTGTGAAAACATCGTTAGTCAAAAATCATTCTTGTTATTTGGAAAGAGAGGTGATTGTCGCATCAGAAGTGACGCCCCATAAAATCATTTCATTGGCTGTACATTCAAATGAAGCTCTCTCGTTGGTCGCCTCAGTCTATAAAGAAACCCACAACCAACCTCCATTGTCCTCAGTCCGCTGCTGTCCACCTTGTTGTGCATACCATCATCTCTGGTACAAATGGCTCTGAGCACTATGGAACTTAACATCTGAGATCATCCGTCCCCTAGAACTTAGCACTACTTAAACCTAACTAACGTAAGGACATCACACACATCCATGCCTGAGGCAGGATTCGAATCTGCTACCGTAGCGGTCACTCGGCTCCAGACTGAAGCGCCTAGATCTGCTCGGCCACATCGGCCGGCCCATCTTCTCTATGTGTACGTGTTTTTTATTTTCTTCTCAATATGAAGAGAGGTAGCAGCAGCAACGATTCAGAGGGTAGCGGCAAGAGGCGTAGAGTTCCGGAGACAGCATTACCAAGTGAGTAAATAATTTGTATTTTGAGTGTAAAATTTTGTGAGTATGTTAAATTCGCCTTATTAGTTCCATCTCCTCGTTACAGTACAACTACTCCCCAAAGCGGCTACTGGTAAGGCTCGCATCGCCTGTAAGGACGCCACTAGTTGCAACGCAGGAAGCCGCCACTCTGGCGTCCGTGGGCCAAGCAACGAACCGCCACCACTCAAGTTACTGGGTCGGGTCTGCAGCAACAACAACAGCAGCATTGGGAACCATCACCACAGCCCGGAGACAGGAGGGGGCTGGACCCTTGCAGGCTCTCAAAGTCCACCCTCCTATAGTCGGTTCACATCCAGGATTGCCATATGAGTATAATTTTCATTGTAATTTGTTCTTGTATAGTGGAGATTTAAATTTTTCTTATTTCACACTGCTTATTTCGGTTTGTATGATTTGTTTGTTGTTGTTGTTGTTGTTGTTGTTGTTGCAAGTCAGACTGAGCAATTGCCAGATGTCGATTCCGATGGGGTCAATGACATGCCTGAATGGGTCAGACAAAGGGCCACAGAACTAGAGGAGGAGGAGGAAAGGAGCTGTGATCTGGCCCTACTACATGATCATTATGGTGGTGACTTCTTTGAGGGCGTGGTGGAGTCAGCCAATGAAGTGTTAATGCCTTGGAGCAATAGCGAGAAAGGTAAGCACTCACTCTAATTATAACCTTGTGATCGTCAGAATTTTTTCTTTCACTGCGCCAGCAGCGGTAAGCAATGAACTTAATTTTTGGTTTGTTTATCACTTCTTCTACAGTGATCGTGTCTCCACAGCCTCAACACAGTGTTGCTCGCATACCGGTGGTGGCTAAACGTTCTTCCTCCCCAAAGCGGCACCCGGCAAGGCTCGCATCGTTTATAAGGGCGCCGCTAGTTGCCACCTCTCTGGCGTCCGTGGGCCAAACAACGAACTACCACCCCTCAGATTACCGGGTCAGGTCTGCTACAACAGCAATGGGAATCATCACCGCAGCCCAGATATTCCCATCGGTCTGACCCAGCATCACTGCAGTATCCTCCTCCATCATCATTACCATCATTATCATTGTATCAGCCTCATCAGAATCGGCATAAACACAAGGTATGTGTGCCTTGGCGCATACCGATTTACCCCTCCCCATCACAATCATCAATGTGGTGGACTCAGAATAGCATTAATAGTAATAGAGAAGATCCTGTGGCTAGTGGCCGTTCTCTCTCCCGTCCTTTTAGTGAAGGACATCAGATCAGTGATACCATAACGCAGTTAGAATACTCGGTGATTGCAGACGCCTTTGAGGAGCGAATCTCGTCCACTAGGACCGAGAATCCAGCAGGAGGGTACTGCGATCCTGTTGGTTTTCTAAGGGCCTGCCTTTGTGTCGTGGAAATGGAGCTTCTCAAAGAAGTCAATGATCCACAGTATTCCACCATTAAATGCAGTGTGGAGCTCTGCATCGAATTATCGCACCCCCCCCCCCCCCCTCCCCAAAGTAGATTCTGTTGATTCTGGTGTTGAAGAGACAACTCTTCATTACCTTTGGGAGGGGGGGGGGAAAAATGGCATGATAGCGCGGAGAACGTCAACTGTCGTGTGGTTTCGTAAATCCAGCTTGTGTGCTATACTGGCTCCGTTTTCCACGATGGAAGTCAGAGGATCGGCTAAAGCACTCAGCCGTATACGGCACCTGGACATCCATACACATGTCTACGATCCAGTAATTGGAGGGTCAACCTATATCAAGCTCCCTAAGGATATAGCTAACAAGAGGGCATGCATTAATGTCGAAAATAAAACCGCTCAGGCTTGTTTCGTATGGCCAGTCATGGCTTGCGAAAGAAATTACGGTAATAGAGATCATCCAGAGCGTCCCAGTACATGCCATGTAGGTGGCAACATTCGTGGATGTTATAACTTTGATGGTATCGGGTTCCCCATCAAGATCCAGGACATACCGAAATTTGAGGCATAGGATATCAGAATACTGGTTCATGTTTGTGGCCTGGAGAAGAAAATCAAATCAGATGAGGAAGACAAGCACACTGTAATTGGTCCCGTCCAGTTCTCCAAATTTGCCAGTCAGTGAGAGTTGCTTGTAAACATGCTGGTCTTCTCTGAAGGCGATAATTGTCACTACGTTTGTAACAAAGACATGTCCTGATTCCTTTACAGCCAACAGTCGAAAAAAGAAGATAAAGAACATATTTGTTTAAGGTGCCTGAATTATTTCTCCTTAGACAGGTTGTTAGCAGTGTATCTAGTAGATTGCGCTTCCAAGGACCTGGTACATGTTATTATGCCTACTGAGGAAAACAAATTCATAAAGATCAAGACTGCTCACCACTAGGAGTGATCCCCGTTTGAAGTATACGCTGACTTTGAAGCCTTCTCGCTTCTACGATCCGCTGTGAAGATGACCCTACAGCCTCACACACCACCATTACAGAGACACACGTACCAAATTGTATCGTCCTATGAATCCAGTCTTAACTGCTACAAATGTTATGTTGGGAATAATCCTGTGGTTTGGCTGCTCAATGAGGTCGAAAATCTTTCACGGAAGGTTTATAAGCTTTACAGCGACAAGGTTCCCATGACCAATTTCAAGGACAATAAAGATTTGTACAATAACACGGTTGACTCGCTTGACTGCCATATCTGTGGGCTGCCATTAGACAGAAAAGTGGAAACTCATGGTTCAGACCACTGTCATCAAACTTCCGTGGCATTGTTAACAATGAGTGCTATTTGAAGTATCAGCTACCAAGACACATACCTCCCTCCCAGCTAGCTGTGCTGTCTAACGCACTACTTTCCAGGCGGGAAGGCACCCCAGACCTTGACACGAAACAGACCGGCTGATTAGTGTCGAGGTCTGGTGTGCCGGCCAGTCTGTGGATGGTTTTTAAGGCGGTTTTCCATATGCCTCGGCGAATGCGGGCTGATTCCACTTATCGCGCCTCAGTTACACTATGTCGGCGAATGCTGCGCAACCACTTTCTCCATATACGTGTATACCATAATTACTCTACCACGCAAGCATTGGGGTTAAACTTGTCTAGTGAGAGACGTTCCCATGTTGGGAAGGGGGGGGGGGGGTGTTGACCGCACAGTAACCCTGGGTTCAGTGTCGGGTGTCGGTGGGATGAGTAGACTGCTGTAGCCTGTTGTGGGGTTGTGTAGCACTGCAGGCTACAGTGGGAATGAAGAAGCCTCTCCGTCGTTTCTAGGTGCTCAGTTCCATGCAATACAGTACAAACCCGCTTTCTTCCACAATTTAAGGGGGTATGACGCTCACTTTCTAGATGATCACTTAGCTACTTTCAGTTTAGGGAAAGATCAGGCCAGTGTCCTACCTGAGAGTGTCGACAAATACATTTCATTCTCCAAATGAATGACGCCAAGAATTACGCTCCGATTCCTTGATACACTACATTTTATGCAGGCACCACTCCAGAAACTCGTTAAAAGTCTAGCTCGGGAGGGAATGCATATCACTTGAGCTGTGTCTCCCAACAAGGAAAAGTCTGAGCTTGTGACTAGGAAAGGAGTTTCCCCATATGAATATGTGGACAGTATGGCGAAACTCAACGAAACCCGACATAACCGCATTCTCCAGCAACGTTACAGGCGATGCCATAACAGATGTGGTGTATGAGCATGCCGTGAATGTCTGTCGGGAATTCAATATCTCCACTTTAGGAGAGTATGCGCAGCTTTACTTGGACACAAATGTGCGCTTTCTTGCCGACGTTTTCGATAAAATTCGGAGTCTATGCATGGCTAAATATTCTCTGGATCCTGCCTTCTATTACATGGCACCTGGGTTGTCTTCGGACGCAATGTTCAAGGAAACGAAGTGCAGCATTGAATTATTGACTGATACTGACATGCTGCTTCTCTTTGAATGAGGGATCCATGGGGGACTTCGCCAATGTGTCCATCGGCACGCGAAGGCAAAAAACCCGTGGATAGACAACATGTTCAGTGCATCCCTTGAATCGAGTTACATGAAGTACCTGGACGTAAATAACTTATACGGGCACTCCATGGAGCAATCACTGCTGATTGGTGAGTTTCGATGGGCGCCCGAAGGCGAATTCAAGGGATTAGGTAGAAAAATAATGGGCGGGAGGGGGGGGGGTGGTATGACAGCTGATTCTTTTGATATAGGGATGTAGGGTATGTGGTGGAGGCAGAACTCACATAACTTTGCATGATGCGCACACCAATTTGCCCCTGTGTTCACAGCAACTAGTCCCACGAGGTGGCTCCATGCCAAAACTGACGACATCCTGGGGGATAAGTGGAGATACATTATTAATGATCGTAATCGCCAGAAGTGTCTCAGCTTGGGTTTGGAGCTGATTAGAATCACCTGGGCTATATCCTTCAAGCAGTCCCCCTCGCTGAAGGAGTATACTGATTTGAATGTGAGACAGAGTACATGGGACTTTGAGAAAGATTTTTACAAACTAATGAATAATTCAATTTTTGGCAAAACAATGGAGATTTTGAGAGAACTACGTGAAATTTTGATTAGAACCGAATTTGATGGGAGTTATGGCGCAAGAAAATGCGTTGCCAGACAATATTTTAAGCAGGTTACCATATTTAGTAAGACCTTTGTTGCTGTGGAGACGGCGAAGACTGCAGCAGAGTTCACGAAACCTCTTTATGTGGGGATATGCATACTAGACCTGTCCAAACTCCACATGCACCGATTTCATTATGAGTTTGCAAAAACGCATTTTGCAAATCCTAAATTACTTTATATGGATACAGTAGCTTCACCTGCTGGGTGAACAGCTGGTCCCGGCGGAGGTTCCAGTCCTCCCTCGGGCATTGGTGTGTGTGTTTGCCCTTAGGATAATTTAGGTTAAGTAGTGTATAAGCTTAGGGACTGATGACCTTAGCAGTTAAGTCCCGTAAGATTTCACACACATTTTTTGTTGGGTGAAGAGCTGCAATCCATATGAGGTCATGAGGTGCCACAGTTACGAATCCGACACGTCCTCATACACAGCCGATAATACTTCTGCTAGTATTCCACAGAACAAGAACGTTATTGGTCTTATGAAGGACAAGGCGAATGGATTGCCGATTGTGGAGTTTGTAGGTCTACACTCAAAAATGTATGCGTGTCGCGTATTGGAAGGTACCACCTGCGGCGGGCTAAGGGTGTGCGTCGCATGGCATCGAGAGCCGTCTCTATCGAAGACTATTTGCGGTGCCTGTACAGCGGTGCTCGGGGTGCCGTCGCCGCATATGGTACGGCAGACCAGCATTCGATCGAGAGTGCATGAGGTTTACACTGTGCTGCAGTCTAAAATGGGCCTGTCACCTGATGACGATAAAAGGGTCATTTGTGATGACAGGATTGAAACTCTCCCATACTCACTTGTAACGAGAGAAGGGGTGTGGGACTCTGATTGAATGAGAGTGAGAGAGGGTGAGAGAGAGAGAGAGAGAGAGAGAGAGAGAGAGAGAGAGAGAGAGAGAGTCTGCAGAGTAGTAATATAAGCCTTTTATCATAATACATGTAATTTGTCTGTGTGTGTGTGTGTGTGTGTGTGTGTGTGTGTGTGTGTGTGTATGTCGTGTAAATATTTATGTGTATTATGTACGCATGTACATACATACATAAAGATCATGTGTGCGGAAAAAAGGATAAAAACAGAAAAAATGGATGTATAGATGCACACCATGTGTGTGAAAGAAAGAAAGAAAAAATTAAAAAAGCTAAAGAAATATTAAAAAGCATAAATAGCAAAAAAAATTGTAGATTTATACATTTGTTCATACGCACCGTATGTGTAGCCTGTAAATATGTGCATCTACACAGAATGTGCGTCTTGTAAATAGAATAGTTTTTAAATTTTTCACGGCTGAGAAAAATGCTTGGAGCATTTATTCCACCATCTGAGTGTGGCCTAAGTTGATTGCTCTATTATGGGTTTAAAGGAATTTTCAAATACACTTGTGTCCAAAATTAAAGCAACAAACCGCTATTTCCCCGTCCTGTGTCTGTCTAATTATCGATATAAACTGTCAACATATGTCCATAGGATCGTGTTCTGCGTGGGAGATGGCAATCAGGTCAACGGACAACCATAACAGCGGTGACGTCAGGGTAAC
Organism: Schistocerca piceifrons; assembly: GCF_021461385.2. NCBI lineage: Eukaryota > Metazoa > Arthropoda > Insecta > Orthoptera > Acrididae > Schistocerca > Schistocerca piceifrons. The sequence goes on from NC_060149.1 coordinate 557,389,336, forward strand.
TATCAAATGGGGTAGTGTTTTGCAGGTAATACCACATCCACAGTCGCTGTGTACACAGTCACAGATTGTGCAGTATGGCTCAGAGAAGACGCTTACCAGACTATCCCCGGTGGAGGAGCATAGGAAGAATGTAAGCAGGACACTCGCAAATTGATATTATGGCCCGATGGCTTACTATGAATCATTTTGTTGTTTCTCGGATGTGAAGACAGTTTATACAGTCCGAAACTGTATCCCGAAATCCATGGCAGGCCCAAATACATGTGACGTCAGAAATAGAGGACCATTATTTGGCTATAAGGGCACGACGATACCACCTTTGTATTGCACGGCAACGGGCATCTGATCGCACAGCATCCACTGGACATGTATCGAGGCAAACGGCATACAGGAGGATTAGGTAGAGTGGCTTTTACTGTCGGAGACCTGCTGTACGTGTGCCTCTTGGGTGTCTTCACTGAAGGGAACGTCTAGAGTGAAGTTACTAACACGTCACCAGGACGGTCGAATACTGGACCAATGTTCTTTTCACAGATGAGTCCCGATTTGGTCTTCACAGTGATTCTCGACGGATTCTCGACGGATTCGCATCTGGAGAGAACGTGGTACACGATTTCGGGACCCAAGAGCTGTGGAAAGAGGCCGATATTGAGGAGGATCCCCTATGGTGTGGACAGGGATTATGTTGACACCTCTGCATGAAATTGTATGGGTAAATCGGCAAGGTTTAACTGCAGTAAGGTATCGTGACGAGATCTTAGGAATTCACGTGCTGTTGTTGCGAGGTGCTGTGCGCCCAGTCTTGGTACTGGTGAGCGATAATGCTCGACCTCATATTGTATGGGTGGCTGATATTTCCTTAGAAACGAAAGATATTGCACGCATGGCGTGACGTGTTCGTTCTCCCGATTTGAATCGCATGGAGCACGTCTGGGATGCACAAGGGAGACGGGTTGCATCACATCATCATCCACCACCCACTCTGTAAGACTTGCGAGCAGCTCTTCAGGAAGGATGGGCGCTATTCCCTCAGCATAAGACTCATAACATCATTCACAGCATGCCCTGTCATTGTCTGGTCCGTATAGTTGCCAGATGTGGTCACACAACACACTGAGAACGTTAGCGAGTTGTTGGAATGTGTGTGCAAATCTGTTAAGTGGAGAAAACGAAGAACATTTTTGTCTACCACTATACATGTTGCAGTTGTTTAGATTCTGTATTTTTTGCGTTGTGTCTACTTTACTATCACCTGTTCAAACTGTTTTGTGGCAAAATAAACGCAATCTTGCAATAATTTTCGTTTGTTGCTTTCATTTTGGACACCAGTGTACGTCGGCAGCGGCGTTTGCCTAATTTGCTGGAGTGTAAGCCTGTCCATCAGGAATTGTCAACATTAGTAATACGGTCGGTGTGCTGGTGAAGAAGCGGTAGGGATCCCATAGTGAGACGTTTAACTGAATCGAAGTTACGCATCTGCCCATCTACCAGGGTCCTATTTGGCTGCTGGAGGAGATTTTCTCAGTCCTTCACTTTTCTGCTTATCGAAAGGCGTCGTTCATTACAGAGCCTGTTTTCCTCTTATATGATTCAGAGAATTAGTTTAAAAGCTATGCTATTCTGCGCTGAGTAATGCCTTCGAGGGAATTCTGCTGAAGCTGCTTGATGTACCGCTGAAAAGAGAAGCTCTGCTTCCGGACGAAAATTTCGGGTTCCACAAAGCATATTCCGTACCTCTCGGACTGTTCCGAGTGGTAGAACACGCTATTTTGTCGTTTGACTACAGAGAGTACTATGTTTCTGTTGCATTTGCTAGTGTTTGGCACCAGAGATTTATAAACTTCTCACACTGAGAATATCAAGTTCCATAATGCAACTTCTCGCCATCTACCTGGTACGCCGCTCCTTCATCGTTGGGGTCGGAGATGCCATGTCGACTTTCAGAGGCGCACTTACAGAAGTGTCTGTGGGATCGATGATAGGCCCTGCCTTGATTACACCACAAAACTACCTTCGTCACCTGGTGTCAGAAATTACATATGTGGTGATGATACCGCACTCATTTGCCAACACAGAAAACAAAATGTGGTCAGAAGAAGACTTCAGGGTGCCTATAGATATATCAAAATATGGGCTACAGACTGGCGTATTAATTTTAATGCTGCCAAAGGTCAGGCGACTGTCCTGAAGAAATGACGACCAGGAACAGTAGGTGACACCATCCCGTTCGACCTGCCAATTCCATGGACACTGAATGCAAAATATTTATGTGTAAGACTTGGGCGCCAGCAGACATGAAATATCAAGCAGATAAAGGCTGAAGAAAATCATTTACCCTTTTTGGTGCTCTATACCTCAGTAATGATTAATGAAAGATTTACAGCCTCTGAAATATGTGGACTATTAATCTTCAGGGCTTCACTTCGGTCAGTAATACGATATGCCAGTCCCATATGGGGAACTGTAGTCAAGGCACTCACAGAAAAAGTTCAACAAATCCAGAATACATCTACATCTACGTCATTACTTTGCTATTCACAATAAACTGCCTGGCAGAGGGTTCAGTGAACCACCTTCAAGCTTTCTCTCCACCGTTCCACTCTCGAACGGCACGCGGGAAAAACGAGCCCTTAAATTTATCTGTGCGGGCTCTGATTTCTGTTATTTTACCGTGATGATCATTTCTCCCTACGTAGGTGGGTATTAACATAATGTTTTCGCTATCGAAGGAGAAAACCGCCGATTGAAATTTCATGGGAAGATCCCGTCGCAACGAAAAACGCCTTTGTTTTACTGATTGCCACTACAACTCATGTATCATGTCTGTGACACTATCTTCCTATTTCGCGATAATACAAAACGAGCTGCCATTCTTTGTACTTTTTCGATGTCATCCGTCAGTCCCACCTGATGCGGATCCCACACCGCACAGCAATAGTCCAGAATAGGGTGGACAAGGGTGGTGTAAGCAGCCCCTTTAGTACACCTGTTGCACCTTCTATGTGTTCTACCAATGAACCGCAGTCTTTGGTTTGCTCTACCCACAATATTATCTATGTGATCGTTTTAGTTTAGGTTATTTGTAATTGTAACCCATAAGTATTTAGCTGAATATACAGCCTTCAGATAAAGCGGTCTGACGCATCTAACACAATCCAAGAAAGCTTCCAGCATCCTGCCTCCGTGGATCTGCAGGGTAAAGACAAATGCTCTCACATTTCAAAGAACACACCGCAAAACTATATTGCAAGTCACGAAACTCGGTAGATAGATACCCTCTGTGGTGTACTGAGGTATCACACAAGAAGTGTTTGTGACACTTCGTACCAGAAGTACCACGGACGTCCGTCCGCAGCAGGAAAATCGCTCCGCTCAAACCAATTACGCTGCGCGGGAGAATCACGTACCCCGGAGCGGCCGCGCCACCATGAAGAGAGACGCGCTGTAAAGTAAGCGTGGAACCAGCAGGAGATGCAAATTGTCGGTCAGTTCGGTCTTGCTGAGGAGTTCCTGCAAAATGTTCGTCGTGTCGTCTAGTCGTCAAGTCGTCGAGTGAGACAGAAACAGTGGCGGGTAGATAGACAGTGGTTAGTCTTCGGTAGAAACAGAACAGTGAATAGAATTATCGTGTATGGACCGAGACCGCCTGCCTACAAATTTAACTGAGTAGGCCTACTGTTAGTTTGGAGCTGTTCTTCGAATAGCGGATCAAGAGAGAATATTAGTTTTCCTCCGATTCTAGTTCAGAGAACGTTATTTAGTTTTAGTTCATGGAACTGTGGTCAACTCAGGACAGATAGGCTAAACCTGCATTCGGCATTTTGATGTAATCAGTGGCACTAAAGGTGAGTGATACAAAATTATTTTACTATGTAGTATTCTGTGTTACTTTCATTGTGTGTGTGCCGCCCTAGAGCTCACTCACCCGTCCTACAAGGACACCTTCATCAGCCTTTTTCAGGGGCAGAGAATTTTCATCAACGTGGACGCGCTGAGCCCACTACACTCTCACCCAACACCTACGAAGACACCGATGACGCCTACGAAGACACCGATCGCTTTAAGAGGACAGTGGCCCTGTCGGACAAGCAGTAGACTCACCACAGATGAGCTAGCACCAAATGAAATCGGCATACAAAACGACATCAGAAACACCAAAACACCAGAAGTTTGGAGAAGGCGACCGCTACAGGAATTTGGAAGGGGAGGGGGGCAGATCTTCGGTTAAAATACTGCACATCATTATGGAATATGTTGAACCTATTCAGAAGAAGCCAACGGTGTGGAATCATTTTAGCGACGATACTGGCCGTAAATGAGGAAATCCACTGGCATAAACGAGTCTGGCAAAATCCAGATTGTTATGGCGCAGCGACTGGGAACGAGCATTTCGGAAACGGCGAAGCTAATAGCCTGTGCGGGTGCTACTGTCGTGAGGGACAGTGAAACCATGAGTTTATTAACAAACAATGGAGCTGATCCTCCTTGGTACAGAAAACGGGTTAGAACACTGTTGAAGAAACAACGAAACAAACATGAGAAATTTAAACAGACGCAAAGTCCCCAAGATTGGCGATCTTTTACAGAAGCTCGAAATTTAGCACGGACTTCAATGCGAGATGCCTATAACAGTTTCCTCAACGAAACTTTGTCTCGAAACCTGGCAGAAAATCCAAAGAGATTCTGGTCGTATGTGAAGTACGCTAGCGGCAAGAAACAATCATTGCCTTGTCTGCACGATAGCAATGGAGATACTATCGAAGACAGTGCTGCCAAAGCAGAGTTACTAAACACAGCCTTCTGAAATGCCTTCACAAAAGAAGACGAAGTAAATATTCCAGAATTCCAATCGAGAGCAGCTGCAAACGTGAGTAACTTGAAAGTAAATGTCCTCGGAGTAGTGAAACAACTTCAGTCACTTAATAAAAGTAAGTCTTCTGGTCCAAACTGTATACCGATTAGGTTCCTTTTGGTGTATGCTGATGCATTAGCTCCATACTTAACAATCATATACAACCGTTCGCTCGACGTAAGATCCGTACCCAAAGACTAGAAAGTTGCGCAAGTCACACCAATACTCAAGAAAGGTAGTAGGAGTAATCCACTAAATTACAGGCCCACATCGTTAACGTCGATATGCAGCAGGATTTTAGAACATATATTGTGTTCGAACATTATGAACTACCTAGAAGAAAATTCTATCGACACACAGTCAACATGAGTTTAGAAAACATCGTTCCTGTGAAACACAACTAGCTCTTTATTCACATGAAGTGTTGAGTTCTACTGACAAGGGATTTCAGATCGATTCCGTATATCTGGATCTCCGGAAGACTTTTGACACTGTACCACACAAGCGGCTCGTAGAGAAATTGCGTGCTTATGGAATATCGTCTCATTTATGTGACTGGATTTGTTATTTCCTGTCAGAGAGGTCACAGTTCGTAGTAACTGACGGAAAGTCATCGAGTAAAACAGAAGTGATTTCTGGCGTTCCCTTTGCTGTTCCTTTTCTATATAAACGATTTTGGAGACAATCTGAGCAGCCGTCTTCGGTTGTTTGCAGATGACACTGTCGTTTATCGACTAATAAAGTCATCAGAAGATCAAAACAAACTGCAAAACGATTTAGAAAAGATATCTGAATGGTGCGAAAAGTGGCACTTGACCCTAAATATCGAAAAGTGTGAGGTCATCCACATGAGTACTAAAAGGAACTCGTTAAACTTCGGCTACACGATAAATCAGTTTAATCTAAAAGCCGTAAATTCAAATAAACACCTAGATATTACAATTACAAACAACTTCAGTTGGAAGGAACACATAGAAAATGTTGTGGGGAAGGCTAACCTAAGACTGCGTTTTATTGGCAGGCCACTTAGAAAGTGTAACAGACCTACTAAGAAGACTGCCTACACTACGCTTGTCCGTCCTATTTTAGAATACTGCTGCGCGGTGTGGGATCTTTACCAGAAGGACGGGCGGCGTACAACGAAAAAGTTCAAAGAAAGGCAGCACGTTTTGTATTATCGCAAAATATGGGAGAGAGTGTCACAGAAATGATACAGGATTTGGGCCGGACATCATTAAAAGAAAGGCGTTTTTCGTTGCGACGGAATCTTCTCACTAAATTCCAATCACCACTTTCTCCTCGAATGCGAAAATATTTTGTTGACACCGACCTACATAGGGAGGAACGATCACCGAGATAAAATAAGGGAAATCACAGCTCGTACAGAAAGATATAGGTGTTCATTCTTTCCGCGAGCTATACGAGATTGGAATAATGAAGAATTGTGAAGTTGGTTCGATGAACCCTCTCCCAGGCACTTAAATGTGATTTTCAGAGTATTCATGTAGATGTAGATGTAGGTGACAAGTTGTACGCCTCATCGCAGGTCGTGGTGATCGGCAGTTTACTCCCTCTGTAGAGCAGGCTAGGTGGTAATCTGTGGCAGATATGATGAAATACGATACTGCCGCAGGGACAAGTGCATAGGACCGTTAATTGTTCCCATGTAGACACAACGATATCGTCAATTACAATATCTTTTGTTACGGGATCAATGAGATTTAACCTGGTTTCGATGGAGAAGTGTTACCTGGTCGGATGAATCGTGTTTCTTGTTAAATGTAGTCATTTCCAGATACACCGTAATCCAGACGAATGTTTGCTCGAAAAATGCGCCATGAAAGTTGTGGAATATGTTAGCTTTATTGCGGGCCATTTTCATTAATTCTTGCGTGATGTATTTCACGACGGCGATGGCGTCTGCCAGCAAAATAACTGTCCATGTCACAAGGTCAATATCGTGCAACAGTAGAATTAGCAGCATCATAGCGAACTCATGTCGATGCCTTTGCTATCAAATTCGCCTGATCCGAACAAGATATTACCCGCCTGGGACGCTACTGTGTGTCGCTCAGTGCCCAAAAATTCCACGGCCGTGATTTATTGGAGATGCACGACCAATGTGTGAACATCTTGTGTCAGATACATGTCGGAATCTACCAACGACTTGTCGAATCCATGCTCTGCAGAATCACTGCTGTATTTCGTTCCAAAGAAGGACCGGTACGCTATTAAGCAGTAGTTGAAGACTTTGCTTGGTCAGTGTATATTGTGATACACAAACAAAGCCACCTCTTTGATGATATATGGATTTCAAAGTTACTGAATGTACCAGTCGAATCATATAGCTTGAATTCGGTATCATGAGCGTAAATATACAAATATATATATATTTTTAATTTTATATGTCGTATTTCATGAGACTAAATTGAGGAGCAAGCCTCCATGGTCATTAGTGTTTAAGTAAACATAATCAACAACACAACACAGGAATTAGCGTAATTTTTTAATTTTTCCTGGATTTCCTCGGTAGAATAGAAGGAGTGCACCATGTGGAAACTCTTCGGCTTGGGTTGAAAGTGCGTGGATTACTCTTAAGGTTTTCGAATTCTTGTGGTGGCTTTTTGAAAATGGATGAAGTAGAATACCGCACATCTTTCTGCATTATAGATAAGGAGCTGCTTTCCAAATACAGATTTGGTTTCTGCCTAGTATTACCTAAGTGACAGCTGCTAACTCTTGGAAATAAGCTGATGTTGTTAATAAAAACACATTAAAGAAAGTATGTATTGAGAGGCCGATATCAGAATTCCCAGACTACTGAACAGGGGTTGACAAGAGGTTCGCTACATTACATCACCTATGCCAAAAGTTCCCTTTCTGATCCAGAAAAAATTAAACCATACGTCGTAAGCGAATTAAAATAAGCAAAGCAGTCATTTTTTCGTGTTGAACTATCACTTATTTCATTCCTTATAAGCGAATAAAAATAAGCAAAGTAGACTACTTTCCGTGTTAAACTATCACTTACTTCAGATACTGCTCTAATGGTAGTTAAAGTAGCATTTCATTTTTAAACAGATGCTGAACATGGGCTTTCCACATCAGCGTACTATCTTTCTGAACGCCTAGAAATTTGAACTGTGAAGTATCAACATCGTACGACCATTCCGTGAGGTCAAAATGTCAGTTTTTTGTTGAGTTGTGATTTAGAAACTAAAAACTGAGTTTGTGATTTAGCATCAATTTATTTTCTGCAAGCTATGAATTCAAATCTTCAAAAATGTTCAAATTTGTGTGAATTTCTAAGGGACCAAACTGCTGAGGTCATCTGTCCCTAGACTTACACACTACTTAAACCAAGTTATTCTAAGAACAACACACACACCCATGCCCGAGGGAGGGCTCGAACCTCCGACGAGAATGGCCGCGCAGTCAATGACATGGCCCCTCTAACCGCGAGGCCACTCCGCGCGGCCTTAAACCTTCAACTGCATTATTTATACTGTGTCAATACTGCATACAACATCTTTCACTACTACACTGGTGTCAGCAACAATGAGAAATATTTTAGAATACTAGAAGGCATATCATTTATATAAATAAGAAACAGTAGCGTCCCCAGTACCGACCCCTTGGGCACCCCGTACTTGACTGTGCCCCGTTGGGGCGGCACGTCGTAGCCATTCTCAGTAATGTGGACTATGACCTTCTGCTGTCTGAGCTTAAAGTAAGAGGTGAATCATTTGTGAGCTACTCCCCTTATTCCATTCACATATATGTACACCCACACACACACACGGACAGACACGAATAACCATTCTGTTTAATCACAGTGAAGTCAATGTTGTGCCGGTATCGAAATCATGACCTGTTATATGTGGTTCTGTAAACGTTTTATGATTCTAATGGTTGTCAATTTACCCAATGGAAAGTTGAATTGCACATCCATTTAACGTTCAAGCTCTTTTCTTCCTGTGAAGGTAATCGTCGCAACCGAAACCCGTAAAAGATAGTGAATAAGTTTCTGTAGGCCACTGCAAACATGCAGTTCTTCGTCACGTTGTTACTTGCATCATAGTAGGTATTTAAGCAAGTATGGTCTCCTTAAATTAAACCCATGTTTTTTCAGACTTAATAAGAGAACTCTTGAAAATACAAATTCTATATATAACGCTTCTTAATATTAGTTTCCAGAAGACCACGTTTTGATGTCTCAAAGCTTCCTCTGAATGAAGCGGTTGTCATGTGTTAAGCGATTCTCACTGAGTAAGCATCCAAGTAATGGAATTATATCAAGAAATATGTAGCTATCTGAAGGGCAGGCAACAATTCATCTGCCGTCACCCTTAACGTGTATTTGTAAGAATCTGGACACAGCGAGTTGTTCATTGTGGCAGCCCACCAGTTGGCCTGTCGAGGTCGTTTGGACAACATTCCAGATCCCTTGTTTAAATGCAAGCGGTGGACGAAGTTTTTGCCTTGGAATACATTTCGATTCAGTTATCTACTGTATCAAATACGTCGGAATCCAACAGGTTTTGTATTTTTACAATTGCGTTATGATTAATTGTGCGTTCCCAATTACAGAAAGTGTGTGGGAACTTCGGAATTCATTATCAGAGAAGCAAGTCTTGACCAATAAATACAAAGGGTCTTCAAATAGTAAGTTACGCATGTCATCCCACCCTAACACCATTGCACAACGAGAGTTGAACATTGTCAGAATAGAGTACGTATTCCAGGTTTCCTGCAGAGTCAGTTCTGATGTAGTAAAGATAACTCGTGCATTACAGTATGGTAGTGAAATGATGTGGCAAATCGAAACGTACTCAAAAGTTGAAGCAAGGGGAACGGTATGATTCTTGAGGGCAAAACGTCTAAATTTGCGCACAAGTTCACCGTGAATGCTGTGTGTGGACCAAATGTAACGTCGCAACCAGTCGTAGTTAAATGGAGCCAAGAATTTAATCGCGGCCTCACAGACGTGGGTGGCGCAGATGGAAAGGAAGGGGGCACGTTACGTTCTGTTGGCCCCTTGGTGCTATTTGAGAGGAACGGTCTATGTGCCGGCACCAGTTTTCAACCTCTCACTGCTATCGTCACCATCATTCAACACAAACACAACATTAAACTATACACTCAACTATTACACTCACCTACACTCTACAACTCCTCATACGGCACATCTCTCACACATCTGCAAGCTAACAGGCCAACGTACATAGTCCAAGGAAACCCTTCACGACAGGTGGCTGAACACATCTCGTAGGATGTCTCTCACAAAAACGTCATACGGTACTTACATTTTATATCGGGAGGACGGCCATCGACATCCATCATACACGACAATGTCCAGGAAATCCCGGAGCTGATTCACAGCAATCACAGATTTTCCGATGCTCTATGACAAGGAGCGGATATGTATAGTTGAGAAATTAATCAATTGCAGAACCTTTCGAACATTGATTACAGAGACTTCGTGACTATGTTGAAAACAGTGCCACTTATCAGCATTACTCTGAAGTGTTGTACAACAGTGAATAAATGTTGCGTGCCCCCTCATAATTAATGCCTAACTTGCTTTTTGAAGTCCTCTCTAATATATGTTCAGACATCGCAATCCGATCTGTATACATTTTTGTCATCACACAAGTCGACACGTAACGTACAGTCCGATTCTTTAGAAATCAGTGACTGGATAGTTCATACTTTTCATGTTACTTCGGACTATGTGCAAACCGCCTATTTTGATACTGAGAATTACGTGTTCTGTGTGAAATTCGTCGATCCCCTACAAGTATATAAGTTCCTATAAATGCGTAGTAATCAGGTTCCCTTCCGTCATAGAGATGGTTCGGTTCGAATGGTGTCGCTTGCGAGTGCGGTCACTGGATATACTAACGTTCGAATATTCAGTCTTCCTCCAGAGGTAGAGCATATTTATCTTAAGGAAGTTAAGGTGCAATGTGGTGACGTGAGAAGCATTCGCCGTGAACCTTGGTCAAGTCAACACAAGCTACAATGTCATAGCGGCATACGTTCGGTGGAAATGCAAATCAAAATGAACATTCCGTCTCATTTGCACGTTTGTTGCTATCGTATTCCTATTACGTACAGCGGACAGGTGTTGACGTGTTTTCTGTGCAACGAAAGAGGCCATTTCCGAATTAGCTGCCCGCAGAGAGTTTTTGTTTTACAGTCCTCTTTGGCGTTACTGGAGATCATCCGACAGTTCCCACTATCACGAAGCTGATTTTCCACCGTTGCAAACAAAGCCCGACCCCGTTCCTGCTACTAATTGTGGGGAGGCGCGCGCGATTCATAACAAGCGCCGCCGCACTCAAGATCGAGATGAATAATAGTGCCTTTCGCTGTCCCACCTTCCCCCGAGCCATGTTTGTCAGTCACTCCTACCAGTGGTGAGGTACCATTTGGCCCTGGCGAGGTGGAGATCGGGAAGGTACTCCTGCCGCTGCAGGGGTGGCTCCTATGGAGCAGCATTGGAGCGAGCGTGTGTCGGAGTCGTGTCCTTCGCAGCCTCCACCAAAAGTTCAACCGATAATACAGCAATGGCCTCCTGTTCCTCTGTCTGCTCTCGGTGAAGGAGATCGTGATTTGCCGCTTATTGTAGCTCCTGTCGCGGAAACTGTTACTCGAGAGTTGTCTCCCGCTGTCTCTGAGATTCACAGATTGCCCTCCAGCAGGGAGTCGGTATGCCTTGCAGCATGACCCTTCTGTAGGGCAGGCCTCCAACGCTGAGCAGTCCCGGATTGATATGGATGTGGTGCAAGATCCGCCTACGACACCTACTGCACAGGCTGTTAAGCCTCGCAGCCGCCTTGAACAACATGTACAACCAGACCGTGTAGCGGCGCGAAAAACGATCAAGGGTACAGATTCATTTGAGCGCAATAATGGTGCCCCGCTCTCGGATTAATTGTTGGACTCCGCGATGGATTGTGCCGGGCAATTGGTGGAATACTCATACTGCTCTGTTCTTCTTTCTGTGGTTTTTCTTTTGGCTGATTGCTCAGGCGTACATATTCGTCATGCTAAATGTTACCAGAGTGGTAAAAGCTGCGCCTAGCTTCACTTTGCCAGTTTACGAGTATATATGACTCCTGTGCGAGTATAGTGTTCCTGCAAAAGGTTTTATTTACCACTTTCCCTCGTCCTGGATTTCGAACTGTTTTTACTATGGCGCCCGAATATTCGACGGGAACTGCCTTATTCTTTCGAGAAGGCATTCTCATTGATGGGGTAGAGGTTCTTGATTCTGGCAGAGGAATAGGCTATAGACTTTTCGACCTAACCTTGATAGTTTTATATGATCCGTCTCGTTCTGGAGGTTGTTTATCTTTTATCTAGGAGTTCTCGGGGTCTGTTGTTGGATGGTGATTTTAACTGTGTTCTGTGTCCCGTTGCCCAGTCTCCCCATTTTAATTATTTTCAAGATTTAAACGAGATTATACCCTCGATGCACCCGATAGATAATTGTGAATGTAAATATCCGACGTTGGTTAAATTTACGCATTTTACTACGTTTTCTAGTGGCAGGATTGACCGATTCTATTAATCGGGTTGGATACGCTATCGCATTCTTGTAGTCGACGTAATGCCTGCTAGTTTTCCTGACCACTGCGCTTTGTCTTTTGCCCGTGGATGTTAATTATCGATCACTTGACAGATAGTTCTCTCGATGACGAGATACACAGTGTGTGGGAGGGTTGTCTTTGTTTTTCTGGGAGGTTCTCTACCACTTTAGAATGGTGGACTGCCCTGGATAACCGAAGCTCCGTCAAACTTTCTTTACTTATTACGCAGTCTGTTCCCTTCAATTCTCCCCCCCCCCTACCCCAAACCAACCAACTAGCCAACTTATTGTGCTGCTAGTGCGACCAATTTTCGAAGATCACTTGAATTTTATTATTCTATCTTGCGGGATTTGCATGACGGTGGGGATAGCGCCCTGTGCGGAGTGCAGATGTACGATGTATAAAAGCAACGTTGCTGCAGTTGCAGAGGCGGCAAATGGAAGTGTTGCCGATATGATCGATACTAATATCATGTGGCGGAAGTATTGGCTTCGTTACACTATTTGGTTGGATAATAATCTAAGCTCTTGCATAACTTCTCTTACAGCAGCTGACGGCCGTCAGCTAACAGGACAGGCTGACACACTTCACGCCTTACATTAGTACTAAATAGTGCTTTACGAAGTGGATACCCCTAACGACCTTCCCTTCGACCCGGCTATTAAGATCTTACGTACGCCACTCACGTCCGAGCGGATCACCAAATTCTTGGCCAGCTTTCACCCAGATTACGTACACGATCATGTTGTTACTTATCCTTCTCACACATCGCCAGGTATAGATGGACTCCCCATGGACTTTTATGATTTTTTTGGCCTCTGTTAGGGTTAAAACATACGTCCATGTTGAACGAATTGATAAGGGGGCACTTGTACCCGCTCCATTCAAGGTAGGGAGATTGTGTTGATTCGTAAACGTCTTGGTCTTAATACTGTTGATAATTTTCGTCCTCTCGTGCTACTGAATTTGGATTACAAGATAGTGGAGAGGGCGGTAAATGGCAGTATGTCTGTTGTAGGCGAGTATCAGAGTTGGCTCCCCAGTCGCTCTATTCTTATCCCTGTGCCCGAATACTGCAATGTGGTTCCGGTTGCTGCCGTTACTTATGTTTGGATAAAGCTTTCGATTGTATAAATCATGACTTTCAGCTTCGGATATTGGAAATGAACGATTTTACTGTTGAGGCTCGTAGAGTGTTATCGAACATGTTCACGGGTATTGTAGCTTCGGCAGCTGTGAATGGGCAGCTAACGTCCCCGATTCCCATCCGTCGGGGATTGTCACAGGAGACACCGCTTTGGATGTCTTTGTCCTATACCTGGAGCCGCTGCTCCGGATGGTTGCTTCCTAGCTTCAGGATTGGACGCTTTCTGGAAGGACTCTCACTGTCCACGCGTACGCTGATGATGTGATGGTGTTACTTCGTGGACGTGCAGAGATACCTCTGCTGAAGACGACCATCGATGATTATTTCCGTGTCCCGGTAGCGCGATTTAACGAGGGCAAAGGTAAACTCCTTGATTTAGGGGTTCTCGATGGAGCAGTAATCACGTGGGCCACTGCTGTGGATCGTCGCACATCACTAGGAGTTGTTATTGATCGTTGTCCCCTCCAAATGGCGACTTTAAATTGGAAATCGGTTAGTGATAAGATTCAGGGGGTACTACTGGAACATGAAACTACCTTTCTTACCCTTCTTCAGAAGGTGCAAACTTTGGATACGTTTGCGTTGTACAAGGCCCATTACATAGCACGACTTTTTCCGCTTCCCTCTGTGATGGCTAAGAAAGTGAAGCTGTTGTCTGGTTGCTTTTTATGGAAACATCTTATCTTGAGGTTGCGATACGAGACTGTGATGAAGTCACCTTCCCTAGGCGGATTGGGCCTTTCTGACATTAAGGGGCTCCGGAACGCCCTATACTTGCAATGTTAAAATAACGCTTATAAATTACATCTTTCCTCACAAAGTATTTTAAGTAGGAAGTTGAACTTTTTACAGATTATTTATTGGAATATGGGCTACAACTTAACACAGGGATTTTACAAAATTTTAGTTCAGTTATTAAAGATGATTTTTTTTCAATTGTAATGAAAATTCACAACTTTTTTTGCAATTTTTTATTTATATATTCAAAAATATACAGTTTTTTGGAAAAAGGCTGTGTTAAATTATGCAGAAGGTACTGTGTAACATTTACTGAAAGTTTGAAACAAATATGTTTGGAAGATCCTTAGAAAACGTGTAATTAGTATGAGAAAATAAAAGTTTTGGGAATCGAGCGACAAAGATTGGATTAACTTTTTAGTGCATTCCAGGTCCATAGGATGGATTATCTTCATCCTCTGCAAACTCCTCCTCCATCTTCCTCTTGTTCCTCCTCCTGTTTACTCTTGCTTATATTTCTAGACTCTTTACAGCCCTGTCTGCAGCCCGAAGGCGTTCCTTATCTAAAGCAAGCATCGCTCGTTGTTGTGTTCGTAGATTTTGCTACCATTTTCTTCAGTTGCAGTTACTGCAACACTGTTCCAAAAGGTGGTCATGTATGAAGACTTATCACATTTCAGTTGTATTTCACTAGCAAGTCCTTCGTGCTTTATTATGGAGAGTTCCACACCAACTTCACTACAATGAATACATCTTACACAGTTTGAAAAAATTCCTTTGAGAACCGACATATCAAATATTTCATTCACATCCGATTCGCCCATAAACCATTCATAGTTTTCACTCATTGAACCAAGCTTCTTCTGTGAAGTATTTTCTTTCCCACTTTGACTGGTATGGGCAGGTGTACTTGAGAGGTTAGGTTCACTCACTTGGTTATCGTCTTTATTGTTTACAGTAATAACACATACCTTTGGCTTTCCAACATTTCTCCTTTTCTTAAAAGCCTTCAGAGGATTTCTAATAACTTTACTTTTACTCATTATTATACTTCAACAAAACAGAGACTCAAGAAACAGAATTAATTACGAATATTTTCGAGATAACGACAGAGTAAATAAACATGAAACAATCGACAATCACACCAGCGATATATATTGAACCATCACAGGTTAGCCACAACACATACTTTATCTGACATCACTAAAATGTACCTGATGAACACGGACGTTAATAATAACACCATTTGACATCAGTTTAACAGCGCCACAGTGGGTCACGCCCATGTAGAACACATTTCAAAAAAAAATTAAAAATAGTTGTAGTCTTCGGAATTGAATAAATTATATATCTATTAAAAGGTAATAGTTTGCAGATTCAGAAAACGCAAAAATGTAAAAATTGAACTTTTCATGATTTTGAGCCTTTCCGGAGCCCCTTAAGAGGAAGGAGCACCATTTTGACGACTGCTCAGTAGTAACATACCCTTACGCCTCGGTTGTTCACTTTAGTGCGTCCACCGAGTCTTGATCCCCTGCTGATGATGGAGGTCTGAATTTTAAGCTGAGACATATTTGAGAATTCTATCTAACCGTGAGCTATTTGGGAGTTAACGTGGTGAAGCGACCGGTGCTCACGACCAAGTTTTTGTTGACCAACTGGGAAGCGGTTCCCTGCCCCAATCCTGTTGAAAACTTATCACCTCATATTTCTTGAAAAACTGTGTGAGTCAACATCAGCCTCCCAGTTCTATTAACGGAAGCGACCTCCTACTTGGAGCGTCTGTATCGTATGGGGTTTAGTGACACGGATAAATGCAGTTGGTGTGCATCCCTAGATACGCTGCTGTTCCGGTTTATTGTCATGGCCACCTAGCAAACTGGTCCTGGCTCAAGAAGCAATTGTCTCTCCTCACTCGCTCTGTTGAAGCTGCATATTCCACGGATATCATTTTGCAGCTGGCTATTTCCTTTTTTCCTAGGGCAAAGACTAATATGGTAATTTTCATTTTGTACATTTTGTCGTTGCTGGTGACACATGATGTCCATCTGGATTTTCATCATTTTTTGTGTACAGCTTATTAGTCCTGATTGTAATTGCCTCGATTTCGAGAACTCTTTGCCAACATGCTGAATCTTACCTTTCAAAGATAGGGCGTTGGATAATTCCAGCAGCAGCGGCTGCCGTCATTGTGCTTTTGTTTTCTCGCCTGCTTTTCCTCTGTGTTCCTTTATTTCGCGCTATTGGTATTTCTTACGGAAACGGACAAAACACCAAATGAAAGAAGAAGATGTGAAACCGTGAAGCTAAATTCCCGTTATTAAAAAAAGATGCCACTGAATAGAGAGCTGAATGGTAAGCTCAGCAGCTCAGCAGAATCCCATGCGAGGGGCC
Source organism: Schistocerca piceifrons (assembly GCF_021461385.2). NCBI lineage: Eukaryota > Metazoa > Arthropoda > Insecta > Orthoptera > Acrididae > Schistocerca > Schistocerca piceifrons. The sequence goes on from NC_060149.1 coordinate 557,406,065, forward strand.
CGGGTTCGATTCTCGCTCAGGGATTGGGAGTTGCGTTGTTTTCATCATCATATCATTTTCATCCACATGCAAGTCGCCGAAGACTTGCACCAGGCAACCGGCCTACCCGATGGGAGGTCCTAGCTACACGAAGTTGTATTTCTCACCTCTTTATAATGCAGTGCGACCGCAATTTTTGCTCTCGTGTACAGGATGGAACCACTAGGACCCGTTCAAAATCATTCGAATGTAAACGTGTTCCAAAGCAGCGAATGGTGTTTATGCTTTTTAAGCCTTCCTGTTTCGCACCTTCCTGTGGCGTGATTATGTTGGGTTGCGAACGTAACGCATGGGTGATTAAAAAGGCAAAAGGTCCCTCTAAAACCGCCCAGTTCGGCAACGCCCTCGGTGCCAACCGCCCATCTTTCTTGAGCACTTTAAAAATGTTCCTGAAGAGAGACATTTCGTGATGGAGGTACAAGCAGCCAGGCTGACACCCCTCCGATTCCGCATGTCCCCTAACAGGGGCAGCAGCAGCAGCGTATCCTGCGTGCAACTGCCTAGTTCTCCATACCACTGGTTTCGGTACAGGTACATTTTGAAACGGCTCAAGGAAGGTGAGCAGTTTGCACCGAGTATGTTGTCAACCCGGGTGGTCTTAGAGGGACACTTTGCTGTTTTATTCACGCCATGTATCAATTTCGCTAGTGTATGAATTGCGCCTTCTTCCAGTTTAGCGTCTGACAACACCTTTACGACTCAGTGTTATATTTGATCTGAATTAACCATACAACACAGTATGAGTTTTCATCGCCATTGCGCTACATTCTGCATATTATCTCAAACATGCACTCACTAAAACTTTATGAGTTTGTGATTCACACAAGCCAAAAAATTTTCATAATTATTACAAAGTTGATATGCATTAGTACATTAAACTTATTAATTTACATTTGACGTCCCATGTACAATGAGTCAGTCCAGATGTGAAGCTTCTACATCGAAAGAAGAAATGACAAAACTGTAAGGCAGTCTCCAGAAGTACTAACAACAACCTGAAAGCAAGACACTAATTTTATGGTTTGTGAGTCTTCAGCAGTTTTGAATCCGTGAACTTTCTGAATGACAACATGGTTATATAACTGGTTTAAATTATAACATTTATTTGTGTTACTGCAGTTTTGGTTGTTAGACAATTTTTAAACACCTGCAATTACGCAACGGAATAACCCTTCAGTTTAAAGAACTACAAGGGCAGCAGACAACGATATAAATACTGAAACATTCTCGAACTGCCGCAGGTTTTGTTAACATATAGGTTTGTGCAATCCACAGCGAGTCAAAAATGAATACCCTACAACATCAACTACATGCTAACCATATGTAGGCATTGTGAGAATCCATTGCCCGTAGCTCGTGGTCGTGCGGTAGCGTTCACGCTTCCCACGCCCGGGTTCCCGGTTTCGATTCCCGGCGGGGTCAGGGATTTTCTCTGCCTCGTGATGACTGGGTGGTGTGCGATGTCCTTAGGTTTGTTAGGTTTAAGTAGTTCTAAGTTCTGGGGGACTGATGACCATAGCTGTTAAGTTCCATAGTGCTCAGAGCCAAGCCATGAAAATCCATTAAACCTACATATCTATTTTTTCAACAAACAGACGTGGAAACGACACACTACAACGTTTGTGTACTGACCGATACCACTGCACAGATGATATTGAACTTTTCTGCGTTGCTATTTGTCAGTCAAAGAGTGAACTTCTACGAACGACGTCAATGTGACAGCAAGAATGTGACGATAAGGTGTATTATGTTAGAATTTATGAGAAGACTGGCTGTAGCCACAATAGAGGTCCGCTGTACAGTAGACCAAACTGAAAGTGAAAATATTTTTATGAGGGTTATGTGTGAACATATTACATACCGCCTAAAATAAATCCCGCAATGTTATGAATCACCCTCAGATTTATTAAATGAACAAACCGTCCTTAAGAAAAAAATGTGCCCTGGAAACTTTAATTCTGTATTACATGTATGATAACTGTGTGTGGTACACCATTTCTTTTAGACACGTTGGACAGTGTACAGTGATACATCAACAAATTAAATAACTTAATTCACCGTGTAGTCATCGGCACCTTCAAACACGATAAAAACTTTCTTCCACTCTGTCACTCTGTCCTACCTTAGTGCACTGATTCCGTACAACCGACTGGAACATACACATTATTTTCAAAGCCACGACTCATGTCAGCAACGGAGTGTTGTGGGATCCACGTCTACACCATCAACAGCACTCCAAAGCAATCAATGTGCTGTTTTATGAGATCATCTAACATTTTGCTCGTTATGCTTATAATGTTATTCGCTTGCTCATACGTTGTTTGCAGCAAGACACTGTGTTGTGGTTGGCAGGAGAGCCAACACCGTGTTACTAGAGGAAGCCGAAAGGCACGCGTTTTAGCTCACGCAGTCTGGCGTGAGGTCTGGAACAGGACAAGGAAATTAGAATGTAGAAAAAACGGACGTAGCTGGTGGAATACTTAACTTTAATCCACTGATGGTGAACGATGCTGTTGACGGTACATGATTCAGTATCAATAGTAACTGGTAATGGCGCCTTGCTAGGTCGTAGCAAATGACGTAGCTGGAGGCTATGCTAACTATCGTCTCGGCAAATGAGAGCGTATTTTGTCTGTGAACCATCGCTAGCACAGTCGGTTGTACAACTGAGGCGAGTGCTAGGAAGTCTCTCTAGACTTGCCGTGTGGCGGCGCTCGGTCTGCAATCACTGATAGTGGCGACACGCGGGTCCGACGTATACTAACGGACCGCGGCCGATTTAAAGGCTACCACCTAGCAAGTGTGGTGTCTGGCGGTGATACCACATTCCTCCCCCGCAAATCGGCGTACGGTTGTGGCATAAGGCTTCCGCCCGCCGTGGGGAGGACCCCATGTTGACGTATGAGACGAGGTGGGGAGCCTAACAACAGGCAAGGCTGTGCCACCCGCACCTTGCCATTGGACCGCGGGGAGCTAGGAAACGCATGAAAACCTGCTCCAGGTTGCACGCCAACATGCGGTGTATGCGCCCGCAGAGACAGGAGGGGCCGAAGGGTCGACCTCCATCGGGCTGGGGCACCCGACGGGCGAAGACGACATATGATCCGGAGCGGGCAAGAGTTCCATGTCGGAGGACAACTGGTCACGGGAAGCGATCGGCGGCGCGTGACCCAGGGAGGTACCCGGCGGTTGCAGCGACGCGTCCACTGCTGGCGGCGCCGGCGGGAGAACAGGCGGCGGCGGCGGCGGCGGCGGCGGCGGCGGCGGCGGCGGGGCGTCGCCATGGGGCAAAATGGAAGGCAGCGTCGGTAACACCTGGGGCCGACGTCAGCCAGTAGATGGGTCCCCAGGGCGCTGACCGGATGGCACCGTCGCTGAAAGCAGACGGGGAACGACAGATCCCGTTCGACGACAGAGGCGCAGCTGACTGAGATGGCGATGCACCTCACCAGAGGCCTCCAAAACCAGATACATAGCGCGGCCGAGGCAGCGAAGAATGCGCCCTTCGAGCCAACGCCGTGAAGCTCGATAGGGCGGTAGTAGACAACGTAGCCTGGGGCAAAAGCAGGTGTCTGCCGCTGCACAGGAACCTGATGCGGCGAATGTAGCAAAGACATCAAGGTTCGATGAGGGCGACCGTGGAGCAACTCAGCCGGCGAGCTACCATCTCGGGGCTGAGAGCGATACGAGGACAAAAAGAGCAAAACTCGTCCTCCCGAGAATGCGACTCTTTCAACTTCAACATCTGTGACTTGAAAGTCCTGACCAATCGTTCAGCGGCACCGTTTCACTGTGGCAAAATCGGCGCGGACGTCAGATGTTGAATGCCATTGGCCTTGCAGAATGACTGAAATTCTGCGGACATGAACTGTGGGCCATTGTCGGAAACAATAGTCTGTGGAAGACCTTCAATGCAAAAGATAGCAGATAACGCTTGGATGGTGGCAGATGACGTCGTGGAAGACATCTGGAAAACAAAAGGAAAATTACTGAATGAATCTACCACAACCAACCATCGAGCATTCCAGAATGGACCAGCAAAATCGATATGTAAGCGTTGCCAAGGGGAAGTGGCTTTTGTCCATGAAAAGAATTACCGCAGTGGTGCTGATTGTTGCTCGGCACACACCATGCAAGAAGAGCACATATTCGTAATCGAGGCATCGATTCCGAACCAAGTACAGTGCTGACGAGCAAGTTGTTTCGTTCTCACTATACCCCAATGTCCTTGGTGGAGAAGCTGTAGGACAGAGGACTGTAACGAACGTGGGACCACGACCCAGGACTGATCATTATCAGAACGCAACTGCAAAACACCACGTGGTACAAAAAGTCTCTCCTGGAGAGCAAAAAATCGGCGAACCAACGAATCCCCGATCCGTGACTTTGACAAGGGCCATTGCGTAGCAACAAAACGCAGAACGGTAGCAAGGACAGGGTCGGCAGCTGTGGCTGTAGCTACACGACGAAAATCAATCGGAAATGATTCGACCACGTCATAATTTTCCGAATCAATGAACATACAAGCAAATTCGGAGGAATCGAATGCTCTATCCTCAGCAACAGGCAAACGGGATAACGCGTCGTCGATTCCGTGCTTATACAAGATATCGTAGCGGTACTGCGAGAGGAAAATACACCAGCGAATGAATTTCAGCGCTGTACGTGGAGGTAGAGGCTTGGTCGGATGAAAAAGCGATGTCAACTGCTTGTGGTCTGTGATGATGGTAAAGTGACGACCACACAAGAAATCATGAAACTTTGTAACACCAAATACGAGAGCCAATGCTTCTTTCTCGATCTGTGAATAATATCTTTGCGCAGACGGGAGCAATTTGGACCCAAAGGCAATAAGGCGATCGTGCGAACCATCTTTGTGCGCAAGCACAGCACCGATCCCGAAATCCGATGCATCCACCATCAACAAAAGGGGCTTCTTGGGATCGAATGGCGTAAAGCAAGTATTGGAAAGCAACGCCGATTTCAACTAGCGAAAGGCGCGTTCGCATTCCGTCGCCCAGACAAACGGAACACTTTACGGCGAAAGCGATGAAGCGGAGCTGAAATGGAAGAGGAATGTGGAACATATCTGTGATAACAGTTAATTTTTCCCAGCACACTCTGTAGCTGCTTCAAATTCTGCGGCGAAGGCAAGTCTTGTATGGCACGTAGGTGCTCGGGACTGGGATGTATGCCTTGGGCATTGAGTACATGTCCCAGGTAGGGCAAGGCACGAGCAAAAAACACACATTTGTTCTTCCGCAAGCAAAGACCATTTTGTCGCAAGACCTGAAATAATGTTCTGAGATTGGCTAAATGTTCTTCTTCCGTCTTTCCGGAGATCACAATATCGTCCAGATAGTTTGCTGCAGTAGGGACCGACGCACAAACAGTTTGTAGATATTGCTGAAACAATGCAGGGGCAGATGCACGCCCGAATGGCAGTCGTTTGAATCGATACAAACCAAGATGCGTGTTAACCACCAAAACGCGCTGGGATTCTTCGTCCGCCGGTATTTGTAAGTACGCATCTGCTAGGTCCAACTTCGAAAAATATTTACCCGGGCACAGTTTGTCAAAAAGATCTTCCAGGCAGGGTAAAGGAAAAGTTGCAGTCACTAGTTGTGGATTCACTGTTGCCTTGAAGTCCACACAAAGCCGCAATTTTCCCGAAGGTTTTGGCAAAATTACTAAGGGTGATGCCCAGAGAGAAGCCTGCATACGTTCAATTACACCTTGTGATTCCAAATCATGTAATGTTTTTGCAACCTCATCACGCAATGCGTGGGGAACATTGCGCGCTCTGAAAAATTTCGGTTGCGCGTTTACTTTCAGTTCCAAATGTGCTTTATAGTTCTTAGCGCAACCAAGGCCCGGTGCAAAAATGTCTGCAAATTCTTCACATAGACGAGAAACACTGTCGGAAGGCACAGTCTGGTTCACTGATAGGACCTGATTTACTATATACAAGGTAAACAACTGAAATAAATCGAAACCAAACAAGTTCACTGCAGAAGGAGAACGAAGGACGTAAAGTGACACAAGTTTTGTTTGTCCCTTGTATATTGCAAGAAGGCTGCACTGTCCTAACACAGGGATCTTTTGACCTGAATAGCTAGTTAACTTAATTGTTGCGGCACTCAACGGAGGTGTGCCCAGCAGTTTGTAAGTGTCTTGATTGATCAGTGAAACTGCAGCCCCGGTATCGAGCTAGAATGGTATCACTTTGCCGTTAATGTCCACGTCCACAAAAAGTTTATTGCCCTGCTGACGACAAGAGCGACTCTCTCATGCCACGTGAACTGACACTGGTACAAAATCACTTGCGACTTGACGGGAGGTCCAGCGATGTCGACGCACACTATTTGTGGGACAAACACAGTCACTGTTACAGAGAGTGGCACTAGGCGGAATGGAATGAACTATATGAATTTCCATGGGCAAAGTTTCGCAAGCCTGAATATCGTTGGTTCGATTCCGATTCTGGCGTGAAGCAAAGGGCCTGGAATGGTTTTGAGCTTCCGTTCTGAGCTTTTTCTGGGAAACACTTTGAACATGTCCTTTTTTATTACAGTAAAAGCAAATAGCTTGGCGCGACGGGCAATTCTCACGCGAATGTCTAGTAGCACACCGTGGGCATGATTTTAGCACTGCATTTGCTTGCCGGCGTGGTACACGTGGCTGAGAGCCTGGCGGCAGCGGCGCGGCCAGGCATGAGGACTGTTTACTGTTCAGTGCAACTCGTACGGCGGGGCGGTCAAACTGACACACGGGTGGCGAAGTTGCAAATGATTCCTGAGCAAAGTCAAGTGTGACCTGCCGATCCAATATCTCCATCACTTGTTGAAGGGAGGGATTGACTGGTTTCAAAATCTGTTCCCTTATACGAACATCAGAAACGTTCTGTGCAATTGCATCACATGCCACAGTATCTGAATAAGGGAGTCCACATTGACACTCAAAAGCACAATCCCTAGTAAGGCCTTGCAAGGTTGCAACCCACTCCCGATTAGTCTGACCTGCCGTACGTTTTGTACAAAAGAAGGTATACCGTTTAGCAACTACATTGACTGAGTCTTTGAAATATGCATCTAATGCAGACAGAATTCCGTCGTAGGGCAAAGTTGCTACGTCGCGTCGGGGAAATAATTTGACTATCACACAGTACGTTTGTACGCTGACTGAAGACAACAAAAATGGCTGCTGCTCGATACCTTAAATTCTGTAGGCGGCGATATGGAATCCAAATTGGCGTGACCACTCTGTCCAGCTTTCCAGTGCAGCATCAAAAGGACGAAAAGTTGGTGCAATTGCATGTTGTGGCTGCGTTAGCGGTGGAGCGGCGGCTGCCGCATCGTTTTGCATCGCATGTTGACCCTGGACAAGCTGTCCAAGGGCATCCAGTAACGCCTGCGTCTGCTGATTCTGTAAGCGATTAAATTCGGACAGTACGTCTGGAGATGGTTGCGAAGCCATTACACAAGTAAATCAGGGCAGTGTAGTTAAGAACACAGTGTTGCCTCGTCGCCAATGTTGTGGTTGGCAGGAGAGCCAACACCGTGTTACTAGAGGAAGCCGAAAGGCACGCGTTTTAGCTCATGCAGGCTGGCGTGAGGTCTGGAACAGGACAAGGAAATTAGAATTTAGGAAGACGGACGTAGCTGGTGAAATACTTAATTTTAATCCATTAATGATGAGCGTCCCTCTTGACTGTACATGATTCAGTATCAATAGTAACTGGTAATGGCGCGTTGCTAGGTCGTAGCAAATGACGTAGCTGAAGGCTATGCTAACTATCGTCTCGGCAAATGAGAGCGTATTTTGTCAATGAACCATCGCTAGCACAGTCGGTTGTATAACTGGGGCGAGTGCTAGGAAGTCTCTCTAGACCTGCCGTGTGGCGGCGCTCGGTCTGCAATCACTGATAGTGGCGACACGTGGGTCCGACGTATACTAACGGACCGCAGCCGATTTAAAGGCTACCACCTAGCAAGTGTGGTGTCTGGCGGTGACGCCACACACTACATCTTAAAGTACCGTAATTCTTCCATTAACATGGCTCGAAACGTCTGGAACGTGTCAGATATCCATGGCGTTTGGTCGAGCCCAAGCAATCGCTGAAATCTGTACTATCGGCCTTACGTGATTTGTATTACATAAAGTTGTTAAATTTCCTGTAAACTAAATCAGATTCTCTCAACAAATCTAAACAGTTTCTTTCTGAGAAATGGTATAAAACGTTAGGTAAACCCATTTAGGAATAATATACTTCGAAACCCAAGTACTATAAGACCGTCTGGAGGTAACTAATGCCCCTATACAAATTACAATTTGAAGTGGATATATACTTGTTTCCGAGATAGAGTACGAAACCGAGAGTGTAGGAACGTACAGGTGCACGATCTCGAAAGTTCGCAGACGTTTTGTAGATATTTGGTCGAAATGATGCAGAGGGAGGAGAGAAAATTACATTGTCAGCTCTGGAGAGAATCTCGGCAGAAACCGTGGGTGGTTTTGTCAGTAGGATTTTTCTCTTACCCTGGCACCACCCAGTTCGGATCTCAAATAAATATTCGTTAGGTGCTACATCTACCACACTTTGTCACTCTCCATCTGAATACTGTGTAATTCGAGGATGAAGTCCATCGTTCCGCTCGTTGATTGATCATTAACAGACGCTGTCATTTGTAGCAGTTACCGGAATTTTCTATCGTTTATGGCACCATGTAGCCCTTAACTGGGCAGTACGCATCATTCGGACATGTTTTGTTTCTGCAGCATGATATTTTGATGATCAACAGAATATCAAGACAGTTACTTATGAATGGCTGATCACCGTAAATGTCATACATACAACTGAATGCAGATGCAAATCTACTCTGTAAGACACTATCAGTTTCCCCCTTCTCTGTTCAGTTCGAAAGTGGTGCGTTGGAAGAGTGATTGTAAGTAAAACTACTAACACACTTCAGTTCTTTTTCTAATTTTGAGTAGTGGTTATTTCATGAGACATACATGGGAAGAATTAGCATGGGCCTGACTCTTCTTGGAACGTACGTTCTCAGAGTTTCAGCAGTAAACCTCTCAGTAATCCACACCGCATCTCTTGTAGCTTCTGTAACTGGAGTTTTTGAGCACCTTCGTTACAATGTGGCGCATTTTATACGATCACCTGACGAAACGGCCGCTTTATCTGGATTTTCTTCTTCCCTTCTATTAACTCTGCCGGGTAAGAGTCCCAGACTGATAAATAATACTCAGGAATCGGTAGAACAAATGTTTTGTAAGACGCTTCTTTCGCAGAGTATTTACAGTTCCTAGCGATTCTCCCAGTGAATCTGAGCCTGCCAATTGCCATAGATACATTTAATTTTAAGTTGCAATTTAACTATAGGTAATGCTGTACGTTTTCTCCTAAGTATTTTACGGAATTTACTGTTTCCAGTTATTAATAGTCAATAGTATAATCAAATACACAGTGCCTGACATTTATGTTTGTCCAGGGTCAGCTGTCGGTCCCTGAAACAGTCGTCGATCCTCTGAAGCTCTTCGTGCATTTCGCTATAGTATTTTGGTGTTTTAACCATTATACACACAACAGCATGATCTGAAAAACACTTCACGAAACGTCCAATGTTTTCCACCTGTTCACTTATGGAAAGGCACAATAACAGTCAATAGGGGACTCCCAATAGTGCTTTGGACATCATGAACGATTAAGGCAAATTTAGTGGAACAAGCATTTGGTAGCAAAAAATCTTCGTTTATTCGTAGTATGAGTTCTAAGATTAACTAAAATGTGACAGGTCTAGGTGGCATCAAATATTTACATACAGTTCAAACAGTTCATGTACAGAAGATTGAGAAAACCTGGTTTGTGATTTCTGCAGTAGCGCTCAGAAGTGTCACAGCTTGATAACAATTGCCTAATTGTAGGTGATGGCGAAAACTGGAACACATAATCATTTTGTCGAAACTTCTTTAGTAATGTTACTGCTATTTTGGTATAGACCTATGTTCTGTTGGTAAATGCCGTTATCGAATTTCATATTTATAAGCTTTGGGCTACCTCATCAATGCAGTCAGCACTAATGACATTTTAACATTTCTGATGTAAACATTAAATTAAATTATGCAAATATAAAAACTGTCTATGGCATTAATTATGTATGTACACTGACGAGTCAAAACATTATGAGCACTGCTCAGGTAGCAGAGCAGAGCTTTGTGGGTCACTTTTCACACCGCCTATGCCTGCTTCGTCAGGACAAAGAAGTCCAATGATCCCCGTATGTAAACTAAATGGCCAAGTAGACCAGTCACTTGGATGACGCCCTCATGTAAACAAAATGCACTCCAGAAAACAAATTAGTTCTTTATTTAAGCAAATTTATCACTGTAAGAGACAAACAGGGTAAAATTGGGTATGTATGCTCTTAGCTGCGCTTATGCAAATCTAATATATGACCAGTTGGTTTTACCTTAAACTAAGGAAACATAATTTATGACCGAAAATGGCCGACTTCCTCCTCCCTCAATTCTCTAGAGAAATTCTATGAGTTACTATATTTTAAGGGCATCAGGTAATTTTACGTTTCTGTGGAACTGTGAAAATGATGTGATATTATCCTATAGGCTGAATTATCACAATTTAGTGATATCATGGCTGTCCAATGTATTTTCTGCAAGTACACCAGTGTACCACCACCTTTCATTTCTACTTAGAGTTTTGGGTCAATTTGTTACAGTTCTTGGGGAATTCGTTTCGATTTACTCAATTTTCTTTCCCTATTACAAACATCCGACTTCCACGATCGTCTTCCAGAGACACACATAGATTATCGTAAATATGAGACTTCAAGTGTCTACCAAATACCACAGTATTTTATTTACGCAAATAAATTCATTCTGCATACAAATTAAACTCTTATCTGGCATTTAAACAATTTCCACAATCTCTTATTTCAACAAATACACACTACACACTAAGTCTATTTATGTAGCAACATTTCAATGTAGGGAACTTGTTCTTATTTTATTAATGGGTAACAAACAATGGGTGATTCATTATGATGTAACAATCCAGCCACCTAAATTACACCATAATATTACTGTAGACCGGTAAAAAATATCTACATACTCAAAGTTTTAACATCTGAATAGATCACTGGTGCAATCTCAAACAGTGATCACTGCCGTGTGAAATGGTCGGATTAGAATGGGAGAGGTATGAGCTTTATTAAAACAAAATTGCTATCGACAAAAACATCGTCAATGAATATTTTACATTACTTACTTACAAAGTAAGAGCGCTTACGTGGGTTAGCAGTGACTTACCACTGGTTACATGCTGGGCGAATTAACGAAGCTTCGCTGCGAAACCTCTCAAAAACACAAATTTAAAGGGTCCTAATTGCTTCACTGTTTGATACTAAGATTTTCATTACCAATTTTTTAATAATAAACCGTAATAATATCAATTTTGAATGTATAACTCAGCACTATGTAAAATCAATGTTAGTAAGCTTCTTACTACAGTAGGTAAACAGTGTTAAGGATGGCGCTTAACATTTGTACCATAACCCTGTAACGCAAGTTGGGGAGCACTGTGGTGAGGGGAGAAACTAAAAATGTTGACTTGCTTAAACAGTTACTCACATTTATCTGATTAGCAACAACTTGTGAAGCACATTGGCGTTCAGAAGTATATTCAGGATCTTTATCTTTACATTCGAAAAATCGTCCCGGAAAAGCGTTTTTATAACACGACCGCCACATGATTACTACTATTGGCAATCATGTTTTTTGTACTTACCACTATTTACATGTATAAATCCTGAATAGCTGCTATTAGCGAGAATCTTAAATTTGAGATAAGGCTGCCATGTCTCGGCTTATTTTGAAACTTTCAACTAATATCAATAAAACACATCATCTGCTATGTTTTGCATGCATAACTGTGTCTCTCATCAACTGACACTTTTACCACTGTTTGCAAACGAGGTCTTTGTATAAAATAGGCTATTTTGAATCCATCGTAATAGGCTTTTGGAAGAACAAACTGAAAAACCTAAAATTTTTGTGTATCTCGGTTGTTATTAACGTAAGTTTGCAACTATAATTCAAAAATATAGTATACAACGTCTCTGTGAATAACTGAGTTTCCAGCCATTATCCAGGCGGCAAAACATCGATTACTTTGTGCATTATTACTGGTATAAAACCGTGCATTTTTGGAACCACCTCTGCCGTACATGTACATCCTCACACTTTTAAGGTTATCATAATATTCTGTATGAGCAATGCATTTTTACAACGCTTCACCTTGTGTTACTGAGTTTCCAGCCATTATCCAGGCGGCAAAACATCGATTACTTTGTGCATTATTACTGGTATAAAACCGTGCATTTTTGGAACCACCTCTGCCGTACATGTACATCCTCACACTTTTAAGGTTATCATAATATTCTGTATGAGCAATGCATTTTTACAACGCTTCACCTTGTGTTACGCGTAATTACGGATTTCCGCAGTTAATAGTTTTTCAGTAGTTGTGAAGAGTGAAAGAATGACAGAGGGATCAATGGGTGGAAGAGGGAAGAAGACAAGGGCAGGGAAAGGAAGGGGAGGAATAGAGGGAGGGAGAGCACAGGCGGAACTTGCTGTAAGACAGAAAGGAAGCTGCACACAGTGCTACAATTGATAGTGGTTAAACCTCAGCTGCTAACTCTAAAAGCTACTTCCGCCAAATATTTAAACTATCGAATAATTAAATAAAGGCTGTTTCACTGTTTCAAACCTACGACGGGCATTTAACAAATAATGCAATATCATTCTTTCTCGGCAACTTTCAATTGAAGAACTACGGAATCTAGTGTGGGGCGTCGTGGGATATTCCCTCTCCAACCTGAATAGTTTCATGTAGTTCCGACAGATGGCCAGACTATACGTAGTCTTCAAAATGGCGTCTTCCAAGCAAGGTCCGTTCCAAGCAGGTCGCTCTCACTGAGTTTATTTTGGCGGAAAACACAAGTACCGCAGATATTCACCTGCGCTTGAAGAATGTCTTGGAGACCTGACAGTGAACAAAAGAACTGTGACCCGTTGGGCAGCCGGCCGCGGTGGTCTCGCGGTTCTAGGCGCGCAGTCCGGAACCGTGCGACTGCTACGGTCGCAGGTTCGAATCCTGCCTCGGGCATGGATGTGTGTGATGTCCTTAGGTTAGTTAGGTTTAAGTAGTTCTAAGTTCTAGGGGACTGATGACCACAGCAGTTGAGTCCCATAGTGCTCAGAGCCATTTGAACCATTTGAACCCGTTGGGCAAGGCGTTCGTCATCATCGCAAGAAAGTCGCCCAAACCTGTCTGACCTCCGGCGTGCCGACTGACCGCACACAGCTGTGACTGCTACAATGTTGGAACGTGCGGACACTCTCATTCGAGATGATCGACGGATCACAATCAGACACCTCGCTGCACCACTCGATGTCGCTGTTGGTAGTGCTGACACACTCGTCCACCAGCTGGAGTACTGAAAGGTGTGTACCCGCTGATTTCCTCGCCACCTACCGGAAGATCATAAAGAGGAACGAAGGACCATCTGTGATGAGCTGCTTGCGCGTTACGAGATTGATGGTGACAATTTTTTCCCGGTCGTCGTCACAGGCAATGAAACATGGGTTCATCACTTCGAACCGGAAACAAAACGACACTAACACAGAGTGGCGGCACACCACCTCTCCTCCGAAGAAAAAGTTCAACGCCGCGCCCTAAAACGGTAAAGTCATGGCGACGGTCTTCTAGGACCCTGAAGGGGCTATTCTGTTTGATGTCCTCCCTCATGGTGCAACTATCAACTCTTAATTGTGTTGTGCTACGCTCAGGGAATTGAAGAAAGGACTTCTGCCTGTTCATAGCCACAAGAATGCAAACGAACTTTTTCCTTCTCCATGACAACGCAAGGCCTCACACAATCCTGCGCACCCGAGAGGAGCTCACATAACTTCATTGTACTGTTCATCGTCAATCACTCTACATACTGGATCTCACACCTTCGCTCTGTTTGGCCTAAGTGGCAACGCAAAGGTACAATTACTGCTAAACAATGACAATGCAGCGCTCATGTAGGGGAGTTTTGCATCCGGAGAATAGAGTACCTAGGAGCACAAACTTATGTGCTTTATAATATATCAAAGGTATTTGGGGTATATTGTTAACTCTTCAGCTACAGATTTTTGTAATTAGTGATATTCAATATAATTTTAAAACTAATTTAGTAAATCGTGGACGGTTCAGCCATACATCGTCGTTCATGGTCCATCTGGTACCTTAAAGAGGAAGAAAGTCTTTCTCATGGAACACGTGATATTTGCAAACTAAATGAGTTCCTTTAGACTTTATGTACATGGTGTCTGTTCTTTCGGACATGACCTGGTGCCGTCTAGAACGAAATTAGAATTTTACAGTACATTAATACCTTCATCTTCTGACGGGTGTTGATTTATATCAATGGGAACAGGTGAAAATGTGTGCCCTGACCGGGACTCGAACCCAGGATCTCTTGCTTACATGGCTAACGCTCTATCCATCTGAGCCACCGAGTGCAAAGAGGACAGTGCGACTGCAGGGACCACATCGCGCACGCCTCACATGAGATCCACATTCTCACCTTACATGTCCACACACAACATTCGTAGCGTCCCTACCCAACACACCCATTACTCGTGGAAGACATTCTTACCAAGTCCCGTAAGAGTTCGGGTAATATGTGTGCATCCGCACAGAAGAAGAAGATCATGGCCGGTATTGCCAGAACTAAATACTTATATGTATATAGTGTCTGTTCTTTCAGACATGTCACTCTCAAACCTTTATGTGTACCAAATCGGGTTAAAATTGTTCCAGGGATTTAGGACGAACTTTTTACCACTTACTTTCCCACGTCCGTGCATGTCAAATATATTTCACTCATATTTAACATATTTCACATGTATATGTACACATATTTCACCTGCATCTCCAGCGAATTTCGCCCTGCAATTTCAATTTCTCATCTTCTGAACTGTGTGTTGTACAGTGATATAGTCTTGCAGGTACATCGGGTAGTGTATGAGGCTACTGTCTGTGAAATACGATGTGAATAGAGTTAGGAGTAAATAAGTAATAAATTTGAATATCATGCATGATGTGACAGTTTTTCACACGTCTCCGGGTTCATTGCGCCATATCTCCTAAACTATATCTTGTACAATGGTATATTTTTCTAGATAGATTCAGTGGAGTATGTGGATACGTCTGGGAAATGTTTTGCGAATAGAGTTAGCAGTAAAGAAGAAATAAATTTAACCGTCGTACGCGACGCCGCAGTTTTTCATGCATCTCAGTATTTGACACCGTATCTCCTGAAATATGTGTCGTACAGTGATATAATTTTCCTGGAATATTCAGTGGTGTGTGGAATACTGTCAGCAACACGTGCCGGGAATATAGTTTGTGGTAAAGAAGTAAAAAATTAAAACGTCGTGCTTCATGCGGGAGCTTTGCTGTACGGTCAGCGAAAATCTAGTAAGTGATAAACTTTTCTCGTTGCAACATTTTGTGGGGGTGATCAGGGAGAAACAGTTTCGTAAAGGTTTGAAATTACGTGTAATGTTCGTTGGAAGTTACTATGTGTTCTCATTTTCAATCACTGGATGACTAAATTATGAGCATTCGCGCGTTGTGGGCTACACTATTTTTTCATCCCTGCCCCCACATCTTTGATGGGTAGGTAGTTCCTACTCCCAACAGCAATGATTTCTAGATAGTGTGTGATATTTGTATCAAGTCTGCTTGATATCTCTTCAGTGGTTTAGGAGGAGATGTGAAACATACATACATACATCTATTTTTACAATATGCAGTGATTTAACTTAGACACGTAAATCTACACGTATATCTCACGTTGTGCGAACGAACTGCATAATATATGTATCCAGTAAACGAAAGATCGTTTACTGTCATATATACTCAACCTTAAAAGGTCAACAAGCATTCGTATTTAAACACAACTATGATATCCTGCAAATGCATCGTTTCACGTCATTACGTTGTATCATACAAATGATGCAATCTGTTGCTAATTAAGTAATTAATTCTCTCCAAGACCTGTGGACAGATTACTTTCTTCCGAATTACAGGAACGCTGACGTAGCAGGCACAGGTAAGGCAGCACACGGCCAGAGGAGTTCCTGATGGCGAAATTTACTTGCTCACCTAGAATGCTGAAATAACTGCTGGCTCTGAGCACAATAGGACTTAATATCTGAGGTCATCAATCCCCAAGAACTTAGAACTACTTAAACCTAACTAACCTAAGGACATCACAAACATCCATGCCCGAGGCCGGACTCGAACCTGTGACCGTACCAGTCGCGCGGTTCCGAACTGAAGCGCCTAGAACCGCTCGGCCAACACCGCCGGCCTGAAATAAGCATACCGGTTCATTTTCAAGGTAACATGAACGAATCGGCACCAGTCTTCATACGGGAAACACTCAAGAACAACACAGAAATAACTTCGGCCTGAACTAATCTCTCAACAAATTGCGGGTTAAACGCCTCATTGGGCTATCTTGTATCATTCCAAAAGAGAGCATATCGTGAGTCGGTGGCCACACTATAAGCCTCCATTAAGCTACCGTCCGGTTTCTGTATTGTTTGGCACACTGAAGACTTGCAGCGTTTTGCGCCGCTGTGAGAAGTGGCCTTTTGCGTAATACCTGACTCCTACTGTCCACAGCATGGAGTTCCTTTTCGCTGGGAAATTCGTTCCGAAGAACGAGCATTCATTGACACTAGCAATCTGTGTCGGTTACAAAATCAGTTGTCTCCGACAAGGCAAGATATCCGTCTCCAGAGCCCATCAGTTAGCATCTTACAATGTCGTGTTCCATGACTGTGAAAGGTGCAACACTTCTTTCTGACACGTTGGAAAGTTCGAAATGATACACTAAGACATCGGCAAAGCTCCAGAGCTACCGATGTGCTCTTTCGGGAGATGATCAATATTTTGTCCAGTGAGTTTAAGAACGCATTGTTCTTGTATTCATTATCTGACATCGAATTCTTAAAGACAGCAGAAGTCCCTTATTCTGCACATCGAATTACGTGCAAACTTATTTACAACAATAATTTTGTTTTAGTCATTACCATCCTCTAAATAAGCCTAGTCGTCGAATAAGCATTGCTGAGGCATTTTTCGGAAACACTAGGAGCAAAGTGAGTGCCGCTAGTGCCTCTCGGATAAGGTTCCCGTTGCCCTCTGACCTGTGCATGCGTCAAACGTATAGCTGCGACGTAGTAATCACCATGACATGTGCTTACTTTCTTGTTGTTATGAATGAATGCTGAAATTCACTCAAGAGCGTCGGTGGAACGCACTGATAGAAAAATTGTTTCTTGGACACGACAGTAATTCGGTTTAATTTTCAGTATGGCTCTCTGAAGTGCATGGTACGTATATTATTGCGCTCAGCTGCTTGATACTTCATGACAGTTCAGCAGAAGAATATACTACCTATGAGTTAAACAATCTACATTATCAGTTAACGAGTCCACTCACAGTTTCGTCTGTCGCTGGAATCTCTAATGCGTGCTTCACAGCTTAAATATACATTTCGCGATATAGAAATGAGGTTAGGATTATAACTACATTTGCTTTGAAATCATTTAATAAAAGGATAAAAGCATCAAATCTGATCATAAATTCGATAAATGTGCACGTATAGCTCTATATTTATTCGTTTGTTTGGTGAAATGTCTGCGCCTCCCGCTCCGTTCAATGAAATACGAGGCCGTGCTGAAAAGCAATGCCTCGAATATTTTATGCGAAAACAATTATAACATTTTAAATATAACAAACTTTATTAACATTCCACGTCTTTGCTATGCAGCCCCCTGTCACTGGAGGGCTCCGAATTCTATCGTGTAAAAGATGGCGCTATGTAAAGCAATCATGTCGGTGTCCGAGAAAAAGCGCTCTGTAATCGAGTTTTAAATTCGAAGAGTTCGTCAACACATTGAACACCGTCTCCTTCAGCACGTAAATGCCAGACCACATACGAGTGCTGCGACACCTCCAACAATCTGACTCGTTGGTTTCACTGCCATCGGTCATCCTCCATATCGTCCTGATTTGATATCATTTGATTTTCATCTTTCCAGACCTTAAAGAACACCTTCGATGACTTTACTTTGGTAGAGACGAAGTGGTGAAAGCAGAGGATAGGTTGTGAGTGGGGGCACCTGTATCGATGAGGCAAAGGCCAAGATGAATTAGTAGATCGTTGACGTCTTTACCATAGCCAGTGATCTCAGTTCCACCCCAAAAAGGGTTATGGACGCTAAAATCACCCCGAAGTAGAAAAGGTGGGGGAAGTTGGAAAATCAGTGCAGTAAATAGATGGTGTGGCACTTCATCATCTGGAGGGAGGTAGATGTTACAGATGATAATTTCCTGGGTTGTCCTCGGCCTGACAGCCACAACTTCCAAAGGTATTTGAAGGGGCACAGGTTCGCTACAGACGGAGGTAAGAACATAGATACAATCTCCACCTTACAGTCTGTCACAGTCAGTACGATTTTGTAGCACCCCCGATAGCGAGGAAGGGAGGGGATCCGCATCGCAGGAAACCAAGTACCCTGAAGAGCAATGCATAAGGCAGATGTAGCATATAAGAGTTGTCATAACTCAGCCTGTTGGGAGAAAAAGCCGCCGCAATTCCATTGGCGGATGACGCCTTCTGTTGTCTGGGAAGACATGAAGGGTCCTAGGACGCAGAGTCCGCCTCAGAATCATCTGCCACCACTGGTTAAGTGTTCGCATCTAGTACCATTGCGTCTGAGGTCTCGGCCAGATCAAGGTCCTCTGGGGGTTCCGGAATCACCGTCTCGTCCTTGGATGCAGAATTGTTAGAGAGTTGTGGTGCAGCCAGAGTCTCCCATTTCGTAACAGACTTCTTCTTTGTTTCTTTGCCATTTCGCTGCTATTTAGGGGCTTGCTGGGAGGGCTTCTCTGAAGTAGCTCCAGGGACAGAGGAAGAATGTGAAGCTCTTTGACCAGCAGCCAGTCGTTCCTTCAGCCACTGGTTGGTGTCCACTTGACTGTGTGAAGAGACCATGGAAGGTAGAGTCCCAAGACACCCCTTCCACACGAGAGGAGCTGGAGGAGGCTGTTGATTCTGTCGCTGGGGGGAGGGAACCAATGTCCACAGTTTTTTTTTTTTTGGGGGGGGGGGTGATGCTTGCAAAGTGGAAGCATTGGGAGCAACAGAAGGAGATGTGCTCCCAGCCCCCAGGAGGGGGGATGAAGGCGGGTGGCCCTGAGGGCCCACTGGATAAAGCTTAGATGAGGGGCATGATGGCATCAATGAGGGCAACGTCGCCGGCCGCGGTGGCCGGGCGGTTCTAGGCGCTACATTCCGGAACCGCGCTGCTGCTACGGTCGCCGGTTTGAATCCTGCCTCGAGCATGGATGTGTGTGATGTCCTTAGGTTTAAGTAGTTCTAAGTCTAGGGGAGTGATGACCTGAGATGTTAAATCCCATAGCGCTCAGAGCAAGGGCAACGTCGTCGTAGTGACAGCGTAAGACAATAGAATTTGAATGGGGCTCAAACTTTCCAATTTCAGTTTAGCCTCACAGTTAGGCAGCCTGTTCAGGGTCTTGCACTTCATAATTTTCCACTCCTTTTGAAGTACTATGCAGTTCAGGGAGCAGTGGGAGTGGAGTACTCCACAGCTGCCACAGGTGGGAGGAGGGCTACATGGAGTATTCCGATGCACTGGAGGTTCACAATCTCGACATGTGGCAGTGGAATTGCACCGGGAGTACATGTGCCCGAATTTCCAACACTTAAAGAACCTTGTAGGGGAGGAACGTTTGGCTTTACGTCACATCAGTATACCATCACCTTGACTTTTTCAGGTAATGAATCATCCTCAAAGATCAAGATGAAGGCACCGGTGGCCATCCTACTGTCATTAGGACCCCTACAGACGATCTGGATGAAGTGAAAGCCCCATCGTTCTAAATTGTGGTGTAGCTCATTGTCGGACTGCAATAGGAGGTCGCGATGAAAAATAATTCCCTGGACCATGTTGAGGCCGTTATGTGGAGTGACCGAGACCGTAATATCACCCAGCTTCTCAAAGGCGAGTAACGCTGGGGTCTGGACTAGGGATTCCTTCTGAATAAGGACTGGCCCACTGCACATTTTGGACAGCGCTAGCACTTCCCCAAACTTATCCTCCGGGTGCTCAACAAAAAACAGAGGCTTCGTATCCGCAAAGGAGGCCCTATCGGTTCCGATTCACACTAAATAAGCAGGCGAAAATGGCTCTCTTCTTTCCATAGCCGTACGTTCCTCCCGTGGGGTAGCTAGGTAGCATTGTATTCTTCCTTCTCTTTCTTAGAAACTGCTGGGGCCATTTTGTCCCCAACAGAAGTTGACTTTGTCCGTTTCATTGCGGGTCATCCACCATGCTGCCATCCACTCTGATCCGGGGCTCTCCCCATGGGCGTTACCCAGTCACAGCAAATGCCACCTGGCGCGATGGCTGTTGCCGGAAGTCCCGATACTCCAAGACTACGAGCACATACTCCTTGGTATACGTAGGAAGGTTGCTGCTCAGCCATCAGTAGTGTGACCCCTGTGTAGTCAGGCGGCTACGACCAAGAGGGCACGTGACGATCCCACCACGTCGGACTGGCTATCATGTTGGATACTGGGTGCGTACTGTGAAGTTTACCTACGACTATTTGCACTTACCCATTGAGGGCCTTTTTGTGTTATATTACAAGCAATCTTCCAGACTTCGTGAATACGGTACTGTCATGTGGCAAAAGAGGACAGTGGACGATGGATGGATATTATGCATGACGTAAGTTGTCTTCGCCAAAATAGCTGGAATACTGGTGGAGTGGCAGCGCAATGACAATAATAGGTGCAGAAGATCTTAATGCATGACGGATATAGGATGCACCACATAAGGCGTCATTCGTCAAATACCTTGCACTTAGGAAAATTTGGACAGTGTGGAGCTCAAACCCTAAAAGGGGACCATAACGTATTAGGTCGTGAAGTGGAAGACTCCTCTTAGCCGCCTCTTACTACAGGCAGGAATATCTCGGGCCCGTTCTAACCCCCAGACCCGCACGGGGTCAATATAGTCTGATGGAACTGAACTGGTAGTGAAGGTTTAAAATCCTGCCGGCCGCGATGGCCGTGCGGTTCTAGGCGCTGCAGTCCGGAACCGCGGGACTGCTACGGTCGCAGGTTCGAATCCTGCCTCGGGCAAGGATGTGTGTGATGTCCTTAGGTTAGTTAGGTTTAAGTAGTTCTAAATTCTCGGGGACTGATGACCTCAGATGTTAAGTCCCATAGTGCTCAGAGCCATTTGAACCATTTTAAAACCCTGGCGATCGATGAAGTTTTCTTCTCAAGTATTAGGTAGAAAATGGAAAGAGACTTGATGATGCAGACATCTTACAGAGGACCTGTTGGTTTACTTTCCAACAGGTCCTCTGTAAGATGTCGTGAATATTAGAATGACTAGCGATGGAGCAGTAACTAAGTGGCTTTTCACCTTTGATCGTTAATGTTCGTCACTACTTCAATAGTAAACTTTTTCAAGATGTGCGAGTACTAGAGATATGGCATAGTTTTATGTACATAAAATTTTCGAAATTAATATTACATTGATTTAATAGAACAAAGCGGGACCGTGAAACAGAGCGAACCTGAAACGGTTTTCTTTATCGTCGTTGATTGGTACAAAGTAACTATTTTTTTTCCAGTAATAGATAAACATCTGAGAAATGAAAATTTTGCCGACCAGAATCCTGAATATTTCACTTGCCCAAGTTTTCCGATTTTCAAAGCGGTCTAGCTCAAAAAGATATCGGATAGACATGTTTACCGACGGAAGCAGTGCACTAGTCACATGCTGGCCACGTGGTTGCGAAGGATACGACCTAAGGTTCAATGAAATGTGCCACAAAACGAACCATGTGGCTCAGTGATCAAACGTTGATCGGCCTTTTGGATTTATGTTTTCCGTTGTTTCAGTCGCTTCAGTCGCTTCAGTTGAATGTTGTGATGGATCAATTGAAAGTGATACGCCCGATTTGCTTACTTTTCACCACAAAACCAGAGTTAGTGCTCAGTCTCTAACGGCCTCGCCATCAATGCGGTGTTAAGTTTGTAAACCCTCGTCGCCATTTTTGTAAAAGCCTCATCGCTGCTACTCTACTATGGAGGCCGGGTTTGTGAGTTCGTGTAACGGCTTCTGGTACAGTACACCGCTAAGTCAATTTCTCCCTGGCACTATTACACAGCTATGCCCCAGGGTGAGCTAAGAGAATAAGAGAACAAAGTTCTATAACACTCCAACAAATTAGCAACAAAGTCACACAACTGAGTTAAAGGGTTTACTTATCTTTCTGACTAGTTGGCTCAAAATGGCTCTGAGCACTATGGGACTCAACTGCTGAGGTCATTAGTCCCCTAGAACTTAGAACTAGTTAAACCTAACTAACCTAAGGACATCACACACATCCATGCCCGAGGCAGGATTCGAACCTGCGACCGTAGCGGTCTCGCGGTTCCAGACTGCAGCGCCAGAACCGCGCGGCCACTTCGCCTGACTAGTTGAATCATGAAGTCTGAAACACTGCTTGAAATATAACACCAAAAAGATCCTCAATGGCTAAGCCGAAATAGTCGTAGGTAAACTTCACAATACATAGCAAATGCAATTTACAACAACCGTCTGTTCGCTTCTAAGAGTTCACTAAACGACGTTCCCGGTCTAAGTCAACTCTAGACGATGATCCGTAACCAAGTGGGCTAGAACTGCTCTTCTGTCTTCCGAGTAGGCTTCTGTGCGTTGTCGTCCAGGTCATTGGTGGATTGTACTCGCCCGGCAATTGACCGAGACGAGGTCGATATCTTCATCCTCAGCGCCGCCCGTGGCGCTGGTAGAACCCGCGTAAGTGACAAGGCTATAAGGCACTGGAACCAGCTATCATCTTTGCACCTCTCGTTCTTTTGCCCTGGCTGTGTTTTGTTCGGACGTCACAGCAGTTAAACCTGAATATTCCTTTCTTCAGACGATCATACGTGAATTTTTCCTTACTTCTTCAAAAGTCTACTATAGTTTCTTATCAGTACGGAACAAGAGCTCAGATTTCAATTATTAGCTGATTTTCATGCCACAGTAGATCGTCTGCATATGCAAGGTCGGTAACTATCTTCTGTAGACTCCCGATAAGCTAAATTTTTCAGTTAAATTTGGATTGCACATACCATAGTTCTGACAACACCTTAAATTTTCTTCTAATTTTCTGATCTGTGTGATAACAGACACATTATATTCATATACTCGTGTGGGTACCTGAGAGTCAGTCTTATATACATATTCAATTCTCGGTTTACTGTACACGTTAATGTGTGCTATCATTTATTGACAAACATGAATACACGTAGTTAAGACTGCAGTAATGTGCTTTATAGGGAGCTGCTACGTTTCATTGCTCCTCCATACGTGTTATACTGTGAATAGGCAGATCATGCTGGAATATTTTAATTAAATCAGATGTCAGAATGAGTGTGCCATTGCAGACTACGCAGGTTGTCGAACAATCTCTGTACAGACAATCCAAGTAACGGGCTAAAATTTAATTAGCACTGAAGTGCTTTACATAACCACATTAATTCCGTAATTACTTTATGAATATTCATAGCGTTAAGATTTTAATACTGGAAACCACATTTCTACACAAAGCGCAGGTAAATAAAATGCATCAGCCAATTATTATCAACCAAGCCGAATTCTTCTTGCAACCCAGTTTGATCAAATAGTTATGAATAGTGATCCCATATCAAGCGAATTGCTATTTTGCGAGTGACATCATTTAAAATTGTAATCTATTACTCTTTGCTTGTATTTGGACTTCACAGATATACTGCCTGACTGTGTTACACAAATGCTCAGAGACCTGCAATGGGAAACGTCAGAAAAGAAGTGATGAGCTCCGAGCAGAGCCTTATCCACAACGTTCCGAGAGCCTACGTTCCCAAACATGTTAAGAAACAAATTACTCTCCCAAACGAATATGACCGAGATGCTAAAATGAGAGACGTTCTGTCTCATACAGAGAGCGACTTTCTTCACGTGTACCACCTGCGAATGTAATAGAAAGAATGCAGAATCAGGTTTCCCACACCACGTACTCAATGTCAAACACAGTGCAGTTGCGCGCAGATTATTAATTACATTTAACTGTAAATTTTGACGTACATACTGATGTTTTCAAACAGAAGCGCTTCAGCGTTGAGCTTTCGTGTCTACCAGGCGTATGTCTACGAGTTCATTTAGGAAGTTGAACTAGGCTACATGTTAGCCATTTTGGCTTGTAAACTAGTTCAATGTTTCTTTATTATTTTAACAGAACAAATACATCGTAACTTCACTGGGCTTCTTTCAGTTAATAAGTTAATATCCAGTAAACTAGTAATTTTCAAACTATGAGCCAGTGGTCTTTCAGCCCTGGACTCTGCATTCGATTATAGAGGTATACTGAAAAGGACATTTCTGTATGCGTGACATTTACCAGAGAGAGTCATATCTGGTCAAGAACGTCACAAAACCTAAAATTTTGGCATCTTAAGACAAGATTTTCATAAGCTACGCATTAAGTGTGGAGCTCACATTCACTTAGCATTTCCGTTACCAGTACCAATAGGCCTATAGGCCTATCGTATTTTTATTTGTGACTGATGCAGTCAACATATTCATTCTGAGCGCTTTGTAGTCTCTTCTATATTGGTCACGATATGCGTGCACGAGATACAACAGTTCGATTCGTACACCACTTAAATGATCTAGTGGGAAAAAAAACCAGCCAGGGGAAATCTGATTGTGGTGTTAAGGTCTTCATCACACGGTTACTATAACGGTTTAAAACCGGAGATTATAAAAACAGTCCTCAGTCTCCCGTTCAGAAGTTCGGTGACTTTCCTTTCGTTCTAACTGTGCTCAATACTTTTCTCACTGACTCATTTTACACTGCTGTAAAGGGCAGGTGGATTTGTGGACACCATAATTTATCAGAATTTTGGCGCCTTGTTTGAAGCAGAAAGATTACTCTCTTCCCGCAGTACAAACGACGATATTCCATAGTCCATTGTATGATTATGGTGATGCATCAAAGAGCCGGAATACAGCCAAATGACGGTAATTCTTCTGAGAAATTTGTGGCCAGGTTCGATGCTTTAGAAAGCAAGGGGTTTACTGTGACAAATTCAGTGTCATGTTTTCTTCCATTTATCGCGACATTTATCTGAGACTTTTTGTCACGGTTTTCAGACTTGAGTGTAAGAAAACCGTCCGAATGTGTCGAAGGATCTTAAACCATTTTTTACGAGACGCGCTGGCTTATTTGACAAACCGGTTCTGATCGGGCCTGACTGGAGCCGGCAGACAACGAGCCTCGGCGGTCACCTTCGACCTCAGCGCAGCGCGGGCGGGCCTTCTGGGAATCCGAGTCGCCGAAGGTATTTGTCTCAGTTTGTCAGCAGCTACTGATGGATACCTCCCACGTAATAACCTGCAGGCGGTAAGCAGTAAATCCTGAATAACAGCCAATGCTTTACGGACGTGGCTTGTTACAGCCACTTTGTACGCGCCGGCGAGGAGATCGCGGTTTGCCCACAGCTCCTGGTGTCATGAACACGATATATGTAATATACGCGGGCTCATATGTAACAGTCGACATAAACCCACTGTAAGTTTGTTTTATTGTTTTTTGCTTACCAGCCTGGTGACATTTAGCTCATTAAAAATAAACTATTATGGTAATGGCTAAGCGAATTACATGGTACTATTTGAAGCTGAACATGCCTTTTTCTGAATGTTTCTTCCACTAGACAGCAAAGTGTGCAATTCGGACATTGAAAATCGCCTTTCACGAGCAATACTCTTACGGGCAGAGCTTCTCAGGCATGATCAGGACCAATGTCATATTTTTCAGTCTTGCCAATTCCTCTTCTCCTTTGTTGCAAACTGTACAGAGTTTCTCCCGTTTACATTTTTGTACCAACATTTCTGGAACAAGAGATACTGAAGAGACCGCAACTTATCGGTTGCTTCCAGAATGCCGCTACGCAGCAGAATGTGTGCTGTTTTGAAACGTCCTTGCAGATTTAAACTAAATTATTTCTGATTAACGGGAATGACCGTCATATTACATATCTCGTGCCATAGCATGTAAGTTCGAGTCTGAAACTCATCCCACACTTTCTTAAAGTAAACAGTAAGCCGCCATCAAACTATGACACTGAAGTTGGTCTGCAGATATCTCTATCCAGAAATACAAAACGAAATTTTGACTAACGTCAAAGCAATTTGACCATATTACGAATCACAAAGCATACAGGGTGCATCCAAAATACCATTACCTAGTTTGTGAGCTTGTTGTTAGGAGCCTGGCACACTGTTTTGAACAGAACAGGCAAAGACGTAAATTCAGGAACCGGTTATTCGAAAAAGGCTGTGTAACAACTCTGCTTCCATCGCATTGGTCCCGAGCAAAAAGTACAAGACTCTGTAAGGTTCATGCCGAGGCTAAGAGATCGAGCGTAACAGGCATTCCTTTTCTCTTCGCTCGATACGCTAACGGAATAGCATAGTGGCTAATATTGATAATTAGTAGCCAACGCTATACAACAGGTGTACGTCTGTATAGGCAGATACAAACGCTTGTGGAGTACGAGAAAACACCTAGCATATTTCTCCTTTTAATGTGGTCTACATTAATTCCACACACCTTCTCTTCTTTCGGCCTTTACCCTTTTCCTGTTTCCTTTAATTCTCACTCTTTGCAACCTTCTTTGCTTCTCTCTTGGTAATGTTATCATCCTGAGCCAGTTTCCGTCCTCGGAACCTGTTGCAGCTTCGATTTTGTTCTGTTGTAAATCTATGTTTCCTGCATTCACATTTCTTCCATAAACCTTCTGTGGATCTTGGAGAGTAGTTAGCGATTCTTCCCCACAAACAAATGCAGTACCTTATAGGCGAATCTCCCCTCATCCATTCCATGAAGTGTCCTCCGAACGCCAGCCGGAGTGGCCGAGCGGTTCTAGGCGCTACACTCTGGAACCGCGCGACCGCTACGGTCGCCGGTTCGAATCCTACCTCGGGAATGGGTGTGTGTGATGTCCTTAGGATAGTTTGGTTTAAGTAGTTCTAAGTTCTAGGGGACTGATGACCTCAGAAGCTAAGTCCCATA
This sequence comes from Schistocerca piceifrons, assembly GCF_021461385.2. Taxonomy (NCBI): domain Eukaryota; kingdom Metazoa; phylum Arthropoda; class Insecta; order Orthoptera; family Acrididae; genus Schistocerca; species Schistocerca piceifrons. Next base: position 557,433,429 of record NC_060149.1, read on the forward strand.
GTGCTCAGAGCCATTTTTTTTACCCTCCGAACAAGGTCCTTCTTTACTCATTGGTTCTCTCGTCTTCTATATGAATCATCTTTCGCTTTTAACTGTCGTAATAACTTCCTACGAGTCTCTATGTACACAAGTTAGAGCCTCCTATGAGTATATATTATTGCAGCCTATAGATTTTCTAGTGTGTACAATGTTTCAGATCGGATCACTGTCTGCTAATCTCTTAATTTCGAATTGTTCGGAAGATTATTCTAGTTGTGGATATTCGTAATAACTTTATGTACTCAATTTATCTTGTCGATTCGTGCTCCCACAACTCCTTTCTGTGCCATTTTCATATGTATTTAGTTATCTTTAACTTATGAACTTTTCCTCTTCCTAATGTTATCAACCTAGGAACTGTTTTTTTGTTGTTCGTTATATACTGCGTCTTCTTGATTAAGGTCAATCCTACTTCAACACCCCCCTACCGCTCCTCTCCGCCCCCACTCCGTCCCCCAAACCGTCCTCTGTCTCTTGAGTTGGTTGGCGTGAATAGTTTCTCTATAAAGATATTGTTAAGAACACACTATAATAGACAGTATTTTCTTTTTCTCAAGTGAGCATGTACAGCTTTTGAGAAATGAAACGAGGAACGGATTGTAAGGCCCGCTGATCGGGGATCTTGGCGCAGTAGGCGGCGAGCGTTCGCCGCGACTGTACGCACGGCATGGCTAACGTATGGTGTCTTGTCCTTATTTGCATAACGGAGTGTAGCTGCGGCGTGATGGAGCACTGAGAGCGCGCGCCTTGTCTGATTGGAGCCGAGCAGCCGCAGACACTACACTGATCTATGGGGTGCGCTCCGGCCGGGGTATTTCTCAAATTATAATAATCATCCATTGTCTGGTTGCAATTTTCACCACGTATTCTCAGGATACTAATGCATTGTTTTGTTAAACGGAGCTTGCAACGTATTCCCCGGTGTTTCCTTCCCCATAAATCAAATCGTGAAATGTTGGTTTGCGCGTTCGTACGAGTTTATTACCTCGGGAATGTTGCTGCGAGCATGAGTGTGGGTCGCGCATGCAGTGCGCCAGCGGAACATTGTTTACACACAGCTGGCGGCCTCCTATCTGCCGCTCTGCGCCATTACCGTGCAGAAATTTAATACGCATTGTCTTCCAGCTCTTAATTTATGGGCTCTCGATTGTATCTCGGGACGTCTTCTCTTGTAACGCAGTGCAAAAAGTCACGTCTGTCTTGCGAATGATGACTCTTTTGTCTAGCGCCAACAGTCTTATTCATGTATGTGGGCGCTGCTTTGGTGCTAAGCGAGGACCCTCCGATTTTCCAGACGTAATATACGTTTCAACACGGAAGACAAACGGTCTTCAGTTTAAAAAACAATTTGTCAAACCGAGTAATGTGGCCGTGAATGACAAAGTTTCTTTTCAACCTTCATGTAGTCGTTAATACATAATATACACATGGTCCTGTGCTTGTACTGTCTTCTTTGTTAGTGGATTGCATTTCACCACATTTCATACGTTACAACAAGAAAAAGCCTTACTTAATTGTATTTCAAAGTTTCTTACCTGCTATAAGCGTGAAGGTAGGTGGAGATAAAAGTGTGCGTGGAGCAAGAGTACACATCAAGTTTCCAAGTCCTTACAGCAATTCACCTTTCTCCCATCAGGCAGTACATATGTCACCACCTCCTCAGTTCTATTCTGGAACATCGTGCCACTCGGATGCATGTAGCTGCAGAGAAATCTTTGAATGTTTTCGATGTAAAATTTGCATAGTTTTGATTGAGTGATATGTGAACCTAAATATGTTTAATAAATTTGATAAATTCGGTATCCGAACTAGCGGCGCTAAGCTTCCAATATCCTCCTCCATCTCCATGAGTTTACTTGTGTCTATTACCTGTAAATTGACGAAAAACAAAATAGCGGAATGGGGTAAAAGTACGTAGGTTTGTTGGGATATAAGTTTGCAGAAACTATTAGCGAACTTTTACCCCATAACCCGTACTTTGACTTTTGTAGTCCGTTTTACCGTATTCAAGTTGCGTTGTTTGGGGAAGAGACCAAACAGCGAGTTCATCGGTCTCATTGGAGTAGGGAAGGAAGTCGGCTGTACTCTTTCAAAGGTACCATCCCAGCATTTGCCTGAAGCGACTTAAGCAAATCACGGAAAACCTAAATCAGGATGGCCGGACGGGGGATTGAACCGTCGTCCTCCCAAATGCGAGTCCAGTGTCCTAACCACTGCGCCACCTCGCTAGGTCTCGTATTCAAGTATTTTTTTGTTAGCGCTTATTTACCTTAGGTGCATTATTATTCACCTTAGAGAAATTAGTTTAATTTTTCTTTTCTGTAGTGTCTTTTCGTTGGGTAGTGATTTTTTAAACATATCTAACTCTTTAAATACACTTCGAATTTAATCACGTATTCCATAGCGTTTTTTTTCAGATACGGACAGCGAACGTCAGCTCCACATCCATTAATAGAGTCCCTCCATCATGAAGCTCTTGACATTATTGAAAATGGATTTCAATACGGCAAGCATACAAAGCTAGAGTGTTCTCAGAGGCTGCGTTAAGAACACGTCTTAAAACCGGCATAAGTTGTGAGCACCTCTGCCGATTCACATAAAGTTTTTCATTGCAGGAAGAACAACCAACAGTTCAGTACTGCGTTTCCCTCGACAACGTTTTTCGACCTTACTCTCAGATCATTACATTTACTTTTTGAATTCTCCGAAAAATAAAAAGATCCTAATTTTTTTTCCACGTATTTTTTTGTAATCCTTTATATTTTCTTCAGTGCTCACTGCCTACCCCTGCTCCAGGCCCGCGTACCCTTACCCTACAGTTTGAGGTGAGAGTACGCAATATTATTTATTAGGAAAACTTTTATTACCCCTCTAATAATTATTGGATGACAATGAATCAATTATATAATGTTACCAAGTTGTCAAACTAGGTGTTTCATGCATAATTGACATAATACTGGTGGAAGATTGTTTTAAATTTTTAGTTAAACCTAAAATCGAGCTCATACCCCCCAACTGCCCTTTTTAAATTTTTTAAATAATATCACACATTTTTCACCGTTCTCCATTTTTAGGCACTTGGTACCATCAAATAATAAACATTCTTAATGATCGGAGCTGCATATCGCAACCGTTGCTTTCTGGTGCTAGTGTTACACTTTCCTTGCCAACTCACTGAAGCTGTTCTACATCCTCCAATATTTATCCAACTATGCTAATGCCATGTCTTTTTACTTTCGTCTCTCATATATTTACACGCCTCATGCTTGTATCAACTCCATGCTCTAAAATTCAACTGCTTTTTTCCTTCATTGGTCCCTGTTTTGCTTTCATTTAATGTGACACACCTTATCCACTATTCAAGAAAGTTCAGTATTAAACATTTCTATTTCTGTATTTCTTTCTTCTTTTTTTTCGTGGGGGGGGGGGGGGCGGACGGGGTGTGGAGGCTTTGCTGCCGTTGTCTTGAACGCAGACGCACCACATACTTACATAAATTTATATCCAAATACACCAGATTTCTTTACCTTCCAGCAATTGACATTTTTGAATGATCTTTGCATATTCCATCAACGTTTATTTCACTTTGAACGTTATTACTTTGCATTATGAAAAAACTACAAAACATCTCGTTTACGTAGCGCTTCTGTTTCTTGGCTATTAATGTTTATTACATTTCAGTAATTGTGGTTCGTACGAACAAGTACTACCATATTTGGATTGACACTTCCCCTGCATCACTGTATTACACTGTTGCCGAGATCATGAATGCACATTAGTATACAGTCTTCTGTGCACTATTCAAATACAGCGGGTTCGAATCATGGTGGTTAGAGAAAATTCCGTCTCTATCATTTATTCGCCAAGTAGGACGAGGTGAACGTGAACAGTTACTGACCATCAGGTTCCACTTACTTTCAGTAGACAGGACTATATGTGATCGCAATCTGAGGTAACTCTTCTACGTGAAGGATTGTTTTCAGTGTGAAACACAGTGTCGGGAGAATAATATGATGTTCTCACTAGCGAACATGTCGTTGACAACTGTTCAAGGAACAAGCCATTCGAACTACAGCTTCACAGAATGTATATTTTCCCAGAAAATCTTTTGTAAATACTCAACTGTAGCTCGGGAGAAATGACGATGTCCATAAAAATAGATTGGCTCCAATTATCTTTCTTTAAAATTCACATGATCTAGGAAAAGGAATCAAGCGTGCTACTTTATAATTATTTCATAATGAACCAAATGAACTCCCATGCCTGACCACAGCCAAGTTACACTTAAAAGCGAACTGAAAATTATCTTCTGCGCACCCCATTCAGTGCTACACATTTTTTTACCGAGAAACTTGTAGCTATGTACTAATTTTTATTGCTATAAAACACATCTATAAATCGTTATAATGGACCCCCAGTTTCATAAAACTTACCTTGTATAGTCTTTAAACTAATGTGTTCCACATTTTCACAATACATCGTCCGAATGACCTATTATACACGAAACTAAACTAAACAGAATAAAATCCGAGCATGTTGCAAATATCTTCCTTCGATGGCATAACATGCGACCAACGCAGGCAGTGCGTGACAACTTCAACGTTTGAAAGACTTACAGGTTCCCGAATATAGGGTTTCCATAAACATGATGACCATGTGTAGGCTGCGATATCGAATCGGTTACGAAACAAAGACTCGCTCGTGGCACTTGGCTTTTGGAGAAATACGTTTTTTGCAACTCAAATAACACGTTGAATTTTTTTAAATAGATTGTTCACTACAGGAGGAACGGTGATAATTACACTAAATCTTAAGCGAACAAGAAAGGCTTGAGGTGCCAGGTGGTACACATTCGTCCTCTCGATGCACAACCAGACAATTTTGGAAGAAGAATGTCTGTTCGCGTGGACGTAATTTTCGAAGTCTCGTTTTCTTTAAATGGTGTGATTAACGTCGTCTTGAGACAGAAAATGATTAAGGAAGAAACGTTTGAAACGCTTATGAAAGCCGAAATTTGAAGAAACCTAGTGGAAAACTAATGATATAAATCAGTAACGAATTGCACGGGTTGGGGCAAATAAAAGTGGTGCGAACGAGCGCATACGATTGCGCGTGAATTTGTGACAGCATTAATGGAGGAGCTAAAGAACTACAGTTACTTCCAACAGGATGGAGAAAGTGCCCATACAGCCGGCCGAAGTTTCTAGCACATTTACACAATCTGCACGCCTGACAGAGTTGTTAGCAAAGGTCAGTCTAGTCGAGGCCCTAGCTGACCATCCACGTCACCTGATCTGTCAGTGTGCGATTACTTTGTGTGAGGAGCCTAGTCTAAGATGTATCACAACAAACATCATAGTCTTAAAGAAATGCAGCAGAACATTTCGAATGAGGCTGGAGCAATCCCATCAGTCCAGATTCGATCAGCCTTCAGGAACTTACTGGACAGTGCCCAGAAGTGTCAAGAGATGAATAGTTGTCACATTCTACATCTGCTACTGCAAGTTTAGTACTGTATTTGTACCCTGGAACTCTGTTCTCTGGGCCACTTTTATTTTTCCACCCTGTATAAAGCCTTTTTCCGAAGCAGGTTCAGGTTTTTAGCCAAAACCCAAACACATCTATGACGATAAAGTAGAAACAATATAGTTTCGTCATTAAAAATAAAACACGCATTTTTTTCATAACTTCCGTTAATACCACAAAGTAGCAGCTGGCACGTAATAGGAATTTAAGATCCATAGAGACTGTGTTAAAATGTCGTACAGTAGCCGCAAAAAGTCATAATTTAGAAAACTTGCTTTGTTTTTTATTGATTATGTATGTGATATAAGTGCAGCATAAGTCGTTAGCCACCAGTGCGTATAGAAAACCTGACACAGTCATAGAGAAGTCCTGCGGAATTCAACACACTCTTACTCAAAGCCCATAAATCACCCCTAACTGAAGCAGACCGTATAACAGGTATTAAGTATATCACGTCAGTTCTACAAGAATATGGTTATCATGAGTCCTATGTATATAATGGGCAACAGCAATGATAAAAATCGAAATGCGACCACTCGCAAACTCGGCCACAACTATACCACAATTAGAGGTTATTTTAGACAAACTTGCTAAGCAATTTCAAAACACAGTGATTAAATTAACTTTCACTGCCATCAGTAACAACCAACTCGTGCATGACATCTCCCGCCTAACCCAGGGGCTCAGGCTTATGTAGAGCAGCTCGACATCGAACCTATAATCGTATAGTGATATAAAAGACGGAAATTTCCTACATGACAACATGTGTTTCAAATTCAAAAGTTGTAACACATATGCGTTAGCAGAACATATGGGACAAACAGTCTATGGTGGCACAACAGAAGGTGACATGCAACTACTACGCACTTAGAGAACAGCTAGAAAATGGTTAGAAGTGAAAACATATGTGTCAGGGCAGTATATGAAGGAACTAAATCTTGAGTGAAATGACGTATTTCAAGAAAGGAAGGGAGGTGAGTGTTAAAGTTCCGTCTGTTTAAAAATTTTTGTGGTAAGGTCTTATGGGACCAAACTGCAGAGGTCATTGGTCCCTAAGCCTACACTCTATTTAATCTAACTTAAACTAACTTGCGCTATGGACAACACAGACACCCATGCCCGAGGGAGGACTCAAACCTCCGACGGGGGCAGCCGCACCGACCTTGAAAAGGCGCCTAAAGACCACGCGGCTACTCTGCGCGGCTGTCCCGTCTGTGACAAGCTCTTTACACACTTAGTACGAGCTTGGATTGGAGAAGGATGTGGAAGAAATCGTCTGTGCCCTTTCGGAGGACTGAGAGATATGAAAACCAAAATCATGAAACTCGTACAGGGATTAGAAAGGCCATGCTCCGTTTGTCTTACCACAGTACCATCTCGCCTGGCACAGATTTAACTATCACACTGCTCAATCGTCCGAAAGGAGAAAAGTAATAACATGTAGTACATCTATATACGTATATAACTGATAACCATATTCTCAAAATTTTAGAGTAATTGTAGTCATGCAAACACATACCATTGCTTTTCAGAAATACTAAACATTTTATTTTCTCCATGAATCCCAATCACCAAACAGTTTTGCTCGAAGCTCCAAGGGAGAATTCTCCTATTATACAGAAGTTATTATAAGAAGAAGACAGATCACCAGAATTTCCATATCGAGACAAGCTGTCACTGAAAAGCTATAAGCTGCAAGCTACAAGCTACAAGCTGTAACTGAAAAGAGTTTATTTTGATCTGTCATCTTAGTTTTAGTGTTCAGTGATGCTCTGAGTAGTTAACAACGTGTTGGAAGACTGCATACAGACAGTAATCCCCGAGATTAAATCAGTTACAGTAGGGGAAAACACCAAAAAGAAGACATCAAATTCAGGTGGACACAGTGACTTGTTATACATTCACGTTAACACCAAATCGGCATGCTTTGCCCTTCTCCCTCTCCAGGCGTTACCCGCCATACGTCAAAGAAGGACGCCATAGCAAATTCTTTGTATACTGGAGATACATGTTCCAATATTCTCGTAACTATGCGACCTCGATGCATGTAGCATTAATATCAATCAAAGTGAGATATCACAAAATTGTAACTAATATCTATTAAAAAATTTTATTGTGTTTCAGAAACATACTCAGCACGCCGCTAGGCAACAGAACTGAAGTGCGAAACAAATTCATGTTTCACATTACTCTTCGAAGACTCTATGTTACGGGCGTCCTGTCGGTGAAGTCATCGTTTACCTGAGCTTTAATACCGCGTCCTTTTGATCAAATCAGGATCTAAAGCTTGACTTTGTGACGTTCTGTGTCAATTCTGACAATATTTGTGGCTGAATGTATGTGGCAAACTTAGTAACTGCTGTAATGTCGATCTTCGCATCAGTAAAGAAGCTTACGATTATACTTGAACGTTCACAGTTTTACTGTTTGTAGAACTACTCGTTTATTAAATGTTGTGCCACTAATCTGAAGAAACACTGTCGCTTTCGAAAACCTTTATATCGCAAAGAGAAACAGTTACAAGCCTGCAGGGCTAATGTGTTGCCAACCTAAAAATGTTACGAGGAAAGACACGTGTAGACTGCTACAGTGCTCACACGTCTAAATGTTACAAGATCTCAACGACAACAACTAAGTGTTCTGTTTAGTTATCGTTGTTTACACAAGCAATCATTCCGACTAAAATTTTTTCGCCTAGGGATGAAACTCAAACGTAAATGAATACAGAACAATTTTAAAGGATGTACCTTGCATTAAGCCCGTTCTATTGTTTTAGGGATAATAATTTGATTGAACAGGATTTCCAAGAAGAAGGCAATATGGGTGACAATCAAAACTGAAATCGATCAATTTTCCTTAAAATACCATACCATAAAATAACTCGCTTATCAATCTCATCTACTTGTATTTTGTGTGTAAAGGTTGTTCCTGTCATTAAAATCTTCGACCGTTGTAAGTTTATAAGGAAGTGAATGATTTAAGGTAGCTATTTGAATTACTCTATTTCAATAAAAATTACATTATCCTTGTTTTCCATTCCATTTACCGAGATAGCATGACGCCCTGAGAAAAAAAAACCATTGTGAAAGGTGATATGGTCAAAATGATGCTATTCAACCTATTCAAATGATCACATATCATATGTCATGGATCAGTGAAACATAGCACATTATTAAAATAATATATTGTGTAACTATGAAATGTGTGCCACCCCACTTTTTAATAAACGTTAGTATTATTTGGTGTGTATACAATACAGAGAACCGTACGTGTATTTTAGATACACACACACACACACACACACACACACACACACACACACACACACATAGATAGCCATACGAGTTAATATATTATATGAGTTGATATCAAATAAATTAGAAATTTAGGAGCAAATATTAGGTGATTTCAGAAATATGCTGTGTGAAATCGACATCTAATTGCAACATTACGTAAATTTAGGTTATGATACAAAATAATTCCAGTAGGCATGGGTCAGCTATCGACCTTATATATGCTATCGATCTGTTACACGAGAATCACAACAGGTATTTTGAGTTATATGACAAGCTGAAGTACTACTGAAAAGAGAATTCCGATATGTTCAAAATGTAATGGATAAGCAAAGAAACAGTACGATTTGGTAGACAAACTTAGTAACTGAGTTCGATAGTCTCGCTTCTACTTTACTTCAGAGCACTATGTGACCACGTTCGTAACATAGGAACTTTTCGGGCATCTGTTTTAAAGAGGACACAAGAGTCCAAATAATGTAGATCAAGAGTCGAGAAACAGGGCAGAAGAGAGACTTGTGCAGTGAGAGATTCTGCTTAGCCCTACACGCGAGTGGGAGAGGCAGCTGGGCGGGACACAACTCTACTAGCAAGCTGCTCTGGCTTTACGAGTCTCAAAGGCATCGCTCGAGGAGTCGGCTGAATACACTTTCTGCCACAATGAGGATACTCTGGTCTTCAAGCTTGTACGTGATACGTACATGATTATCGCCGCAGGAACAGAACTTGGAAAGGAGCAAAGCAGCGTAATTCACTGCTCTTCAGCAGTAGAGCCACCATTCTCGCATTTCGTACAAGCAAATGCAACGGCCGCAGGTGATGCGTAACAGACGGGTGGATGAATTTTCAGTCGATAGAGCTTCGACCCTACAACTAGAAAAAATTCACATTGAGGCAGTGTCTTCATTGGTTTTTCAGTCTAACATCTAACGTATTGGCTCCTGAGACGAACTTACTGCGTATACGGTTAGCGTGGTCATTTCACAACATAAGTTGGAACTGAAAGGTCTTCGCACAAATTGGCTTATTATTCCTAACATCCATTGTTTAACTTGCTCCCAGTGGAGTTTTCCACACATTTTTATGATACATACTCATCAGTTTATTCCAAACTCTTTTCCTTTGTCCATTACATCATGGTGAAACCACAGATTCTTGTAGAACTCACATATCATTTATGTTCCATGACTCAAACATCCCGGGTGGTTATAATTACAGTGCAGCTGCTCAAGGAAGTCCAGTGCGGGCTGTAATAATCGTATGGCAGGGAAGCTTGGTAGATATGCTAATCCGTTAATGTGGAACCGATTTAGGCCGAAAAAATAATTAGTTCCCAATTTCGCCAGCAGGTGCAAATCTGGCACTGTACTGTATCCCGCTGACGTGATCTTTCTTTTGCTTGGGCCTTCTCCCGAACTGTTCGCACGGTTGGTTTGGTTACAATCGGATTTGGCATGGTTAGTTTGAAGGGGTGGCCGGATGCCCTTCCTGTCGTCTTCCGTACACCCCAGGACGGAATCGGTGTACCTCAGCTGTCTGAGTCTAGTGTAAATCATGAAAGAGCGCGAACGTGTTTCAAATGTCTGCAAGTCGTGTAACTGAAGCGGGTTGTGGGGACCAGCCCGGTATTTACCTAGGGAGATGTGGAAAAACTGCCTTACATCCACATCCAGGCTGACCGGTACATCGGTCATGGAAGGGAAGCATTAGAATTCAACGTTCCATTGACGATGAGAACTGGATAAATACATGAATATCGGAAGGATGGGGTGGGAAATCGGCCGTGCTCTTTCAAAGGAATCGTCCCAGCATTTGTAATAAGCGATTTAGTAAGGTCACAGTAAACCTGAATATTTATACGAGTAGAAGGTACCAACCACTGCGCCACCTCGCTCCGTGGGTCATGATCAAGCCTTCTAGATAAAAGTAGCGTGGAAAGAACACTGGAGATGTAGTTTCTGCCAAAATACATGGCTAAGTATTTGCCTTGTCTTTCAGGTGCAGAAGAACAACAATGGTAATAACAGCTTATTCGAAATGGTTAAATAAATGAGAAACCAATTAGTATGAGCAAAAGCAAAATCACCTTCCTGCTGTGGCTTATGTGAAGAACATGGGATCTCTTTTACAATACGAGCTGGTCACTGAAGACAGCATTAGGGCAAATTTGTGAGGCAATAAAATTAATTGTCTTCTGCTTGCATAAAAATGTCCCAGCAAATATGCATCATGATTTGAAGCTGGTAATTTATGCGTTAACGTAAATGTACAGAGAATATGAAAATATACCAAATCTGTAACCTTTTTTCTCGTTGTCCACAAATGAGGAATGTGTTTGCTCTTAAGAAGCACTTCTTTTACTTTTTCCTCCAAATATATCTTCATCCTTTCACTACATATCTCCCTTCGTTTCTCCGCCCATCCTGAAATTTGTAGAATGCATTTTTCAGCCAATTTATGGTTGCTAATTAGTTCATGCTGATCTGCCATGAAAAATGTCTTCATGTGTACCATTTTACGTCCTCATATACAGGGCTATTACAAATGATTGAAGCGATTTCATAAATTCACTGTAGCTCCATTCATTGACATATGGTCACGACACACTACAGATACGTAGAAAAACTCAAAGTTTTGCTCGGCTGAAGCCGCACTTCAGGTTTCTGCCGCCAGAGCGCTCGAGAGCGCAGTGAGACAAAATGGCGACAGGAGCCGAGAAAGCATATGTCGTGCTTGAAATGCACTCACATCAGTCAGTCATAACAGTGCAACGACACTTCAGGACGAAGTACAACAAAGATCCACCAACTGCTAACTCCATTCGGCGATGGTACGCGTAGTTTAAAGTTTCTGGATGCCTCTGTAAAGAGAAATCAACGGTTCTGCCTGCAGTGAGCGAAGAAACGGTAGAACGCGTGCGGGCAAGTTTCACGCGTAGCACGCGGAAGTCGGCGAATAAAGCAAGCAGGGAGCTAAACGTACCACAGCCGACGGCTTGGAAAATCTTACGGAAAAGGCTAAAGCAGAAGCCGTACCGTTTACAGTTGCTACAAGCCCTGACACCTGATGACAAAGTCAAACGCTTTGAATTTTCGGCGCGGTTGCAACAGCTCATGGAAGAGGATGCGTTCAGTGCGAAACTTGTTTTCAGTGATGAAGCAACATTTTTTCTTAATGGTGAAGTGAACAGACACAACGTACGAATTTGGGCGGTAGAGAATCCTCACGCATTTGTGCAGAAAATTCGCAATTCACCAAAAGTTAACATGTTTTGTGCAATCTCACGATTTAAAGTTTACAGCCCCTTTTTCTTCTGTGAAAAAATCGTTACAGGACACGTGTATCTGGACATGCTGGAAAATTGGCTCATGCCATAACTGGAGACCGACAGCACCGATTTCATATTTCAACAGGATGGTGCTCCACGGCACTTCCATCATCATGTTCGGCATTTCTTAAACAGGAGATTGAAAAACCGATGGATCGGTCGTGGTGGAGATCATGATCAGCAATTCGTGTCATGGCCTCCACGCTCTCCCGACTTAACCCCATGCGATTTTTTTCTGTGGGGTTATGTGAAAGATTCAGTGTTTAAACCTCCTCTACCAAGAAACGTGCCAGAACTGCGAGTTCGCATCAACGATGCTTTCGAACTCATTGATGGGGACATGCTGCGCCGAGTGTGGGAGGAACTTGATTATCGGCAGATGTCTGCCGAATCACTAAAGGGGCACATATCGAACATTTGTGAATGCCTAAAAAAACTTTTTGAGTTTTTGTATGTGTGTGCAAAGCATTGTGAAAATATCTCAAATAATAAAGTTATTGTAGAGCTGTGAAATCGCTTCAATCATTTGTAATAACCCTGTACTTCTGGTACCCAGTTCTTCCAGTTTTTAGCACAGCATCATAATAAGTATGTCCTGACTGTGTATACGGTTTTTGCTGTAGCATGATACGTTTTCTTTAATTCTTTCTTAATCCAAGTTCCATTTCTGCATTTATGTCCTAAGGTTTTACTAAGAAGGTTGAGAGATGGCAGAAGCCCTCTCTCATATTTCTATCTTACTCTGAGTAATTCGATTTTCCTCTCTAATTGCATGCGATGAAAAGTTGCTATTCCTTCACACGCGGACTTCCCACGCAGCGTCTCTCATCACCCGGGTGGACCGGTGACAGGTGGGCAATGTTGATCTTGAAAGGGTTAAGCCGACAGGCGTGAGGGAGTCGAGTGAATGCTTTCAAGACGCCGACATTGTCATAATAGCGGCGGAGACACGCCGATAGGAGCCTGAAGGAGCGGCTGGGTTAGAGGTTCGGTTACTTAGCAGAAACTTAGCGAAAACACTTTCTGGCGGGCTACCAGCGAGGCGTGGGAATGACTTGTGTACCAAGGCAGTCTTGGCGGGCAAATTCCCGCGTTTTCTGCGATATCGTAACTGTGATTGGCTTGCTCAGGGCATAGCTCTATGACGTAGCAAAATCGGCGCAGAAATTGGCGCCAAGAATCTCCATTGGTGGAATGGTAGTTCTTCGGCAATAGAGTGGAATTATCCGCCGGTTTTCGAGTTGCTGATTGGAACGTTTAACCACGGCCACTGTCGTGGGTGTGGGAATGTTCTGTGTTCGGTTTGTACGGGGGCTTTTGTGGTAGTCGGCTCTCGCCTTTCGGTCAGAGTAGGTTACAAGACTGAGCTCTCGCTGCTCTGGACAGCCTGCCTTCCGTTGGCTGTCTAATATACTTTTATTTCATTGTAACTGTTTAACAAAGTTGCTGAAGTTTCGACTTCAACGTAACTTTCCAAGTACAGTTGGCAATTGAGCGTTCTGCGTATAAGCGGCCTATGTTGTCTGTCTTGGGCAGTTTTGGCTAAAGTTGACTGTATTGGGGTTACTGTGTGACTTCGCTTGTTAAATCAATCACTGTACCGTCAGTGATTGTGTGGCAAGCCTTCTTCGTCTCTCTCAGAGGTGCATTTGTATTGATAGGATGTCTTTAGTCTGGAACATTACAAACAATAAAGAAAGAATGTGGAGAAGCAAAACAAATGTCAATGGTTGCACAAAAAGTATCGGGCCTAGCCAAAACGGCAGTAACAGGGGCAATGAAAATCGCAAAAGTAGCGTCTCAACTCGCAGGGCGCTTGCGACGTGCGACACAAGCCCACTAAAAATCCTCAGCGGTCTTAAAGACTCAAGATAATATTGCGGTTACGAACATCACGAAACGAATGAAAGAAGTAGAGAGTCGGATAGCAAAACTAGAGCGAAACGGACACACGGGCACTGCACGTTCGGATACCAATGATGGAGTACACAGAATTGTGTCTCCGAGGAAAATCCCGCCGTGCTCTAGCCCAGTGACAGAGTGCGGAACTAACAATGAAAACTCAGAAACAGCGAGTAATAGCTCCAATAATTGCAGCCCACTTAGAAGAGTGAATGCTGAATGCCACTTCCTCTGTGACACAGAGGTAGCACATCACAGTTATCAGCAAGATAGATCAGGACACTCAGCAGACGTGCAAGTATCGGAAAAGAGTGACAACACCAGTGCGAGGATCGGACAGGATTTTGATCAGAATCACTTCCTGTCGATACTAAAATTCCAGAAATTCAAAGATAAAGGAGGGTCGATGCATCCGAAGAGCTGGATGATGCAGATTACAAATTCATTACCGTCTTCATGGCCAACCCAGGCAAAATTAGAATTCATGTGTGGACACATCGAAGGCCAAGCCGCGGAAAAGATGCGGGGTGTGGCAGCGACGTGTCGGACTTATCAGGAATTTGTTGGTGCATTCCTGCTGACCTACTGGTCAAAGGAAACGCAAGACAGGATTAAAGAGGAAATAATATTTTGTCCTGAGCTGGAAGTGTCCGGGGATAGGAGCGCAACAAAATTTTTTGATGACTTATTCAAGAAGAATCAGTTTTTAGATAGTCCATATAGCAACGGAGAAATCATAAAATTTTTACTTTTCCAAATTGCCAGTTAGGTATCAACAGACACTTGTCGGGAAGTGTGGATCTGACATAGAAGCATTCAAGAGTCTATTGCGCAAACTCGAAGTAGTCTTCGATAAACAAGACGCAAAGGACAGGAAGAAGGCGCAAAATAACAAATACCACGGGCCAGCAAGGGAAGACGAAAACAGATCGCATAATCGCACTGGTCAGTTAGGAAACCAGGGTTACGGAAATCAAGGTTACGCCATTCAAGGTTATGGCAACCAGAGACACGGAAGCCAGAACGTCAGGGAACAGGGTTAATCTAGACAAGGAATCTGGGACAGGAGGAATAACGAACGGCAAAGCGACCGTAATTGGAGAGAGCGAAATCACGGACAACAGGAGAACCAGGAGATTGAAATTAGACCTGAAATTCCTAATGGACGTCAGAGGAGGGGGAGTCTAACAAGGGATTGGCGCTAGTCCATAGGACTCCACCACATCTCTCACACAAAGAAGTTCGTGGAATAATAGTAGTTTAAGTGGTGTACATATTAGAATAGGCAAATACATGAATCTTTCTTCGGGGAACAATAATCGTTGCATTAATAGATTAAGATTATTAAACTATTAACACGCTGCGTTGTCTCGCATAAGAATTTACTGTTGCTTTCCTTTTTGGTTTATGTTCGTGACTTACAATGTTGATGGAGTAGAAGGCCCTACCATTCCATGAGCAATGTTTTTGTCCTTTGCTGTCTGGTGTCCATGTTGAGGGATAATGATGAGTGAGGAGATGTCGCACAAACAGGCGCATACAAGAACGTGCTCCTAGAAGCGTTCATGGAAGTCGTGATCCGCCCCATAGCGGCCACAACCAGTTCACGAGACGTTCATAACAATGCTTGCAAGCACGCGTCAGTGCACTGCAAGATTGTGGTATATTTCGTTATTTCGAGGATGAATATGGGCAGTATTGTTTTTACAGTGGTGCGCCAGTATTGTTGTCTTGCAAGTCAGGGTGAACCAGTGAGCATTTTTTACTCCAATGGTACCCTAGACGGTAGAAATGCAGGCATAAAGCCTACTATGCCAGTGTGCTGGTTGAGGATTTAGCGTGCTGCTCGTGACTGTCACAGATGAATAACCAAGGAATTATACTTGGCGATTCGTGACATACTGTGTAGATGGCGTGCTGTGGGCGACTGAATCCTCAACAGGAACCAGTCCTGGCTTGGTCATATTACATTGTCTCTGGAAAGGTGCACTTTGATCGCTTGCAACTCTAAATTATTGTCTTGTATAACCATGGCTAGCCCAGTCTCTGGAGTTGCAGTGAGGCGTAGTGAGAACTCGGAGGCCGTGTCGTACGGCGCGCACATCACTATCGTGAATAGAGGCGAGCAACGTGACATCTCAGGGTAACAGGAATTACGTAAGAGTATTGTATAAGGTGAAAAAAAGTAGAGTACCATATACTAGGATAAGTTAAACTTTAGGATTTAACAATAACTAGATCCTAAATAGTGCGGGGTTTTCTACCAGAAGTGTTGTTTGGCGCGCGCCATTGGGATGCTATTTTTCAGATCACCAAACCACATATCCGAGATGGAGGGACGACGGTCGAGCGAAAGTAGAATAGTTGCATGTTCTTTATAGCTCAGTAAAACTTCAACCTGCATAAAAACATAATTTATTCAAAAGACATAGAATGTAGATCGTTAGCAAATGGTAGTTAATTCTTGAGCATGTCTACTGTCGATCGATATAAGTAATAGTAATATTAGTGGAGGCCCGCACATTTTGTTGTTCATCCAATACATAGCATCAGTTGTCACACATCATGTACAGTAGCGAGATCGTTCTTTACACAAATATCAAGATAAATTATTTCCATGTCGAGATTAGACATACCAAGATTTTGTTAAAATGATGGCCATAGATTGATAACTATAAAATTAAAATAAGAGTGTCTGAAATGACAGACCATCAATGTATCGTTATGTAAATTTATTATAACATAGAAGGTCATGGGAAAAAGTTAGGCATAAGATTTTGTCAGAACTGTGCAGATGACGGGAATCGTGGCCATGCAGAGGCCGGCCGGAGCAAAAAACATGAGGTCATCGGCTATCTGCAAGAAGGGGAGCGTCAGCACGCCACCTGATGAGAAGGGTGCGGCAGCGTCCGGTCCTACAAGCTGACAGTCACCGGGCCGTATACCTGAGGGATTAGGCAGCAGACATCCCTCACCGGGCCACAAGTGAAAGTGTGGCTGGCCGTTGACACTGACACACGACCAGCACGCAACAGCCAGCTAGCTCTCCAGACGCGGCGGCCGTTTGGAGGGATTCCCTGCGGCAGACCACGTTGTCGTGAGTACACGAAGATCACATAAGGTGCCAGAACCTGCGCCTCATGTGCCTGAGGGCAGAAAAGGGACGCTATATAATCACCTATTTGAGTTTTTACAACTCACTAGCAGCGGCCGATCTGCATACACAAAGCAGTATCGTTCCACAAACTCTAACAAATGAATTGTCTCATTTCTAACTTCTCCTCTCACTTAGAGAGCAGTTGTAACAATAGTCGCTCCTAGTTCGATTCTGTCTGGATGACCTCACACACTTGTGGAGTCACTCCACGTGCCATCATCCCTCGTCGAACTGCAATACTGGGAAACGTATAGTACTGTCCAGGGAGAGAAGAGACCTGGACTAGTGATGTATCCCAACTAGTAGACCTCAGAGACAATTAATCGACGTGAGGAGAGCCTATCACTATGTCTTCCTACCGTACTGCCGTGATCATATGTGTGGGTCTTGCTGCAATCTCAACAGAGTACTGCAGATGCTCCAGCACACCCTATTGCTGTTGCAACAACGTAGCAACAACAGCCGACGTTTAGCCCTGTGTGATGTCAGTACTGTGGCCCAATCCCAAAAGCCCCCCTCCGATGCTCAAGACATGGAACCACGTGCATCAATGCATATGACTCAACGTACCAACCCCCTCAGAGAAACTAACGAATTTGTGAAGTGCTTCGAATATTTCCAACAATGTGATTTAGTGCCTCATTTTCAGCACAGTCGTGAACATTGTGCAATGTGCAAGCTCAACTTGACACCCCATGAACCTTGTCTTTTTTTCTTAAATTTCTTTCTCTGGTGTTGTTTTTGTCTTGCACTTATGCGGCATCATTTGGTGTGGTGGATTGTGACGTCATTCATATGGCATAGAACAAGCTCTGCGTCAGAACTACTAGATGTCTTATAAATTAAAAGAATATTTCTGCAATTACCAACAACGCTGAAAGTCTATTTTCCGTATGCTTCAGTGGAGCAAGAAATATCCAGGGATTGTGAAAGATGGCCGGTTCTGACTGGATGCAGTTTACGTTTATAATATATTGATAAACCGGACTAACATGAGGATAGACGGCTGAAAACACAAAGAAAATCACTATAAAAATATCTAAATAAAAACTGAGATTAATGTCTTTTAAATAGCTGTAGCAGATCATTGCGTTTTAATCATAGATCACAATTCTGGATTTTACATATATCGCGTAAGTTATCGATGCATTTGTATCAATATTTTAATCAATTAATATTAATTACACTAATTTAGTTGGAACTCAACATATATTTCCTGTGTACATCGACTATGAAACTTCGGTTACTTCAGAATGCTTTTTAAAGTAACTGTCAGGAAGTGAATTGAGTAGTGCTCTCATATCAGTATGAGATCAAGGACGTTATCGCCCATTAAGTCTATTATATCACTGGGAACAAGAGATTGTTCTGGCTTCCAGTACATGTTAATAAAAATGGGGAAAATTTGTAAAAGTGAAACCAAATATGGTCGATATGTAATGTATCAACAATCTTACGTAGTAACGAAAATGGTCTCTTGTTACATATCCATCATCTCTTTCATTAAGTGAAAATTTACGTTAGCTTTCCTTCCGAAGCAACTGATTAGAAATTTCTGTTTATTTGTTATGTCTTTTAGATCTACTCTCTCTCTACATTATAGGTCTTGTTTTTAACATTTTTTGGTGTTGTTCGATTGATTACAAAGCTACTTCTCAGCGTAGTAAAAGCAATAATAATAGTAATAATAACAAAAACTGAAGGGGCGAGAATGATATAATTCACAGCCCCAAAATCTAAGTTTTCCTGGAGAGCGTTTTAAAACATTGAATAATTCTATAAATCGTATTTCAACTTTTCTAGGTATCCGACAAAAAGAGGTTTATTTCTCCAATGCGTGCAGAGTTACAACATAAACAAAGTTAAACACTATTAATAAAAAAAAGTTTTATCCCTGGGTGACATAACATTGGGCTTTGGCCTGTCTCATACTAAATGAATACATCAACATACAAATCACTTACAATGATAGTGACTACAATATTTGAAACAATATAGCCATTATCTATCACCCCTGTATCATTTACATCGCTTTCTTCCTTTGTTTCACTCAGACTCTAGAAGTATCCCTTCAAAACATTTGGTAAATATGTCATTAATGACGTAACATCTTTGAGTTTTTTGTCGTAAATTGGAATAGGTTTTAAGTATTTCGTTTATAGCTGGAACGGGTTAAGCTGCTAATATCCTCGTCCTTTTCTAGTGATATTTACAGTTCTGAGTTCTCCAAAATCAGTAAACTCATACTTCCCTTTTAAATGTGATGGCATTCCTTCATCAAAAGGAAAAGCTGTCGAGTCAGAAAATCGGAACTGAGATCCATCATAATGTTTGTCCTCTTCAATATTTGTTTGCAAAAGTGTCAAATCGATAAAGTCTCCTTGCTTCATTTTAACGACTGAAAACGTCTTCTTCTTGCACGCTTCTCTAATGACTGTAAGGCAGCCATCAGGGGTGAGCACAGTGGAGTTTCTGTTCTTAACATGTTTCTCAATTCGACTGAAATTCGGTCATAGGGCAATCCTGTGTGTCCAACTTATGGAAACCAATGGTCAAAGGCCTTAAATTTTCCTGGACGTACTAGTGCAACAATTGCTCAATTTTTCCCTTGGCGTCTGCAGTTATCACTAATAATGTGAAGAATGTTTGCTTCAGACTTTTCCATTTCTATGAATTTTATCAGACAGCTTTGCTTCACCTTCACTTCATCTGCACATATATCCCTTTTGAGACACACAATCATGAATACCAAAATTATTGTCCACAACTTCCTCTTATAGAATGCAGGCCCAGACATCAGCCTTGGTGTTAGAAACGTTTGTTGTAGATCAAAGGCTATTTTAAGATATTCCTCAGAACTTTCGCTAGCTAACTTGGAAAACTGTGTAATGATAGTTTGTCCAGCAGATGCTTTGGCATGATGTAAATACCTTACATTTTTTAATCTTCACAGTTGTCAATTGTGCATTTTTCATTTGAATTTGAAATTCATCACATACATGACATGTGTCTGAACGAGGCAATTTAAAGCCAATATTAAACTCGTTGTTAAAAATATCTCGAAATTTTGAAACTTTTACTTGTGGTGCATTATTTTCTTCACAATATTTCAAATAATGTTCTTGATATAATGAAGAAATTGATATGTCATGGTCGAAGTGCATTTTATTAGGGTTCTGTGAGTGGCTGTAATGACTGTCATACTTATTTATATTACTTACGGAGTTGTGACCTGTCTGAACTGCTTCTGGTGAAATTTTCTTTCATGGATTCCCTTTTTGACCAGAAAACAAAGAAAAAGAATAAAAGTAATTTTAAAGCTAAATGCTCAGGTTAGATAAATGTAGTGAATTTTTGTTTGAATATGATACTTCAAGAAAAACACTGGATAAATAAGCAGAATAGAACAAAATTATGGTTTTCTGGGAAGCAATATTATTTAATCTTTAAGTACCTCTTTTGTCTTTTGGAGAAGTGGAGTGTCCATCACGCAAGTGTTTTTGTGAGTTCTTAAGACGTCCTTGACTGTTCTGAAGCTCCTGCACATTTAAAAATGCGTCTCTCCACACAAAAATATTACAGCCATTAACCTTAACCTTGTATAAAAGAGTAAACATTCGCTGTGAAATTGCTCTTTTCCTTTTATTTGGGTACCTAAAAATGTAAACTATATTAATCAAAATAATAATATTTTATTGACAAAAAGTACATGGTATAAAAATTAATTTCAGATTTTCATTAATCATAGTTACCTCCTTTGCAATTGTTTCATCTTAAAATTGTTCAGAAGGTATTTTTTTTTGGCAACTGAAATCTCCCATATCCTATAAAGAATGGAACATCTGCTCTATACATTCATGAAATTTGCTCCATCATTTGCTTTTACATTTACATAAAGGACCACGAATTTAAGCACCAACAGTTTGTCCTGTTTCATCAGAAATGTACTCTCTGCCAGAATTTCTACGACATTTACATTTTTCCCTTGTCTAATTGCACATATTTCTTCTTTCACAGCTAATACGTTGGGAGGCCTTTTACAGCATCCTAAGCCAAATAAAGTATTCTGAATCAGAAAGATCAAAGCCACTCTAACACATGTAACATACCTTAATATATTATAGAAATAGCCTTATAATATTAAAATTATTACTAATAATACAGTAATTAATAGGAGAAGTATAATTTGTTCATTATTCACAAATACATACTTTAATTAGCAAGTATACAATAGTTATAATTACGGAATAATATTTTACTCTGATAGGTTCCATATTTTAAATGTTTAAAAAGGAAGTATTTTCGACTTAACATGTCATTCTCGGATGAATATTCATCAGAGGGACAATAACTGCTTCCACTGGACGAATTATCTTCTTCAGAACTGTCCATTTCTGTATCGTAATGTTCTTTTTCGGTTATGCACGGAAATAACCTCGTCTTTGCAAGCCCCATTTTGCTGTGGTTTTGAGTTGTGTCACACACGAAAAAGACTACTTCCTCACTGTATGAGAACAACAAGTGTAGAGAGGCTCTCTAATCAAGTGTGAACAGCTCTGCTCTCTAGTGTGTGATAAACCGCTAGAATGAAAATTTTTTTCATTGTAAATTCGTATTATTGTCTTATCTTACTGCAGTCTTCCAATGAGATGCAACTCTGTTATATTTCCATGTGTGGTGCTAAACTGTGCTATGTTAGCTGGCTTTGACAAAAATTTTTAATGGTCTGAATGAAGAAGAGTTTCTTGATTCAGAATATATACCTAGTAAAGCGTTCTATATTGCTCCTGCTCTACCTGCATTTATCAGTTTATTTAACTCAAAAGGTGTAAATGTGCTCTACGTTCATCGTTCGTTTTTGTTTACTGCTCATCTGTAGGACCTTATAGAGTAGAACAGTTGTGTTCGATATGTATCAAATTAGTAATTTTTATCTTTCTACCGAGAGAGGTCGCGCAGTTGTTGAGCAATGGCCCCGCATTCGGCTAAAATCAGCATCCAGTCATCCAGCTTTAGGATTTTCGTGACTTCCCTCAACTGGTTAAGGCAAACCCATGATGGTTCCTTTGAATGGGCACGGCAGCTTTGCGCCTCCATCCGTCCTTGATCTGCGCATCTGCGCTTGTGCTCCATCTCTAATAACCTCGTTGCTGAAGGTACGTTAAACACTAATCTTCTTTCCAACGCTGATCTTTCTTCCTTCTCTACTACTTATTCCATATCTTTCTGTGTAGTTTTTTACTTGCTTTATAGCAAACAAATTTCCTAGCACACTACGACAGAAAGAGTACGTATTATACTTGCAGTGTTTAGTAGCTTACTATCATATATGCACGTGGTGAAATATTTCCTGCTAACAGGACCGAAAATAGTCAGCCACCACTTACTTAGTTTTTTCGCGCAATACAGTATATGTTTTTATACTGTTTCTTATAACTTAAGATATGAGATTTCGTAGTTCTAACATAGTCAGGTATTAAAAGACAGGAAAAAAACCCACTTCTTAATTTGCTTAGTTGCTTTTAACTTACACGCCACAGCCGGTTCATTCTTACAGAAAGTATACAAATTTCAATAGATCAATTCTGTTTCAATTTTTCTTGTTTTCACACACACACACACACACACACACACACACACACACACACACACACACACACACTTACATACACGCAGCTGGGAGGTAGAATACACATATTTACATATAAATCAATACAGTGTACTTACTATAAATTCAAATGTTATAGAATGATTTTTGTACATACTGTAATAGATTAGTGTCATATGCGTATACGTGCGGCAACTATGACTATGTACAACGCGTTGAAAAGTCTGTGATCCGGTGTTGCTGGCACAGCTGCATACAGGTCGACAACGGATGACCAAGGTTCCCACGTTCACGTAAACGGGTTGCAGTATTACTATGCAATCTAGGGCACGCACAGAAAAAAAAATTCGGCATTCTTTTCCTTTCCGGAAGAGCTGTAAGCAAAGACATCTCGTCGGTATGCAACCTTTAAAGATGTTTGTGACAGAATAATTTTAATATGACTATTAGAGAAGCGAGGTGCCTAGACGTAGAGCGTGTAGGCGATTTCCTGGAATACGGAACAGATGAGTGAATGGCTGCGTACATCTTGTTTTTGTGTGTTGTTATTTTCTCCAGTTGCCTTTCCCAGTGTTCTGTAACGCCTAGAAAGAAACACTATCATTGACTGACGCTCGAACTCCACACTTTACGATTTGTTTTCCCGTAATTCCCATCCTGCCAGCGAAGCAGATACCACATGCCAGTGAGATCGCGCTCTTCACATGCCACAAAGCCTCCGTCGAGATGTAAGCGCAAGAGAAGCTGTAGAATTGCTGCTTAAAGCGTTGAGAAGGCGTCCGCGGAGAGTGAACATTCTTCTGGGGAAGAGCGGCCTAGTTAGTCGTTAACTGGAGCACGGGGCGGCTCGCGGCAGAGTCGTTAACGCGGGGCACCCCATGTATCCGGCCGGCCTTTTCAATAGCGAGGGCGAGGCGGCTGGCCAAGGATTATGAATAAAATAAAAGTGCCGCGCGTGCACACACGTGAGAAAGCCCTGGTCCTTATTCCCCACCACCGACAGGAGAAACGCACCGAGCAGCTGTGCTGCGACTTTTACGCTCCGTCAGTCTCATTATAGACAGAGAGACTAGCAAAGGATGCTCTCAGAGCCAGACCGCAAGGCTAGCGCTAACGCGATGTTACCGATCGTTTATCATTTTACGCGCCGCTTGAATAATCTAAACTGCTGTTGCAGAAACTGCTCTCGATGTCTTACGTTGATGCAATTTTCGGTTAACTTTAGTATTTGTATCGACTGATGTTTTTCTTCTTTAAAACACACGAAAAAACAGCTCTTTTTCTTTCTCTTTTCCGACGCAATGAGAAGTAATTCTGGTGCAAAATGAGGACGGTGATAGTTGTACATTTGAAGGAAAATAAGTCTGATCTTCTTGGCTTCATTGATTTCTAAACAGCTTCACTGGATATAGTGGATCTTCATGCTACATTAAATTAATGGTCGCAAATGAATTTTTGATTTCCTATTGGCATCAGAAGTGTAAACTTACTATAACCTCTTAAGCTCATAATACTGTTAAACTGGAGACATCCAGTGTTAATGCACGAATTATACGTTAATCCGTGGACATAACTGAAATCTGCTTTTAAGATCATTTTGTCCCATCTCTTGCACACTTTTGCTTACGATGGGGACGTAATTGCTATTCTTCCCCTTTTTTCTGTATTCTTCATAGTGTGCATTTCACTGACGGATGCTTGTTGCTTAATCTTATCTCACAAGGCCCAAAAACAGTTTCTCAATCAACATTGATCAAATAGTACTTTGTGGACAATCTTGGCCAGTTTTTAATGTTTTGAATGAGCCAGTTTCTCTTACGTTTCTATCAACGGAGATGAATATCATACAGTCAGGTTAAAGGCTGTTTTACTTTTCTGTGTGCTTCCGCTCGGCTCTCCAGGCACTAGGATCTGATTAAGAATATGTTATATTCGTATGTGCAAGTTTCTGGCACGATGAACGGATAATACTCAATCTCCGACAAGCAGTTACGAACTGCACAAAGTTGAGAACTCCGCCGTGGACACATCACGGACGATAAATTACTGTTTTTACATGTAGCGCCACCACCGTTGATGCCGCAGGCATTTGTTTGTTATGAAACGTAAGCAGTTTATGCACACGTACGCATCACGCGTAACTCATTCGAGAACTCGTACAACCGCAGATATTCATATCCGAGTATTGGCTCCTTATCACAAGATACTCTGTTTACAACCTTCTAAACGCACTTTATACCTCGCTTAAACACTATAGGAGTAACATATGGGAGATATGGTCATTACATCCTCGCTCAAAATGCAACCGGATTGGGACTATAAGTGGCTCCACCGTGGAAAAAAAAGGAGGTTCAAATGGCTCTGAGCACTATGAGGCGCCTAGAACCGCTCGGCCACTGCGGCTGGCCATCCACAGTCCCTGCTTGTGGAGTATACGTGTAGACAAAGATGTAGAATATCTTTTCTTTGATAGACCTTAAGAGCACAAAATACTCTAATACAGGCACGAAGCGCTCTGAATTATCGTTCCGAACTAAAAGTTTCATAGTTTATATGACTATCAAGGTAGTTCCTTTAATGAGAGCCAATCAGTTTACTTTTCTCCAGTCGCCCAAGTCAGCCAGAGTTCCAGCTGCCATGATCTTATTGTCGACAGGGGTTAAGTTCTAACGTTTCTTCGACTGCAGTAAGGTATTCTCCAAGGACTGTAGAACTATGGTAGCCGTTCTCCAATACCTTCTGCTATATAGCTGAAAACTAATAAACTATGTTGCCGAAACGTATGTAGCTCCCGCTGGCGTCTGAAAATAGAAAATGAAGGGCTAGAAACCGTGTTAGAAGTCTTCCTGTATCAGATGTTCAGTTGCGTGAACTGGTCAGGGCTCACATATACCACACATACAAAACAACGAATACGCAATGAGTACCTCACATTCAGCTGCAGTATTTACATCTACTTAAGCTTTTATAAAGGTTTAGTTTTAATAATTCCTGCACTGAAAGGGCTTTAAAAAGGTGATTTTTCCTATCTGAGTGTAAAAACTAAAAATTTAAGAATATTCGTACTTTGACATAGATTTATGTCTAAGAAGGCGTTCTAGTTATATCTGGTAAAGGAAGTTCTATCGTTTTCAGAACAACACATAATGCGAAGGTATAAAATTATGATTACTGTTTTTCTGGAAATTTCAATTTGAAAAATCGTGATGAACAGACCTGTAGCACAGTCATAAACGTGGTTCCTACTACTGCAAATAAATCGTCGTTGGCCGGTTCTAGGTGCTACAGTCTGGAACCGCGTGACCGCTACGGTCGCCGGTTCGAATCCTGCCTCGGGCATGGATGTGTGTGATGTCCTTAGGTTAGTTAGGTTTAAATAGTTCTAAGTTCTAGGCGACTGATGACCTCAGAAGTTAAGTCCCATAGTGCTCAGAGTCATTGGAACCATCTTCGTTGGCTTTGATTTTTAAATACTTCGATTTCTGCAAAAAACAATGAAATTACTGTTTATTGCTTTCTTCAAACACCAAATTTGTTCTCAAAGATCGAAAATTGTCTAAAGGGGGTTCTAATATCAGTAAAATGGTTAAATCTATTTTTATTTAATTGCATGCTGTACCGCCTGACTTTGCTATTGGTGAGAATGCAGTCACTACGAAGCAGGAAGTCATAGGGCTTTATGACACCCCCTTGAATCATGGATCTTGCCGTGGTGGGGTAGTTTGCGTGCCTCGGCGATACAGGTAGCTGTACCGTAGGTGCAATCACAACGGATAGGACAGACAAACATGTTGCTCCTGATGCGGGGCAGCAGTCTTTTCAGTACTTGCAGGGGCAACAGTCTGGATGACGGACTGTTCTGGCCTTGTAACTTCAACCAAGCCTTTTCTGAATGTACTTGTCTCGAGTTTAGCCTCGTATAGAAGTACACCGTGAAAGATAAACAGTTCACCAAAAAGAGAATAGAAGCTTTTGGAATGTGGTACTGCAGAAGAATGCTGAAGATTATATGGGTACATCATGTTACTAATGAGGAGGTGTAGAATATAAATTTGAAGAAAAGAAATTTGTGCCACAACTTGACTAAAACAAGGGTTAGGGTGACAGAATACATTCTGAGCCATCAAGGGATTATCAGTTTCATACTGGATGGGAGTGTGTGTGGGAGATTGGGGATGGGAGTAAAAATTTTAGAGGGAGACCAAGAGATGAATAATGTAATCAAATTTAAAAAGATTTAGGTCGTAGTACTCTTTCGGCGAGGAAGAGGCTTGCTGAGGGTAGAGTAAAATGGAGAGCTGCAACAAACCAATCTTCAGACGGAGGAGCATAAAGAAAAGATTGCTGAAAGAAAGCTGTTGATAATTTGTGACGAGTGTTTTTAACTGTAGTTTTAGTATCCATGCCTGCTTATTGTCCATCTCTGTGAAATAAGGAATTACACATACTATTATTATGTTAACACTAACTCCCATTATACTTTCATAGGAAACTTGGAAGAGACGTTATATTGTCCGTGTAGTTTCTTTAGTGGTGGTGTGGAAGTGCGCATGTGTGTGCGTGTGTGTGTCTGTGTATGTATGTGATTGTGTGTGATATATATATATATATATATATATATATAGAGAGAGAGAGAGAGAGAGAGGGATGACACTGACTGCACAATGTTGCACATTAACCTTTACTGCTTTTGTGAATTGGCTGTAGCAAATAAATAATTTTTTAAAAAGAGGCATTTGTTGGCATCGAATATCAATTTAAGTGTTAAAAAATCTTTTCTGAAGGTATTTGTCTGTACTGTAGTCTTGTACAAAAGCGAAACTTGGGCGATAAGCAATTCGAAGAAGAAGTTTCTTAAATGTGGTGCTATTGCAAGATGCTGAAGAGCAGATTGTTACATAGCGTAACTGATGACGAGGTACTGAATCAGACTGGAGAGAGACGATATTAATCGCACAACTCGACTAAAAGAATGTTTCGGTTGGTAAGACATATCCAGAGCTATCACGAAATTATCGTTACAGTATTACAGGGAAGAATGGGAGGGGGGGATAAAAAAAGTCCAAGAGGCGAATACAGTAAGAAGGTTAAAATGCACGTGAGTTGTAGCAGTGATTCGTTGATGAAGTCGCTTATACTGGATAAACATGCGTAGAGAGTTCATCAAACCTGTCTTAGAACTGAAGACCAGTACAGCAACATGATGAATAAAAGAAGAGAAGAGCATGGTCTTGGGAAAAGCAGTAAATCTTATTTCTCCACATAGGCACAGAAAGTAGAAAGACTTTGGAAGGGTATCCCATAACACCAGATGGAACTGCTGTAGACACGCGCCAGGCTCCGATCGTATGATAAGTCATTTGCTACCTGGTGGTCCACGATGAACCACACACATTAAAAAAAAAAAAAAGTCAATGCTCCAGACCTGGTCCTGCATCTAGCGCCATGGAGTAGTTAATCAAAGATGTATTCATAATAGACGCCGAGACAGATAGGCACCTTATCGCAATGCTGCCGCCAGTGCGGAGACAGGCCCTGCAGCTACTTCATCGCGCGCACTGGGGAATGTCACGGATGAAAGCTCTAGTGAAACTGCAGTCATACTGGACACGCTTAAACAGGGAGTAGGAAGCCAGTTCAGCTAACACCTCGCATACAGCAGCACCACCGCAATCTTTGTTTCCCTGGCCTAATCCATCGACCGCGAGATTTCCACTTAACCTTACGGACCTATTTCTAGACTCTGTATGGCTTACAGTGATGAAGCCAATTCCCAACACTCGTGTATGTTAAGCACGGCATCAACCATAACAATAGCCACAACAAACAGCGAATGAAGGGCTTCCCGATCTATAGTGTCTGATAATGGGCCCCGATTCACAGTAATTATTTTCAAATAATTCTGCACCTCAGACAGTATAAAGAACATTTATATTCCGCCGTTTTATCTATGCTCTAACGGTGTAGCGTAGTTCATGACGCATACGACACTTAATCACCAAATGTTGAACGAAGTGGAAACCACACCACTATAGCAGTTCTCACCCTTTTCTGATCATATACAGGACCACCCCCCTCCAGGATCAAAGCTCAGGGGTGCTCCTTCGTGAGAGACAAGTGATAATGCTCCTCCATCTCTTAGCCTCATAATAACGGGAACCCTAGTCACGGCAGTCAGGGCGCTTCTGACCAGGATCAGCAACGTGGGCATATATCTACGGAGCAAAAGTCAGGTGGACCGTAGCAACATTGATGGACACTAGGGCGGCACCTACTTTTCGGCTTTCTGATAGTTTACCTTCCATCTCCCCCCCCCCCCCCCCATTTTGTTCCAATCTGTAACAAACGGTATGTTCAGAATTTTAGCTCACTCGGACAACTACAAGACGACCCTCGTCGACCATGAAATTTCCCATGTTTCCCTTCTGAATTTTGTTACGCATTTTCTCAATTTTATTGTTATTTTTTATTGTTACTGATATGAAGTCTTGTTATTTAATATAGTTATTTACCATACATACAGAAATGCAGAACAAGTTAAACGTAAATGACTGCCAAGAATTCGTGTTACACTGGGATGGAAAGTTGTTCTCAGCGCTCGAAGGTGTTGAAATGGTAGATAGACTGGCAGTATCAGTAATCTTTAAGGCAAGTAACAGTTGTTGAGAGCCCCTGAAATCTCAGCATCTTCTGGAGACGATCAGGACATGGCTGTTTACCAGGCAATAGAAAAGTGTAGTATAGCTGACAAAATTCAGGCATTTTGTTGTGCTACGATAACAAACAGTACAGGTCGAGTGCATGGCAGCCATGCAAATGTAGAAAAACTGTTTAGTTGTGACCTGTTATACTTGTCTTGTCGTCGTCACTTTTTTGAATTAGCGTTCAGGACCTGTTTCAAACACTGATGAGGGAAGCTTCTGGTCCGTACATGAAACTTTCCAAGAAATGTAGAGTAACTTGCACGAAATTTGACAAGAACGCTTACATAGCCGGTACCACTGAAGAACATTTGATGTACTGTCTCCTAGTCTCGAATTTCTTGAAAACCAACTTTCCATGCAGAAACAAGCGCGAGATGATTACCGAGAACTGCTAGAGTTCACGATGATCTTTCTTGGTGGCATTCCAATGAATGTGATATCGTTTCGAATCGCAGGAGCAGTAGCTCAGTAACTAATTCTGGGTGGATGTCAAAGGCCATATGTTTCAAAATCCCATTTATTTACCTGATGTGGAGAAGAAACTCATTAACAAGAAATGTACTTTTCTTGTAAGAACCTGGTTTCTGTCAACAGAAGCAATTAAGGCATCTTGTCACGGTTTCCCACTTATAAGTCAACTGATAAATTATCAGAATACGGATCCAGTAAGGAGTAAGGCTTCTGCAAAAAAATTTCAAATAACCTGTGATACTTAACATCAGAAACTGTGGCTTCAGCCATGCGTGATGACGAAGTTCTAACAAAGGTCGTGGAAAATATATTATAGCTCAAATTATTTTGGGATAAGAAAGAAGAAGGAAAAAATCAAGTGAAAAGGTGCATCATAAAAAAAATCTTTCTTCTTTTGTGAATGTTTTCATCTTTTGTAACGCCTGTTACGATAATTTCGTTCACGAGATTATCAGTACCAATTTTGGCAACAACAGCTCTTCACCATGGAAAAATTATTCCTGTTACAAAAGTGAATTCAAAAATCTGAGGAATGGATGTTGTGAATGGTGTTGCAGGAAGAGGTGTCAAACTAATTTAGGACCACAATAACAATCTTCCAACAGACGAAGTTGAGAAACAATTTGTTTTAAAGATTGTTGCTGGAGATAATACAAAATACCCAGCTATTATTAAATCTTAACTTAGGAATAAATAATGTTCGGTGTTCATTCAATCACATAATATTTTGATTCTGCTTTAATAAAAGTCGTACAATTATTGTAAATAGAAATTTTCTCAAAATGAAAATGCCTGCTTTATCGGAAATAAACTAGACGTTTCTTAAATTTTTCTTGCTGTTTTTTGAATTCCTTGGAAGAAGTTCTCAGTAATATGAGTCAAAATAATTTTAAACGATTGCTGGAGTTTCTTGAATGTGTCACATACTCATACATTACTCTCACGAAAGACATGTACACAGTGGAGATACGGAATAATATAGTGCGTTTTAACGGAAATAGGTGTAGCGGATGTTATGTTCCAACATCAAGGCGTTTGAGGGTCACCTAGAATTTGTTGGATCGAGATCAAATATTTCACAGACTGTCTTTTTGCCAATTGGAATAAAAATTCGTGGAGAGGAGAAGTAAAATTTTAACATACAGAAAATTAAATGTACCTTAGTGTACAACCACGGATGACACATCACCTCTGTTCGCACACTAAGTGGGTGGGAGCGAAGTCATACAAATCAGCTCCGTCCACACTTATCAACCACCAGCGGAACACCCAGAACCAGAATGCCCTCTCTTGTCAGACCGACAACCTAACAGACACAATCTGCGCCCAAAATAACCAGCTCTATTACCAACAGACACGGACGTGGAGACGGAGATGTCTAAGCAGCCTCGGCGTTTAGGACCAACAACGCCCTCATCGCCACGAGGCAGTTTAACGGCGGACGTTCTCTGAAACATCGAGTGCATCTGGCCATAGGCTCCGTTTTCAGTAGGTAGGGTGGAGATATCTTGTCGTAGCTACTTTGAAAGTCCACCGGAAAGCGTGGAGCAGCACCACGGACGCCAGTCGGAGCAACGATGCCCGGAAAACCCAAACGTTGCGGTATGAGTGTCCACCACACTGGCCAACCAGCGCTCACAGCGACCGTGTAAGAACGTCTGCTAAGCGACGCAAAATGCAGTCGCGTAACTTCTTCGCTTCTGTCTCGTTGTTGTAAAGGACTAAAGGTTTCGATCTCTGTTTCGCTACATTTCTAGTTTTCACTCTTTGGGTTACTCGCTGTCACTTGTTACTCAGTAGTGCAGTCACCACGTGTTCATTTCCTTCGTTGTTCTGTCTTGTGTGTTCATTTTCGGTGATCCGTTACTTCGCATCCCAGACGGGTTGGTCCATTCTCAACGGGTTTTCCTGTCGCTCCCGATATTCTGTCATATCTCTGTCAAAATAGAAATGTTTAGTGAAGGCGTAGGTTTGGAATGTTGACTTGTGCGGATGTGAAACGTGGACAGTAAACAGTTCAGAACAGAAAAGAATAGAAGCTTTCGACGATCACGT
Source organism: Schistocerca piceifrons (assembly GCF_021461385.2). Taxonomy (NCBI): domain Eukaryota; kingdom Metazoa; phylum Arthropoda; class Insecta; order Orthoptera; family Acrididae; genus Schistocerca; species Schistocerca piceifrons. The sequence continues at coordinate 557,465,512 of NC_060149.1, forward strand.
GGGTGGTTCGGGTGATCATAGGGGGATACTAAATAGTATTTGGGACAAAAGAAATTTATAGCACAAAGTTACTAAAGGTAAGAATATGGTTGATAAGACTTATGCAGAGGCTTCAAGGATTTGTCAGCTTGGGTATGGAGTGTGATAAAGATTATGTATGGACATCATGGATTCACAAAATTAAGCAGGTAAAAAGTATATAGGCTGCATAAGTTTTCAGAAATGAAAAGAATACAACTGATAACTGCATCATCCCAGTCTTCGGAATGAATAGCACCACAACAGCTTAGAACTCAGATGTATTTGCTTCCATTGCTGCTCATGCTATATATTATTCAACCAAATACATGAAAATTTATCGCAAGATGAATGAAGCTTGAACCTTACTTTCATTCCTACTACTACGAAATTCGCGCTATTTGTGTTGGCTTGAGTTTTCTCATTAGACATTAGACATTTTTAGTTTCACAGTATTACTAATTAAATTAAATAAACCTTTTTGTTATGTCTTAAAAGCCTACTTGCGGGTTACGTCTACATGAGAAACACAGAAACTACCTTCAGCAGTGATATACTAATTGTGTTGATGGCAGCAATCACCTTAATCATTATTAAAATCAGTTGCTAATTATCCGTCTGCAGAGCGGCGATGTAAAACAGTAATCGGAAATTCTTTCTTCTATAAAATACTACTCCTCAATTATTTCTGCAAATAGAAATACGAAATTAAAATAACATACAGAAGTAAAAACTATTAAACGTAAACCAACTAATATAAATAAATTGTCAGTCTGTGTATGTTAATTTATCGTTATGTCGCGTGGCTAGGGCCTCCCATCGGGTAGACCGTTCACCGGGTTCAAGTCTTTCGATTTGACGCCACTTCGGTGACTTGAACGTCGATGGAGATGAAATGATGATGATTAGACAACACAACACCCAGTCCCTGAGCGGAGAAAATCGCCGACCCAGCCGGGAATCAAACGCGGGAACTTAGGATTGACGTTCTGTTGCGCTGACCAATTTTTTTTTTAATCTCGTTTTATTCGTTCATGTTAGCTGCCTTGTTCGGGGCGGACGTCCCATGACACCCGCTGAAGTTCGTTACTGATCCATTCACTCAGTTTTTTTTTTATTGCAGAGAGCTGCTAACCCCCGACCGAACACGCTGAGCTAACGTGCCGGCGGCCACTCAACTACCCGGGGCGGACATTTATCGTCATTATGTTGTAAGATTAACGTCTGAGTGACATTTGATAGTGTAAAGAATTTCGATTTATTCGTTTATTGGACAGTTCTAAGTATGGTAGAGACGCTGCAAAAACCAGAGGTGGAATGATGTTTTCCATTTCAGAAGCTGAATAAATTTGACGCGGGAAATTTCTTAGTTTCGGGGTCGCGGGGAAGATGTTTGTTGAGATTAGATCTCGAGTGCCATCTGCAACTGCTTCATGTCTTATGAAATTTCAAATGGTTCAAATGGCTCTGAGCACTATGGGACTCAACATCTTAGGTCATAAGTCCCCTAGAACTTAGAACTACTTAAACCTAACTAACCTAAGGACATCACACACACCCATGCCCGAGGCAGGATTCGAACCTGCGACCGTAGCAGTCCCGCAGTTCCGGACTGCAGCGCCAGAACCGCTAGACCACCGCGGCCGGCTTTATGAAATTTCTGTTGACGTACATCAGCCTATAACGGGCATCTGGATTTAGTGATTCATTTTTCTTATACACAGAACATTTGCCGAAAAAAAATACTTGTCAATAATGTTTCCATTTCCCGGAGCCGACAAAAATCCAACAACTTTCTGGCACCAGTCAAGTGAAGAGATGACTGAATTACAGTGCTTCAAGAATAAAAATGAAGCATGTGGGACGGGAGGAAAAACAAAATAAAAATTCATGGACTAGGAGAGTATGTGATGTTTCAGTGATTACAAAATCGAGTCAAATTTACAAGAAACTTAGCAATAAGAGGACGCTTATCAGTATGACATTGCACTCGTTCAGTGCTGGGTCCGTACACTGATTTGGTCCGTAAAGGTGTTACGAAGCCCTCTTATCCTCCGTTGCCATGAGCTGTCCCCCAACTGTTGTCAATGGTCCTGAATACTGGTATTTAGACGGATTTGTAATCAGATTTGGACCCACACATGTTCTGTCCAGAATAGATCTTGCTGGATCTGGAGGTACCACAACATTACACAGCCATTTCATAGAAACACTTGCCATTTGTGGACTAGCAGTACACTGTTGGAAAATGTCGCCATCACACTGTCGCATGAGAAGTGGTACATAGGAACTCAAAATATCTATGGGGTACCATTGTGCCATCAGATTTCCTTCGGTCACTACCGGTCGTGACCTAAAGTCAACCCGACTGGCCCCCCACCATGACTGTCAGGTAGTCTCTAAAAACTAATATGGAAACTTTCAGGCTATGAATTAGCAATGAATGAGTTCGCCGTTGGGAAGGTATTGTGCCTGACAAATACTTAAATAATTATGCTGACGAAAGTATTATTCTAAACATTGTTCTACACGCAGTTTTCACAGACGCATTTATCTGCAACAGACTGCGTGCTATGTTGCTGAATTTTAGAGCAATGACATGATAAATCCGTTTCTCGTTGGCCAATAGTTACTAAAACTTATATGACAGTACCATTAAACATGACGTCCACTACAGAAAAGGCGACTGAGACTATAAAGGTAAACTTGTAAACTATCTGTCAAAAATTTAAAACATACAAAAATTATTCTCCGTCTCAGGAATGGAGGTTACGGCAAATCGAACAAAAAGACAAGAGAGCGGTTGAGTCGCTGCACGTGTATTGACCGGTCCGGTGACGAACTACGAAGGCTGCCGGAGCAGACCAGCTGAATGTCCAGCGCGCACGTGCCTGAGTTCCGTATGGTGCGTGAAAGGAGGCAGAAAAGAGGTCAACTCTTTATCATTTCTCGAGACAAAACAACGTAAAGATTCCCCGCAGAATGGGATGGGCAGAAATCCCACGGCACCGGAACAGGTCGTCCCGCCGGGGACGTGACCGATATGAGAAAGCGGTGGTTTGCCAGCGCCTATACGTAGCTTCGGACTTCACCGCGCCTCGGCCACTCACTGCATCGTCAAGCCCGCGCATCGAATTTCTAAAGCTTTCATTTCTCCCTCAGCAAAAGTCGGCCTGCTGGCCCATCGAATACTGATATCAGCTGCATTATAGGGAGTCTGCCTCTTGAACCGTAGTTCCGCGGACAGTTTGGAAATGTATGGCAGCACCCCCTGCCGAAAGGAGGCGTCACAATACGGCCACAGGCTTCAACGTAGCGCCTACTACTTAAGTTTTAGTGCAGCATACGGAGAGGCACATCAAGGTGACCCCTTTTTCTTTAGTGATATGGCAAGCGAAGGGACTGCATTTATTACCAATCCACCAGTCAGAGAACTGGAAAAAGCCAAGGCTATTTGGCTTTTACTTCGTGAACTCCAATGGGAGAGCCTGGAAGGAAGCCGATGTTCTTTTCGCAAAACACTACAGAGAAAATTTAGAGAGCCAGCTTTTGCTGCAGACTGCGGAACGATTCTACTGCCGCCAGCATACATTTTGCGAAAAGACCGCGAAGAAAAAATAAGAGAAATTTGGGCTCTTACGAAATCATATGGCGAGCCGCGTTTCCCCTCCTCCATTTGAGAGTGGAACAGGAAAGGGAATGGCCAGTAATAGTACAAGGTATCCTGTGCTTGCATCGTATGGTACCTATGTGTATGTAGATTTACTCGAAATACTTCTCCCACATCGAGACCATTAAAGACGGTTACATTTAGTCGTTTCTTACTTGCACTTTGAACTTAGATACTAATTAGCTGTGGGAGTGTATGTCTCGTTGCAGTTCAAACGTTGTGTATAGGATCTTTCACAAGAAAATAGGTAGATGTATACACCATATGTAGACTAATATGAATAAAATTCTACATAAAATAGACATACGATCTGTTCTCGACGGTTTTGAGATATAGCTACCTGGACCTACGACGAGAGAAACGGTTCAGGTGATGGTGAATTAATGGATAATTACTTATTAGTTTTACTGTCAGTTGTCCTTTGAGTTCATGGTTAAAAATACCACCGCAAGTTTTAGTACGCTTTCTTGCTCGTATAGAAAGCTGTAGTGTGATTGCTGAGAGCCGGTATCATTCATTGACGTACCCATAAGCTTTTAAATCACATGCAAGCAAATCCCCCCCACTTCCTGTTTTCTGCCTCCAGGCAGAATCTTTAAGCTACTTCAAAAACAACAGTCTCTTTGAGAAAGTATAGACCATCTTGGTGGCAACGCACATAAACAGCTGCACAATTACAACGGCCAGGACAGAATCCGCAAAAAATGCACGCGCCTCTGTAGCCGGATACGTTCGATTCGAAGGTAGCCGGTTCAATTCTTGGTTGTGTAAAGAATATGCAACGCCAGTACTTCGCAGATAAGAAGAGGAGAACTGGTGGCGAGAAGTTCCTCACCTCCCGACTGCGTTTGAATTTTGTGGATGAAACCCCAAACTTCAGTGCAGTGTCTTATGCTGTCAGGCCGTGATACAAGTTCCTTGTTGACGGTGACTTGTCTGTTGGGAGGGGACGTTAAGCGACTGCCGTACTATTTGAGACGAACATTCTATGTGCCGACAGTGGATTTAATTCTGTCCCTCCTCCTTTATCGTCATCTACATAATCGCCACAAACACGTCACTGAAATTTAGAAGCCTCTCAAAATGCTACAGCAACAGATTTTGCGAGAATTGTAAACGAGCCCGCATCTCGTGGTCGTGCGGTAGCGTTCTCGCTTCCCACGCCCGGGTTCCCGTGTTCGATTCCCGGCGGGGTCAGGGATTTTCTCTGCCTCGTGATGGCTGGGTGTTGTGTGCTGTCCTTAGGTTAGTTAGGTTTAAGTAGTTCTAAGTTCTAGGGGACTGATGACCATAGATGTTAAGTCCCATAGTGCTCAGAGCCATTTGAACCATTTGAATTGTAAACGATTTTGTGCAATAACTAGACCAATGAGTCTTTAAGCAATGATGTAGCATCAAAATTTTGGGTAAACGGAATCTGGAACGGAGAAAGGTAACTCAGTGGTAATATAGGACCCGTATTCGGAAGGATGTCGGTTCATATCTTCGTCCAGCAACCCAGATTTAGGAAGGAAGACCACGTTTTATCGCCCCGTCCACGGTTACGACATTAGGGACAACACATAATAGGGAAGACAAAGGAAATAAACTGCTCCTGTAATTTACAAGGGAAACATCCCGATATATGCCTTGAAAGCAATTTGGACCACCTCTTCCTGTATGCGAGGCCAGTGTCTCTCCACTGTGCCACCATCCTCGGTTCCAGATTTAGGTTACCCGTGATTTCCCTAAATCAGTGAAAGCGAATTTGGGGGTGATTCCTTTGAAGGGGCACTATCGATTTCTTTCACCATTTACTGCATGTGGTAAATCTCAAATGGTTCAAATGGCTCTGAGTACTATGGGACTTAATTTCTAAGTTTATCAGTCCCCTAGAACTTAGAACTACTTAAACCTAACTAACCTAAGGACATCACACACGTCCATGCCCGAGGCAGGATTCGAAACTGCGACCGTAGCGGTCGCGCGGTCCCAGACTGAAGCGCCTAGAACCGCTCGGCCAACCCGGCCGGCGGTACATCTCAAACGACCTCGTTGTCTAGGGTAATGCTCTCCATGTGTATGGTATTCTCGATCAGATCCCTTGTGCCTGACAGGTCGTTCTAAATGGCCATGACTTCAGGGAACTCTCTTTTTCCATCTCCTCCTCCCCCACTGTCTGTTCATCTATTCCTTTCCTCACTCTTCTTTCATCTCCTCCTCTCCTCTCTCTCTGTCAATCACCTTCTCTTCCCTTTTACTGCCCACTTCCTCCTTCCCCTCTCTCTGACCATCTCCTCCTCCCCCATATCTGCATCCGTCACGTCACTGTCTTTCCATGTTCTCCTCCCCTGTTCTCTCTCCACGTTATCACTCCCACCCCAATAGGAGGTTGCTAGTTCTTAGTCCCACAGAAATTCTTTCCAGGTACTGTGTAATCTGTGTATCATATTTAGTTGAAATCGATCAAGGGGTTTAGGAGAAGGTTCTTACCTGTGGCTTTGTCTGCATATCCACATGTCACATATATTTCACAAATAGTTACCTTATTTCACACGTTTTTGTAAATACAATATGTGTCACCTGTATCTCCAGTGAATTCCCTTCTACAGTTTCATTTTCGCGCACTCAATGCTTACGACTTCACATCTCCTGCACGACGTTTCTTACACTGATATATTTTTGCAAGTTGATTCAGCGGTTTTTGTGGATAGCCTCTGCGAAATGTGTGGCGAATAAATTTAGTAGCAAAGAAGAAATAAATTTAAATGTCATACATGATGCCGCTGTTTTTCACGCCTTTCAGCATTTGACATCATATCTCCTGAATTATGAGTCGTACAATGATATAATTTTATTGGTACATTCAGTTGTATACACGAATACTGTCTGCAAAATGTGTCTGAAATACAGCACGTAGTAAAGAAGTGATAAATTAAAATATAATGCCTCATGCGGTAGTTTTACTGCAGCAACAGTGAAACTTTAGTAAGCGATAATCTTTTTTTCTTTCATCATTTCGTGTGGGCTGTCAGCGAGAAAATGCTTCCTAAGGGTTTGAAATTAGGTGCCAAGTTGTTCCATATCACTAAGTGCACTCATTCTGATATACTAAATGAACAGATTCTGGGAATTCTTTCGTTGGGGGCTAGATTTCTTATTCATGCTCACCCTGGCACCTTTTTATAGGTAGATGGTTCTTAGATTCTTACCAGACAGCAAGTAATATGTGTACCAAGTTCGGTTAACATCAGGCCAGCGGTTTAGGAGGAGATGTACACCACACATACACATCAAATTTTATGTTATTTACTGATTTCACATGCATCTGTAAACATATGTCATCTATATTTCTAGCTAATTTCGTTCTACAGTTTCATTTTCGCGCATCTCAATGTTTATGACGTCATATCTCTTGAACTACACTCCTGGAAATTGAAATAAGAACACCGTGAATTCATTGTCCCAGGAAGGGGAAACTTTATTGACACATTCCTGGGGTCACATACATCACATGATCACACTGACAGAACCACAGGCACATAGACACAGGCAACAGAGCATGCACAATGTCGGCACTAGTACAGTGTATATCCACCTTTCGCAGCAATGCAGGCTCCCATGGAGACGATCGTAGAGATGCTGGATGTAGTCCTGTGGAACGGCTTGCCATGCCATTTCCACCTGGCGCCTCAGTTGGACCAGCGTTCGTGCTGGACGTGCAGACCGCGTGAGACGACGCTTCATCCAGTCCCAAACATGCTCAATGGGGGACAGATCCGGAGATCTTGCTGGCCAGGGTAGTTGACTTACACCTTCTAGAGCACGTTGGGTGGCACGGGATACATGCGGACGTGCATTGTCCTGTTGGAACAGCAAGTTCCCTTGCCGGTCTAGGAATGGTAGAACGATGGGTTCGATGACGGTTTGGATGTACTGTGCACTATTCAGTGTCCCCTCGACGATCACCAGTGGTGTACGGGCAGTGTAGGAGATCGCTCCCCACACCATGATGCCGGGTGTTGGCCCTGTGTGCCTCGGTCGTATGCAGTCCTGATTGTGGCGCTCACCTGCACGGCGCCAAACACGCATACGACCATCATTGGCACCAAGGCAGAAGCGACTCTCATCGCTGAAGACGACACGTCTCCATTCGTCCCTCCATTCACGCCTGTCGCGACACCACTGGAGGCGGGCTGCACGATGTTGGGGCGTGAGCGGAAGACGGCCTAACGGTGTGCGGGACCGTAGCCCAGCTTCATGGAGACGGTTGCGAATGGTCCTCGCCGATACCCCAGGAGCAACAGTGTCCCTAATTTGCTGGGAAGTGGCGGTGCGGTCCCCTACGACACTGCGTAGGATCCTACGGTCTTGGAGTGCATCCGTGCGTCGCTGCGGTCCGGTCCCAGGTCGACGGGCACGTGCACCTTCCGCCGACCACTGGCGACAACATCGATGTACTGTGGAGACCTCACGCCCCACGTGTTGAGCAATTCGGCGGTACGTCCACCCGGCCTCCCGCATGCCCACTATACGCCCTCGCTCAAAGTCCGTCAACTGCACACACGGTTCACGTCCACTCTGTCGCGGCATGCTACCAGTGTTAAAGACTGCGATGGAGCTCCGTATGCCACGGCAAACTTGCTGACACTGACGGCGGCGGTGCACAAATGCTCCGCAGCTAGCGCCATTCGACGGCCAACACCGCGGTTCCTGGTGTGTCCGCTGTGCCGTGCGTGTGATCATTGCTTGTACAGCCCTCTCGCAGTGTCCGGAGCAAGTATGGTGGGTCTGACACACCGGTGTCAATGTGTTCTTTTTTCCATTTCCAGGAGTGTATATACCGTACAGTGATATAATTTTGCAAGTAAATCCAGCAATATACGTGGGTACTGTCTGCGAAATGCGTTGCGGATAGAGTTAGCAGTAAAGAAGTAGTGAATTAAACTGTAATGCATGATGCAGAAGTTTTTCACGCATCTCAGTGTTTATGACATTATACCTGCTGAATCGGGACCAAAGAGTTATTCGGGCCCCATGGCGTGCGTCACAGCACGTGACACTACAGGTCTTACACGTTCCAGCGAGCGTTTCCTTCAGGGAGCGATCTACTATTTCAGACGGGTTTAAAAATTCTTAACTGTACACTTCAGTAAATACAAGCTCTCGATAGCACATGAAATATTTAAAACCGTTAGTGGATTCCTTTCCGCTGGAATACTGGATTTCCGTTCGGACCCAGACCCAGTATTTCTCGTGGGCCGTATCCTGAGCTATGTGTTGTTCAACGATAAATTTATGTAGGTACTTTCAGCGGCTTATGCGGATACTGTCTGTGCAATGTGTTGCAAACATAGTCAGTAGCGAAGAAGTAATAAATCTAAACGTCATACAGGATGTGTCAGTTTTCCACGCATCTCAATGTTTATGCCGTCATATGTCTTGCACTATACATCGTACTGTGATGTAATTTTACTTGGTTAGTTGACATCGGTCTAGCAGTTTAAGAGAGGATATGGAACATAAAAACATACATACATACTTACATTTTAATGCCATGTGTGGATTAATTGTGAGCTCGAGCAGACACCAGCTCTTATTCTTTCTACTTACGGAAGTTGCCTTAGTGCATTTCAGTAGGGTTTAACCACCATAAAATTAGATCCTACGTGCCTAACCTTACACTATGCATCAAATTTCAACGCTTTGGTCACACCACCATGCCACGCAAAGGTCAGGCTACATATGGAAGATGTGGCAAACCTGTACAGTCACCAAGCACTCTGTCCCAGACAAACGTGTCCACTGCTCTCAGAATCATCCACTTTGGAGCAAAGAATGCCTTGTGTCCAAGGAAGACAAAACATTCCAAGGAGTAAATTCAACATTACGCATCTCCTACTCAGAGGTGAGGAAGGTTTTCAAATTACAAAGCCACCTACGTTCATGAGTAATTCGCCTCAGCATTGAAACAGCCTGTACCAACAACTGCTGTTGGCCCCCAAACATCGGTGGCTGACCAGAGCACAACATCCTATAGCTGTAAATATACGTGCAAAATTGCGCCACTGACTACTCAAAAAAGTTTGCTTACAGCCAAAACGATGGTGGCAGCAGGATGAACTATCAGGAGGAATGATACAATTGCATCACAGAATAAAGGAGACACAAAAATTTTTTCTCTTAAAGGAGCCTTACCACAGTCCCCAAAATCCCGGCTGGAGACGATAGACAACAATCCAAAAAGATCAGGTCTACAACTATCCCATCATGCTGCCCTGGTTCTGTCTGACGGATCAGACAATGACTATACTATTGGAACCGCGTGACCGCTACGGTCGCAGGTTCGAATCCTGCCTCGGGCATGGATGTGTGTGATGTCCTTAGGTTAGTTAGGTTTAAGTAGTTCTAAGTTCTAGGGGACTGATGGCCTCAGTAGTTAAGTCCCGTAGTGCTCAGAGCCATTTGAACCATTTGAACCTTCCCACAGAAGAAAATAAATGGGTTCATAGCACAAGTGGAGGAATTGATATTATTATTGCCTTACGGAGGACGAATCTGTATATACCTGCACTAGACAATTTTAAATTATCTCGTGCCTCTAACCTAAATGACCACATCCCCAAAAGAGAGGACGACCTTTCTGGAGAGAGATAGATAAAGGAGGGAGGGCTGTTTTCGTGACGAACGCCTACCACCCTTCACCTCTCACTTAAAACCAACCTGGAAGCAGTCGCTGAATCAGTACACGCGGGTCGTAGTTTGACAATAAGTTTGCTATACCTACCCCAGGCGAGGTGCTAGACGAAGATACTCACTGTATCTCACTCAGTTTCGACTACCTTTCGCCCTCCGTGTAGATTTTAACGAATACACTGTGATTTGGGGTTCTGCAACCACTTGACCCACGGGCAGGAGATCAAACGTGTCTGCCGCATATGTGGCAGAGCAGGCACTCCAACACCATGTCTTGGTATACTCTCCAGCTCCCGCACACGCTGCTCAATGTAATTCGGTCTATGACTTGCACTCTCAAGAGCTCATTTCACGATCTGGATTCACCAACAAAGCATTGCCCAAAAGAATGCAGCCACTATGGGGTCTGTGTTTGGCGGACCCATCGCCTTACGGCCAAACAGTTGTGTTTTAACCCATTGATAACGTCTAGCAATGAGTGGACTATATTACCAAAATGGTCCTCCACGCTGCTGATGTATTCATTCCATATTCTTCAATAATGGTTCAAATGGCTCTAAGCACTACGGAAATTAACATCTGAGGTCATCAGTCCCCTACACTTAGAACTACTTAAACCTAACGAACCTAAGGACATCGCCGGCCTGTGTGGCCGAGCGGTTCTAGGCGCTACAGTCTGGAACCGCGCGACCGCTACGGTCGCAGGTTCGAATCTTGCCTCGGGCATGGATGTGTATGGTGTCCTTAGGTTAGTTAGGTTTAAGTAGTTCTAAGGTCTAGGGGACTGATGACCTCAAAAGTTAAGTCCCATAGTGTTCAGAGCCATTTGAACCATTTGACCCTAAGGACATAACACACATTCATGCCCGAGGCAGTATTCGAACCTGCGACCGTAGCAGTAGCGTAGTTCTGGATTGAAGCGCCTAGAACCACTCGGCCTCAGTGGCTGGCCCATATTCTTCAGGACAGTGGAAAAGGCAACCTGTTCCTTGGTGGAGCAAAGATTGCCGTTCCACAATCTGGAACCGAGGACGAAAAGTCGAATTATTAGAGATAACAAGAACAGATCGTAGCAACAGTTCCTGAACACCATAAACAATTCCACTAAAAATAGATTGTGTGAGAGACTATCAGGAGGATGTCTGCGAGATATCGAGAAGCCCAGTGGCTGTTATAGCGAGTCTCCACAAGATATTACCCAGACTACGATTGAATATTTTACCAGAGTTACCGCCAAAGCCAATTCAGATTTTAAATCTGTGTGTTTTCAAACGTAAAAGTTGCCCTTCTTTTTCTTTCTTAACAAGTGTAAATTCCACTCATATTGCGATGTTCTTTGACCTTCGATGTCGTATTTGAAACCAGCATATCCATTAAAATACATATTTATCTCATCTTTCAAGAAGCAGCAAGTACCTGAAGCATACAGTACATTCAAAATACACTCTGTCCTATCGTCATGAGCATGTAACCCTTTATTTAAAATTCACTGTAGCAGGCTAGTAGAAGTTATTCAATACTCAGCTGAAACACGGAAGACAAAGCCTGTTCTTCGACATGTTCATTAGCTAATGAAATAAGCTATTGTGAATAAAGGAAATTGGTTTTGCCCATGGTACTGTGCTCATTTCTCGCTCTCAGGCGGAGTACTGCCAGACTCATGTTCGTAATTTCTCTCCGAATCTGATATGCATATTACAGCAGGTGTAGTGAACGACTCGAAAATTCAGTAGTACGACTGAAAAAGCAACTGTACAAGGATACAAGCTGTAGGAGTTTCGATAATGAAAGTACCGTTCGCAGAAGCAAGGAGGGATCATTGTTCTGATCAGCCGCACGCCACGGGAACGAGAGGCGTTGCTTGCGCATTCTGCTTGCGAGTGCGGCCTTTTCTGCGGCGAACAAAGGACTCGGCCCGTTTACTGTTATTCCCGTGCGTTGCCGTAACGCCTGAAAATATAAAAGTAGCGGCGAGCGGCGTGCGCCGACGTGCTGGAAAGCGAATTTGGTATGAGGTTTACAGTGAGTGCCCCAGCAGGTAATACGCGTGGCTGGCTGCGCTGGCGCCGTTTGCTTTTCCATTCTCCGCGAGTCCTCGGACGCGTGGCACATTTCGCACTGTTTTGCCGAATGTGTATGTTTTCCAGAGACAGAAGGATAAACTGTGCCTTTCGTGGTTTCACGGCTCAGCACGTCCAGTAATCACTGAACTGATTCAGAATATTCTTAAGAACAAAATTTATCCGCTAGTATCACACACATTGTTGTCAATTTATGTATCCTACTGTTTACGCTACAATTATTATTTACATAGACATACAGGAAGTAAATTAAACGCATACTAAATGCGTCATTGGCAGTTTAATCCAGAAGAAATTGGTTCAAATGGCTCTGAGCACTATGGGACTCAACTGCTGTGGTCATAAGTCCCCTAGAACTTAGAACTACTTAAACCTAACTAACCTAAGGACATCACTCACATCCATGCCCGAGGCAGGATTCAATCCAGAAGAAATCAAACAGTTACGTCAGTATAGTTTCTACACTTTTATTCACTAATGTTGTGTGGAAACATTTTATAATGCAGTTTTCAAAAATGGCTCTGAGCACTATGGGACTTAACATCTATGGTCATCAGTCCCCTGGAACTTAGAACTACTTAAACCTAACTAACCTAAGGACACCACACAACACCCAGCCATCACGAGGCAGAGAAAATCCCTGACCCCGCTGCAGTTTTCATTGCGAATTAAATGTAGTGCTCACTCAGCGTCATCTGCTGGTCGTCTCTTTAAAGGGAAAATCTGCCAGTCGCCTGACGGTTTATGGGGAAGCGTTCTTCCAGTAACACTGTTTCCCCGTACCTCCATTTCCCACCGCTGTTCACGAACTGTGAGTGGGATGAACGACTGCCAGTAACCTCCGTATTGCCCGCCCGGTTAGCCGCACTGCTTTCCTGGTGGGAAGGTGTCGAGGTCCGGCATGCCGGCCAGTCTGTGGATAGTTTTTAAGGCGGTTTTCCATCTGCCTCGGCGCATTCGGGCTGGTTCTCCTTATTCCGCCTCAGTTACACTATGTCGGCGATTGCTGCGTAAACACTTTCTCCACGTACGCGTACACCATCATTAATCTACCACGCAAACATTGTGGTTACACTCGTCTGGTGTGAGACGTTCCCGAGGGGGTTCACTGGGTTCGGTGTGGGGCGGCGGTGGGGTAAGTGGACTGCTGTAGACTGCTGTGGGGTTGTGTACCACTGTGGGCTACGGCGGGGACGAAGCATCTCCGTCGATTCTAGGTCTCAGTTCCATACAATACAGTACAACCTCCGTATTAACTAACGTCTCTGATTTTCTATTCTCTCGTGATCATTTCGCGAGAAAAACAGGGGGCGTTCAGTTCAACAAGTTTTTTCTGAAAGCAGGTTGGTTGTATTCAGGATTCCAGTACACCATATTGTGTCCCACTTTTATAGCTTCAAAACCCCATTTTTCTACATAATCTCCGTTCCAAGCGGTGGCTTTATGTGACCTTACTTGGAGGGCCTGTACGCCCGCATGGTACCAATCCACTCGTCGACGTCGGAGCAAGCGTCTTGTTGCATCAATAACTTCCCCATCATCCACGTACTGCTTCCCGCTGAGTGCACCAGTCATATGGCCAAAGAGAGGTTACGAGATCCGGGGCGTAGAGTAGATGAGGAAGAACAGTCCAATGGAGTTCTATGAGCTCCTCTCCGAGAGCATGAAGCCTTGCGTTGTCGTGAAGAAGGAGAAGTTGGTTGGCCTCTTCCTGGTGACGAACACTCTGAAGTCGTTTCTTCAACTTCCTGAGGGTATGTGCGGCCGTCCAGCACGCGGAAAGCCTAACAGTTTTCCGCCACCCTGTTGCGATGATGACAGACGCCTCGCTCAACGACTTACCGTGCTTTAGTTCACTGCCAGGTTTCCGTAGCCATAGGGCAAGCGCTAATGAATATCTGCGATGCTCTCGTTTGTCCCCGAAAGAAACTCAATGACACATCTCTGCTTGGAACGCGCCTCTGCAACGGACGCCACTTTGAAGGCTACGTATAGCACCGCTACCTATCGGAACTTTATGAAACTGTAGGGGTTGAAGCGGGAATATTCCACGATGTCCCACGATAAATTCCGGATATTTTAAACCAAAACTGGACGAAAAAAAATTATTTGGCATTACTTATTGAACGTCCCTCGTAAGTAGGAGGTAGTAACATGTTGCTTGACTCTTCTCGGAATGCACATTTTTGAAATTTCAATAGTAAACCTCCCCATTATGCAAAACGCCTCCGTAGTAGAGTGTACCACTAAAGTTTGCTGAACATTTTTATAAGGTCCTCGTACTTGCTAAACGATCTAAACTATCCTGTGATGAAACGCACAGTTATTAGTCTGATTTTCTCCTCTACTGCATTAACTCAGCTTGATAAGGGTCGTCGACTTACGAGAAATACTCAAGAATCAATAGAACGATTATTTTGCAAAATCATTCTTTCGTGGATGTATTTCCTTAATATCTTTTCAGTCACTCTCAGCTCATCATATGTTTTTCGTGGAACTAGTTTTGTTCCACTCTAGGTCGCTAACGAAAGTTAATCCTGTACGTTTTATATCTATTACTCTTTCCAGAGGTTTATCGCCAATGGCGTAATCGAAGAGTAATGGATCTCTTCCCCGATTTATTTACGTTCACGATGAGCTACTAGTCACATGAACGACGTTTTCAGTGATTAATAATCCTCGTTCAAAAGCTAAAATGTTTGGCATATTTACAGCAATAGCGTCATCCGCTATTTTACGCCTAATAATGTTCAGTAAAAACTGAGTTGCTTCACCCACAGCATCAGAATAAATTTTCGCTAGTAGTAACTCTAATTCACGTATGTGATTAACGTTACGTCTACTACTCAGATTGTTCATGTATATGGAAAATTCAGCTGAAAGGTACACTCTACCCTGCTTATTAAACGCGAGAGTCAGAATCGTCTGCACTTAGTATTACCACCAGTTCCTTACATAAAATAAATCTAAAGTATTTTGTCTGCTTAAATTCGCTAACGTGACGTGGAACAGTGCTCCGGGGTAATTATTCTTAAATAATTGTAATTTACATGGTATAAGTACAACTTTTCAGAGTAGTGTGTCATTCACCTAGTAGAGAATCCCAAAATGAGTTAGCTCTTCTAACAGTAGCTCTGCAATATATAATTTCTCTCATAAAGTCGGTTTCATACAAATCATTGCAGATGAGAAGGAATACTGACGTTCGTAATGATAATAGCAGAAAAAGAAATAATGTTCATTACTCTTAATTAAAACGGACGTAAGCTGAGAAATAAGTGAATAAGACCGCTCCAAAAATATTTAATCATATACACCCAATGATGTTGGAATCGATGACAAATAGAAAAACTAAAAGTGAAGATACTCTAAAAGTGCGCACCTGGTTATTCCTATTACATAAAAGGCTCATTATCAAAAACTTGTAATTTATTCTATGTAAAAGTGTTACACACTTACTTAGGTTAAACTAAACACTCTTTTCTGCCATGCGACATTGTGAATAAGTGCTTAGTATGAAGCAAAACTAACTAAGTTTATAACATCTAAATTGATTTGTTTCTCGTCATTATGGTCTATCGTTCACGTGACTGCTGCAACCTGTAACTAACAAGCTTAGCAACCCAAAAAGACAGGAATCTGAAAATAATTGTGTTCAGTAATCAAATTTATTCTAATTACATCAGCATAATTCAAAATTAATTAGAAACATCACAACTACGGCCATAGTCCCTTCAGAAGTTTCACGACACAACATGTCCAGTTGTTTCAGTCAAAGCGACAAATTAAGATTTTCTTAATGGTAATATAAATATGTAATCGAATATCGTCAGGCCTATTTTAATTACTATTATAATTTGGATCTGCTGATACAATTTAAACTCCAAGATGCACATACCTCAGCTCGTTAAACTACAATAAACTGAATCGTTTTCTCCTCGTCTCAATTTACGAAAAAAACCTGTACATTAACATTTTGTCTATTTTCATTTACTCAAGTTGTGTGGGACAGTAATGTGGAACTGTTCTTCTTTCTAGAAAAAAGTTAGCATTACAGCATGTCGTAAGAATAATATGTAGTTGTTAACCAATACTGTCTTGTAAACATACGGCCAAATGTCTTGAGATATTAAACGTAACGTGCGTTATATGAAATCAGACTGCGTATCAGATGGTATTTATTTGCAGATCCAAAATGTCATCAACAGCGAGATTTGTTCACTAACTACGACTTTTTTAAAATTTTCGTTTGGGTTTGAGCTGTCATAATTTCAGTACACTATCTCATAACCAGCCCCAAACCAAACTTGGTCAGAACAATTTATCACAAAGTGGTATCAGATCAAAAGTATCCCGACACCACTTAGTAAGAGGAATTGACCGCTAGATCTGACGAGAGAAGGACCGGCCATTAAGGAAGAGGGCTGGGAGTGTGTCAGTATGCAATCGGTTAGGAGAGTTCAGTGACTTCGAACGTGGGTTGGTCGTTGCATCTCATATGATTAATAAATCAATCATAGAAATTTCAATCCTTCTAAAGCCAAACGAGTCGACTGTTGGCGATGTGATTGTGAAGTGGAAACGTAAAGGAACAATCACACACATAGTAAAACCAAGATCCGACAAACCGCAAATACTGACGGCCAAGGACCGTCGAGCATTGTGGGAGTAGTTGTAAAATATCAGATGAAATAAGCGGAAGGAATCACTCATGAGACAGTGTGTAGGGAGTTAAAAAGAAAAAGGTATAATGGTCTGTAGTCAATGATAAGCGACGCTTTAGGTGGTGAGAAGAGTAATGGCATTAGACAGTTGGTGACTGGAAACGAAAGATCTGGAGTGATGAGTCATGCTAGACCCTGTGACGGTGGGCTGGAAGAGTTTGGGTTTGGAGACTGTCCAGAGAACGTCACCTACCATGTGGTGTAGTGCTAACAATACAATACAGAGGAGGAGATGTCACAACATGGAGTCCTTTTCGTGGTTAGGGCGTGAACCCATTATTCAAGTTAAGAAATCGCTAAATGTGGAAGAATATGAAGACTTTTACAGCAATGTGTACTGCGTACAGTGGAGGAATATTTCCGAGACAATGATTCTTTGTATCAGCATGAACACGCACTGTACCATAAAGCATCGTCTGAGGAAATGGTTTGTGGACGATAACATTTCGGAATTGGACTGCCCTAACAATAGTCCCGACCTAAACCCAATGGAACCCCTTTGAGATGAATTACAACGTTGACTTCCCTACAGACCCCGGCGTCCAACATCGCCACCTACTCTGCTTTCGGCTCTTAACGGTGAATGGGTTGCAGTTCCTCCACAGCCATTGAGACAACTCATTCAAGCAGAGATGAAGCTCTTATAAAGGCGAAGCGTGGACACGCCCTATATTAATGTCCACTAATGCGTGTCCGGATCTTTACTCCTCTTCTCATCCCTCCATGTCTTGTTACTTCAAAGAGGAAATTAACAATGGTTGGTCATTTACCTAACTCAGGGAGCAGGGAATCTTTGTAGCTTTTCTCTGTGCTCCAGCTTACAACATTTTTTGCCTCCAAACAAAATTCTAAACACCAATATTCTCCGTTGGCATCCGTTCAAATGGTTCAAATGGCTCTGAGCACTATGGGACTTAACGTCTGAGGTCATCAGTCCCCTAGAAGTTAGAACTACTTAAACCTAACTAACCTAAGGACATCACACACATCCATGCCCGAGGCAGGATTCCAACCTGCGACCGTAGCGGTCGCGCGGTTCCGGACTGTAGCGCCTAGAACATCTCGGCCACTCCGGCCGGCGGCATCCGTTCAACTCATCTAATTCACCTGTTTCAGAGACTCAATTGAGAGCATGGCATCTATCTTTCTGTAAGTAAAACCTGTATTAACTACTTTACACTCATACTGGATTACATAAGGTACATATTCCAACATGATCGCCATTAAAATGCAGGTTTTGTTTATTATACTAGGCCATCAGTGCTTTCCTTTCCTCCTCCTTCAAAACACTGGCTACCTGATCTCTCTCATCAGCAGATCACAGTATCTCTTCTGTACCCTGATCAACATTCTCAGTGCTCTCATTTCAATAACTTCCAAATAACTAAGCCCTCAATCAACAAGATGCTTTCTAACTTTCAAGAATATCTTACTAACCACATCTAAATCCAGATTAAGATTAAACAATTGCTGACTGTTCCTTTGACAACTGCTCCACTGCATACAATACAGTCGCATAAGGTAGTCACTCTCTAAAAACCTCCACGTGCAAGGAACCGGTGATCTACACAGTTTGCGTCCTAAGAATTTACAAGAAAGCAGACAATACAGTTCAGAGTGTACACCCATAATTACAAAACACAAGAACTTCACAGAACAACCACGTTGCAGAGTCTCAGTGACTAAACATTGCTTTAGTAATACTAGTCAATACTGATCAGTTAAACTTTGTATCATTTTGACCAAACATTGACATATTCAGTATTATCAAATCACCTTTACTCTCGTTTCCTGTAGCTCCATGATAGACTGATAGTAGTAATCCCACACTGACAACGTATATAAAGCAGGAAGCAATACAGGAAATTACAAAAAGAAAATAGCACTACAGCCACTGGGAGCTCTGTATTCTCCATGCATATATCTTCAAAACAATAGTGAATCCTCTGAGGCTATACATAAAGATATACACATTCAGATGCACAGAACATAACACGAATAGGAAAAAGTACATGAAACTCGAAAACCAAATAATATTGGCACAGCCTGGAGTTCTGTGCTCGCCACGTACATACAAAAGAACAGTGAATCCCCTGAGGGTATCCTAGCATTCTAACCTCATCATCACTTTCCATAAATCATCTCACAATATAACGTAGCGCTGCTGTATGCAATTTCTCTCATACATTCGGTTTTAAACAAATCATTGCAGATGAGAAGGAATACTGGCGTTCGTAATTATAGTAGCAGAAAAAGAATAACGTTCATTACTCTTAATTAAAACGGACGTAAGCTGAGAAATAAGTGAATGAGAGCGCTCCAAATATATTTGATCATATACTCCCAAATGATGTTAAATCGATGACACATATACACGATAACAATGGAACAACAGAGCACTGTCTATATCATGTTGAGGATGACATGACCAATATATAATGCGTTACAATTGTTAAACTAGCCTGAAAGGATCAAAAATCAAATCAGTATCTCCTATTCATGAATTGGTTTTCATCCAAGTTGTGCAGAAAACTCAAGAGATAAGAAACATACATATTTACACAGCAATGAGTCTCCGCTTTCAATTTCTGACGTTAGATTCTGTCTACTCGCGTACCTAAGTAAGAAGTGGCTTCCCTCTGGGAACACTGTCCTGCACTAAAGGAAACCTGATAAGATGAAAAACATCATCTCAGGGAAACACTGTACACAGCTCTTTTCCTACAATTCATTCACTTAATGTAACTGATCTTTTATCCTAATCAACACATTCAAAATACTTAACTATGAAATCCTCTGCAGTATCCGGGGGACACTTTAAAAACGATAAATCTTACTCATAGAACTTTAACACGATGAATAAAATACCATCAGTAATTAAAACATCCATGCTAGGGGACTGACTATTTCATTCCACCAATTCCACTGTTCCAGGCATACACAATCCATGGTTTGTCATAACATAATGTCAAGAAAAATGAGATAATTCATCTTATCTCATTGTCCGCAGCTCGTGGTATAGTGGCTAGCGTTGCTGCCTTTGGGTTCTGGGGTCCCGAGTTCGATTCCCGCTCGGGTTGGGGATTTTCTCTGCCCGGGGACTGGATGAATCTGTTGTCCTCAGCATTTCATCATCATCATCACTTGTGACAGCGGCTAGATTAGATTTGAAAAAATCGGGACTTCGTTAGGGCGCTGACGACCACGCAGTTGAGCGCCCCAGACGCCAAATATCATCATCTCATCTCATTGATATAATAATCATATTATAAAAGAAAAGAAAAAAAGTGTATGAGAATTGCAGGACGAAATCATTCCCCATCTGATTAACATTTTACGTTTTTCGTCTAATATTTACTTACAGCCAACGATACAGCAAAATTATGAATCAAGGAATACAGAAAGAATACGTCCCTGATATTTGTAGACGCCAACCTAACCTATCATGAACAATTAATATGCATCTTTTATTTCATAAATAGTGTACAAGTATAGGAGATTAAGAGTACAAAAATACGAAAACTGTCTCATTACCACGAGAGACGATATCAATACAAGAATAGCAATTACTGTACATTTTAGAATCATTACTTTTACATCAGAGAACCCCACATCTCCTAGTACTGAGGTCTACTCTCACTTTAGTAAGCAAACGCATGGCGTTTGTATCCTAAAAGCATCTAACTGGGCTCAACACTTACATACTAGAGCGTCACACTAAATAAAACATGAACTAGGATGTGTAGGTAACCATTCCCTTGCAACTCACCAACTCTCAAAAGTATTGTAACATCACTGCTCTCACTATTGCCTCATAAAGGAAGGTTATTTATAGTTTTACATCCATATAGAAGCAGAAACATACATTTTTTAAACTTTAACAAGAAGCCTGCCCCTTACGAATATCCCCTAGCTGGTGTTGTGAAATACATCGGAAATACACTACAAATTACAAACAACTGTGACACTACAGTTCCAAATCCATCTAAACTCTTTGAGTTTTCACTCACTGTCTCCTTGCTTCTTACTAATTCACTTTCAGCACTACCTTTGGAAAATTCTAAACCTTGCTCCAAATTTTGAGTCGCTGACACATGGCCTGCTTGTTCTTGCAAATGACTGCATCTTCACAGTCGTAACTTCACTTCATGTCAATATTCTTTCTCATTATTTTCCTCATTTTCTTTTTAAGGAAATTAAATGTTCTAGTAAGTATTGATATTCATTTATAAATTACTCCTTTAGTTTAATCTCTTCACTTTCAATCGCGTTAAGTTGTTCATTGACTATACTGAATTGTGGCTCATATTTACCCCTCAGCTCTTGCTTTATCTGTATTTTATGATCTTGGAATTTAGCCACACGCTTTACCTGAAAAACACTGGCCAAATCTTCTTATTCGTTAGTCTATTTCTTTATTTCACAAACACTACAGTCTGTTTTCCCTTTCATTTCCGTCGAATTAACCTCGCAATTTTTTTTTATCCCCGATGATATATTTTCTGTTCCTTTTTCGTTTCTTTTCATACTGTGGTAAAACTGCTCTACATGTTGACAATTTGTGTGAGCCCTGACTGTCGTATGCGTCCTATACGACTAGCCTCCTCCTCAGGTGCATCACTAAGCATGACAGAGACAGAAACATGAAGCACAGACAAACTAACAATGTTTGAGAAATGCAACAGGAAAGTTTATAGGACAAAAGAATTTCATTACTCATCACAATGCCATCACACGTCGCTGCCTTATTTTTTAAAGAAATAAAGATATTAGGTTAGTAAGGCACAGCAACACGTAATTTTCATGTAATGAACTAAAGAATCCCCCCCCCCGAAAACCCTACACAACTGGAAGCTAATTTCCATGTAGAAATGAAATGAAACACTTCCAGGAAGTTCGATACACAGACCTGTTTCCCCATCTTGATAACTGTACACTCTAAAATTTAATATCTAAGTATGATTTTTATGTATACAGCTCCTAGAATCATCACTAAACAAAAGCAGACTGCAGAATATGGATAACGTTTTAAAAGTCTCTGTGTCTCCCTTCAAAACTACTCTCCCTAGCTCTGTACTGTAAGGTCATTATGGTTACACACTGAAATCACTCATAGCACATGTGAAACAGATGGATTTACCCAGATGCACTCTCAGAAAGGCACTGAACCATTTTCACAAAGTAGATACTTCCCATTCAAAATGTATGCAAGTGAAAGCATTTTCATAAGCACTGATGCCACATGGAACACAGCCTCTTAAATTTCCGCTAAAATATAAAGAAGCCATTAAATTTTGAAGCACGCTGCAGTAGTATTTTGCAAGATTACAAGAAATCAAAGAGAGGAATACATTTGTAATTGTCAGACCCGAAAAACATTTTATGATTTTATGAGTAAACAACAACACAAAATTTGATCTGAACTTTCTTACTCTTTCAGATAAGCAAGAACAGGACATAAGAGACAGAAAAAGACGCTGGCTATATTAAGCTATATAGGTTTGTCACAAAGTCCACCCCAATTTCACATCAACCTCTACTTACTATCAAGATGAAATACGTTCATAGATCATCAAAGAAAACCAATAAAGCTGGAGTTGTCTTCTGACGACAACCAGTTTTCCTGACACTAAACGACGTAGCTCCATTCGGCAACAGCTGTTTATTGTACCATATGGACTGGGATAAATATGCAATAATTTTAAATAATGCGACAAGTCCCAACCTCGAACTCACCATAACAGATAAACTCATCAGTGGAGTAGACTGCCTTACACACAAAATTCAAACAACAGTAAATAACTCTACCATCAATTTCACATCAACCTCTACTTATTATCAAGATGAAATACGCTCATAGATCATCAAAGAAAACCAATAAAGCTGGAGTTGTCTTCTGACGACAACCAGTTTTCCTGATACTAAACGACGTAGCTCCATTCGGCAACAGCTATTTATTGCACCATTCTGACTGGGATAAATATGCAATAATTTTAAATAATGCGACAAGTCTCAACCTCGAACTCACCATAACAGATAAACTCATCAGTGGAGTAGACTGCCTTACACACAAAATATAAACAACAGTAAATAACTCTACCATCAGACGTACATGATATTTTGTTCGGCAAACGGCGTTCCACCAGTGTAACAAGAATTTATGGATCAAACGGATCGCTACCTTAAAAGATATCCCCTATGTCGGAATCCCACAGCAAACGAATAGTATGGAACCTACAATAGGAGTCAGAAGAATGACGCACAAACTGGAAAATGGAAAATAGGAAAGGTAAAACAGAGAACTTACCCAAACAAAATCAGAGTGGAACATCGTGCACGTAAAATAATAATAAAAAAAGACTGCATGATCCCATTCAGATTGGAGCCTGCTTAACTTACGTTAGCTTACGAACCCATCGAAGTAACGGAAACATTGGCTAAAACATTTAAAGCCCAAAACGCACTCGTTATTAAACACCTTACACCAGAGATACTAAAGGACAAAATACTAATCACGTCGGCAATTTCAAATTTCAGTAACATGTCACTCATCACCTAACCGCAACTAACCACTCTCACGGAAATGAAAAATCTTCTAAAATGAAAAAGAGGGATCATCTGCACAGGGCTTGGATGATATTACCAAGAGTCATCACAAACACCTTCCCAGAAACTTCTTCGTTTTATATATCAGAATTCTTAAATATCTGCCCTCTAACCGACCATCTTTCCACCGCTGTGGACAAAGGCAGGGATGACAACCATACCCATGATCTCAAAAGATGACACAAATTCCAGAAACTATCGTGAAATTAATTTTCCGAGCACCTTGTGATAGAAACAAATTTCTTTAGAGGAATCACATTATCACTGGCTGCAGCAAGAAGTATCCAACAGAAGAATTTGGCTTCACCATACACCTATTTCCCGAGCTCCACGATCTCCTTATAACAGACCACATAGCAAAAACTTTTAACTTCACAGTCCCAACAGCAGCACTATTCCTTGATCTAGAACACACCTACGACAAAATATGACCGCAAAACTTCACCCTGAAAATGGTGACACAGAAGTCAATACCAGATACCTATATAAAAATAATAAATGATTTATAATGTTTATCCTGATTGCCAAACAAGAAAAATTTTCATCTCTCTAAATCATGTCGGTCAGAACTCCACAAGGTACTGAACTTCATCCATTTCATTTAATACCTACATAAATGACTTGCCACTTGGAGCCCACTGCCACAATTCACAG
This sequence comes from Schistocerca piceifrons, assembly GCF_021461385.2. NCBI lineage: Eukaryota > Metazoa > Arthropoda > Insecta > Orthoptera > Acrididae > Schistocerca > Schistocerca piceifrons. Next base: position 557,489,940 of record NC_060149.1, read on the forward strand.
ACCATACTGAGATATTTACAAATGGGTTTACCGAGCGATGTGGCGCAATGGTTAGCACTTCCGGAAGACGACGGTTCAATTCCGTCTCCAGCCATCCTGATTTAGTTTTTCCATGATTTCCCTAACTCGTTTCACGCAAATCCCGGGATCGTTCCTTTGAAAGAGCGGGGCCGATTTCCTTCCCAATCCTTCCATAATCTGAGCTTATGCTCCGTCAGTAATGACCTCGTTGTACACGGGACGTTAAACACTAATCTCCTCCTACAAATGGGTTCAACCATCAACGAAATATACATCGCCTCAAAACAAAAATTAACGAGACTATCAAGTGGGGAACGGAGAACAAAATCTCGCTAAATGCCAAAAATCAAATGCAGTATACCTGTTCTACGAGACAACGTAAATATTAGCAACGTCAAAGATGCATGTAAATCAGATACAAAATACCTCAGAATAACAACAGACCACAAATTATTTTACCCTAATAATGCTGAATATATGACACGTAAAGAACAGAAATTGACATAGGTCCTAATTTCTTCTTTAAAAGTAAATATTTATGTCCGGAAATATACCCGCGGCTCCACAAATCGGTCATCCTAACATAAATTACAAGTGGTCGAGCCGCATTGGTGACAATCAGCAAACAAGGATACAGGCATTGCAACGGGTATGCAGTAGAATACTACGCTCAAGCCAATGAGCATCGTCACTAACCAGTGTTACGACAGAATATTAAGAACCTACCATGCCACTCTTTAAGTCTAAAATCAGTGTATTAGTTCAGTGATTGTACTTGACTCACAACGAGACACCATAAGTGGCTTACAAGACATGGGAAGAACAAGTCTTCACGACTGGTACAGATACCTCGTACCACTAACCATACTGGAAGACTCCGAAGACGATCAGAAATTAAAAAATAATGACCAGAGTCTACAAATTTTGACTTGAAGGAAAACTAGTGGATACCCTGAGGGGATAAGCTATTAGAGTGGAAGGACACCAAGATGCCCAAAGTTCCACGGGCCGTATGTTCAAGGTGCATAATAAAACCAACCCAATGAAGCAATAACAAGACACCACTTCAGACAGACCGGCTACGCTGGTCGAGCTTCGTTCATCTTCGGATTAACGAGTGATGGCTTTGTGTCAGAATCTGCCTGATTACAGACAAACTGTCTAACGTACTACTGGTGCCTGCTGCCCATGTGCTCTGCGCCGTATCACGGTTAGACTGTGCATGTGATTGGGCTTATGTACCGTTTGAGTTCTCGGTATGTGCTCGTTAAGTTAGAACAATATTCCCCTGAAACAATTACAAATCTAATCACATATTCTTCCTAGTATTTCATTGATAATTGGTAATGATGATGATTCTTCCTGCTATACAGCAAACGATCACGAAGTAAAATTTCATTTCGAGGGAGAACTTTTGTGAAGTTCGAAGTTATGGCGAAAGTAAAGCTCTGAGATGGGTTGGTGAGTCGTGCTTGGGCGGAGCAATTGCCCGTGTAGGGAAAAAGTACCGAGTTCGAGTCGCGGTCTAACTCACAATTTTAATCTTCCAGGAAGTTTAAGATCAGCGCACGCTCCACTGCACAGTGAAAATTTCATTCCGCAAGTAAAATTTCCTTTTTCACTGGCCTTCCTGGTGTTGCAGTTTCAACGTCTAACAGTGTAGGTTCAGAACAACAACAGGAGGAATGGATTTCAAAATGACGTTCTGGCGGCCTCATTTATGTTTCCAAGCTATTCAGTTTCGACTTCATTCTGTTTCCGGCTGTGCTGGTCACTGATGAATTTAAATCTTATCTGTCTTCCTCGCTAGTTTTCAAATTAAACCTGAAATCACTCTGGCTGTACTCACGAAGACACGATGGCTCTTATGTAAGAAGATAACTAGTTACTGTCTCGGTTTTGTGGAGGTTTGGCAGTCCCACTGTGCCGTGTGGGAACCACTGAGCGACACGTTAGCTGCTGACGAGGCGTTATCAGCGGCAGGAGACGACGAGCGACGGCAGCGCAAATGAAACGATACTGGCCCGGTGCGGCTTTAATTGAACCAGCCGTGACGCAAAGCAAGACGGATGGCCGCGATGCGCTCCCGGACGCAGCAGTTGCTTAGCACTCCGTCCACCCTCCTATAGCGTACTGCGGCTATTAAGGCGACGAGTGCCAGTTCCCTGTTTCCTCCGTACGACTTCACAAAACCGATACGATTTATCAGATCTGTGTGTATGAGAATACCTGAGCATATGATACAGTTAATAAGTAGTGTGTCCAAAAATAACAAATTTATACAACTTTTTGGCAATGGAAAGGCGTTAGAAAATGGTGTGTATTATCTCCATCTACTTTTCGATTATACGTATAATACACAACGAGAATGCTAGGCCTATCAAATACGGAAACTAGAATTACAATTTGATGATGGGTGGGGGGGTGGGAGGAGGGAGGGAGGCATTTAATCACTGCCTTATGATACATTGCTGTCAGACTATTATACGTAATAGTGAGGACCACATTGAAAGTCTGCGAAAATGAGCAAAAGAGCAAGACGATAGGTCTAAAATTAAATTTTATGGAAACAAAAATTTGACTTGGTGATACAGAGATTTCGTGATGGAGGTCGATAAGTAAACGTTTTCGGGATCAACTGTGGTATGAAATCGATGATTAGGTGTTACAAGAAATGTTAAGAATGGTAGAGAAATACTTTTTTCTGAGTAAGTGTGACAGGAAGGAAACTACTGCATATCTGAGCAGTCAACATCAAACAGTCGGCTCTGATCCGAAGACGTGAACTTCAAATTGTTAAATCTGAAAAGCACTATACGATGCGCCCTAAGACAATATGTGCTAAGTCAACTTGCGAGGGTTGGAAAAGATTCCCTGTAGTTCATTAGTCGAGTTAGAATGCCGTTACGAAATTAAAGAGAGTTTATACTCACATTTTAGCGAAGGTAAAGGCTTGTGGTTAAACAAAAGTGGATCGAAGCAAGGATAAGGGTAATCAGAGCAATGTGAGATGCGTTGAATGAACTAAAAAACGAAATTTTTACAACCGATCTAATCAAAAACACGATCGAGTTCATTTATTCGGTCGCTAATGACTTTAATGGCATCCAAACGGAAGACGATAGACAGACAGTCGAAATACTGAATCTGGTGTTCAAAAATTGTTTCACCGCGTAGGATCCTAATTCGGTCCCTTCTTTCAATCATCGCACAATCACAGAGATAGCCGATATTGCTATAATTAAATATACAGGGAGAGTCACCTAACATTACCGCTGGATATATTTCGTAAACCACATCAAATACTGACGAATCGATTCCACAGACCGAACGTGAGGAAAGGGGCTAGTGTAATTGGTTAATACAAACCATAAAAAAATGCACGGAAGTATGTTTTTTAACACAAACCTACGTTTTTTTAAATGGAACCCCGTTAGTTTTGTTAACACGTCTGAACATATAAACAAATACGTAATCAGTGCCGTTTGTTGCATTGTAAAATGTTAATTACATCCGGAGATATTGTAACCTAAAGTTGACGCTTGAGTACCACTCCTCTGCTGTTCGATCGTGTGTATCGGAGAGCACCACATTACGTAGGGATCCAAAGGGAACGGTGATGGATGTTAGGTACAGAAGGGACTGGAACAGCACATTACGTCCACATGCTAACACCTTTTTAGTGGTTTCTTCACTTACGCACATGTACATTACCATGAGGGGTGAGGTACACGTACACACGTGGTTTCCGTTTTCAATTACGGAGTGGAATAGAGTGTGTCCCAACATGTCAGGCCAATAGATGTTCAATGGGATTAAAGGGACCAGACTGCTACGGTCATCGGTCCCTTTTTACAAGTACTAAAAACACCCACAGAGAATAAAAACGATTAACAGAATAGAGCACAGACGACACAGAACAAGAGAAACTGAGACAAAGACCAGACAAAACGAATTAAAATCACACAGAGTGTGACGGTGGTTGGCCGACCATAGAAATAAAAAAGGAAAAACCAACCACTTAAAACACATTAAAAAATCAGTTTAAAACCGGACGCCAAAGGCCAGAATCAACACAAAACAAGAAGATAAAACAGAAACACTTAGATTAAATGATAAAAAAAAACCTGCCCGAAGAAAACGTAAAACTAAGTCAGCCGTAGCAGAGTCATCTGTTAAAAGGGCAGGGAGCGTGTCAGGCAGTGCGAACGACTGCCTGAGCACAGCTAAAAGCGGACACTCCAATAAAATATGGACCACAGATAAAATGGAGCCGCAGCGACAGAGAGGTGGGTCGAGTGTGCCCAATGCGCAGCCGGCAGAGGACAACAGACTCCTGGCGGGAGACCCGCATGGACGACCGCCACACAGTCGTCGACGCCTTGATTGGACGGAGTTTGTTGGGCGTGGGCAGATTGCGCCATTCAGCGTCCCAAACCGAAAGAACTTCACGGCGTAAGACTGCCCGCAAATCAGTCTCCGTGAGGCCAATCCCCAGAGATGATTTACTAGTGGCCTCTTTCGCCAGGCGGGCAACATTCTCATTGCCAGGTATCCCAACATGGCCTGGGGTCCACACGAAGACCACAGAGCAGCCGAAACGCGCAAGAGTATGCAGGGACTCATGGATAGCCATCACCAGACGAGAACGAGGGAAACACTGGTCGAGAGCTCGTAAACCGCTCAGGGAATCGCTACAGATAATGAAGGACTCACCTGAGCAGGAGCGGATATACTCTAGGGCACGAAAGACGGCGACCAGCTGAGCAGTGTAAACGCTGCAGCCAGCCAGCAAGGAACGTTGTTCGGAATGGTCACCTAGAGTTAGCGCATAACCGACTGGACCAGCGACCATCGAGCCGTCGGTGTAAACAACTCCAGAGCCCTGATACATGGCCAGGATGGAATAAAAGTTGCATCTGAAGGCCTCCAGAGGGACTGAGTCCTTTGGGCTCTGTGCCAAATCGAGCCGAAGGCATAGGCGAGGCACACACCATGGGGGCGTGCGCAGAGGTGCCCGGAAAGGAGGTGGAACTGGGAAAAACCCAAGCCCAGAAAGGAGCTCTTTGACGCGTACGGCGATCGGACAACCCGACCGGGGCCGACGGTCTGGCAGATGGACGACTGACTGCGGGAACAGGACACGGTAATTTGGATGCCTGGGCAAGCTAAAAACATGGGCAGTATAAGCAGCCAGTAATTGTCGGCGTCGTAACCGCAGTGGAGGGACACCTGCCTCCACTAGTATGCTGTCCATAGGGCTAGTGCGGAAAGCACCAGTGGCAAGGCATATCCCGCTGTGGAGAATTGGGTCCCACAACGCAGATGGGGATGCTGAGCCATAAGCCAGGCTCCCAAAATCCAGACGGGACTGGATTAACGCCTGGTAGAGCCGCAACAGGGTAGATCGGTCGGCGCCCCAGCGGGTGTGGCTCAAGCATCTCAGATGCCGCCAACACGCCTGTTTAAGCTGCCTGATATGAGGCAGCCAAGTCAACTGGGCATCGAAAACCACCCCCAAAAACCTGTGTGATTTCACCACTGAAAGAAGTTCACCGGCAAGATAAAGCTGCGGCTCCGGGTGGACAGTAGGTCGCCGGCAGAAATGCGTAACGCAGGTCTTGGCTGCGGAAAACTGGAACCCATGAGCTACAGCCCAAGACTGCGCCTTGCGGATAGCGCCCTGTAGCTGACGTTCAACAGCTGCAATGCCAGTAGAGCTGTAGTAAAGGCAGAAGTCGTCAGCATACAGGAAAGCGGAGACAGAATTTCCCACGGCCGCAGCGAGGCCGTTAATGGCTATTAAAAACAGACAGACACTTAAAACAGAACCCTGTGGCACACCGGTCTCCTGGACGTGGGAGGAACTATATGAGGCCGCGACTTGCACGCGGAAGATACGATACGACAGAAAATTGCGGATAAAAATCGGCAGAGGACCCCGAAGACCCCATTCATGAAGCGTAGAAAGGATGTGATGACGCCATGTCGTATCGTACGCCTTCCACATGTCGAAAAAGACAGCGACCAGGTGCTGACGGCGGGCAAAGGCAGTACGGATGGCCGACTCCAGGCTCACCAGATTGTCGGTGGCGGAGCGGCCTTTACGGAACCCACTCTGAGACGGAGCCAGAAGGCCCCGAGACTCTAGTACCCAATTCAAACGCCAGCTCACCATCCGTTCAAGCAACTTGCAAAGAACGTTGGTGAGGCTAATGGGACGGTAGCTGTCCACCTCCAGAGGGTTCTTTCCAGGTTTCAAAACGGGGATGACAATGCTTTCCCACCATTGCGACGGAAACTCCCCCTCGACCCAAAGACGGATGTAAAGGTCGAGGAGGCGTCGCTGGCAGTCCACTGAAAGGTGTTTCAGCATCTGACAGTGGATGACATCTGGCCCAGGAGCGGTATCAGGGCAAGCGGCTAGGGCGCTGCGAAATTCTCACTCACTGAATGGAGCATTGTAAGATTCTGGGTGGTGGGCGCGAAACGAAAGGCTCCGACGTTCCATCCGCTCTTTGATGGAGCGGAAGGCCTGGGGGTAATTCGCAGAAGCGGAACTCAAAGCAAAATGCTCAGCTAAGCGGGTTGCAATGACGTCGGAGTCAGTACAAACTGCTCCATTCAGTGAGAGCGCAGGGACGCTGACAGGGGTCTGATAGCCATAGAGGCGTCGGATCTTGGCCCAGACCTGTGATGGAGAGACAGGGAGGCCAATGGTGGACACATACCGCTCCCAGCACTCCTGCTTGCTTTGGCGGATAAGGCGGCGGGCCCGCACACGCAGCCATTTGAAGGTGATGAGGTGTTCAATGCAGGGATGTTCGCTTGTGACGCTGTAGCGCCCGCCGGCGATCTTTAATCGCTGCAGCAATCTCAGACGACCACCAAGGCACAGTCCGCCGCCGAGGGGACGCAGAGGAACGGGGAATGGCAGATTCGGCGGAAGTAACGATGCCGGTGGTGACCGATTTAACCACCGCATCAATGTCATCATTAGAGAGAGTCTCAATAGCGGCAGTGGAGGAGAACAAGTCCCAGTCAGCCTTATTCATAGCCCATCTGTTAGGGCGCCCAGAAGAGTGACGCTGTGGTAGTGACAGAAAGATCGGAAAGTGGTCACTACCACACAGGTCGTCATGCACACTCCATTGGACAGACGGTAAGAGGCTATGGCTACAGATTGAAAGGTCAATGGCGGAGTATGTGCCATGCGCCACACTGAAGTGTGTGAAGGCACCATCATTTAAAATCGAGAGATCGAACTGCGACAGTAAATGCTCAACGGTGGCGCCTCCACCTGTTGCCACTGACCCACCCCACAGAGGGTTAAGGGCGTTGAAGTCGCCCAATAGCAAGAAAGGTGGCGGCAATTGGGCTATCAGCGCAGCCAGGACATGCTGCGAGACATCACCATCCGGTGGAAGGTAAAGACTGCAGACAGTAACAGCCTGTGGCGTCCACACCCGAACAGCGACAGCCTCTAAAGGTGTTTGGAGAGGGACAGACTCGCTGTGCAGAGTGTGAAGGACATAGAGGCAGACGCCACCAGACACCCTTGCATATGCTGCCCGGTTCTTATAATAACCCCGATAGCCATGGAGGGCGGGGGTTCGCATTGCTGGAAAAAAAGTTTCCTGAAGAGCAATGCAGAAGAAAGGGTGAAGGCTGATAAGTTGGCGGAGCTCAGCTACATGGTGGAAGAAACCGCTGCAGTTCCACTGGAGGATGGTATTGTCCATGTCTGAGAGAAGCGTGACGGGACTGGGAAGGCAGATTACGCCGCTGGGTCACCTGCTGCCTCCGATGGAGCACCCGGGCAAGTGCTATCCATTGCGTCTGAGGGGCCGGCGAGATCGAGGTCCTCAGCGGACGCAAGGATCTCCACCTCATCATGAGACGCAGAGCTTTTAGGTTGCGGTGGAGTAGGTGCCACCACAGGTGTCTTGGTCTTACGAGTCTTCAAAGTCGTTTTCTCTCGCTGTTCCTTTGGTTGGCGTTGTTGAGAGGGCTTATTGGAGTCAGTCTCCGGGACCAAAGAGGATCGCGAAGCCCGTCGACCAGGGACCTGTGGCTTCTTCAGCCACTGGTTGGTGTCTGCTGTGCCGCTGGTAGGAACCTGGGAAGGTAGTGACCCAAGGGATCCCTTCCGAGCGAGAGAAGCCGAAGAAGACTTACGCTTCTCCGGCTTAGAAGTGGGGATTGGTGTCCCCAGTGGTTTAGTGGGTGCTGCTCCCGAGGTAGATGGTGTGGGAGCAACAGCGAAAGAAGAGGCCCCCATCGACAAGGGGGCAGGTGAGGTCCTCTGACTCTGAGAGTTGACTGTATGTCTTGCAGCTGAAGGAGCTGGAGCATGAGTGACAGTGGAGGCATAAGATGACATCATGCACACGGGATGCAGCCGTTCAAATTTCCGCTTAGCCCCAGTGTAGGTCAGTCGGTCCAGGGTCTTATATTCCATGATTTTGCGTTCTTTCTGTAAGATACTGCAGTCCGGCGAGCAAGGGGAATGAGGCTCTCCACAGTTGACACAGACGGGAGGCGGAGCACATGGAGTATCGGGATGAGATGGGCGTCCACAATCTCGACATGTGAGGCTAGAAGTACAGCGAGAGGACATGTGACCGAACTTCCAGCACTTAAAGCACCACATCGGGGGAGGGATATAGCGTTTGACGTCACATCGGTAGACCATCACCTTGACCTTCACTGGTAATGTATCACCTTCAAAGGCCAAGATGAAGGCACCGGTAGCTGCCTGATTGTCCCTTGGACCCCGATGAACGCGCCGGACGAAATGTACACCTCGGCGATCTAAATTGGCGCGCAGCTCGTCATCAGACTGCAAAAGTAGGTCCCGATGGAAAATAATACCCTGGACCATATTTAAACTCTTATGGGGGGTGATGGTAACGTTAACATCCCCCAACTTGTCACAAGCAAGTAACCTGCGTGACTGGGCAGAGGATGCCGTTTTTATCAAAACTAACCCAGAGCGCGTTTTGGACAAGCCCTCCACCTCCCCAAACTTGTCCTCTAAATGCTCTACAAAGAACTGAGGCTTCACAGATAGAATCGAGTCACCATCAGCTCTGGTACAGACGAGATACCTGGGCGAATACACGTCACTGTCATTCATTGCCTTTCGTTCCTCCCATGGTGTGGCCAGGGATGGGAACGATTTGGGGTCATAAACGTTAGCTTTAAAATGAGCCCTCGAACGCTTAGAGAGTGCTGGTGGCTGGCCGCCAGCGGGAGATGATGTACCACGCTTCATTGCGGGTCATCCGCCCTGATGCCACCTACTCCGACCAAGGGCCCTCCACACGGGCGCCACCCAGCCGCAGAAATAGCCACCTGGCAGGATGGCCATTGCCGGGAGTTCTGATGCCCCAGGGAGATGGTCATCTACTCCTTGGCATATGTGGGGAGTTAACGGCGCAGGCATCAGTAGAGCGATCCCTGTGTTGTCAGGGGGCTATAACCAACAGGGTACATGGCGGCCCCACCACAACCGACTGGCTACCGTGCTGGATCTTAGGTGCAAAAATGTCCAAGGTCGTCGTCGCAGTTAAAAGCAACACTGCAGAGTGCAGCGTGGTAATCGCACCCAGAGACGTATCCTCGCCCAAGAGATGGAAAACGAGCGGGACACCATTGCAACGACGAAAAAGCCGGCTAAAAGTCTCAATGCACGACGGATACAGTGCACCATGTAAGGCGCCCTTCCCCAATTGGCTCGCTCTTCGGAATAATTTAGAAAGATGGAGGTGAAACCCGAGAGGGGACCATCACATAAGGCCGAAACATTTGAGACTCCTTTTAGTCGCCTCTTACGACAGGCAGGAATAGGCCTATTCTAACCCCCGAACCCGCAGGGGGGAATTCAAAGGCATACGCATATTAGTTCCCATCATGCTCCGCGACCAACCGTGCAATTTGAACGACCTAACGCAAACCGTTCAGAAGTTATGACGATTTCATTTCGTATAGTTCAATAATTGTCAGTCTGTATGTTCAAGATGATAACTCTGTACCATCGCGCACTACACATCAACGCTCAATTACCGAATGGTATATGCCAGTTATTTAAAAAAATTGAAATTACTAGCACAAAGGTAGAAATGCATGTTTGAATACGATAAACTTATTTTTAACATACGTATGAATCGTGCAATAAGTTTCCACATCATAATTTCCGTACAATCACAATTTGAAGACACTTGATGTCTGCTGCAAGGAAATCTGACATTCTCACACACAACCGTTGTTTTGCTGTTCTTCTTTCTGGGATAAACAGAACAGCGTCCTGTTATAGCTGTATTCTCTGCTGTGGGATTTGGCGGGTGTAGCTTAAGGTTCTTTTTTCAAAAATCACTTCCTCACCGTTTATCACGTCATCTTCAACATGGCCATTATCACTGCAGGCCTCTTCGTCTGTTTCAGTGCGTCCATATTGTTCTCTTCCTCTTTCAGAATCACTTTCGTCTTCACACTGAGGTACCTGAGAATCTTGTGGTCTTCCATCTTCTACGTCTACATCTCCATCTACACTCCGCAAGGAACCCTACATTTTGTGATGGAGGATATTTTGTGCAGCACGGTCACTTCCCATCTTTCCTTTTCCTCTCGGGTATGGTTCATGGGAAGAACGATTGTTGGTAAGTCTCCGTTTCAGGTTAAATCTCTCAAACTTGGCGTTAATGACTTTTTTCTCAAGATACATGTAGAGGGAACCAATATATTGGATGAATCTTCTAAGAACGATATTCCCGGCTCGTAAACAGTAAACTACAACGTGGCAAATCTGATATACCAAATAAATAGAATCTACCAACAGTTTCAGATTATATACGAAGCACTGGTCTAGTAACGGAATATTTTGGGGTACGCGCTTAGTTTAACCTACTGTAACCAGTTTGGGTGTACAGTATCATCAAGTGGATCAACTATCCTACGTCTCTCCCATAATATTTGGTAAAGCTGCTCCCTTTCTTTCTCTCTTTCGCTCGATAATTCCTCTGTTCATAACAATTTTTTCGTAACTGCTTCGTTTCCAAGTGTGACGGACAACCACTTAAGTGGTGTAGTTCCATGTGTCACTAAAGAGTGAATCATATCTTTAGACTCAAGTGATGATAAAGCGCCGGCCGGGGTGGCTGAGTGGTTCTAGGCGCTACAGTCTGGAACCGCGCGACAGCTGCGGTCGCAGGTTCGAATCCTGCCTCGGGCATGGGTGTGTGTGATGTCCTTAGGTTAGTTAGGTTTAAGTTGTTCTAAGTTCTAGGGGACTGATGACCTCAGAAGTTAAGTCCCATAGTGCTCAGAGCCATTTGAACAATTTTTTGGATCATAAAGCCTTGCGACAAATCGTATCGCTACTAACTTCAGGTCGACTACATTCGTCCATTAATGGCACAAACATCAGATGTCCTAACATATTTGTGATTCTTTACCGTATTAACTACGAGGCTCTGAAGTAAATACGGTCGAATTAATTTCCGTTATACTAAAAAAGCTCGTGGAAAGAGGATTAGAGCGATGTAACTGTAATCTTCATAACGTCAACTAATCACTTTAAGTAAATGGGAGTATGAGAGTTCGGAGTTTATGCACGTGCAAATCAGAATTATGAAAATAATCCTTCAGTGGGAAAACTGTACTTCGATTCTTGTGTTTTTTAAGTAACTACTGTTATGCACGTAAGATGAAGATTGTGAGGTTCCTGGCAATCAATATGTGAACAGGTGGCATGCAAATGATAATATCAAAAATTAAAAACAAACTGTCACAGTACCTTCTATGAATTATTGAGTCAATGACTGAGGTCTAACACACAGTGTAAATAAACTGCCGAGGCTAATTCGTAAAATTTTTACTTATTATTATGTTTGCTAAATTACACACAACCAAGTAAGAATGCAGATGCTAACTTAACAAGAGATTCAGAAGAGAACGTGATATTTTAAAAAAGCAGAATCATGCAGAATTATTTCTCACTAATCAACAATGGCAAGCAGTTCATGAGGGACTATTGTGTCCTGTTGGTATCATAGCACGCCATTCGCCCCAGTTACAGCGTTTTAAAGGAGATACATAGCTGATATTCTTGATTATGGTTCGTAGCAACATTAATATTCAACCAATGAACAATGCAACGTCAACGTATGCAGTGTGTGGAAGATAAGGGCTACAGAGAACCTCGCGGTTCTATACACCTGGTAGTGTAGTAAGAAGTGTGACTTGAGCATGGTTTAACAGAGTCATTAAAGTTGAATACGGTGACTGTTATGCCTTCTGAGGTGAACGAAAATACTGTACTTGAACCTGTAAACATAATGTACACGAGTAAAACTGTGGTGTGCATACTGTAAGACCTTCGGTACACACACCATCAGATTATTTGACTTGTCACTCTAACGAAGTAGGCGAGTGTCAGCAATATGTCTCTTGGTCTTATCGTGGCGTATTTATCTTTTGCTGTTAAGTCAGACGATATAAATGCCACTTGCATGCTTAGAGTAGCAGATTGACGGTCACCTGCTTTAAACAGAACTTGATTAATTTTCACACACATTTATTAAAACAATACAAAGCATATACATTACGTAACTTGATTCTGGATGCTGTTTACAATTGACAATCTGAAGTTCCTTAGGTCTTGGTACGTTAACCTTATTCTCACATATCTCTGATACTTGACAAAGTGTCTATACATTTATCTTCATGGCATATACAGCAATATGGTAATATTATTAGGCGCAGACTGAAACTTGACTATAGACTGGTACAGAAAAATGCAGACTGCTACAGACAAATGCAGACTGGTACAGACTGGTGCAGACAAATGCAGACTAATGCAGACTGACTAATCAGAGGTCTGTACACTCGTTATAATACCTCGCGTGTTCATGTATCACTGCGCGAGTGTGATCCGTGAGGAGAAAAGGTTCTACGTTAGCAGAAACCTCATTGGCTGCGTTACATATTAATACGCGGATCGACGGAAGCAGAATTTGGTCCGTCTCTAAGGCAGGGCCATCTCGTAGTGCGGAGACGGACTAGCGCTGCGCCTGCGCTGTTGTGCTTAGCGGGGTGCGATCTAGTGGGAAAGTTGTGTACGCGCTGACTACGCGGAACTATGTACACAACAAAAACATTCACAGTTCTAGACGCTGCTGCCAAGTCGTTTAAAAATTGTTACTGAATGCAAGACTACACGCTCCGCCGCCTCTCGATGTGATTAGTGACAGTAATGTTTCCAGAAAGATTGCAAGTAGAAGGAGGAAAGAGGTGGCTAACAAGAGACTCCGTCGATCCAATCATAAGTATTCTATGTCAGCCTAGGGCCTTCATCTTATGCGATCAACAAAATATAAAGAATATTCGAATGAGAGCTGCGGTATTTGTAATGGTTTCTATATTCAGCAGGCAGGATCAACAGTTTTTAGCACCAAACTTCGTGGGAGACTCTGTAAGTAAGGCGCTGTGAGTCGAGGTGAACATTACCCTCAAAATGCACAGAATCCACGTTCCAATACTTCTACAAAGTGATGGTTTGGAGATCAGTGAAGATTAAGTGATTTTTTCCTATGAGGGAGTTCCTTCTCCAAATACGTTGGGACCAGCAAAGATGTCAACAACAGTACTTTGTTACGGTACTCTTCACATGTGTAAAGGAATGTAGACTAGGGTAAAAGATACTGTGACTACGTTTAAGGTTCCCACCTTATTTCTCAGACTTTATTCTGTACTTGCTTTGTTGATACATAAAACATTATCGCAACAAGGAAGAGACTCGTAGACTGGCCTTGGATAGTTCCTTCTTTGAGGCGAAGTTTAGTCAGTACTTTCGTTTAGCAGTTTCCTTGCATATAAGGAAACACAACAGCGAAATCTGAGAACGAAACTCAATTTTATTTTCTAATGGATATGAAGAAAAGGCAGCTAAGACACACTTTGAATAATTTGGAAGCACCTGATTCTAATTATCATACTATGTTTTCAAGTCGAGCGATTTATGCAAGAGTCATCTCACCAGGCACCATAGTGTCCTACTGTATGGATTCAAATCTTGTAGATCTCGGCATGTCGCTACGTGCTATGAAAGGAATAGCGAGCTCTTCACGTCTGGGTTTTCGTCTGTCTATGTATGCGCGTCACGAGAAGTGCAGCGGAGGCGACGGGCATTGGGATGCAGGACGGAGTGACAGCCGCTTATCGCGACGTAGTAAAGCCATCCTCAACACCAAGGTCATCACCTTGCTTTACTAAGAATCGTCTTGGAAGAGGTGTACGTCATTGGTCTGTTATGTCGTAAGAAACGGCTCGCCATTCAAGTAAGTGGGGTGATCTTCTGTTCAACATAAAAACCGGAGAGAGCGAAGCTTCTGCGTATCTTGCGGATAGTTGTGAGTCAACGGGTGCACCTCATCTAACAGTAAGATCCTTTATTGTCCATGCGTGAGAGACAAACGACCGGTCGGGGTATCATTTCTCTTCACGTAAACATTTAACCTATGTGAACGGAGCCGTGTTCGCGTACCGGATGCATCGCCACATGTAGTTTCCGACGCATCGAAACCGTCCTATCGGCGTGTGCGGTTTCCCCCGAACTGACATGCAACGTGAAAACCCCAGTGCAAGCAGTGAGTCGGAGATCGAACTTTACACATTACAGACCACTCTTGGTATGCTTTGTCCTTAAGGGTTTACAGAGTATTTTTTTTTTTTAATGGTAGTGATATCGTAACCAGCAATATTACTTCTATAGATAACCTTTAAAAGAAACGCTGGAAACAGCTCGAAGAAAATATCTTGAATTGTTTTTAGGGATAATACCAATAATTGACTTAAAGACAGATTTAATGCTTAGACATCTGATCCGTTTGTTGGACGTATACTCTCGCTTTCAAAGACAAACATCCGAAACAATACTGCTAGACGTATATGACTCTGAACAGAATCTACCACTTCAAAAAGTAAGTTACACATTATTATGGTGGGCCTAGTAACTTTTACTAAATGCTGCAATACACTTCAAACTGACACAGATAGATGACGACATTTTTCAGCAAAGTCCCACAGTCTCTGTAAAGAAAAGTGGGAATGTTTAACACTTCAGCAACAGAAATCCGCCCTGGTAACGAAGTCATTAGACGTTCTCAATGTGATCGTCCTCATCGTTGGAAAATCTCTTCCCCCCACTGCTTTGTCAGTGCACTACCTATTTCATAAGTCGATTTTTGACCTTCAAGTTGTTTTCATTCATCTGTAAACCAAAGACTATCGGTACTTCGGGGGGAATGGGGGGGGGGCATTGGGAACATGGCTTTCGCTCTGAAATTTAAAGTTACTGTGCTCTTAACTGACTAGGGGTCCGCCATGGATTTTCGACTGAAGAAGGGGTCCGCCAGCTGAAAAGGCTGGGAAGCCCTGGCCTGGATATTGCCCTCCGTGGTCGATGTCGACAGCCTACTGTAAGCCAGATTGCCATCGATTAGCAACCAAATAGGAACCCAGTTCTACTAGGACTGTACAGAGACTAATGTGCTGCATGGGCTATACCAGCCGACGACAGACATCACATCCACTGCCCTCTCACTCCCACTCCTTTCTACAACTCACTGTATACAGCTCGTATTACTGCAAATTTAAATGTAATCACCGCCACGGTTGCAGGTTAGAATCCTGCCTCGGGCATGAATGTGTGTGATGTCCTTAGGTTAGTTAGGTTTAAGGAGTTCTAAGTTCTAGGGGACTGATGACCTGAGGAGTTAAGTACCATAGTGCTCACAAGGGAACCTCCCCATCGCACCCCCCTCAGATTTAGTTTTAAGTTGGCACAGTGGATAGGCCTTGAAAAACTGAACACAGATCTATCGAGAAAACAGGAAGAAATTGTGTGGAACTATGAAAAAAAATAAGCAAAATATACAAACTGAGTAATCCATGTGCAAGATAAGTAACATCGAGGAGAATGACAGCTTAGGAGCGCCGTGGTCCCTTGGTTAGCGTGAGCAGTTGCGAAGCAAGAGGTCCTTGGTTCAAGTCTTCCCTCAACTGAAAAGTTTACTATATTTACTTTCGCAAAGTTATGATCTGTCCGTTCGTTCATTGACGTCTCTGTTCACTGTAATAAGTTTAGTGTATGTGTTTTGCGACCGCACCGCAAAACCGTGCGATTAGTAGACGAAAGGACGTGCCTCTCCAATGGGAACCGAAAACATTTGATCGCAAGGTCATAGGTCAACCGATTCCTCCATAGGAAAACACGCCTCATATATTCTATACGACACTGGTGACGGCACGTGCATCACATGACCGGAATATGTTGTCTACCCACATAACTTGTACACTTGGCAAATGGGTAAAAAGTTTCTTCCACCTTGCCCGATTTAGGTTTTCTTGTGGATGTGACAATCACTCCCAAAAAAGTGATGAAAACATAAGAGTTTGTCACATAAACTGAAAATAAGAATTTAAACTTGTCACTCGAGGGAAGACTTGAACCAAGGACCTTTCGTTCCGCAGCTGCTCACGCTAACCACGGGACCACGGCGCTCCTCAGCTCATAGTCCCTAGACGCTGTATATGTTGAGCCTGGACTACTCAGTTTGTATATTTTGCGTATTTTTTTCATAGTTCCACACAACTTCTTCCTGTTTTCTCGATTGATCTGTGTTTGGTTTTTTTAAGACCTATCAACTGTGCAAACTTATAACTATATCTGAGGGGGGTGCGATGGGGAGGTTCCCTTGTCAGAGCCATTTTGGCCATTTAAATGTAATCAAACGTAAGTAAATGTCGTGTGTTGAACAAGCATACAGTGAATAGTAAGTACACAAAGTATAAATTTAACTCACGTTGATCATGTTAGTTACAACTGCAAAAAGACCGCACGAACATAAGTACGAGAGAGCCAAGAAATGAAGCCGCGTAGGTTGTAAAAAAGTTTACGTTGTACGAAGTGTCAACAGGAGCGCTCTCTCTCCAACACTGCTGCTATCCATCAGCTCACGAGTAAAAATTCGTCTGTGTGCCTAAAAATTAGCAACAATACACTCCAGTAAAGATCTCTCAAACGTTATATATAGCTTCGCGTTTTCACCGTTTACTTCTCCTTCCTCGTTCACATAGAAAACAGAGTACTAATGAAATGAAATGATCGTATGTCATTGTTGGCCAGGAGGTCCCATCCGGGTTCGGCCGCCAAGTGCAAGTCTTATTTCAGTCGACGCCACATTGGGCCACTTGCGGCCGATGATGAGTATGAAATGAAGAGGAGGACAACACAATACCCAGTCCCCGAGCGGAGAAAAATCTCAAACCCGGCCGGGAATCGAACAAAGGCCCAGTGCATGGGAGGCAAGCAGGTTACCACCCTGCTACGCGTGCGGACAGTACTAATGAACATCACACTGTTATCAGAAGATTGTTTCTTCCGCTAATGTTTGAGCTGCACGGGCATAGATATTGTTAGAAATGCATGGAAGTTGGTCGTTCCCCAGTTGATGATTTCTGTGCTTCAATGATCTTAAAAAAATCACTGTAAATCTTGCAAAAGCTCGTAGCTACTTACACAGATTTTAGCTGCACTGTGTGAATATCTTCTTTTATGTTCACAATTCTATATATGAATTTTATGATCTGTTCAAAATTGCGTTAGGTTGGACAGGTAGGAAGGAGGTAATGGGGTGAGTCTCACGAGGAAGGCATGACAAGGACCCAACAAATGCAACGAGACTTGTAGCCACAACAACTTCCCCACCTCTAAAACTCTTGCTGCTTAATCTATACTTCGGGAAACTTGCTGCTCTGTGGGACTGGTAGTTGCACGTTCCGATTATGTTTTTTCCTACTACTGACAATTACGGGGTTAGTATTTTATCTGTTATTGCTATTGATTGTTTATTTTGGGTGACACTGAACGATGTCAGAAGTAAGTTCGCCAAATGTTCGGACTTCGTGACAGATGACAGATCAATAGTTTGTGGCGAAGCAAAATTCGAACCTGGAATCTTTATTATACGCGGGCAAAAGTAAAGTCACTAGAGTTTTTCCATTCTCTTCACCAAAAGGTGCATAGGCAGATTCAGCTGAATTTTTGGTGTGCTCGGTTTAAGTACTTGGATAGGACAATTATGTTTTCGTAAGTTTTGGCTTATAATTGTTGCAGTACTGTGGTAACCACTTTGTATCATTTAAACCCATAACTCTCCCCACTTCGATTAAGAGACATGATTTTTTATTCTGTTCAAATGAAGTGGAAGAGTGATCAGCAATTGTAATAACAAGTAAATTATACACCTAGGTCAGGCGTGCACTACACGCCGGAAGCGGCTTCAAGGGTTGCGGAGTACGTGTGGAGTGCACATGGGGGTTTTTTAGGTTAGAGAATTCCCTCCCTAGGCCCGACAAGACGCCTCCTGAGACGCGGCAGGGTAGGAGTAGGCAAAATGCAACAGGGAATAACAATATTAATGTGCTAATAGTAAACTGCAGGAGCGTTTATAGAAAGGTCTCAGAACTGCTCTCATTAATAAACGGTCACAACGCCCATATAGTACTAGGGACAGAAAGTTGGCTGTAACCAGACGTAAACAGTAATGAAATCCTAAACTCAGATTGGAATGTATACCGCAGAGACAGGCTGGACAGTGAAGGGGGAGGCGTGTTTATAGCGATTAGAAGTGCAATATTATCGAAGGAAAGTGACGGAGATCCGAAATGTGAAATGATTTGGGTGAAGGTCACGGTTAAAGCAGGCTCAGACATGGTAATTGGATGTCTCTATAGGCCCCCTGGCTCAGCAGCTGTTGTGGCTGAGCACCTGACGGATAATTTGGAAAATATTTTGAGTAGATTTCCCCACCATGTTGTAGTTCTGGGTGGAGATTTTAATTTGCCGGATATAGACTGAGAGACTCAAACGTTCATAACGGGTGGCAGGGACCAAGACTCCAGTGAAAAAATTTTAAGTGCTTTATCTTAAAAGTACCTTGAGCAGTTAAACAGAGAACCGACTCGTGGCGATAACATATTTGACCTTCTGGTGACAAACAGACCCGAACTATTTGAAACAGTTAAGGCAGAACAGGGAATCAGCGATCGTAAAGCGGTTACGGCATCGATGATTTCAGCCGTAAATAGAAATATTAAAAAAGTTAGGATGATTTTTCTGTTTAGGAAAAGTGACAAAAAGCAGATTACAGAGTACCTGACGGCTCAGCACAAAAGTTTTGTCTCAAGTACAGATAGTGTTGAGGATCAGTGGACAAAGTTCAAAACCATCGTACAATATGCGTTAGATGAGTATGAGCCAAGCAAGATCGTAAGAGACGGAAAAGAGCCACCGTGGTACAACAACCGAGTTAGAAAACTGCTGCGGAAGCAAAGGGAACTTCACAGCAAACATAAACATAGCCAAAGCCTTGCAGACAAACAAAAATTACGCGAAGCGAAATGTAGTGTGAGGAGGGCTATGCGAGAGGCGTTCAATAAATTCGAAAGTAAAGTTCTATGTACTGACATGGCAGAAAATCCTAAGAAATTTTGGTCTTATGTCAAAACAAAATGTCCAGACACTCTGTGACCAAAATGGTACTGAAACAGAGGATGACAGACTAAAGGCCGAAATACTAAATGTCTTTTTCCAAAGCTGTTTCACAGAGGAAGACTGCACTGTAGTTCCTTCTCTAGATTGTCGTACAGATGACAAAATAGTAGATATCGAAATAGACGACAGAGGCACAGAGAAACAATTAAAATCGCTCAAAAGAGGAAAGGCCGCTGGACCTGATGGGATACCAGTTCTATTTTACACAGAGTACGCCAAGGAACTTGCCCCCCTTCTTGCAGCGGTGTACCGCAGGTCTCTAGAAGAGCGTAGCGTTCCAAAGGATTGGAAAAGGGCACAGGTCATCCCCGTTTTCAAGAAGGGACGTCGAACAGATGTGCAGAACTATAGACCTATATCTCTAACGTCGATCAGTTGTAGAATTTTGGAGCACGTATTATGTTAGAGTATAATGACTTTTCTGGAGACTAGAAATCTACTCTGTAGGAATCAGCATGGATTTCGAAAAAGACGGTCGTGTGAAACCCAGCTCGCGCCATTCGTCCACGAGACTCAGAGGGCCATAGACACGGGTTCACAGGTAGATGCCGTGTTTCTTGCCTTCCGCAAGGCGTTCGATACAGTTCTCCACAGTCGTTTAATGAACAAAGTAAGAGCATATGGACTATCTGACCAATTGTGTGATTGGATTGAAGAGTTCCTAGATAACAGAACGCAGCATGTCATTCTCAATGGAGAGAAGTCTTCAGAAGTGAGAGTGATTTCAGGTGTGCCGCAGGGGAGTGTCGTAAGACCGTTGCTATTCACAATATGCATAAATGACCTTGTGGATAACATCGGAATTTCACTGAGGCTTTTTGCGGATGGTGCTGTGCTACATCGAGAGGTTGTAACAATGGAAAATTGTACTGAAATAAAGGAGGATCTGCAGTGAATTGACGCATGGTGCAGGGAATGGCAATTGAATCTCGATGTAGACAAGTGCAATGTGCTGCGAATACATAGAAAGATAGATCCCGTATCATTTAGCTACAAAATAGCAGGTCAGCAACTGGAAGCAGTTAAATCCGTAGATTATCTGGGAGTACGCATTAGGAGTGATTTAAAATGGAATGATCATATAAAGTTGATTGTCGGTAAAGCAGATACGAGACTGAGATTCATTGGAAGAATCCTAAGGAAATGCAATCCGAAAACAAAGGAAGTAGGTTACAGTACGCTTGTTCGCCCACTGCTTGAATACTGCTCAGCAGTGTGGGATCCGTACCAGATAGGGTTGATAGAAGAGATAGAGAAGATCCAACGGAGAGCAGCGCGCTTCGTTACAGGATCATTTAGTAATCGCGAAAGCGTTACTGAGATGATAGATAAACTCCAGTGGAAGACTCTGCAGGAGAGACGCTCAGTAGCTCGGTACGGGCTTTTGTTAAAGTTTCGAGAACATACCTTCATCGAAGAGTCAAGCAGTATATTGCTCCCTCCTACGTATATCTCGCGAAGAGACCATGAGATTAAAATCAGAGAGATTAGAGCCCACACAGAAGCATACCGACAATCCTTCTTTCCACGAACAATACAAGACCGGAATAGATGGGAGAACCGATAGAGGTATTCAGGGTACCCTCCGCCACACACCGTCAGGTGGCTTGCGGAGTATGGATTTAGATGTAGAATGAAACGAAACGAGTAACTGCTGAGGTTTACACGTGCGATCGCGGCATCATGTGTCACATTTAATTCAAATTATCTCGGGTTAGACCTTCTGAGTCAATGATGGAATCATATGAATATACTGTATTCATAAGATATCGTCTGCATAATTTGTTCACTTAAATTCAGTAACAAATATGTTTCCCATGTGTTGAAAATTGGGTAATGTCGTCGGAAAACGCATTTTCCGCCTATTGCATTAAAATGTTGTTGCCGGCCGAAGTGGCCGTGCGGTTCTAGGCGCTGCAGTCTGGAACCGCGAGACCGCTGCGGTCGCAGGTTCGAATCCTGCCTCGGGCATGGATGTGTGTTATGTCCTTAGGTTGATTAGGTTTAACTAGTTCTAAGTTCTAGGGGACTGATGACCTCAGCAGTTGAGTCCCATAGTACTCAGAGCCATTTGAACCATTAAAATGTTGTTACCGGAAATAAAATTAAAATTGAAATACAGGAGCTCTTCCAGAAGGCACTGATTCTAATTTCATCTTCGTAAATCGAACAGCTAGCTATCTTCAGCGTAATAAGTGCAATGAAATCTGACACGTGTATTCTGTGTGGGATGTGACATCTGCTACGCTCTGTCACATGTTCCTGCCGAAGTGTCAATCCTAAAGTAATTTAGAAATCGGTATAGAAATACAACAACCAACAACAACTACTTTTACACTGCTTTTCTCCCCATAAATCCTGAGTTCCGCACAGTCGTTTAATGGGAAGATAACGGTTTGCCGAGAATCGGGCCACAGTTTTGATTCAAGACTTCTTTTCTGATAGAACTCCCAGTTCTTAATGGAACAGTATCAACGCATGTAAAGGCAATTTCGGTAGTACCCCAAGACAATACATATATGACTGCCTAGTACTTAATTTTTTAATGTCACTCCACTTTGGGTCGGTCCGAACGGATACCCCATGGTATTTTACGGTAGTTACACTTTCCGATGATTTATCGCCAATTGCATAATCAAACAGTACTGCATCTCTTCTCCTATTGAGGTGCAAAACGCTACATTTATTTATTAGGTTGGTGCATAAGTTCGAAGCGTTTTTGTTTTGGGCCTTGAAATTCCCGTTGCTATGGGTTTATTTACCGATTGTCATTTTCTTACTTGTAGTGCACTGTTGCTATTTGAATTTACATATCGTCATTTTATGGTTTGGATGTAGTGAGTGGAACTGTGTACGCTATAAAATGCCGTGCAAAGTGGAGAAATCGGAATATTTCCTACATATTCCTCTGTTTGAGATCAATACTGGGGCGAGAGCGGCGAAGGCAGCCAAAAAAATATATGCCGTGTACGGCAATAACGACATGGGACATAGCACGGGGTTTGATGGAGATCGTTTCAACGCATTAATTCACAATGATCCACGTCACTGTGCTCGAAAAC
Organism: Schistocerca piceifrons; assembly: GCF_021461385.2. NCBI lineage: Eukaryota > Metazoa > Arthropoda > Insecta > Orthoptera > Acrididae > Schistocerca > Schistocerca piceifrons. Next base: position 557,512,641 of record NC_060149.1, read on the forward strand.
GGGCAAATCTAATGATCTGTGATCATTTCACCATCGTGCGACATTTCCATGCCATTGGCAAGGTTCAAAAATCGGGTTTGTGGTTTCCGCATGCTCTAAGCCAGATTCACAAAAATCAGCTGATGGTCATATGTGCATCCCTGCTTGCTTAGTGTCAATTGGCTAGTGAATGACACTGACCATTCATATCCTGTATAGTTACTGGTGATGAGGAATGGTGTCTTTATAACATAAGGAAAAGAAAGCAATGACTGAGCTCAAACAAAGCAGCAGATCCGTGTGTAAATGTCTGCGTGCATCCACAAAAGGTAATGTTATGCATCTGCTGGAACAGCGACTATCTGATGTTCTATGAATTACTGCCTCGAGCTGTAACCATTACTGCTGACATTTATTGTCTATCACTAAAACGTCTCCGAGACGCAATCCAAGTACAACGACCATGAAGACTTCATGATGCGGTGTTACTTCATGATAACCCCCGCCAGCATTCTGCTAGACTGAAAAAATACACTATACAGGAGTTGGGTCGGGAAATCATGCCACACCTACCTTATTTACCTGATCTTGCGCCCTCAGATTTTACCTTTTCCGCTCTCTATTGAATAAGCTTCAAGGAATTTCCTTTCCGGATAAAAATTCATTCCGAACATGGCACGACGAGTTCTTCGCCTCAAAATCACGTGATATGTGCAGTTGCGGAATCGAAAAGTTACCCCAGCCCAGCATTGGTAGACGGTTGTAAAGAGTGAAAGAGGATATACTGTTGATGACTAAAGTCTCTGTTGAAAATGGTTCAAATGGTTCTGAGCACTATGGGACTTAACTTCTGAGAGGTCATCAGTCCCCTAGGACTTAGAACTACTTAAACCTAGCTAACCTAAGGACATCACACACATCCATGCCCGAGGCAGGATTCGAACCTGCGACCGTAGCGGTCGCGCGGTTCCAGACTGTAGCGCCTAGAGCCGCTCGGCCACACCGGCCGTTTAAAGTCTCTGTTATGTGTATCTGTTGTGTTTGTTAAACTTACGGAAAAACGCTACGAATTACAACCCAATACATTCAGAGTCAACTCTCTCTCCATGCACCAGTTATCGATTTTTATAGTCTCGTTTGTCGTTTCACTACAGTCTTCTGGTATTGCGACTTGCTGTATAAAACAAAGTCGTCTGCGAACATACACAACCTTAAGACCGTAGCGAAATCCCACAAGAGGTGAAGAAAATCGATAGTTGGTGCTGGGAGTGAGTATTGATTTTAAACGTCAATAAATGTAACGTACTGCACAACAATAGCAGAAGAAATGCACTACTCTTCGATTACGTTATTGGTGCTAAATCATTGGAAAGAGTAACTACCGTAAAATAGCTTGGAGTAAGCTTACGGACCGACCTTAAGTCGAATGACCACATAAAATAAAATATAAGAAATTCTTGTGCCAGGCTGATATTGGTTGAGGCGTATTGCGCATCAGTCTCAGGTGCTTGCCAAGTTAGATTAATAGAGGGGTCTGAAGATCCATCAAAATAGCAGCGCGTTTCGCAGCGGGACCGTTAATAAGGGTAATTACGGAGATAGGGACAAGAGCATTACACAGATGCTCAACGTATTCAGTGGCAGGCGCTACAAGAGAGGCGTTGTATATCACAGGGAGATTCACTGTTGAAATTCCGAAAGCATACGTTCCAACAAGAGTCAGGAAATGTATTACTTCCTCTCACGTACCTCTGCTGAAATAATCATGATACCAAAGAAACTGGAACTCATACTGAGGCTTACCGTCAATCGTTGTTCCTCCGAACCATGGAAAGGAAGAAAGGATAGTGACACCAGGAGTAACATCATCCACACATCGTAAGGTGGCTTAGTCGGTTATTCGTCTAGATCTAAATGTAAATGTTGAGGTAGACAGTTCAGTATGGATAGCAGATAAGGTTTTATACAGCTGAATCTAATAGCTGTTCTGTGCTTATCATACTTTGTTATTTGCATAGGAATGTACGTTCTCCTGAATTGGCTTGAAGAAACCGAGATCTGGACGGTTAGACTGATAAGTTACAATTTTCCCTGTTTCGCAGCTTCAATGGCGTCGCGCGAAATCACACTCGCAGCCGTGCACCCTTGAAATGTGCAGCGCGTGAGAGAAATCGCGCGACGTACAGCTTCGCAGATGTAATAGGAAACGTTGGTTGGCGGAACCGAATAATTTCTCTGCGCTGCTGCAAGTGTAAAATCTGTTTAAATAAGGGTCGCCAGCATCTCTTTTACACGCAAGACAGGATTAAACTTCACACTACTCCAAAGTCAAAAATTGATGCTCCTCATGAACCCAACTACTATGAGAAAGGTTCCCGGGATTGAAATATGTATAGTACTAACAGTTTGTACTGTGCCTCCAACTGGCTCCACATAACAAAGATGTCACTCTCAAATTTACACGGAAAGAAATAAATTTTATTGTCATGAATTCACCCTAAGAAAATCCGAACTTTTATCCAAATCCACCTCCATCTAGCTAAAGTTTCCACGCTATGCTCTGAGGTTTCTCTCTTCACCGAACAAGTACACGCTCCCTAAATGGCAACACTCGCCGAGAAAAGCGGGGAAATGCCGTAGTGCAATTCCCCCCTGCTCCCGGGATCCACTTCGGCTTCTCTCAGTCTTCCAATAAATAACTTGCTTGACCGTGATGGATCACCTACTCCCGTCTTCTCAAATGCACTAGGTAAACACTACTGCCAGCCCAGAAAGCCCATGACTTCCACGCACCACGACTTCTCAGTTTTGCGGACTCCAGACAGCTCAACGAAATAATTTAACAAATAAGTCTTCCAGACAGTCAGAATCTGGAGCAGAATTTAACTCTAACGTAGGTCAGAAAGCACCGATCGTCACGGGGAATTTTCTCGCACTTGAAGTAAGCTCAGTTGGTTCCGACCGCCACCCATTTAGGAGGGCTGGGAAAATACTGGGCAATCACCTTCAGGCCGAACGTAAACCCTTTTTCCCTTCAGTCAGAAACTGACAGACCCGAATAGAGCAACAAATGAAGGTGGCCGAGATATGAAACAGCACGTGGTGGCTGGGACTGGGAACGGTTCCTGTTTCCTCCAGAATGCAAATCCATTGCCGGAACCTCTGCTCCACCTCGTTCATTACAAGGAGGAGGACTAGTATTTAACTCTCTTTTAGGAAATAAAAATTGTTTACTTTCAAAAAATTATTAATGGTTGGACCGCAACTTTTTTTCCTTTCGGTTGCTTTCTACAACCATCTTCAGATCTGCCAACAAACAGAGGATAAGTAGCCTGAGAAAATTATATAGAATAAACTTGGATATAAACCAAAGTATAATACCTTAACAAAGTACATAGGACGGGTCATCTCCAATAGTACAAGTGAACATGCAACGAATCCACTAACAGTATTGCACAAGCATTATGTTACTGCTGTTAAAATCACATACATTCTAAACTGTAAGAAAAGGGGTGAATATGCATCAAAAAGTGTCATCATTCGCTGTAGTCACGCAGTTACATGCGTTCGTATTGCGGGCCAACGAGACCACGACATTATGTAGTTGCAAAATTCTTCGTGAGAAACCCAGATTGAAAACTTGCCGAAAGAATTTAAAGACATAAAACTTTTGGAAAGCTTATACCTTAATCCAGGTAAATTTTAAAATATAATAATAGCAATGGGATGACGTTAATATTACAAAGCTGGGAAGGCTGTGTTATAGAGTTGGCTCCCAATATGGCTTACGTAACACACTTTTCGTACGTAGCTGACAAATAATTCAAGTCAAAAATTAAGAAAGATTGTACGTAAGTCAAATTAATTTTAAAAACCATAAAAATAACAAGGGGATGAAGTTAAAATTACCAGACATGGAAGATGCCTTATGTAGTTAAACGGCAACATGCTGCATGTGAAAGACAAATCCTAGGTCGCTGTAAAGTGATAAAGGCATCAAAATTCAGTGTTGTGTTAAAAAAATATGAATAACATACCATGATCTCACAAGACGACAGTATTAAAGAAAGCGAATGGCCAGTTACATTAATAAAAGTTGTACCGAAAACCCATTATTTACAATTGGACAGCAGGTATTGTAGTGAGAACTATCCAGGTGGGCTACGTCACCATCAGCTGTCGCCTCATCGAGACGGGATGATTTTATCTTTCATTTAAATTTACGTCAAAAATACCACTTAAATGCTACTGTTTATAGTCTTATGACTGATTGGAGATTTTGGTTTTTATGCATACCTATATTTTATTGATGATGATTCGATCTCTGGTCGTTTTTTATAATTAGTTCCTTATACTACAGCATTAAGTATAAATTAAATATACTGTAACTTATATTCGTCATTACTATGTTGTTTTGCAAAAATAGAACATGTACGATACAATTTAGTATTTCTTGTGTCGATTTTTTTTAAATACAAGCGCTCCCATGCCTCCTTCGGACTTGTTCACTACCTCGGTTGGCCAGCAGGATCCCTTGCGTAATTGGGTTAATATGCTTTCGATGCGATTTTTAATAATTCAGCTGACCATTCACCTCTTTATTACTGTCGTCTTGTGAGATCATGGTATGTTATTCATATTTTTTTAGCGTAACGCTGTGCTCTTTATCTCTTTACTGCGGCGTAGGATCTGTCTTTTACATATAGCATATGTTAGTTAACTACATGAGGCATCTTCCATGTCTTGTAATTTTAACTTCAGCCCCTTGTTATTTTTATGGTTTTTAAAATTAATTTGATTTACGTAAAACATTTTTGGATTTTCGACTTGAATTATTGACAATTACGTAGGAATTGTCTCTTACATACGGCATATTGCCAATCAACTATATAACACAGCTTCCTAGCATTGCACTTTAAACGTAGCCCCATCGTTATTATCATAACTTAAAATTTACTTGGATTTAGGTATAAGCTTTTCAGGAGCGTTTGTCTTCAAATTCTTTCGGCATGTTTGGAATCTGGCTCGCTCACGATGAAGTTTATAGCCACATGATGTCATAGTCCTATTGGTTCACAGTACGAAAGTGTGTAATTGCATGACTGCCACTAACGATGATAGTTTTACTGCATGTTTACCGCCCTTTTTACGGTTTGAACAGTATGTCATGTAAAAGCAGTAATATATACAATACTCTTAAGTAGATTTGTTGCGTCTTCACTTTTATTATTGGAGTTGGCTCTCCGTATACATTTGTTCAGCCCTTATACATTGTTTTATATCTTACTCTATTGTACAAAGTGTTCTCGGGCTATTTTCCTCTATTTGTTTACTGATCCCGAGATGGCTGCATGAAGCAAACGAAACTAGCTACTATGCTTTAATTGTCTAAGGAAAAAATTTGCTGTCTAGACAATTAATTTTTCAAATTAAAAATGTTTATTTCATAAATTACATTAAGACCAATGCCTTCTCTCTAACAATGCCATAATTCGTCAGTTTAACTTTCTGCCGATGACGAGTACAGTCGAAGCGCAAGCTATTGTTAAGGAGGAATGGGGAAGGAAACCGACCATATGCTTTTCAAAGGAGCCATGCTGGTGTTTGTCTTAAGCGTTCAAGGACGCGATACAAAACATTAATCTTAATGACCGGACAGCAATCTCAGTTGTAGTCCGGGCGAATGCGTGTCTTTTGTATTACCACGTGGCTTCCCCACTTAGTTCAATCTATGCATCAAAACCAGTACTGGGTTTAAACGGTACTTACCAACACACGTTAATTTAAATAAACTGAACCCCACTGTGATATCAGAACGAGGGAGACGCTCAAAGTTGACTGACCGTTGTGTTATCCTTTTCCTAAACGTCATTGGACTTTAGTATCGGAGAACATGTAATTAGTAAACTTGACTCTAGGGCACAGCGGTTCTATTCCGCTCACAGGGATAATCCACCTGAAATGAGAAATATTGCAACTGTGCCCTAGTTCCTAGCTTTCAGTGTGGGCCAGTACCTCTGTGACGCCGCGTGTGGGCGTAGTAAGGGTGTTTTCTGTTACGTTATTGACAGGAGAACAAACTCTAGAGGTTGTGATGGATTATTGCCATAGTTAAAGAATATAACCTTAAAAATTTAGGTGTACCATGCACAATAATGTTGAATTTTAACTCTGATTGTTACTTGTATAAGAACATAGGTTATGCAGTGTGTGAATCACCAAATACGGCTGACTTTTTCTGCAAAGGTCTGCTTGGCCACGTCTTCCGAAACGTCTACATATGGGGCTATTTCACCCCCTACGCGTGGGTCTATTTCCGTTCAGTGAAGTTATTAGTTTAATTGCCGCGTGGCATTCGCCGAGCGGTTTAAGGCGCTGCAGTCAAGGAAAGTGCGGCTGGTACCGGCGGTTCGAGTCCTCCCTCGGGCATTGGTGTGTGTGTTTGTCCTTAGAATAATTTAGGTTAAGTAGTGTGTAAGCTTAGGGACTGATGACCTTAACAGTTAAGTTCCATAAGATTTCACACACATTTGAACATTAATTTAACTGATGGTTTCTGTGGAATTCTAGAAAACAAGTTTTCGTGGTTTCTATCGAGATGACCCGTACATGAAACGAGCAATAGCAAGTGTTACAGGTAGCTCCTCTGGATAAAGTGGCAGCAATGTGCTACATGTTTTCACGAAATGTATGTGGGTGCAACAGTATGAAAAATATTTACGTGTGGTAAATATTTGCGATTTTGACACTGAAATACACTGGACGACATGGTCTCTTGACTGCGTGGAACAGCTCCACCGTTTTTATATACCGTGATATTTGCCTTCTTCACATGCTCGTTTAATACTTTGCTACTGTAAAGGAATTTCGACCTTTTATAAACTGGAACGTATTCATAACGAAAATACCGTAACTGTGTCACATTGAGAGATTTTTAAAAAGTTTCGTGTCATATTAAATAGGGCTTACAGTTGAAGTGAGGGGAATAGCCCCGCTGTATCTTATTCCTTTCCAAACACGAGTCGCTGTATCTCTTGCAAGTTGGATTTCTGTTGTGCCCACCACACTCCCATACCCTAGCGTAGGGGAAAGACTGGTCTTCGGTAAATTGCTAATCATTTGCCACTAAGTGATCGGTTTTGATAAAAATTGTCTGTCAGAATGATGTAGGAGAACTGAAGTACACAAATAAGGGCTTAATGTTGTTTTTAGTAAACTAAATACTGAAGCTGTCATGGCAATCGACCTTTGTCATCACTTACATTATTCAGCACAGAATAGTAACCAAAAGGGTGGAAGGAAGATTAGGATGTAACATCCCATCGATTACAACGTCCTTAGAGGGGTAGCACAAGATCAGATTTAACAAAGATGAAGATGGAAGTCGGCCGGCCTCTTTACAAAGGGGTCGTTTCAATAGTCACCTTAATCGGCATCAGAAGGCATTTTCCATAACGCGCATTACCAAGGGGGTGGGGGAGTCTTTACGCCCACCCGAAAAGAATTGAGAAAAGAATAAGTTCGTCAGTTCTTATTGAATTATATTAAAAACATAGGTTTTAAAGAGGAACCGATGTGTAAGTAAGGTGCAGAACCTGAAAATGTCTTTTAGCACACTCTTAGCAATATTGACGTACTTCCAGTAACGTGTACTACTGACTTTACGACCAGCACACAAATCAAATTTAAAAATGCAAATTTCGTTCATTGTTGTTAACTTTTACTTTCAACTTATCTTTTAAAGAGACACTGATGTGTAAGTAAGACCCTGAAGTGACATCTGTTACTGAGACTTACAGTTTTCAGTTACGTTTAATTGAAAAATTTAAAACAAGTATGGAATATGAGAGAAGAATTCATTAAAAACAATAAAATATTTCCAAATTTTAGAATATGAAGTAACTGACTAAATTACAATATTTTCAAAAGTCGGGCGTTAAGTACCCTCCCCCCACCCCTTCCCTTTAGTCTTTCACGTCAGTTCCCAGTCCTTGACGACGATCCATTACTGATGACCTTGACATAGAATGGAAGTCGACCCCTAAGCATCTGTCTTCTCACCGTCTACAAATCGTTAATAGCTGTGTTAGGAGAATTGAAAATCCATTGTTAGTCTGGTACTAACACCGAAAAGAGGAAGAGATGCTGTTTGATGTCCCGTAGAGGTCGGTTCCATTGGAGACGTATTGGATTGGAGCGGGATATAAATCGGTGTGTCGTTTCCAAGGAACTATGCCTGTAGTTACCTTCAGCGATTTACGGTAATCAACCTAATATAAATCTGGATGGCTGGACGGGGATTTGAAAGATGGTCTTTCCGAAAGCAGTTCCACTGTCTTACCTTTCTAGGCAAGAAGAGTAAGTGAAGAGAAACAACTTGCAGGGAGGCGTACGTTTGATATTGTATGTAACAGAAAGCGGAGTTGAGCAGCTGCCTGGGGGCAGTCTCTGTCAACCGCCGCTCCCCCTTCACTGACGGGCAGCCTTATCGCGGCAGCATCAAATACACTACATTCCCAGACATCCGCAATCAATACTACAGAAAACAGTATCGCTGTCGCATCCCCAAAATGGAATCAGAGCTGCCAGCTATGGGCCGTACAGTCTGTCTGGCAACAAATGACGCACGCAGTGAGGCCTCCTGAACTGGCTGCATGCAGTTTTAACGTTACACGGACCCCACTTTTTGCCACTGATTGCCTACCCGTGTATATTGACCGGGACGAGACGCTGCAATTTATAGTACACATTCCTCCGTACCTTTGACAGCTAAGATCGGAAAATCATTAACAGCCTAGTCATTTTATAGGCAGATACAGTAAGTGACATAGATTGGAGTTCTAATTTCATGCACGTATCATCTCAATCAATCCGCGGTTATATGAAGTCTCACATAGAGGTAATGAGGTGCTCGCATTCGTATTTCTAGTGACACAACAGAGTGTTAGAGTTTTTAAAATTTTTCTTTTAAAAATCAGTCTTGATCGCACCACGTATGCTACAAGTTGATGCGATCAAGACTGAATTTTAAAAAGAAATTTTTTTTAAATTTTTAGATCGCTGTTCCAAAAATGTTTATTAAAATTGTTGCAGTATTCCTCGGACAGTCCCGTTACTAACTTCTAAGACTTTCAGAGGGGAGTGCGCACATAATATTCTGAATAGGAACCCATGTCAGAATACAATATGTTTCCGTTCTACGAACGGTTTCAATTCAGATATTTAACTCACCCACTTCCGCTTGAGGAAATGATTTAAGGTTGTAACAGTACAGTTGCTGGTACCAATTCCAAAGGAAGCACAACGAAACATCCATTTATTACGTAAGTAAATCTGTTTGTATTAACTCTTAAACATTATGTGCTTACATTATTCCAAAGCAAAAAAGACCCCCAATACTGTACGTAGAGAACATAATGTTCAAGTGTTAATACAAAAAATGCTTTTAAGTGCTAAATGGATGTTTCCTTATGTTTCCTTTCAAATTGTTTCGTGATAATTGTACTGCGTCTCCCATAATTCCATTTCTCAAGAAGAAGTGGATGAGTTAGCTTAAACATCTGAACTGAAACCGTCATAGAACGGAAATGGTACGTTTGCGGGAATGGGTTCCTGTTCATAGTATTATGCACTCATTCCCCTCTAAAAGTCCTAGAAGTTTTTAACGGAAGTTTCCGAACACCATATATATGAAATGTTGTCCTGAGGTTGTGACATAATTGAGCAAAGTCGATCAACATAATGACAGCGGACGACCAGTCAACCGCAGGTGTGTATTGTGTTCCGCCGGAAGACAAAAAGCAACGATACTCTAGCGCAACCTCGCGGGAAACTGCATACAAAAATGTGTGGAGTTGTGAAAGTAAAGTATGCAGGTTTGCATTGACCACACTGGATCCTAAGTTGAAAAGGATCAACACTAGCTGAAGACTGTTGGTAAACCCACAAACATATCTATCGTAGTGAAAAGCGCTCTTGGACTTCTTCTTGCTAGTAAAATACTTAATATACACAGATTGTATCACAATTAACAGCGAAAACTGACACGGTTGGAAATGGAAAATAAAACCAAAAACATTCCAGAAACCGTCGGTCCTCAAACGAGCCGTTTGCGAGATAATTATTGCCAAGCCGCAGCCGACTTAGGTATGAAGTGCTACCCTGTTTTGTATATATGTATTTGAAATTTAAACTTCTCAATTAAGACCACATTTAACTGGGTTCAAATTTCACCTGTGGCCTACCTCAATAAGAAACGCAATACTACTTCGGCGCGCTACGTGGTAAAACGTACGTACATCTTAAAAGAGATATTCCACGAGTCGTCCTACCATGTAGATGCAATACTGCACTCATCTCTGCAGTGAGATATGTATTCATTCACACACACACACATAGATCTACATCTAAATCTACATCTACTTCTACACTCTGCAAGCCACCTTACGGTCTGTGGCGAAAGGTGCCTTGTGTCCCACTGTCACTACGCCCTTCTCCGTCCACGAGAAGAACAACTGTACATTTTAAGCCTCCGAATCCCTGTAATTCTTTATTCGTGGTCTTTACGCAAGGGATATGTACAGGTTGTAACGGGTATAAGTGCATATATATTTACATTTAATACCTTAATACGAGGGTTAGAACATTAATAGTGGCAACTATTTATTTACAGCTCGTACAAAATAGATACGTGTTTCAAAGTTTTACTGACCTTCAAGGTAGACGCCAGCATTGTGTATAACCCGTTGCCAGAGATGTGGAGGTTGTAGGATACTCTTAGCAATGTCAGTTGTGATGACAGATAGAGCGGCGCGATCTATTGCCCGACGAATTTGTTGCAGTTCTGAAGCGAATGCCGTGAAGTGTTTCCTTCGTTTTAGAAATCGAGTTGAACTAACGAGGGCTTAAGTCAGGGGAGAACAGCAAGTATTTATCATTTAGCAGCCCCATCAGTGAAACAAATCCGTAACAGCTTGCACTGTACGTGCTTGAGCATTGTCCTGCAAAATGATGGTCAGGACCTGCAGAAAGTGTCATCACTTCTGTCTCTATGCTGATCATTTTTGGAACACAACCTACGACCAGCTTAGACACAGAAGTGATGACACTTTCTGCAGGACAATGCTCAAACACGTACAGTGCAAGCTGTTACTGATTTGTTTGACTGATGGGGCTCCTACTGAACTCCCTTGACTTAAACCCTCGTCAGTTCAACATGATTTCTAAACTGAAGGAAACACTTCTCGGCATTCGTTTCAGAACTGCTACAAATTCGTCGTGCAATAGATCGCACCGTTCGAACTGTCAACACAACTGACACTGCTAAGAGTATCCTACAACTTCCACATCGCTGGCAACGGGTTATACACAATACTGGTGACTGCTCTGAAGGTCAATATAACTTTGAAACACGTATCTATTTTGTACGACTAGTAAATAAATAGTTGCCACTATTAAGATTCCAACCCTCTTATGTATACACATCAGTGTGTTCGTAGTTTTTTCTCTGCATCAAACATCTTTCTATAAACACGGCACATAATTACTACATGATGTTTTCTGCACAGTCATAACTGCACTGCTAAGTGGACTACTGCTGTCATATAGGCTAACCGCTTTGCATCTACGTGTACACAGTTCAGCACCTGACCTGCAGCTCAGAGGAAAATTAGCATTAATAGCTTGCTCTTGCCACATGTAGTTGGAGGTACAAACTGACCAAAAACATACTACTTCTAATTTCTGTAATGATTAGTCTGCAAATAAAGTGAATACTGATGTAATGTCGTTCAGTACCCTGTTCTCATTCACCAATTTCCCAAGGATGGGGCCCCTCCACGCCCACACCAACGTGGTAACCAAACCCAAAGTTCTACTGTCACCTCAGTATAACATGTTAGTTTTCAAATCGTGGCTCACAGGATGCGGCCTGTGATGTTATCCATGTGTCTGGGTATGATTACTCATTGACATGGTCCATCAGGAGATAGAAACTGGACGAAAGCGATCGAAGGGTAGCGGTTTGTAAGAGCAGAGGGAAAAAAGTGCCAAGGCAAGCGCCAAGGGAAATAAACCTCTGTGACAGGAGGACGAGTAGTAAGGGCAGTAGCGGCTTGCTAGCTGCGACAGTGCATGCAAGGCGTGGTTACGTTAGTACGAGGTATCGTGCATCGTTACCTTTGTCGTTGCGGGTGCTCGTTGTAGGGCTTCCTGCAGCTGCTGCGTCCCTGTAACAATTCAAGGTCGTCATAAATTAGTGAGCGATCGGTCACAGATGAGCTCACAGTGTAGGGGGTGTGGTGTGTGTGGCTGGTTTGCGTACTGTCTACAGTACGGTTTCCCTGCGATTGCCTGTTTTTCGTCGGGTCGAGCATCTCGGGTTGCCAGTAGTAGCTGTGTTGCAGGGGCTCGCCAGTACTGTCGTGTTAGCATGCTATGGACCATAGATGTTTAGTTTCTTGCTAATAGTGTCTTCCATTTATGGTTGTGGTCGTAGTTACCCAGGGAAAGGATAAACGGGTTACGTGAGTGTCTGTGTCTCGTGTTTCTGTACAGTCGTGTGGAGAGTTTTTGGAATACCTGCAAGATGGTATCTAGCCGATATTCCCGGTGAAGATCCGCGGTGCGTGTGTAGCGCGGAGCGTTGCTTATGATTCTGAGTACCTTGTTCTGTATGAGCCGCTGATGGCGCAGGAAGTGGGCGCAGTGCATCCCCAGAGAGGGGCTGCGTACGTCATCAGGGGTCGAATAAGTGTCATGTACATAAACCTGGACACCCTCCTATTCAGTGTGTTACGCCTGTTAAGCATAGGGTAGGGTGGTTTGAGCATCGCGTTTGCTTTTTTGGTCATGTGTTGAATGTGGTCCCCCCAGAGTAGTTTCCGGTCCAGCCAGAACATCGAGGTATTTGACCTTCTTGTGGAAACGTATTGTGCGTGCATGTAGTGTTACTGGGTGGCAGTGTTGATGTCTGCGCAGTAGTTTCGGTCTTCTGGTGAACAGAACGGCTTCGCACTTGTCGACGTTCACTCTTAACAAGCCATTTCACCAACCAAGGCTCTGCCGCTCTGAGTGCAGTCTGTAGTTGTGAGTTAATGTTAGACGGCTTCCAATATTGGGCAAGGATGGCAGTGTCATCCGTGTGGATTGCCACCGTCGTGTTGCGTGTAGCTGGGAGGTCGTTAATGTAGAGGTTAAACAGTGAGGTCCCTAGGATGCATCCTTGGGGTACTCCTGCCTGGATACCATGTCGTGTAGATTGTTTGCCCTGCACGTCGGTGTTGAAACTACTGTACTGTGCGTGAGATATGAGTGTATGAGACATACGAGCCCGTCAGGGAACCCTGCGTCGCTGAGTTTGCGTATGCGGCCGTTGTACCACAGGCGATCGAAGGCCTTTTCAATGTCGAGGAACACCGCCCCAGATAAAAAAATAAATGTCGTGTGGCTAGGGCCTCCCGTCGGGTAGACCGTTCGCCTGTTGCAGGTCTTTCGATTTGACGCAACTTCAGCAACCTGCGAGTCGATGGGGATGAAATAATGATGATCAGGACAACACAACACCCAGTTCCTGAGCGAAGAAAACCTCCGACCCAGCCGGGAATCGAACCCGGGCTCTTAGGAGTGACATTATGTCACGCTGACCACTGAGCTACCGGGGGCGGACACCCTCCCACATGCTTTGTTAGTGTTGTATATGTGTGTTATGTATTCAACGACGCGGAGGAGTTGTTGTGTTGTCGAGTGGTGATTCCTGAAGCCGAACTGCTCCGGCCTCAGGGTGTCGTTTGTAATGCAGTGCCTAGTGAGTCGTTTTAGTATAACCTTCCCAAAGACCTTGCTGAGCGCGCTCAGCAGACTGATGGGGTGGTAATTTTGTGGAAGGGAGTTGTCTTTCCCCGGCTTCCTAAACATCAGGACCTTGGCCGTCTTCCAAAAGGACGGAAAGTGTTGGTGTTTCAGTATAGCATTCGTGATGTGTGTGAGGTATTCTACTGCTTTATCCGTGAAATCCTGGAGGACACGGTTTTGAATGCCATCGTGACTAGGGGCTTCTTAGCTGTGGTATGCATTATGGTGTATTTGACTTCAGCTGTGTTAGCCTGTCGGATGACGTTGCCCGTTGGTTGGGCCAGGATACGTATAACCTCCTGGTCGGTCGCAAGTGTAAACGCTGGGTCTGAGGGATCCAGGTTCGGTGTGAATGACACTGCAATTGTGAGGGCCATCAGTTCCGCTTTTTCTTCCGCAGAATATGCTGGTCCGTCGGGCCTTTGTAGAGTGGGTGTGTACAGTTTCTCCCTGGTGAGGTGTCGGGCCATCTGCCACACGCCAGGTCGAGTGGTGTCCAGCCCTTCGAGTTTCTGGTTTCACTTCTGTGTTTTAAATGCTTGTATTTTATCCCGGATTATTCTCTGGAGCCTGTTCATCTGCTGTTTGAAGTGCTGGCGCCTGGTACGCTGCCAATGTCTCCTGTGGCGGTTCCTCATTGAGATAAGGCCCAGGATCTCCTGGGGCAGGGCAGCACTGTGTTGGTGTGCGGATTGGTATGGTGTCGGCTATTGCGTCTTGGACGACGCTACTGAGGGTTTCAACGGCCTCATCAGTATGAGCTGTCTCGTTAATCGAGTGGGTCGGTGGGATGCGACTGTCAAGCGTTTCCTTGAACAAAGTCCAATTCGCGAGCTTGTAGTCTAACATCCTGCGTTGGTCCATGTGCTGCAGTGTTTCTTCAATGTGCAGTATAGCGCGTTGGTGACTTGAGGGCAGATCGTTTTCACCAGCAACGTTGAGTGTTGTTGTTATGCCCTTGATGAGGGCCATGTCTAACACGTCTGGCCTGTGACCCGTCCGGTAGGGAATGTGCGTCGGTTCGGTCAGCGTTAGTGTGATGTAGTTTCGTCCTACTGCGTGTTCGTATAGTATCTTGCCGTTGGAGTTTCGTATACTTGAGTTCCAGTCAGGGTGTTTTGCGTTAAGATCTCCAGCGGCGATTACGCGTGGTGATATGTTGAGTATAGTGCTGATGTCACGTGTTTTGATGTTCTTAGGGCTGTTGTATACTGACACCAGTGTAGTGTAGGCTCCGTTGAACTTGACCCTGACGGCGGTTGCCTCTAGTTCTTCAAGTTCAGTGAGCAAGTGTAGTATCTGTTCTTATGAACTTAATATCTCATTCACCAATAAAATATCGGCGCTTATATACACTACACGCTGTATATTGGTCAACTCTTTTAGGAAAGCTTGCCCTCGGAACTTCAGAGCAGACCATGATGTGATGCAGATTACATCTCTTGCAGTGTCTTCCCTGGAGTTGGATGAATTTCTCCTTGACGCTTTCTAAATTAAAATATAACGAAACTTGCTGTTCTTCTTTGGATCTTCTTTGTTTCCTCTCTCTATCGTATCTGGTATGGATCCTGTACAGACAAACAGTATTTAAGCACTGGTCGAACTAGTGTTTTGTGAGCCTAGCCAGGAGATGTTAAGTGCCAGTGTTATTGTTCAGCGAGTACAAGGAAAAACCGAGGAAGTGAATGACAGTGATGAACATGATAATATTGGTGTAATTCTGGAAATAGCAGTCTGTCGTGCGTAAGCACTGCAGTGAGCTGAAGGGCTTCTTTCTCGTTAGTTGATGATGCATGTAATTCGTAGTTCGATGTGTAAAATACAAGCTATGTCACTGAGACAGAAATCAATTCAGACTATTTTGTTTCAAAGGAGCGCAATGAAATGTGAAATTGTATTCTAGCATATTCTTTGTACGTACCGATATGTCACACATACTATGATGACTAAAGTGGAATTTTTTATAAACATTAGTTAAGTGATTTTATGGTGACACTGTAATCACTGCAATTAATGTTTGTTTTTGAACTATCCTAATGCATTACTGTGTACTTTAACTAAGTATTATCCACAGAATTAGGTTATCCACAGTTTTCAAATCTGCAATTGCCACAGATAATCGAGAGTGTACTGTGCGAGGTCACATACATGTGTTCATTAATGAGTAGAAATGTCTACCTATGTGGACCATCCATAGCAGTTAAATATGTACCGTGATTGTAGCTCAGTCAGTAAGATAGTTCCACTAAAAATAAAATACTCCCATTAGTATCATACCTCAAACTGGCTAAGCTACCATGACTGCACATTTTTTAAGGAAAAAAAACACGTAAAATAGGTTTAGGAAAATGTTACTTCATTTGTTTCCTTTTAAAATGCTAAAGTACCGTATAATGTGAGGAGGTCAGTCAATTTAACACTCTCCAGTCAAACGAAAATGCTTATCACAGTAATCACACTTAAAAATGAATGCCTCACTATTGAACACTTGTGGTAGCTTGTGAAATCTCAGTGATGTATTGCATACAAACGGCGTCAGTTGTTTAGGAAACAAACAACAGTCAATTGCATTTAAATTATGGCACACTTCCTAAAGTTTTTATAAATTTACAGAAGCAGCCAACACACATTCCTTGATTTAAGTCACTCTAGTGTATAATAAGCATTAACACTCCCCAGTTCCTTCACACTGAACACATAGACTTCCAGATGCAGCATCAGGATATACTCAGGCATAACTTTTGCCAGAATATTTAGGACGATTGAACTCAGTAGATTTCTTGAAAACATCAACGTCAATTAGTCATTATTCTCTTTCAGCACGGACTTAGTGGATTAGTTCAAAGTACCATATCATGCTTCAGTGTTCAGAATTTGCAGTATACACTCCTTACCAACTTTTAAATTAACAGCTAATAGTATTGTTCAGTTTCTATTACAATTAGGATCTAGTATTTGCAACCTTACTCATTTTTCAGACCTTATCTATGACATCAGTATGAGCTATAGTGGCGAACTGTCTGTAGAGACCAGAGCATGCTACTTTTATACCTGAAAACAGAGATGATACACAGTTTCAATGTTTTAATGTTGCATAGAGTACTGTGACATTTTTATACCAGCGTTGACCGAAAAAGAATTCTCCCAGACATGTAAGAGCTGTCAAAGTGTGAACATGTCGAAACGTGTACCAGCAATGCTATTCCCAACATCACTGCAGTTGACATGTAAGTATTATCAGTGATGATGGTAGTAGAATGTAGTCCTCAGTGTATATCTAACTCCTTATCGCTATTTCCTTTTTTTATGCATGTGTAGCAAATCCGTCAAAGTCACCTAACATGAAAATAGTGGTGCCTAATTCCTCTCATAATTATAGCAAATGCACCAATGTCGAATATCACATCATGAGTTTTACCCAGTGGTGGCTTTGGAAAATCCTCGATATAGAAGTATGAAAGTCATATTACACCTAGGTAAGTGGATTTTCTATGTAATATTGCAGTGTGAATTGCTGCTGTGTTCCACGGATGTGCTTAAACTAACTCATTGATACTGAGTGATCACACACTCTCCATGAATGGTTAAACTTTTTAACGAGAGATAGTGCACTCATCCACAAGAGCTAACGTTTGAAAAATTAATGTATGTCAATTACACAATCCACCATGTTCTGGGCAAGCGATTAGGCTGGCACCCATATGTGTACAGGATCTACGAGAAAATAACGACTCATACACCAAACTGTGCATCAAACAGAAGAAACCGTCACCCAACTCCTTGAAGCAAACTGTGCATCAATACATGGATATGTGTATGAACCAGCCATGTCTGATGTAGGCACTGAACTATACTCTAATTTAAACATGTACATATACCCAACAACATATAAGACTTTATAAATAAGAAAAGTGTAAGGGTCACATATTTTATTTTCATTTTTTCTATAAAATCCCCATATAATAGTATTAACGTCTAGTCATAATCATGGCTGAGTGAAAGTAATGTTCTCATCGCAAAAATTTCTTAATAACTGATTGCTCCTGCAATGATACTACTGAAAACTAATACGAAATAGATACTTTAACAGCATGATCGATTCCATATTGAGAAACACACATGCATGATTTTTATAAACAGAACAACATTTTGAAAATTTTGGTTTTTTCTCTGATCGATGTAAGGTACAAACTACTCCAAAAGATCACTTACAAGCTGTGACTTCCAACTTTATGAATTATATGAAGAATTGCAAGTAATGAGCCCATATCTAACAAACTTTGTTAAAGACGTGGAACAGCTAGTGCAATACATGACAGAAATCAACTTAAAAGAAAATTGTTGAAATATTTATATTGTCATTCGAATTTTGTTAACAATACCAGTAAGTGTAGCCTCTGCAGAAAGGAGCTACTCAAAATAAAAACTAATAACAATTTATTTAAGAAGTACAATGATTCAGCAAACTCTTTCAGCTTTAGCAAAGACGCTTTCAGCTTTAGCAGTTTATCTAGTGAACCAGAAATAACATCTAAACTGGATTATGATATAGTTGTTAAGGAGTTCAGTAAGACTAAAAGAAGGAAATTTCTGTTTAATTAATGTTTAATCGTTAGTTATTACTTAAACTACTGAATAGTGTTGCTTAAAATCAAACGTTTTCATTTTTATGAATAAAGTTTGACAGTTTCTAAACCAAACAAAAAGTTTCTCTTTATAAAACTTGCGCCACCAGAGAGTCTCTCAAAATTGTTCTAGCCCACACAAAATTTTGGTCATGCCGCAGCTCTGCATAGGGTTTCTACAAACTCCAAACGAGGCTGTGGTACTGCAGCAGCTTTTGGCGAGATTTTCGCAGTGATCAAGCCCAGAGGGAGAAAAGTAATTATTAATACAGAGACCATCTTTTACAGATATAGTTAGTCAGCCCACATTTAACGATATTGTAGGAAGTCAGAATGTAAGAATTGTAAGTATGTGGGATGCTTCAAAGAGACTGCTTGTTCATGGATGTGCAACGTGAGAAGATGTCACACATTAGATCTCACGCCCCAGTGTTAAATGAAAGGATAAATGGTGTAGCTACTGTGCAGAATCCGCCGTGAACATTAGCACAGGGTATCCCATGGGAACTGAGTGGCAGATTATTGTTTAACTGGCTGTACAGGAGGAAGAGCGAGCATATTTTTTCTAGATAATGTATCACAGGTGTATGTAGTCTGTCATGGCATACTTAAGAAATTTCAATCCACTTCATAGTAGGCTGGGTAACAACCTTGCTGCAGTCTTAACACTTGTTACTGTCAGATCACCAAAGTTAAGCATTGTCTGGCTGGCCAGCACTTGTATGTGTGACTGTTTTGGTCTACCAACTGCTGTTAGCAAAGGGGGTACACGCAGTCGTTGCGGAGCTACTTAGTTAAGAACTAGCGGCTCCAGTCACGAAAACTGACAATGGGCAGAAGAGTGGTGTGCTGACCACATTCCTCTCCACGTCTGCATACGGTGATACCTATTGGCTGAGGATGACATGATGGCCAGTCATTACTATTGGTCTTTCCGAGGCCTGTTTGGATGGAGAGAGATTTCATTGTTGGCTAAGTGGTGTAGATTAGGGTAGTATTCACTCACTTGGTTTGGCACTGTTGGATTAGCGAGGGGGAGGGGCAAGGCTTCTAGGCTTGTGTGGAAATTCACCCTAGCATGAGCTTAAGCTATGATACCATAGTTGGGCAAGAATTTCTGATTAAAATTCACACTAAAGTCGATCTACAATAGTGGATAGTTGAGCTGCATAAGACATCGTTCCATCTCGGTTTTACTGCTGAAAAGATCAAACAGACGCAAGGCACACCACATGTATTATGGATGCTCACCAACTGTGTAGAAGGTCTCTCAGACTCGACTCACTTTACGCAATAGCGACAGATACAGGAAAGATAGTCTAAGTGGATGTAGGAGGGGATATGCAAGCTAACATATTGTGTATGGTTGGGCCCTTGACAGAAAATGAAGAATATGATATGGCACAGTGTTTTATTTCCAACAGTTTACCCTATGTAAAAGAGGTTGATAGAAGCTGGGTAGCTATTTGGGTTCACTGGAAGCAGAGCTACCATGAGTTGCACTGCTAGCTAACTTGGAAGTGTTGGTGGAGAAGGAATTAGATAGAGAATTGGGACAAGTCCTGGACTAGCAGAAACAATTTATATTATCACTTGAAGCAAGCAGGACTGCGCGGTCCCTTCCTCCGGCAATTCGAGTCCTCCTTCGGGCATTGGTGTGTGTATTGTTCTTAGCATAAGTTAGCATAAGTAGTGTTTAAGTCTCTGGACCGATGACCTCAGTAGTTTGGTCCCTTAGGAATTCACATAGATTGGATTTGATGCAAGAAGTCGTGCCTTGTGGATCATACTGAGTCAGGAAAGCGACAGAGCTGAACATCCGATAGCTAACGGTTCTACACTGACAAAAAAAAGGGCTGAAAATAGACTCAACTACTGAAAGTGAGATTCTCACTTTGTATACGGGATCACTTATTCCTGTTGCTAGTTTCATGGTCAACATTTTGAGGTTATAACAGATCATGCAGCAGACGTGTGGTAAAAGGCCCAAGCCACTGACAGAGATTGTCAACAATTCATGACACAAGCTCAATTCAGTGCCGACGTCAGAGTGTTATATAAACAAGGTGTAGCTGCTGCATCATCGTTTGGGCCAGTTTATGCAATGAGGTATTGAGGGAGACTCATGGCTCTATTGTGACAGTGCATGGAGGCTGATGAGGTACAGAACAGTGTGTTGCGGGATATTACTAGTGGAAAACGCCAAAGCTACAATATGTCAAAAACTGCATATGATTTGCTCGAAAGGTTGAACTTAGTTATCAACAGATTCTACTGAAAAGGTAACCTGTGGCAATAAAACCATTCGATCTTATAAGTATCGATACACTTGGTCCCTTTGCATACACACCAGTGGGTACAATGTCTGTCCAGACCACAATTGCCCATTGTTCGCTATATGGACACATGATTGCTGTGTTGAATCAACAAGCAGAAACTGTAGCTGAGGCAATAGTTGATCACTGATTGTTACAGTTTCGGTTGCCAGAGACCATGATAACAGACCAGGACATGACCATTTGTTTGAACTGGTGAGACAACTGTATCGACATTTGCAAATTAGGGAGATACGAACTAGCGCATGGCCGCACTAGCGAATGGGACGCTAGTAAAGGTACATTGAACAATACGAAAAATATTGATTTGTTATGTAAATAGTCACCATAGTGACTGGGACATTCTACTACCATATGTAGCAGTGACTACACACGAAGTTGTTTATGGGCATAATGTACCATCTTGTTTTGAATTGTGCAAACCATCCCCTGTTGAAGTTGTAACTTCCATTCGACATTTTGCTAAGAGGTTGAAGTGTATATGGTGGCAGGTTCATAAGATGCACACGAAAGCCCCTGAGTAGCTAAAGGGCATGCAAAGAGGAAACGTAAAGCTATCGAAGTATCACAGCAGATAGTGACTAACCCCTACATGTAAAATGGTAAAAAAAGAAATTTATTACATGGCACTTAGGGCGTTATAAAGTAATTGAAATTATATCTCTGGCTAACATAAGACTGCCACTCCTGATTCTCCAAACGATTGTACATGAACGGTGAGTCTGTCCATCTAAGGGCGCCTTTGAAGCACTACATCTGATGCCATCAGCTCCTTTGACATGAAACAGGGAAGTGGTAAGGAAGAAACGTTAAGGTCAGGCGATAGGAACACGACACCGATGGAGTACTGAAATGTATCCACATGTCCTATGGCCACAGGGTAGTCTAGCAAGCTAAGAGTGTGTCTCTTCCCCTAGGGCATGGCCCAGATCCAGCCCTGTATCAATACACAGAGAATCACTGTTGGCCACTGAGTACCGGATGAAGAGAATTATGAAGTTGAGAGGCATCGCCACTGTGTCGGTCTTAATCTGTTGTGCAATTACAAGGTGGATGAGGTTGTTAAGGTTCCCTTGACTTACAGCGTACTATTCCTCAGCAATCAGATGTACTACTGTCATACCATTGGTAGACTCGAAGAAATTACTTCAATCCGTGGGCAGTAGGAAACAAAATTCAACAGTTGGAGAAGATCTTTGGAAAATATCAATTCATTAATCAGGATAAAATGCTATTGAATGACACCAGTTAAAATTATCCTTCACAGACTTACAGGGCTGCTATACATGAGTCCAACAGAAGAGAGGCTAAGTAGATGCAGGAAGTCGAATTTTGAAGACTGTTAGCCCACAAACGCAAGTTGCCAGGACGAGCTAAACACAGAAATGTCGTTCTTTCTTGTCGCCGGGATATAACAGTCGAGTTTCTCAGTGTCCAGTTCTCATTTGATAAAACACTTACGTTTCTTCGTATTGGAGGTGGAATAAACAATGGTAAAAACATCTCTTTTGCATTGGACAACATTTGTATGTTTCTCGTTTGAAGCACAGACTATAGAGTGAAACGTATTCCAAATATCACTCCTCTTCTGATGGAACATATTTGGGGTTGTGTACAGTGCATCAACTAACTTTCGTCTTACACCCTCCACAGGCTCACAAAACAGCTTCGTTATAGTCAACCTGACATCGACAGTCGGTTATTTCACACTGTCAGTGCTACTTTACAGCAGCAAGTTCAAAAAATGGTTCAAATGGCTCTGAGCACTGTGGGACTTAACATCAGAGGTCATCAGTCGCCTACAACTTAGAACTACTTAAACCTAACTAACCTAAGGACATCCCACACATCCATGCCCGAGGCAGGATTCGAACCTGTGACCGTAGCGGTCGCGCCGTTCCAGACCGTAGCGCCTAGAACCGCTTGGCCACAACGGCCGGCGCAGCAAGATCGTGTACTCTTGTTCCGTAGTGACAATAAGCCACAACTTGCCTTACACTATTGCACACTTCAGTGAGAGGGAACTAGTTGAAAGTAGGAAGCGACATCAGATTCAGAGATCTCGGACTCGTCATACTCGTAGAACTATAGCGGGAGCGAAGGAAACACATTAGTACCGATGTAACAATGGTGCCTTAATTTGTGAAGAATGAACAAGAACATTACTATAGACTCGTACTCGTTTCATTTCTGATCTCTACTCCCCAACACTCAGTTGCTTCAGCGCTGGTCGTGTGAATTACCGCCTGCCCTGCAAAAATAATATATACGGTACTGCGATCATGCGACCCTAATCTGTTCCGTGCTGATAAACCTGTATTCAATTATCGGTGGGAGATAATTGCTGCGAAAATATGTGTTCTTCCAAAAAGTTGGGTCACATTGGCTCTTTCCAGTAGCACATCATGTAATCATGATCTGCACCTGCTTTGACCACGGATGCCTCGCTAGCACATAACGTTGAGTACTGCAATGGCGAGGGTTGATAATCAGTGGCACTAGATGAGGTCTTTCTCGACCTACCTTACGCTTACCCGCCATCATCTCTGGAACCACAATACTCAACACGAGGTACTCTTTACCTTACTTACTGGGCCTTCCCTTCAAAATTTAGCCTAAAGAAAACCAGACATATCTGAATGTCATCTTAGCCCAACCCTTCTCACCTCCATGGGCGAAATTCTGACCACTAAGAACGACTGAGTATCGTCTGAACAATTGCTCCGACATGAGAAGAAACAACATACCAAATATCATTGCAGAAGGAACTATGAAGTCGGTCGCATTTGCCATCTTAGTGATAATAGACACTGTTTATTTCTACCTCAACCTTAGAGTTGTCTAGATCCCTCCTTTACCATGATTTGGCCTGTGCCCATGTAGACGGCGTCGGAACGAGTTAAGAAGTGACTGAGCCTTGCGGAACTGAAGGGAGGTAGCGTGGGGAATTGAAGTGAGATAGTGCGGGAATCAGGAACCGGAGAGCCAGTGACTGGGAGAATATGTACACTGGACTTGTGTTTGGACTGGGAGTTTGACAAAACTGTAAGGTAGCTACATGCTTCATCCAGTTTCGAATGTGGTTGGCCGAATTATTCCAAGAGTGTAATAGCGTGGGCGCAAGCCAGGGCTCAATGCCAAAATCCATACGCTTGCACACATCGGCTAGCTCAGCGCTTACGCTATGCCAACAGCTGTGCAACTATGATACGGGTAGTGGGGCAGTGAACGGCGTTTCGAGACGATTCGGCAACACATGGCAGTCGCATACGTGACCTTAGCCAGAACAAGACCTGCCTTGTTTTGTGTAAAAGCTGGGCATTTGGCCAGGCTGTATGTGTTACCAAAGCTGGATTTGGGACCGGAATTCCGATAAGAGTAAACTTTCGCCGTGAGGACACCAACTTTCTTCTGACATCTTGACAGGACCATCAGCTGGAGGTCCAGCCGCCGTCTGAATGGGCAGGTTGTTGAGCTAACGTTCTCTCAGCTCCGAGCCACGCGATCTACACATCTAATCCTCAGCAGTCTTCTGTAGCACATCATTTCAAAACCTAATCTCTTCGTGGTTGAATTGCTTATCGCCCATGTTCTACTTCAGTTCAAGGCAACATTCCAGATTTCATTGACTTAATATCGTATTTGTAATATCTAATGATCTGTCCTTTTCTTTTAACGGCTAAAGATGTCATAAAGGAGGAGGAGGAGGAAGATAAGAGTACAATTCCGACATTAAATCATACGTTTATCATGAGAATAAGGAGAGCCCAAGCGTTGAGCGTTAAGTTCACCTTCACTGAAATTTGTAACAGTTCGCGCTTTGTTAAAATTAAATTCGATCTAAGTTCGTGTTTGTAAATACACTATCTCATGACACTGGTTGTTTCTAATAGTAACTCATCTCAAAATGGAGGAGGAGGAGGAGAAGGAAGAGGAGGAAGTGAAGGTGGAGGAGGATGAGGATGAAGATAAAATGGCTGTAATGCCAATATCAAATTGTACGTGTTGCTGGAGAATAATGAGAGAACAAGCATTCAGGTTAAGTTTATCTTCACTGAAATTTATAAGAGTGCACAATTAATTATAATTACAATCGAATTAAGATCGTGATCGTAAGTGAATTATCTCATGATATTGTTCTTTCATTAAGAATTGTAGATCACTCGTAATCACAACAAAGATGATGCTGGAGATGATACTGAACAAGTTATATCAGAAACAACTGAACACTGGAAGGAAAATTTAGGAGACTTTTGCCGCAAAAGCCCATTCACAGTCTCAGCATTCACTTGCAGCTATTAAGTGAACGATTTCATGCAATAGCTGCCTCTATACAATTTCGACTCTGAATATTTTACTGCTGACTGACTTCAATTGTGTGCAGTAAAAAAAGTGTAAATTTAACTTTTCTTCGGTATGTAGGCCTTTTATAACAGAATTAGTATTTAGAGTACTTTTGTTTGATTTGAGCCAATGGATCGGTAATGTATTATGTGAAGAAACAAGCTGAAGCAGCTGAACAAAAGAGAGAGACGAAATTTAATGATTTGGCCGTAGAGTATTTGACACATTTTTTCAGTGAAATATAAAACAGAGAGGGAGAAAGATGAAATATGAGTTGGAACGTTACGAAATATATATGTGTGTATGTGTGTGTGTGTGTGTGTGTGTGTGTGTGTGCGTGTGTGTGTGTGTGTGTGTGTGTGTGTTAGTGTGTGCTTACTTGATTTTGTTAAATAATACAAATTGTTCAAATCGCTTTGAATAAGGCACAAAGAATTTCAGATCATTTGGATACTTTTGTACATGCTGGCTACATACTGATTGTTTGTTTCGTCAAGATTTCTATTATTACATGAGGTCACGCAGTGATTACTGCTTCACTGAAAAAGGGACGTGGCTTGTCACGTTATGATGATGGTATCATAGATACCAGACGTGGCTTGTGATGCCATGGCTTGCACACTGACCTTCACACCTGACTTCACAAATGCAAACAATGTGGTCCTTCTTTGCCGTAGCCATGCCACTGACTCACAAGTAAACAATATGATACTTCTGTGGGCTCCATTCTATAATTCGTTTATATATATTGAGTAAATATGTTTTCTATTACGCTCTCCTGGAGCGTGGTCGATCTTAATTTCGTTTCCGTTGAGTATTTAGCGTGTACTGTGGTGCACAGGATTCTGAGTGTCTCTTGTGGAGGAACTGCCTTAAGGTTGTTCGCTCGGCTGAAATCTGTAACATCCGCAGACGTAAAATTTGTGTAGAGTTTATCGTATTTACTGCTTGTAGAGATTTCTTGTATGAAACATGCTGGCGGTACATGCTCTTAAATCAAAGACGTGACAATGTTCCAATTACTAGTTATTGAGACACGGGATAAAGCGCCCCGAAGATATAGAAAGCGAGACAGGAAGTGAGCGCCTGATCACGACGCCGTCCACCGCCCAGCTCCCACCACAGCCGGGAAGATGAGAGCATCTGACAGGATGAGTCATGCGTCTCCTTGGCCACACAGAGCACGAGCGCAGGCGGAGGCGCGTGCGGCAGGAATCCAGAGTGCAGTTGTTAGGTGGGGTGTGTTTCTCAGAGCGCTTATGTGTGAAAACGCCGGGTCACTCCCGCGGGGCCGTTCGCCCGGTGGTCCCAGCGGCCGCTGGCGCACGCAAATCACGTAGCTGCAACTACGCGGTGGTCGCATAGCAGCACGTCAGCGCGCGGGTCTCGCCAGCCCCTTTCCTTAGCACTTGCTTTACATGCCTAACAAATGGCGTCTGTCGCTTTTGTGTTTACCGCCCGTCAAGACCTGGAGGTCGGACGAGGTTTTCGGTTCTCATTTGCAGAATTTATGGAAGGAATTTTCCACGAGCGGTACTTTTTACTAACTAACGAAGTACAAGAGTCAAAATTCTAAGCAGCGAATGAAGTATTACTAAATGCCTGCTCTGAAAACTACCAAGAGTAGATAGTTCGGAAGCCCCCTCGTAGTGGAAATGTATAGCATCTGATGACAACAAATAGATGTGACCTCACTGAGCACGTCCAAATAAAACGGGTAGAAAGATCTATGTAGTCAGCTGTCTATATAAAGAGGCAGTTATGTCATAGTCCAATGAGGAACTTTAGACATTTATCTCTGAACAGATCAGGTAGAAAAACTGTCGAAAAGATATGTACTTGGTAGAATACTTCATGGTAGGAAGGACCCAAATGGCTCTGAGCAGTATGTGACTTAACTTCTGAGGTCATCAGTCACCTAGAACTTAGAACTAATTAAACCTAACTAACCTAAGGACATCACTCACATCCATGCCCGAGGCAGGATTCGAACCTGCGACCGTAGTGGTCTCTCGGTTCCGGACTGTAGTGCCTAGAACCGCACGGTCACTCCGGAGGAAGAACCCACCACTGGATATAGTCGCTGTAAAGAAACTTCTAAAGAAACAGAGACTAGAGCACAATTATCGTAAAACAACGCGTAGGGTCATACTTGCAGATGGTGAATGAAATGGATTACGTCGTCAAGAGGGCAAAGTGTGAAGCCTTCAACGACTGCAGTAGTAGAATGTTGGAAAATATGTCTCAGAGCTGTAATGTTTCTTGACTGAGGAAAGTCGATTGGTACTGCCCCAGTTCAATTCTCGCATTAATGCAAATATGAGTTATATTGATATTATTGTCATTGACCTCCGACGGGGTGATCCGCGCGGGCCGTGCAAGGCACCCTAGACCGTGCGGCTACCCAGCGCGGTCAAAACTCTGGTGTCGTTGCTTAGCTAATGAACAATGAACAAGGTGTAACAAGTTGGTGTTCAGAAGGAGAATCAGACACTGTGGTCGACATCACGCTAATCTAATTTCGGACATCGGAAGCTTAAATTCTTCCTGGCAAAGCTGGGGTATTATTATGGTAATGTGCTGCGTTTTCGTGAAGTATGCTGTTTTTTCGAGATGTTGTTTTAGAATGTACAGCAATAATTACATTGCAAAGAATACTAATGTAGCCACAAACTCGGGTATCAGCATTCGATAATCTATTGGGCAGCCTTCAGTCATGCCCGCAGGTAAGAGAATGCGATCTGCACACACTCACACACACACACACACACACACACAAACACACACACACACACACACACACACACACACACACATATTGCGCCCCACAGTGATGCACATGCTTACAGTTACCTCACAGGAAGCTCACGGGCGCGGCCCTGTTATAAAATCTTAGAACATCTTCTGAGCATAAACCAGCAAGGACTCCGAAAACATCAGTCATACGAATCCTAATTCTCGCTTTTCTCACATTACATTGTGAAAGCCATGGACCAAAGCAGTGAGGTCGATGAAGATTTCGTCCTTCCGAACAGCATTTTACCTAGTACCACACCAGTGCTTACTAACGACAGTAAAATCATATCGGCAATCAAACGAAATTTGTGACTGAACTGAGAATTTATTAGTAGGGAGGACGTTATGTTGCATGAAGAGTCATTGACTGATGTAGTAGTAACTTCAAACGTGACCCACGAAATTTTGTTCTGCCCGTTGCTGAAATATATAAATAGTACATTCAGACATAACGCAAATAACGCAGTTAGCCATACTGAAATACCATTTGACAACTGCAAAAACTTTCATTCAAATCTTTGAAGATTCCGAAGTGTTGTAAAGATCGGTAACGTTGTTTAATTGTACAGAAATATAAAATGGCCCATTTCACAAAACGAAAAAGATGCTGTGTCCTATATGAGTACAATATCAATGACTAACAACTGGAACCAGTCGACTGAGACAAATACTTGAGTCTAATAATTTGTAGAGATATGAAATGGAATGATAACGTATGGTCACTCTTAGGTAAGGTAGGTGGTGGATCATTGGTAGAATACTGGGAAAATGTGATCAGTCTACAAAGGAGGTTGCTTATAAAACATTTGTGCCATCAGTTCCAGATTACTGAGTAAGTGTTTTGAACACAAGCTTGTTCTTGAACGAGTTCGTTACCACTAACACCGTCGGCTAGAAGTTTCGTCATAACTTGTGTGCGTATCAGTGACGGAAACTACTGAATATTCGACAAACATCACCACTTTAGAGATAGTCTTTCGCCGCCATCGATCTGTCACATCTGTACTTCGTAATGTCACTTATAACAGAATCTTTCAGCAAAATCTGTTCAGTGTATTTTCCAAATGATTTTTCTTTATCGCAACAGGATTTGTGATCATGCCATTTGTGGCCGAGCAGTGTGTTTTCATTGCACGTTACCGGATCGATCAGCAACATCAACCTATGAGTTTAGAACAACATACACTGTACCTAAAATCTTAGTACTCACTTTGTTTACTGAGCAGAAAAGGAAGGAAGGTTGTCGTTTAGTGTCCCGTCAAGGACGTGGTCATCTAAGACACAGCAGGAACGAGGATTTGGGAAGGATGAGGAAGGAAATCGGACACGCCCTTCCCAAGGAACTATCCCGGCGTTCTCCTTAATCGATTTGGGGACATCACAGAAAATCTAAATTTGGTTGGCCAGACAAGAATCTGAACTCCTGACATCCCGAATACGAGCCCATTGTCATATTTATCGAAGTGTTCTTATGTGAAAAATCTTATGGCACTTACGAAAATCTCAATCAGATATCGCTACTAATGCTATTGAAACTATAAATAATATTTTACAAGCGTCAGCGCAATTATCTCAGTTTGATGGGGCGACATGGACTACAGAAGAATATGTGACCGAGATTTCCACTCGCAGCCAGCGCCCAGGCACTACTGCCGTAGCTCTCAGCCTGGCTGGTACATTTCCCCTACGGTCTCGGTACGCTGTCTGAGCGCTTGTAGGGATAAAATTAAATGCGCTGCATTTAGATGGGAGTAAAGTCGGGCTGCATATGACTTAGTTTTATGTTTCATATTTCTCAACAACACATATCAAAAACAAAAACAAAAAATTACAATTTTCTTGGCTCGTTGAAGACGTAACACAATTTTTATGTAGTAGCAATGTAGACAGCCTGGATAGTTTTAACGTAAAAGGATTTGCAATCAAAACGTGATTTACCTTGCAGGTCAATAAGTAACATCTGGACGTGCACAGGGCTGCTTTGAACTTAAATGGCAAACGGTCTCGGCAACAACTCGAAAACAGATGTAAGATTGCAGTGTTCTCAGAACCGCTAGAAAACTATCGTTGTAATGTTTTCAAGTTCGCAAGAAATTGTTCAAACCTCGCCTTCTCTTTAATGCCAGAGACAAGGGGCTTAGGGAAACAGACTTAGTTTTTATATCAGAATTTCTCTTCCTCAGTGCGATTTTCGTTTTAAACGCATCTCCATCAAGTCAGAAATCAGCATAAGTTGTTTCCCATCTTCCAGTGTCTTAATGTGGGCAGTGCGCTGTCAAACCCACTTAAAATGCCAGGTCTGAAATTCATTCCGGATGTTCCAATTTTCGTTCCTGCACTTCTTTCTCCTTCGGGTTTTATATCGAAAAATCGTTTCAGGCATACTCCTTGTCTTAAGCAACGTACTTTTACAGTAATATATGAGTCTCCATGCTCTTCATTCAATTCCATCAAAAACTGTTGCAACTGACAGTGGAATTATGTGTGCAGCTTCATAAATGTTACTATTCATACCACCAAATTCTACATGTACTGCATGCTGGAAAATTCAGCAGAAAGTGCTCCTCGATCTACTGGACAATGAATCCCCTCTGTCAATCGTTGTAATTTTTTTTTCTCTTTCAGTGTCAACTAAATCATGAAATTCATTCTGCGTGGTATTGTAATATAATTACATATCATATTTCCAGTGCCCATCACTTACGTGTCTCCTTAACAGATACTGAGGGAGATCACCCCTCTCTTCTATCATTCTCATTCATTTTCAACAAGGGAACCTCCCCATAGCGCCCCCCTCAGATTTAGTTATAAGTTAGCACAGTGGATAGGCCTTGAAAAGCTGAACACAGATCTATCAAGAAAACAGGAAGAAGTTGTTGGAACTATGAAAAAAATAAGCAAAATATACAACCTAAGTAGTCCATGTGAAACATAGGCAAGATCAAGGGTAGCATCAGTTCAGGAACGCCGTGGTCCCGTGGTTAGCGTGAGCAGCTGTGGAACGAGACGTCCTGGGTTCAAGTCTCCTCTCGAGTGAAAAATTTAATTTTTTATTTTCAGACAATTATTATCTGTCACCAGTGTCGTATAGAATCGGTTGACCTATGACCTTGCGATCAAATGTTTTCGGTTCCCATTGGAGAGGCACGTCCTTTCGTCTACTAATAGCACCGTTTTGCGGTGCGGTCGCAAAACACAGACACTAAATTTACTACAATGAACAGAGACGTCAATGTACAACTTAGCGAAAATAAAGAAACTAAAATTTTCACTCGAGGGAAGATATGAACCAAGGACCTCTCGTTCGGCAGCTGCTCACGCTGACCACGGGACCACGGAGCTCCTACACCCAGGCTCTCCTTGATGTTGCCTATGTTGTGCATGGACTACTCAGTTTGTATATTTTGCTTATTTTTTTCATAGTTCCACACAACTTCTTCCTGTTTTCTCGATAGATCTATGTTCAGTTTTTCAAGGCCTATCCACTGTGCCAACTTAGAACTAAATCTGAGGGGGGTGCGATGGGTAGGTTCCCTTGTAAGTGCTTATGATGATAGATCTCTAGACTGCCTCTTTATGTGCAAACATCCGCAGGACTTGTGAACGTCCTTCATACCATGAGTAAACAGCGAAGGGTGAACAGAGCTCACAACCCGACTCTGCGGAACTGAAGAGATTTGTGCCGACTGAAAAATACCACACCGCAGTACTAAATAAAATGGAGCGCTGTACCTGGTTGTTCCAGGAAGGAATGAGCAAAGTCGAAACAGGCAGGACCATGTTCCGCACGAGGGCAACAGACACGGCCGACGTGAATTTTGGCACTCCGTGGCCGACCCTTATCTAGACCATTCGGACCAGACTGATTGGTCGTTCCGCGCCGCGAATATGAATAGGTAAGAGCATTCACAAGTAGCGTTTGGGCACATAGTCCTTTCCGCAAGCCGCACCAAGTGAAGATCATAAGTGCAACTGACAAACCCTGCTCTATTTAACTGTTTCGCTTGACAACAATGTTACGATCATTGTATGTCCCAGAGGCAGTGTACACGATTGTCAGGAATTTACCGAAAGGAGATTTGGAGTTTCTAGGTCGACAGATACCACACTGAACACTGTAGCCGCTAGTTGTGATGTCAAAAAGGGGCACACCGGATGGCCACTGTTGCCTTTAGACGTCAATTGTACTGATTATTAGGATACATACGACAGTGTTGCAAATAACTGCAGAATCTTGGTGAGCAATTATTTAAGATTAACAGAGAAGATGGAAAGAGGAGTTGCATGTTACTTGACCAGTTCGATTAGTAAGCACGAGAATCAGAGCGAGAGCGTCGTAGAAATGGCCATTAAACAGCAGTGGCAGAAACTAAAATTACACCATCCCATATAAACATCGTCAAATGACCATAACGGGAAAATCAAAGAAATTTGAGCTGGTAAAGAGGATTAGCTGCCTTGTTTTTCCAGTGTCCCACAGTTCCAGAATGGAAAAGTAAGAGATGGAAATAGGCACCCGAAGTATCCGGCGCCACACACCGTTAGGTAGTTTTAGGCTTATGCAGTATATTCGGCTGTAGTGTACGTCCATGTCTTTGTATCATTGGCCAGCGAATTTGTTACTGTGTACTCCTAGCAGTGGTACGAGAGACAAGTGTGTGTGTGTGTGTGTGTGTGTGTGTGTGTGTGTGTGAGAGAGAGAGAGAGAGAGAGAGAGAGAGTGAGATATCGCACCTATATGTTCCTGCAATCACATGTTGCCTTCAGCGTTAGGCCTCGGGAGTGACATTTTCCAGCAGGGTTAGCAGGATTATGCACATTCACGCGTATCAACGGTGTCACGATTACGCCCTTACGCCTACAGACTACATGGTGTCCAATTCGTAAGGCACTCCAGGAAAGGTGTTATCAAAGTCTTAACAAAAGAGGATATGAGACTACATTCGTATATGAAATATCTTCATGACTGAGAAATGATCAAAAATGGTTCAAATGGCTCTAAGCACTATGGGACTTAACATCTGAGGTCATCAGTCCCCTAGACGTAGAACGACTTAAACCTAACTAAGCTAAGGACATGACACACATCCATGCCCGAGGCAGGATTCGAACCTGCGACCGTAGCAGCAGCGCGGTTCCGGACTGAAGCGCATAGATCCGCTCGGCCACCGCGGCCGGCTGAGAAATGAAGATGAATTCCAGTAGGTGCTGGGAGTGACCTCCCCCACCTTTATATACCATCCAGCATGGCGCTGATTGTTCGTGAATGTTGCTGACAGAACGGTGGATTCCCAGGAAGATACTCTTATGTATCTCGTCGGCGTGGCTATGTATGTGAAGCGTGTCAACAATGAGGTTCCGCGAGATACGTGTGGGTCTCGTGTTTCGGTGCAGCTTGGCTTGCTGTTTGTGGTGTTCCGTGCGACTTCCCTTTTCCAGAAGTGTTTTACTGTGACGATATATCGATATTCTGTGGGAGAGCACGTGTTTCATGTGAGACTTTATTGGCTTAGGGTTTCCTTGAAGACATGTCAACGACTCTTTTTAGAGTGTTCCGCTGGTACACACTACATTCATCGATTGACGATGACATTGGAGACAAAGGGATCATCATTAGATCCATATGGTGGGGGCGCCTACAGTTAACTGAACAAACTGCGGTGGAATCATTTTTCCCTGACAGAGTATTTTCCTAAGGATGATACTTCAAGTTCTCCTGACTTGACCCACCCTGACTGCTCTCATGTTATCGCCAGTCTTATGAAAATATTTGCCCTTATATCGACTTTAATACATGTAGAAAAGAACAAATTACATATCTGTGGAAAGTAGGCCTATGCCATATCTTTTTGTCAAGATCTTTGTTACAAGCAACAGTGGTAAAGCGCATGCTCGATGCTGGCAAAGTCTCGCTGTCAGAGTGTAAATTAATATCGTTCGTGTGAACGTGCGTGTAGTGATATAACAACTGGACATCAAAATGGTGGCAGACAGATGGTCGCTAACAGAAAAAAGCCGCCCATACTGTGCAGTAAGTAAAAAGCTAATTTTACACCCACGTCGACAGGTGAGTAACAGTCGTGGCGATACATTAAAACATGTTCCATCTTTTTGTCATAGAGCCAGCACCCAGCATTATGATATAAATAATGATGTAACTTCCAGAACCATCTGAAGATGAATCTGAAAATGTTCGGAAACCGGTTCATGTAATAAAACATAATTATTCAAAAAGTGACTGGTTGCAGTTTTATATAACTTATTTACATTCAGTTTACAGTCAGGGCTCTAAAATATCCGTAATGGATACGCATAATCCATTCCTATTGTTCTTTTCTTATGTCCTTAGCATTAGCCACCATCAGCTGATACACCTCAGACACTACGGTCATTCATGACACGCCAGGCTATAGTTTTACTAATTTAATTTAAGGTGTCTGTTGGTATACAACACTGATCGTGTATGAACATATCTGTACATATGTATTCCTCTGTGTCTATATTTATATGAATATTAAATACGAACTGTAATTTTCTAAATTAAATTCCCCCATTCATTAAAATTGTAGTTATCGTTATACATCAGCGCCATCTAGCTTTGACCACATACACGTAAACTTTAACAGTTATCCTTAAGAAATACTTTTAGTTAATATTATTAAAAAGTTCGTACATTGACATAAGTTATTCAGTGTTGTATGATGATCACGAAATGTAAATTCGTTTTTTTTAATGCCAAAATATTACATATCATAAGCATTATGTGTTGTGTGTCATCTGACAGTCTTCTTTACTTAAAGCTTTTGTGATCACATTCTATTGAGTTTTTACTTACATATCATTATATTAAGTTTGATGAGATACTGTGTGTCTATATGAACTACACAAATTCATTTTTCTGTTTCGTAAGTACGATACATTGCATTATATTTTTGAGTTAGTGATAAGATTCATTCGTTTGTCATGGTGTATTCACTATTGTGAGTATAATCACATGTTTCTCATGGATACCCCTTAGTTGTAGATCTATTGAAAATGACACAAAGCCGAAACATGTAAGGTGTAATAATGTCAATAAATGTGGTGGCTAAAAATAGTGTTATAATAAGAAAATAAGAACCACACATCAACACTACTCGCGCTCGTTGCAACAGTATGGTTACTTCCGTTCAGTTGGTGCTCTTGAGCAGCCGTCGCTCTAGTGCAACTGATATTTATGAACCATAACACACATAAAAGTGTACTATAAACAGGAATTAAAACGTCTTCTCAGCTTGATAGAATTTAAAGCGGTCGATGATAGACGATGATAGAGGCATTTTTCTATTTTCTCTGTTTTCCTCTCTTTTCATTCTCCACTCCAAGTGTTGGATAGTGCTGTTCGAGATCCGACCAATTAAAAAGTTACAGTTATATTTTAGCCAGCTATTCTGTCTTCCAAAGCTGGATAACTTATGTATTCTTTAAGACATACAAGCGACTGCAAGAGCTTAAAATTGTGTGCATTCTGAAGTACAACAGCTATTCAGCTATTCAGAATTACGTTCCTAATATTGTTTGCAAAGTTCGGCCGAACTATTCAAATTTACACAGAACACTATAGAACTATAGCGTATCTTTCAAGAACTCTGAAAAAATGTGCCTTTCTCGGAAGTCAGGTTCCAACTTCACATGACAACAAGCAACGCTTGCGGTCGAAACATGGCAGGAGCCTCACAAAAAGGCTGAATCAAACACCGAAAACTCTACTTCAACTTTGCAAACCGAATTCAGTAACTAAAGTCAAAAGGGAAAATGTGAATGTGACTAGTAAGGAACTCCACATAAGTTACTATCCTACAGCAATATTGGGCTCGCTGGTTACGGCTATCCTTCCTTTCTCTGGTGTGTTTTATTCACAATCAATTTGCTATCCTGAACATCATCGATCAGAGTTTAACAGACAATACGAGCAAAGAGGAGGTGAAGCAAGAAGTCAAATACCGTTTCAGAACAAGGCTGCGCAATAAAAATGTGTGTTCTGTGAGACAGAGGCCGGTAGTCCACTAAGGAACTGCCAACTGAACATCAAAAGAGCAAAAACTGGTTTTCGATAAACCCCGTAAACACGTCAGGCTTTCTGAGAGGGCACAGGAGGAGTGCTGATGCGTGCCAGGAGATGCACTTAAACAGAGGCAGAGGAGAAGCAAGTTAGAGGTGGGGCCTGTGGAGGCAAGTAGGTAAGCAGGCAGGGAAAAGTCACGAGATAAAAGTTGATCAAATGCTTTAGGTGTTAAATAAAATACAAAACAAACAGAAACTAAATGACTGACGGTGATGGATATTAAAAACAATTTAAAAAAGTATTATTATGAAACGAGAAAGGACAGCAGACGACGCTAAGTGGTCGTGTGATGAATGAAAGGTCGATATGGGAAACAACTACAGTAAACTAACGGAAGCAGCCAAGGATATCTCCCCATGCAAATTCGCTATTAATATGATACATAGTCATAAGTATCTGGGCGTGATCAGAACATATGGACCTACTGTATGATATAGGGAGATGTAACAGCGCAGAAATTGCATTATAATACAAGAAACATATTTTGGAAGTCATTGAAGAAAACGATGTTTTTCTGGCTTTTTTGTTCGTGAAGATCATCGTTCTTATTGTGGTGCACACGACAGCAGATTTCTGTTTCCTCAGAAATGTCCATACGGATACATTTCTCCATTTTATACAAAACTGTGAGATATTGGCAGTATTAGAGACACTGTGCTGTTTTGGTGAGAAGCAAATGTAGAATTCCATTCTTCCTACTACTTCTGTTTGCTGCCTGATTCTAATTTTACAGTTTCTGCCTCTTTGGCCACTATAAAAGGCGTTACAATCCATGCAGCATGCTTTAGAAATATCTGCAGTTGTAGATTTATTATCTTTAGTTTTGATGTTGTGTACAGATAGCTGACTTAGTGTGTTACCGATTTCGGAGGCAATTCCAACATTAAATCTGCGAGGTATTGCGCTGTCAGTCATTTAATTCCAACTTGTTTTTATTTTATTTAACTTTTAAAGCGTTTTGTCAGCTTTCATCTCATAGGTTGCCTATTCCTGCCTGCCTTACTGCACCTTGCAGTCCCTACTTGTAACCTGCCTCTTCCTTTTTAAGTTCCACGCCGGGCACAACTCAGCAGTTGTGCTGTGCCCTCTCAGGACGCCTGACGTGTAAGTTTATGAGGTGTATGTCGGATTAGATTAGATTAGATCTATTTTCATTCCAATTGATCCGTAGTGAGGAGATCCTCCAGGATGTAGAACATGTCAGAAAAACAACAATACATGACAGATATTTACAACTCAAACAAATAAGCTAAAGTACCATTCCACAGGTCCCAAGTGGAATATCGTCATTTTTTAATGAACACTACATGAAAGGATAATTTACAAATACTATTCCCCTGAATTTAAAATAAAAAAGTTTTTTATATATTTATAAGGTAATAAACGTGTAATACGAATACTATAATACTTATTTACAATGAACACATTACTGCACTGAATTGTATATATATATATATATATATATATATATATATATATATATATATATATATATATATATATATACGAATCAGTTGGTTCTACTGAGAAATTCATCAATGGAGTAGGAATTATCCACCGATAAACCCCTTAGGCTTCTGTTAAACTGAATTTCATTGTTTGTTAAGCTTTTTATGGCTGCTGGCCAGTTACTGAAAATGTGTGTTCCTGAATAATGCACACCTTTTTGTACAAGACTAAGTGACTTTAAATCCTTATTTCTAGTATTGATTCCATGGTTTGAAGAAGTGATACATCCTTAATGACAAATTTCATTAAAGAATAATTATATTGGGACTACACAGGCTTCTGCAGGATGTTCTTCAGCTCACATCACATATAACTCTTACTGCACGATTTTGTGCCCAGAAAGCTTTAGTTTGGCTTGATGAATTACCCCAAAAACTAATCCCATATGACATTATGGAATGAAAGTAAGTATGCCAGCTTTTTCGTTTTTATATCCCCTATGTCTGACACAATTCGCATTGCAAATAGCAATTTGTTAAGACGCTTCAGTAGTTTTGTGGTGCGCTTTTCCCAGTTGAATTTATTATCAAGCTCTAATCCCAAGGATTTAACACTGTCTACTTCTTCTATCTGCTTATCATCGTATGTTAGGCATACACTCGTGGGACACCCCCTACAATTTCTGAACTGTGTGTAGTGTGTTTTTTCAAAGTTAAGTGACAAAGAATTGGCTAGGAACCAGTGATTAGTGTCCACAAATATTTTATTAGCTGATATATCTAAGACAACACTTGATTTACTATTTATTGCAATGTTTGTATCATCGGCAAACAAAATGTGCTTGGTATCTGGTAATTTTACTGATTAAAGGTCATTGATATACACAAGAAAAAGGAAGGGCCCGAAAATGGAACCTTGTGGGACCCCACATGTAATCAGTTCCCAGTTGGATGATGCCTGATGGCTTGATACATGTCTCTTTCCTAATAACACCCTTTGTTTCCTGCCAGAGATATAAGGTTGGAACCATATTTCAGCATTTCCTTTTACACTATAATATTCTAATTTGCTTTAAAGGATATTGTGAATTACACAGTCAAATGCCTTTGACAGATCACAAAATATACCAGTTGCCCGCAATTTTTATCTAATTAATTAATCACATTTCACTGTAAGTGTAGATAGCCTTCTCAGTATCAGAACCCTTTAGAAATCCGAACTGTGACTTAGACAGTGTGCTATTAGAGATAAGGTGGTTATAAAGCCGATTGTACATTACTTATTCTACAATTTTTGAGAAGGCTGGCAAAAGTGAAACTGGACGGAAATTTCGTGCTATTTCCTTATCTCCCTTCTTAAACAGTGGCTTCACTTCAGCATATTTTAACCATTCAGGAAATATTCCACTAATAAACGACTGGTTACACAGATAGCTTAATATGTTACTTAACTCTGAATCACATTCTTTAATTAGCTTTGTTGATACTTCATCATACCCACTAGATGTTTTTGATTTTATGATGCACATTATTTCTGCTGGGGTAGTGACGGTCAAATTCATATTATGGAAGTTACTTGAAATGTCTGGTCTGAGGCATTCCATAGCAGCATCTACAGAGCCTGATAACTCCATCTGTTCAGTAACAGTTATAAATGTTCGTTAAAGGGTTCTCCAGCACTATACACATCTGTCACCAATGTATCATTCACTCTTAATGCTATTTGTCCCTCTTCATGTCTGGTTCTACCGGTCTCCTCCTCCACTGTATCCCATATTGTCTTTATTTCGTTATCTGATATGACTATTTTTTCCTTGTAACATATTTGCTTTAATGTCTGTATTACAGTCTTTAATATTTTGCAGTATTTCTTGTAATGTGCTATAGCATCAACATCGGAATTGTTTCGGATTGACAGATACAGTTTTCTTTTTGTTTTACTAGATACCCCTATTCCTTGAGTAATCTATGGCTTCTTTGTAGACTTTTCTCTAACCTTGATAAGTTTTTGGGGGAAACAGTGTTCGAGTAAGGTAAGCACTTTATTAGCAAAAGTGTTATATTTTTCATTCATGCCATGAGCACTGTAAACATCAGTCCAGTGAATGTCTCTGAGGAGTTTCCTAAAGTAATCAATTTTTGGCTTATTGATTACCCTCTTGAGCTCAGATTTAAGAGATTTTATGTCCTGTTCAGTATTAACATTTAACAGAAGGAACTGCATGTCATCATCTGACAGGCCATTGACTATTGGTTTTGTAATATAATTTTGTTCATTGGTCTTTTCTATAAAGATATTATCAATGGCTGTTTGTGAGCAATTGGCTACCCTTGCGGGGAACTTTACAGTGGGAATTAAGTTGAATGATAGTGTTACTAACTCAAATAAGTTCTTATTGGGAGAGTCTTTAAGGAAATCACCAGCAACCACTATTCTTTGTTTTTGGTTGTTAAATGGGCCAGTAGCGCTTCAAGGTGGTTTACGAACAGATTAAAGTTACCTGCAGGTTCTCTATATACACTTAATATTATGAAAGATTTTTTGTGAAATTCCACTTCTGTTGCACATGCTTCCATATGCTGTTCTAGGCAAAATTTATGAATGTCTATGTTCTTAAATTTATGACAGTTCCTGATGAATGTGGCAACTCCTCCTTTCTCCATTTCTGATCTACAAAAGTGAGATACTAACCTAAACCCTGTAACACTTACTTGACTGTAACCAACTCCTTCCCATCTGTATGTTTTTGTATGATTTTTGTTGACAAATTGTCTTTGAACATCATTTATTTTAAATAACATGCACTGACGGAAAAAATCGCAATACAAAAAGGAGTTGTGGGATGTAAATGAAAGTTGGCAAGCATGTTTCTACATCTGAAAGATGATGTCTTTCTTAATTTCAAGCCACTAGCAGAAAGGAGGCGCTAGTAGCCCGGCTGTGAGGATTGAAATCATGTTTGCTTTGAACACACATTGTAACCGCCGTGAACGTTAGATAACTTTGAGATTGGACGTGTTGGTTTGTTGTTAAAATGGTTCAAATGGCTCTGAGCACTATGGGACATAACTTCTGAGGTCATCAGTCCCCTAGAACTTAGAACTACTTAAACCTAACTATTCCAAGGACATCACACACATCCATGCCCGAGGCCTGATTCGAACCTGCCACCGTAGCGGTCGCGCGGTTCCAGACTGTAGCGCCGAGAACCGCTCGGCCACTCTGACCGGTGTTTGTTGTTAGTCAAGAATGCCTTTAAGGTGACAAAGACGCCATTATCAACAACTCACTGAGTTTGAAAGAGGTCGCATAGTAGGGCAACAGAAAGCTGGACATTCCTTCCGCCATACTGCAGAAAGACTTGGCAGTAATGTAGCCACTGTACCTGACTCCTGGCTACGGTGGTTACCAGAATATACGGTCGAAAGGAGAGCGGGCTCCGGACGGCCAAGTGGCACCACTGAGAGGGAAGACCATCGCAGCTGCAGTTTGAGCAGCGGCTGGCACCACAGTGACTCAACGACCTGTTACAAATAGGTTACTTCAAGGAAAGCTCACTGTCAGACTCCCTACAGCGTGCATTCCGCTGACGCCAAAGCACCGCCACTTTCGACTTTAGAGGCGTCAAACGAGAGCTCATTCAGCGTCATGGTGGAGGTCTGTTGTGTTTTCTGATGAAAGGTGGTTCTCCATCGGTGCCAGTGATGACTGTGTGTTGATTACGAGGAGCAGGGTTGAGGGCCTGTTGTCAACATCTCTGCGTTCTAGACACACTGGTGGACATAAACACGGAGTTAATGTCTGGAATGCGATTTTGTAATTCAGCAGGAGCACTCTCGTGGCTATCCCAGGCACTCTGACTGCAAATTTGTACGTCAGTCTTCTGATCGACCTGTTGTTCTGCCATTGACGAAGAGCATGTCAGAGAGTGTTTCTCAATTGGATAACGCTAATCAACATATCGCTGTTGTAAATCAACATGCTCTACACAGTGTTGCCTTGACCTGCTCGTTCACCAGATCTGTCTCGAATCGAGCACATATGGGACATCATCGGACGACAACTCCAACGTCATCCTCAATCAGCGTTAATCGTCCCTGTATTGACCGACCAAGTGCCACAGCCATGGAACTCCATCTCACATACTGACGTCCGGCACTTATACAACACAATAAACGCACATCTAAATGCTGGTTTTTACGTCGTTTATTACAGTACCAAAATTTCACATTTGTAATAGCTTATTTCGCTCTTACATTAACCTGCGATCTCACAATATTATTCACATATACGTATTACGTAGTCAGATGCATTCCCAAATTTTCATTAATGTCAATTATTAAAATATTCGGGGCTGTTCTGACGTGGTCGAAGGAATTTCACTTTAAAACCCCACATTTCGTCCCCATCTGCGGAGGACAATTTCAAGGGTGATCGTAGCTTTGTTGAATGTCCGATTAATACACTGGCTCTATACTGACCCCAGCAAAATTTCGCTTCTGTGAGCTCCCGCTTAGTGACGTGACGTCACATGTTTTGAATCGAGACAGGCCGCGGCGCGTACGTCACGGAGGTTGGCCTGAGCTCGCACGCTTGATCAGCTCAGCAGAAGTACTACGTTGCTACACCTATTAACTCGTAAATATGTGTATACGTACAAACGAGAATCGCATTCTCGACTAGAATCCACAGTTATGGAGTCTTCCTGTTGTTAGTCTACAGTGATTGGTAATCCATAGCGCTACTTATAATTTGTTACCTACACCAGAATTCGAACCACCACCCACACCAAAAGCGAGTATTCATAGAAACGTTGTCGGAAGAAGATCTGTACCAGGCTTCCACCATTGGATGATAGCAGTTTTTCTTGTATGAAGTGAGGACTGCTAAGCAGAAGAGACTAAATCTTATGAACAAGCCTTAACACCACTTATGTCGAGTGTTGCTCCTAAATTAAATTTTGTTTTAGTACTCTTAAACAGTAGGGCTTTATAATACCACATTACAGTAGAAGATGCAATTCTCTTTAGTATGTAGACGCCAAGCTGCGAGTTAACAGGTTTAAAATTAATTTTGTCTGCTGAGTTGAGCGAGCGAACGAATTCAGATGTACCTTCGTGACGTACTTGTCGCGGACTGTCTTTCTTATGGGCCTCGTTTTGAATACGCAAACTCAATTTACCGCTGTCGACTGTAGTACTGAGTTATTAACAACATTATTTCGACCATATGTTAGCCAATGGGGTTCGCATATCAAGAATTTGGCACATTTTATCAGTAAATTAAAGGGCGTAGTGGTACAGCCAAAGGACAAAATGGTTCAAAATGTTTCAAATGGCTCTGATCACTATGGGACTTAACATCTAAGGTCATCAGTCCCGTAGAACTTAGAACTACTTAAGCCGGCCGGTGTGGCCGTGCGGTTCTAGGCGCTTCAGTCTGGAACCGCGTGACCGCTACGGTCGCAGGTTCGAATCCTGCCTAGGGCATGGATGTGTGTGATGTCCTTAGGTTAGTTAGGTTTAACTAGTTCTAAGTTCTAGGGGACTGATGACCACAGATGTTAAGTCCCATAGTGCTGAGACCCATTTGAACCATTTTAGAACTACTTAAACCTAACTAACCTAACGACATCACACACATGCCCGAGTCAGGATTCGAACCTGCGACCGTAGCAGCCGCGTGGTTCCAGACTGAAGTGCCTAGAACCGCTCGACCACAGCGGTCGACGCCGGAGGACATATTAGTTAGTTTTGACGTGGTGTTGCTGATCACTGTGGTTCCACTCAGTGAAGTGTTGCAACAGCTGAATCGGATTTTTCCTCCAGATGATGCAGAACTGTTTAAATATTGCCTCACAAACGCGTATTTGAAATGAAACGAATGGTTTTATGAACAGACGGATGGTGTCTTTGTTGGGAGCCCCTTAAGCCCGGTTATGGCGAACCTCTGTATGGAGAAATTCGAGAAGGAGACACTGGAAACTGCGAACAAGAAACCGAATATTTTGTTCCGTTGCGTGGATGATACGTTTGTTTTGTGGCGACATGACAGGGAGGAAATCGATCGTTTTCACAAACATGTGAACGGGGTCAATCCGAAGATTCAGATTACCATGAGGAGGAGGTAGGTGGAAGATTAAATGTTCTTGATGTGCTAGTTTTCAAGCAGCTTGGGCCACACGGTTTACCAAAAACCCACATAGACAGACCTTTACCTACACCGGGATTCGAACCACCACCCACAACAAAACCGAGTCATCATAGAAACGTTGTCGGAAGAAGATCTGTAGCAGTCTTCCACCACTGGATGATGGGAACAGCGAACGAGTGCAGTGGACAACGGCCAATTGCGCTCGCGTATTTAAAATGTGTGACGCCACGTCACTGCGCGGAAGCTAGTGGAAGCGGAATTTTGATGAAGTCAGTAGTGAGCCAGGGTGTGAAACGGACATTCAACAAACCTATGAGCACCTTTCAAAACGTCCTCTGCAGTTAGGGACAAAACGTAGGGTTTTAATGTGAAATTCCTTCGACCACGACATAGTAGCCCCGAATATTTTATTAATTGGGAGTAATGAAATTTTGGGAATACATTTAACTACGTAATATTGTGAGACCGTAGGTTAATGTCAGCGCGAGATAAGCTATTACAAATGTGAAATTTTGGTACAGTAATAAGCGGCGTAACCACCAGCATCCAAACGTGCGTGTATTGTGTTGTACAGGACTATTTTATTAATTGTGACAATTCCTGCAGTAAAAGTTTACATTTTACAATTTCATTACTTTAAATTCATTATTTCTTTGATGTTGCAATTTTAATAATAATAGACATGTTCCCAATACGTGTGATTAGTTTATTGCTTTTGTTAAGAGTGTGGATGAATTGTTTTGAGCACTTATGTATTCAAAGGTAGTTAATGATTGTTATTGCTACCATTTGACTAATTCCGTTGTACCTTACAGTTTGTTACTACGTAGATAGTACTGGGTAATGACCTTGGCGGCCGAAAGCAATTATGTTTTTAAATATGAAGGGAAGAGCCACAGATTTTTTTCAAAACCATTACCGCAGTTTCGGAATCGTCACCAAGGTATTCCACATGATCGACCGTAAAATAAATGGCTATCTGGTAAGTCCCAAATATTTTACGTGGCAGTTTGGAAATATGGAGCAACAGTGTTTCCATATTAGGTAAGTACAACCACCA
This sequence comes from Schistocerca piceifrons, assembly GCF_021461385.2. Classification (NCBI taxonomy): domain Eukaryota; kingdom Metazoa; phylum Arthropoda; class Insecta; order Orthoptera; family Acrididae; genus Schistocerca; species Schistocerca piceifrons. The sequence continues at coordinate 557,557,338 of NC_060149.1, forward strand.
GAAGAAAAACTGCCCGAATTTAAATTAGTCACCGAAATTCACCCCATCGCAGCCAGAGATAAAACACGTCAAACAACGGGAAAAGGATGACCAACTTACCAAATGGTATTGTGCAGAGAAAACCGGCAACCGATTGTGGTCAGTAACGTATGCACGCAAACGAAAGAGCAGAAAATAAACCCTATATATCAGCAGACAATGAGTAAATGAGACTGGAAACGTTCGACGGAAAAAGAAATCGTCTTACATCAGGCTACGAAACCAGAAGAGGGTCAATGCATGGGCGAAAATGTTAAGACAGCGTTTAGCACCTGCTAAAATACCAATGTAACAGAAGTCGCGGATTCGTCTCCACACCTACGCTGCGTAATAGTTTCGTCAGGTCTAACGTGGTCGAGGGAAACGTAGGAGTCAAGTTTCGAATACAGTAACAAGTAAACTGTATGACAGAGTACCAACACTCCCCAGAAGCATTACTGCAAATAACACAAGATTGCATAGCAGTTCCTAGTAACAACACGATAAGCAGTGGCTCCAGTGATTAGAGACGTAGACTACATCATCCTGCTAGGGGCTGAAGCTGAGTTGGAATCACACCGCTCGAGAGACGGAGACATGGTCGCACAAGCATATAAATATTGTATTACAATAAAAGAAAATATGCAAAAAGTTTCTAATGTCATTTACGTATAACTAAGGACAGGCAGTTTAACTATGTTAGTGCAGTAGCTTATAGAGTATTTGTAAATTAATTTTAATATACTAACATACTGCCCTAGGAAACATAGTTTACGAACAAATTAAAATAACGTAGCTGGGCAGTTCGTCATATAGTTGAGCAGAATACAAAAATTGTAACTATAGATGTAGCAAGACCTTGTGTATTACGTGCACAAAAGGTCAAAAATCAGTGCTAGAGAATAAATAAAAATAAATATTCTTAACATGATATAAATTAGGACCATTAACATGATGGCAAAGGACTTACCAGTGTCGACACCCGAAATCGATCTCGAAGTACAAAGAACACACGTTTTCAATGTCCGTGACATAAAAGGGCAGCAGAGCAGAAGGACAACGCAAAAACAAGTTCTCCATGAACCGCTTAGCTTGCTGTGCCATCTTCACACCTAACAACTGGACAATTTCCATGAGCGTTGCTACACCCCGCTAACTGGTACGCTGCTTTCCTCAAACGAGCAGAACACAGCAGATACCAATTATATGTGATATAAAATTGGCGGGAAACACGAGGCTCAGTGGGAGCAGACTGAAATTGCGAGAAACGCCTCACCCTCTTCACTGGACCGAAAAGATTCCAGCTGCCCCTCCCACTTCAGTTGTGCAGGCCTCTGCATTCCAGGACTCTACATTATGAAAAAAGATTCAGGTTTGTTATAAATAAATAATTATTAATAATAATTGTATAGTGAAAGGATATGGAAATAATAATGATGTAACAAATAAACTACCGCTTTATTATAAACAATTTCTTTTGCAATTTTTTCATTGTTCGTTTTCCGATTAAATAAAAATCATGGATCATGTTCACACCGTACTTCTTCAAAATGGTTTTCCCCTTGAATCAAAACTCAACTGAAATCTTATAAAAAGTGTTTTGAAGCCGTCACTTTAATCCATCTTTGGAGCTGCGTTTTGTACTGCAATAAAATCTTTGCGGATGTTGTTAACTGCCTGATAATGGTGTCCTTTCAGTTTCAACTTCAATTTGGAGACCAAGCGGCAGCCGTTGGGGCCAAATCTGGCGAATACAGTGGATGATACAGAACAGCGATCCATTTGCTAGCCGAAAACTCGTGCCCAAAGATCTCTTTTTTGGCTGCAGTGACGTTATTGAGGAGGAACAAGGAACCTGCCTCTCTGTACTGCGGTAGAAATGTCGCACATAAACGCTCGAGGGCTCAAAAAAGGTCATGCAGCGGCCAACTGTGTCGGACATGTACTGTTACATTCGCAGCCAGGGTGCGTGCTGCAACGATGTTAGCGTTTAGACGTTCTGCAAAGCTGTTTTTGCAACTTCAAGGATTGTAAAGTCGTGAGACAGAATTGTAGTTAGGAATTTTATGCAAGCAGTCGCAACGGAAATGTAACACACTGTGTTTGAGAAACTGTGTCACAAAGTCTAGCCATTTATCCATTAAGGTTAATTTTGAATGTAAATGTTCACCAGAGATCCAATGAATCCACCGGAAGCTACTGAAAAGGAATCTGAACATTTGATTTGGATCCCATTAACAGCTAATGAAACAAACATACCTCTGAAAACCTAATATGAATGCATCTGTGATGCGGGCCAACAGAATTAACATCAGCACACGTGCATCTCCGCCATTTCGTGTTCATTGAGAGGTTGAAGTTTATTTTACTCTTTGGTTTTTCCTTTATACAGTCATTTCCTAAATGCACGAAATTATATCACTAAGGCAAAATACACATTCGCTCATAAACCACAATACTGTGGTATCAAAACCAACTCTGGTATACGACAGATGTAAGACTTACCATAAAAACGAAGATGGCCAGCATATTTTGGAAAATTTTCCAGGTGCCTTTTAGCAAGTAAGTAATTCATCAGAACAGCGACCACTTGGCCTGCCGTCGCGGCTACACACTTCTGTGCTCCGTGTTCGAAACCAGATCATAACTTATAATTTTGTTTTTCATTTATCTACTCTTGTCCGTAGTAGATCGTTAGACGAATTTTTCCAAAGTGTACTGAAGTAACGTCATTCTTAATTGACTACTAACTGTATACTGTGAAAGGTGGCTACACTGAGCCACAGCGCCAGGGATTGCGCCAAAGAGTTTTATTCGGCCGCCTCCACTGGCAGTGCTTGTCGAGATGTGGCAGTAGTCAGTGGTTGTTGAGAAGTAGTAGGAGTCAAGTCGTTGTTGAGATGTCGTCGTAGTGAGTGGTTGTGCAAATCTTGCTGAGATGATATTGATAGCTGTACTATTTGAGGCCATGTTTTATGCAGTTGTTTGATGTGCTAGACAGCAGATGTTGTTCGAATGGAGATATTGTAATGATCAGAGTGCTTTTCGTCAATATATATGAAGGTAAAAAAATTCCCTTTTTTATTATTTCAGTGTCTTAAATAATGCGTCATTACAGCTTCAGTCAACAAAGCATCTGGCTTGTGTTCTTGTATTAGAGTGTAATTCTGGTTTCCTTACGCAATTATAGTATTTCTATTTTTTTAATTGCTTCAGTATAAATGATATTTAAAATTTCTTGTCTTATTGAAGAAGAACCGTGCCAGACGTGTACGTTGAATCACACTTCCACACACAGAACAGTTACACTTGTGCTTTGGTTTCGTACGTTTTATAGTTGCTGTGGACTTAATTAATTAATTGTGTTAACGGAAATTTTCTTTCATTCTTTGTTGCTATTCTATGCAGTCAGATTGCGTACTAAAACTAGTCAGGGCCAACCGGATACGAGACTTCGTAATCGGACAGACAACTACTAAAAATTAAAAGTATTTGCATTTCATATTTATATAATGAAGCCCCCATGCACGTGGCGACCGCTGCTTCGGATCGTGCCTTGGAAATCTTCTGATTGTAAAAATAGCACACAGTAGTATTGTTGTAGTAATTCGTAGTTTAGTAATTGTAGTCTATATTGCATGTGTAGATTTGGTAATTGTCATTCTTCTAATGGTATTTTTTTTGTAGGATTTAATTTTTGTTGTCTTGTCTACGGGTTTGACAATTTAGTGCAATTATTTCAATTGTTCGTTAATCGTGTTTGAGGGAAACATTTCTTGTGAATGGTATTGTTGGAGATAAAGAGTCATTGTGTGTAATTTTCGTATAGTGACGAGTTTTGTATGTTTTGTAAATGATTACGCGATCGATGAAAAAGGCAAAAATGATGAATAGTGAGAATGACGAAATTGTTAACATGGCGAACTCGCCAACACAGGAGAATAGGATATGAATAATGGGGTTGAAAACAATTTAATAAGCAGGGAAAATAGTCCAGAACCAGTTCAAAATTTTTCACAATGAAAACATTTTCAGAATACGAGATTAACGACAGAAGATTCTGGGATAGTATCGAACACATATAGCTTTACTGCTATGACGAAAGAAGTCGATTTTGCGGGAAATGTTAGGAGCGAAAAGAAGTTTGAACCAGTTAATATGGAGCAATTGATGGGTGCAATATTAAATTTGCGATCAAGGTTAGACTCACAAATAGGAACAATTAAAACAGAGATAGGAACAATTAAAATTGATATGGGAACAATGGAAACACGGTTAGACTCACTGGGATCACAGTTGGGATCTGAATTAAAAACAGTGGGATCACAAATTTGAACAATTAAAAGAGAGATGGAAACAATGGAAACACGGTTAGGTTCACGAATAGGGACATGTTTCTAAAACATGAAAGATGAATTAAAGAAAGAAATTAGAGAAGAAGTACAACCGATTTTGAATTCTCACAATAATAGATTAATTTCAATAGAAATCAGACAAAAGGAACAGGATAGAGAACAGGAAGAAAGAGATCGCGTGATAGTACAAAAATTTTCAGAGTTAAATTTACAACGTGCACACGATAAGGAAGAAATATTTGAGAGAATCGAGGAATCCGTACCTAATGACAGATTAAGTAACCTAACACAACAGTATGAACAGTTAACTACTAAATGTGTTAATACTGAAACCCGAGTCGCGACACTTACAGAAGACGTAAATAAACAGAAAGAAAAAAATAGGTGACTTATCGGAAAGAGTTGAGGAGATTTCTGATAAATTGACAAGTCTTAGTTTAAATGGGGACAGAGATTCGGATGATACAGTTCCATTACCATTTGCAGAAACCGAAGAGTACCAGAACATAAATAAGCATGTTGAAAATCAGGGAAAACTTGATGAACGCGTTAAAAGGGAATCTGAGGCATTACAAAAGCAAGTTAAACAAATTGAAGGCGAAATAGTAGGAAAAGACAGCAGAAGAAATTTAGAATCACAGATAGCAGAGGGGTTTGTAGAAAGTAATTTGTTTCATTTACGGGATGCAACAAGAGAGCGCCAGGCGCGCGAACTCGACAATAATCGACATTCGGACTGGGACAGACGTGGTAGGTCTTTGTCGCCAAAACTTTGACTATTAACACTTTTTGACTGTTCGGAAATTTAAGATCTTTCGTAATTCTAAGAATGACATACATCCATGTTCATGGTTAGATCAATATATGTACGCACTTCCACCAAATTGGCCACTAGGTCACAAACTGGAAATTATGTGCGGCTATTAATGTCCTTAAGGGGATTCACTACACTAAGTGAATATGTGCCGTAGCGTGCATAGGGCCCCGAGCTGTAGTGGTGCTATTTCCCTTTTAGTTTTCTGCACCGCTGCCTACTCTTTTACTATTCTTTGCATCTGTCAAAACAACTCTTCGACTATCAATCTATCTATAGAGTCGTTAAAGAATAACCGGATACGACTATTTTACCCAAAAGTGATTTCGGAAATTACCGTTTAGACTTACTGTATCTTCATCAGCATTCATTCGTAGTTTAAATGAAATTTTACCTGTTTATATTCGTGACAATATTACTTCATATGTTGACGATATTCTTATTGCTAAACGTTCTTGGAGTGAGCATAACAAAATTTTGGATTCATTATTACGTATTTCTGCAAGAGTTGGCATTACAGTGAACTTGGAAAAATCTGAATTTGGTCGTTCTCAGATGAAATTTCTCGTTCATATTATTTCTACAGAAGGTATTCTTCCTGATCCAGAGAAACTAGACTCTATTCGTAATTATGCTGTTCCCGCCACAAAACGTGATGTTCGTAGTTTCCTTGGTGCCTGTAATTTTCTTAGACGCTTTGTTAGATTGGACAATTTGGCCACACCTCGTTTATGTGAACTATCTGGAAAGAATTCTAATTGGTGTTCGGATGAGGAAGCTCAGTCAGAATTCGAACAACTTCGTGATGCTTTAGTTGCTGCTCCACTTCTTTCACATCCGGATTTATCTAATGATTTTTGTTAGACAGTATTATTTAGTTCGCAATGATATTCTTTCTAAACGAAAATCGGTCGACAACTCTGTTTGGTTAGTTTGCATTCCTTATGAGTGGGTCAATAAATTGCTTTGGTATACACATTTCAGTTATGCACACTTTGGTCCCAGAATATGCTTTCACAAATTACGAGAAAATTGCTACTTCAGTAATATGGAAAAACGTATTCGATTTGTTCTTGCCAAATGCAAATTATGTCAAAAGGCTAAGCCGCCAACTATTTCTCACAGAGCACCGTTGTTTCCTATCATTCCAGCGAAATTAAAGGAGATGGCTGCACTCGATTTGTTTGGTCCAGTGGTTCGTTCTACTAATGGTTTTGCGTACATTTTGGTAGCAGTGGAATTGACATCAAAATATGTGTGTTTTACACCTTTACGCAAATCAACAGCTCGTTCAGTATCTAATGCTTTCATCAAACATTTTCTTAAAGAAGTGTGTCATGTTGATAAGGTTATATCAGATAATTGATCACAGTTTCGCTCTAAAATTTGGCTTCGTACTTTACGGCGTCGTAAGATTAAACCAATTTCCATTTCACTGTTTCACCCTCAATCTAACGCTTCAGAGAGCTGGATGAAGGAAATAAATAAATTGTGTCGACTTTATTGTCATCAGAATCACAGAACGTGGGATCAGTATCTTCATATTTTTCAAAATATTCTGAATGAACTCCCTAATGATTCAACTTCTTTACCGCCTCTATTGATATTAAAAAATAAAGTACCGACAAATCGCATTTCTGAAATCGTTCCTTTTCCGCCTTCACGGAAACTGCGGCATTCTGAGGTTGTGAACCTGGCTCTGCAAAATATTGCGTCTGCGGCTGCTAGAAGAGAGAAATCAGCTAAGCGTCCTGGTCGTTTAAAAACTTTTTCAGTTGGCCAAAAGGTGTTAATTAAGTCTCATCGTTTGTCTCACAAAGGAAAGGGCTTGTGTCGCAAATTTTTTCTGCTTTATAACGGTCCATATAGAATTCGCAAAATTATTCATGATAACACTGTCGAAGTAGAAACTCTTAAATCTCGGCGCTCTAAAGGAATACATCATATATCAAACGTTAAAATTTTTGTGGAATGACATACTTTTGAGAGACTAACAGTTACATGTAAACACACGGAGAATGCAAGGATACCGCGCCGGGTTCCGGCGGCGGCACAGACTCAAAGCAACAGTCAAGTCTGCGCGCCGCACAAGGCAGTCGTTGACCGCAAACAATTACTTCCTACGTCACGCGTATCTACAGCTGATCGAGCGCTCAGTGCGAATGCACTGACAGCCGTAAACAAATACACAGTCTAAAGTCTCCGATTAAATTCAGTATAAAGCTATAGTGACTTGATAAATTATGTTATAAACGTTCAGTATTTTTCAGGATACGGTTGTACGAAATATTTAAGGACTTCAGGTTAATTCTGTGTGTGTCCGACGTTAAGAGGACTTGCTATCGAGAAATTTTCAGGAAGAATGTAATTTCGAAGAAGAAACTAATAAACTAAAAAGGTAACTATTAATTGAGTTTATTTTTCAGGTAACATATTTCCACTTGGTACGTACTTTAGACGTAATTTGCTGCTCGCGATTGCGTGATTCATTCTTTGTGCTAAATTTCATGTTCTATGAATTTACTTGTGAAGTGACGTGCTTGCGTACATTAACTGATTTGACAATGATTGATTAATGAACAGGGTTGTTACTTGTGTATATTATGCATCGCTTGGCTGCTATGCTTTTTCACCGATGTCACATTTTTTTTTCTATGTGCCTGCTGTGCTTATTTATCTAAATTATAGTTGTAATCTGAGAAGTTGTGCTGATATGGTTATGTATGTAAGTTACACTTTGTGATTTATTTGCTTGCGCCTTCGTGTTTACTTATTAAGATTACATATGAACATTTATTTGCTTATGCTGATATGATGCTAATGACCTGTTTATTATGTAAGATATATATTTGCTGCATTGCGTATGGATTGCATATTTACACATTTCTGTTTGTTTTCATAACTACTCTTCAATTTAGAATATAGCAATGCTGATGTACAGTGTACGAACATAGAGTTTAGGTCACACTGTGGTATTAATTATAGATTGTTCGCTTGGCAGAGCCTCGTTGTAGGAACTGTGCTGCATCCACTTGTTGACATTCTGTTCTCCACTGGTATATTTACTCGCTATTGCATGTTTTGCTTACGCTCAGTGCCTTATATTTTAAGATAAGAAAAGGAACTGCTATAATTCTACGAACGACGTTGCTACAAGAAACTTCATTGAAGTCACATGAGCTGGAGGTTTATGGAAGCTGTATAAATTTATGCTAATAGGAAGGAAGCTAACGACATGACATACCAAAACTAGGTTTAGACCATTGACAGTTATTACACTGTATTTTTCGTGAGCAATTGAAATAGTGACACTTGACACAAGAAATACTCCACATGTTTGCTTCTGTTTAGCCATAATTTTTGAAGCGGTGTACACACTGTGAAATATTACGATCATTAACACTCCGTATTCGTACTTATTTACTGAAAGTTATTCAAACTAAAGTCTGTTAGAGGTCATATATGTATTTCTCTTATTTAATGATGGACATGGTAACCGAAATGTATTTTATAATTCATAATGAAGATTTGGATCAGATGGATTAAACAGAGGTTGTGTGTGGACACTGTGTCTTCGGATTGCATGGGATGATGAAGTTTGCACTAGGATTTTATCTGTACTTGTTCGAGGAGACTGACTAGAGGAAAGAGTTGTTATGGAAGTGAAATGATATTGGTAAGAAGGTTTATACGAGGCCTGTTCAGAAAGTAAGCTCCGATTGATTGCCAAATTGAAACCACAGTGAACATCAGAAATGCTTTACTTGTAACAATTAGCTACACCTTTCAGCTACTTCTCTACGTAGTCGCCGTTCTGACTTAGACTTTTGTCATAGCGTTGTACCAACTTTTCAATAGCCTCATCATAGAAGGCAGCCGCCAGTGCTTTCCGCCAGTTCTCCACGCTGGCCTACACCTCGTTGTCTGTGCCAAAATGTTGTCTTCAAAGACAGCGGTTCATGTGACCAGAGATGAAACTCAGGGGGAGACAATTGCGGACTGTATTGTGGGTAATCTCACATTTCCATTTGAAAACGATGCAGGAGCATCTTCTTTGCCCCTGCAGAATGCGGCTGAGAATTGTCTTGAAGAAGAAACAGCACGACAGTTATGTAATGTTAGCTGCATAGCTTCAGGCGAAATTTCTCACCAGGCCCTCGTACTTGGCGGCAGACACTATTTTCTAGACATCTTTACGCACTCACTGCGAGCTCAGAAATGAGAAGAGCGACGTGATGCTAACTGGGGTTATACTAGAGACACTACCCAACACATCTGTGCAAAGCTTTATCGGATTTTCATAGTCGTTTCCATTTCGCGACCGATCGGAGCTTACTTTCTGAACGCCCCTCGTATGTATCGACGTATTGAAGAGGTATTATTGAGGTATTGAGATTACGTGAAGTTGATACTTATTGGAGTTTTGGTGGACAAGAGGTAAGGTAAATGATATTGAAGATAAGATTTATATGTAACGACGTAAGAGGTATTATTGAAGTATTGAGATTATGTGATGCTGATGATTATTGGAGTTTTGGTGGATAAGAGGTAGAGTAAGTGAGGAGCATATTTTTTTTGTTGGTTTATATGGAACAAGGAGGATGAAGATGGCAGACTAGAACACTCAAGTAGAAGGAAGACTGTCTACACATACACTTTGTTAAATCACAAAGCAGTATATACTTTTTTTTTGAGAGAGGAAGCATTTGCATATCTTGGCTCACTGACAGTTGTTCAGCAACCGTACATTTGATTTGGCTTGGCAAACATTGGTCTTGACATGATGACTATGACGTTGACTAACTATTATTGACTGTTATACATTGCTGCCACTACTACTTGATACACATGATGAACATCCAATTTTGACAGAATTGCATTTACACAGTTAACACTATTCAATTACACGGTAGCACCAATGTGGACGAAAGATGAGTGAGTGTGTTTTGTGTGCTTTCCCTTCCTAATCCCAGATAATTGGTACCGACCTATCTCCTAAATATTATTTTACTTGTTTGTTGTGGCTTGCACTGACACCCATAAATATTATAAGTTTACTGATATTTGTGTATTTGTAATAGTTAATATGACAATTATCTGATATCATTTGTGTGTTTATTATATTTTGTATGTTTAGTGTAAGAGCATTAATAATAATTTTGTAAAAGCAATTGTGTGTGCATTCAAACTGTTGTTCACACCTGCACCTGTTCAACATTGATGTGTGACACTTGTTGTTGTTGTGGTCTTCAGTCCTGAGACTGGTTTGATGCTGCTCTCCATGCTACTCTATCCTGTGCAAGCTTTTTCATCTCCCAGTACCTACTGCAACCTACATCCTTCTGAATCTGCTTAGTGTATTCATCTCTTGGTCTCCCTCTACGATTTTTACCCTCCACGCTGCCCTCCAATACTAAATTGGTAATCCCTTCATGCCTCAGAACATGTCCTACCAACCGATCCCTTCTTCTGGTCAAGTTGTGCCACAAACTTCTCTTCTCCCCAATCCTATTCAATAGTTCCTCATTAGTTATGTGATCTACCCATCTAATCTTCAGCATTCTTCTGGAGCACCACATTTCGAAAGCTTCTATTCTCTTCTTGTCCAAACTATTTATCGTCCATGTTTCACTTCCATACATGGCTACACTCAATACGAATACTTTCAGAAATGACTTCCTGACACTTAAATCAATGCTGGATGTTAACAAATTTCTCTTCTTCAGAAACGCTTTCCTTGCCATTGCCAGCCTACATTTTATATCCTCTCTACTTCGACCATCATCAGTTATTTTGCTCCCCAAATAGCAAAACTCCTTTACTACTTTAAGTGCCTCATTTCCTAATCTAATTCCCTCAGCATCACCCGACTTAATTCGACTACATTCCATTATCCTTGTTTTGCTTTTGTTGATGTTCATCTTATATCCTCCTTTCAAGACACTGTCCATTCCATTCAACTGCTCTTCCAAGTCCTTTGCTGTCTCTGACAGAATTACAATGTCATCGGCGAACCTCAAAGTTTTTATTTCTTCTCCATGAATTTTAATACCTACTCCGAATTTTTCTTTTGTTTCCTTTACTGCTTGCTCAATATACAGATTGAACAACATCGGGGAGTGGCTACAACCCTGTCTTACTCCCTTCCCAACCACTGCTTCCCTTTCATGTCCCTCGACTCTTATAACTGCCATCTGGTTTCTGTACAAATTGTAAATAGCCTTTCGCTCCCTGTATTTTAGAAATGTTTAATTTCTGCTGATGAACTGTGTGATTAGTGATAGTGAATATTATGGGTTGTTACTTTCACTTTTTCTACATGATTGGTGCCACTAGGACATGTTTAATTTCTGCTGATAAACTCTGATGAACAGTGTGATGAGTGATAGTGAATATTATGGACTGCTGTCTGCACCTGTTCAACATTACTGGGTGTCACTGATGGACTGCATCTATTGAAATAATGTCACTTGTTGGTGTCTGCACCTGCTCAACATTGCTGGGTGCCACTGATGGACTGCTTCTACTGAAATGATGTCACTTGTTGGTGTCTGCACCTGTTCAACATTGCTGGGTGCAACTGATGGAACTGCTTCTATTGAAATGATGTCACTTGTTGGTGTCTGCACCTGTTCAACATTACTGGGTGCCACTGATGGACTGCATCTATTGAAATAATGTCACTTGTTTGTGTCTGCACCTGCTCAACATTGCTGGGTGCCACTAATGGAACTGCTTCTACTGAAATAATGTCACTTGTTGGTGTCTGCACCTGTTCAACATTGCTGGGTGCCACTAATGGAACTGCTTCGACTGAATGATGTCACTTGTTGGTGTCTGCACCTGTTCAACATTGCTGGGTGTCACTAATGGAACTGCTTCTACTGACATAATGTCACTTGTTGGTGTCTGCACCTGTTCAACATTGCTGGGTGCAACTGATGGAACTGCTTCTATTGAAATGATATCACTTGTCGGTGTCTGCACCTACTCAACATTGCTGGGTGCCACTGTTGGAACTGTTTCTACTGAAATGATGTTACTTCTTGCTGTTTGCACCTGTTGACCATTGCTTGGTGCTACAGCTGGAACTATCAACTACTTGTTGTTTGAATCATTGAAAGCATTTTATGTGAACATTTGTATAAACTGGTTTTTTGTGTCTTGTGTAAACTACTATGTAAAGTCACATGTATGAAAGAATTTGTATTGCTTACTGTATTTTATATATTAGGTTATTGAAAGGTCAGTGCAAAGCCAAAATTTTATCTAATTATGTGATATTTACGTATTAATATTATCTTTTATTTTTGTCTGTATTTTTGTGGACGAATTTGGTGGTATTTTCACCACCAATGCTGGCAAAAATATCATCAAATTCTGGCCCGTAGAGGAAGGGCATATGAAAGGTGGCTACACTGAACCACAGCGCCAGAGATTGCGCCAAAGAGTTTTATTCGGCCGCCTCCACTGGCAGTGCTTGTCGAGATGTGGCAGTAGTCAGTGCTTGTTGAGAAGTAGTAGGAGTCAAGTCGTTGTTGAGATGTCGTCGTAGTGAGTGGTTGTGCAGATCTTGCTGAGAGGATATTGATAGCTGTACTATTTGAGGCCATGTTTTATGCAGTTGGCTGATGGGCTAGACAGCAGATGTTGTTCGAATGGAGATATTGTAATGATCAGAGTGCTTTTCGTCAATATATATGAAGGTAAAAATATTCTCTTTTTTATTATTTCAGTGTCTTAAATAATGCGTCATTACAGCTTCAGTCAACAAAGCATCTGGCTTGTGTCCTTGTATTAGAGTGTAATTCTGATTTCCTTACGCAATTATAGTATTTATATTTTTTTTTAATTGCTTCAGTATAAATGATATTTAAAATTTCTTGTCTTATTGAAGAAGAACCGTGCCAGACGTGTACGTTGAATCACACTTCCACACACAGAACAGTTACACTTGTGCTTTGGTTTCGTACGTTTTATAGTTACTGTGGACTTAATTAATTAATTGTGTTAACGGAAATTTTCTTTCATTCTTTGTTGCTATTCTATGCAGCCAGATTGCGTACTAAAACTAGTCAGGGCCAACCGGATACGAGACTTCGTAATCGGACAGACAACTACTAAAAATTTAAAGTATTTGCATTTCATATTTAAATAATGAAGCCCCCATGCAACTGGTGAATGAATTAAAACAAAAATAAACACTAAATGAATGATGAAATTATCTGAAACTGTATTCGGTGAAATTCCTGTAGTGCATTTCGATTCATGATCAACTGCAAGCTCCAGTTTACGGTAAACTGATCCATTAGGCGTGATCTGCTGCGAAATTATTGCCAAAGCGAGACATCTTTAGAATGAATTTCATGCAAGAAATGTCACTGTGGCAAACTTAACTTCCTGCAGTTCTCGAGGTGTTCGGAAATTCTGTTTCCAATGTTTCTACGATTGGTATCACCCAGGGGAACGCACCAAACCTTACTGAAGAATGAACGTAGGAATAAAATACAAGAATTAATGCAATAATGGAAATAAGAGTGAAATATAAGAATATGATAACTTAAGAAGATTGTAACGCCTAAAAATACCATACACACACATATACATAATAAATATAAGACACATATTGTGAAACCCAATTATGGTTTTGCAGTTAATATAAGCTTTTGATTCCCCTAACTTGATAGGAAACATTTGTGTGGTAACATTCTACAGACATGGGTAGATGAATGAGAAAAAAGGAAATAAAAGGAAATAAGAAAAGCAATAAATGTGATTTGAACACGGGGCACAAAAGTGATTCTCAGTCGCACTAGTCACAGTTACCTCAAAATCACGATGTTTGGAACTACTCCAAGCTGTGATTTATGTTACATGTAAAACTTGCCAACATTACGAGGACTGTCGGAATTCTTTAAAGGTCTCACATAGGTATCGTCGGATGTGTCAGAACCTATTCTAGCCAATGCATGGTATCAGCTCTGAAAAAATGTATTATACGTATGGGGTCTTTATTGACCCCAAACTGTTTATCGCAATTATATGGCGATAAAATGTAATATATGTCTACAAAAATATTAATGACTTTTTGTGAGACACGTATAAATTGCTAAAATTACAACTCCATTGTTACACGCCATAATTAAGCTGCAAACTTAAAAAAAATTATCAGTGATAATATTCGTGGCACTTTCCCTCAGGTGATCAACTAAAACATTCAGAACTCGTTTCCCTCGATTTATTTCCCTTCCTGTATCAGATATCCCTGTATATATTTGCGCATATACATGAGGTAATTGGTCTGACAATCTACAACAGCCCAAAAGATTTTATCCCGTACTTCCCAGGTTTTGATGGAATGTGCACCTTGTATGAACACTGTCCCTTGGAAGTCTAGAGGTTTTCATCAACTATAATATAAACTCCTGCGATATGAGACGAAATGAAAGCATCATCGAATATTTCAAACACAACCTAGACAGGTTCAGCTTCTGATCCAGAAACGGCTTTTCTTTCATTTCTTGTAAGTTTATCGTCGAACGCGGGGCACATGAGAGTACCAGGACATCTTCAAAGTTCGTTGTGGCTCGGACTGACCAAATTCACTCGAAGATTTCGTACGTCCCACGCGTAAACAAGCTTTTGTTCGTAGCCCAAAGAATGCCTGTAGGCCTGTAGAGTAAAGTTGAATCCAGCGTTGGAGATAAGGCTGTAGAAGTCTATTGTCTTCTACACTGTTATTGCTATACATGGGTATAACACTCTCCATGTGATTGGTGATAAAAATTCTGAGACAGTATGCCCTAGCCTTTAATTGTGGCCTAAGGTGACATGGAATATGTGCAGTTTTACGTTTCATATTCCTGGAAACTTACTTGACCATTTCAGGTGATAGTATGTCATATGTTGTCTGTCTGTCTCTAGATATAAGAGTAGGTGCAATACTTTCCTGAATACCATTACCATGTTCTTCGCATTCTTTCACATCCACCCCATCTCAGAGACATGTATATCTTCCTCTATTAAATCTACGGCGGCGTCACTCTCATCCACATTTACAGGAAATGATTCATTATCACTTCACTCTCACGTATCTCTGATAAAGCCTGCTAGAGAATGTAGCCCGTTTCAAAGAGTATAGCTTCATTCACGCCTATAGCTGTCATTTCTTTGAACAAAGTATGCGTATGTATTTTCTAAGACTTGATTAGCATAATGGACATACAAATGTCGGTTAGGAAGACACATTGTTGCAAGTTTCTGTTTTAGTAATAAAATCGAAATATAAGAATGAAAATCACGTATTGTATACATCGCGTATTTGCTGACCTCACTACAAAAAATTCAAATTATTGTCGTTAAACCATGACATAACCTTAAATATTCTACCCAGCTATAATAAAAATTCTATAAAAAGCATATCTAGAGGAGGAGAAGGCTACGTCCGCGCTAAAACTGTTTCTTTGTAGTTAAAAGAGCCTTGGAGTCTAAAAGATCCCAGGCACCAAGCAAGGGCTAGAGTAAGCATTATCAGTGCCTGTCTGTAAGTTGTACCTACTATACCAGCACCCCATGGACACATGTAGCTTACAGCATGATTCAGAGACGACGAAATTAATTCTCCTCTCTTAGCAAAGCAGTCTTAGAGAAGCAAGATAACTTGAGGGTAAAATGACACTATTAAGTAATTATTATTCAATAGTATCTTAAACTGGTGTTCAAGTTTCTACTACTATCGCCACGGTCGCAAAATGTCGATGAAAATCTTGAGCTGTTGTACAGACAAACACACATTTATTAGGGCAGGCCAAGTAACTTTTATTGAACGTTGAACTTCAGTTCAAAGTAACGCATATACCTGAAACGGTGTTCAACACAGTCAACAAGTCTCTGTAACCAACAGTCCGCATGTTCCACCAGTTGTTCAAATCATCGACGATAGTTACCCGCTCCTTTCTCGCGAATCCATTCGAGAACGGCTGCGTGAACGTCTTCATAGTTGGAAAGCCAGTGTTTCCCCAGATGATGTTTGAGTTGGCCGAGAAGATGGATATCACGTGATGCAAGATCTCGACTTCAGTACTGCAGGCATCTGTGTGGCTTTGATCAAACTGTCAGCACTATTTCGCTGCGGCTGGACCTGACACTGCATTTGGTCCACACACCGCCAGAATTTCAGTTTGAACCTGTATTCAATGGAGACGGTTTGCCCACAGGATTCGTAATGCCCGCGTAATTCAACTCTGGAACATGTTTCCTTTTTCCGCATTATTTCAGGCGTACACTCTGATGCATCTGTTATCGCAACAGAACTGAGTCAGGAGGAAACCTAGAATATGTATTCTCTTCCAAAAACGCGGCACTCTCTTTCCCCAATGGTCTTAGTGTAGGAGGAACAGGTTACTTATTTTCTGAAGTCGCTATGTAGCATCGGGTCCGTGAGAATGCCCTTTGGAGCTTTTGTACACGTTGTTCTAGTGGGAAATAACCATTTCTATAGCTTTTGACTACTGATATGACCTTACAACTGGCCTGGTACGACCATGGCATCTCTTACTGAACAGTGATTCCTGGTAAAGTCTGGAATATGTGAAGATGTCACTTGTTGGGGTTTCATCCACCAATGTACTTTGGTTCGCGAAAAGAGACAGGAACGCTGTAAATATACGTCAACACAGTCGGGTTGAAAACCCACAGAGACACAGTTACTGAATATTTATTAAGCCGAGATCAAGTATTTTTTGTACGAAAACAATCAATAAACTGCATGAAGAACTTCGGAAAACTACTTGTAGACTTCGCGGATGCCCTATGATGAGTAGGAAGTGATTAGTTTCCGGAGTATTCTAAAATTTCTTTAACTGCCGATACGCACTGACACAGCAGAAAACAAGAAAACCCTTCATGACTCAGTAATTCAGCGGTTTTTATGAAGTGTCTCCACCCGATTTGGTACTGTTGGCGTCACATTTTTCTCACATCTATCATACATTCCTAGAGAGACGCCGCAGGGCTTGAGATCTGTGCTCTTATGTGGAAAAAAGGAGTGTCGACACCCAGATTCGACACAAAAACCCCTAATCGCTTTTATTATTACTATTACTATTATTACTGTCAGAGTGACTTGCTTCTGTCATGAAACTTGGGAAGGCCATAGTCATATCATCATATTATATAAGCTACAAACTTAAGAAAAGATTAATTATGATAACAGAATAGTAAGTAAAAACAGAATTAAAAAAACTCGACTACATACCCGAAACACCAGTACCCAGTTCTAATGCTATGTGTCAACAGTTTCTTATTTATTTTTTATGTTTTATTGATTTTTAAATTTTTTGTTTTGCATTTCTTATTTATTTTTTTGTGTAGAATCTGAAAAGCAGAAAGATAACGAAATCAGATTATAGTCTAATTCGCAAACAACGCCTTCCGTCTACAGAAAAAATCCTATTTGATTCCAAGGATTTTACACGCTCATGTGTATATGTACACCATCTATACACATAATATAACAGAACTGCAGAGATACTGAGGCAATACACTAAAAAAACAATCAGGTAAACTAGGAGAGAACAAGTCGGAGTAACGCAGATGGGAACATTCATAAGAAAGGAAACATCTGCCACCAGTAAAGTGAAATTAACCAATACTTTGCCGACGAAAAACAAGATTCTACATGTTTGTGAAGCGGTATTGATATCGAGGTAGTCGCAAGTATGTCCACTAAGGTGTGATCATGTAATGCTTGAAGGCGATGTGATCTTCCCCCTCGCCTTCTACGACATAATGGACGAAGTGCCCCAGAAACCACATTTTCGACTGTGGAATGAAGGAAGAATCAGGGCTCAGTATGATGTCCGTAGTGTATACAGCTTCAGAAGATCGAGTAAGGAATGCCAATTGTGTCCTAATCCTAGATCAGTTTGCCGTATGACCTCCACAAATAAAACGATGTCGGATCGTATCAGCAGATGTACAATGACCACATAAATCAGTGTCGGTAAACGCAATACAGAAAAGTCGCCCGTTCATTGAAATCAAGTTATTTATTACCTTACACAGCGAGGACGTTACGGGCATCAGCAGAATCAGAAGACTGATATTGGACCAGCCTGTCGTCCGGGCTGTTTAAGGCGATCCTCTTTCAACGAGATTCAGGAATGGAACTCCTTCCCAACGTGTCTTTATGAATTTCATGATGAGGGCGCGTCTCCATAAAATGTCAGCTGCTAAACAGCTCACCCCAAGACACAAGTCACGAATGTGTGTTAACTTGTAATTTATGCGACCAACATCAATAGTGGGGTCAAGACTAGCAGGGCAGACACAGAGAAATAAACGGTAGGTGAATGTGTGAGTTTTTTGAGCTACCGTCAACACGTACGTCGCACATGTACCATCTGCGTCTTCCTGCGAGGAACGAGGCTTCGACACCACCTCATATCGTAAACGAATGATATGTGGTTTCAAATAAGAAACCACCAGATGACTATTATAGTTTCTTCGCCATCATCGATGGAAGCGGATAAACTTGAGCTACGTAATAAGCTTTGCATAAGACATATGTATTCAGTATTCGGACTTTGTGGACCAGACTAAGTGTGTGTTCTAGTATCACTCATCGCCATTTTGAGTGGACCACGATCAACGATCATGCCCAGAGACGTATGCCGATCAATTGTAGTATCCCATGGAACAATCGCGTCATCAAAACCTACGCAAATTAAGATGCCTACATTTGCCTTTATTAAGTAGTGCACCAGAATCCCACCAATAATCATTGATTACAGCCTTCAGTCGAGGAATCTCTGCAGGATTGCGGAGAAGAATCATCAGTCTCTCCGGAAAGCAAACAAACTTTCAGCTGAGATGCCAGCATCCGGAGTAGGGGATCCAGAGGCAACACAAACCAAGTCAATGACAGCGGATTTCCTGAGGCACTCCCCGACGCATACTTATCGGGGACGTCAGTTAGCCATTAACGACAGCCAAAGCTGAGATACCCTTAAACAGATTTGAGAGCACTCGCCTTGTGTCAACAATAAAGCCAACAGTCTCCAGAATCCGAAGCAAAAACTCGTGATTAACACCGTCAAATGCCTTATTAACTCTAGAAAAGCAAAAGTACAGGGTGGCGGACGTTACAGCAGCGGCGGAAGCCACGTCACGACACTCGACTATTGGGGTAAGAATGGTACGACGAGGTACGCAGCTTCGATGTTTTGCCACAATCGTCTCCATCAGAGCCGACATCCAACTATTAACTGCCCTCTCCACAGTCTTATAATCAAAGTTAAACAAAATAATTGGGCGAAAGCTGTCAGGAGCAGCCGGTCCAGGGCGTTTCGGGATTAAAACAGTTTTACCCACTTTTAACGATGTAGGCAATACTCTCCCCTGTAACACTTCATTCAAAAGCGATTACAGGTAGCACCAAACAGAGACCAAGAACGTGCTTAAAATTCCTTGGGAAGTCCATCTAGATCCGGGGACTTTTCGGAAGGTGATCCCACAGTAAGTTTATAAACTTCCTGTGGCTCAAATGCAGTTAAGAGCGTTTCATTTTGTTCAGGTGGTATTGTCATATCCATGGTGCTGCTCTAATAGATCGTAAAAGGTATCATTGGACGCATCAACGTCTTAGATGTCGACATAGTATTTGTGAAAGGCACGCACTATGTCATCTTGCGTCATTAGGAAACGTCGATCATTTGTCGTGAGAGAATGAATACAAGCACTTCGGCGATGAGTCTGATGCTGAAGTGAATGATATAAGGAAGTCAGTTCTTCCGTCACCAATGAACGTGACGTATATCAGAGTTTCATATCTTCCACTTGTATCTTCTTCAAGGTCAACAATTTTTCCTTTACACGCCTAACATCCGAAGTTCGCAGAGGGGCGCGATACGCAACATCGGAAAGTTCACACAGATTGGAATATTAAGTTTCGTAAGTTCTCCGAAAGTCTCGTGCACAAAAAAAATATCAAAGCTTTCTTGAATCTCGGTTTTGCCAATTGCGTCTACCAGCCAAGAGTGGAAGACTCCCCTGTGGACCGAGAGTACACCCCCACACGGCTCGCATCATATCATCAACATAGGGGTCAGGTAGGTGAGAGACGTTTGACCTCCATGGAGAGCGTAAAAATTTGACCTGTTGCCGTACAAGATTTAGAGGCACAGTCACAGCACAGTGATCCGTAAAAGAGGCGGGGATGACTTCAACATTAAGAATAATATCGCGCAGGCAGTCTGATAAGTAAAACCTATTTAAATATGGTACTAGAAGTCGCAGTAAAGGGGGTAAATTTAAATAGCGTCGGGTATTTACATATCCAGGCGTCTTTGAGGCGTAAGGAGTGGACCAATTCATGTAATTCATGGCAAAAATTAAAATTTGGAGATTGATCTGTAGAACGCAACACACAGTTAAAACCACCACCCAAAAGAATACCTGGAAGACTTATGCCACAGGTAAACAATTTAGTCTTTAGAATAACGCGAACGATCCATTGTGGAACCTGTGCCACAGGGGGCATATTAAAGAACCATGGTACGATTAAAAATCTGATAACCTAGGGCCATGCCAGAATCCAACATTTACACCTCAGCAATAGGGATGCCTCCGCGAAAGAATAAGGCTGTCACCGTAGAACATTCAGGTACTCTATTAAAGATCATACGAAAACCAGGTAAGGAGAGATGCCTAGATAACACCTTCTGTAAGAATGCTATTTCCGCACATGAATCGTTAAAGATCAGACGCAGCGACGCCAATCGCAATTTGGATTTCACAAGAGTAACGTTCAAGGAAAGGAACGTGTAGGCTTGGGTCATTGACAACTGTTACACGGGGATGTAGGGAGCGTACCGAGTAGAATTATGTAGAGAGTTGAGCGTGAAGGTCCACTGTTGGGTCCACAGATGAATCAGGGGAGACCAGAACCTCCGTCATCGGAATATTTTATTCAAAAAAAAAATGGCTCTGAGCACTATGGGACTTAACATCTGTGGTCATCAGCCCCCTAGAACTTAGAACTATTTAAACCTAACTAACATAAGAACATCACACACATCCATGCCCGAGGCAGGATTCGAACCTGCGACCGCAGCAGTCGCGCGGTTCCGAACTGAGCGCCTAGAACCGCTAGACCACCGCGGCCGGCATATTTTATTCTTAGATTTCTTATGTGCTACCGCGTTTCAGGTTGTAGACGCTGTTTCTGTCGGCTACGTGACATGGCGGCCTTTGCAGACGGAGGTGTGGGAGGGTTCGCAGTCACAGCTTCCTGCCCCTCAGAACAAGAGACATGTAATGCAGGTCCAGTCACTAACGCGGAACTACCAGTGCAACAGGTGATACTTTGTCGCTAATTTTGTTCTCCTCTGGAGTTACTGTAGGCAGCTAACTCAAGACACCGTCGGCTGCTGGAGACGAAGTAGCAGGAGGGCATAGCCGCGTCTCAGACTGTAACTGGGGACACAAGAACGAAGGGGGGGATCCTGCTCCTTCTCCACACGGGGGCAGCTTGGAGGGGTCACTTCGTGAGCAGGAGGGACGCTGGAGATAACTTCTTCGCCACTCACCGTACCACGGACTGGAGGTATCGTATCATGGAGAGGAACAGTGGACAAAATCGATGCGGAGGAGGTTGGGGCTGAAGAAAGCACAGACAAATCCTCACCCTCACCACCGTGAGTGCGACGTCGCTTGTTTTTCACTGTTGCAGGTTCTATCCTGGAGGCAATAGTATAGTGATCCTATCGCGGGAATAAAGGCGGAAGTCATTTACACTCTTATCAGAACTGTCTTTTCGGTCATCATGATCCGAAACATTTACCCATGTTTCTAGAAGCTTACAACACGAATGTTTCCTATGAAGTTAGGGGATGGAAGAGCGTCATATTAAATGCGAAACTACAACTGGGTTCCACACTAAGTGT
This sequence comes from Schistocerca piceifrons, assembly GCF_021461385.2. NCBI lineage: Eukaryota > Metazoa > Arthropoda > Insecta > Orthoptera > Acrididae > Schistocerca > Schistocerca piceifrons. The sequence goes on from NC_060149.1 coordinate 557,579,471, forward strand.
CTTATATTTGTTATACGAGTGTGTGTGGTATTTTCAGAGGTTAAATATTTTTAAATTATTATTTTCCAATATTTCATTCTTATTTCAATTATTACATTAATTCTTATATTTAATTCTTAAGTTAATTCTTCAGTAAGGTTTGGTGCATTCCATTGGATGATTACAACTGTAGAAACATTTGAAACAAAGAATTTCCGAACACCACGAGAACTGCGCGAAGGTAAGTTTTCCACAGTGACATTTCTTCGCATGAATCTCATTCTAGAAATAGGCGTTAACACTGCCAAAGATTTCTCACGTTCGCAGTAATTTCGCAGGAAACCACGCATAGCCGATCAATTTACCAGAAACTGGTGCTTGCAGTTAATTATGAATCAAAATGCACTACGAGAACTTCACCGAAAACAATTTCAAATAATTTTCTTATTCATTTATTGCTGTTGTTTTTTTAATTCACTCAGCAGGCGTACAATTAGTAGATGAATAAGAATAACGTTGTTTTAGTGTATTTTGGAAGATATGTATAGTAGTCTCCTACGGGTGTGAGTAGATGAAATGAAAATCAAAAATTAAAGTTATAATCTGGTTTCGAACACAGGGCACAGAAGTGTAAACCCTCGACAGTAGGCACTGTGCCAGCGCTTCCGATGGACTACTTACTCACTAAAAAGCACTTACAGCACTTCGAGAACTTTGACCCGTTTTCTTAGAAGCGGGCGAGTACCTACGGATAATCGGAGACACGAGCCATCTTATTTTGACCCTTCTTCCACTGAGCATAGTTTCTGGGAAAGCAGGTTATTGCACTTTCCGTGTTCTCCTTGTTAGCGGGAATCCTTATCTCCCATTCTTCTGTGAAATCCTGTTCCGTCAGACAGTCTTTTTCATCCAACTGCAGCTTCACTTCCTCTGGAGTCGATTTAAGCACTTGCAGGAATTACATTAATATGCCGGAAGAAGTATTATTCTGCCAGCCGGTGTGGCCGTCTAGAGTCGAAGCCGTTTCCGAGACGTTTTTATGTAGAGTATGGTAGCTAAAACAGGACATCCCAGATATGTCAAATGGTTCAAATGGCTCTAAGCACTACGGGACTTAACATCTGAGGTCGTCAGTCCCCTAGACTTAGAATTATTTAAACCTAACTAAACTAAGGACATCACACACATCCATGCCCAAGGCAGGATTCGAACCTGCGACCGTAGCAGCAGCTCGGTCACGGACTGAAACACCTACAATCGCTCTGCCACAGCGGCCGGCCCAGATACGTCCAGAACGAGTAAATGCATCAATGTATGGTGTTACGTTATCTATAGCTGAGAATGTAACGAATTTTCTGACGTACGGGACAAATTTTTTACGTTCATAACTGCTGCATTATGAAATCTACTCTTCCGCAGCATAATATATGTGAAATATGATCCGCGATTAACATTTTGACATCGTCGCAAACTACTGTCCTATTGTCAGGAGAAGAGAGCTCACAAACGTCTGCCCTAAAATTTCATTTCCAAGCAAACATGTAGCTCGATTACAGTTCCTGTGTTTATTATTATGACTGTCTGGGGTAATTCTCAAACGGCTGAGTCTGAGCACTGATTCCTGATGTAAAGCGATTCGGACGGATAATACTTCCCGGTGAATTTAAGCTGGACATTTCGCAACACGGTTCCATGTTATATGGCTCTCAGTTCTTCGGAAACCGCCGACATTTCATTGTAGACCATTTGTTTTAATTTTAACCACAAATAAAAGTCACGAAGTGTGAACGGTCGCCACGTGTTGTGTTACGGTCTGTAATTATTTGTGCGGAATGTCTTTCAGTAGCTGATGCTACAGTTCTGTTAGGAGCTGTAGATACTTGTGGCATTTTAGAACCCATTCTTTAAGACAGGAACAACTGGTGCCACTCTTGAAAAGCCTACACCACACGTTGATGTCGTTGTTTATCTACTTACCACAGCCAGCGTAGATTTTGAACTGGTCGGTAATGCACATTGAGAACACCGATTTGCCCACGATAAAAGAGGTCTTATGTAAGTTTGCAGGCTTGTCACTGAAATTAAAATCTTGTCACTGAAGTTAAAATCTTCTGGGTTATTAGGCGGCGTCATGATTCTTCTAAAATGATCGACGTTTCGACCCCTCTGCTGGGATCTTCCTCAGGATCTTTTGGTTCTCCTGCTGCTAGAACAGAGATCTTACCCGTAAACAAAATATAGCATACAAAAGTGACATTACCTATCAGTTTGCGTTGGCGTGATATGAACAACCGTAACCGATATTACGAGTCACTAGCATAAAGCTGTTGAAGGAGTGAAACGTGGAAAGGAAGAATTGCGCTGCACTATACCTTTCGTAGAACAGTTCTTGCAGTAGCAGATTAAGTTTCCCTTGCAGTGTCACATGTATAGTGTTTAACTGCTGCTAAAAAGTAAGTTGTATATCTTTCATCAGTTGCCTTTTGCTGTTATGAGACCACTCCTTGTGGGGAGACTTGGTGATCACGGCGCATTTTCCTCTTCACCAGGTTGAAAATCGTCTCTCGTAATGAGGAACTGACTTAACATTCGCCGTTGACAGAGTAAATGAAGACAATGTTTGCAGATCAGTCGACGGACCATGATGTGTAGAAGAGCCGTAGCTGACTCTATTATGTTCTGGGAATCTGGCATTATTCTTTCTGCTGTATCTGATGGTAAAAATTCCTCACCGCTACATGCATTAAGCTGGCAAACAGCCTTCTTTTTATACTCAGATAGGTCGTTTTTGTAGTGTTGATCTCCTATTATATGCAAATCCGAGGAAGTGAGCTATTTTATACTGGGTTGCCACTCTTCCCGGAGGGCTGTAACGTCATGTCTTAACTTTCTGAGCGTATAAAGCGCTTAATGGTCTCGTATCAAATGAAAATATACCTCTAAATAGGGGATAATTAATCAAATTTTTTGTGACAAAAATAATGTAAAAGTTGCACCAACATAATTGTAAACTCTATATATAATTATTAAACTGTAATTATTAAAACGTTTTCACCAAGTAGCGTACAATTAAAAACATTTACTTGTTACATCATACATATGAGTTATACGTCTACCCCATTTCTTCTACACAGATTTACCCCTGCTGTACCTTACCCGTAAAACTTCTTCTTGCATAAGAGGGAAGGTGAAGAACTCTTTAATTTAACCTGGTATACACTGATGAGTCTAAACGTTATGACGACCTCCTTGAGAGCTTGATTTATTCATCTTTGGAACGAAATACGCCACTGATTCTGCGTATCAGGGATCCAACAGTTGTTTAGTAGGTTTATCGACGTATGTGGCATTAGATGTGTACGCGTAGGTCACGTAATTCACGTAAATAACGGGCCCCTTGTTTGCGTACGCGGTGATATTACCCGATAACGACCCAGAAGGGTTCCACAGGATTTACATGGGGCGAATTCAGTCCTCGAGACATCAACGTGAGTTCACTATAATGCTTCTCAAACTACTGTAGCACGGTTCTGGCTCCGAGACACTGGCAATTATACTGCTGGAAGATGACGTTGCCGTCAGGGAAGACGTCAAACATGAAGTGATGCAGATGGTTCGCAGCTGTCAGTTCTTCTTCGATTACTACTACAGTTCCCATACAAGCGCAGTAGGATGTCTCTCACAGCATAATACTGCACCCACCAGCGTGCGTCATTGGCGCGCAGCACGTTTCGAACCATCGTTCACCTCGGTTACTGCATTTGTGAAGATGACCAGCGACCTATTGTAGCAAAAATTTGATTTACCCGAAGGGCCGATACGTTTTCAGTGATCGGCAATAGAATCCCGATGGTCCCATGCCCACTGTAGCCGTAATTGACGATATCGTTGGTCAACATGTAAAGACGTAGGAATGGTCTGCTGCAGAGTTCAATGTTCAACAATGTACGATGAACAGTGTGCTCAGAAACACTTGCGCGTGCACCAGCATTGTGTTCTTTCGGCGGAGATGCCACAGATCATCATCCACCCTACTTTACAGGGCAGACAAGCCTCCGAATCCCACGTTCTGTGAAGAGTGGTAGACGTCCAACCATTTATCGCCCGGCCATAGCCGCCTGTGTTCGGCGAGGAAGAGAGTCCACAATGCTTAACAAGCATATTACATCCAACTGAAGCCACTCTCTGATGATTAGATACGCTACAGCTATCAGGCTGCGAGAATATTTACTTGTGCATTTTATGTGCTGTTGTAAATACTCTCAGATACTTTCTATGGACTTCAGATCGACAGATACAGCGGGACGCTTGATATACAATAGCGTGATTGAATGTTCGTCAAACCATAAACATATGCGAGAATGTCCACAGCATATCCACCTTCAAGATGTAGAAGAAAGGGCTACACTTGGTCTGCAATAATGTAGAAATAAGATTCCTTCTTTACTTTCAACATAACCTTAATTAGTGGTCTCAAGTTATGGTGCATAAAAAACACAACCCAGGTATCACAAAATCATCTCCGAAGTGAACTACACTCTCCTCACGCTGTGCGTTAAACGTCTGATTAAATACGATATATCATTTGTAAAGAGACAAAATAGTGGCTCTTCGGACCACAAAACACTGTCAAGTTTCTGTGTTACTCAGTCGACTGCAGATGTACAGCTATATGTGCAATGAGCATTGTCTCCTGCGAGGCACCCGATTCCAAATCTCCATTGCATTCAGTTTTCTTCGCAGTGTACGATCCGAGATGATGCACCATTCATTAATAGCAGAAATGACTGCCAGGTTTACGATAGTCCTGCATCTACTTATGCACTAATTGCAACAAATCCAGTCGGGTTTATGGTAATCCTGCATTCACGGATTACGACAGTTCCTGTCGGCTTTGAAACCAAACGTCACTGACGGAGTGTGACACTTTGACAAAGCGTGACAGCTCCGGACAGCTGTGCTTACACCGTGTTACATGGCTGCGAGGGGTACAGCGATCGTTGCTGCCAGGTTGCACAGTCCCCTTTGATACGTCATCATATCTGGCAACTTCATTCACGGTGTGATCACGGGCCATCCAAAAACCATAGCTCATTTCTACGATTCTTTCACATGTCTATGTCAACCCTTTTTTTTCTGCGATGATTCCGTTGAACCGACAGGCACTACACACTACTTCAATGTCCCAGCTTATGTCACCAGTGGAGCGTCACATGGTATTAGCTCTACACTATCTACAGGGCTGCAAAGGACCATTGTGCGCTTTTCAAGGGGTGAATAATATAGTCTAGGTTATGTTGTCAGGTTATTTTAAAAATATGTTTCAGTTATTATGGTTATAATGAGACCTTCTGGTTGTCTTTGAAGCAAACCGGGACAGTCTTGATGATCATTCACAATCATATACCTTCTCTCTTTCCGTCTTACAAATTTTCTTACTATAATTAACTTTTAGATATTAACGTGTATATATATAAACCCGAATATCTTTATTGCGTTTGAAAGTCACGTACGACGTTTTACAGTGTGAAACTTGATAGCAGCGAGCTGTAGAATATTCAGAGAACGCCTACTTATCAAAAATTAACTGCACATTTCTACTTTATCTGATAATACACTAAAAGGAAATGTGTTATATCCTAGCCAGTAATGCCACCCGAGCCCGCTGCCAGAAGGTTGGCAGCATCAAAGTCCGGACGCCGTCCGCATAAGCAGCGCCAGCGATACAGGAAATCGCCGCAAGTCTGCGCGCGCCACTGCTGGCTTCTGGCTTCTTAAGCGCTGCAGTCGCGAGCGCTAGGACAGTTCTGTATTCGCCGCTCAGTTGGATACTCGCCACCGAATTGTGTACTTGCTAGTCAGTTGTGTGTTCATCGCAGCAGAGTTGTTGTTTGTCGTCAGCCGACGCTGACCTAGCCGCTCCGACTCGAACTAGACAGATCTCTGTAGACACGGAGTTCACTATTGTGTTTCTGTATCTTCATCAATAAAGATAAGTACCGACTTTTATTTAATCAGAGTGTTTGGGTTTTCATCTTTCTGTTCACTGTTCCAGCGGACCGGTCGGCCCGCTATTAAAAGTGTGGCGGTGACTTCGTAAGCCGTTTCTACAGCGAATTGTTTGTCGCTAAGAACGCCGCCACAAAAAAATGAGTACAGCGAAATCCTGAATTTATATCAGATTTTGCAAAAATCAGAGATATTTATCAAGAAATGGTGGTGTAATGTTAATTTTCAAAAGATTTAATTTTAAAGCGATGAACAATAATTTAAAGATGATTCGCTATGCTTTAAGCTGTTGGTTCATCAGATCTCAGTCGTTATTTCCCATTATATGATGCTTATTCTAGCAGCTTAAGAAACATCTTTTTAATGTTATTCAGACATTCTTTGCTTCAATTATTTTATTAGCAACGTCAGTAGTTTTGTGAAACAACATCGAATATGATTAGCAGCGTCCGCCATTCCACACTGCCTGACAAAAAAAGTGAAACACACAGAAGGGGAGGAGGAAACAGATTGAACTTTCACAGGTTGAGAGTGTATTTGCTATTATCTCAGTGATTACAAAATCGAGTCATACTTACGCAGAATGTAGCAGTATGAGCAGATTTACAAGCATGACATTACAACCCTCTGTGGCGTGGATGTACGCACTGACATGGCTGAGAAGAGAGTCTTTAAGCCGTTGTATGTTCTGAGGCCAGCTGACCGACAACTGTTGTAAATAGTGCTTTATATAGCGCTTGGTTCAAATGGCTCTGAGCACTATGGGACTGAACATCTGACGTCATCAGTCCCCTAGAACTTAGAACTACTTAAACCTAACTAACCTAAGGACATCACATACATCCATGCCCGAGGCAGGATTCGAACCTGCGACCGTAGCGGTCGCGCGGTTCCAGACTGAAGCGCCTAGAACCGCTCGTATATAGCGCTTACTGGAGATGTGGGGCAAAGGGGGTATCAGCACATTTTGTTAGTATGGGTTGCATACACTCGGGAGCAAACTGGACTGTTTTAAGACCCCTTCACCCTCCCCTTATCCTATTGTTCCGCTAAGTGGTTTATGACCCCCTAGATGTTGATTTATGACCGCCTGGATATAATCTGTCCTTCTGAGAAACCCCCCATCCTTTCCTTCCCCTCTTCCTCATCTTCCCCCACCCCTCTGGAAAAACCCCTCGCCAAAATAAGCACTCCTTTGATATCAAATTAATTGATTAGTTAATTAAATCGATCAATTTATTATCCCCTCCGCCTCTGGGAAACTCCTCCAGCCCTCCCCCATCTGGAAATTATCGAGAAAAGGACTGTCTCTGTTGGACAGGAGTGATCTCACAACAGGAAGTTGAAATCAATGTCACTTGCACAGCAATAGATATACTGTTTATCTATAAAATTGAAATCACAGGGATTTGATCTCTGCTGCTCATCATTCTCTGCTGTTTCAGAAGATACAGGTCATGTAAAATACATCAAAAACAAGTAATTAAATAGATCTCTTTTTTCCGATCGCGCAAGGAATACTGCCACGAAATCAGCGTCAACAAAACTCGCTGCACTACATTACACTGTTAAAAATATTTTGCACCGACAGCAGGGCACTGCATGCCTGCGCCACAATCACTTTGCTGTGCTGCACCATACACCAGTGTCCAAGAGACCGCACTACACCAGTTTGGTCACCACGCCTGCTGTCAGCTGCTGCACTGCCAGTTAGCTTCTACAGGGTGCAGACTGGAACTCGCGCTAATAACCGAACAAAGCAGTAGGTGGCGGCAACCCTTTCTTATTGATACCTGAGAAATTCATAAGAAAACACATATTTCCCTCTCTCTCTCTCTCTCTGTTTGTCTGTCAAGTAGCCACGTCGTGTTGTGTGCCACTGCTGAGCCTGCATGCCCTGTCGGTCACGATTGGACTGAACCTCAATGAAAGCATTGTTTGCCTGGGAAATCCCGAAGACTCCCATGTGGAATAACGACGCACGTGAAACCTTCATCCAAGGCAAATGCAGGTCTGGGAATCGATTCAGAAATACTGCTGAAGTCGATAAATATCATAATCACATGATCGCCATTTAAGTGATATAAGGAGACACAGAAGGTCATTGATCTCTGTTGCAGTCAGTCCCTGGAAGAAGAAGAACCATGAAGCGTCAACAACAGGTAAGGTCCTCGTCTGCCTCTCCATCACAGAAGAAATGTAAAAGTGTTATCATCACACGTCATTGCTACTATTAGGAAATGTAGCAGTGCATCCTCCTCTTCTTTGTCAAGTTCCCTTTCTTTTTCTAATTCCATATCATTGTTTGTGGATGCTTACTGCTTCTTCTTCTGTTTTGTTTAGCGTCCTCTGGTGTGTCTGTACCAGCACCGACATCCAGTGTGTCAGGACGAGCAGCAGATACCTTTGGCTTGTCGAGACCTGCAGCGAATTCTGGCTTTTCAGAACCAGCAGCAGTAGCAGGACCGTGGGATCCTGTAGAGCACCTGGCCAGAATGTTGGAGCAGGACAATGAGCTGCTCTTATCCGTGTTTCTCATTGATTTATCTAATGAAGACACCCAGAATGTCCCTGGTACTCAGAAGAAATGCTGGTCTCCAACATAAGCACTTTCCCAGGACATTCCGTTGTTACTGCAAGGACAGAGTGTTGATGTTGTGGATAAGAAGCTGCCGGTTCCTCCAAGTGCTCTCCTGTATTTTACTTCAACTTAAAATTTAACAACTAGTGGTTCAAAGCGTTTAAATATTCGTATAGAATCATCAGTGAGCAGTGACTGGCGTGTAGTGTTAGAGATTGAAAATACATGGAGTAGTGTTAAAGTGAGGTTTACAGACTTGGAATGGAATAAACTACATCAACCAACAGATGACTTCCGGGTCTTCTCCATTTCCCGACATTTACTGTCATGGTCTGACGCTATCTATAATATCACTTTTTGATGGCATGACACACACAGTGAGAGAGGTCAGTCCATTTACCTGCAATACTACAGTGTCACAAACTTGTTTCGTCTACGGATGGAGCTATTCCTTGTGTTGGAAAGGCTGAACCATGGGCTCCCGTGTTTGCAAACTGCGTATAAAGACATTGTGCACTATCTCCATACCTACAGTGTGCATACAGAAGACTTAGAACAATGAACTAATACGATGTCAAAAGAATGAGCTAAACGAACACCCATCAGTTTGACAGAAATACATGCTGCATTTTGTGCATACAATAAACAGGTATTTCGGGAATACCGTAGAAAATGAATCAATTGTTGTTATTGTCTATCTAATGTAGCCTATGTATCATTCCTGAAATAAAGATAATCGCAAATCTTTGTTGTTTTCTTATTTAACCACCCTGTCATTATATAATGTAAGTTGTAGCAATTGTAGCTAAGCCGCTAAGATGATTGTCCTATAGTGGCTACATATGTTATTATTTCAACGTGCATTTTTCTATAAAAACCCAATGCACACTAAGACCTGATGTAGTCTGTATCATGGCACTGTGGGTGAAGCATCGGGGCTTTGTTGTAAGTGGCTGGTCCTGTGAAGGTGTGGAAGAAGACTGGAAGAAGGAGAAGAAGAATGGGGTACTTCTACCTCTTAGCATAAGAGCGATAATTGTAGGCCCATCCAGCTGTGGCAAGAGAAATATTCTCTGTCACTATTAACACACGCGGATGGAGTCCACTTTGAGCAGTCATGTGTAGTCTCAAAAACGCTGTTTCAACCTAAGTATCAGCTGTTGCAAAAGACACCGCAGGGTGTTGCTGGTGTAACATACACAACATTCAGTCAAACCGGTCAAATTCCCCCACCAGAAAAAGTAAAGCCAAACACAATGTTCATATCTGACGATGTCACCGTGGAAAACGATGAAGTAATTCTATGATATTTGTTTTGATCGTCATATGGGTATTGACGTATTTTATTTGAGTGATACGTATTCTAGAATTCCGAAACAGTGGTGAGTGATAGTTCAACTCTCATTACAGCTTTCAGAAAAAAACAATCTGAACCTAAAATACATTTACCAGGCACATTTAGGAACTCAGATGTCATTCAATGATTTTGTGAATATGTGTGCAGATTGCTGGAATCACAATCGGTATGGGTTTCTTATTACTGATACATCAAGAAAATTGAATGACGGTAGGTGTAGGTGGAACTCTCAGGAGTTTCTATAGACATAATTATGAAAAAAGGGATGAGTCTATAAGTATACATCACACCATGGGCAAGTTCACACGTACGTCAGGCACTCAGTCTGAGAGAATAGTTGTGCATAAACAGAAAATGCAGAATGCGTCTGTACATCATGGAAAATTTCAGTTTCTTGAATGTAAAGTCACAAAGCTTGAGATGTATACACAGACCCTATCTGAGACTGATCAACAAATAGATCGTAGGGTTAAGGAACAAGAGACATACACCTGCATCATTCTGAGAAACAAAGTAGGCAACTTAGCTGTAAAATTTGATGGAACTGAAAAGAAAGTACGTGACTTAGTTGTAAAGGTTGAGGGAAATGTATGTTAGGTCCAGCCTGTGGATCAGTTAATGAAAGTGGCAATATCATCATCATCATCATCGCTGTGTAATTCCACTGAAAGTTCGACAAGAGATTCAGTAATTGGTTTAAACATTTCCCACAGTCTCAGCTTTCAATCTAAATGTCCTAATCTCAGAAACTGTAACTTATCTCAAACGGCCTTCCGTGCAGTGATGACCTTATGCTTAGTTGACGTCTTGCTATATACTGACTGCAGGCAGACAAACGTGGTCTATTAAAACCTCCACTCAGTTGAAGACATCCAGGTTCATCACTCTTGTGTTTCAGACCAATAGAAGCGAGAACGTAGCAAATTATTCCGCCAAATTTGATAATTGCAAGTTAATTAATGTCAGAGTCCACCTGAACTCCAAATTCTACCCGTATGATAATTTACACCTGCAGCGGGATAAAAATCTATGCAGTCTAGCATATGACATGTATACGAAGCTGCATTCTTCATATTATGAGGAGGAGGGATGCCTACCCAGTCCATGGAAAGTCAAGGAGCTGGGGCAAGTCATCGTGATAAACTGCTCAAAAGAGTACAAGATAATTATAACACGATCTATATTTAAGCCTTTGGCAAATGTCCTGTAACACACTGCAGCATATGCTTTAGTTCTACATGACCATGTGCTTAACTACTGCCCTCTCACTGGTGCTGCGCAACGAGCTGTATAAATGAACAGCTGCTGAACCATACCCATAGCTTTTCTCATTGGTATCTCAAGGTGTGTACATCATTGTAGACGATCAGTGTTTCTATGATAATGAACATACACGGTTCATATTTAAAGATGTTGTATTCATAGAGACGTTCTCAGCAAACATTGTATTACTGAGGTCTTTCAAAGATGTCAAGTGTGTTAAAACATGGAAGAATGCAAAATGGTTAACATATTTCTACCATGGAATTCACTGGGATGATTCTGGTATAACCTATAACGATATGGCAACGTAGCTTCGATTATTTGACCACACAGATACCATCATCTACATGAAGAGGAAAGAGAAGACCACATGGATGCTCGAACCTTCAAGTTTGCTACTATTCAAGACCTGGAATTCTGTGGGTGCCCTGCTCTCAATCGACTCAAGAAGAAGTATGTGAAAATAGTGTTGCTGTTCCTGATTACTAAAATGTGAAATTACTTTTGAGTTGAATGAGCAAGAAATGACTTTTTTATTCACTTCACACAGATATAGTTTGATTTTTGAGATAAAGCTCAGTTCTTCAGATAAAGTTCAGTTCTTGAGGCACAGATCAATTTTTGAGTTAGAGTTCAGTTCTAGAGGGTCAATTTGACTCTGATATTTCAGAGCAGAGATACTTTTAACATACACGCTATTACTAATAGCTAGAGAAAATAAGAGTCTCTATCACCAGTAACACTGGTTGAGAATATTTTTACAACTTTTATAAATCTAAACTAAAAACTGGCGCAGACACTTTTTTACCATAACTAAATTCCACAGTTCCAATAGCATAGGTTTTACAGTAATACTGATGGACTGTAACCTATATACACTTAAAAACTAATCAGTCTTGAACGGCTAAGGCCATTTGAAACTTGAAACATAGGAAATATTCCTTTTACATGACGCACATGATTGTGTATATATACATTTACACAATACACATAAACTATATATGAATAAATAAATATACAAATTTTTTGTTTGTTTATGTTTTCGTTGGCATTTTTACATTTTAATTTTTTTTCACACATGATGTGTTGCTTATACATCTTCATATACATATAAATATACACATTTATCCACACATGATGTGTGTATATATACACATGTGTACAGTACATATAAATAAATAAATATCTACACAGACACGTGCAACTACCTATGATAAAAGGGCCATACTACTCTGCAGACACACACACACACACACACACACACACACACACACACTGTCTCTCACTCATTCTCTCCCTCTTACTCAGAGTCCCCCACCCCTTCTCTCATTAAAATTCAATAGCGCGAGTATGGGAGAGTATCAGTCCCATCATTACATGACCGTCTTGAGGTGACAGGCAGATTTTAGACTAAAGCACATTGTACACCTCGTCTCCCCTCAATCAAATAGTAGTTTGCTGTACCATATGTGGCGGCTGCATTGCAGTACTGCAAACACCATTCTACAGGCACCGCAAATAGTCTTCAATACACAGGGCTCTCAACGCCATACAATGCACACTCTTAGCCCACCTCTTGGTGGCACCTTTAAGTGTCTGACAGGCATACACTTGTCATCGCAGACCTACAAACACCACACCTGACAATCCATACGCCTGGTCTTCCATAAGGCCGATAACCATCTTGTTCTATGGAACAGTGCCATAAGGATTATCGGCCACATTTGAGAACATGTCGAATTCATTTCCATTGTACCTCATTACTTCATATAGACTGCAGTTCTTGACCCAGTAGATGAAGCTACCTATATGCATATAAAGTAATTTAGGATCTCTGAAATGAGTTTTGCAAGCTCATAATGAAAGTGTACATGTGGAGTTTTTACAGGTCTTGTGTGCAAATTCCCACATGAATAGGTTTCAGGCCGGCCTGTGTGGCCGAGCGGTTCTAGGCGCTTCAGTCTGGAATCGCGCGACCGCTACGGTCGCAGGTGCGAATCTTGCCTTGGGCATGGATGTGTGTGATGCCCTTAGGTTAGTTAGGTTTAAGTAATTCTAAGTTCTAGGGGACTGATGACCTCAGATGTTAAGTCCCATAGTGCTCAGAGCCAGCCAATAGGTTTCATAGACCCTACTGTAGTCTCCGCCATCTCCATAGCAACAAAGTTCTCATTGAATATTGTGACCTGCTTAAAATTTGATCTGGTGGTACGTTTTATTACGCCATAACGCCCATCACGTTTAGCTCTAATCAAAACTGCATGCAAATCCCTCAAATTCTCAATTATTTTGTCGAATTCAGTAATTTGTAACAATCTTTTTCAAAGTCCCACATTGTGGAAGCTCTCTGTCTCGTATTCAGATCAATACACTACTTCAACTAGGGGGACTGCTTGAAGGAGATAGCTCGGCTGTTTCTAACCAGCTCCACCCCCAAGCTCAGACACTGTTGGTGATTACGATAATCAATGTAATATCTCTACTTATTTCACAGTGTTGTGGAGCCCCCTTGCAGAACTAGTCACGCCTGACATAGCAGCAAATCTGCATGTGCATCATGCAAACTAATAGGGTATATGAGTTCTGCCTTCACCACATACCCCATATCAGAATCAAATGACATGCCCCCATGATTTTTCCACCTAATCCGTTGCATTCGTCTTTGGGTACCAACCGAAACTCACTAGTCGGCAGTGATTGTTGTATAACGTGGCCATATAAGGTATCCACATCCAGGTACATGACGTAACTTGAATCAAGGTATGTGTGACACCTGCCAACCATCTGTGGATTACCTGCATTGGTGTGTCTGTGGACACATTGGCAAATCCCCCTCGAATCCCTCGCTCAAAGGAAAGAAGCATGTCAGCATCGGTCAATAATTCTATGCTACACTTCGTTTTCTTGAGCATTGCATCCCAAGACAACCTAGGTGCTGTGTAATAAAAGATGTGGTCAGGTGAGGGCTCTGGAATATCTCGAAAACATCTGCAAGCAAGTGCACATCTGGGTCCATGTAAAGCTATAAGTACTCTCCTAAAATGGTGATTTTGAGATAACGCCAGACATTCATAGCATGCTCATACATTCACAGCATCAGTTATGGCATCGCCTTTAAGGTTGCTAGGGAATGCAATTATGTTTTGCAGCCTGGTTTCGTTGAGTTTTGCCATTCTATCAAGACCTTAAAAGTTAAAACTTTTCCTTGTCGTGAAATGCAGAGTGAGTGACATGCATATCCTCCCAAAATATAGTTCCAGTGAGATTCTGGATTAGTGGCTGCGTAAAACGCAGTGCGTCAAGAAATTGGAACATATTTCTTGACGTCATTCGTTTGGGGAAAGAGATAATTTCCCAACGCTCTCAGGCAGGACTCTGACCTGAACTTTCCCCATGCTGAAATTAGCCAAGTGCTCAACAAGGAAGTGAGTGTCATACCCGCTTAAATTATGGAAGAAGGAGGGATGTGCCTTGGTAACTGGTACTTCTAATTGCACGTATTGTGAGCTGTGCCATGGAACTTCCCCAGATGATGACAGTAATCCCTACCAGGAATTTTCGCTTTTCTATCTAATGGCAGCCCTCAAATACGACAGTCAACCACATAATTGTTTAAATCTTCGTTTCCCTCGGTTTGGTTATGGGAATGTACTAGCTGCAAAGCTTATCAAACTTACATGAAGATTTTTCGAGCTCTGTGAGTAGCTAAACTGCGGTATTATTCCTAACATTAGATTTGTAGCATTTAAGACTTGAATCGTAGGACGATACATTTTGGTACACTGCTGTATATGGTAAGTGTATTTTGTAAAGGTAGTATGTGAGGCTTTGGGGTCACCTTCACAGTGGGTCACAGGAGCGAGGAGGCATTCGAAGTGAGTCTACACCACAAACAGGCATTGCTCCTGATGGAGAACATGTTCACACTTCCTGAATTTGTCTTCCTCAGCAGGCCTAATAACATGTACCGAATCCTTGGCAGTGTAGTCTACTAGATGCTCTGTTAGTAACTTGAATGAGGAAAAATAATTCACACACGTTAAGCAAATATGCTTTTTACACTTGTTGTTATTCAGTTGAGAGAATAGAAGTCGGGACATGTCTTTGATCCAAACAGAACGATAATGGACATTCTCCTTATTTCGCTTATCGGGGAATAAGAGCATGTTTACATACATCTTACGCTCACCAGCAAATATTGAGCAATAGTGAGAGCCGACGAGTGTATTCTCATTCTGTTCATCTGACTTGTGTTTCTCCATGCCTTAAACATTGACGGTTATTCCAGTCCAGTATTCTGGACCTCAAATTTGGGTATTTCCTGGATCTTGATGGGGAACTTGACACAGACAGAGCTATAACACTGTGAATGTCAAGTTATCTACTGTATCAAGATAAGTGCTGCAGAGCTTTTGTGTAATTTCTCTTACAAGCTGGGACTGACCATGCAAAACAAGCTTGGTCGGTTTCATTTTGGACATTAGTTCATGCCCTCTTATCAGCTGTATCTTTAGGTAGCTCTTTATGTCTAGACCCTCCATTTACTGGCTCATAGACATATGTATGGATGTCTAGGTGTAGTATTCAACTGAGTGCTTTAGTTGACCCCCTAACCTCCATCTCAGAAAACTGGAACAGTACAGCTCTCAATGTGGATTGACGAAACGACTCGGTGACTGATGTGCTCTGCGTTATCACGCCATTATTCCAGCAAAGACAATGAAGACTTGTCTCTTCAATCCAAGAGGTACCTTTGCTAGGGGAAGGTGCGACAGTTAAATGCACAGCACTGCATCGCATTTAATGGCGGGATAGCGCAAACCATTAACGACATTCAGGAGCTCTGTTTCCACAACAGGAGGCCACAATCTTAGGAATCCAACAGGGTCACGGTACCGTCCTGCTGGATTCTCAATTCTAGTGAACGACATTCGGTCCTCAAAGGCGTCCTCAGGCACTAAATATCCTAACTGCAGTATGGTTTCACTGACCCGACGTCCTTCACTAAAAGATTGGTCAGAAAACTGCCGGTAGCGACTGGATCATAGATTTTACTAATACTATAAGTAGAAATAGATGATGAAGTTGCTTGTGGTGAGGTGTCAAGGGTTATGTACCATGCCTTGCGAGATCGACGAGGATGAGAATGTAGAGGAGGAGGAGGGGATACTGCCGAAATGGGCCAGTGAGAGCAGCCTGGTTACTGTTGCTGTGCCTGCAGCTCTGACCCACTTTCAAAAGGGAGAGTGGCCAGTGGACACCAGATAGGAGCTGGTGTGGGAGCGGTGGCAGGGGAGATGGTGAGGACAGCAGCTGTGGCATCAGCTCCCTCTTGCATGGAGATTTGCAGTGCCTTTGCCGGTGAGGTATGCACCCACTTTAGGAAAGCAGGCTTTGGGGGCCGTGGTACCTGCACAACAGAACATTGCATGGACTGTGGTGCTGTAGAGAATGAATAACGAACACAATTAAGTACAATGTTCCAGACATCGCCAGCTGTTGCTGAAAAATAAAAAAAACTGGTTATTTGCAAGCAGAGTGAGTATGTATTACCTATTTCACTCTGCTCCTTGGCATCCCCCTCAAGGCATCTGGCATCTCCTCATGCTGATGAAGGTTTTCCTCCATCTCCTCCACTCATTACAGCATTTGATCCTTGCCTGAACTGGGGAAGAGCTATCTGTCGATCTCACTGATATCACCTAAAACCACACATTAAATTTTAGTAATAAAAGCATATACACACGAAAATATGAGAAACAATTTTAGAATATGCGCTTACAGGAAATCGGCGATTACTCCTGTTTATCCTCGACACATACCCCTCCCTGTTCACCTTCTTCTACCAGGAAATTTTCCACGAGAACAAAAAAGAATATGCACCATATTACACTACTGGCCATTAAAATTGCTACACCAAGAAGAAATGCAGATGATGAACGAGTATTCATCGGACAAGAACTGACATGTGATTACATTTTCACACAATTTGGGTGCATATATCCTGAGAAATCAGTACCCAGAACAACCACCTCTGGCCGTAATAACGGCCTTGATACTCCTGGGTATTGATTCAAACAGAGCTTGGAAGGCGTGTACAGGACCAGCTGCCCATGCAAATTCAACACGATACCACAGTTCATCAAGAGTAGTGACTGGCGTATTGTGACGAGCCAGTTGCTCGGACACCACTGACCAGACGTTTTCACTTGGTGAGAGATCTGGAGAATGTGCTGGCCAGGGCAGCAGTCGAACATTTTCTGTACCCAGAAATGCCCGTACAGGACCTGCAACATGCGGTCGTGCATTATCCAGCTGAAATGTAGGGTTTCTCAGGGGTCGAATGAAGGGTAGAGCCACGGGTCGTAACACATCTGAAATGTAACGTCCAGTGTTCAAAGTGCCGTCAATGCGAACAAGAGGTGACCGAGAGGTGTAACCAATGGCACCCATACCATCACGCCGGGTGATACGCCAGTATGGCGATGACGAATACACGCTTCCAATGTGCGTTCACCGTGATGTCGCCAAACACGGATGCGACCATCATGTTGCTGTAAACAGAACCTGGATTATCCGAAAAAATTACGTTTTGCCATTCGTGCAACCAGGTTCGCCGTTGAGTACACCATCGCTGGCGCTCCTGTCTGTGATGCAGCGTCAATGGTAAACGCAGCCGTGGTCTCCGAGCTGATAGTCCATGCTGCTGCAAACATCGTCGAAGTGTTCATGCAGATGATTGTTGTCTTGCAAAAGTCCCCAACTGTTGACTCAGGGATCGAGACGTGGCTGCAGGATCCGTTACAGCCATGCAGATAAGATGCCTGTCATCTCGACTGCTAGTGATACGAAGCCGTGGGGATCCAGCACGGCGTTCCGTATTACCCTCCTGAACCCACCGATTCCATATTATGCTAACAGTCATTGGATGTCCACCAACGCGAGCACCAATGTCACGATACGATGAACCGCAATCGCGATAGGCTACAATCCGAGGTTTCTCAAAGTAGGAAACGTTTGGTACGTATTTCTCCTCCTCACACGAGGCATCACAACAACGTTTAACCTGGAAATGCCAGTCCAATGCTGTTTGTGTATGAGAAATCGGTTGGAAACTTTCCTCATGTCAGCATGTTGTAGGTGTCGCCACCGGCGCCAACCTTGTGTGAATACTCTGAAAAGCTAATCATTTGCGTATCACAGCATCTTCTTCCTGTCTGTTAAATTTCGCGCCCGTAGCATGTCATCTTCGTGGTGTAGCACTTTTAATGGCCAGTAGGTACTGTGGTGTCACCGCCAGACACCACACTTGCTAGGTGGTAGCTTAAATCGGCCGCGGTCCATTTAGTACATGTCGGACCCGCGTGTCGCCACTGTGTGATCGCAGACCGAGCGCCACCACAAGGCAGGTCTCGAGATACGGACGAGCACTCGCCCCAGTTGTACGGACGACATTGCTAGCGACAATACGGACGAAGCCTTCCTCTCATTTGACGAGAGACCGTTAGAATAGCCTTCTGCTAATTCCATGGCTACGACCTAGCAAGGCGCCAATTGTAACAGTGCATGTATCTTACGAGTCTCATTTGTATAGTCAAGAGAGATGTATCACAAGGAGTGATACGGACGAGCACTCGCCCCAGTTGTACGGACGACATTGCTAGCGACAATACGGACGAAGCCTTCCTCTCATTTGACGAGAGACCGTTAGAATAGCCTTCTGCTAAGTCCATGGCTACGACCTAGCAAGGCGCCAATTGTAACAGTGCATGTATCTTACGAGTCTCATTTGTATAGTCAAGAGAGATGTATCACAAGGAGTGATTAAAAGTTAAGTATATTCCAAAGCTACGTATTTTCTTGATAGCAGTCATAACGTATCCTGTTCCAGACTTGACGCCAGTCGGCGTGTGTGTACGCGTGCCTTTCGGCTCCCTTCTCAGTGTGGCGTAACTGGCTTGTTACGCCACAACAGGTACATTACAATGAAATTTCTGTCAAGCAGCAATATATTCCATGCACACAGTACTACGAAAAAGAAAAATATACATGCTACTTACAATGCGCTGTTGTTGCTGGATTTCTGCAGTCAGCTCCTCAATTATGTGTTGGCCACAAGAAAGAATAAGACGACGTGTGTTCAATACTATGAAATTCCTAGTGAAAATGTTACAGTTACTGATTTTCGAAATCATGTACAACAGCAAAGACTCACTGACTGATCGCTAAATAACACCAGCCTACAAAGTAAAGTATATAACTTACAATGCCGTTACTGCTGCTGCTACTGATGAATCTCACCATTTAGATCATCGTGGATACATGCTGAAACAATAAGAGAAAATAAATTTAATACTATGAAATTTGTAGTGGAAAAAAATTTGCAGTTCTTGATATGAATGTTAATTTACCAGATAAGACCCATTGCCTCGGGCGTTTGCCGCCACTGGCATTTCGGCTGCTGATTGATCCTCGTGGTCACTTCATTTTTCCAAATAAAATATGGCAGCACTCACATGAGCAAGAAGACGACTTGGGCAGAGGCAAACAAAGGCAGAATGAGAGCAGGGGTGGAGGCGGGAGGGTCAAGCACGCACAAACAGGATGTAACCACTTTAGAGTGTGTGAGAGAGAGAGAGAGAAAGAGGAAATCTTTCTTTTTACAGGAATTGCTAATGTATAAATGTCAAAGGACTGCCGTCACCTAACGCTTTGTTCAGGATTTAGCGTGATTTCTTGTCTGTGTGGCACACCAGTCATCTTGTGATGTGGCAGCCGAAATTGATCGCAGAACTAGAGCAGGCATACTGCTTCTCTTGGACACCACCACATGGCGCAGTCCAGTGAAGCAGTTGGAGCACGCGGATGCAGTGTCCTGCTGTTGCTGTGAAAGACTTCTAACAGTCTAATTATGTGCGGCGAGTTATGTTGATATTTCGTGATTGGAAAAATGCAATGTATTTGATTACTCATTTCAGATGTTATACAGAACCTGCATCTTCCAAAACAGCAGTGAATGGTGAGGAAGAGAGATCCAAATATTGTGGAGAGAATTTTTTATAAATAAACAGTGTATATTTTGCTATGCAGATGACATTGATTTGAATTTTCCATTGTGAGATCCTTCCTCTCCAGCACAGACCGAGTCCTTCTCCCACCAATTTCCAAATGGGGAGGGGAGGTGAGGGCTGTGAGGTTTCCGAGAGTGGTAGGGGTTAATAACTGATTGATTAATTAATGTTGTTGTTGTTGTGGTCTTCAGTACAGAGACTGGTTTGATGCAGCTCTCCGTGCTACTAAATCATGTGCAAGCTTCTTCATCTCCCAACCTACCGTAACCTACATCCTTCTGAATCTGCTAAGTGTATTCATCTCTTGGTCTCCCTCTACGATTTTTACCCTACACGCTGCCCTCCAATACTGAATTGATGATCCCTTGACGCCTCATAACATGTCCTATCAACCGAAACCTTCTTCTAGTCAAGTTGTGCCACAAATTTCTCTTCTCCCCAATCCTATTCAGTACCTACTTATTAGTTATGTGATCTAACCATCTAATCTTCAGCATTCTTCTATAGCACCACATTTCGAAATCTTCTATTCTCTTCTTGTCTAAACTATTTATCGCCCATGTTTCACTTCCATACATAGCTACACTCCATACAAATTGTTGTGACTTGGCAAGACAGCCAAGCCACTAGGAGGTGAAGCCGAAAGGCACGCGTTTAAGCTCACGCAGGCTGGCGTGAGGTCTGGAACAGTTAAAGGAATTGAGTCTAGTAAAAAAAGTATTGAGCTTCTGGAATACTTAACTTTAATCCATAATTGGTGAACATCGGTCTGACGGTACATGCATCACAAGATAAATAGCAAATGATAATGGCGCCTTGCTAGGTCGTAGCAAATGACGTGGCTGAAGGCTATGCTAACTATCGTCTCGGCAAATGAGAGCGTAATTTGTCAGTGAACCATCGCTAGCAAAGTCGGCTGTACAACTGGGGCGAGTGCTAGGACGTCTCTCTAGACCTTCCGTGTGTCGGCGCTCGGTCTGCAATCACTGACAGTGGCGACACGCGGGTCCGACGTATACTAACGGACCGCGGCCGATTTAAAGGCTACCACCTAGCAAGTGTGGTGTCTGGCGGTGACACCACACAAATACTTTCAGAAACCGCTTCCTGACACTTAAATCTATATCTGATATTGATATAAGGGGGTTGTTTGTGTTGTTGCCCCAGATGATAATTACATGAAATATTAGTCAGGATTTGTAAGCGGTGGGTCCTTGAAGTACGGCAATACGTGAACACCGAGAAGTAATTTTTAACAGCTTCGTTAACAAAATGAACACACACGCTACACGCACCCACCATCAATGGGTCTGACATCCTAACAGCGGCTAATTACAGTCGTACCGAAAGGCTCCATGGTGAGCTAAGAAAAGAGACATATTCGCCCCCGATGCTGCGCTAGTTATCTGGCGCGCTACGGATGGCGGCTAGTCGCTTACTCCCAGCGTCGCACTGCGGCCGGACGCAAGTCTACTGACCAAGTAAATTGCCAACATTCCAGATAGATCGGCTGGCGAGAGCGTGTTATGTACCGTATGGATGCATGCAACCCGTAGACCCTTACACTAAACAATTTCTCTTCTTCATAAGCGCTTCCCTTGCCATAGCCAGTCAACATGTTATATCCTCTCTACTTCGACCTTTATCAGTTATTTTGCTGCCCAAATAGCAAAACTCATAAACTACCTTAAGTGTCTCATTTCCTAATCTATCTATTCCATTTTTCTATTTGTAACTTTACATGGATTTTTGTAATTCTATTCAAGAACTGAATCCCCAATCTCATTTTGTTCTGTATTGCTCGTTGTATTTATTTCAGGTGGGCGTCCCATGACACCCGTTTAAGTTCGTTGTTGATCCATTCACTTCGCTTTTTAATTACAGAGGGCAGCTAACCCATTGACTCAACACGCTGAGCAACCGTGCCAGCTGACCATTTGGCTATCCGAGCAAGACTCACGGTCACACCCAAATTTCCATATATGTCAACATGTGTCTACAACCTGTAATCGTACATCGATTATGTATATTCTCGTACAAGGGAGATATTTCACTTCTTAAGTCGCTTGCCCGATGTCGGCGGATAAATATGATATTGCAGGACCTGTCTTATCCCGAGTAATGATGCGAAGTTCCCGCAGACATACACGCATGTCCACATATCCGAAGTAACTTTGCATAGCACTTCGGAATAACACAGGCACTGCAATATCGTATTTTTTAATTCTTGCTGCCACGAAGGGCTCATGTTCACTTGGACTTACTTCAACACATGTACATAAATTATTTACCAGTGTGGTTTGTAACTATTCTGTCAATAATCCTGCTGAAATATGTCATTTGGGTTCAGCTGGATAAGGGCCAGTGCTTCGAGCAGGAATTGGTGCAGAGATTGTACCAGACAAGTAGCACATCTAGATCGCATGATGTACCTAATGGTACTTCAGACCATGTCACTCCACATTTCTCCTTATGCCACTCGGTGAACAAGCTGTTTGACTACGCTCCCCAAGATCGCGCCTAGCTCTAACACCTTAATCACTGTATGATACGTCCGAATATGCAAGATGGTTACAGATAAATTTTCCCTATTTGAACCAGTGTAGACTGAAAGCTATTTACCGTATCGGTATCTATCTCCATAGGAACGATGTTCAAATTGTGTGCTGCGTGATTTGCGTTGTTAGTAATGTTAGTATCTTAATTTGCCGTTAGTCTTCGGTATTGGTACGGTGACGTTGAAACACAATCATAAGTGTGCATTACAGTTGCAAACAGGATCTGGACAAGGTGAGCAGGGTTTTACTCGCAAAGTTCTTTTATCAAATCAGCAATAATAGTGCTGCTACTCTTCGTAAGCAGCATTAAAGGAATACTCAGAGGTTCTCTTCCCGAAATGGTGTTGAAGAACAAGATTCGGAAATTCGAATTAACTGGCGATTTTGTAACATCTTGTGGAGAAGCCAAAGACCAGTTGCGCTACAAATTTCTGAAGAAGTTGTTGATGCCATGGCTGAGAATAATAGACACAATGTGCCATCTTCAAGCAGTGTTCAAACTGTGTTACGACAGCTGAACATTCCATGGTCCACTTTTGCTTCGGGCAGCAGTGGGGCCATCTCAACTGCTGTTCCAGACAGTCGTCACATTGAGCAACGTTTGTAGCCTAGAATGTAAACATGGTACACAATTACCAAATATTTTCCCTCTCTTGTGGTGGTTAAAATGTGTTTCTTACAGTGGTTTATTCGTCATTTCTCTTCCGCATGTCCTTATAAACGTTTCCACAGTGTTACGTTCTCCTACGATCACTCGTTTGTCATGGAAGCCCCCTCAAGCAGCGAAAGTTTAATGATAACCACCCTGTGTATTTTGGCACTCACCATTCCAGAGACGACGTTCACGTGGTCTTTATAGTTGCAGTCGCTAGTGGTTCCTGGACAATGGAAGCTAACACAAAGGAGCGCGTGCCTCTAGCACACGCCGTAGCAGTCGGCTGCAGACTCTCGATGCGGACTGACACACAGCCGTTTCCCAGCTTCTAACCAGGAAGCCTACGCGCGAGGAAAGCTGGATCTGATTTTCTTAGGTAGAAGACGAAGCCACTAACAACGGAGCACAGGCACGGGTAGAGAGTGTGACGGGGGAAGGACATCGGCCACGTCGTTTCCAAGGAATCTATCGCGGAATTCGCAATAAACGACTGCGAGAACCACACAAAATTACAATCTGAATGGGTGAATAAGTACTACTTAATGGGAGCGCAGCGTGCTTCTCACTGCACAGACGCAGATCACTGTGCCGTTCGCTACGATCGTTCTGAGATGACGGCGTTCATCCCGTGGTGCCCTCAAATTGTTGTGTAAAGTATCCTCTTTTCGCTGAATGCGTCGACTGGCAAATTTTTGTTGTAGTGACATGTCATTTATGAGCCAGAATTTCAAAGTATTCCAAAACCATTCCTCGAAGATCTATCACTCTATTCAGTTACCGCGCTACGACAAGCTGGTATTGCGTTCTTTGACGTCCACGAACGGGCTTATACTGAAGTTCACGTTTCTTCTTAATTTGACAGCTCTTCTCTGCCTGAGATGGGCATAACAATGACATTTCCGATTATACAAAGGGGGCACTATTTGAAGTACGTGTAAACTACCTTCCTAAATATTGGTACACCGTTTCAAACATTCTTCCAGTTTCTATCTATATTTTAGCATTTTTACTTAACGAAACGAACTTTTATTGGTGTTCAGAACGAGATTTTCACTCTGCAGCGGAGTGTGCGCTGATATGAAACTTCCTGGCAGATTAAAACTGTGTGCCGGACCGAGACTCGAACTCGGGACCTTTGCCTTTCGCGGGCAAGTGCTCTACCATCTGAGCTACCGAAGCACGACTCACGCCCGCTACTCACAGCTTTACTTCTGCTAGTATCTCGTCTCCTACCTTCCAAACTTTACAGAAGCTCTCCTGCGAAACTTGCAGAACTAGCACTCCTGAAAGAAAGGATATAGCGGAGACATGGCTTAGCCACAGCCTGGGGGATGTTTCCAGAATGAGATTTTCACTGTGCAGCGGAGTGTGCGCTGATATGAAACTTCCTGGCAGCAGTTTTAATCTGCCAGGAAGTTTCATATCAGCGCACACTCCGCTGCAGAGTGAAAATCTCATTCTGGAAACATCCCCCAGGCTGTGGCTAAGCCATGTCTCCGCTATATCCTTTCTTTCAGGAGTGCTAGTTCTGCAAGTTTCGCAGGAGAGCTTCTGTAAAGTTTGGAAGGTAGGGGACGAGATACTAGCAGAAATAAAGCTGTGAGTACCGGGCGTGAGTCGTGCTTCGGTAGCTCAGATGGTAGAGCAGTTGCCCGCGAAAGGCAAAGCTCTCAAGTTCGAGTCTCGGTCGGGCACACAGTTCTAATCTGCCAGGAAGTTTTTTATTGGTGTTAGTATTTTGTTTCTTGAAAGAGTAATTGGTTTCAGTGCATATGTAATATGTGATATTTGTCTATCTCTCTGTCTCCATGTTATTCCAATTTATTTTCCATAATTCAGGTGGGATGTTCTTTTATAGTATTCATTCATATCATTGCAGTCTCACCTACTGGGGTACTAGGTAACAGAAGTTGTAATGGATGTAGCATTCCGCTTGTCCTAGTTACAAAATTTGAATGTCGCAAACGTGCGTCCATATCACGGTCCAAGCGATGCGAGACATGCTATATCGTTCCACTACCTAACTGCACCACCGTCGGAGAACGTGTTATTTATCGGTACATCGACGTCATCTTCCTGTACTGCTACATTGCGTTTATAGATTTGATAATGTTCGCCAGCTACCCATTTGCCCGTGTGAGAAGGTTAAAGAAGTTTACTATTCTGACACCACTGATCAGCGCCAGATAACAATCCCACTACACTCAAATGTTTTCCAAGATTCAACCAATGGTGTGCAAAATACCATCTCCGTTTCACTTCCAAATGGCTTCTTGTAACGTCCTCAGTAGTCCTAGCAAAGATAACAGTGGAGATAACAGTCCGAAGATGTCAAAGTAATAAAGCCATAACAAAATCAAACACTCGAGTTTCCTCGGGAACATTTCGATTCTTTCCCTCCTTGGTAAACCCTTGCAAATCTCGTTTCTCTTAGCAGAACCTCCTCCGTTAACTGTAAGATCTTTAATGTACCTCGAGACTGTCGCTGAACAGTAACACTATTTTGAGTTAAATTACCGTGCAATGATATTTGCGAGTCGCTACTCACGACCAGATAGTACCGCAGAAAAACTTCTGCCACAAAATCACGTTTACCTGCGCTTAAATGATAAGTCGGAACTGTCTATAATACAGTGCGCCTGGTTCCCACCTGCTTCCTTCCACGAATGCTCCCGGATTTCGCGAGTGCAGAACAACATCTACAATATGTGAAGCGCTTAGCCTTCGCAACCAATACGCATAGTAGCTATAGAATGTGCGTTTTTTCTCCAGCCTACATGCATTCTTATTGGTGCTCCTCTTCTGCAACTCATAGCGCCGTATGACTAGCGACACATATCAGTTTCACGACCGCTAAAAGTCTGTAACGTCACAGGAAATCTTCTGAATACATGTGCAGTTTTAGCATTTCCAATTGTACAACTATTCTCAGATTATGAGGATATCCTTGCGGAGAGAAGTTTTTCGTGCCTTAATTGCTGTGTGGCCGTTGGCCGCGGTCGGCGACATACGGGAGAGCCTGACAAGGCCTCTCAACTGCACAGGGAACTATTGAATTTGTCGGCAGCCTTGGGCAGATCATTGGTGAACAGAAGGTTCTCATATCTTCCTCGAGTTCGGGAATTTCTTCTCTTCTCCTCTACTACGAAGATCGACTTTAGTCCCTCTAAAATTAAACTGTGACGCTCTAAACGTGAGTGCTTTGTAGCTACATACACAAAATGAAGTGCCTGTTTCGATGTGGATGTTTTTCGTTTCACCGAAGCTCGTAACAGTATATTACAACGACGGAGGGAGACGTGTCTTCTGCTCGCCTGCTGATGCACGTATGTACCTCGTCGTAAGTCTCCCGGCGGTAGAAGGGGCGAGTATTTGGCAAGCGTCCGCAATGCCACATTTGGTGCGTGCTGGCACGCAGCAACGAGTGTGGCCGACCTTGCTTCACCTTCACATACGATTCAACAGTCTTTCACACTGTTCTGAACACCAAACAGCTTTTAAGACTTCCCTTCGGACCAATAAATTTCAGCAGAAGAAGGGCAAAATCCGAAAATCAGACTCGCAATGAAACGTGTCAGACATGGCAAATGGTAGGATGGTTTACTAAAATCATCGTGGTCACTTCATTCCGTAATACTTTCGTCTCTTAATTTGTGCTCTGTCTCTAATGATGCCTATGTCGAATAAACGTTGTAGCCCAACGGTTTTCCATTCACATACTGTTCGCGTTTTTTAACTAATAGATTCTGCCCAGCCGCCATCTCTTCGTACAGGGTGGCAAAATGAAAAATGGTCCGTAAATTAAGCACCAGCTGTTCAGCGCACTGATGAGGACTTTCTGTTTCGCATCACCAGGGCAGGTTAGCGTAGGTTTCGTCAGACAATACAAATTTCCCGATAACACTTCATCAAGAAAGGGTAATGAACAGGAGAAGATTGCCCTGGAAGCTTTAAATCATTCTAAACAGAATATTTTTAAGGATAAAGATGTAGGTCCCTTTTGATAAAGTCCTTACAAGTTGAATCTTGAATTCGCACTTTTTTAGCTAACCGACGTTGAATTATGCAGACCAACTGACGAAAACGATGTAGCAGTTACATCTTACCGGAATGCCTCTCCTATACAATGATTTTCATTGAACTCACGGCAACAAATCCAAAACGGTGGACTGCTTTAAAAGATTTCGAGCGAAACATCAAAGGCATGTGGAACTAGGCGATTCAGTTACATTTTGCACGCTACCCATAGTTTCTCAACTAGGAGGTCGAAATGACAAGAATTAGTAACAGCCTGAAAGCGGATCATTTGAATATTGGAAACACGAGACATTTGTTAAAATTAACACCTTCTCCAAATGAGTGCTCCGGACGCATTTAATAGGATATTTTACGTTTCTTAAAAGAATGTTGTAAATATAAGTCTCTAAGAACAGTTATACTGCACAGTGTTTCAAAATGAAGAATTAGCTTTCTTTTAGAGTAGCTGTTGCCCCATGAATATGTCGTTGGCCAGATTTGTTTATTTTATTAACCTGTGCAAATGTGAACTGCACAATTTTGATTGGGCGCGACCGCTCCCCCCCCCCCCCCCCCCCACATACACACACACACATACTCACACATTTTTACCGTCCTTTGTTTGTAATATGTTGGTGTTTGATGCAGATACCTACGGAAGCTGAGTATCTGTACAAAGCGATGGAAAATCTATGACCTTTCTTTACTAAATATAATGCCAGACGGGTTTGCAGCGGATACAGTATTATTTTGTAGTCTGGGGCATCCAAAGAAATGATGATCTGTATCTTCTTCTCCACAAGATTTACGACTTACTACGACTACGACCTACAGACTGAGAAGATGTTAACAGAGCATCCGTCGTGAAGTTTAGGCCTTACTGTTAGAGAACTGCGTTACCTGGAAACCGAATGCGTATGAGATTTCGTGGTGTAGAGAACAGACTGTTGAATTATTGTGTACTTCTTGGCTTTATATATTGCTGTCTCATCCCATTCTCATTCTCAGTCTACAACCATGCCTCTGTGTAGCATATGTCCGTAGCCCGTACCTGCGAGTGGAGTCGAGGTAGTGTACACCGTCACAACAGCATCTTTGGCGAAGTGTTCGACAGCTTCACTGTGATTTCACCCAAACGAAGTTAAAGTTTTGGCTTCCTTCAAGCATCTGTTCCTACAATACCGAAACCTTGAAGATAATTATTTATTCCGTCATGTTGGCGCTAAATGGCGTAAGTACTATAGCAGACGGTTGTCAGGTTTCCCCAGCTTTGTAGTTGTGTACCGAAATGATCCAGATGATATGACTGAGCAAATTAACATAGTCAAATTGTGGGAAATGGGATTAAGATCCACGTTGGGAAGGAAATAAATTAAATGCTTAGACTCGTCGGCGACGAAGTCATTGGGGACGCAGTACGTGTTGAGTTAAGAGAATGGTGGGTAAGAAAATCTGCTATATCCTTTACGAAAGACGCAACTTGTCATTTGCCTTTATGAGTTCAGAGAAAACGCGGAAATCTAATTCTGAATGGCGAAGTTTGTAATGAAAATCTCTATGCACCCACACGCGAATGGAGTGCCTTAACCACTCCACCACCACGACCGGTGCGTCGTCTTGCCAGTTTCGTTTAGATATTGCACGATTTCTATAAACTACTTACGGCGACTGCGTGTATTTCCGTTCTAGAATGACTACGCTCAGTTTTCTCTCCCGTGCCTCATCAACTAAGTGTTCCTTCTTTAATAACTTGGATGTTGACGAAACAGTAATTTCAAATCTTCACATTCTTACTGAGGATATTTTAGCCTCATTTTGGCGAGGAATGTATACCTCAGAGTCTGTTAACTCTTTCGGACTCTTAATACTTTCCCCTCCCGCTGTTGTTTTTGTTATAAGTATCGCGAGTGATGCCTTCAGGAACGTAGTACTATCACATCTTCTTCGAACGTCGTATGGCATGATTCCTGCACTCATGATAACATTCCGCCCTGTGACGTGTGGTGAGTAGAGATTTATGGGCTGCTGTAACTCATGGTTGAATCTATGTTTCTTGGTGATACTATTTCTTTCTTGTTCCTTCCGTCTATGAGCACAGTTGTTTGGAGTACCGTGGATCGTCTGTCCGCTGTTATAATCCGTGATAGTCGACGCTGATACGTGTAGTCTCAAAGTGTTGTTGACTGCGATATTGTAAGGTGATGGAGAATGTTATCCTCGCTGTTGGTATAATGGTAAAAGCAAAACAATATCAGGAAGTCCTCAGAAGTAAAGTGTACCGTAAGTCGGGCATCTACGATCTGGCGGCGATCATTGCATCTATACCGCGACGTCTTGCCCATCCACGCTCGACTGTCACGCTGACGGCCACGACAAGGCGCGGCGACGTCACAATCATGTGACACATCCAACTATTCCATTCGTCGTGGTGACAGGAGCGATGTCTCTCCATCACAACAGCTATACCTAATGCAATAGCTCACGAGTGTAGTTCCCGACCAGATGTCCTCAAATGCCTGACCAGCCCTCATCAGTGCAGAGATGGTTCTGTTTATGGTGCAATCGGCAACATCGACTTTGGATCGTTAAGTAAAGGAAGCTGCCCGTGTTGGAAGATGATTAACGTCACCCACTCGTTGGAATAAAGGTAGTAGACCGTGCAATCACGGGACTAACACGGCGAGAACGAAGTTTTCACCCGTATGGCGGTTTGTGAGCTGTTTTCGAACCTACAGGCAGATTAAAACTGTTTACAGGAGCGGAAGTCGAATATGGAGCCTTACCTTTCACGGACAATGCTCTCATTGCTTGAGCTGCCGACGCACGACTTACAACTCATCCCCAGAGCTTTACTGAATCCATGACCTCTTTATTACTTTAAAAACTTCGCGTGTTCCCTCAACTTTAGCAGTACTAGCACCAATGGAAAAGGGTAATATGAAAAATGGCTGACTCACTACCAAAGGTATTGTTTGCAGAATATTTTTTTCCGTCTGCAGCGGAGTGTGCGCTGTTTTGAAATTTTTCTTGCTGGTTACTCCAGTGTTAGCCCCACAAGACACGCAGAAGAACTTCAGTGAAACTGTGTGCCGGACCGATACTCGAACCCGGGACCTTTGCCTTTCGCGAGCAACTGCTCTACCGTCTGGGCTACCCAAGCGCGACTCACGCCCAATCCTCACAGCCTTACTTCAGTCAGTACCTCGTCTCCTACTTTCCAAACTTCACAGAAGCTCTCCTGCGAAACTTGCAGAACTAGCACTCCTGGAAGAAAGGATATTGCGGAGACATGGCTTAGCCATAGCCTTTGGGATGTTTCCAGAACGAGATTTTCACTCTGTAGCGGAGAGTGCGCTGATATGAAACTTCCTGGCAGATCAAAACTGTGTGCGAGATTCGAGCCCGGGAACTTAGCCTTTCGCGGGCAAGTGCTCTACCATCTGAGCTACCCAAGCACGACTCACGCCAAATCCTCACAGCCTTACTTCCATCAGTACCTCGTCTCCTACCTTTCAAACTTCACAGAAGCTCTCCTGCGAATCTTGCAGAACTAGCACTCCTGGAAGAAAGGATATTGCGGGGACATGGCTTAGCCTTAGCCTGGGGGATGTTTCCAGAATGAGATTTTTCACACATCAGCACACACTCCGCTACAGAGTGAAAACATAATTCTGGAAACATCCCCCAGGCTATGGCTAAGCCATGTCTCCGCAATATCTTTTCTTACAGGAGTGCTAGTTCTGCAAGGTTCGCAGGAGAGCTTCTGTGATGTTTGGAAAGTAGGAGACGAGGTACTGGCGGAAGTAAGGTTGTGAGGACGGGGTGTGAGTCGTGCTTGTGTAGTTCAGGTGGTAGAGCAGTTGCCCGCAAAAGGCAAAGTTCCCGGGTTCGAGTCTCGGTCCGGCACACAGTTTTAATCTGCCAGGAAGTTTCATATCAGCACACACTCCGCTACAGAGTGAAAATCTCATTCCGGAACTTCAGTTAAGTTTCGACAGTTAACAGATTCTGGCAGGAATAAAGCTGAGGGATGGTCGTAAGTCGGTTCTGGGTAGCTTAGTCGGTGCTTTTGCATTGCCCACGAAAGGCGGGGTTCCTGACTTGAGTCCCAGTCTGGCCCACAACATGGAAAGAGTTGTTTCGTGGTGTTGGTATCCTAATGTGAAAAGGCATCGTGCAATGGATGCACGTAAGTTCACAGTTTCGCCAAGGGCAAAGTATACTGCTAGCTAGTGAAATAAAATTTTGAGAGGTTCAGCTGATCAAGACTCACTCTTCCTCGATAACAACGTTTTCCTGTGTGTAGCATCACTGAAAAATGAATGTCTTGCAGTAGCTGGACATCCAGAGAATGCCCCGGCTGGCAATGTGTCCTCATCTGAATCCTAGAGAGTGTTTTTGGGAGAATTTGGGAGACGAATAGTAACCCGCCAACTGCCAAGAACGACTGTTCTAAACCCCTAGAAAACGCTGCTTTAAGAATGTGGCCGATTGCCAATAGAACTCTTGAACCAACTTATATTGAATATTCTACATCAGTGCGAAATTAATGTGGCAGTTAGGGAGGAAGGAAGGTAGATTAGAGCTAAACGTTCCATCGACAACGACGTTATAAGAGACGGGGCACGAGCTCGAATTATGAAAGGATTGCAAAGAAAATAGGCCGTCCCTTTCAAAGAAACAACCCCGGCATTTGCCTTAATAGATTTAGGGTAATCATGTAAATCAAGAATCTGGATGGTCGTGCGGAGAGCTTGAACCGTCGTCCTGCGGAATGCGAGTCCCGTGTGCTAACCACTAGGTCACATCCCTCGGTTGGCATTTAGGAATCGACTTCCTACAGATTTATTTAATGTCACGTTCGAGATTGGCTGGCGTCTGTTCTTTCTTTTTACACACTTGTCTCTTGTTTAATAACTTGACTAATCACACCGAATGAATTCGTGCAGTGGTAAATCACTGAACACTAATTTGGGGGCATGGCGATTCATATCCTCGTCTGACATTCCATATCTAATTGCATTGTTTCGCTAAATTGATCAAGGGAAATGACAGGATGGTTCCCTCAAAAAGGACACAGCTGATATCCTTATCCAACTCGAATTTGTGCTCCTTTTATAATGACATCGTCGTCGACGGGACGTTAAGCCCTAATCTTCCTTGGTTTTCCTTTGGTCATTGCTACTTGCTAAATGTCTTCTGATAAGGACATAATTTCTTTTCGCAATGTTTCCGGTATAATGATCAGTAAAACTGCTACCGCTTCTTGAAGTTCTACTTTCGACCACCACTGTAACTGTCTCACTCTGTCGAGTCTTCTCTCTTACTCCATTTTAATCATCGCCAGAGACGTGTTAAAATACATACTAAGTTAACTAAAGTCATGAGATACCGATATGTACATATACAGATGGCGGTAGTATCGCGTACACAAGATATATGGGTAGTGCATTGACGGAGCTGTTGGTACACACGTGATTCATGTGAAATGTTTCCGACGTGATTATGGCCCCACGACGGGAATTAACAGACTTTGAACGCAGAATGTTAGTTAGAGTGAAACGCATGGTACATTCCAGTTTGGAAAGCGTTAGGGAGTTAACTATTGCAAGATCCACATTGCCAAGTGTTTGCCGAGAATACCACATTTCAGCCAGGCAGCAGTATCCGACCGAGACAGACGCAGCAACAGGGAAGTAAACGGCTTTTGTCATTTACGAGTTTCTAACCAGGAGCGAATTTTATTACATCACCTGTGTGGTTTAATAGTTCGGTTTCTTGTGTTTCTGCGTGTAAATTTAATATCTAATAGCCACAGTTGTCGCGTTTTTGTTTGCTTCGGAAAGTAAACCGATTTTGAGACATATTGAAAGTTCCTAATCAGGGGCAAATTATTTAGTTTCACCGGAGTGCTTCGGTAGATACGTTTTTGGATATCTGCGTATTACTAGACACAGTTCGTACGTTTTCGTCAGGGACTACAGTAGAGTTGCGCAGCACGTGTCGATAGTCCGTTTATCTGCATAGTATAGTTTTCCGCGGCATTTAGTTTGGACAGGGACTGCGATTGTTGTGTGCGGATGCGAGCCGAGTTGGTGACACTTCGCGCTCAGCTTCAGGATGTAATGACTTCGGATATACAGCTTGAGGCGGCAGTGGATGGGCACCACTGCTGTGGGCCGGCCGCGGGTTTCCAACGGACGTCCAGTACGTCAGAGTCCTCCGATCGGTCCTCACCGGTGGCCAACCCAGTTACTGCTGGCACTCATGCTGACCCCTCACCTGTGGTCGAGTGGGAGGTCGCCCCGGGGCGAAGCAGGCGGCGAAAGACTCCCCAGGCGGCCACACGTAAGGCCTTCCCGGTTTGTCTGACAAACAGGTACCAGGTGCTGTCTGTGGCTGACACTGTCGCTGAGCCAGATTCTGTTGACTGTCCTGTTTCAGAGGTAACCACTCAGCCTGCAAGATCCAGGCAACCGCAGAGGGTGGGATTATTGGTAGTTGGGAGATCCAACGTTAGGCGCGTCATGGGGCCCCTTAGGCACTTGGCCTACAAGTAGGGTAAGAAATCCAATGTATACTCCGTGTGCATACCGGGTGGAGTCATTCCAGATGTGGAAAGGGTCCTCCCGAAAGCCATGAAAAGCACAGGGAGCAGCCAACTGCAGGTGGTGGCACACGTCGGTACCAATGATGTGTGTCACTTTGGATCAGAAGAGATTGTCTCTGGTTTCTAGCGGCTAACAGAATTGGTAAAGGCTAACAGTCATGCTTGCGATATGAAAGAATAGCTGACCATTTGCAGCATAGTCGACAGGACCGATTGTAGACCTCTGGTACAGAGCCGAGTGGAGGGTCTGAATCAGAGGTTCAGACGGTTCTACTACTGTGTGGGCTGCAAATTCCACGACTTGCGCCAAAGAGTGGTTGGGTTTCGGGTTCCGCTGAATACGTCAGGTGTCCACTATACGCAGGAGGCGGGTACACGGGTAGCAGGGGCTGTGTGGTGTGGACTGGGTGGTTTTTTAGGTTACAGGGTCTCGGTAAAACACAAGAAGGGCTTCAGTCACAAGGTGTGCAGGATGAACTCAGGAGAAACGTACGCAACTGGCCATTAAAATTTGCCACACCAAGAATAAATGCAGATGATTAACGGGTATTCATTGAACAGATATATTATACTAGAACTGACATGTTATTAAATTTCACGCGATTTGGGTGCATAGATCCTGAGAAATCAGTACCGAGAACAACCAACTCTGGCCGTAATAACGGCCTTGATACGCCTGGGCATTGAGTCAAACAGAGTTTGGATGGCGTGAACAGGTACAGCTGCCCATGCAGCTTCAACACGATACCACAGTTCATCAAGAGTAGTGACTGGCGTATTGTGACGAACCAGTTGCTAGGCCACCATTGACCAGACGTTTTCAATTGGTGCGAGGTCTGGAGAATGTGCTGGCCAGGGCAGCAGTCGAACATTTTCTGTATCCAGAAAGGCCCGTACAGGACCTGCAACATTCGGTCGTGCATTATCCTGCTGATATGTAGGGTTTCGTAGGGATCGAATGAAGAGTAGAGCCACGGGTCGTAACACATCTGAAATGTAACGTCCACTGTTCAAAGTGCCGTCAATGCGAACAAGAGGTGACCGAAAAGTGTAACAAATGGCACCCCACACCATCACGCCGGGTGATACGCCAGTATGGCGATGACGAATACACGCTTCCAATGCGCGTTCACCGCGATGTCGCCAAACAAGTATGCGACCATCACGATGCTGTAAACAGAACCAGGATTCATCCGAAAAAATTACGTTTTGCCATTGGTGCACCCAGGTTCGTCGTTGAGTACACCATCGCAGGCGCTCCTGTCTGTGACGCAGCGTCAAGGGAACGGCAGCCATGCTCTCCGAGCAGATAGTCCATGCTGTTGCAAACGTCGTCCAACTGTTCGTGCAGATGGTTGCTGTCTTGGAAACGTCCCCATCTGTTGACTCAGGCATCGAGACGTGGCTGCACGATCCGTTACAGCCATGCGGATAAGAAGCCTGTCATCTCGACTGCTAGTGATAGGAGGCCGTTGGGATCCAGCACGTATTACCAAACTGGACCCTCCCATTCCACATTCTGCTAACAGTCATTGTATCTCGACCAACCCGCGAGTAGCAATGTCGCGATACGATAAACCGCAATCACGATAGGCTACAATCCGACCTTTGTCAAAGTCGGAAACGTGATGGTACGTATTTCTCCTCCTTACACGAGGCATCACAACAACGTTTCACCAGGCAAC
The DNA here is from genome assembly GCF_021461385.2 of Schistocerca piceifrons. Classification (NCBI taxonomy): domain Eukaryota; kingdom Metazoa; phylum Arthropoda; class Insecta; order Orthoptera; family Acrididae; genus Schistocerca; species Schistocerca piceifrons. The sequence goes on from NC_060149.1 coordinate 557,615,256, forward strand.
GCCGGCCAGCTGCTGTTTGTGTATGAGAAATCGGTTGGAAACTTTCCTCATGTCAGCACGTTGTAGGTGTCGCCACCGGCGCCAACCTTGTGTGAATACTCTGAAAAGCTAATCATTTGCATATCATAGCATCTTCTTCCTGTCCGTTAAATTTCGCGTCTGTAGCACGTCTCCTTCGTGGTGTAGCAATTTTAATGGCCAGTAGTGTATATACAGGAACCATTGGTATAACAGTTGTAAATTGTCATAGCTGTGTTGGGAAACTACCATAGCTCCAAGCGCTAATAAAAAGCACTGATGCTCAAATCGTTATAGGCACTGAAAGCTGGCTAAAGCCGGATATAAGCTCATCCGAAATTTTTGCGAAGAATCTAACGGTGTTCCGAAAGGATAGGCTAAACACGGTTTACGGTGGCGTGTTTGTTGCTGTCAGAAGTAGTTTAACTTGTCGTGAAATTGAAGCAGATACTTCCTGTGAGTCAGTATGGGCAGAGGTCACTGTTGGCAACCGGGATGAATTAACAATTGGATCCTTTTACCGACTTCCCAATTCAGATGATACAGTTGCTGAAAGGTTCAAAGAAAACTTGAATTTTATTTTAAACACGTACCCGACTCATACGATAATAGTTGGTGGTAACTTTAATTTACCCTCGATATGTTGGCGAAAATACATGTTTAATTATGGAGGTACGCATTAAATATCATCCGAAATTGTGCTAAACGAATTCTGAAAATTATTTCGAGCAGTTAGTTCATGAGCCCACGCGAATAGTAATTGGTTGTGAAAACACACTCGACCTCTTAGCAACAAATTAGCCTGAGTTAACAACGAGCATCAAAACCGATTCAGGGATTAGTGAACAGAGGGTTGTCGTAGCGAGATTGAAGATTGTAATCCCCAAATCATCGAAAAATAATCAAAAAATATACCTATTCAAAAAAGCAGATAAAAATTCACTTGACGCCTTCCTAAGAGACAATCTCCACTCTTTCCAAATGAATAATGTAAGTGTACACCAGATGTGGCTTAAATTCAAAGAAATAGTATCGGCAGCAATTGAGAGATTTATACCAAATAAATTAACAAACGACGGAGCTGATCTTCCTCAGTACAGAACACTGTTGCAGAAAGAACGAAACAAAAATGACAAATTTAAACAGACGCAAAATCCCCTTGATTGGCAATCTTTTACTGAAGCTCGAAATTTAGCGCGGACTTCAATGCGAGATGCGTATAGCAATTTCCACAAAGAAATGTTGTCTCGAAACCTGGCAGAAAATCCTAAGAGATTCTGGTCGTATGTGAAGTATGTTAGCCGCAAGAAACAATCAATGCCTTCTCTGCACGATAGCAATGGAGATACTATCCAAGACAGTGCTGCCAAAGCAGAGTTAATAAACACAGCCTTCCGAAATGCCTTCACAAAAGAAGAAGAAGTAAATATTCCAGAATTCGAATCGAAAACAGCTGCCAACATGAGTAACGTAGAAGTAAATATCCTCGGAGTAGTGAAGCAACTTAAATCACTTAACAAAAGCAAGTCTTCTGGTCCAGACTGTATACCAATTAGGTTCCTTTCTGAGTATACTGATGCATTAGTTCCATACTTAACAAGCATTTACAACCGTTCGCTCGACGAAAGATCCGTGCCCAAACACTGGAAAGTTGCACAGGTCACACCAATATTCAAGAAAAGTAGTAGGAGTAATCCACTAACTTACAGACCCATATCGTTAACGTCGATATGCATCAGGATTTTAGAACATATAATGTGTTCGAACATACTGTACTACCTCGAAGAAAACGGTCTATTGACTCACAGTCGGCATGGGTTTAGAAAACGTCGTTCCTGTGGAGCACAACTATCTCTTTATTCACATGAAGTGTTGAGTGTTATTGACAAGGGATTTCAGATCGATTCCTTATTTCTGGATTTCGGGAAAGCTTTTGACACTGTACCACACAAGCAGCTCGTAGTGAAATTGCGTGCTTACGGAATATCGTGTCGGTTATGTGACTGGACTTGTGATTTCCTGTCAGAGAGGCCACAGTTCGTAGTTATTGAAGGAAAGTCAACGAGTAAAACAGAAGTGATTTCTGGCGTTCTCCAAGGTAGTGTTATTGGCCCTTTGCTGTTCCTTATTTATATTATCGATTTTGGAGACAATCTGAGCAGCCACCTTCGGTTGTTTGCAGATCACACTGTCGATTATCGACTTATAAAGTCGTCACAAGACCAAAACAAACTGAAAAACGATTCAGAAAAGATATTTTAATGGTGCGAAATGTGGCAATTGACCCTAAATAACGAAAAGTGTGAGGTCATCCACATGAGTGCTAAAAGGAACTCGTTAAACTTCGGTTACTCGATAAATCAGTCTAATCTAAAAGCCGCAAATTCAACTAAATACCTAGGTATTACAATTACGAGCAACTTAAATTGGAAGATTCAAAAATGGTTCAAATGGCTCCAAGGAGTATGGGACTTAACTTCTGAGGTCATCAGTCCCCTAGAACTTAGAACTACTTAAACCTAACTAACCTAAGGACACCACCCACAGCCATGCCCGAGGCAGGATTCGAACCTGCGACTGCAGCGGTCTCACAGTTCCAGACTGTAGTGCCTAGAACCGCACGGCCACTCCGGCCGGCTAATTGGAAGGAACACATAGAAAATGTTGTGGGGAAGGCTAACAAAAGACTGCGTTTTGTTGACAGAACACTTTGAAAATGTAACAGGTCTGCTAAGGAGACTGCCTACACTACCCTTCTCCTTCCTCTTTTAGAATACTGCTGCGCGGTGTGGGATCCTTACCAGATAGGACCGACAGAGTACATAGGAAAAGTTCAAAGAAGGGCAGCACGTTTTGTATTATCGCGAAATATGGGATAGAGTGTCACAGAAATGTTACAGGATTAGGGCCGGATATCATTAAAAGAAAGGCGTTTTTCGTTCGATTAAATCTTATCACGAAATTCCAATCACCAACTTTCTCCTCCGAATGCGAAAATATTTTGTTGACACCGACCTACATAGAGAGGAACGATCACCAAAATAAAATAAGGGAAATCAGAACTCGTACGGAAAGATATAGGTGTTCGTTGTTTCCGCGCGCTATACGAGATTTGAATAATAGAGAATTGTGAAGGTGGTTCGATGAACTCTCTGCCAGTCACTTAAATGTTATTTGCAGAGTATCCATGTAGATGCAGATGTAGATGTAAGCCACTGTCTCTCACCACGGACATCGCAGTGGCTGACGGCCTTCACTTAACGACCGAGAGCAGCGACGTTTGCGTAGAGCTGTCATTGTTAACAGACAAACTGCACTGTTTGAAATAACCACAGAAATCAATGTCGGACGTACGACGAACGTATTCGTTAGGACAGTGCGGCGAAATTTGCTGTTAATGGACTATGGCAGCAGACGACCGATACGAGTGCCTTTGCTAACACAACGACATCGTCTGCAGCGACTCTCCAGAGCTCGTGATCATATCCGTTGGACCCTAGAAGCCTGGAAAACCGTGGCCTTGTCAGATGAGTCCCAGTTTCAGTTGGTAAGAGCCGTAGGTAGGATTCTAGTATGGCGCAGACCCCACGAAGCCTTGGAACCAAGTTTTCAAAAGAAGGCACTTTGTAGGCTGGTGGTGGCTGGTGTGGGCTGTGTTTAGAGGGAATGGACTAGGTCCTCTGGCACAGCTGTACCAATCTTTGGCTCGAAATGATTATGTCCGGTTACCTGGAGACCATTTGCAGCCATTCATGGACTTCATGTTCGCAGAGAACGATGACATGTCGTAGGGGCCACAATTGTTCGCGATTGGTTTGAAGAACATTCTGGACAATTCGAGCGAATAATTTGGTTACTCAGATGACTCGAAATGAATCCTGTCGAACATTTATTGGGCATAATCGAGAAAACAGTTCGTGCACAACATACTGCACTGACAAAACATTCACAATTATGGACAGTTATAGAAGCAGTAGGACTCAATATTTCTGGAGGGTACTTCCAAGGACTTGTTAAGCCCATCCCACGTCGAGTTACTGCACTACGCCGGACAAAAGAAGGTCCGACAGGATGTTAGGAGGATTCCATAACATTTGTCACCCCAGTGCAGATAGGCATCAAATGTTGTTGTTGTTATGGTCTTCTGTCCGAAGACAGGTTTGATGCAGCTCTCCACGTTATCCTGTCTTGTGCGGTTCTCTTCATCTCTGCTTAACGTCTGCTACCTACATCAACTTGCTACTGTATACTGTAGACAGGCGTTGGTCGCTCTCTACAGTTTTTACTCACACACTCTTTCCATACCTTAATAAGGATTCCTTTATGCTTCTGCACGTGTTCTACCAAAATATCCACCCTTTTCGTCAATAGATCTAAAAGCTACCCTGTATACCTACGTAATAATTCATTGTTCCTCTGCAAAAAAAAAAAAAAAAAAAAAAAAAAAAAAAAAAGCGTCAAATTTCTTCTCGTGTGTGCTGTTGATCGTGTCCGAGCGGTTCTAGGCGCGACAGTCTGGAACCGCGCGACCGCTACGGTCGCAGGTCCGAATCCTGCCTCGTGCATGGATGTGTGTGCTGTCCTTAGGTTAGTTAGGTTTAAGTAGTTCTAAGTTCTAGGGGACTGATGACCTCAGCAGTTAAGTCCCATAGTGCTCAGAGCCATTTTTTTCCTCACTTCGAGACGTGAAGTGCACTTTAGCATTAGCGTGTGGAAAAAATTCTAACATTAATTTTATCTCATACCATTCTAGATACACTTCAAATCGCTCTTCTTCCTCTTCTTAACCAGTTATTAAAAATAGTTTTCACACCATCCGGTAATTTTTTAAGATTAGTTTCATTATGTTGCGTGATAAAGGGAACGCTTCACTTAATTCGGACTAAAACGGAAAAAGGCAATCATTACCGCAGAACGTTAACCTGGATAGGGCTGTAATAACAAGATGTACAACTGTTACACAGTCTTTAATTGTTGGATCGTGAACTATTCCGTTGTCACTATTCCTTCTATTATAGCCAATAGAGATGGGGGCCCCTCCACGCCCGCACCAACGTGGTGATCAAACCAAAAGTTCTACTGTCACCTCCGTAAACATGTTAGTTGTCTAGTAAGTGGATCACAGGATGCTGGGCTGTGATGTTGTCCGTGCGTCTGGGTAAGGCTACGCATTAACACGGTCCCTCAGGTGATAGATAGTGGACGAAACGCGAGTGAGGGTAGCGATTTGAAGAGCAGAGGGAAAAAAGTGCCATGGCTCGTGCCGTGGGAAAAAAAACCTCTGCGACAGTGGGATGGGTAGTAAGAGCAGTAGTGACTTACTAGCTGCGATAGCTCATGCAAGGTTGGATTTGTTAGTATAGGTGTCATGCATCATTACCGTGACAAGCGGTGGCGATGTTTCCCAGTTGCTGCAGCTGCTACATTGCTGGAACAATCAAGATCGTTATACAGTAGTGGGAGATCGGCCATAGATCATCTCACTGTGTGGGGGATGTGTGGAGCTTGTTTGCATGCAGTGTACGGTACGGCTTCCCTGTGTGGTGCCAGTTATTCGACAGTGTATTTCAGCTGGATATCCAGTAATGGCGTCTGATTAACAGGGGCTTGCCTGTGCCGTTATGTTTGCTTATGCTTGGCCATAGGTGTTATGTCCTTACAAGTATGTCTTTTGGTCTTTTATGTTTCCATCTATGGTTGTGGTCGTAGTTCCCAAGATTCAGAATAAACGGGTTCTGCGAAGGTCTGGAGTTTCTGTATAGTCTTGTGGTGAGTTTGTGGATTACCTCCGTGAGAGTCTCAAGTCGGTACGCCCGGTGAAGGTCCGCGATGCGTGTGTATCGTGGAGCATTGCTTATGATTTTGAGTACTTTGTTTTGTATGAGCTGCAGACGGCGCAGGCGTGTAGGCGCAGCGTATCCCCAGACAGGAGCTGCGCACGTTATCAGGGGTCGGATAAGTGTCATGTACATGGACCTCGACACCCTTCTGTTCAGTGTGCTATGCCTGTTGAGCATAGGATAGAGCTGTTTGAGCCTCGCGCTAGCTCGGTTGGTCATGTGGTGTATGTGGTCCCCCCAGAGTAATTTCCGGTCCAGCCAGACACCGAGGTATTTGACTTTGTCGCGGAAACGTATTGGACGTGCATGTAGAGTTATTGGTCTGCAGTAGCGGTGTTTGCGCAGTTGCTTCGCTCTTCTAGTGAACAGAACGGCTTCGCACTTGTCGACGTTTACTCTAACACGCCATTTCTCCAACCAAGGCTCGGCCACTCTGAGTGCAGTCTGTAGGCGTGACGTAATGTTTGATGGTTTCCAATCTTGCGCAAGGATGGCTGTGTCATCCGCGTAGATTGCCATCATTGTGTTGTGTGTGGTTGGGAGATCGTTAATGTAGAGGTTAAACAGTAGGGGCCCTAGGATGCTTCCCTGGGGTACTCCCGCGTGTATACCGTGTCATGTTGATTGTTTTCCCTGCACGTCAGTGTTGAAACTCCTGTCTGTGAGGTATGAGTGTATTAGACGCAGCAGCCCGTCGGGGAATCCCGCCTCGCTGAGTTTGCGGATGAGGCCGTTGTGCCATAGACGGTCGAAAGCCTTTTCGATGTCCAGGAACACTGCCCCTGTAGCTTTGTTTATGTTGAAGCCATGTGTTATATGTTCAACGACCCGTAGGAATTGTTGTGTTGTGGAGTGGTGATTCCTGAAGCCGAATTGCTCCGGTCTCAGGATGTCATTTGTTATGCAGTGCCTAGTGATGCGTTTGAGAATCACCTTCTCAACAATGTTACTGAACGAGCTCAGAAGGCTGATGGGTCGGTAATTTTGTGGGAGGCTGTGGTCTTTCCCCGGCTTCCTGAACATCAGGACCTTGGTCGTCTTCCAAAAGGCGGGGAAGTGTTGGTGTTTTAGTATGGCATTCGTTATGTGTGTTAGGTACTGAGTTGCTTTATCCGTGAACTCCTGGAGGACACGGTTTTGAATGCCATCATGACCAGGGGCTTTCCTAGCAGCGGAATGCATTATAGCCCAGGAGACTTCGGCTGTGCTAGCATGTTGAATGTCGTCGCGCGATGGTTGGGCTAGAATGCGTGTAACCTCTTGGTCAGTAGCAAGTGTGAACACTGGATCTGATGGTACCAGGTTCGGTGTGAATGACGCTGCGAGTGTTCGAGCCATTAGTTCTGCTTTCTCTTCCGCTGAGTATGCAGGTCCGTCAGGCCCTTGAAGCTTTGGGGTGTATATTTTCTCCCTGGTGAAGTGTCGGGCTAGCTGCCACACGCCAGGTCGTGCAGTGTCCAGCCCTTCGAGTTTTTGATTCCACTGTTGTGTTCTATGTGTTTGTATTTTATCGTGTATGATGCCCTGTAGTCTGTTAATGTGCCGTTTGAAGTACGGACGCCTGGTGCGCTGCCATTGTCTCCTGAGGCGATTCCTCATTGAGATTAGGCCCAGGATTTCCTGGGGCAGGGCCGCACTGTGTTGTTGTGAGGTGCGATCAGGTATGGTGCCTGCCATTGCGTCCCTGACGGCGTTAGTTAGGGGACTGATGACCACAGCAGTTAAGTCCCATAGTGCTCAGAGCCATTTTTTTCCTCACTTCGAGACGTGAAGTGCACTTTAGCGTTAGAGTGTGGAAAAAATTCTAACATTAATTTTATCTCATACCATTCTAGACACACTTCAAATCGCTCTTCTTCCTCTTCTTAACCCGTTATTAAAAATAATTTTCACACCATCCGGTAATTTTTTAAGATTAGTCTCATTATGTTGCGTGATTAAGGGAACGCTTCATTTAATTCAGACTAAAACGGAAAAAGGCAATCATTACCGTAGAACGTTAACCTGGATAGGGCTGTAATATCAAGATGTGCAGCTGTTACACAGTCTTTAATTGTTGGATCGTGAAATATTCCGTTGTCACTATTCCTTCTATTACAGCCAGTCTCCATCACAATAAATAATCTAACAGCTCCACAACCAACTCAATGGAGAGGAATGACTGGTATGTTGAAGTACTATTCGCAAAGTTTTCAGTTCTGACAAGCTTTCCATCGAGTGCATCAACACAGTACCGAGGATTTCACAGCTGGCCAAAGCTTGCAGCAGTCTTTTTGCAGCCCTCCCTCTTTAGTAAGGCAGATACATTTCCGTGAAAACAGCCTCAAAATTGTTTTTGTGGCCTCCGCTACGAAGCATCCAGTAGTGTTTCCTGCTCTTAGAAACAAAAATGAAAGCTAAATAAATCCACAGCACACGTGCAAATGAAATGCTTTTCATAAACTTGTACTATTTATTTAAATCGTAATGCTCTATATTTTCTTTTCTAGTTCCTAGAACTGAGATCATATCGTTTGCCCGCATGCAAAGAAAAACTGACAAACTTACGAGCTGCCTTTGTTCAGAACATGAAACATTTATTTATTGCGTGTAAAATATTTAAATCCACTCTTTCTTATCAAAGAATAAATCATGCCAGGTCCTCTGCAGTAACATATGAAGGGCTTATTTCAATAGTGGTACAAGTCCATTTTTGTTCATTCTGAAGTACATAGTCCTAAAGTTAAAAGAGCGCTGAAAAATCTGCATTTGAGATACCAGAAATGCTTGAATATTTCTGGTATCTCAACTGCAGATTTTTCATCGCTCTTTTAACTTTATGACACTGTATCTCAGAATGAACAAATATGGACTAATACCACTATTGAAACAAGCCCTTCATATTCTCTCATGTTTAATTTACGCTGTTTGTATCGAAAAAACAACTATGCTAATCAAAAAATCAGTATACATTAGAAAACTTAATAAATCACGGAATAATGTAGATAGAGAGGTAGAAATTGACACACATGCTTGGAATGACATGGGGTTTTATTAGAACAAAAAAAAAGTATTGCTAGCCACGTGAAAGATCTTTTGCGCGCGTCGTTTGGTGATGATCGGGTGCTCAGCCGCCACTTTCGTCATGCTTGGCCTCCCAAGTCCCCAGACCTTAGTCCGTGCGATTATAGGCTTTGGGGTTACCTGAGGTCGCAAGTGTATCGTGATCGACCGACATCTCTAGGGATGCTGAAAGACAACATCCGACGCCAATGCCTCACCATAGCTCCGGACATGCTTCACAGTGCTGTTCACAACATTATTCCTCGACTACAGCTATTGTTGAGGAATGATGGTGGACATATTGAGCATTTCCTGTAAAAACATCATCTTTGCTCTGTCTTACTTTGTTATGCTAATTATTGCTTTTCTGATCAGATGAAGGGCCATCTGTCGGCCAGTTTTTGAACTTTTGTATTTTTTGGTTCTAATAAAACCCCACGTCATTCCAAGCATGTGTGTCAATTTGTACCTCTCTATCTACATTATTCCGTGATTTATTCAGTTTTCAAATTTATACTGACTTTCAGATCACCCGGTGTGTGTTGCAGCTACTTCGCCTGTACTTAACGTTCTCTGTATGTATGGGAGAACGGACACATTTTCCTCCTTTTTCTAATTGTAAAAGTACACATCCTGTCATTCTTTACATTCTGTATAATAATGTTGCTGTAAGCTTCAATTTTAGTTCTCTATAACGAGTGTAAGAGAAAGTTGAGTGAATGTAACAATAAGCAGAACCATCCGGTCAACTGCAGTTTGAGTATTGACGTGTGTGTCTTACATTGCCACACAGTATATAAGCAGTCAGCGATTTAGATCACCGAACAGTTTTGTTTCTTTTGAGTGGCTCCGTATGCCTATGGCCTTATTTGTAAAACGCGGAACGAAATAGTGAAATAAAACTTCGAGATATTAGTGTAGGTGCTGTTGGTTTTCTGTAGCAGGACGTGGGAAGGTCGAATACTGGTATATGAAGTAGGAAGGTTTTCTCGAGGAACTTTGTATTTCGCTTTGTGCCGACGAGCAGGTAGGCGGTCGTGTGGGAAGGGCAGAGGAGGAAGAGGAAGGCAAGCGCAGAGTTGGTTGAGAGGCGTATTTCCGTCCGCAGTCTCGTATTCTCATCAGCGGCCGGTGATTTATTGAGATGTTTATAGTTATGCTGAGTGACTAACGAGTTGTTTAAGCCGGTACCCTTCGCACGCGATGAGCGAGCGTTCTTGTTGAGGTGCGCCGCAGTAAGATTAATTTCACCACGCGTCGATGGAAATATACAGGTGCATCCATATTATGTGCAACGGCCTCCTTTGACGCTCCAGTAGATGCTGCTCTTTTCGGCGTTGCAAGCGGAAATCTGATGTATATTTTCATTATAGGTACGAACATGTTCCCTTCCGTTCCTTTGTATTCGTATCCGAAATATCATCAGCTCCCAGAATTGCACCAACAGAGCACACATGCAGGGTTAAGTAAAGTGAAGTTTCTATTCTGCGTCTCTCCAGTTTTCCTTAGAGTAGACGGACTTCCATCCGTTGTATACTAATTATCCCATTATTTTGGTTCTTTGTGGTGGAAGGATTTTCAGCTTAGAAAAATAACTACAAAATCTCAATCGGTTACTCTATTATTAATACAGTAGTTAGCTTACCAAATATCTTTGACTGGTGTTTGGGACGATTCATTTAATGAGACCTTAGCCTGAAAGTTAATATTTTCGGAACTGATCCTCTATCCACTGGATGACAGCCACTTCCTATTAAAAAATGAGTACTTTGCAGCGACAACGTACAAAATAATTTTTTCTTTGCATCTGTACTTCACAACCGATCTTATGAGTTGTGGCTGAGGGCGACACATATATTTGCCCTGTTCCTCTTCCACTACTCACGGAAAGAACTGCGGTTAGCAGTCCCCCGTATTAGCTCAAGATTATTTGACTTTGCGCTGTGGCCATTTCGCGTGATGTATGATGCAGGATGTCATACCTTGTTGACTATTCTTGGGATGTAGTTTTAGAGGGTCATTACGGAAATCCTCTTCCTGACACACGACGCCAGTCTTGTGGCGTCTGACGCTTGAGTTTGACGAGTATGCCCGTGAAGATTTCGTGATAACTAAACGAACCAAATACGAAATGTGCTATACTTTCTTGAATATTCTGTGCTTTCTCTCTGAGTTCTGTCTGGTAAGCATCCGTAAGTAATCTGTAATGCCCATCAATCGTTCGAACAAGTGTTCTAAACTTATCCGTTGTTGAATGAATTACAGTTTCTGAGGTTTATTTCAGTGAAACCGTTGACGAAATATCTAAGAAAGAAGGCTAAGGCCTGACGTCCCGCTATGGCGTCATCATAAAAGACGACGCACTTAACAAAACTGGACATAGCTAGGGAAACCTTCGGTCTTGGCCTGTTGATAGTGATTGTTTACACTCTGCAAATTTATCATGAACGAGAGAAGAAATATGTGGCACATTCAAAATTAATAGAAAAAGGTAAAGATATAGAACCTGCTAACAATGGACTGTACTATCGAAAAATAATAATCATTTCAAGAAATGACGTAAGGAAGCTACACTGAAAAAAATATGGAGACTGTATAGTACACTACTGGCCATTAAAATTGCTACACAAAGAACAAATGCAGATGATAAACGGGTACTCATTGGACAGATATATTACACTAGAACTGACATGTGATTACATTTTCACCTGATGTGGGTGCATAGATCCTGAGAAATCAGTACCCAGAACAACCACCTCTGGCCGTAATAACGGCCTTGAAACGGCTGGACATTGAGTCAAACAGAGCTTGGATGGCGTGTACAGTGACATCTGCCCATGCAGCTTCAACGCGATACTACTGTTCATCAAGAGTAGTGACTCGCGTATTGTGACGAACCAGTTGCTCGGCCATCATTGACCAGACGTTTTCAAATGGTGAGACATCTAGAGAATGTGCTGGTCAGGGCAGCAGTCGAACATTTTCTGTATCCAGAAATGCCCGTACAGGACCTGCAATGGGTTTCGCAGGGATCGAATGAAGGGTGGAGCCACGGGTCGTAACACATCTGAAATATAACTTCCACTGCTCAAAGTGCCGCCAATGCGAACAAGAGGTGACCGGGACATGTAACCAATGGCAGTCCATACCATCACGCCGGGTGATACGCCAGGATGGCGATGACGAATACACGCTTCCAATGTACGTTCACAGCGATGTCTCCAAACACGGATGCGACCATCATGATGCTGTAAACAGAACCTGGATTCATCAGAAAAAATGACGTTTTGCCATCGGTGCACCCAGGTTCGTCGTTGAGTACACCATCGCAGGCGCTCCTGTCTGTGATGCAGCGTCAAGGGTAACCGCAGCCATGGTCTCTGAGCTGATAGTCCATGCTGCTGCAAACGTCGTCGAACTGTTCGTGCAGATTGTTGTTGTCTTGCAAACGTCCCCATCTCTTGACTCATGGATCGAGAAGTGGCTGCATGATCCGTTGCAGCCATGCGGATAAGATGCCTGTCATCTCGACTGCTAGTGATACAAGGCCGTTGGGATCCAGTAGGGCATTCCGCATTACCCTCCTGAACCCACCGATTCCATATTCTGCTAACAGTCATTGGATCTCGACCAACGCGAGCAGCAATGTCGCGATACGATAAACCGCAATCGCGATAGGCTACAATTCGACCTTTGTCAAAGTCGGAAACGTGATGGAACGAATTTCTCCTCCTTACACGAGGCATCACAACAACGTTTCACCAGGCAACGCCGGTCAACTGCTGTTTGTGTATGAGAAATCGGTTGGAAACGTTCCTCATGTCAGCACGTTGTAGGTGTCGCTACCGGCGCCAACCTTGTGTGAATACTCCGAAAAAATAATCATTTGCATATCACAGCATCTTCTTCCTGTCGGTTAAATTTCGCGTCTGTAGCACGTCATCTTCGTGGTGGAGCAATTTTAATGTCCATTAGTGTATTAGTGCTCCTTGATATGTATCTCGTCACTTGTTAGTTAAGAAAAAAAATAGTTCAAATGGCTCTCAGCACTATGGGCTTAACGTCTGAGGTCATCAGTCCCCTAGAACTTAGAACTACTTAAACCTAACTAACCTAAGGACATCACACACACCCATGCCCGAGGCAGGTTTCGAAGCTGCGACCGTGGCGGCTGTAGCGCCTAGAACCGCTCGGCCACCCAGGCCGGCTTTCAGTTAAGAATACACGTCAGTATAAACGTAGGGAATCAATGTTCCTATTATACCAGAGTTATTGATTATTGATACAACCATTTTCTTAGAACTAGCAGTAGAATACTAGCAGTATTCGAGCCTGCAGCGTCCGTATAGGACGCCACCGCACGAAGTTGCGTTAACGATACTTGCTACACTGACGTGATTTATTTTTAAGCGCTTTTCCTAAATCACTTCACACAGATCCTGGGATGATTTCTTTATCAAGTTCACTGTTGAGTCCTTTCCCATCTCTGCCTAAATTACGTAGAGATCCGTCTCCAGAGGCTAATGACCTCAGTGTCTATGGAACGTTAATTTTATTAATAATTTCCCTGTACTCGATTTCAGTTGGTTAAGAGAAAATTACCGGCATCCCGGAATTTTGCGTCGCTAATCACCATTTCAACTCTGCAAATTCATCATGAACGTGGGAAGAAAAATGTGGTTCATTCAAAATCAATAGACTATACTACAAAAAAATACTAGAAAAAATTATCGAAAGGAACTAAAAACAGTGAAGTAATTTTGGAGATCAGGAAGTGGTTCACTTAAGACAAAGGAGACAATACTGCGTTGTTCCAAGCTTTCTGGAATCTTGAATAATGATGATGTTCTACTAACCTCATGTAAAAATATCGGAAATGACGACGAGGATACTGGAAATAGATTCT